>NC_137749.1:600000-1800000 GCF_963264785.1 Psittacula echo | reverse complement strand
ATTTCTGGACATGAATAAAGTTAAACCAGAGGCCAAAGAGCATGCAAGTGGTATGGAGACTGCTACTGCTGAGTCAGCGCTGCCACTGAAGCCTGGGCTTGGGAAGTGCTGACAGAGATTTGCAAATCGTGATGCTAAACCAACAGTTATCTAGATTGTAAAGAAAAATAGAGACAGAATAGGAACTTTGAAAATAAAGACTTGCCTCCCCAAAGCTTTTTTGAAAACCAAGAACTTCAAAAGGACTAAAGGGGTGGAGAGTCCCAGGGGCCCTCCTACAGAAACTAACACGTCAAGAATATTCTTCAGTAAGAATGTGTATGTTCTAGTTGGAGAGCTTTTCAAATCAACCAACCAACCAGTTCTCTAAAATGGACTAAGACTTTTGTTATACTCTCTCCCTCCCCTGTTTTTTTCCCTCCTCAATTTTATCACATCACACTTAGCTGCACCTTTCTTAAAATACTTCCAGCTGCTGCCATAGCTTAAAAACCTAAAAGTCTCATCGTCATCACTTCAGACAGAAGAAAGGGGCCTTTTTGGCACTTCTAAGTAAAACTGGAGACAAAGCTGGAACAACAGAAAGCAAATAATGACAGAAAGACATACGCGTTAGTAGCCAGCTCGGTACTTGAAAGAACTCACAATTTTAAGTAATTTACAGACATTTTTTCTCCCTACAGCATAGAACAACAGTTGAGACCAGGAATGTCACTTAAGCAATTGCAACCTCAAGGAAAGTAACGAGCCAAACATTTTCCAGTACTTTGGATCCAGTGTCCAAAGGGCTTCTGCCTGCACATGCCCCATCTCATCCACCAAACACACTTTCTTTGTCCCATCTTCACACTGTAAAGCTGTCCCTTTCCTGAGCTTCATTACAAAGGAAAAGAAAAAAGGGAAGGGGAATGTGAAAGATCAAGAGATGCAATAGGAAATTTAGTACAGGGTTGTTTGGTTTGGGGTTTTTCTTTTTATTGTAGGCAATAGCCACACAGAACATGAAATAGATGTTCATGTCTAATTGTAGAATTTTGAAGCTTGGTAAAATGCTCCAGGCCAACTCACATCTGCCACTTCAACAAACACCCTTCCTGAAGTCAGTGAAACAGCTTTTCAGTAGAACACTTGCCATTAGAGTCATGAAAAGTTCACTTTAAAGTAATTCACATAATAATTACAGTAGAATAGATGTTAGCATTGAGCTTCTTAAAACTAATGAACCTCTTTTAATTAATTTCTTCAGAGCGATTAAGAATATTAATCCCTAAACCACATATTATACATTTAAAATAACTACCTCATGTTAATTTGAGTGTTCTGTTGTCTCAGAAGTAAGCTTAATTGTTTCCTGTTGTAGATGCAATCACTTTCTAAACCAGTTTGCTTTTGACTTTCTTGAACTAAGCTAAATATGTGACAGATCCTCAGGTAAGTGATAACAGCTGCAGAAATGGAGGAAAAAAGGATTTGTGTCTTCATCTTGAGAGTTAAATGCTGAAGAAAACAGGTCTGTAGTCTTTGGCTATGCTAACACAGACACCACCAAAGACAAGCTGTGATGCTTAGCTGGCTTTTCCTTTTAGATTGTACTTCCATGGCAGAGGGAGCTGTTCATTGTCCTCTCCCCTTCCCATGAACACAGCAGAACCCTGCAATTCCATCCAAGAAGTTGCACCCACCTAAATTATAAGCACACCACCTTGTTAATTCACAAGCTTTGTACAGTCTCATGTGGACTTTGAACCAAATCTGTACCCAGAATGTAGTAACAAGCAGAAGGTTTGAATATTCAAATACAGGAGATTTGCTTTATTTCAGCCCAATCACAAACACAGCCAAAGACCACGTTCCAGCTGTAATTGGTGAATGTTTTTTCGGTTTCCTTCAAGTTACCAATGCTATGTGTGGTGGGTTCTCACCAACAAAACTGTAACCAAATTGTTAGTGTCAAACGTTTGCAGATATGCTGATGAAAAGCCTTTCCCTGAGGAAGCTCTATTTTCTCACTGAGCTCACAATTTATAACTTGCTTTATAAGCATAGTACGGTCTGTCTGGAACTGTCAAAGAGTGTTGTGCTTTGGTCTTTCATAAAGGAAACATGCACTAATTTGGGTTAACAGTTTATGAAGTATACTAGATCCAAGACATTTAGACAGTTCCAAAATGGGACTTAGATTTTTGAAAATAAAGCCATTTACACCATCCAGCTTTCACACACAGCTTATGGAACCAGTGAAAAACTTAACCATTCAATGTCATTTGAAGGTCTAAGTAGGCATTTGCACTTCCAAATAGTTAGGAGAACAGCGTAAGGTCATCTTGTATACACGAATCTTCACAGATTTTTGTTAAAGTCTGTTTTCCTCAAAAGATAATTTACAAACTAAAGTAAGTACAGAGTTACCTCCAAAAAAGAGCTTCAAGACCAAGATTTCACAGTGACTGCCTGTGACAAACAACTTGGGAGCTTTCAGGGTTCAGACACTTGCTGCACACCAGGGGACCATTCTGGTTAGCAAAACACATCCCTTTCTAACCCAATGCTAAGGACAGCGCTTCACTTGAACTGTGCTATAGATCCGGCTTCCCTTTAGAGAGCCTAAAGACTTCACAAAGGAATCACAGCCCTTGCCAAGGTTTTCTCAGCACACTGACTACACATTTCTTGTATTTTCAGGCAAAGCTTATTATCTTGAAGCCATCTGAAGTCAAAGCAAGATAAAATATAATGCAAGAAGGAAAAACACCAACACACCACATTTATTCACAAATTGTGGAATAGACAACACAACTACCAGTGTTTCTAAAAGATGGGGTGAAGAAAGGAAACAGAAAATCTATGCTAAAACAACATGTGCAAAGACTGAATCAGAAAGGGCTTCCCCATCCTCTACCGAGCTGATTCACTCAGCCATCCTGAGCATCTTTTGCCCAAGACTGCAACCACTAAAGAGGGTTTCCTCAGGCCACCTAAGCAGGAGCATTTAGCTGAATTTCCCTTTTTAAATCCCCCAGCAAAATTTAATCACCATATTCCTCTCCTCCCCCCAAATCAGTTGATTTTCCTGCTATCCAGATCTGACCATTCTCTTTGTTAAAATAAGCACAGATTCATTTTCCTGCTACTCATGCTGTCCTCTCCAATACTGCACAGGACAACTATTCCTTATTCAGGAGGTAGAATTCCCTTTCCACTGCCTCCCTCATGCCTCACTATTTACATTTGAGTTTGAGCTCTGATTCAGGACTGATTTCCAGCATCCTTTTATTAGTGGTATTTTGGCACCTTGCCTCAATATTTACCTATACAACAGTCAGGGAGATCTCGGCAGTGCAGAACCAAAAGCCAGCACATCACAGGTCGCCTGAACCAGTGAAGAATCACTTCACAGCACTGATCCGTTTTCACTAACAAGGTTTAAGCAGAATCTAAGAAGATGACAAGAATGTAGCAACCACATTGCTTTGCCATAAAACAAGCTACCCAAGTATGTACTTACATCTCAAAAGACAATCTCTAACGGAGATAGCAGCTTAACAGAAACACTGTCAAGCTAAAAACACAAAGCATATGCTTAAAGGAAGAATACTAAACAGAATCTGAACATACAGATTATATTCAGAATTAGCAAAAGATAACTAGCCAAGCTACAAAACCAATGTAGATTAACATCCTATGAAAAGGACATGAAAAATAGTTAAAATAGCATAGTCATAAAGACAAATGTAAAGAGAATTGAGAAAAAAATTATTCATTGTTCATTGGCAGTGTTAAAATAGTCCATTTGCTGCCTTTTATTAATGTTTTCCTTAAGAACAATCCATAATACTATAAAAAACCCCTTTATATTAGAAATGTAGAGTTTTAAAGAATAACTTTAATGAGCAAAGAAAATATGCAATGCCAGTGCACAAAGTGCAATTCTCATGTAAGCAAGCTCTTTCAGTATAACTTCTGGTATAACCAGGGCACTAAAATGAGGGGAAGAAAAAGAAAACAACCCCACTTTTAAAGAAGATCCCTCTCTATATCTGATTTCTTAAGTAGGGTAAACATCACAGTGACACTTTCTACAAATGAGAAACCTACTCTTCAGTCACACTGCAATGACAGCGGATACACCGGGACTGTGATTGTTGCCTCTTCTCCAACTTCGCTTACTTCTGGTTAGCACAGACTACCTTGGAAAAGTTTCTGCTGTTTAAAGTCTCACACTTCACAGCCACATTTAATTAAAAAACGTGTTAGTAAAAAGTTAATTGTCACGACTTTAATTTTGCAGTGTCTTGTCCTTAAATATTATTCCCTTGTTTAATATTTTCAATCCCTTTTAATAAATATCTTAACTAGAAAACGACTGATGCAAAGTTCAACCACTCAAACTGGTCATTGGCATCTTCAACATCAAGAGACACAGAAGGTATCTCATTTTAAGTCATCAGCTATGGGCAGAATGTCATCATTCCTGCTGTACCTAATTTTTTTCCTATTTCATCGTACTACATAACCTGAACCAGATATTTCTTTCCATTAAACAACATTTTTGCCAATACTGCTCCAGAAGGCAGTCACTGGCATCCACTATTATTAGTGTAAAGTGTTTCTCTACTGTTAACAAATACTGGACATTCTACAATTAAGACACGCTAAACTACATGAAGAGTTTAGCCTGAGGTTTTAAGACCACATAGAGTAAATTCAAATGTGAGCTGCCACTGAAAGGCAGCTTTCTCCTCTGATTAAAATTCCTGTCCCCTCCTCATTCTCTCCCTGGCTTTCGCTGTAGTGCCTGTGGGTTGTCTGGGGGCTTTTTTAAGGTACATTTTTGGTTTAGTTCAGTTCCCTGGCCTGGAACAGCAGGTAGAATAGAAAAGAAAGAAGGAAACGCATGGCCAGCAACAGACATGAACAAGAAGTTTTTGCAATAGCTCTCCCAGCATCCTACCTTCAACAACAGTCTTGGGCTGAATATGGTGGTTTCACTGATCAGTTTTAATTCTACCACATAGGGAATTGATGAGGAATGAAGCTGTTCACAAAGGTGTATTTTCTCCTAAGTTATATATTGCAATTGGAAGCCTTTAAATCTCCAAAATAGCATTTCATTCTTTCTATACATAATTAAATTAGCTGAACTTCACACATAAGGATCACAACCTCCCGAACGTGGTGGTACATTAACCAATATCAATTAGAGCCGTAATAGCCCCCTGAGTATTAAACAAGTATTATTCCTATCTCACAAGAGGACGAAACCATACAGAAAACCAGAAACAACCTCAAAATCATGAAGTGCCTTTCACAGTGGCATGAAAAAATTTAACCATCTTACTTTCAGTGCCAAGCTACAGCTACAAGATCATTCATTCCACTTGTATCACAAAGTTAACACATAGGGAGCATTACTTGTGTACTTGGCTCTTTTGTCTCTAGAAATACGAATAAAATCTTATGAAAAAAAGACTGAATTATAAGATTTATAATTATTCTATAACAGCAATACCAGAATTGAGTTTTAAAGGTACCCTGAAAACTGAAATACACACCAAAATGTACACTGCTCTCATAACAACACTGTACACATACTCTCAGGCTTTCACTTTGTGCTGGGTAAAATCCTTTCTGCTTCCAGCAGTTTCTAAAGCCACACAGTAGGAAGCTGTCCTACTGCAAACACTGCCTTGGTTTCTTTCAAAACATTTTTCTAAGCCCTCTATAAGGCTTTTTGTTTGATACACCAACTGTCAGTGAAATATATAAATATATGCAAACATTTTCATCCTGATGCTTTAGATATTGAAGTCTTACACGTTCTTAGTAGCTGCTGCATACTTTACATTGAGCCAAAAGCTCAAAGTGTTGCAGTTGAAAACTACAAGTTTCAAGATTGTTCTTGAAACTGACTTTTTCTGCTCCAAGGAATTTTAACCATTTAACTTGTTCCACGCCTGTGTATGGCAGAATAGCTTTGTAACAACTCAGCTAAAAGCATGAACTATTTTCCTCTTGTGAAAGCAAAAGAAATGTAATTACTTGCTCAGAAATAAGCACTAAGAAACCTGCATCTTTTATGGAGTACACAACACTGTAACAAACATCTTCTGTAACTGTATGAATTTACTTAATAACCTTGATATCTGGGGTGAATTACAGAGTACAGATAAGCTGTAAACACACATACAGAATTTGTGTCTAAAAAGAAAGTGTTTCTTTACTTGTTCATTCAAGTATTTCTTTGGCTCTTACTTAAGTAGTAGATGAAAATGTCTGTGAAAGGTGAAGTAAAATCTTTGTCATTTAAACATCTGAGAGATGAGCACTGACCTTATCAGTCAGTAAGAACTATATTTGGGAAACTTATTTGCAAAATCATCCTCTAGAAATCTTCTAATATTTCTCTACTAGGATATGACTTCGGAGTTAAAAAGCCAAGAGGCAGGGTAGTCTGTATTATACAAGTTTAACAAATCCAAACAGGTCATTTTATGACAACTGATTATAACAACAGCAGCTCTGCTGGAGATCAAATCACAAAATATCAGTGGTTTCCACAATTACCTAATGAAAGTGAGCTTGAAGGGAAAGCCATCAAGATTTCAGAATCCTCTCAAAGGACAAGTGAGAGACTTCCAGTGATGCCTGAATGCCATCAACTTCTGTGCACTGCTGACATTTCTAAGGTTCTCTTCCTGTGGAGAATTAACTTCAAGAAATAGCTTCATCTGGTGTTACTCTGAAAGCTATGAATACTTTCCAAGAGGAATACTGGGCTATTTGAAATGGAAGAGGCTGCCAAAGGCAGGACTAGGACAGCTACAAGGCCAACATAAATGCCTGCATCAGCAGTTTCCAAGCTAGAGGCCGTGACCCCAAGAGGGGTCATTCACTTAGTGAAAAGTCAATTGTTTATGCCGGCATTAGGGATTTTTATCTTGACAGAGGTGAAGCTTGTAGATGGAAGTAAGGTCACAACAGAAAGATGTGGGAAGCACTGACCTATATAATTATAGAGAACTGCTCTCTCCTTCAGCAATCAGGGAAAAGAGCAAAGTGTTTCTTCTATTCCATGAGGAAAATGGGTGAAAGCTTCAAGTTCAGCAGATACCTTCAAGTCTAAATTATTTTGTCAGAAAACACACATTAGTCACAGGACTGGCACATGGTGTTACAAGAGCACTGGACTTCAGTTGCACAGGTTTTGCCTCGAGGGCCAGCCCAGACCATACTGGAGGGAAGAGGAAAGGACACCACTTTTTTTCAATTTTATCATATTTTTTACACTTACATTTGATTATAAATAAGGACCTGTGGTGCAGAACAACAGCCCACAGTGGGCACCCCATACTCTGCCCTACAATAACAGCTTGACAAGAGTCAAAATATTACATGAGGGCAGGCATATACACTATCCAGGCAGCTACTGAGGTAGGAGCCACCTTCATGTTAAAAATGTGTTAGAGGAAGAAAAATAAAGTCAGCTATTCAGAACTTTTCCAGGCTATGCAGAGCAGCAGGAACAGATCTCCAAATTCTCTCTGTTAGGCTGTTATGTAAAACAGACTGCTTACAAGTTAAGTGGAGTGACACATAAGGTTGTTCTACTTTATACTGTGACTATATACTGAAGATTTGTCTTTCTTCCCACTTGTTTCCTTGTGGAAAAAAATAACTGAGCCTATCACTAGCCAGCTGAATTGAAACTGCATGGTTTAAGGGACCTCTCCTTCAGACATCCCTCCTGCCCCACTTCGAGGAGTTCCTGTCTGTGTAAGATGCTTGTGGGGAGGATTCTGGAAGTGCTGCAGTTTCCACTGTAGCACACTGAAGAACAGCTCATCTTCCATATGGTTGTCCCTCTGGTGCAGCACTGACATCCAGGGCAGAGACTGGACAAAATGTCATGGCAATATCTTCAGGTGTTACTCACCTCAGGTTGTCTCCAAGAAGCAGAAGACTTTGCACTTTGAAAGAAGTAATTTCTCTGTGTGAAAGGCTTTAAACTAAAGGTGCAAAGCTTGCATAATTGCTAACTAATCTAGGTCTCTCTTGACTAGAAGATTTTATTGGCAAATCCATACCAGGAGCAGCTTTTACATGCGCATCATTACAAACACCTATCAAATTAAAAAAAGTGCCCCCTTTCTTTTTGATCACACATATTCTTTGTAAATACACTGATAAGACAGTCTAAGTTGCCATACATCATTTACATCACAAAAAATAAGACCAAATCAACCCTCCCCACCACTCTTTAAATCTAAGGATACTCCTAGAAGAAGTTACCTTCACATGAAAGGAAAGGTCCTTAATGAATCCTTCATTAAGGACGACATTAAGGAAAAAAAAAATATATATATTTATATATGTGTGTATAATTTATATATATGAAAAGACAGAAGTTCTATGGGAGTCAAGATAACAAAATAAGTTTTAATAAGCCTCTCCTGGTATAATACCAGTACCACAATGTTTTTTTCCTCTGCTTTTCTTTCTATAGACAAAACCTGTGAACAGCAGGACAAAGAAAACACATCCAAATGCATGGACATTTTTCAATAAACTCTTTAAAAGGATATTCAAACAAACCAGACCGGAATATCTGCCTGTCCCCTGGAAAATATTCCATTTCAGTGTACTATAATTTTTAATTAAGTACATCATGTCAGAAATTCAGTCAGGGTTCTGACCACCACTGATGAAGCACAAGAAGTATATTAAAAAGTTTACTAATCAAAGCAGCAGCTGCAGCATCTCCTACCCTTGTCCAATAACATATCCCAAGAGATTTCAATGTGGGCCATTTTCAAATATATTTATTACATTGCACATAGGAGTAGAACCAGTGCAAATGAGCTACTCAGTGTATTAGTCGATGGCACGGGCACACTTCAGTAAGATGTATGCACCTATTTCCACAAAATGGCTCCTCAAAGCCATGCCAGTTTACAGAGGAAGCCCTTCATTGAAAATAATAATAATAATTTTTTAAAAAGCAGAGAAAAGTTCTGAGCTGAATAATTTACATTTACACCACTTGAAATATCACTTTTTTTTAACCCTCCCCCCTTAATACCAAAACCTATAAACTATGGTACAGACAGGATCTGAAAAATGTCACTTGCAGTCATCAATTCTTTCAGTGGAAGGGAATAAAATGCTTTCATATTCTGTGGCTTAAGGCTATAGGTCAAAGTAAGCACCACAGCAAAAAGTCTTATTTATTTGAAAGTTTCATGCTGCAAAAATGAACAACAGAAAAAAATCTCTGAAACTGGAAGAATTATGTGAATCAGTGGCACTGGGTTGCTGAAACACTCATTATACAAGTGTCACAAAGGACAAGACACAGTAACACTAATTCCATCCCTATCTCCCCCAAATAATTATAGTTTCATAGACATTCCTACCACTAACAAAAAATTCTCCAGAGGTGAAGTGTTTGTCAAGTGAGGTTGTGTGTCAAGCTTCATGCTGGAACATATGTCTGGCTTAGCTTGCAAGATCTTAAGATTAAGGCTTGGTTTGGATTTTTATTTGGATTTTTGAACGATATCTTCCTTTATTAGGATATAACAGAAATAATGCTGTGGGAGCATGTATTTTTCTAACACAGTCATTAGACTTGATGCTGCTTCTAGAACTATGTAGAGAATTGCAATATTTTCTTCAATACAAGCTGCACTGAATGCCAGAGTGGACTGATCACAAGGAAGAATCATTCCATGTTTCCACACAGAGATAAGTCATCCACCTTAAAAGTCTCTTTTCCTGTTCATGTGATACTTGCCAACATCCATTTCATGGGAGCAGCTCATGTTCCCATCCCAGTGCCACATCACACCGAAAAGAAAACGCACATTCAGCAGGAAAATATCTTTCCCTAGATAAGGCTGGGGGAAGTTTTTATACACACCATAAAGATTCCACGTCATGAGGTGAACAATGATGTTGTCAGAAGTGCAAGGCAGGCTCACGGGCTCTTCATAGCAACACGACAGTGAGCAGCCAAAGCCTCCCTAAAGGGGTTTTCGCCATAAATGCTCGTGACCTAATAGCACACAGATAAAGCCCCTGCTGAACCATCCCCTCTCAGCTCACACCACTCAGCTCCTCTGACAAAGACCCTGTGTCATTGCAAGCCACATTGCTGGAGAAGAGGGCGGGGTGAAAGAAGAGAAGGGAGGCACACAGGGAGGAAAAAAAAATGCAGTCTACAAAATAGATGCAACCTACAATCGGTGACATTCAGTCCTTCACCAGCTTCTCATGAGATAAAGCAGCTGTACCATCTGCCTGCAGCCAAAACCACCAGCAGCTTTGAGAATGTAAAAAAGCTGGAATGAAGCTCAGCAGCCCTCCTGGCTCTCTAATAATGATCCCTGTCAATAGCCTAAATAAAGCACCCAGACACCCCAGTACCCTGAGTACCTTATTGTAAAGCTGACTAATTACAAACCAGCTGAAAGTAACAGCAAAAAGGTACAAAACCATGAATAAAAATGAGTGGGCCAAAGGCCACACTGGAATACATGACTGTGGTTCGGGTTTCCTAACCCTGCTGATTCAAAACAAGGAGGTAGCACCAACACTTCACTCTCCATCTTCATCAGCACCTCACCACTCTCCTGCCCGGCTCCACTTTCATCGTTATTTGAAATAAATTAAGATTGACTTAAAACAAGTAGACTGCCTCAATACCACTTGGCCCCACAGCCCAGAGCTTTCACCCTGCATCCGCATCCACCATTCTCCATCCCGGCCCCACCATCCTCCCCTAGTCATCCTCCCTGCGCCCTCCCCCGTCCCACAGCACCATCCTCCTGGCCTCAGGCCCCCACTGCCGCCCTCCTCACTCCCCCGAGAGCATCCTCCTCACCGCTGCCTCGACCCTATCCTCCCGTCCCTCTCCTCAGCGCGGGGGGCCGCCGGCCCGGCTCACCTCCAGCTCGGTGTCGCCTGGCTCGGCCACCCCAATGATCTCGCTGGGCAGCTCGGCCAGGTCGGTGACCCGTATCAGCCCGTCGTGCAAGAAGATGGTCTCCTCCTTCACCGACAGCCACTGGGCCGAGTCGGTGGCCGCCGCCGCCGAGGCGCCCGCCGGAGACCCCATGGCGCGGACGGCGGGGGGGCTCCGCAGGGCTGAGGCGAGGCGGGTCCCGCTACCCTCCCATGGCGGGGGCAGGGCGGGGGCAGGCGGGTCCCCAGCGGCCTGGGTGCCGGACAGCCGGAGCGCGGTGGGGAGCAGCGAGGAACGGCGCGTTGCCACCGCGGCACCGGCGGAACGGGGACCTCCGGGAGCCGCCGTGCCCGCCCGCAGCCACCACGTCCCACTCCCTCCTCACACACACAGGTGACAGCACGACGCCATGTTGGGGGCTGAGGCGGGCCCGGCATGCACCGCGCGAGGAACAATACACCCTCCCCCCTCCCGGCCCCGCGGGGCTCCGCCTCCCGCCGGGCCCGTCCCCCGGCGCCCTTCGGTGCCGCCCCCGGTGCTCCGCCTCGTCCCGCTCCTTCGCACCTTGGGCGCCGAGCTCAGCGCCTCACCTTCACCCCTCCGGAGCCGTCCTCCTCAGCGCCTCGTCCCGCACCTTGGGCACTCCCCTCAGCGCCTCACCTCAACCCCTCTGCGGGGCCGCCCCCTCACGGAATGGCGGCTCCCCTCAGCGCCTCACCTCCCTGCGCCCAACGGCCGCTTCCCTCAAGCGCCGCACCTCGACGGTGGGGCTGTTCCCATCAGAGTTTCCCTCTTCAGCATCAACTTGGATAGCCAGGGTCCCTCTGAAGCTACCCTTTTCCATGGAGGACTGATCCCTCTTGGTGCCTCACGTTCCTCACAGGTAGTTTTCCCCCTCCTGACACCTTTGGTCACCCTTCATTTTGACTGCCCTCCTCTCTTTCCAGAACGTCCTCTCTTTTCCTTCCCTTGTCTGCCCTTCCATCACCTCCTCGAAGGAATCCTGTCACCTCTCCAGGGGCCTTTTCCCAAAGCACTTGTGAGCAAGCAGGTACGTCCCTTAAAATCTATACCTCCGCATTTATCTATGTCATGAGGACTCCAGAGGGCATGAAGCAAAAAGTTCACTTCACCAGAGGATGTGTGGAAAAAAGGAGATCTGAACTAAAATTGACACTTCTTTCTCCAAGCCTCTCTCTTTTGGGCATCATGATGTACCCTTCCCCATTTCCTACCAGTCTGATTTCACACCCGGTTGCCTCAGACCTCCAGCCCAGGTTCAGAGCAGCACCAAGTGTCACAAGCAGCTGTACCACAGTGTTCAGCAAAGCACATGCTTGTGAGACAAAGCGTGTTAATGAGAAGGACATGACGATAAATGTTACATATTTTTAGTGTGCAATTACTGTGGGAATTCCCATTGCAAGCAACTGCTTTTCATGACTCTGCACAACTGAGCGGAGATGGAGCACTGCGTTTATTTGTTTGATCAGATTAAATTATTTACTCTATTGGTGCATTGCAACAAATGTGCTGTGGTATTGGAGGAAAAGTGTATTCAAAGCTGTAGCAAAACAAGATCTACTGCCAGTGCTTTCCATCCTATTAAATCCGGTTGGGAAGAAGCATCTTTTCTGTGTAATGGACCATCGCTCAACTTATGGCCCACATAAAGTGTCTTTATATCACTGATTCAGCTGCGTGAGCATTCACACAGTTGCATAGTTTTACCTCTGAGGCTGGTTCAGACAACATCAGATTCAGGTAAATTCATGAGTGGTTGGTTGTGGATCTGTGTGGTAGCTCAATACACTGTATTGGGTGGGATATCATTGCCATTCATGTATTGGAGAGCAGAAGAGTCTCCAGGCTTGCTTTTATTATAGAAATAGATAATTATTTGTGCTAGAGAGTGTGATTTTGAGCAGAGAGAGTACAGAGACTTGGTATTAAAGATTTCTGTAAGAAAGAGACCATTGATGGGCATCTGTTATTTTTGGTCAAGACATAACACAGGGAACAGCAGCTGCAGATGGACATATCCATAGATATGAAATCCACCCTGAACCTCCTGCAGGAGCCCTGCTACTGCTCCAAAGTGAATACTGAGATTTAAAGTATTTATGGCAGGTGGGACATGGCAGCTGAGTTCTGGCAGTTGACATAAGCTGTGCTCACAAGGCCTCCCTTGGAGAGGTGGGAAAGATGCTGAGGTTAGATTAGTCATAGGATTTCATTGCAAGATAGTGGCTGGTGTTACCAGAGTAGGAGGTTTACATTGTTTTAATTCTTCACGTCAGACTGGAATAGAGGAAGAGAAACACAAAGTGTGTCTATGTTTTAGTGGGAGTAACACTTAAAACAACTTCTGTCTTCAAATTTTTTAGTATTGTCATGGTACTACTTGAGTATCTTCCACAAAATCAATACAAATAGCAGAGCTGGGGGTAAAATGGGATGTTCACTTCACAAGCACCGCTCATGCAAGGAATGCTAGTCAACAGAAAGGATTTGCTGTGTTTTGTAGAGGTGGCCGTGTTCTGGATGTAGCTGTTGTTCTCCAAAGGTCTGCTCCATAGGCTGGGTAACCCAGGATGAAAATTCTTTGTCTCCAGCTCTCACATGCTCTTTCCAAGGCCTTCTGGACTGCTTTATCCCAGAGGAATATGGTTGTCAGAGTAGCTCCCAGATGGAGAGTCAGGGTTTGATATAGCTGTCGATTTAATCCACTAATTGCTTTGAAATACAAACCAAGGCCCTGTATTAGAGTAAGGAGCTGACTCAGAGCTGAAAGAGAAGGATGTGGAGCTGTGGGTACATTCATACCAGGCTAAGCACAGAAAGAGCTGCATGGCTAAATAATGTACTGTCCAGAGGCTGCTTTCATCATTGGACTGGAGTTGGTGGCTAGTTTCTCCCAGTGAGGATCCTGATACAAGTGTTTTTGTGTGGTAAGTAACCTGAGCAGCCCCTGAGAGCAAAGCAGGAGAACCGGAGAACTCTGAACTGGAGATTGTGCCAACATTTCAGAAATCCCTTTTAGCTATATTCGTGTGAAGACATCCCAGGCTGAACCAAGGGCTTGTTTACCATTGTATAGTTATTTATTTGCTTATTTTGAGTTCTTCTAAATTGTATTGATTTAGCAATTCAAAGTTAAAAATCAGGTATTGATGTAGTCTAATGCTGTAAACCTGATAAATGTGTCCTATCCTGCCTCAGGTAAATAAAACCATTACTAGTAAATGTAAGATTTCCTAAGTTATTTTAGGTGCTTATCATTCAGGAATTATCAGCATTTTGTACAGTGCATGAGCTTCCATAGCATGGAATGCTGACATAGCTTTCTACATTAAATTTTCAATAGTAGGGCCCTGCAATGAATTCAGCAAATATAATGCATTTTGTCTGCATCTGCTACAGAAGAAGTTGTATAATATAATGGGAAAAAAATATTTTTGTTCTGCATGTCACCAGAAAATGTCAGCTGGAACTTCAATGAAGCATTCAGAAGTACTGCAGTGACTACAAAGAAGTCTCGTACTACATTGTGGGGATGGTGGAACTTAAAAAAACAGACTAGAATAACTTTGTGATGCAAATCGTCAAGCTGAAGACATAAACCCCTTAACTTTTAAATAAACTTGTACAGAAAACCAGTCTTTTGCAGATGGGGAAGCTGCTGTGGTCATGTCTGCCCCTGTGGTAGGGGCAGGCTCTGGAATGAGGTTTTTGATGTGCAGGTCTGTTGTCCTGCAGCGGAATGTGCCCTTGTGCTTCTCTGTCCATCACCGTTACTGAGATTTAGCAGAAGATGCTCATGGTTCTGTGAGCTGAAAATGGAAATTCACTTTTTGTACTTCGTATTGACCATTTGCACTCACATAAATGGGATTTAAAGGAACATTGTCTCACCCTCCAGTTTAATTTTATATTAACAGCTGTAACGTAGGGTGGACATTCGTTTCATCCTGAGGCTTTGCTGTACATCCTTCTGTTCATTTAGAAATGGCAGTTTCAGTTTTAATGGCCATTGTGGCATCAAGAAGTGTGTGAAACAGAAGAAATAGTTGCTATTTTTATGTGGTCTGCAATAACTAGATTTCTATACCCTGAATCCTGGCTTCTCTGCCCAGTACTTGCTATTTAGAGAGCCCAAATGGCATCATTAATAAGACCTCTAAGCAAGGAGTAGTGGCATTTCATGGCATACTAACTGTGATTAAAAAATACAGTTTCTTCATTTTTCTCTAAGTAAAACTTAGAAAGGACTGAAGTGGAAAGAATGAGTATTTGACAGAGGAAAAAGAACAAATGACAGTGAAATAGAATAATTCCAAACTTCAGAAATGTGTTTTAATTTTTAATGCTTTTAATTGCAAAGGAAAAATAGTCACATTTTTCTCATTTTGATATGTTAGCAATAATCGCCAGAGAAGACTGACTGATAGCAAGGTAGGCTTGAGGAAGGAAGAGCAAATAAAAAGAGGTTTTTATTAACATGAATAAGGATCATTTTATTATAGGAAACAGGAGTCTGAATCACCTACCTCACAAAACCAGCCTTAGTTGAATTGGCCATGAAACAAATGTAAAATATAGAATCATAATAAAAGTGCTGGAATGTTTTCTTAGAGGCGATCCAATCCTGTGTTGTGAGCCAAGCTGTCACCACAGTACTTGTGACACATGCTTGTCATGTCTGAAGGCTCCACCTGCAATCTCTTCCATTGTTGAATTGTCATTATGGTTGGGGAGTTTCCTAATGCTCAATTAAACTTGTGTTGCTGTAATTTCAGTTTTTGTAGGCACAGAGAAGAGTTTATTCCTTCCACTAATGCACAGCCTTTTCTCATCGTCTCTGCACTAAATAATCCCCATCCTTTCCCACTTTCTCTAGGCCATGTCCTTTGGAAGTCTGATCATTCTTCTGCTCTTTGGCATTTCTTCCAACTTGTCCACATCTCTCTTGAGTTGCTGGTACTTTAGATGAAGCCTTACTGGTGTGAAATGGTTTGGACAGACTTCTGTGTCTTCTGTGCATTGCTCCTCTTAAGTGCCTTGGTATCATCTTTGCTTTGCAGCTGTATGATATTGTTGACTCACGCTGTGCTTGTAAATGAAATAACAACTTGGGCTTCAATTCTGTTTATGGTATTTCACATGCAGAAACAAAGCAAGCTGGCATTTAGCATCACTCTTGCTAATCTCATGTCTCATTCTCTTACTCAAGAATTTAACGCAAGTAGCCTTTTATGGAGGGAAGTATTTAAATGCTGCCCATCAGTGAGGAAGAGAGTGTTTGGGAGCTCAACAGATCCCTCAGTGGTTGTCCTGAATTTCTAATGTCTCAGAAGACTCATTATTAATACCCAAAAATAGGTAGGTTTTAAATACAGCTGTTCTGTACGGGTTTAAAATTCCATCTCCCTGAAAACTGGTGCAGTGAAATGAGGAAAAAAATAATGAAAAAAGTCTGCTACAACATCCTACTCAATGTTGTAAAAATCTAAATGTAACAAGGTGGATTTATATAATTGATAGATATTATTATAAGGTCCACTGTATAAAGTGTTTCTCAGAGAGAATTTGAAAATGAAGTGGCTTTTGAGTTTTTATTATCTTTGCCTTTTACTTGAAATTCACAGATAAGTTCCTAGATCCTGTGAAGTCTTAATGAACAGGTTTTCACAGGCATTGTTGCACTAACTACCCCTGTTCCTGAGAAAAGGAAGCCAGGTCAATGAATCCCTGGCCTTAGTAAATGCTATAGTCTATCTTGATTTTCTCTTCAGTGGTGACAGGCTTTCAAAACAAACCTAAAACTGAAAGCCACTAATTGAGAACTGAAACCATGCAGCAAATTGAATGCCTTTTGCTCTGGGAGAACAATGTTGCCGTCTGTGTGGTGTGGTTTTGCAGCTGTAAGTGCCCACATCTCCAAAGGTGCTCTTCCCAGAGCACCTGCCTCCTCTTCCTTTCTATCTAGAAATATTTCTCCTGTTTTTCCAGTATCTCTTTCCCATAATTTCCAGACAATAATTTGCTTTTTTTTACTCTTAAAAAAAAATTACAATAAAGACACAGCAAGTGAACAAGTGAATAGCATATAAATGTGAGTGAGACAAAAAAAGGATATAGGTATTGTCTGTGGCTCTGTTAGGGAAGAAATGTTGCTGATCTCTGCAAGAGGTGCATATTCCAATGCTCACTATGACTATGACTCACCTGTTTTTCCCTCTGTTCCTTACAGCCAGATGGCATGAAACAGTAAAGGCCAAATAATTCATCATTCTACAGACTTGTGATGGACTGGCCCCCAGAAGAATCCAGGCTGATTGAAAATCTTTTCATATGCTACAGGTAAGACAGTTCCTTCATTTGTAACATTGCAGAGTTGGGTTTCTAAATGCTGCAGTGAAATGTAAACTGCTAATAAAATCCTGGTCTTGACAGGTAAAAGTCACTCTTTTCTGGAACTGCTTTATAAACCTTTGACTTTATGCTTCACAACATAGCAGTGTTTCTTTAAAAAGAACACCATCACAAGCACCCTACAGCTAAACCATGAAGAACAGTTAATTGCCCTTCAACTGAAATAACTCCATGAGCAATCAATCGATGAAGAACTGAGAGTAGCACTATCTGTCAGTCATCCACAGCCAGCTGACTGTTTGGAGGCCAGCACTGCTGCCTTCCTTGGATTATTGGGTCACAAATAGACCCAATAGTCAGCCCAGCCATTCACATGCAACACAGCAACTACATGACACGTGTTGTGCTCATTCCTCCAGATTGTTGTCATATGGCTGTTGATTGTGCATGACAAACACATGAAAAAGCCATTTCTCAGGCTTGATGATCCAGTCTGCCCAGGCTTGGTTTGGTGGCCAGTTGAATGACATGAAAAGTTGCAGCTGGGGGTGACAGGATGGGAAGAGTAATAGAAATTCTAATGAATATTCTTACAAAATCCCCAGGAGACAGCTCATGCTGGGGCACCCAGCTCAGGTGCTTGTGAAATCAGCTGTTATTTCATGTAAGCCCAATAGTTGTGATGCTATTTGTATTATTTTAATTCCTTTGATTCAAGCTGATAACCAGTTTGGAGGTTACTGAGTTGCCTGTGCTACATGATGATGCTAGACATGGCCTTGATGAAGTCCTGTTTATTTATGAAGCGTGAAAAAGTCTTCTTTCCTAGAATGTTGGGTTAAGTAAAGCTCAGACTTTGCACAGTGCTTTGACCAAGGCCAGTATTTTGAGAAAAATAACCAACAAAAGTGCACTCTCAGTTTCCTCTTGCATCAGCAGACACGAAAAGCCATTTTCCTTTCTCCCTCTCTCCCTGACGTGTGCACATGTTTGGGTTTTATCTCTCACACAAACACAAAGCTCCAGATCTCAAATGCCCTTTTTGCACTTTCTGTGTCAGCCCCAAGGGAAGCCATGCGAATAATGTGCAATGTACAGAAGCTTTGCTATGTGCCTGTCATTGTTTCAGCTCTCTGATTCTAGAGAGGTATTTGTTAGTCTTTTTGTGCTTATTTTAAGGAACAGTTATGGTTACCCACCAATTTCTGTGAAATTCCATGAAACAGATCTTCATTCCAGCTTAGCAGGACATTCACACCAGTAATTTGAATACTAGTTTTACCTAAACATCTCCAGTAACACATTTTGAGGGTGCATCACTCTTTTTAGGGTCTTCATATTTCCTTGTTCTGAAAACCAGCCTTCCTCCCTGGTATATCGAGCACATATGCTTGCTGCCTGGACTGGTTTTGTACATTTGATCTTTGTATTTATTTCCTTGTGTGAAAATGGGCATTTTGAACAATAGGATACCATGTGTGGCACGTGGTGAGATCTGAAAGCCTTAATTTTAAAAACAATTACATCCTAAGTGCATCTGTCAAGTGAGTGGAAAACCTCTACATCAAGTAGGACTGACAAAAGAGATGAAGATGTAATTGCTTCTGGTTTAGTCTATTTTCTTCATGAGGTTTAAAGCCTTTCCTAGTGGTCCTTGGGTGGTTCCCTGCATCCCACCGACTTGCTCCAATGGATTGAATAAATCATTTTATCTTTGTGCACAGATAATGGCAGTTTTTACCTCCACTGGGTGTCAAGAGGCCAATGTGCACAGTGTATGTCAACTACAAGAAGTTGCTTATTATGGTCATTGCAGGCAAAATGTCAGGAGCTGCTAATTGGACAAAATGGAGAAACACAGAGTGTCACCGCTCTAAAGAATCTAAATCTTTTAGCTGTGCTGTCCTGTACAAATCTAACGGACTAAGTTCTGCAAAAAAATGACATTACAACTGATAAATGGGGCTGTGAAAACATTCATTCCTCATGTACCTGGGCCAGTCTTCAACACACTGTTTTTATTTTTTAGTATTAAACGTTGATATCATTTCAGTAGGGGAAGATGAGAATAATGGAGCAGGTTCCGTCCTTGGTGTCATGCAAGCACAGACTTTTTATTCTTTGATGTACTTCAGAGCACTGTTGTAAGTTGTATGTCTGCAGAAGTTTAAAACTCTTGAGACAGGATCTGAGCAAGTATTACTGCTGCTCTGCAGGAATGTGAACACTGACCTCACTGAAATGAAGTTATTTGCTCAGGATCACATGAGAAAGAAAAACTAATTTCTTTAATGTCAAGTAATATTTTGACTCCCACACTTCTCTCTCCTTAGCATTGTTACCACTAGTAAGTGTTTATTCTGGTGTACTGTGGAGCATGAGTAGGTCATAGTTGCTGGCTGTGTGTACAATCTATCATGTAAAGTCATTTCCACTGAGAAAAAAAAACATTGAAATAATGGGGGGGGAAAACCAGGATAAAATGAGCCCCAAAAGGCGGTCAGCTACAAAAATGGGGTTTGACTCTGTGTCTGTGAAAGGGTCAAAACTGGTCTCATCTATAAAACTCCCAAACAATAAACAAGCAATGAAAAAGCAGCTCAACAAACAAGGAATGTCCTGACTGCTTGTTGGCAGGCGTGTTATCCACAGAGAACCATCACAGCCCAGCCCTCCTGTGTGACTCAGTGTAAAGGCTGTTTGCAGCCGGTGGGACTGGCTCCCTCTGCTCAATCAGTGGCTTCCTGAACAATGAGGGGAAAAAATAATGAGAACTATGATGAATAATGTCCTTATAAAAATATTAATTTAATTGCTCTAATTGCTTAAAGAATGAGTTGTCAAGTGCTTAGTGCAGACTGTAATGCAGGAGAACTGGAGAAGTCAAATTAACGGGTTAATAGGTCCCCTTTGCTTGCATCCTCACATCCCACACTGGGAGCTTCAGATGCTGTCTCCAAACCAGAATAGGAGCAGGAGCTCCCCACAGGATTATAGCATTTGTGTGACTTGCTACATCAGGACAATAATGGTGAGAGAAAGTGTAATGGGGTTTACATGACTCCCCTGTGCAATTTTAGATCTCTTAGACCAAGCTGCTTATGTGTCCATCCTGTAACAGAGTAATAGCTGATAAAATCAGAGGAGTCACTGATATCTGTATATTGGTGTTATTTGCTTAATCTCCTAAACAGCAAACTGGGAACATTCTCTACAACCCAGCACTGGAAAGTACTTAGTCTTGCAAATATGCCTCGATTTCTCCTAAGGGTCCTAATCCCAGAAGCAAAGCTATTGTCTGCCTTCCCAGGACCGTCAACCAATGCAACTGCAGGGATGGACACAGCCCCTCTGGGCAGGACTGAATCCACAGGTCATGTCACAGAGGAAGCTAATAGGTAAAAATAGGTGTCTGTAGATAATAAGGCATTGCATCTCATTACCAATTCCCTGAGAAAGCCAACATCCCTCTATCATTCCTCTCAAAAGGATGCTTTCTTATAATTACATCTCACTTTATTAGGCAGCTGAAGGAAAGAGCACGTTTAATGCTAATGAAGTGCTGCTGTGGTTGAGTCTGTCACTATTTTTGGAGCCACACATCTCCAGCACTTTTGATTGGGTGAGGGAGGCTTTGGATGTCTCCAGCTTCTGCTGTGGGGGCTGCACAGGGAAAAGCAATGACTCAGCGAGCCAGGACTGCAGAGCTGGTTACATGCTCAGAATGAGAAACGCCACGGGACAGCGAGAACACACACAAAAGCTCTTTATGTGGTGGAAGGATTTTTCAGGTAGTGGATAGCATTATCTAGATCAAACAATCCTTCTGAATATTCACTTTGTGTCAGTTATCTGCACAGGCCTTGTTTTTCCACTTTTCCACCTATTAGCTCAGAGCATTTCAGAAAAAAAAGCCAAGATTTCACAGAACTTCAGGGAAATATTTCCAAGGTTAGGAGTGAGACAAGTCACAGCTGTCCACCAGCACCAATCCTGACACAGATGAGGGCTTTCCTGGCTCCATTTTCTGCAGCAGAGCTGAGGAGCTGCTCAGGATCATGAAGGCATCATTTAGTGTTAAAATCTGACTTAAGAGCAAGTACCCCCTGGGAGCAGGCCTGCTCCCACCCCCCTTTGTGCCAACATCAACATTCAGCTGGTTCCACAGTGACTCAATTCAGGATGTAAACAAGAATATTCATTCCTTCCTCTCTCCCCACCTCACAGGGTTGTTACTGGTCACCACTAGTCAACCAAGGTCAGGATGGGGGCAAGGGAGGCATGGGAAGCACCTGAGACCCTTTCTGCACACCAGGACCTGTTAAGACAACTAAATTACATTACCACATCACTTCCTGACAGCACTCTGGCAGCCAGAGCCTCCCCTTCTGTAAACAAGGTTAATGGTTCCAAGTATCATTTCATGTCTTCTGATACACAAACGAGGAATGTGTCAGAGTAATCAACAATTATAGCAAATACCACTGTATCTAAATGCCTTGTTACTCTTAGACTGCCCCACAGGGCTGTGTTGTTACTACAACCTCCCTGTTCCTGGAGGGGAAGGGATGACTGAAGCACTAGCACCTCTTACCTGTTCTCTTAAGACTGCAACTGTGTGACCACATCTTGGTTTGCTACAATTTTGATCAAGATGTTTACTTGCTGGTTTTGGACTTTTCTTGTTTAAGTGTTTCCATATACAACGTTTACTAAAGTGAGCTTTCTAGGCATAATGGGTTAAGATCTTTCTTTGGTAGAATCAGTAAATGTATCTTGGTCCTGGCAGTGAGATGCACACAACACTTGTGTATCTTCTCAGAGCTGATTTATGTAAACAGGCAGTCCCACCACTTCAGTAAAAGCTCATGTCAACTAAAGAAACCTCTGACTATACCATTATCCTTATCCAGCACATGATGTGCCTCATTGCAGTCATAGTTCCAGTGACAGGGAAGAAGAAAGAACACCTCCTGAAGTAGATACAGCACAGAGCCACAGACCTGCACCCAGCCCACAGGCTCCGAGCACTGCACCTAGCAGAGCTTGCTCCCTGGCTCCCTCTGCTGAACCTCATAACATTTAACGTTACCAAGAGGAAGATGATGGAAGAGTGACCAGTACTGAACACTTCTGTACTCTGCACCACCAGCCAGCATCAACTCTGAAGGCGGCTGTAGCCCCTTGGTGCTGGAATCCACTGAGCCCGGTATTCTGCAGGCATGGGATATTCAGCAGCTCCAGAGCACTTCAGTTCTGATTCCTCCTCTCCAGCGAGTGTGGTTGGTTTATAACATCAAGACCCCCATCTCAGTGAGGTTCTATTACTCCCTTTTCTTGAAGCTGGCATGAATTTAATGAAATCTTTACTCCTTGTCAAGTCTGACCCCACTGGCTACTTTCAGCTAAAAATTAATAGGAAGACAGATGGTGCCATTACATAAGCCTCAGCTCCTGTCTAAGTCTGGCTGAGGGAGAGCCTGAGTGTGCCAGGTTTGTTAGTCTGTACATCCTCAGTCCTTGTAAGAGAGAGCTACTGCTGCCCTAGCATCTGGTAACTGACCTCAACAGACAAACAAACCAAACAGGACCTTCTCATCTCACTTTCTGCCAGGTTTTGAGATAGAAAAATTGTTGGAGACTCTGTAAACAGTTACCCAGATAGGAAAATACCTTCACAGAAACAACCTGCTGGAATCTCATTTCTGAGCCTATGGAATAGGGAATGATGCTTTTACTTTTTGATCACAGCAGGTAGTATTTCTCCTGACTGAAAGTGCTACATCCCACATGGATAAACAATAGGAAATAAAGATGGGATTTGGGAAGGAACATGCATCAATTTTGGTTTGATTCTGGGATAAGTTACTCTGCATAGGGTATTCCCAGTGTTTTTCCACTTTAAACTGCAAGACCTAGCTCTAAGAAGTTGCTGTATTTCCTGAGCTTTATGTAGCAATTGATGGATCAAACCTGTTCCTCCCAACCCCACTGTACAACCCCTCTAGGATGCTTGGGAGTTACCACCTGGCAGTGGCTTGTCACAAAGACCTGGTTCTTCACAAGAGATACCCAAAGCACTGGTTTCAGCACAGAAAGGGTGCAGAGAAATCCACCAGCATAGACACTGGGCTGGATTTTATTCTGCAATGGGATGGGAGTCAACTCAGTATTTATATCCACTATCCAAACCAAAATCTATTCGTTTTCCTTTGCCCATTTCTACCTCCCCAATTCATTAAGAAAGCTGAATTCTTGTTTATACTAAATAGTTTTAAATAGCCCCAACAACTACAAACCAAAACCAACCAACCAAAACCCTCACCACTCCAAATTCTAGTCAACTCCATCTAGCCCCTCAGAATGCTACACAAGCAGTTTTCCTACCCGTTAAACACGCATTGCAAGACCTGTGCAACATGTTCTATCACAGACTGCAATGAAGACAGCAGAGATCCTGGTTTTTCCTTTGAATTTAATGTGGTGCTTTCAGGGCAGTTAGAACACCAATTTGTGAGGATAAACTCCATTGGAGAGACAGAATGTAGAACGCAGGTACCCACGGAGCTGAGGCACCTTCTTGATTTGCGCCAGGATCTGGGAATCCACCGCCTTCTGGTCCGACTTGCGCTGCTCCGTTATCTCGTATTTCTAGGAAGTAAAAAGAACAAGGTTAAAATCCTGCAGACCCTTCCAAGGAATGAGAAAATTCAGGGCAAATCCCCAGTTCTGGCATTTTCAAGGAATCTTGTCTCTATTTGTTCTAAATAAGGCGGTAGGAGACCGGAGGTGGCAGAGAGAACTGGAGCCACTCTCTGGCTCACGCTGCTGATATTGGAGCCAGCAACACAGTGTTCACAAGTTGTTTCTCAGTCAGAAAAGATCTTTACCTGGAGTTACCACTGCTGCTGCTCTGCTCAGGTACAAGCAGGAAAGAATCTCCAAGTTTACAAGGGGTTTATCTCAGTGCTGACAGATTAATTCATTTTAACGGCATTATCCCACTTACTGAGGGCCACTTAAAATTCCACTGTCCATTTGTTTAATGGCATTTCCCCCTTCCAGCCTGCCTGTATGTAACAAGGGTACTTGGAAAGAAGAAACAATCATGTTCCTTACTTCCTTCTCAGTGTCAAAGATCTCGCCTTCCTGGTGCTTGGGCTTCCGCAGCCTCTTCTTCTTGAAGTATGCATCAGTGAGATGCTTGGGAATTTTTACTCCAGAGATATCCACCTTTGTAGATGTAGCAATAACAAATTTCTGATGGGCCCTACGCAGAGGGACACGATTGACAACCAAGGGTCCTAAAGGCAGAGGAACAACAGAAGAGAGACCAAGGTCAGCTTTCCTGGCAACAACTACTGCTCGTATGTTAAATTTCATGAGTGGTTTCTTCAGGGATGCCTACGGCTAATACCAAACAATCAACAAAGCCCATCCCCACAGCCTCCGGAAAAGTGAGAAAACTTCCTGATCTCTTCCGGAAGCTTCATTATCTCCCTTCCACCCCCTGGAAGGTCACAAAACGTCATTCCACGGTTAAGTGAACACATGATGAGCCAGACAACTCACATGCAGATCTGTAGTGCTACTGACCCCAGAGACAAACTGGAGCTTTAACAAACTAACACCCAAAAAAACCCCAAATGCACAAAAGCTCCCAAACAAACAAAAACTCATCATCACACTCGTACGTCAGTTTTTTACCTGTAACAAGCAAAAGGCCAGTATCAAGCTGCTTCAAGAAGACGACACGCTGCAAAGAGAAGAGACGCAACATCAGGCCCCAGCTCTGAAGTACTGCAGCCAAACAGGGACTGTGCCCACACCTGGCCCTGTCACTGGTACAAGCATCAACAACCCACCCAGAGATGCAACCGCTGTGCAAGCTGAGCTATCGACACTTCCCAGAGCACAGCGGTGTCAGACGCACCTCATCTACAACAGATCCTGGCTCTTCACCCTCTTTATCAGTCAATGCTGAGCAAAGCCAGTAAGTTTATGAACCTTGGCCTATTCTGCAGGACACCAGACATCTCATCAGCCCAATCCTTGGTGCAAGTTAAAGGCAAGAACTAGGTAAAAGCTAGAAGAGACCACAACACATTCCATGGTCAGAGCCATTCCCCAGCTGCATTTTATTCCTTCTGGTCAAGTCAGCTATCTCCAAACAGCATTCTTTTCAGTAATAGCACATCAAAGCAAAGAACTCCAGAAAATAAAGGATATCACTTTATGGTACCATGAACCTGCACGCTTCTCTGTTGCAGCAGGACTCCTCTCATTTGTCTAATCCACTGGCTTAGCCTGTTTTACTTTTAGCTCTGTGTGGAACACCGTAAGTTTGACAACTGTCTCCCCTAAAGGCAGGATGAGCAAAAGCACCTAGACAGAATTCACGACAAATTTGCAGGTTCCTGCCTAGTGGCTGTGCAGCATCCCATGAAATCAGCTGGTGAATTCAAGATGCCTTTGCTCAGCCAGAAGGGGTTCAGCACAGAAATGATGCTAAAGCCACTGAGCAGGACGAAGCTCCAGCTTACCTTGCCTCTGTGACGACCGGTCAGCAGGATCAGAACAGTCCCCGGAGTGATGGAGGCCCTCAGCCGCCTCTTGTGCTGGCTGAAGGGCTTCTTGCCATGACTCAAAAGCTTGCGAGGAACATCCTCAGTGGGATAGTACCTGGGCTGGGGAGAGGAGCAAAGTACTGTACCACCCTGCATGCCACAGGACAAAAAGCTTTTGGAGCAGTTTAGATTATTCCTCTTCTAAGAGATAGGATTCCTTTTGGAAAGATTTTTTTCTGCTGTAGCTGGCAATTCAGGAACACACAGTATTTTCTGTACAATTATGCAACAGTGAAATGGAATCATATCATAGAATCACAGCATGGTTTAGGTTGGAAGGAACCTTAAAGCTCCTCCAGCTCCAACCCCTGCCTTCCACTCCCTTCCTCCCTTCCACTGGAGCAGCTTGCTCCAAGCCCCTGTGTCCAACCTGGCCTTGAACACTGCCAGGGATGGGGCAGCCACAGCTTCTCTGGGCACCCTGTGCCAGCGCCTCAGCACCCTCACAGGGAAGAGCTTCTGCCTAAGAGCTCATCTCAATCTCCTCTCTGGCAGGTTAAAGCAGTTCCCTTGTCTTGTCCCTACAGGCCCTTGTCCCAAGCCCCTCTCCAGGTTTCCTGTGGCCCCTGTAGGCACTGGAGCTGCTCTAAGGTCTCCCCCTTAAGCAGCCTTTTCTTCTCCAGGCTGAATCAGCCCAGTTCTCTCAACTCTCTCCAGAGCAGAGCTGCTCCAGCCCTCGCAGTACCTCTGTGGCCTCTCCAAACTCAGTACATGTTTCCAGTACAGCACAGCAACACAAACGGCAGATGACCCACTCCTGCCTGCCAACCACCCTCTGAGCAACCCTACACTGCCCCAGCCCAGAGCTGCATCAGGCCAAAGCCACACAGGACAGTGCTGTCCCACAAGCTTTTCCTTACCAGTTTACGGATTTTCACCACGCGGCTGCCTCCGTTCTTGTCCCCCCCCACTGGCTTGGTGATGGTCGTGCGGGGCCTCTTTCTCTTCTTCTTTTCTATCTGTAAGTGAAGAAAAGGGAAAACGTGATATTTCACACCAAAACCAGCCTGAGGAACCTGACAGTTTAAATACAGTGTTTAAATGTCCTACCCTTGTTACTGGAGCTGTGTACTTGCGCTTGTACAGTGCTTTCCTGGCATACATAGCTGACCGGGAATACTTCCCGATGCCCCGGGCCAGGACAGGGTTCCGGCTGGCATGATGCTTCTTAACTTGCTTCTTCTTCTTCTTCTCTCCTCCTTTCTTCTGGATGGGCTTCTGCTCCAGTGGCTTCTTCTCACCCGGCTTTTTCTTAGCCGGCTTTTTCTCGCCTGGCTTTTTCTCAGCAGCCGCCTTCTCACCCGCCATCTACGGATCCAAATCAAACCCAAACCGGGACTTGTCACAAGGTGTGCAGGAACAGAATAAACGATTCTAACTCAATTCTCTGCACGGCCCTGGCAGCCAGCAACCACTCACAGCCGTGCTGGTCAAGCCAAAACCCGTTTTGTTTGCATCCATAATGCAAAACACTCCTCCGCGCTCGTTAGAGCGGCTCCATGTTCACAGAATGCCCCCCAACCCCCGCATTAACGAGCCCAATGAAGCGCCCGCCGCGCTCGGGGTACAACCACCCCGGGCTCAGGATTCCCCGGCCGCGCTGGAGCCGCCGGGCCCCGCCGGCCCTCCCCGGGCAGGTACCTGCCGAGGGCCCCAGCTCCCGGTTCTCCCCCGGGCACCGCCGCTCCCCAGACGGCTCCGGCCCCGCGCGGCCTCCGCTGCCACCGGCGGCTGGGCCTGTCCGCAGTCGGCTTAAACTCCGGCTCCACCCCGACCCCGTATCGGCCCCCGGGCTTCACTGCTGCCCTCCCGAGGGCGCCCGGCCGGGCCCGCGAGCCCAGTGCAGCCGCTCGAAGGCAGATGGCGGCGGATAACGCCCGCCGGGTCCCAGCCCTGGCCGCAGCAGCTCCGCCATCCTTACCTTCCGGGGAGGGAAAGGGGCCTACATCCGGGTACGAGTGGCCTAAAGAGAGCGCTGCGTCTGGCGTCATCACGCCGGCCGCGGTGCACTCTGGGACTTGTAGTTCGTGCAGGTGCAGTCTGCCTGAACAGCCCCGGTTCACCGGAGGGACATGACACCGGAGCCCCTGCCTCGCTCTGACGGGGCCGTACAGCGGGACAGCGGCTCCAGGGCTGGCTGCCCTACTACCTCCAGCTCCGGGCGAGGTAGAGACAAAGCTCCGCACCAACCCCCGCCCTGCCCGGTTACACGGGTTACGCTACTCCCGTGGCCGGCACCGCCGAGGCCCTCTCCAGCGCACCAGAACGGACCGAGGGAGGGGCCCGGCAGCTCCCGCCCCGCCCGTTTTGACGCGAGGGGCGGAACGTGGTCGCAGACCGATGACGTTGCGGGCAGGTGACGCAGGGCGGGCCGCGCCGCGCTCCTCCGGGGCCTGAGGCGGCCGTTGTTCACGCTCCCTGCAGGGCGCCCGTAGGCCGCGGCCCGCGCCGGGGACCGGAACCCCCATGTGAGAGGCGGCCGTTGGGGGGGGGCGGCCGGGCGACCCGCCGCTGCCACCGGAGACAATGACATCGCGGAGGTGAGGCGGGAGCGAGCGGCGCCGGGCCCGGCCGGGGATGTGGGGGGGGCGGGCAGGGGCGGACTGCCCTCGGGGTGTGCAGGGACCCGGCCCCTCCGTGCTCCCCCCTGGGGGGCCGCTGCGCCGGGCCTTTACCCCGCTGGGCCAGGCAGGGCCTCCCGCGCTCTGTGGCTGCGGCGCGGGGGCAGCCGCCACCCCGCTCCCCGCAACCGCGTCTGTGCCCCGCGCCCGCGGCGCGGTGTCCCTGCTCCCGCCGAGCTTCACCCGCTGCCTCGGCCCCGCTCAGCCTGGGGCCTGGCTCGCCCCGTTCCTGCCCAGCGCGCCCTCCCCGGGAGGCCCGGCGCGATGGAGGGTGCCTCCCCGGGGTGGTTGGGGGCCTGGCGGGGTAGGGGGGCCGGATGGCTTCGGGCTCCGCCGACCCCCATGCGGAGGCCGGAGCTGCCGCAATAGCGTTGGTTCCTGGCGGGGTTCAGGCCGGGCTCCTTGCGCTCGCGTGCGCGCTTGAACCGGAGCCCGGAGGTGAGTTTTATCCAGCGGCAGCCCACCCGGCTCGCAGCCCACCCCCGGAGCCGGGCCGAGGCGCTGTGCTCAGCCCAGCCCGGGTGACGTTATGAAGCTAAACCGTGAGCCAGCTTTGCACTGAGTGTTTGTGAGCTGACCTGAGCCAGGTGCCTGATTCAGCAGCAGCCTTTGGTCCAGCTTCAGAACCTTGTGGTGCTGCAAAGTCTGGGTGATGAACAATTGAATTTGCTTCTTTGTTGTGGGTTCTCATTGTCCTTGACACGTTCTGATTGTTTGTGTAGTACTAGCAGGCATTTTTTGGGCTGAAAGGTTAAGGTAAATGTTAGGCTAGAGAGGAAATAGTGTCATAGAAAGGAAGAAGATGTTTATATTCTCATTTAACATACCTATTCAGAAGTTTCATAGAACCATAGAGTGCTCCTCCAGCTCCAACCCCTCCACGGGCAGGGACACCTTCCACTGGAGCAGCTTGCTCCAAGCCCCTGTGTCCAACCTGGCCTTGAACACTGCCAGGGATGGGGCAGCCACAGCTTCTCTGGGCACCCTGGGCCAGCGCCTCAGCACCCACATTTGATGCGTCTCTTTACTACGTATTCAAGCAGAACTTCTTTGACATTGGGTTGTCCTTATTCTTGTTCTGCTTAAGATGGTGAAGCTCTCTGGCTTGGTTGTGGCCATTTATAGTTGAGTTGGCTTTGGGGTCTCCTGAAGCGTGTGGAGAGTGTGTTGGGTCTTCACGTATGGGAGCAAGTTGGACGTTACCTTTTGGAAACAGTCGTGACATCCTCCTTGTTGGGAGTGATCCTCATGTTCTGCTCCAAGCTTTAGATTGTATCTTGTGAGGGAGGATGCAGAAGATGAGAAATAGAAATTGATGAGCCTATAAATAGAGGTAATTAAACTACCAGTCACCGCCTCCCTTTATGCTATGGTTGTGACAGCTGAGACTCAGAACTGGTTTAATCTGAGACTCAGAAATGATTTAATGTCTCCTGCTCTTGAAAGGTGATTAGGAAAGCCCAAGCGCAGCATGGAAAAATGTATTGATTTTGGCTTTTCTCTCTTTGGTTTGGGAAGAGAGAAATAGGCTGGCAACGTGTGACTTATAAACACGGATCCTCATCTTTCCTGGACTGTGCTACCCAAACAGAGGTCATTGTAGCACACCTCTATTTCCTACCAGGTATTAATTTTCATCCAAAGGTTTCTTGCTTAGCTGATATCCCTTTCGTTTTGTAAATGAGAGCCCTGCTATGTCACTGGTTGCTTTTCTGCCAGCCTTTTCATCTTACCCTTCCCAGTCCCGGATTAGTTTACAGTAAGCTGCTGAGCCCCCAAAACCAGAATATTGCTCACATAGTGAGGACAGTCAGTTTAATCAGAGCGTGGGCTTGAGTCTGCCTTGTGTTACTTTCTTCATTATATTTATTGGCTGTGATGCCCTTTGCTTGGGACAGCCCCTGCACCTGCTCACAACAGAGAGGGGAGAAGGAAAGGAGGAAAAAGAAGCCTAAAATGCATTCCATCCCTATAAAAGGAAGCAGAAGCAAAAGTCCTCCCTGGGGTTATGTTACGTGTGTCTGTGCCCGCAGTCCCTGTGCTCTCTGCTCCGGTTTTGGAAGAGATGGAGGCAGCAAGGTTCAAACGAACACATGTGGTGGCAGCACTTCAAATGGAGGGATCTTCATCACCGGGCCGGAACCATTTCACAGAGATCACCGACACCCCCATTTTTCTATTTGGGGTGCCTGACAAATGCATCTTCCTACTCAAAGCCAAAAATACAGAGATGAGAGAGCAGGAGTGCAAGTTACCGCCAGAACAGAAGTTACATAAAGCGCAGCGAACTCCATCCGTCTCCCAGGTGTAGCTTTGCTTTTGCTGCACTTGCTTTCTGCCACCTTCAGTAGGGATGTTTTTAAGCAACTTCTCACCTTTTTAGTCTCTCCTTTAAGCACAAGTTATTTCTGGTCCCTTCTGTTCATTAAATTGGTATTTTTACACTTTAACAATTCATGTGCAGTTACATCCAGATGCAGGAGGGTTTAGGGTAAGGTACAGAAGGTATTATATTAATTAAAGCTTCTGGAATGTTTCCATGTAATAAATCTGCAGAGCTGATTCCAATAACTTCTTCTTTGTATGTTGATTTTAGGATTAAAACCATATAAAGGTGTCTCTCGAATTGTGTATGTATTTAGAAAGCTTATAAACGGTTCAAAATGCTGCTGTGCTTTACATTTGATTGGGATTTATTTTCTCCTAATGGAAGTGCGATTTTAGGGGTGGAAGCTTGTTGAGTGTGTTACCAGCTTCTGCAGACCAACCTGCTGTGTTCTGAAATGCATTATTTCACGTTCAGTTCATCCTGGGTACCGATGCTTGTGCAGTGTCTTTTGTGAGACTGCATCAAACCAGAACTTTCCTTGACCTTTGAATAGTCATTAAATAAATGTAGCAGTATTTACTAATCCACTTCCCATTTGCTCTAATAGCTTGGAAGGATATTTTACTAGTTTTTTCCATGACCCATGCTGCCCAGGTTTGGTTGGTTTTTGTTGTTCTGCAGCTAAAGGTATGGTAGCACTCACTAGACTTTCTTGGTGTAAGCAAAATACCCTCAGCTAGGAAAAAAGCAAGATTAACCAGAAGAATGACTTACTTCTAGAATGGAATTGGTGCAGAAGTAATCCTAATTCCCATTTGAATGACTTGCTGGGGGTTTGGATATTCTAGAGTCTCTCAAGCTCTCCAGAACGTTTCCATGAGCATCTGTGTCTGAAGAGAGCAGGTTGGATAAAGCCTTGCTGGGACAATTGTCAGCCCCTCAGTACAGAAGGAATTGCTGAAACAAGCAAAGTAATAACCCTAAATTTAGACATGCGCTTGCATATTTTGCTGATTTAGCAGTTTAGCATGAAGTGTTGGGAATAACCAGGAATTATATTCCTTTTTTCCTTTTCTAGCTATAGCACTCCTGTATCCATGATGAGTTCTGGAGTCTTTTGCCATAATGTTTTGTTTTACTTCAGGGAAACTAAGAACTTCATGTACAAAGAGGAGCAGCCTCTGTTCTTGCTGCAGATACAAATGTGCATTTCCACTTGTGTCCTGCCCAGTGTCTGATTTATGGCAACTTGGGAGAATAAAGATGATCCTTTACTTGCCAGATACAAGTCTGACAAAGCCACTAAAGCAGTGTTTAGTCACTGTGTTCACATCTCTGTCCCTGGCTGGTGGTTTGGGTTTTGTTGGCTTTCTTGACTCCTAATATCATGCCTTATTAAAAACTCCTTTCACCCGGAACACACAGATGTAGTTTAGCACTGCGAGAGTGCACTAAAAATCCTGGGTCACAGATAAGAGAAAACACAGATGTGTCAACTGAATGGCTAAGAATAAGTCTCAAAAGTTAATGGCATAGGTGGGGACATGGAGCTTCTTGGCTATAGCCCATATAGAGCTCTCCCTTGGCAGGACTCTATATTAGTCATTCCGAAGGCTCTTTGTGGGTGGTGAATATCAATATGAGATTCCTGGGTGCTTGTATTTAAGTGGGATATATTCAGACCAGAGAAATTGCCATGGTAGTCGGGAGGCAAATCTGGCAGCTGCCAGCACCACGTTCTGCTGAGGAAGGTGGGAGAAGACTGGGCAGAGCTGAGCAGCTTGTCCCCAAGTGAAGTTCCTTCCTGACCACTACCAGCTGGTGGTCACCCTGTGCCCTAAAACATGAGGTTTTGTTACATTTTTAACCTTTAAAATGCTGTCAGGTGTCACTTTGGATGTCTTATTTTTAAGTGTTTTGCCTGGTTGTCTTCCAGTTTCTTTGTGTGTCTTGTCTTCCTGGTGTAAGAAAAATGTAGGATTGTGGTCTCTACATTGTGCACCTCTGATACTGTTTTAATCCAAGCAGTTTGAGTATGTCTAGGTATAGCTCTTACAAAGCATCTCTTACCAATACATCAAATTGCAATGCAATATGAAATGAATAATTTATACTTCCTTCTTAATTTAGGAACAAAATTCAGTGCTTCCTGGTTTTGAAGCTGTTGGATCGTTCTGTTGAGTCTTGTTGTGGAAGTCAAACTCTGAGGACCACAAGATCTCCTGTTTATTAACACTCTTTATTTTTAACCTCTAATAGATGGTTTCATCCAAACATTACTGGTGTGGAGGCAGAAAACCTGCTGTTAACAAGAGGAGTGGATGGCAGCTTTTTGGCACGGCCCAGCAAAAGTAACCCAGGGGACTTCACACTCTCTGTTAGGTAAGTTTAAATGGCTTTTGTCTTTCTCCCCAGATGGGAAGGGTCTTTAATGCTGTTCTTTGGGAAAGAGTTGTAAGTGAACTCCTTGTAAGAGGTGAAGGAATGCATGGATCACTTGTTAGTCCATTGTTCCCTTTTCTCCTCTTTTTCTCCTGTTCTCCCTTCAAAGGCGCTCAAATACTTTTACCCAACTTGAGTAGTCACTTCTGAGTCTCTAGACAAGCAGAAAAGCTAAGGGGATTCATAGTAACATTCATAATAGCATTGCTTTTAGCCCTTTAAAAATCTATTTGGTATCTGAAAGTAGCTCATGCAAGGAAATGCTGTCCAAGGCTCCCTTCTTAGAGTCAGCAAGGTTTTAAGGACAGCTGCAGTGCTATTTCAGCTTCCAAAATAGGCCTCTTGGAACTCTTGTCCCCTGAGACTGTGTGTATAGTGATGGGGATGGCAAGAGGAAGTAGATAAAGCACAAGGGAAAAGTGGGATTGGTGATAAGAATGGTGCTGCTTGGATACCTCTGAGATAATGGACCTGGTTGAACAAAAGGGGCTGTTCTTCATAAATATTAGACATGTTAATATAACATTTGGCAAAGGCAAGTGCTTACTGAAAGAGAGATCTTAGTGTTAAGTACTAGGGAAAGGAGCAAACAAGCTGTGACGGGTGTCTGAGAATGCTGAATTCTCCTCACCCCTCCACCCCATGTACTTGTGTGTGCAGCTCCTGGGGGCTGAGGTATTTCTATTGGAGATGGTGAAGCTGCAGAGCTTACCCTGGCTTTGAGGAGCCCTTTGTTATAGAGTGTTTCCCCTGTTCTTCCTGACTGTTGGACAGACGCTTCCCCTTCTTGCAAGCCACTGGAACGTGGCTGAAGCACCCTTCAGAAGTGCACTAGCTTAGCTATTCTGCAATGTTTCAGTTGGGAAGTGATGTAAATGTAAGTATGGATTCCTCTAACTCGGACAATAGAACACTAAATATAAAGTGATTGATTGGAAATCAGCTGACTTGTGGGGTTGTTTTCCTCTGTTTCAAATATTAGACGAACTGGAGCTGTCACCCACATCAAGATCCAGAACACGGGAGACTACTATGACCTCTATGGAGGAGAGAAGTTTGCTACATTGGCTGAGTTAGTCCAGTATTACATGGAACATCATGGGCAGCTCAAGGAAAAGAATGGAGATGTGATAGAGTTGAAATACCCACTGAACTGTGCTGATCCGACATCTGAAAGGTCAGAGAAATGCTGGTGAAAACCTCAGTGCCCATTTACTTAATAAATGCATGTTTATCCCTGTTAATGCTGCAGTCAGCTTCATTTGATGAAAGGGTGGCTTCTCTTTGCTGTCCTGTACTAAAAGTGGTCCCACTGATTTTACTGAGGTTACTTGCAAAGTAGCCTAATAAACATGACTAAAGGTAAAGCAATCTGAGCCTCAGAACCTGTTTTCTTCAGCATTCTTCCTGGTGTGATACTAAAAAAAGAGGGCATGGTTCCCTTTATTCTTAATGGGAGAATGTTTTATTATGGGATTGATGTGATTATCCTGTTCACTTCCTGATATGATGGAAGGGTAAGGTCTCGAAGATGCTAAACTCCCACAGGTTTATCAGGAAAGTGTGTCTTCATGAAGGAAGTTAGAGGAATTAATGCTTTGACTGAGGAAAAGGTTGCAGAGTAAGCTCGTGCTTATTGGACACCAGGGAATCATTTGGGTTGCTGTAAAGGATCCAAATCAAAGCTTCATTTGAAGCCTGCATGAGATGCAAATTTCAGTGCCTATGGAAGTGTTTGCTTTGAAGTGCTTCTGTAATCACTGGTGTGTATGTACATTTCTGAGGCTTATTTTACTTCTTATTTTTAGAAACTGAGGCTTTCTGCAGACCTGGCCACTGTTGTTCAGTGTACATAAGCATTTACTTTCAATATGTAGAACAAGCTGATTCAGCCATGGCTGGAATGACAAGTAGGGTACCTGTCTATATCTTTATTTAAAGGTGGTTTCATGGGCATCTCTCTGGAAGAGAAGCTGAAAAACTATTAACAGAAAAAGGAAAACATGGAAGCTTTCTTGTGCGTGAGAGTCAAAGCCACCCTGGGGACTTTGTTCTTTCTGTCCGGACAGGAGATGATAAAGGAGAGAGTAATGATGGGAAATCTAAAGTGACACATGTCATGATTCACTGCCAGGTATGATGAAGCACAAGCTTCTTGAACAGGGCTGCTTCCACGGGCAGTGGGTTTATTCTAACAGGAGGGCCATGTTGCACTTCAGCACAGAGAGCTGAGTACATCCCCCTTTCCCCCTGGTACCGTGTGTGTTCTGTATCATCTGTGTGATCAAATTGACTCATTTGATAGCATCAGAATTATATTAGTGTTTTATTTCTTTTGACTGCTTGTCTGGCTGGATCATGTCACAATAGACTGTGCTGTCAAGTACCTTCTAATAGATTTGGTTTTGATTGCATCAGTAGTCTGTCTAAAATCCTCTGCTGATGGAGCCTTTCATATTTGTGGGTCTTAAACAAGTGAAAGTCTACTGGATGAATTATAGGAAAATAGAAGTAATTGGGCAAATAGAGATCCATCCAAATATACGTCTTCCTCCTGTCAGGTTTTGTAGGTGCACCTGATGATGACAGACAAATTTTGAGTATTGAATCCAAGGAACGCTTTTCAATCTGTAAATCTTCAGTTTAATGGAGGGTAGCTCTTCGCTGAAGTATTATTAAATTGTAGTATTTTGGTATTTTCATACACGCTCATGGGTTTAAAAGAATAATAAATCACAGATTTTTGTCATTTTCTTTTTCTTCCGTTATCCTAAAAGACTGTGCAACTACTTCATTGCTTAAAAACAACTAAAATGCAGTAACAGAAATAGCTCAGAGGTAGAAATGGTCTCCCAGCACTGTAAAAGCTCAACTGCCAGAATATTTTATTTCCCCAGGAAACCTCTTTGATTTGCAGTTAACTACAAGTACCATTTATGACAATGAGGAAAATAACTGAGCATTGCTTCCTTGAAATAGGGATGGTGCCAATCAATAGCAGCCTTTCAGGACCCAATGATAGGAATTTGAATTGATTTCCAAGGCTGTCTCCTGGATTCTAATCATGTAGCTTGGGAAGCCTGGTGGAGCCGAGTGAAGCTCAGGTCAGAAGGAATCATGTCTCCTGGAAAGGCAGATGAAATGATTGTCAGTTAGATGACAAAAAGGGTGATGTGTCCCCCCTAGTGCAACTGGGTTTCTTTTTAGTAAGGCTCTACCATCTCTCAGCAGAAGGATTTTACGAGGTTCTCCTTCAAAGATAATTTCTCATACATGGCATAGCCTAAAGGTGATGTTAGTGTAGATGTCACTGAGGGAAGTGTGTTTATTTTGATGAGCATCTCTTTTTCAAGGATCTAAAATACGATGTTGGTGGAGGGGAGAAATTTGACTCTCTGACAGATCTGGTGGAACATTACAAGAAGAACCCCATGGTAGAAACTTTGGGCACAGTGTTGCAACTCAAGCAGGTGAGTGAGCTGAGGAGACCCCACTAAACTTGTTACCTTCATAATGTACTGAAGTGCAGAGGTTTCCCTCCATTCTGTGAGACATCATTTTGTTTCTTTCCTAAAGCAAAAATGAAGAACTAAACTTCACGAAACCAGATGACAAAGTCAGTCTTTTAAATGAGAACAATTTCTTACCTTCCTGTGAAGGGATAGTCTTGTGTGTCTGATGTATGCAGAACTTGTCTTGGTTTCATTGCGGTCCACAGGGATTGCAGGATGAGTCCAGAAATGAGATGACTTAATGGACTGAAGAACAACCATGAGACTATCTAAAAGCAGCTGTTCCCTGCTCCCTTCCTCTCTCCTCTCAACTGCCCTTCATTGAACTTTGATGTTCTGAAGTCCAAATAGATGCCTGCATCCCAGAATTGCCTATACAAAATACACTTGGTGTAGGAGATTTGTGTTTTACCTGTCTTCTCCCAGTTGCCGTTTGTCACACCTGTTTGTATCCCTCTCAGCCACTGAATACCACCCGTATTAATGCTGCGGAGATCGAGAGCAGAGTGCGAGAGCTAAGTAAGCTGGCAGAGACTACAGATAAAGTCAAGCAGGGCTTCTGGGAAGAATTTGAGGTACTTCACCATATTCCAAGTCTTACAACATTAAATCTTTATGCTAATAAAAGTTGTGTTTGTTACTGCCTTCCTGGCCCTTCCTTATCTCCCCCCATCCCTTCAGATCCCTGTTCTTGCTCCTTTCCTGTGTCAGGTACAGTGTGTGTTAAAATTTTACCAGTTCCACTTTTGTGGATTAAATATTTGCCTTTTTTCCCTGAGTCTGAGAGCTAACTGTGTTCTTCAATGCTCTTTGTTCCGTACCTTGCACAATCCCTCCTGAATATCTCCCCCATCATGAGGGAGCCTTATGTGCGACTATATCTGGCCCACCAGGACAATTAGTCCTGAACACAGGTTCATTCCTGTGTTCCTATTCTTCAGGTGGACAGGAGGAAGTCTGTAGGCTGGATTAATGTTTCTGGAGGCAAAGGAGTAATTCTGAACCTACTTCAGTCTTGGTGACTCAGGTACCAGTACAGTAGCAGTGTCTATGCAGCTGGAATATGTTGGGTGTATTATGTTGGGTGCATATGAAGGGAATTGCACTGTGGTTTCTGTTGCATGTCCTGGTGCAGAGATGTTTCTGTTTGCACTCTGTTCAGGAGGTTGGGTACCTGCTTTCAGGAAACTTCACTGTGATTTCTCAGATATATGCTCTTGCCCTTCAGTTTGTGGCTTTTGGGTAGCCATTTTGAGAGATCTTAAAACTTGTGAAGTGGTAGCAAGCTCTGAGATGAAGCCACATTGATTATATGCATTGCTTGGACTGTTGGAGGTTAATTTGTGTTCTGTTCTGGTGCTTCATTTCTGCCTGCAGCCAAAATTCCATTTCCCTCCCAGAAAGTCTCATTGCCTTTCCCTCTGTCTTATCCGTGCACCTCTCGTGTCTAACACAGCTGTGCTGGCCCAGCTCTCCCCTTCTTTGAAGTCCTAATGATTTCAGGGAGCTACTTATGTTTGAAAGAAAATACAGCTGGAATGGTTAGTTTCTTAAGTAGACCAAAGATAAGAGCATCAGCTGTCATATTCCAAACTACTTGAGCCTAGCCTGGGTCCCAACCCTCCTCTGACAACTGGAGTCCCTTTACAGCTGCTTTCATGTGATGGTCATAGCCAAAACCTTAGAACTGTCTGAAATATAATGGGCTGGTTTATACCCCATACACCTGAGAACAGCTCCGTGGAGTCTGGAACTCCACCAGCAGATGGCAACAGGAAACTGGCAAGTCCTGCTCTTTGTCGGAGAGGCTGGTTCTGCTTGCGGAGTGCTATTTTGAGAAACTTCTTGAATAATGACAGATTTTCAAAGCAACCATTATTGAAGACACTCTCTTTATGATCAGACGTATTCATTAGCTGAATGCACTGTTCAGTCTGATCTGAAATTGTCAGGAGGAGAAACAGAAACCCAGGAAAAGCAAAAGATTACCAAGGAGGTAACACATTTCACTAGGAGTGTGGATGGAAAGGTCGTGGCAGTGGGAAGATGATAGAATTGAATGAGGATTGAGCTTTCTGCTCTCTCTTCCCTGTGCCCAGTGTGGGGGAACAGTCCTTGAGCCAGGACTGTGGAATGGTCAGAATCCCACCTTGGAGGGGGAAGCAACCCAGCAGAGGCTGCTCGGGGCACTGCTGAGGACTTAGGGCTCTGTTTTACCCAGCAGCAGAGTGGTGGATCCCCTGCGGAGCAGTTCTCACCTATGGCTTCTGAATAGCCCCTGGAGGTAAACTGCCCTCAGCCTTTGAATTGCTTCTCTTGCGGAGTTCAAACCAAGAACCGTAAACCTACGTGGTTTAAACTGAACATACAAGTTAGGCAAGCAGAGGTCTCTGTTGGCTTCCCTGGAGTCTCTAAGCACACCTTACTCTTACTTGGAGGGCACAAGAAGGAAACGGTGCCCTGTTGACCTGTCCTTCTTGTCGTTGGTGCTGCCTGCCTGTGAATTCATGTTCGTGGTTGGTTTGGTTTTTGTTTCTCCTTGAGGGAAGCACTCTGGTGTGGTGCACTTTAGGAATGGATTGTTGATCTGTCACAACATGACAGGACTATTACTCGACATTTACAGCTGCTATCCTGACCCTCTGCTCTTTGTTGAATAAATTTGTCTTGTAATGGATTTATTGGTTGGTCTTTAGAAGGCGTTCTCTTGCCTTGTGACTTTCCTGAAGAACAGTATTTGCCAGCAAGCCAGAAGTCTTACAGGGAAAGTGATGTAAGGAATGAAAGGTTTTATCCATGAAACATTCTACTTCTCTTTCCCTTCGCTGCTGTTGCTGGGGGCAGCACTAAACCTTGTTCTTTCCCACTGTGTTTCTGGGGATGAAGCAATCTCTGGCAGTTTGCGTTGTGCCTTCCTTCGCTTCAGGTAGGTGATAGCTGTCAGCCTTGGTGGCAGGAGGCAGGATCCAGCATTCAGGTTGTCCGTGGATCTCTGTCTATGCTGTTTGCATTGACAGTCCAGATGGTACTTGTCTTCAGGCACACTTAAGTACCTCGTGTCCCTTGAACCACTAGACAGAAATGCTGACAGTCCTTGTGAGGTTTTTGCTTCTGAAAATGGCTGTTTGGTGAGCTTAAAACTTGGGTGGTGGAGTGAAATCGAGTCCTGTGTTTCAGATTTGTTGTTGCATTGTGTACATCTCTTCATGGGCTCGTTAGAAGTTGCTGCTGCTCATGAATCTCTCCTCAGGGATGCTCAAAGCAATAACAATTAACTGTATGAGGTGATGCTGTGTTTGAAGCTGTGGTTTCCACTCACTTCATTGTTTCCATGTTTTAACCTGCAGGCAAAGTTCAGCTTTTGGTTCTTTCTGTTGGTGTTTCACTTGCCTGAGACTCACAAGTGTAATATTAGGTCACGGTGCTCTGTGATAATAGCACTTAAAAGACTCTTGCAGAGGGCAAGGGGGGAGCTTAGTGCAAAGTGTTGTTCCATCCATCACTAGTACGAGCAAGTAGTGCATTATGGGGATATATTTTCCGTCCTTTGCTTCACAGCTCCCCTACATTGCTTTTGTTCTTTGGTTTCCATGTCTTTAAGATGAGCCTAATTGTCCAAGGTCACTAAGTGGGGTGGTAGCAACAACAGAGACTGAAATAGAAGTGAGCAAATATGCCTGACGTGCCCAAGCTTTAAAGTAAAAGCAATTTCTCTAAGAAGAGCAGCTTCCAAACCCTGAGTGTTCCTTTTAGTCAAGCCAGTACTGCTTAGGGGATTAAAACTTGGAACAAAGACACAGATTCTGGTCCCTCCAGCTTCAATTACAAGGGGGGAGATTTGCTACTAAGCAGCATGGCTGTGAAGTGTGGAATTGCTGTTGTCCCTGTCATGTTGATTGTGAACCAGACACTGAGGAATTAGCTCCTTGCCAACAGGAGCCATCCCCATGCGGGTTTATTGTGTCTGCACTAGGCTGATTTGTGGATAACCCTGTTTGTAGTTACCTGATGCTTACCCCTCCTTCCCCAATGGGGTAATACGAGAAAGTCTGCAGAATTCTGTACTGGTTCAGTGAAATGGCTTTGTATTGGTAAGAGAGGATAATGAGAGCAGTTAAAGGGGTTATGTGGCTGTGGTGGTGGGCTGTACATCAGCGTTTTACCTGTCTCAAAACACTAGCATCCCTATGTGGACTTTTGTTTTGGGGAGTAAAGAAGAACATCTTCCTAATATTCTTCTAACTGCTGAAGGACTCTTCAGTGTGCTTGGTATTTAAATGCAGTTCATTGTGTTGATGTGCTTTGAGTTTTCCGTATGCTCCTTCCTCCTCTTGGCTGTCTGCAGTGTGTCTGGCTGCAGCTGGTGGGGATCTGCTCGTGTGGTGTTAATGTAACACAGCTTTTGAAATCTCAGGGACTTGTTTTGGGGGCTTCCTAGCAGTGTTACTGCAGACTTGCTGCAGCTGAAGGAGATGAAGAAGGCTGCTAAGGCCTAAAGGAATCCAGCACAGGTCAGGCAGAGAAGCACTGGATCACAAAGTGCCTTACTCCTTTGGAATCTGGCCATATTTTGATTGCTTTAGATACTAAACTTTACTGTTACTAAGGCTAATGCCAGTTCAGTGGACATGTTTTGCCTCCATACCTGCCTGATTCAGCAAAAAGGAGAAATGCAGTGGTACTCCTGAATTTTATGCTTGGTGAGGAAGACCTAGAGGTAAATATGTTAGACCTGCTCTGTAGTATGCTGCTTGTGTTGTCTGTTTTATCTAGAGTGCCTTGAAGATGGCCACAGTATCATGAGGACTTGCTGGTTATAGTTTGATTGAAGGCAGCTTTGAATTCATAGGTGTTTGTAATTATTAGGTGGAAAACAGCTTCCTTGTCACTCTCACTCCTTGTTTCTTATACACATTAGAAGCAATTGTGTACTAAGTCACAATGAAATGCAGCACCTCTCCCTCTTTCTCTGGCATTATAAGTCTCATCCTTTTTGTGCGAAAGGATTGCTATAACGATGCTGAAACAGTCCCTACTGTTGTTATTAATCCCAGTTATTTGTGCTGTGTTCCTTTAGACTCTGCAGCAGCAAGAATGCAAACTTCTCTATAGTCGTAAAGAAGGTCAGCGCCAGGAGAACAAAAACAAAAATAGATACAAAAACATTTTACCCTGTAAGTATTGATTTCTTTGGTTCCCGTGTAAGCCTGCTCTGCTTCTATGCTTTATTTCCTTAGCTCATAAATACAGGGTTAATTAAGCACCGCTGTGCTTTTTCTTCTCGTTAGTGATAATTCCCCCTCTGATGTTGTTGGTATCAGCCCATGCAATTTGTGTTCAGACACTTGCACTTTGTAGATATTGATATTTCCCAAATATTATTCTTATCTTCAGCTTTCAGTTAAAAGCATCACATCCCTAAACTGTTTCTCAGCTAACTGGAATGTTTAAATCTAAGAGGATTAATTTATGGTGCAAAACTGCATGTGACAAACCAGGGGCCATTTGCCTTGACTTAGTGCTTGACTGTCCATGTACTCGTGAGTTACGAGGGGGCAGGTACACCTATTTGGAGCTGTTATGGCCACTTGTATTAAGAAATGGCAAAAGAGGAAAGGTTGAATATTCCAGCCAGTCATGTACTGAGTTTGATAACTTAATAGCCTGTCTGTGGGATATTTGAAAGTAGCTGTGTGTTCACAGCTGTAGGATGCAAGTCCTTAACGTTCACTTATATTCTTCCAGTTGATCATACCAGAGTTGTTCTACATGATGGTGATCCGAATGAGCCTGTTTCAGACTATATCAATGCTAATATTATTATGGTAAGTATAATCCTACCTACAGGAGCCTTGTGGGCACAGCCCATGTCTGCTCTATAATATACTCACCTAAATCCAGGTTAGTTTTGTAACCGTTTGTTAAATGATTCTTTTCCTTTAGCCTGAGTTTGAAACCAAGTGCAACAACTCAAAGCCAAAAAAGAGCTACATTGCTACTCAAGGTTGCCTACAGAATACAGTGAATGACTTCTGGAGGATGGTGTTCCAGGAGAATTCTCGAGTTATTGTTATGACAACAAAAGAAGTTGAAAGAGGAAAGGTAAAAACTAACTCTCAAACTGGCCTTGGGAAAAGTCATGACATCTGAACACAATAAGGACCAAACTGTCCTGGTTATATTGATGTATTGCTGAAACCTGGTGCGCTTGGAAAGTGCTGAGCATCCTTTTTATTGGTGCCTGTGGGAATTGAGGGTATGCTCCTAGCAGATCATCAGGCCTCCCTTTTGTAAGGGTTGTCTGATTAACTTTTAGCTTTGTATATTCTAAAATCATTCAGGGAAGTGCCTGTGGTTTTCTACAAACCATGTTGCTGCTCTGCCCCTTGGAAGAAGAGCAATAAATCACGATGGTGTTTTAGGAGAGTTGACTTGAATAAACCTTATGTAGTTTTATTTAATAGCCCGTGGATGGCCTGTGCTCCTCTGCAGCTTCTCCGTGCTTCTTTCCAAGTTTTGCAAAGCCAGTTGTCTGGGCTCTGCAGACATTTTGATGTCTGTTTTTGATCAGTGCTGCGTGCATTGATTTGGTTTTCTCTTACTCTTCTTTGTTTTCTTGATACTTACTTCACTTCTTCAAGAATTGCAAATAAGAGTCCTGATATAAAACAAAAGCTTTTTTTATCTTGAGCCAAGATGCTTTCAGATCTGCAGGAAGGGGACAAACCTCTGCATCAGAGATGACTTCAAGAGCACATTGCCTAAGGAAGTGAGGAACCATGAAAGCTCTCAGATCTGCAGAGAGTTCTGAATATGCCTTAAAATGCACTGTAGGAGCAACAAATACTTACAAATTAAAATGGTGGTGTTCTGGACGCAGTCCATAGAGCCAATAATACACACATCCCTCCATCAGGCTAAAGCTTATTTTAACACTGTGTGTTGCTGTTCAGACTTGCTACACCAACTGCTCTTGTGTTCAGAGGTCTGTATTGAGACTGCAAGTTCTGCTGGCATACGCCGAGATCAGCGTCTTTTAGCTTCTACCCTTTTGGAGATGACAGGGAAAGAAGGGCAAAAGTAACAGAAGAGCATCTTGTTGCCTAAGTAGGCTGGAAAGCATGTGTTCAATCATCTCTTGCTCTGTCTTGTGTTGGCAGAAGGAACTTGTTGCCATGTTTTCTTATCAATATACAGTAGTAGCTGCAAATAGGAAATGTTTCTCTGTAGTACTCTATGTTTGGTCTGCATTTGCTGGAAGCTGCATCTAGGTACACACTATAGTACCTGATTTGATCCCTTGTAGACTGGTATTGCATTCACAGCCTAACAGGAGTTGCTCTTTCCTGAGCTGTCACAAGAACCACATCAAGGTAGCAATAGGTGAATCCATTCCTTGGTGGACGGAATCTATCCCTGTCCAAAGATAATCTTCAGAGAGGCATAGCACACCAAAAGCTCTACATTTCAGAAGCTACAGACACATGAGGCTTCAGCCTGCTGCCACAGAGAGCAAGTCTTTGTTGCTTTGGTGATTGGTAATAGAATTAGAGAGCTATGTTAGCTCTTTCTGCTCTAAGTGATGGAAAAGCAAGCATCCAGGTTTCATTTCTGCTAAAAAAATGGCTTATATCTTTGACTTGAATTTATTTCACAGCCTGTTGGCTTTGGATTGTAGACTAGCCTGTAAAACTACAGCCCTGCATTGGAAAGTCAGTAGTTGAAACCTGTAGTTGGGTGGAGATACAAATAACAGGGTTTTAATCTCCAGGCTTTCAAACTGTCAAGGCAAAACAGGTAGTTAAGATGATAACTAAAGCTCTAAATGAGGACATTGCCTGTTCCTGTTTGTCCGACATCATCTGGTGTTTGTGGGGAAGAGAAACGTCCACCTAAAATATACCTTGTCAGCTAGCTGTCCAATTGGTGCTAGGAATTGTCCTCTCTGCATTTAGAAATGAAAGCTTCTGGAATGTTCTTTGTTGTCCAGTTTATGAACCAGCCCTTCTTCTTACCAATTCCTTCTTTAATCTTGCAGAGTAAGTGCGTCAAGTACTGGCCTGATGAATATTCCCTAAAGGAGTACGGAGTTATGCGTGTCAGGAATGTTAAGGAGAGTGCAGCACACGATTACACACTAAGAGAACTTAAGCTTTCCAAAGTTGGGCAGGTAAGTATGTCAGTAACTCTGTCCTGTGAGCTGAGGTTGAAGAGCACCAGGAAAATTGCAGAAACAGACTGTTTCGTTGGAATCAATAAAAGCACTGAGAGATTAATGAATTGACCCCTGTCTTTCTTTGAAGCTCCAGGTTTAGTTCTATCTCTTTGTCCTTGGGATAATTGAAGATTCTTAAACCTAAGCACTTCTTGGCAGAAGATGCATGGCTGCAGAGCTTTGGGGAAATCTGGAGAGAGAGACGATGCTTTAAAGTAGTTGCATTTAAGTCTAGCTTAACATTTGCTCCCTTTCATGGAGGTGATTGTGCTAGAAGAAAATGGTTCTGTGTTGGTCCAGTATGTAGAAAGAAGACTTAAGGAATACAAAAGATGAGGAAGGAGACAGTTAACTAGTGTGGAAATAGCACTTTCTTGTTAAGGAACAGTTTGGTTCAGGGTGCAAAGCAAATTGTATAGGAAGAAAATCAGCAGGATGTATTAGATTGGAGTGTCTATGGGATGGAGCCGAGTGTGGAGAAGTATGTAAGGTTGGTGTCACTAGGTATGAATGAGGAGTATGACAGATGAAGGTCCCTCGCTGTTGGTCACCCTCAGACAGACCTTTATCATGGCTTTTAAAGGTGAAGGTGGAAATGTTCTTGGAAACAACTGCATGAGAAAGAGGGAGCTGAGGAAGCAGGTGATGTGATTGACTTGTCAGGCCAGGAAGAACTCTGGCTTGTTCCCTCCTTTAAGACAGTTGAGATGCTGGGAATACTGAGCAGCAGGCTGGATATGCCACCGTCTGATCTGACTCAGCTTTGCCACAGAGATGCTTTTAGCTGGATTTTGATGTGAAGGGTTTTGTTTTCACGTATTGGCATCTTCCTTCCAGGGGAACACAGAGAGAACAGTCTGGCAATATCACTTCAGGACTTGGCCTGATCATGGAGTCCCGAGTGACCCTGGTGGTGTACTAGACTTTCTAGAGGAGGTGCACCATAAGCAGGAGAGCATTTCTGATGCAGGACCAGTTGTGGTCCACTGCAGGTATGGTGATGCACTGTGCCTCTTCTGCTACTACTCTCTGCCTTGTGGAGTTGGATCCTTTTATTTTTCCCTCTTTTTCTTCTCTTTCTGCTTTGTATTTTGCAAAACACAAAGTCTGTATGAATAAGGATTTCTGGTCTTGTATGAGAAGGTGGTTCCAGTCTTGACTCCATACATTTTGGGTGCAGGATTGTGGAAATATACTAGTATCCCATCCCACCTCTTGTGAGTGCTTTCTCCTCAGTCTTGGCTTATAAATTAAATACTTCTTACAAGGCAAGAAAATGTTAGATCTGACCCTGTAGGCTTTTTCTGATTCAAGGATGTTAATAAAGGCTGAGGTACAGCAGTGCTCTCATGACTTCTGTCTCTTCCACGTCAAGTTGCTTGGGTCTCTAGTTACTTTTAGCTCTGTCACATAGCTTGATTCTGGCTATAATTTGGAAGTATAATGTCTATTAGTATTAGCCTCTGAGTTGTACTGGTGTTTCATTGTCTGTTCAGAAAGAGCAAACCAGTTAACTTCTTTTCTTCCTTTTTCCAGTGCTGGGATTGGGCGAACAGGAACGTTCATTGTGATTGATATTCTTATTGACATAATCAGAGAAAAAGGTACGTTCTGCTGGAAAATGAGACCAATCTCTCCTCCAAAGACAAAGTTTGTCTTACTTTTCTTAACCTTATGATGATTCTTCCTAGGTGTGGACTGTGATATTGATGTTCCAAAGACCATTCAGATGGTGAGATCACAGCGGTCAGGAATGGTTCAGACAGAAGCACAGTACAGGTTTATTTACATGGCAGTACAGCACTACATTGAAACGCTACAGCGCAGAATCGAGGAGGAGCAGGTACATTTGTCCTGAGTAAAACACTCCATAGGAGCATGTTAGCATTTCAACAGGGAGCAGGGTTGCTCATCTGCTGCCTGTGACTTTTGGAGGCATGACTGCTGTCTGTGGGTAACTAATGCATCGCGACAAGGCTGGGTCTGTAACCTGTTCACCCTGTTCAGAGAAGTTAGCCTGTATTTCAATTCATTATGCTTAAGAATTACCTAAACTATTAAGTGGAATTAGTGAAAACAATAAAATGAAACCAGTGTGTTTGACCACTGGCAGAGGAAGAAAATTGGAACCTACCATGAAAATGCTAGCGTGTGTGGGATCCTGTCCTCCATTCCCTGCACTCCAGCTCTCAAATTCTCTTAATGTTATCTAGTTTTCTATGCAAGAACAACAAAAGATAAGGCTCTGTTACTCAGTACAGAACCTTGTGTTCTGTTGTGTTTCACAGAGGTTTTGAATATTGACTGTATTTCTAAAGTATGATAATCAAATTCAGCTGCTAGACACTCTAATGCCAATTTCAGAGTCTTCAAGTACATGTTTTTTAGGAAGGCATAAGTATATTGAACTGTAATGTTAAAGAATGAATGTGGTGATCTTGCAGTAGTACCGGGTCCAACAAAAAGCAGAGGAGTGACTTGGTGCGGTAAGGTGAGAAAAGCTTTGGAATATGTGGTGACAGCCCCAAGACCTTTGGGTCACTCTTCCTGTTTTAAGTATGTCTTTGCACTCAAATCCTACAGTTTTACAGAAGTGACTTCATTTTGTAATAAAAACCGGCTTTCTGCTCGCTGTTGCTTTTCATTCTGTGGTCATCTGGGACTTTTATCTTTGTTCCACAATTTCAGTGTCTTTCCTTCTGCAGCTGGCTTGCTGCTTGAGAGATGAAGACACACAACTGATGAGGCAGATGTGGGGAGCTGCATGGTTAGCACAGTGCCGGATGTGTGATACAATCCCTCTTTAGAGATGGAGTGTGCCAGCTCGGGTTTGGCACTCTCCAAGAGAAGCCACTCTTGTGTGGCTTCTGCCTGCTTTGGAGTGTGGCAGAGCTGATCTGATATTTGCCTGCGTGATGTGGATGCTCTGCTCAGCAGAGAGGATAGAGGCTTTATTCCTCTCCTCAGGACAGCTGTTGTGTGCTCTGATGGTGATTAGACACAAAATGAAGAACAAGTAATCCCTCAGGTGTACTTTTTTCCTGCTTTTGTTGTCTCATTTTGCTCTGAGGAGCTGCCTCATATCTGTGTATAATTACGCAAGTATCCTCAGCTTGTTGAATAGGGTCTCTTTCTGCTGCTGCCATTTGCAGAGTAGATCTGGAACTCTCTCTTGATCATTGTAATAGGTTTTGAGTAGTATTTTGATATTAAGTGGAGCACTGTATTTCTCCTGTAGTGATGAGGCTCAGTTGTGTTTCATCCTCTATTCCATTACTAGCTCAGAAGGCACAGGTATAAAAAGAAACTGGAAGTGGACCTTTGTTTTACTTCAGGAGGTCTTGACCTATAGCTAGGGCTGGTGGCAGCTGTAGGGATAAAACAGTATAGAACTTCTCAGACAGAAGCAAAGCTTTGTGGTCACTATGGGAGCTAATGTCCTGAAAAAAAACATGGTGAACTGGGGATGCTCCAAGGCATGCTTTGATAGAGCAGAAAAAACCCTGGCCGAGTGGTAGAGTGCTTGAATTTCATCCCAGTAAGGTAGTTTGAGAATGAAATGCTGTGTTTAGAGAAACTTTAACTTCTGGAACCTTCTTCTCTATGCTTGCTTTAATTACAGTTGCAAACAGTGGAAGTTGGGAATAGAAACTGGTGAAGTGATTAGGACCTTTATAGGAAACCGTATGAGGTCATGTTCCTGTCTGCTCTTCTGTCTGGATGAACACAAGCCAGCTCTGATAAGGAATCAGGTGGTCACATTAGCTAGCCATTGTCACGCAGGACTTACAACCAGCTGGACTGAAGAAGTGGATTTGTGAGCAGCTGCATCTGTTCAGATAGATCTGCCTGCTTCTTGTTTGTATTCAGCAGAAAAATGTCCCTCCTCTGCAAGCGTTCCTTCCTGCTTTGCCATGCTGAGAGCATCAAGATCTCACACTTAGGTGTTGTGTTAAATGTTGCCTGTCTTCTGACAAGTGGAGAAGTAAAGCAAAGTGAATTTGGTTTATTTATGATTTTTCCCCCCTGGAGAAACGTTATATTCTCTGTCATCTCAGAAACAAGTAGTTCTTACCACATTGCGGTGATTCTGATTTAGAAAGGATCATTACAGGTGAATTAGGAGGAAGAAAAGCCAGATATCTACTTTTTCTTGGCTTGTTTTATCTGTTTAGATCAGTTTAAGTAATAGACCCAGATAGATCCTTTTAATTGCTTTTCCTGTACAGTACAGCTGTAACTTGAATTGCTGGTCAGCAGTTTAGTGTGGTGGATGGCGATCAAGCCCTAGTTTTGGGCTTCAGAATATTGGGGTTTGGTATGCCATAACATTAGAATGCAGCAGAGTTTGAACCTTTCCATTGGCTTTAATCTTATTTTTCAGCATTAACCTTCCAGGCAATTGATCTGTCCTGGCAGTAGGTAGGAAAGTGATTTGTCAGGAGTAAGCAGGAGCCTGAGATGGGGGGGAAGTTCAGTAAGAGAACAGAAGAAGTTGAGCAGGTGTTGAGCAATCTCAGAAGGGTGCCTTGGAAAAACTTCAACCTACATTGCTGCACGGAGCGTTCTTAGTGAAGCTGAGCAGCCAGAACTCCCCAAAGGCTCTGACAGCCTCTGCTGTGAGGTTGATCCAGGCCAGTTATTTAGGACTTGTTCAAGCATTTAGAAAACCAAACCAACCCCCCCCAAACAACAAACTCCACAAGAAAACCCCTCAAACCCAATACCCTGTGAAACTTTAAAGTGAGGTTTTAATTTCTGTGCAGGTTTCAATATCTGCATGTGCTGTGGATGTTCATCTTGAAAAGGAAAAAGCCATATCCCCTTCCTTCCCTAATGTAGCTTTGCTTGCTGGAGCCTCCAGTATCTTTAGCTGCATGCCAGCACAATTGGCTGCAGCTTGGAACATATGCTGCAGAATACAAATAACAGCTTGGGTTCTTTTTATATCGAACCTAATGGGCTAAGATGTTATTTTATTAGAGATCTTGCAAACAATGTTGTTACTCATTTGGACACATCTCCAAGCTGGAAATAAGGTCAGTGGGAAGCCCACTGGCTGGTACTGTCTATTAAAGAATGAAGTGTGGTTTCTTCTGCCAAGTAAGATGAAGATTGCATATGAGTTCATAGGGTTGGTGTAAACTGCTGGAGATGGTGGAAAGGATAGTAGTGAAAAGTGAGGCTTTTCAGGTCTTGTAACCAGGAGCTAAATCCAGCCTTTATGTCTTACCCATTTGTGTATGTTATCTACAGAACTGAGCTCTCTCGTCCTCATAGACAAACCTTTCTTCTAAACCCATACATGTTTAGTTACACGTGTAATTTCTGTGCTGCTTTCGTGACTGTTTTCTACCAGTAATCCAAAACCTGGCTTTTTGTTGTGCTTTGCTTCACAGAAGAGTAAGAGAAAAGGTCATGAATACACAAACATTAAATATTCTTTATCGGACCAGACAAGTGGGGATCAGAGCCCTCTTCTACCCTGTACCCCAACCCCAGCGTGTCCAGAGTAAGTTCACTTCTCTTGTTAGTACAGTTCAGAACTTAGGCAGTAACCATTTGGGACTTCAAATGTGAATGAGTTACCACAAAATCTGCCCTAGACAGTTGCCCTGTGCTTTGCTCTTAAATTGAGCAAGCCAAATTGTCACTGAATTAAATTGTGTGTATAAATATGGTTTTCTCACACTAGATCCTTTGGACTGTAAACACTTATTTTGTTTCAGAATGAGAGAAGATAGTGCTAGAGTATATGAAAATGTGGGGCTGATGCAACAGCAGAAGAGTTTCAGATGAGAAGATGTACAGAGACTTCCATGCAAAGACAGGTACGGGTGGATGTTCAGGAGTGAATGGAATCCAGACTGGGCTTGTGGTGTTTGGAGAAAATGTACCCAAAATCAAACTATGAGAAGAACTATAGAAAGGACTTTCTAATTCCCAAAATGCATGTAATCCAATGGGGCATTTAAATTTCAGAAGCTCATTTTAATTGAGTTGCATCTATGTCTACCCTTTCAAAACAATGTGAAATTTGGCTTCTGTCCTTGTGGCTCACCAGTGAAATGAGTTGGAAGTCTTTATTGTTCAGGAGATTGAAGTTCTGCATGCTGGCAAAAGATGAGTAGCAGCTACAGTCGGAAGTTTCCACGTCTTTTAAAAGTGATCTGCTTGATGGTAAAGATCTGTGTGTGTTTAAGGAGATCCAGAGAACACTTAATCTCATGCTCAGCCTCATAAAAGATGTGATGAGCAGTTACTGCTGTGCTTGTGTGGTGTGAGCAGTTGGTGTAGCGTTGTTGTCATACAAGTAAAAATGAAATCCTTTTGCTGGGAGAGAAATGTGTAGATCCTCTTTATTACATTTTAAATATCTGTTATAATTTGGTTCTTGCAATTAGACAACGGAATATTATGTATAGGTTATTAGCTAGTAAGTTTATCTGATACTTCAGTTAATGGGCTGTGAATACACGAAGGAAAACCTTTAAATTTAAAGTGGCTTTAGTAATTAATTTCATTTAGATTCTAATCTAAAGCCTTTTATCATCTCCCCCCTGTGTTTTTAAAGCCCTGTTTTCCCTTTTCCATTTGATAACTGTGAGTGTGATTCACCCATTTAGTCCGGGGACCTTCTCCAAGTTTATACGCAGCCTCATCTTCTACTGCCAAGGTATCGCACACTTCATAAGCACAGTTTGAGACTTTCAGTTGAATTTAAGGCTGTCTTGAGCCCTTCTGTATCATGTCAAACTAAGAAATATCTGCTGCTTTCTTTCCCTAAATAATCTTTTTCTTCTCTCTTCCTTTCCCAGAAATGAATATAGTTTTCAAAAAGGTCAAGAAAGAGACGGAAGAAGCTTCGCATGAACGGTGAACTCTGAGGGCTTGGTACCTTTTTATTTACGGTTTTAATCCTTCAACAGTAGGCAAAACTTCAGACCATCTAAAGATTGTTGATCTCTCTTCTCTCCAATACCTGATTTACAATTGCTCATTTTCCAAATAAAAGGAAATCCTTCTACAATGTAGACACCTACTTTGTAGAGTCAGTTTTGAATCCCACAGACTGTTGGACTGGCATCCATTTGTTTTTTAACTAGTGTCTTTGTTTCACTGTATGGCTGTTAGTTGGGGTTTTTCCTTATTTGAGCAGTTGTGGGATGTATTTTGATTTCTTTTTTTGGGGGGTGGGGTGGGGTGGTGGGAGAGCAATGGTATGGATAAATCCGTTCCAATAATGTAAAATACTGATGGGAACAATACTTGATTGTTTGAAAACAGTGGATCACCAGCATGACTAGAATCAGCTACATGAGAAAATTAGTCCTAATACATTTCAAACTCAGACTGAGTTTCATAGGAGTGAGCAGTTACCGATATGAAGGTGCTTTTTGTGATGACTGATGACTTTGATTACGACTTAGCTGAGTGGCTGGATGGGCTGGTTTTGAGTAATGCAAGGTAGCCTCTACATCAAACAAGATTTCTTTTCCATGATCTCTATCCAAAATAGACATTGACTGTACCTCTCAAAGGACACTGTGGCCTGGCAGTCTGGGAGGACACTGTCTGTGTTCATGTGTCTGTGTTCATCTGTTAAGCAGGAGATTGAACTTATAGAGTTAAGGTATTGCATGTTGATGCCTTCACAGCCTATTTAAAAGAGTGAAACAAGTAACCCACTGTGCAGGCTGTTACCTTAGTGTGAGGTAACCCTCTTCCCCCTCTTCTGGGGAGGTGGAAGCTCTTGAGCCTTCTGGTTTTTAGTATGGCCTTATGCTTGTTTGAATGGCTCAGTTAAAGCTGTGGGGGGGAAGTAATGTGTGGAAGCAAGGGACCCACTGAAATTGCCTTAGTTGGAAAGGGCAGCCTGGATAGCAGGGCCAGCAGGCTTGTTGTGGATCCTTCCGTCAGGCAGGAGTTGGTTACTGCTGTACCTGAAGTGCCTTTCAGAGCTGCATTGACTTTGCTAGAACTCATGTGCATCTGAAACCACTTCTGATTGTTGTCAGTGAGGCACAGTCCTCTTCTAGAGCCTCTAGAACCAAGAACTGCTGTTACGCTGCTGTTTAATTGGGTTCCTTTGTTTGCTCTGTCCAATTATCTGGACCAGAAGCTCCCTTCAAAGCCATGAGCAGCCACGGGTGTGTGTTAATGGCAGGATTGGTCCCTGGGAGCAGGTACCAGTGATGTCTTACCAACACCTTTTCCCCGTGTTTCTGGGGAAGTTCTGTGACTCAAGTGGCGTTAAGCAATTATTGCCATTTTCATACAGCAGATGCAGATGGTGAACACTGCATTCAGCTGCTGTGTGCAGGGCCAATGGAACTGCGTGATTGGCCTTACTAATGAAATGATGCTGAAGCCTGGAATGTAATTAATGCAGCTTTGTGAAAGGTGAAGTGGGAGATTACATTGCCTGTTCCTGAGAGTGCTTTGCAAAATCAAATATTGGAACACTTTGTTTGAACTGAATGAAGGTGCTTCTTTAACGCTAAGCAGAATTTTGTTACTTTGCCTATTGTCCTTTTTGTCTTTGAGGCTTTGGGTTTTCTTTGGAACTCCTGTCACCAGCATACCATAATACATGTTTTAATGCCATAGCCTTATACTCTAGCCATAAATACTTGAGCCCTTGCTAGATCTACAGTTTCCAGTCATGATGAGAGAGAAATCTATTCATTAGGTAGTGAGATGCCTATTGTACATCACCTGCCTCCTGTTCTGTCCCTCAGCATCCTCCTGCTGAGCAGGGATCAGTTGTAAGTGTTGGTATTTGTATAGAGCAATTGACAGCAATTAAATATTTGTCTAAAACTTTGTACAGTTAGACAAATGCTGCCCTTCATATGTTACAGCAAGGTGGAACGTGGTCATGTTTGGAGGTGGTGTGCACCAAACTGAAGAGTCAGGGGGAAAGTCAAGAGAAACGAGAGAAGGATCCCGAATGAATCTGAACTCTGTTATGAACTCAGTTAATGTGATGTGTCTTTAAAGATTGACCTGTAGAAGCAGCAATCACTTATCTGGCCAACATAAAGTTGCCTCTAAAAACCTCATTTTAGCTGTTTAGGACCTGCCTCTGTAGGATTTTTGTTGTTTTCTTCTTATTTTTTCTTGGAACCAGGGAATTCTTACTGCAGAATGTGTATTAATCCTGGGGAGCATATGGTGGGAGAATGTCAGTGAGGAGGGAACAGAATCTGAGAGGCTGTAAATAACTTCCCCTCTCTTAACTGGTGTGTTGGGCCCTGCTGAATACCAAAGGGGAGACCTTGCAAAATAGAATCTTTCATGCACCAGCAGGAGGGGGTGATTCTTAAAGCATTTTTGTAAATTATTTTAAACAGTGGTTGGGGTTTATGGCAGAAGAAGCAAGAGAGAGCAGTGGCCTTTGGTTCAGGAGAGATGAGTGAATGTGGGTTTCAGGTATTTCTAGTGAGTTGTTAGAGAATACATTTTTAAGCATTGATTTCAACCTTTTGCTGTGTCAGTGGAAAAGGGATGCAGTTCTGAAGTGTTCTGCTGGAGACTTTATACCACAAGGGAAACTTTAACCCAACTCCTACGGCACAATAATTTATGCCAGCATGAATTTGCTGCAGACTTCATTTGCTGAATGTTTTATAGCATACACTTTAATTTCAGCTAACTGTTGTTAGAACTGATTGGTTCTCCTATTAATCCTGACCAAACTCTACTTTTTCCTCTTCAGACCTGTGTTTGAAACACGATTAACTCGGATACAGCTAACGAAGTTATAAAACCTGTCTCCTTTTTCGTTGTAGGGATGAGAGCAAAATCACAGCTGGTACTAGGATGTGTTGTCAGGTTTTGATTTCCTACCCATAACTTCATTATTTCAAATTAATTTTTTAATTTCTCCCTTTCAAATAGTGAAACCTAATGATCATTTCCAGCCTCTTTATTTATGACATTATTGTGATTTTTGTTTTTATTACAGTACTAAAGACTAATGAGAAAGGATCCTCTTTTTAGGTGGAGTAGACCTTGCATTTATTTTTTTTCCTGCAATGTATGAAGTATTGTACCAGAGTATTAAATGAAATGTAATATTTTATTGAGAAAATTTCTATCCTTTAAAAGGAATACATTTAGGATGTCATCAATTTGATGTGAATCATGTAAATGTTGACAATGCGCTGTTTATTATACATCTAGTGTTTCAAAAGACTCACTTATTGCCTTTTGCCCACGTACGTTCTGTAGACCATTTACAATTGTCAAAATGTGACATTAAAATAATAGTTCCTGTATAGAAGTATTGGTGGTTGTCCATTGTTTTCTGTGCTGGTATTTATGGCTCTTGGCTCAGCTGCTCTGCTAGCTGCATTGTGATTTTTATTGCCGTGAAGCTTTCTTATCGGAAATAAAAGCATATCTGTAAACTTCAGAACTACAGGAAAAAAGGGGAAAAAAAAGAATTAAAAAGGAAATAAAATGGTTTTCTTAAGATGGTTTGTCATTACTGTGTTCTCCAGCTCGCACTCGGAGGGAGATGATGTTGAATCTAATCTTCCACTCTAGAGCAGAGTGTTTCCGTGCTGTTCTGCAGAGCCCCCCGCGGGATGCGATGCTGTTGGAGATAGCAGCTGTCCTTCCTGAGAGCCAGTGGAGCAAAACTCCTATTAAATAGGATGTACACGAGCTTTTATCTCTGTGTTGCTACCATCTGCTGCCAGCTGGCTGCCCCGTGGGAGGTTCTCTGTCCTGTCCAGGTACTGCTTCTCCCTCGGTGGCCCTTGGCCTGGGAGCCCTGCGCCTGTGCTCCTGCAGTGCCCAGGTGTCCCGGCTGCCTCCGCTTTCTCTTCCCTGCTGCACCTTCAGATAACTGACCTTCATCCTTCCCTTCCTGGTTTTCCAGCTTGGTGTGGAACATGCTCAAAACTGGCTTGGGGAGAATTAGCCCCTTTTTTTGTTATTAGTGTATAATCAGTCATTTTTAATTGGGGGAAAGGAAGGACAATCCGATTCTGTCTCTGTCCACATCACGCTTAGCTGCAACCTACTCTTCTGCAGTGAGGGGGAAAGAAGCTGTTGCTCCTGCTGCTCCTTGCTTCCACATCTTTCATTTCTTGCGCCATTTGTCTTTGGGGCCCTGCTATTTCCTGAGATCCTCTTATGCCAGCACCACGCAGTGCCTCAGAAGTGGGGCTGGTGCTTTGAAAGGAGCTGTATTGCACCCCAGGCTCCTTTCTGCCAGCTGCTGCTACCATTCTTCAAAAGCTAGCTAAATCTCTGGCTCTCTGCAGCATTTGGAACTAGACACTTCCAAAAATGTGATGTCCTACCTGTTCTGTAGCCTGGAGCACAAGAGTGAACACGTGCCCGTTCATTTTGCGTATCAGTCTGATTTTTGGTCTACCAATACTGCTTTTTCTTCCTTAAGGTTCCCATTAGACACATCATCACTGTTACCGATTCCCAGAGCTGAGCCAGCCTGAGTGGCTTCACTAAAACATGAAGGGGTTTAAACTCAAGGAAAGGTTCCTCTAAGCATCTTAGCTCTCCCTTGATGCTATTTGGACCGGAGTGGTAAAAATGCACCCGAGCCACCCTGGAACACGCGAGGGGATAAATGCTGTAGGTTGTAACACAGCCGAGCAAATACCAGCTGAACGTGTAGTAAAACAAGCTTAATCTCAAGGCGATGGCAAAGCACAGAGATAATCTTCTGAAATGCCAGGAAGGAGGCAAAGCCCCGTGGTTGAGGGCTCTGTGGATCCACATCCGAGCTGAATCCCAATGAGGATGGTAGCTGTGTAGAGCAGCTCGGGGTTAAGGCGATTACCCTGCAGAGAATGCTCTTCCTGTTTATGAATGCGTTAACAGCCTGCGTGTAGCAGTGCTTTTGTGATCCATTCCAGGGGTGGGAAGGAGGGACTGGTCCAAACCAAGAACTCTGACACAGATTAAAGCGAGGTGGTGAGAGCTGCAGCCCCTCCTGCTTCCTCCCATGCTGCCGTGGTGCGCGTCTGCTTGCCCTGTGTAGGTGAGTATGATCAGGATTTGTTCTCCCAGCGCCCATACAAACCTGGGTGATCTGATACTGCTCAATGACACGGTTGTTGTCTCCAGAACACCTTGAAACCTCGCCTGGCTTTCTTCAGGATGAGCTCCCGTGGAGTTAGGTGGATTCTGAATGCCTCCTGTTACACTGGAAGCTGTGAACCTTGTAGGGCTCTTCTGATCCTGTAGCAAGAAGAGCTGAATAGGTCAGGAAAAACGGAATCATTTCCATGTTCAGGGTAGCAAGTAATTCTTGGTGTGTGTCCCTGTGTATTACACCTGCTTGTGCTTTCTGAGCCTTCTCATGCTCCTCCTTTCCCTTGGGATCACCCTTGAGCCCATCGCTTGGCGCTTGTGCTTCAATCCTCTGAGCTCTTCCTTTGCCTTGAACTGGGGCCAGAGGCTCCAATGTGCATCTATTCCCCCCCTGCTTTTCCTTTTGTAATGGTTGGGAAAGATACCTTCAAAGGCTTCTAACTGTGCCGATTCCTTCCCGTTTTCCCCATGGACTAAGACAGCAAAACAATTCACAGATCAAAACGCTCGATTTAAAACCCCAGCTCTTCCAACAAATGCCTCCGAGTGTCGGAGGAGCTGCTACATTTTCAGTGTGCATCATCTTTGACAGCTCCCTGTTTTTCTTGCCTGTTTGCAGGTTTGCTCCCGATGGAAGAAAGATCTTCGGATTCTCATGCCGACGCTTTTCTCAGGTTTCTTATTTATGTCACTTAGATGTGAACAGGGAGGGGGAGGAACTCCCCAGTCTCTTGTGCTGGGAGATGCTGTGATTCCTCCTGGTCTCTTTATTTTACAGTCTTATGTCTGAGCTTAGTTTATGGTTGTTTTTCCTGGCCCCAATCTTTAATTTTATTGATCTGTGGAAGTCCTTTGTATATTTACAGCCATGAATGATCACTCAAGGGGTGCAGAGAAACATGGAGAGAGAAATCATGTGCAAGAGGTGGCGTCCTCAAACTGCCTGGTCTCCCTTTATCTTGTGCATTGAAGGGGTTTGTGTTTGTAGAGCGGGTGAGGGTCCTTTTGAAGGAGGGGCATGGCTCTGTCCTTCCTGCTGTGAGTATGCAGAGCAGGTTGAAGGCTGGCGAGTCAACATCGATCGCGCTCGCTGCCTCGGATAAGTCTGACCTCAGCTCCTGCCCGACTGCAGCAGTCCTGGTTTGCTCTGTATGTATTTGGCCATCCTGGTCTTCCCATGGGATTGGTGTCCCTTGGGAGCCTGTGTTTTGGGTACAGCCTCACAAATGGACACGCTGCTGGCATCCTTTGACAGCAGCTGATTGTGCTTGTAGCACTGTCCTGATGTAGTGCAGCAGAAAGCTGCTGTAATTGGGGTGTTTTGGAGTAGGTTTTTGTGCAACAGCAAACAGCCCTGGGGCCTCTGAGACCTGCAAGCTCTGTGCTCCCCAATAGAAATGGCCCGGGTTCTGGTACCACCCATCTCAGGGGCAGTAGTGAATGTGTTGTCTCGGTGTGTGACCTGCTGCCCTTCCTTCGGTCTCCAGGAGTCCTCTTGCTCATCACAGATGTTTGCAGTGACTTGCATTATTGTAATTAATGGCCTTTCTGCACGTTGCAGTCAATTCACATTCCTCATGGCTCGTGAGCTCAGGGAAATGCAGCACTTCCAGAGCATCTACACTGGATCGCTTCATGCTGCTGTCCCTACCGGTGTAATGTGCTAACCCCTGCGCAGCCTTCAGCCTCGGAGACTGCTGCTGAGATAGAGAAAGAGATTTAACTAAATACTGTGTGAAATCTGAAATCAATCCCTAAGGGTTCTCCCATCAGGAGCTGTCTGAAAGTTACCATAGCAGCTCATAATTGTACCACTCATCAGTGCCGTGCTCATTTCCCAGGCCTAGATCTGCATAGTAATATCAGCATCTGGACAATCTGCTCCTAAAATTCACCTGAATCAATCAAAAGGCTTCGAGTGTGACTTCCATTGCAGAAATGCATTCCTGCATAACAAGGGAAGCAGCAGGCTATTCAAATTGCTCTTCCCAGGCCCAGGTCACTGGATGGATTCAGTCAGGATCATGATGCTTAGAGAGAGGAGAAAAATCTGGTGCTGCGCTCCTAAATACATGGTGCCTGCCATCAATGAAAGCCAAAGGTTGGAGCCAGCATGTTGCTGTCACCCTGCAGAACAAGTAAGTGTGTCCTTAGGGTGGTCAGCTGTGCCAGACTGTGCCTCCATCCTTCCCAAAGGAACACTTGGGGTCCTGCTCGCCCTTCAAGTGTGAAGCTCTTCAGGATGAATTACACAGTCTTAATGTTAACGCAGCTGGGAAATGAAACTGGGGCTGGAGCCCTTGTCTTGCCCCTACCTGGGCTTGCTTCTTTTTTGCTGTCCTTCCTCCTGGCTGGCACCACTGTGCCTTAAGCTGTAGGACAGGAGAATCACAGGAAGGCTGGTGTTGGGAAAGGAGCCTTTTATTCCTGTGGTTTATGATGGGTGAAGGAGGAAGGGTCGTGGTGGCAGTGGGCCCCATTCTGCAAGGCTTGTCCCCCTTCTTGGTTGCTGCATGTTCCTGACAGGCTCAATGCTCTGGCATGGGATCAGAGGTTTTGTTCCAGGCTGTGCTGCAAAGGGGCTGATTGCTGGTGCGCATCTCGCATGTGAGCACTTGTCACTCAACTCAGCTGCGGAGCTGCTTGGTGCTTAACACCTTCAGCTCCTGTGTGCTGCAGGGCAATGGCTGCGTTAAACAACCCAGGAGCTCCGGCTCTGCTGACTTTGACTCTGGGAGATGTGGGGAATAACAAACAGACGGTGCTGAGCTGCCAGGTACAGCGCGAAAACAAGCGCTGGGCAGATCTCAGGCCTCTCCAGTGTTACCCCAGCAGGCACCAGGAGAACCAAGCATGAGGTGTTTATGCATGGTTCACCTGCCTGCATTGCTGACTCCACTCCCCTTGGAAGTCCCTTCGCTGCGGTGAGGAGGTTACACTGTCCTCTGGGGCCATCGGACCTGGTTGTGAGCCCCCAGCACCACAAAGCATCCCTGTGCCACCACCGCAGCGCAGTCTTTGCACCACAAAGTCTCACTCTTCTCCTCTCTCCTGTTACCTGTTTGCACATTAAACGTGCAGGAACACGTTGTGCGTGATTGTTTTGCATTCCTCAGCCTTGCTGACCCCTTTCCTGCCTTCCCTTTCGCTGGAGGATGCGTTTTGCTCATGTTACCCTCATCGTTTAGCAGTGCACAGGCACAAAACACCCCCCGTGTCCCATCAGCCTGGGCCCAACGCGCGCTGTAGCTGGTTTATCTCTATTAATAGTTATTTCCTCACCGAGGATTTTTCTGCTTCCGTGCACTTAGGGGAAGGTTGCTTTCAAATTCCCTTCCTATCGCTTGCGTGTGTCAGTTCCAGGAGAAATGGGCAGGATGGGGAAGGTGTTGCCATGGTAACGGGGGGATTTCAGTGATTGGTATCCATGGCGATTGTTGCTAAATTCTGAGAGATTTCAAAGCTGCTTTATTTAAAGCAGGACGAGCGCGCTGCTGCCTACGGTGCCGGCGCGGTGGGGAGGGCGGGCGGGCGCACACGTGCGTGCACGGGCACAGGCGCTGGCAGGGAAGCTTGGTCATGCATGAGAAAGGAGGGGGAGTTTATTTTAAGGCCATTCAGATGCTGTGTCATGGGGCAGTGGGGACGGCGGCAGCGGTTCTCATCAGACCTGCCTGTGCAGGGGCTGGGGGGGGCTCCTATGTGGTGGCTGTGGGTGCCCATTGCAGGCCAGGTGGCTGCTGGAAGGGGTGGATGCAAGTTTAGGGGGTGTGAAATAGACCCAGGTCCGTCTCTTCAGGGTGCTGATGATGGGAGCAGCTCTGTGGATAGCCAAAGGCTGCGGTACTGGGCTGGTTCAGCCTGGAGAAGAGAAGGCTCCTTAAGGGGAGACCTTAGAGCAGCTCCAGTGCCTGAAGGGGCTGCAGGAAACCTGGAGAGGGGCTTGGGACAAGGGCCTGTAGGGACAGGCCAAGGGGAATGGCTTGAACCTGCCAGAGGGGAGACTGAGCTGAGCTCTTAGGCAGAAGCTCTTCCCTGTGAGGGTGCTGAGGCGCTGGCACAGGGTGCCCAGAGAAGCTGTGGCTGCCCCATCCCTGGCAGTGTTCAAGGCCAGGTTGGACACAGGGGCTTGGAGCAAGCTGCTCCAGTGGAAGGGGTCCCTGCCCGTGGCAGGGGTTGGAGCTGGAGGAGCTTTAAGGTCCCTTCAACACAAACCAGGCTGGGGTTCTAAAACCTGCTGAGCAGACATGTTCATGCCATGCGGGTACCTGTTGGTGCAGGGCTTTGTGAGCACAACTCCCTTGCCCCTGTTTTGTCACTTTGTGTTTGCCTTTTCTAGGAGCGGTGCAGGGGAAGTCTCCCTGTGAGGCAGAAGGGATGCTCCCAGCCCCATCACATGGAGCAGCAGTGGGAATGGCAGCCTGTCACCATCTGGGCTCTGTTTCTGCTCCAGATGGACTGGGAGCAGACACCGTGGGCTCCAGCGGATGCGGCTTCACCATCCTCCATGGGCTCAGGGAGGGAATTGCTGCTGTATTTGGGCACAGGCTGGGAACAGGCAGATAAATCCCTTTGCCATCAGACCTGTGGCTGTGCGGGAGCGGGGTCGGTGTCTGTGTGTGCCACTGAGCCCATGGCTTGGTGCTGCCTCCTACAACCCTGTTGTTATTGCAAGTGGAGCAGGAGCAGCTGCTGCCGCTTCATTGACTGTCCCATGCTGGCAAGCTGCCGCAGCAAGTGCCAGTTAAACACCCCCCCAAAACGATCCCGCACCAGCCAGGAATTCCGTTCTGTCAGCAGGGACAGAAAGAGCCGGATTTCAGGGACTTGGTGCTCCTTTTGTACCTCCAGGATGCAAATGTTTAACCTGCTCGCTTGGAAAAGGTCCATACAACACAGACAAGGGCCAGGTAAAGATCCCCCCAGGCAGGCAGAGCTCCTGGGTGCAGGTTTAATAGGTGGGATTGATGTTTCCCCTCTTGGTCCAAACACTCTGAGCCAGAAAACCTCTTGTTTCTCCCCCATTTCTGCTGCAGAGAGGCAGGGCTGGGGTTCTGTTGATCCGCTTTGGTTTAGGCAGCAATTGCTCATGTAGATGCCCCCACTTTTGCTGGCAGAGATGCCGCTGCCTCCTCCCTTTCTGCACTTGAGGCCACTGACGTTGGAAGCATTCTGTGGGTCCTACAAAGCAAGCAGTTGATGTGATTACACTGCGAGCAATGATCTTGCACACGCGTCCATGCCAGGCTATTGGTGCCAATGTGGGAAGCTTTTTACTTGCCTGAGATTTTCCCTTTGCTTTTCAGCGTGGTTGTGCCAGGGATTTAAAATGATGCTGATGTTTTGTTGGGTTTTGATGGCTCTTTTGCATCAATGCTGTATTTTGTGCATTGAACCTCAGTACTAGGAGGGGGTTTGGGGGCATCCTGCGTTGCATCAATACCCGGTGGCTGCATGGGCTTTCTGCTGCCGTCTCCAGGGTCAGTCTCAGTGTGGTGGCTTCCCATCAGGCTGATGTCTCCTGCCACGGTCCTCCCAGCACGCTCTGCTTGCTGCTGAGCCACCAAGGGTAAACGTTGTGTTTAACAGCACACATTTGGCCTCCATAGATCGAATTAGCACCGCTTCAGCAGCCGCTGTGCTGGCCATAGCGCCCGCCTGAGGCCCCCTGCAGCGCATCAGCTGATGTGATGTGGGGAGCAGCATCACCAAGGGCAATGTGTCAGACCTGGCTGAGGTATCCAATTGCTTCGTGTTTGTGATGGAAATGAAACCTTGTTCTCATGTCTCGCTGCCCAGAGCAAGCAGCGCTGGAGCATGTCAGCTGCTGAGAGTGGGAAGATCCGGGGTGTGTTTGGGATGGATGGCTGAGCCCTGCCTGCGCTGCTGGGAGAAAGGGGGGATCTCAAGCACCGGAGGGGATGAGGCGCTGGAGTGGCTTTTTCTTGGGAATAGAATCCCAGAATCCCAGCCTGGTTTGCGTTGGAAGGGACCTTAAAGCTCCTCCAGCTCCAACCCCTGCCATGGGCAGGGACCCCTTCCACTGGAGCAGCTTGCTCCAAGCCCCTGTGTCCAACCTGGCCTTGAACACTGCCAGGGATGGGGCAGCCACAGCTTCTCTGGGCACCCTGGGCCAGCGCCTCAGCACCCTCACAGGGAAGAGCTTCTGCCTAAGAGCTCAGCTCAGTCTCCCCTCTGGCAGGTTAAAGCAGTTCCCTTGGCCTGTCCCTACAGGCCCTTGCCCAAAGCCCCTCTCCAGGTTTCTTGCAGGCATACAGGAATTCCTGTGGGAATCCATCAGCTCTGGCCCACTCTGAGTGCCGGGGTTTCTTGTGTTTGTCATTGGGGGCTGAAAAATGCAGTGTGTGCTGGTGATCATTACAGCGGCCACCGGGTTGGTTAAAGGATCTCTTTATGATCTGATTTGCACAACTCCCTTTCCAGGCTGCTGGGCATGATAAAATACTGCCGCCTGGGCTGTCACAGGGATAATTGGTTGGCATTATGAATCATAAACGTATGTTTCCCCCTGGAATTTCATCCTGACGTTTGATTTAATTTCCCTTGACATCACATCCATTACATCGCACCGCTTTGCCCTCACGAGCCGCATTTGCATGCTGGGAGTAAGGACCAACAGGTTACTTACAGAGCAGGGCTGCTGTTAGTGGGCGCATTTGCTCTCTGCAGAGGAACCCTTCCCAAATGAGCTCAGAGCTGTAAAAGTGCTGGTGAGGAAGCAGCATCCTCCCTTCTGCTTAAATCTGAGGCTTCCTGACGGGGATGTGATAGGGCTGTGTGAGCTGGGCTCATAGGGCAGGAAGCAAAAGGGCTTGGGTTGTTCGATTATCCAGCTCTGCTTGGTGTTCCTGTGCTTTCAGCGCTCCTAAACCAAGGAGATGGGGTGAGCCCTGTGCTGGCCACCAGGGATGCAGAGTGGATGCGGTGTTCTCCATGCACCACGCTTCCCCCAGCACCCTCCCGGCACATAACGAAACCCTTGGCATGGTCATAGTGTGTTCTGCACAGAGCCATGGGGGTTGTGCCGGGAGTGACGCTGGTGACAGCATCAGCTCCTACGGGGACATCCAGCAGTGCCAGCACAAGCTGGAGGTTTAACAAGCTTTATGCACCCTGGTGTAGCTCTGAAGGGAGGAGACCCCTTAAACCCTGCAGCCACCCCTACCCCTTCCCTTTCGGCACATGGGACCCCCCTGCAGCATCCCCGATTGAAGCTGGGATCTGCAGCTCCAGCGGATTCACAGGCTCCATCCCTTGCTCCTCCCTGGCCCAGCCGCCACTCGCAGCCTGGCAATCAGTGCCAGCGCAGGATCCTATTCATGGCAGCAATCGCGATGTCTGGATTTCTGGGTTAACTGGTGATATCTGGTGTAATGGTTCCCCTCTGGAGGTGTCTGATCACAGCCATTACCCTTCCCCGTGCAGGGGAGCATCGTTCATTGCTGCAGCCCGCAGCGAGGGTCTGGATGGGATCCCTCTACATGGGTGCTGTGGTGGGCTCTGTGCTTTGGGGTAGACGCTCACTGCAGGGCATCCCTTCTATACCCTTATCAGATGTACCCTTAGGAGAGCAGAGGCTGGTTTGCTTCTGACTTGGCAGCAATGAAGCTGCTGCCAACAATGCGTGTTTTTAGGCTGGATCGTTCCAGCCGGCTTCGCTTCCTTATTGCTGCTGCAATGACAAAGGGAAAGCGGAGATGGGACCACGGGTGCTGAACACAGCGGTCTGATCACAGCGCCCTTCCGCTTCCCGCTCCCCCCGGGCCTCTTCTGCAGTCCTGATGGTAAATGATGATGAATGGCTCTCTCCAGCCGTGGCCAGGACTGGAGATGGGGCTAAAATCAGGTTTGTAAAGGTCAGATGGTGTTCCAGCTCCCTATCGCGCTGTAACGGGATCTGCAAAGGTGGGTTTGCTCTGACCATGTTCTGCCGAGCCTTTCTGTGCGGGTGATGGTTCTGCAGTGATGCTGGTTGGACTCTTGTGGGGCTGGGACTGGATTTGGGGTTTCCTTCACAACCTTTTACCTGCATAAACGGAGCCGGGTTGAGTCACATCTCATCTCACTCTTCTCCAGCTCACGGTGTGGAGATGCTGCTGAGAGCAGCTTTGAGCTTTACCCTTCAGTCGTACACGAGCTTCCTGTTGAGAATGGTCTTTAATGAGAAAGGTGGAAAGATGCTGTCAGCAGCGCGCTGTGGTTGGTGCCTATAGTTGAGCACAACTGGAGGGCTTGGCAGCGACACATCCTAAGTAGTTAATGTAGTGAATCAATGACCTTTCAGGAATACCTGTTCTCTGATCCCAGCTCCAGCCCTTACATCTAAACCTTCTCCCAAGCTCCAAGCAACACAGGATCAGTGGCCGGAGATCCAACTCTTTGGCCATCAGGTCTGCCCATGTGCTTTATCCTAATGGGTGTTTGGATTTAAGCCCATTGAGCACAAACCAGGAGCTGTAACCTCGGCAGGGGCATGGACAAGCCAGGACGCTGCCCTGGCAGCACAACAGGGGGATAAAAGCATCCCTTGGCTTTCCTCGTGCTTTTAGCTGAGACCGGGATGAAAGGCTGGGATGTTCAAAGGCATTGAACAGAGGGGGCTGCAGAGCTGCCTTGCTCTGATTTCCAGCATTCTGGGGTGGTGTCCTTTGAAACCCAGCTCATCTCGAGACAAAGCACAGCTTTATTTTATTATTTTTAATCGGTGCTTTATTCATTTTCTGTTTAAAATGGGAGGAAAAGGTGAAATCCAAGGCGCAGGTGCCATGGGGTGGGCTGGGTGGGAAAGGGAGGCGAATGGAGAACAGGTTTAGTGGGAATCCAGCACTTAGTTTTGCAGAGGATTATCCTCCATAATTCCCTTTCAGAGTGATTTGGGTGAAAGCAACGCTGCTTTGGGATTCACTTGTTTGTTTAAACCTTCCCTGTTGCTGGAAACTCCAAAAGGTGCCCATATTCCCTGGGAAGGTGAAGTTAATTCACCGTCTTTAACAGCATCTGGAGAGCTTTTGAGGAGAGACTAAGTGTGAATATGAGGGAGATGGGTTTTTGATCTGTGGCTGCAGCTGGGTTGTCTTTAGGTACTTGCCTCGATGCCAAATGAGCTTTATCCATTTACCCGGTTCAGTTTTCCACCGCGGCAGTGACCCTTCCTGCATGGTGTGTATGGCAGTTGCTTCTTTGCATGGATTTAGCAGCTTGTGGGAAACAGAAAAGGGAAGATGGGACCATCCTGGCCCCCTGCACCCTCGGGTCCATCCCACTGGTGATGGGTAAATGGGATGGGTTCTGTGCTGCCACAAGGCTCTCTTTGTGAAGAGCCAGAGGGTTTGAGTACAACGCATTTACCCAGGGATGGAAGCTCTCACCGGGCACAGGCAACCAGGATCTCATCTGGTTGGGAAAACAATTGCTCAGCGCCCGAGCAGCAGCAATCTCCTGCAGCCACGTCAGGTCCCTCCCCTGCAGGAAAGACAAGGACAGAATGCCTTTCCTTCGGCTGGAGAACGCTCTCGCCTTCCTTTCGGTGGGAATAAGTGATGGGCAAGCAAGTGGAAGTAATTCACGGCTGTCCTCACGTTATTGACTTTGCAATGATGCCGGGATGATGATGGTGTTTTAGTTAGGGATGAGAGAGGTGTGATTAGAGCTGACTGCAGAGCCGTGTCTTCCAGGGACCTGTTTGCCAGCCTGTCTTTAATCATTCTCATCATTAGGGCTTTGCTTGCTTTTCCATTTTTCTTTCTCTTATTTACGAGAAATCTTCTCCCCCACCTTCAACGAGACTAAAATGATGGTTAAACATTAATTAGCAAAGGCCTAATTAATTGCACAAGTTAATACAGGAGCTGGAGGAAGCTTTATGTATAGAAGGCAACCTGGAATAACTCGCATTGAATGAGACTGTTGGTGGGAGTTTGTTGTTGAGGGTCTGTTATAAATCTCCAGCAGGAGAGAAGGGAATGGGAGAGGTCACTGGGAAGAGCTGGAAGTTCCCCAGATGGATCCGGGGATGGAAATGTGGCTCATTTGGTCTCTGCCTTGCGTCCCACCAGGTCCAAATCTGTAGGGATGAGGGCTAATGGGAAGGATGCTCCTGCTTTGGGAATTGAGACCCTCCTCTTCTTGGGGTGGTCCAGCACTGAGCACATCTCCTGTGTTGCTGCTCCATCCCCTCGAGGAGCTGGTTTTGGGCCAGTCTCCCTTGGCTTTCTGCTCCAGTGCCACATCCTCTGCTTGGACTCGCTGTATTGCAGCGTTCAGGTCAGCTTCTCCTCGGGAGCATCCCTCTGGTGAAAGCAGAGCACGTAAATGCAGCAGTGGTGGAGCATATTTATGGGTCACTGCAGCGAGAGTGCTTGGATGGAGACCTGCAATGTGCATCCTTCAGTGTCCTCCCTCGGGTCTGAGTCATCTCTGGAGGCCTCATCTAATCGGGTTCTTCTCACACCCTCGCTACAGAGCCTCGGTGTCTCTGAGCATCAGACCGGTACCTGATGTGTTCGTGCTCCTCTCTCCTGTTTTCCCTTGTAGGAGGAGGAGAGGGAAGTGGGGGAGGACCACTGATGGCTGCAGCCTGGACGTGAACCACAAGATCATGTCTGAGCATTAAACTCTCCAGGGAGGTGTGATGAGAGCATTTGGGCTCCACAGGCAGGCTGGCTGTGGCCACAGCGATTTGAGAGCATGAAGCCATCAGCAGGTACCAGCCTCAGGTTGTCACTAGCGGGCTTGTTGACAGGCAGGAATCAACCCACTTTGTGAGAGGTCCCTGGGACAGGAATCAGTGTCTGGGCAGGCCCAAGGAGGGATAACGAGAGGACAGGGATGCTGAGTGGTCCCCGCTGCTCCCAGGACCTTGCACAGCGCAGGGGGTGATGGATGCTCCAGGGCCCCAGAATCAAAGGTACCAGTCGAGCACCAGGATTAATTCCTCTTCCTGCCACAGCTCCTTCCAGACATGAGCTCTGATGAGCACAGCACCGCGGCCACCTCCCTGTGACATTCACAGCAGCGCCTGGCTCAGGCTGTCCCATTATCCCTGCCCAAAGGTAGGAGCGTGCGGGCTGGGGACAAAAGGGCTCATCAGCATCAGGAGAGCGTTTGCTTCTCCGCCTGCGCCTGGTCAGAGACGTGAAGGTTTTGCAGAGGAGCACAGGCTGGGGGGAAGGTGCCTCTGTGTGCCCAGCAGCACAGACCTGATGGGGCTTTGCTCCCTGGGATGCTGCTCGCAAGGGTAAACGTGGAGCAGGAGCTGCTTGCTCAGGCATGCTGTTGCCTTAAGGGTAAAACCTTCTCCCTGGGTTGTATAAAGGCACCAGAACGGACACTGGGGCTCAGGTGGGTGCTCCCTCCTCTGCACTGACACTGACGCTGCCTGAGTGCTCCCTGCAGCCGCTGTCCTTCCTTTGCCACCCCCAAACCTCCCTGTCACCTTCACCCACCATGAAGCCAAGCAGGACAATGGCCTTTCTGTCCACCCCGTGTCACCCAGATCCTCCTGGCAACCCCTGCACATGGCTTGTGTGGCTGTTACTCTGCAGCTGATGTGAAAGCCTCCTGCTTCCCCCCCAGCTCTGGGGCTTTGGACTGTGCTTGTGTCCCTATCCTGCTGGTTTTCACCTCAAAGACATCCCCAGGGCAGCCCAACAGCCACCACGCTCCTGCTTTGAAGGCAAGGCAGCATCCAGAGCTTTTCATGCATTGACTGCGCTGAGCAGAGCAGTGACAGCCCCGCACCAGAGCTGGTGCTGGTGGGGAGTGGGGCTCCGTGCCCTCTCCAGGAGGGGAAAACATATTTGGACCAAAAGCAGCAGTGCCCAGATACAGGCAGAAGGGCTCTGCTCCATCCTGCCCTGCTCCTGCTGCTCCGGGGTGAGGAATGCCCCATTCCCAATGTGTCCCAATGCCCAACCCCATGTGGCAACTACCAAAAAGAACCCTAAAGAAGCCTGGGTCTGTCGGTAACCTCCTGCTTTGCTGCTGTTCAACCTCTGTTTCCCACACCAGGAGGCCCCGGCAGCATCTCTGCCGCCCCATGTCCCTGCTGCCCTCACTCAAAGCCTTGCAGAGGTTTGGCTTTTAGAGCCCGGTTTCCAGGACTTTCCTTTCCTGATGGCCCTAAGAAGTGATTTTTCTGCTGTTGCCTGTTGCAGAGCTTGCTGCTGATTTCCCAGGAGAGGAATAAGAGCTGGAACACGAATCCAGCATGGAAAATAACCATCAGCGGGCATATTCATTGCGCTGAGGATGGAGCCCTGTTTGAAGCCGCAGCAACAGGGTGACTGTGTGTGCACCCACATAGAGTGGGAGAGGAGAGAACCCCCCGTGCTGTTTTAACCACCTTTCCCTCTGTGTTAATGATTTTTAAGGCCAGAAGGAACATTTCACCCTGAGCTTTGCTATTACCCCAGCCAGAAAACTGCTTTCCCCATATTCATCATTAGCCCTCATTATTTAGAGGCTTGTCAGCCAGCGGAGCATCCCTGTCAGTGGCAATTGCTTCCCTCGCCTGGCATTCGGGCAGCTGTGTGTTAACCAGCTGGTGGGAGATTTAACACAGGTTCTGCCGTTCGCTCTTGTCTTGTTCCAGCTTCTTCCTCAAGCTGTCACCTGCTGGGGACTCAAACACCCCATGGTGTTGGTAAACGCGCTCCGGAATCTCACGCGAAAGCTCAGGTTGGTTTCATGGAATCTGCTCCTCGTAAATGTGCCCTGATTGGCACTAATTAAATTTCACTTCTTCATTAAGCAGCTCCTGTTTCAGGTCTTCCTTTGTTTCGCCCGGCTTCAATGTCAGCCCAGTGATTTGGAAGGTGATGTGGGTAGATTTAATGTATGAGGGAATAAATAACACCGCTGTGATTTAAAGAAGCCTTTTGAGAAGGACCTAAAAAGCATTAAAAAAGGAGATAAATCCAGAAATAACTCGTTGGCCAGCTCTGTAAAACCTCTTTGATGTTAATTGCTCCAGATCTCGCTGGTTTTAATAAGTTTGGCATTAATAATCTCTGCTTATTGGTTTATTTTAGTTCGCGTGGCGATACAGAAGGGCTCATCGCGCTATGGCAGGAACGCATCATCTCATTCTTCCTCTTCCATATGAAACAAACCCAATTTCTCTGCATTATCGGCAGCGTTTCCAGCCTGGCTGTTGATTACGGGTCTGACACTGCTGCTTGGCTCTCTCCATCCTTCACCTGATCAGGCCCAACAGGGCTGAGCACAATTCCTCCTGAGCACTGCTTGCTCTCGTTACCTTTCCTCACTTTCCAGTTCAGCTGCAAGCAGGGATCTGGCTCTATGAATTGTATCCCTGTGGAAAAACCCTCTTTTAAAGCCATTCGGAGCGAGGCTTTGGTGCATTTCTTTCTCTGTAGCTTTTAAGATAACGAAGTGAATGTCCCCAAGCAGTGGCCAAGCTCTCTCTTTTAAATGAGATTCTTTCTCCTGCCTGTCTGGGCTCACCAGCATCTGCAGCTCTGGGGTTATTGGCCCTTCTAAAGCAGAAAGAATTGGGGTGTGTGTGTGAGACTTTGCCACTTCAGACTTCATCGCACAGCTGGAAAAGCTGATGCACAAACCAGCATCCTTTGAGTACCTGTCTGCTGCTTTATCTGCCCTGACTGGAAAAGCCGGGCGATCGTAACTTGGCCTTAGAACATAAACGATGCCTCTTTGCTGCTCCTTGAGTCTCTCTTTGCTTTCCTCAGTTTTAATCTGCTTTTGGCATCTATTTGGATTTCCACAGGGTGTGTGTGGGGGGGGACACGCTTGGGGCTCACAGTGCTGGACCTTGTCCCTTCGGACCCTTTGGAAAGCTGGTGGCTCTGCACACACTGCGAGGGGGAACAGCACAAGAATCCAGCCTCGCATCCAAAGGTTTTTGGGGGGCACCTGCAGCTGCGTCCCCACTCCTGTACTGCTGGGGATGACTTCCCAAGTCACACAGCAGAGCGTGAGCACCCAGGGGTGCGGGCGCAGCAGGGGAGCTGTTGGCAAATCCCTCCTCCAGCCTCCTCCTCTGGCAAGCGGTTCTATGCCGTTGGATTATTCCCATGTGGTGCATTTGGAAAGCCGTTAGAGGATCATTTTATGGGTGGAAAAAACCCATCTCCTTTGAGAGGCCGTGTTAAACTGCGCCGCCAGAGCCGTGAGTGCGTTTTTGAAGTGATTTGCTCTGAAATACGCACTGGGTTTATTCCCCTCTTTTTTTCCCTTTCAAGCGCCGCACCAGGATTTATTCCTCTCTCCCACCTCTGCGCATGGGGCGGTTGGCTCCCATCACGGCACAAGAAGCCTGTCCGTGCTGCTGTGTTCCTATCCCTGTCCCAGCAGCACAGCACCCTGGGAGCATCCTGTTGAGCTCAGCCCCATGCACAGCAGCTTGGCTGGCTGAAGGGGAAGGTCCATCCCTGCTCCCACAGCTTCATCCCATAGAGCAATGCTGCCTGAGGGATGCTCTAGCCGACAAGTGCGTTTAATAGGGACAGCGTCCAGCCCGGAGCTGTGGCTCCCCCTCTATGGGGGACACCAGGAAGAAGTGCAGGGATCCATGACTCTCGATCCATGTCTGTGCTGGCAGGAGGTGGCTGTCAAAGCCGTCTGTGGGAGGGATCTCTGCATCACCCCGTCTTGATTTACTACCTCCCTGCTCCCGCTGCACTGCGGAGCAGATGGAGCCGTTCGGTCCTCCTGGCCTCGGGGCTTTGCAGAGTTCCACAGACGTGCTGGGTTTGGGGTTTTTTTGGATCTCAAATCCTTTTGAGCGAGGAAGCTTCAATGGATTTTAACTGAGCTCTTGAAGTTGTGCATTAAAACCTAACGAGGCAGGGTATCAATTGTGCTGATGTAAATGAGGAGCAGCTCCAGGGAAGTAAGCGGTGGCTTTGGATTGATGTTGGTGTTGAGATATCAGGACCCAGCTGAGTGATGGGAGCTGGATGAAACCCACTTTCTTTTTCTTCCAACCATTGGCTGCACGGAGGGAGCTTTGACAGTTAAACCCTGGAGGCGAAAGGAGCGAGGACCTTGCAGTTCAGAGGAGGCTTTAAAGAGTGAATGAGCTGGAGATGCAGGAGGTCTCTGGTCTCCTGGGCTGGAGAAGCTGGGGATGTCTCACACTGAGCATCACCCTGCTCTGGAGCACGGCAAAGCCCCATCTGCTCAGGCCTTGGTTGCTCAGCCTTTGCTGGCACCTTTGTGCTCTCCAGCCACCTCCATCTGTGCCAGTCCCTCTAGCTAAGAGGAGTGGATCTGACTGGGCCTCCATCCTGCAGGATAATGCACCACATCCTCCCTGCAAAGTCCCTGGCTCCTCTGGCTCGTCCCCATCAATGCTGATGGGAAAAAAGAGCCACCAATTTCCCTTGCCAGAATCCTGCCTCTTGCCAGCTTGGTGTGGGGTTATTGATGTTGTATTTGTCCTGGCCGTTTAGGAATTGAAGAGCATTCAGCCCATCCAGATTCATCTTTACTGTTTGCATTTGAGCTCCATTTTCTCTCTTTTAACTCTAATAGCACTCGTTGTCTTCATCCATGTAGCAATGAAACCTCTAAATGCAAACAGAGGTGAAGGTTGGGCAAAAGCTACACCCAATACTGCTGGCTCCGGAATTTGCAGGCTCTGCCCCAAGCCAGCCTCTGGTTTGGGGGTTACTGGTCACTGCTTCAATGAGTCTTTGGCGGTTCATAAAGGGAAACCTCTTTTATGATCCAGCTTTGATAGCACAGAAAGAAATCACTGCAAGAGATGGAGTCTGGGAGGTGATGAGTTTGTGTTTAACCTCTTGGCCCAGCTCAGCCGTCGTGGGGAGGCTTCCATGGGTCCAGAGGCAGCCTGGAGTTGCTGAACACCACGGGATGGTGCCAAGATCCCCCCTGGTTCATTTGTGCTTCTCGGTCCTCCTTTGGTGCCAGATCCCTCTGGGATGTTCCCAGTGGTGCAGGGTGTGAAGCAGGAGTCATCACCAGGAATGATGCTGATGTCTGGCAGGAGCAATGGCTCTGACCCCATCCCTGCTTTCTGCTGGGTTGAGGAGTGGAACAGAGTCCCTGTCATAGGAAAAGCCCTTGGGAACAGCTTTAGCACTTCCCAGCACTGCCTGCCCTGGTGACATCACACTTTTGGCTTTACACTTGCTAAAAGGCCTGGAGGAGCATCCTTCAGAGCTGCCCTCAGGGGAGATGTCCCAGCACGGCCCTGCCACCCTCTCCATGGGAATGCCAGCGATGGGGAGCCACGGGTGCCAGCATCTTCCACCCAGGTCTTGTTGCACCCAGAGTCTGCTGTGTCATGGGCTGCATCCCACTGCAGATCTGGATGGGAGGAAGCCACCAAGGCACAAGAGCAGCATCAGCCAGGGAGAGCCCTCCAGGAGTGAGCAGAGAGAACAGATCCCATGGAGAAAACTTGGGAGGAGTGGAGATGGTCTGTAAATAACTGGTGTTAACCCTGAGGCTGAGAAACAACGTTAGAGAGGAACAGGCTGCATGCAGGGAGGAGATGGGAGCTTCTATCTTATCCATGTAACCTTCTCCTTCACTCTCAAAGGTGGTGCCCAGTCTGCTGAGGGCAGGGCTGGGTCTTGATGTCTTGATGGAGCTGAGGAGCCCAGAAAAACCCCTTTTTTGGTTGAAATCTGCTGCTTATTGGCACTGAGCAGATGGTAACTGCGCATCACCCTTGTCTGCTCCTTGGTGCACAGGTTGGGAATGCTGCTGGGGAATGAATGATGGCCAAAATATGTTGGCAATGGGCTGTGCTCTGGGGATAGAGCTGGGTGGTGGTGGCACTGAAAAGCAGGGCTGGGAGTCCCTGGGATGCTCCTGGGATAGCGGGATGTGGGTGAGCCAGCACTGCTTCCATGGATGTAGTCTCCGGCTCCAGCTTCTCTCCCATAAGCCAAACCGAGCCAGGAAGAGCTGATACCTGGAAACAGAAAGTGTGTCCCTTAGGGATTCCCTGTGGTCTGACAGGGCTGGGGTTGGTTAATTTGAGCCATCAATGTCTGCAGCCCTGGTGTGGCATCACTATGGGAATAGCCCCTGGGATGCTTATCCCTAATGAGCATCAAGCTCTGGGCATCTGCAGAGCATCTTTCCTGAGGCTGCTGTCAGGGCTGGTGTGACAGCCCTGCTGCCTTGTCCCCATCCTCCAGCATGATGCAAACTACTGGGCCACTTGATAGAGCATTAAAGGTTTCAAAGGTGATTAAGTTCCTACAGGCTACAGATTAAGTTCCTTCCTTGCTTAAACAGCAAGAGATGTCTGCTGGAGAGATGTCAGGGTAGGTGTTCAGCCTTTATTAGACACTAGAGAATCTCCTCAGGACCCCCACAGTGGTCTCCCAGGGGAACCCCAAGTTTAGGAGGGCTGTGGGGGGCTCTGACCTGTGTGAAGTGCTCCTGGGGTCTGCACGGAGCAAATCCATCTCTGGGAAGGAGGGAGGAAAAGCAAAATGTGTATTTAACCCATTACAGCTGAGGGATGCTGAAAGGAGGAATGAATCCAGGCAGGAGGAGCGGGATGTGGGTGGGAAAGGGCTGGTCTGCAGCACGGGGGTTGGAAATCTGCTGTTTCCAAAACCATCCCAAACTTTAGTGTTTGTTCATTTAGGACCGACTGTGCCGCAGATAAATCCAGGGCAGGTTTGTTGGTGCTGCATTGCTGGCAGCCAACACACAAACACAACCTGTGCGGCTGCCAAACAGGGAGAAACAGGGAGAACAGCTCCATGTCAGGATTTACAGCCTGGAAAAGGCTACAGCAGCCGGCTCGGGCAGGCTCCATCCCAGGGCAGAGAGTGGGAAGGGGGGAAGCGAAGCTCTTTTCAGGCTGCCCGCAGCCCAAGGGGCTGCTGGAAAGGGATGTGGGCATCCTGGGGTCTCTGCGATGCTGCTGGCTCGGTGAAAGCCACGTTTAGGAAGGTGAATGGGTCCTAAATGTGGAACAATTCATCCATGGTGGCTCCCATCCCATCACTGCTGCTTCTGCCCGACTTAAACACATCCAGAGCCAGGGTTTCTTGTGCTTGGGAGCTGCCCTAAGGTCTCCCCTTCAGGAGCCTTCTCTTCTCCAGGCTGACCCAGCCCAGCTCTCTCAGCCTGACCTGCACCTCGGGGCAGCCAGGGCACAGGACCAGGTGCTGGGGATGCTACTGCCAAAGGCCCGAGGCTCTGTGGGATGTGAGTGTCCCCAAGTGGGTCACCTACTGCCCGCGGCCAGGGATGCTCCAGAGCCGGGGTGGGATGTGGAGGGGAATTTAGGCCACCCATCAGGATGCACCATTCACCGTGTGTCAGAGGTGTCCCTGAGATGTCATTGGGACACCGGGGCCACAGATTTACAGCAGCTCTGTTTGGCTGAAGGCAGGTGATGGAGGATGTGTAACTCCCTTTGTTTCCTAAGCAGGGAAGAGGTGGCTCAGCTCTCGCTCCAGTGATTGCTGATAAGAGGTGGCTGCATCCAGCCCTCACCAGGAATCCCGTTCTTCCTTCTGCTAATGCTTCCAGGCTGCCTGTGGGGACAAGCAGAGGGGAAGAAGGGGCTGCAGGGCAGTGGGATGTGGCTGCGCAGACCCCAGCCACGTGGATGGGAGCCCAGGAAACACGGAACAGAGCCTGTTCAATGGATGCAGGTGCGTTTGAGCTGCCTTGGAAACGAGGTCACTTCAACTGTTCCTGGAAGAAACTGCAGTTACACCCAGTGGTGCTGAGATGCGCAGCTGTGAGGGCGTGCGGAGCAGTCAGGGGCAGCTCCTGGCTGGTGCCTGAGCGAGCTGCAGGTGTAGAAGGGCCGTGTTTCGGGTGGGCTTTGCAGCAGGATGGGGCAGGTGATGGAGCACGTTGCAATGTGCGCATTTGCCTCTGCTAATGCAAGCAGAGGCCAGTCCTGACTGTCGCTTCTGCAGTGCCAGCATGGGAAGGAACCTTGGAAATCCTGCCTAGCTGTGGCAATGGCATCTTTTAGTGGTGCCAACCTTTGGTGGCACTGAGGGTCTCAGTGGAAGTGCTGTGTGCTAAACCCCGTTCAGCTCTCCATGGCTGAATTCCTTCCTGCCTATTCTCCCCCTTTGCAGGGATGGGGCAGCTGAAACTGTGAATCCCCACTGGCCTCTGTGATGTGCAGAGATTTACAGCCTGGGCTCTGGGCTCTCACCCATCCATCAGCACGGTGCTGGCACTGGCAGGGTGCTTCTCCCAGCTCCGGGGACCTTGTGCTGCCTCCAGCCAAATCTCCCTGGCTGGGTATGGGATGCAGCTACTGCTCCTCCTTAGTTACCTCTTGGTCCCAATGGAATGCAGTTGTTATATCTTATGCTTTCCCAATGCAACAGTTGAAGGGGAGCATCTGTCTCTGACCTTGGGTGATGCTGCTGAAGCAAAGATCAAACTTCCCAAAACACCCAGATCTGATCCTCTGGGAAAGAGCTGCACATTGGGCTCAGGGTTTGCGTGGAAACCCAGGTCAGGGTTTGCAGGTGCATTTGTGGTCCTGTTGGAGCACAGGGTGGGAATGTGCTGCCCATGAACCCATAGCCGATGGCCAGCCCAGCGCAGGTGGCCTTGTGCTGGAGCATCCTTCGGGGAGTGGGATCAAGTGGGATCTGTTAAACCAAGCACTGAATTCACGCTGTTTGTGTCCTGCATTAACCCTCTGGCTTGTGTTAGCAGTGTTATAGCAGGAGCAGCCACTCAGGTGAGAAGATGCTGTCCAGAGCCAGGGCAAAGCCTGGAAACCCCACGCAAGGAGGTGGCTCTTGGGCAGCAACACAAAAGTGAATCTCTTGCTGTTGTCCGGAGGGACATTGGCTGAATGTGTCTGTCTGACCAGCAAGCACCCAGCAATGCATTATAATATGTGGCTTTAATATGTGCCCCTTTCCTGGGTCACGGGTCCAGTAACAGCCTGTTATGTTCAGCATGAAACCTCAGAGCTATAGATCTCAACCAACCGGCTGCAGTTTGCCCAGCGATGGGTAACTTGTATTGATGGGTCTGATCTGGGTGACTTTCTCTGACCTTCTGCACATTTCTCCTGCATGAGGAATGGTGCCAGCACCCTCCTGGGAGGATGCTCAGGTTGAACCTGGGGGTTTTCAGTAGGGTCTTCCTTATCCAGGTTAAGAGAACAGTGTGAATACACGTTAACTGCTAGGAAGCACTTCTCAGCCTGCTGTTTTCTCTGAGTGTTTGTGTATTCAGGAACATCAAAGCTCTCAGAGGTTGTTTTTCCTTTAAGCAGCAGCAATAACTCTCCACAGCACTCAGGATCAAAGCAATAGTACTGACATATCTCAGGAACTCTCCTCTCCCTTCCCTGTGGATGAGATGCAGGTGTCGGTAAGAATATTCGTGCAGTGATGCTCCAGGTTTAACCCTTCCCAGGTGATGGGGGATTTGCTAAGGAGCTGCTCATCCTCACTGGGTGAGTGCAGCAGCTCAGCAGGCTCTTAGCATGGTTTTCTGCCTGTTGTATGCATGGATGAGGGATGTCTTCCCAAAGCAGGACCTGTGGGAGGTGCAGGCAGCTCTAGAAACACCATCTACGTGTCCTGGGAGCTCCAACCAGCTCCTCAGTTAAAGCCTTGTGCTATGGGCTGAGCACCCTTCCCGCCTGCAGCCCCATCTCTGCACCACGTAAGCAACTCAGCTGCTGCTGCTTTAATTTCCCAATGCAAGTCATTCCCTGAAGGAGCAGCCTGAGCCGCAATCGATATCCTGCAGCTTTGCTGGGAAATGAACCACGCTGGAAACCAGCCCTTCCTGCAAGACAAAGGGTACCTTCGGTCCCATGGGTGTGAGGGGACGCTGAGCTGCTGCTCCCCCACATCACAGCCCCTGGACCCTCTGCCTCCCCTGGGGCTCCTCATCAGGGCTGGGATTTGCCCCTGGGATCATTGCTCCGTGCAGCCAAATCCCTTTGTGCCGCTCGCGCTGGCGGTCGGGTAGGACTTGATGACAGTATCGATCTCTGAGCTTGTTAAACAAGCTCGCTGCTGGAAAAGGTCCCCTCTTGCTCGGTCCCCTGTGAGCAGAACCTGTGTGATTTAAGCTCTGGAGCAGAACAGAGATTTGGGGGTGTTCAGGCTTGTTAAGACTTTTGCTGTGGATTCACACGGGAAAAGGAGCGTGTACGGCATGGGGAAGGGTCCCCACAAACCTGCTGTCCCACTGAGTGCCAGTGCTCGTAAGGGAAAATCAGAGAAGAGAAATGATAACAAATGAACCCAAAAGAAGCCCCCAGTGTGCCCTGCCAGGGAGCCCTTGGATGGGATAATGACCAGTGGCCATGGTCACCACTACTTGAAAACACCAAGAACTGATTTATTCCATTGATCCAGCTCAGGGACGGACGTGGTGCCTTGGTGAGAAGTGCCATTCCCATCGCCCCAGCAGCCTTGCTGCATCCCTCCTGCATGCGATTCTCCGCTTGAAGAGGGATGTGGGAGCCACCGGCTGGGATCTGCTGGCATGTTTTGACAGAGTGGGAAGATATCCTTGGAATAGGGCTGGGGATCAAGCAGCCGCCGATGAGCTGCCTCTTGCTGCTGGGTTGGGCTTTTCTTTCCCAGTGTAAGATTCCCATTTGGAAGCTGCTGGGGGGCGAGATAAGAGCGGGGTGATGGTTCTCTGCTTCAAAGCGAAGCAGCCCATCTCTCCATGGGAGAGTGTTTCCAGGTTTCTGTGCATGGCTGGGAATGGGGCCACCTGCCTGGGCATTGTTATTTGCTGGAAGTCAATTATTGCGGATAGAACAGAAATCACTGCTGAAGGCTGAGCTGGGGGCTGGTATCCATTATCTGTATATAAAGCCCAGCATGGGGTGACTATCCTTGTCATCAGCTGGGCACAGAGGTGAGACCCTGAGCCACGGGGATGAGGACAGCATCACCTCCAAGAGCGGGACTGGGTACCACATCCCTCTGGCTCCTTTTCGGGCTTCCCTACTCTGACGATGTCCCCATGGTTGGGCACATCTTGCTGCACCCACCCCAAATGCCCTTGGAGCTGCTTATTCTGTAGGTGCAGCATTGCCTCCCCAGTGTGGAGGAGTGAGAACGGGTCACACACAGACCCTGGGTTTGCAGTCACCCTCTCGCACCCCTTCCCCTTTGGCTGGCGGCTGTGACAGCCCCAGCATCCCAGCCTACGGCCGTGGGAAATGGGAAGTGGAGAGACTCTATTTTAATGCACCGCTGTGGGTTGGTGACCTAGAAAAGCAGCTCGGAGAGCAAGAGTGTGAAGTCCAACCTCCCCCGCTGCAAGCAAGGCTGCTCAGCACAGGGTGACCTATATAAAGCAATGGAAGAGGTGCTGGGGGGTGCTGGTCCCCCAGCCCTGGGGGATGCAGCTCAGCATCCTTCCATGGACACCCTGAGCATCACTGCCCTGGGCTTCAGAGAGGGTGAGAGATGGATGAATGAATAAACCCCCTTGTTTGGAGAGGATGAGGGCACACAGGGATGCAGCGGTGGGATGCAGGCAGGTCCTTCCTGAATGGAGCGGGTCCGTCCCCGTGCTGGAGGGTGTCACCAGCAGTGACAACTGTTGTTATTGAATACATATTAGTAATGGTGTAGTACAGCCAATGCTCCTCATTCAGGGGTGGAAGGGAAAACAAAACCCCTTCCTCCCCTCTTTTTAATGCTCCCTATGGGAAACAATTTAAACCATTTCAGGCTTACAGGTACGTGCTCTTTGCAGCCTCTCAAATGATACAAAGCCTGGTTACTCTCAGCCCAAACCAGTGAGTTTCTGAAGCACTGTATTCAGCTGAGGAGAAGACATGCCAATTAATTAGATCAGTAAATAACTTACAGTAATCCTATTAACAAAAGAGGAGCTGGAGATTAAATCTTTTATGGCACTTACTGAAAAATTAATGCAGGCAGTCTTTTAGGAAATATATTCTTCCCCTCACCTCGCCAAGGATAATAGTGCAGTTATATAGGACAGAATGTTATCAGAAACGAGAAATGAATGTAAAACTAGCACATATCTTATTAAAAGAGTGTAATGAGCTGCCTACATGATTGAGCTGGGTCTGCCGAGCTTGGGGCTGTGCAGCGCTGCTGGGACCATGGGCCAAGCCCTGGGGCTGGGCTGGGGGTCCTGGTCCTGCCTGTGCCACCATGGGGGATGTGGGGAGGGGAGATGGGGGTGCTGGCGAGGGATTTGGGGTCGCTGGGGGTGCCTCAGGATGTGATGGGTATGGGGTGAGGTGGGAAGTGGGATGGGGAGGGGGTGGGATGCTGAAGTCCTCTCTGACAGGGATGGGACCACAATGGAGCTGGCGAGGACTGACACAATGGAGAGGGCTTTCCTTTTTAATGGCTTTATTTAGTCATTATTATTCCAGCAGTTAATGGAAGGGATTAGCCAAGGAATTCTTCTCCAGCTTGTGCCTTGCTTGGTATTTTCTGAGCCGGACAGAGGGTGGGCTGGAGGGGGACAAGGTGTTAATTAAATAGTGTGAATCCGGCTGCATCCCACACAGGTCCCAAGGAGGGGGGGGGGGGAATGGACTTCTCCCATCCTGGTGTTTTCTTTTCTTGCAAAAGTAGGTGCAAACTCTGGTGCCCAAAGCTCTGAGCACAACTCCCCTGGTTTCAGCTGCCAGGGCCTGTCCTGCTGCTCAGGGAGCTCAGCTTGGTGCCCATCACCCCCTTCTCCATCCTCCTCTCCCTCTTTTCACTTCCACCTTTCCCCAAAGCTTATTTTACCAGTGAGGAGCTGGTTGTGGGCAGTGGGAGCTTTTCCATCTCTCCCACATCTCCAATATTAAGCACTTGGATTGAGTGGTGGATGGAGAGCACATGTGAGGGTGAGCAGACAGGAGTTATGCTGGTGCATGTTTCCTTCTGTCACATCCCTGGAGCTCCTTGGAGCATCCATTGGGATCTGTGGCCAGTTGGGATTGGGAGGGCGAGCAGCTTTTAGTGATTTATAGAAGCAAAAAATGCTCTTTTTGGGGCCTGAGCTGCCATCAACCATTTTAATTCAACTCATACAACTGCTTGGAGCTGTGGCTGCGAGGGGAGGGCTTGGTGTGCTCCTGGGTTACTTTCCCCTGTATCAGAGTCACTGACAGCTCTGTTACTCAGAGCTTTGGTGTGCTCAAGCTCCGGGAGTTTATAGATTTCCACTGGAACGCTCCTAATTAAAGATATTGAAGAGAAAGCATTTTATAAAGCTCAGGTTCCTTTTTCCATTGGGCTGCCCCCACTCTGCAGGCATCAGAGGAACAACCCAGGCCCGGCGCTGGCTCATTGCTCCCAATCTCCTGTCCAGCACTTCAATTAAATGCTACTAATTGAGCTATAAAACAAAGGGAGAATTTTCCTCCGGGAGCATCCGAGCAGCAGTGCAAGGGTGGCAAGAGCTGAGTCAGCAGCATGGCACGTGCCTTGGGTTTGATGCTTTCATTTGCCGCTTCCAGCACCCTGCTCCATCCCTGTCTCCATCCTCGGCTCCATCCCCGGCACTGACTGACACCAAGGATGGGAGATGCCTGCAGATGAAGCAGAACCTGGTTCTGCTGCCTTCAGGTCTGGTTCTGGTGCTGATTTAAAGCCTGGGGCTGTCTGTAGCGATGAACTTGGTTTTATTCCTCATTTATTCCTACAGAAATCAATGGGAATACGTGGGCTCTGTCCGAGCCTCCGGGCAGGAAGGCTTTGGGGTTGAACTGAGCATTTTGCTGTGTGCTGAGCCTGATCACAAGGGGAAATGTAAGAAATCCTTGAGAATTAGAGGGCTGGGGAATGTAAAAATAAACCTGGGAGGAAATAAATAACTGAGCCTCCCTTGCTTTGATGTGCTGCAGGAGATGCCAGACTGCCAACGTGTGTTTATAATTCCACAAGAATCAAACCAGCTCTTTTCTCTCAGAAATGGGCTAAAGCAGGGGAGAGGGGAAGTGCTGGGTACCCAGCACAGGGAACTGCAGGGGTTGCTTTTTCCCCTTGCTGGGAAGCGAGTTTTAGATCTGCTTTTCAAATTCCTGCCTCTTGTTGTGCATCTCCAAGGAAGGTGTCAAGATTCCGCTTGAAAGGACCTTGCTTGTCTCTGCAGCTACTTTGCATAAGCAAGGCATTCTTTCACTAAGTAAAAACACGTAAGTGAGCCTGGAAGAGGAGAAGATGCCCATCAAGCATCCAGAGGAATGCCAATCAACATCCAACCCGCAGCAGTGGAATGTTTTCCTTGCTGAAGGCAGGAACGTGCTCCATCCTTCAAGGATTTCTGTCTCTTCAGGGATTTCTTCTTAAATCTTCTTAAATAAAGGATTTTCATGAAGGGTTTACTTGCAACTGGTTAAAAAGCATTTCTGTAGAAGTGGTGACATTCAGCTGTAGGAATGAGAAACTTTGATTCCCCCCCTACTCAGGCATCACATCACTGGTGGTGGCTGAGTGCTGCTCAAAGCCTGTTGGTCTCCTGCTTGCAGAGCAGCACAGATCACATCTCACCCCTTCAGCGTCACCTGGCACCATCCTCTATCAACTTCTATTCACTTTATTAACTCAGTGGCTCATGCTGAGGTGCCAGGCCAGCTCCATCCCATTCTTCTCACCTTGCGTCACCTGGTGAGAGATGGGGCTTGGAGCAAGCTGCTCTAGTGGAAGGTGTCCCTGCCCGTGGGAGGGGGTTGGAATTAGATGAACTTTAAGGTCTCTTCAAACCCAAACCATTTTGTGGTTCTGTGAGGGAGCAACTGGCACGAGAGCTTCTGGAAAGCTGTGGAAGCCCGAGGGTGCTGTGATTCCCCACTGGAATACCAAGAGCAGGTAAAATGAGGCTGCTGGAGGCCAAAGCCCCCTGGCTGGGAAGTGCAAGGTGGTGCCTGGGGTGGGTTCAGGCTGCTGTTCCTTTTGGGTTATGAAGCCATGAGTGCTTCAGCTCGGAGAGTGGGTCCCAATAGCCTGTTTTCCCTGTTCCCTGCAGTAACCATCCTGCAGGCAGGATCAGTGTGCTCCCGGAGGGCTGAGCAGTGCTAAAGTCACTGTAGAGCTTGGCCAGCTTGCTCCCTGTTGAGTGCGGGGATCAGGCTGGTCTAGACTTAATCTGGGCAAGGGTTGCCAGGTCCTGGGGTCCCGTGTGCTGCTTAAACCCGAGTGCAGGTCCCCAGAGCCCAGCGGTGGGAGCCCGGCTGGGCTCTTGGCTTGCGCCGCAGGCAGTGCAGGGGATGGACCGGCCCCGCTTCGAGCCCCGATGTAAAGGAGAGATGGGGGGGATGCTGGCGCAGGCTGAGGGGATGCAGGGCGGGGGAGATGCCCAAGGATGGGGAGGGATGGAACAGGGTGGGAAGGAGGAAGAACGGGAGGCACGGATGGCTGGATGGATGGATAGAGGGTGGATAAGGGAGAGGCGCCGCCGCCTCCCCCCCCCCGCAGCTCTCTGCAGGAGCCGGGGGGGTCCTCCCCGCCTTGCAAAGGGGCTGCTCCCGGGGCGGGCACGGAGCGGGGCCGCCCCGGCCGTGTCCCCTCCCCGCGCCGCTGCCGCTCCGCAGTGCTGCCGGCGGAGCCGCGCTGCGCCCAGCCCGGCCCGGGGCGAACCGGCAGCCCCCGGCCCGGCGGGACCCCGGCCCAGGTAAAGGGGGAGCAGGGGGGGTCGGGGAGGGGGCCCTGGGGGTCCTGGCTCCGGGAGGGAGCCGGGGTTGGGGTTCGGATGCGGGGATGCTCGGGCAGAGGCAGTTATCGGGGAGCTGCCGGCCGGGGCAGGGCGGGCGCTGTGTGAGCTCCTGACGGCCGCGGGTCCTGGAGCTCGGGTACGGGGCTGGCATCGCCCCTTCGGCGCGTCCTTGCAGGTGAAGGGATGATGCGGACGTTGCTTTTGGACTTCGCTGCGTGCGGGCAACTTCAGAGCGTGTTGGACGTTTGGGGGTTTAAGCCCCTGATGCTGTCGTCCTTGCGCCTGGAGCGTGGACAGCGCTGGGAGCTGAGCCCCTTCCATCGGTACCTTGCAGGGATGGGATGCGGAGACCACCCCGGCCCGAGCTGTGAGGGCACATTGGGTTTTCTCCTCCCTATTCGGACTCTTAAGAGAGCATCATCACCCCGCTCAGGGCCTTTAGCAGGTGCCTTCTCCACTCTTTTCCCAGGGTGGACAAAGTGATGCAAACAGCATTAAAACCTACTTGGAATCGCAGCCTGAAACCTTCCAGAGGCAAAATCAGCCACCTTGGAAAATAGGCTGAGGCTGCTCACAGCTGACAGGTTGTTTCAGGGAGGGGACCTGATTATCTCTCTTGCTGGTGTCCTCCTGTTAATTCTGGTTTCAGGTATAAAGTGGAGCAGCAATTTGTCTTTGAGCATTAATGCTTTTCATCTCACTGCTAAAAAGCTTTGAGTGAGGTGGCTGCCCTGAACGTGGCTCTGTTTGAGGCTTGGACCATGTTCCACCTCTCCTGGGATCTAAAAAGTGTGTCTGGATCAGCCTGATGCCCCCCTTCCCTGGAGGCTGCAATAAAGAAAAGATAATACAGGGCTTCAAATCACGGACAGTTGGCTCCAGGGATGCAAAGATGATAACAGATGAACCATTTGCTTTAATTACTGGTATCAAAAGCCCAGGCTGCAGCTTAGCCTGAAAATAAATATTGTTAATGTTGTGATACTGGGCTTTGCTTGATGATGCATCATTCATCTGGTGGGGATTTAGTGAGCTGCCTGCTCCTGCTGTAAGGGCTGACTCAGGAGATCCATGTGCAGCCCTTCCATGGGGATCAGACACATGGGGTACATGGAGCCAGGGATCGGAGCCCCATGTGCTGAACTGGGGGTTGCTGTAAGCATCCTGTGGGCTCTTTGCTGGGCATGCCCCAGCAGAGCAGCATTGGTGGGTGATTCTGGCCCATGATGCTGGTCCGCAGCAGCCCCGCAGGGCTCTGCTGTATCGGGCAATGCGGTGGAAGCTGTTTGCCATCGCCTGTGTGCCTGGTCCTGCGGGATGAGCTTCCAATGAAGCCTCTCTGCATGAGACCCATTAAGAGCAACCCACTGGGGTGCAAAGAGCATCCCCTGCTTGGTGCTGCTCCAGCCTGCTGGTCTGCTTTCTCCTCCTTGCCAGTCCTGCTTTTGAACTGGGGAGAGCCAAAAAAGCACGTTGAACATGGAAAAAGACTGGGTTTTGTGTGGGCAACCCTTTGCAGCGAGGGTGAAACCCGGGAGCCTGTTGCAGGACTCTGCTGTGTCTCTGTGTGTGCTGGTGTTAAATGTTCCCCGGGCTTGGAAAGGACAAGGGGAGGAGAACTGCTAAGAGGAGTAAGGACACTCACAGCTCCTGAGTCTCTTTTGGTTGCTTCAGTATTGAGGGACTCTCTATGGGACTCCATCTATGGGATGGAGATGATTCTCTGTGTCTGCTGCAGGCCCTGGGGGCTGTGCTGACAGCGCTGACCCTCTGCCAGCTCCTGCTGCCTACAGCCGAGTGAGGGTGTAACTACAGTCATTGCCAATTAGCAGTGATAGTTAATGAATCACCCCCGGTGTCCCAGCTGAGCACTCAGGGCTGGGCAGGGAGCAGTGCCCCCGGGGGCAGCCTGATTCATTCCCCCATCCTCGTTAAGCTGGAGGCTGGGGCTAATAACCGTGGTGGTTCATAGTGCTGGAAGATGCTCTGGCTTCATCCCTGTCTGTACCTGCATGGGTCCGAGCAGCACCACTCCCCTCCAGCCCCAGGAGGTGGGTATGGGCTTTCCTGTTTGGGGCTGATATGTTGGTGATGGGGGGACAGGTCTGTGTGAAAGCAGGCACTTAACAAGTGTGTGTGCGGAGGGAGAGGAGCTGCCTTTAGTTGGGAGCCCGGCATCACCCAGGGTGGTGCAGATGCTGAGCTGGGTGGCTGCATGCTTCTCTCTGCTCGTGGCTGGGCTCCTCATGGCTCTCAGGATGCAGTGCTGGGAGGACATCCTCTGCTCAGACCTGTCTAGGGTGCCTGGCCTTGGTTGGGCACCCCTGTTACTCCCAATGAGGGCAGGTTTGCAGCACTGAGCATCCTTTTCCTGTTGTTTGGGGACAGGACATGTGCTCTTGTGTGATGCCGTGGTCCTCAACCACTGCTGGGGCATCCTGCAGGGACTGTCACTGCCTTTGGGAAATGACCCTGCAGCGAGCAGGAGCTGCCACCTCTGAGCACGCTTTGCCTCTTCAGGCTGGCAGCCACTTCCCAGCCTTTTACCATCACCGAACTTTACTCCTGCTGCTGCTGCTCTCATCGTGTGGGGGTCCCTGTGCCAGCATCCCTGATGGGGCTGGTCCATCCCGGCGGCTCCTGCCGCGCACCCCATTCCTGGCAGTGCCCGAATGGAGGGCGTTGTGCCGGAGCCGTGCACGGATCTGTTGCTAAGCAGCCTCTGGAGCAGCTCTGCCGCGGCGAGAGGAGCGATGGCAGCACCATCCCTTCATTTCATAGCACTGGGTAGCCTTGGGGTGCACTTGGGCATCACTTGGATGGGGACCCCCAGCTCCAGCAGCCACGGGTAAGTTCCATAAACCCAAAAGTGATGTTTTTCCCCCCACCGTTGTCTTTCCCACGATTAATCAGTGGGAGTAAATCCTCCTGACAGCATCACAACAGTGTTTGGCTTGGGAAGGAGCTGCTGGAGGAAATGTCAACGTGCTGCTTAAATAAAACTGACTGTGCGCTCCTGCTCAGCTGCCTTGGGATGGAGCTTTGTCTGGAGGATGACAGGGAGCTGGGAATTAAGGGGGAGGGAGGGAAAAAATGCTTCTCTCAGCACCTTATGTGAATTTAAAGGCAGTGGAGGCATTGGCCAAACCAAAGGCGTTGGCATTTGGGAGGGCTCCCAGCTCTGTTGCTGGATTTAGCTGGAGGATAGCGGAGGCAGGAGCATCCCCGTGGGCTCCAGCGTGGGTGAATGCACTGCTCCATCAGGCAGCATGCCAGGTCCTGGTGGTCCCATCCTGGTGTGCCGTGGGGATGGGTGGCCATGGGATCAGGACCAGGATGATGGCCAGGAGTTGCATTGCTTTGCATTTCTTGCCTGTGGATCACCCTCACCTATGGCCTGTGGCCATCACCATCAGTTACCTGCAGGGTCATGTTTAGCCTTCATTAATCAACTGGTGTTAAGGTGTGGGGCCTCTGCTCCCTGCAAGGCTCTGGTGTGGAGCTGAAGGACCCAGTGACCCCAGGTTTGCAACCCTCTGCTTCTGGCTCTTTCCCAATGGCTGGATTTCCACGACCCCAGCCCTTGCTTTGCCGCAGTGCAGCCGGAGGGCTCCATTCCCTGGGATCTGATCCCACTTTATGCCATCTTTCACCAGAGAAGCATTGCTGGGTGGTTGGGGCACATGGATCCCTATGGAAGCACGGGCAATGTACTACCATGACTGAGGGTCATGGGGTGCTTTACCTGTCATAGGTGACTGTCCTGTGCCCCAGTCCCGTACCTGTCCAGGTGTTCCTTGGGGGATCCAGGCCAAGCAGCTTCAGTTCACCCCTTACCCGTGTTTGCTGGGGTTTGCCTCTCCTCTTGCTCTTTTATAGAGCCTCAAATGCGTTTTCTGTTCCTGAAGCATCACCTAAAGAGCATCTTCCCCAGTTTAGCCTGAACTTTCTAAACCAGCTTCCCTGTGAGATGAGGCAAAGTGGATGCTGGCTGCCTCGGGACCTCGGGATTTGAGGGAGTTTTGGTGCATGGGACAGGGCTGGGCTGCTCCCTCTGCTCTGCTGGTCATTTTGCAGCATTCCACAGCTGCTTCTGCAGCTCTTTTGGGGCCATTCACACCTTTTTTCCTTTTCTTCTGCATGTAAATCCATTAGTACCAAATCCTGCCTGTCCCTGGAGGGGGCTGAGCAATGTGCTGTCTGCTCAGGCTGCTCTCTGTGGCCCCTATAGCCAGGCACGCACTCCATAGGGAACGCTATGAGGTGTGTGTGGCTCCTGTGTTTTTCCTGGCAAAGGAAGAGCCCAGGCATTGAGAGACGCTCAGGGCAGAGCCAGGCACGGTGCAAAGTGTCTGTACCAGTTTGCATGGCTCTTTGGGGTGCCACGCACCAGCCCTGGTGCTGGGGCATTGAGGAGGGCAGGATTGGACCCTGATGGACTTGTGGGATGGTGGTGAATGGGAGAGAGCTGCAGCTAGAAAGGATGCTTGGGGATGCATGTGCTGAGTGGAGGGGGCACCGTTCCCATCCAAGGCTCCTGGTGCATCCCGGCCTCTGCATCTGCTGGGGGTTCCCACTGGGTCACCCTAAAATACACACCCCTTCTGCCCCATCAGCAACCACACGCTCATAGCCTGCTTTTCCCTCCCCATTCAGCTGGGGAGCGTAAATCAGCTCCTATGCCTCGGAGCTGGCATGAAAACCCCATCAGCCTGACAGAGGGGAGCATTTGGATCCATTCGAGTTCAAAACCTCTTGTTTGGTGATGACACACAGAAATAAGCTCTCCTTGGCACCCGAGCAGCAGTTTGGGTTATTTGTTTGGGGGCTGGCTGCTGGTGTTGGATACCAAGCTGTCGCCAACGGTCTCCCTCGCGAGTGTGTTTGGCCGGGTGAATGGACGGGCTCTAAACCTGCTCTTTCAAACCAGATTAATGGCATTAGGCTTTGTCAATGCAAAAATTACCTCATCATTGGCACTGGCAGGTGGTGTAGAGCAGCAGACTTATTCAATATTTAAGAAAGCTGCATTGCAGAGCTGAGAAGGCTGGAGAAATAGGTTGACTGTGTCAGTGTCTTTGCTGGAGGAGACGATCTCTGCAGGCACCAGGTGTGAGATGTTGAGCTCACCATAAAAACCTGATTATTGCACTGGGAGGCTTCACTATAAGGAATGTTCTGGTTCCTACCCCACTACGTTATTTCCAGATGGTTAAACCAGTGTGTTCGGGCAGCCTCTTTGCAGACGCCTGGCTGGTGATGGCACCATGAGTGGCTTCAGGTCCTGCCTGGCGTACCAGCAGCCCCGTGTTCCTCCTGGTGCCCATGGGGCAGGATGGGCTCCTGCCATGGGGCTCCTGCTGCCTTTCCCTGCCCGCCCAGGGCTGCTGGAGGGTGGATGGGATCTGCTGGTTGCTGATGCTGCATCTGCTGGATTTTGGGTGCTGGAATGAGCCCGTGAATCAGCACCTCTTGGCTTGGAGCAAGCGGGATGCCTTGTGGCTCAGTGAGAGGCAGAGATTCATGGGAGGTGTTCAACCCCCTTTTATTAAGGCATGATCAAACTCATGGGCTCCGTCATACAGAAGTAATGGAGCAGTGTGATTAGAGTCATGTGCCTCTTCCTTAAGGCCAGACATTAAGATCTTGCTTCTATTCCTGGCTCTGCCGCCTCACTCCTCCCAACCTCCACTGGGAATCACGAATGAGAGGGCTCCTCACATTCCTGCTGATGGCAGACCTGGGGAGAGCAGGTCCCAGGACCCTCTGGGGACAGCCCAACCCTGGAAGGTTTTGGCATCCTTCTCGGATGCGATGTTTTCATTTCGTTAACTAAATGCTGCTGCATCCCATCGATCACAGCTTGGATTGCCACAGCCTTTTGTTTGCGAGCAAGGGGGGAAAAAACCACCGTAAGCTGTTATTTTGTTCTTTACTGTGCACTAAAAATGCAGAAGGAAGCATTAGGACAAGCAAGAGTAGTTGCTGGAAGTAATGCAAAGTAGAGCGCCGAAATCTATTATTTATAGGTGGAGGGAAAGGCTTGTGTATTCCTCCAGGAACCGTTCCCGGGCTCTTCTCCATGTGCAGCAAAGCGAAACACCCACAGCCTCTCTGTTTAAGCAGAAAGTTCTAGTTGGGGAAGGAGTTTTCCTGCCCACTGCCAGAGTTCGCTCTACCCTTTCTGCTAGGCAAAACCAGGGATTTTCCCCTATTCCTTGCACTCCTGCTCCACGCGACCTTGGGCAAGCCCTTTATCCATCTTCACCTCCCCACAGGTGGATGCTGACGGCTCTGCCCTTCATCCCAGGGCACCCCATTAAATCTGTGTCCAGCCCCACGGGTGTCAGCTCCTGGTGGTACCCAACAGGGGTTTGCTGCTGCAGTGCAGGTTGGGGAGGTGCTGGTGGGGCTGGAATGAACAATTTCCTTATTTAACTGATCTTGTCCATCGGAGCCTCCTGGTTTGGCACAGGAATAGTGGCTGGATGAGACCAGCAGAGCACCGATCACCCCGCGTGCTTCACTTCTATTCCTTTTTTATATCTCTGTGTTTTTGGAAGTTATCAGTGAGGCAAAGGTGAGCCTTAAACCTCTGCTGTCTCTTCAGGGAGCAATGGAGAAGCCCTGCACCATTGCAGAGCAGGAAGGGGAGGGTGGGAGTTATGTTTTTCCCCTTTCTGGGAAAGTTACACATTATTCCCTGTCTTGGTGGTTGGGATTTCAGTGGGGCAGCTTTGCAAGAGCCCATTTAACAGCTCCTCCTCGGGACAACCTCCCCAGTGCCGCTGTTGGAGTTTTGCTGGGAGCTGGAGTTGCTTTGTGCCCTGGAAAGGTGCATTTCCTGGCTTTGGGCTGCGCTCTGGTCCTGCTGGCAGTTCTGGGATGCTGCTTTGGAGATGGGACATGGGCAGCCGAGCTGGGGGGAATCTGGGGCAGCATCTTCCCAGTGCAGCAAGCTTGGGGGGATGAATGGCCCCTGGGCTCTGCAGAGGGGTCTGTGGGCTTGTTTCAGCTCTGCTGCAGGCAGGAGGAAGCAATTCAAATGCAGGTGCTGCGAGCAATGCAGGCATGAGGCTGCTGCAGCGAGGGGATCCCAGCAGGAATCCCATCCTGGCTCTGTGGAGGTGATGGGAAGGGGGAAACCTGCAGGTGGGAAGCAGTTGAGCTTATAGAAACATTTGTCATCATCAGGAGGTCCTAACGAAGGGGTGGTTTGTATCCTCCTCTGTGCCTTGTGCTCTAGACAGCACTGCAGCAAAGTCAAGCCCTTCATGGAGGGGCTGCCTTTTCTCCACTTAAAGGGAGGCTCAACTGGAGCTTTTCCCTTTGCAAGTGATGTCTCACGGGTGATGCTGTCCATAGACCCACCTCTGCTCCTGGGGACCATCCTGAGGTGGTCCATGTGTGGCAATGGCCCACAATGTGATGGCAGCCTCCCCTGGTACCCCATGGGCTGTGCACTGGGAGGGACCTTGTCCTCCCCTCAGCTGGGGAACTGCTCTGCCTGCAGTGTTCACCACTGTAAAAGCACTGGTTAGCCCTGAGATGATGGGACACATGGGTCTATCCCTGTGCCATGCGTGATGCTGGTCAGCATCCGCTTGGGCTTTGCCATCCATTCCCCACACCCATGTGGTGGGTGGAGGTGTAAAACACCCCCAGAAAATGGGAATAAGCTGAATAAATGTGGTTTTTAACAAAAGCTGTCAGTTTTGCTGAAAAGAGAAGGGTTTGAAGAGGCCCCTGTCTTGATGAATCTTTTGGAGAATAAGTAGAATACCACGTTTGGGTCCTGTTATCACAGAATGGTTGCCGCGTCCTCCTTCAGCATCTCTCTCAGCTTCATTTTGCAAAGCTGAAGAAGAGGAGTTTCGTTCCAGAGGGGATGTGGTTTCGGGGGAGAAAGTTTTCTCCTTTGTAGGTTTTCCTATGAAACAGAAGCAGCCTCTTCCCTCCCTGCTCTGAAGCCTCGTAATTAATGTGAGGTCGGGTATCTCATTAATTACATCCACATGGAGCATGGCTGCATTGTCCTCCTGGGAGGGCTCTGCTTGTAGGCTCCTGCATCTCGTGCACAGCATCCAGCCAGTGACTGTAGCGACATCCCTGTTCCTGTCCGTGCTCCTCAATGCCAAAACCAAAGCCCTGCCCGGTGTGATTTTATGGGGTTTGGTTTGGTTCTTTCCCCCCCAGCCTGCCTGGCAGCAGCAGGACACCTCCATCGGCATCGCTGCTGTCTGACCTCCCCGGCGCGCTGAGGCTGACCGGTGCAGCACCGGTGCTCCTGCATCCCTTCGGCAGCCGGCGATGACCGACGCGGTGGTGGGAGGCAGCTCTGACCGGTGGATGTGCCCCAGCGACAGGACCATGTCTCTCAGGGCCAGGTAAGAGGAGGGTCTGGGTGCTGTGGGATGCTGCTGGGGCAGGAGGGAAGGAGGAAGGGAAGTCCCCAGGGGTGGGATGTGTTGGGGGTGCGCCCAGCCTGGTTCTTCCTCTGGGAACACTGGGAACTGGGTTTGCATTCATTGGATGGGGAAATTTTGCCATGTTGCCTCTTAAACCACAGTGAAAGGTGGTGGGGACAGACCCATGGGTGTGCAGCACCCCAGTGCCTCTGAGGAACCCTGTTCGTCTGTCCTCACAACCTTCAATGTGGCCACCATGCAGGGCGATGTTGCATCCCGCTGCAGCAGACCCTTGTCCCATATAGGTGGGTGCTGGTTTTGGATGCCTGGGCAGTACAGGGGTTGGGAGAAGCTCATGTTTGGATCTCACTGCTTCACATTGCTTTGAAGGAGCAGCGGGGATCCATGGGGAGGGACGCACTGATGGGCATCATCACCCTGAGGTGGGGAGCGCTGCCCTCATCCCTTCTCTCACCTAATCCTTGTTCCCTCTTTTGCCCTGTGCCTCCCAGCAGCGAGAAGGAGCAGTAAGTATCTCGCTTGCTTTATTTGTCCTATTGCTCTTTCCCTTCTGCTCTGATGGTGTTGGGAGAACAGGGAAAACCTTGCTCTGGATGCAAGGAAAAAGCAATTAATTTGGGGAAGCATTGCACAGGGTTTTAATGAATCTAAGGCTTAAGACTGTGCCAGTCTGCTCAGCCCAGGGGGGAAACAGCCAGGGAAGGTCTTCAGATGAGCAGAAAGATGAGGGGAGGAGAGGTGTTTGCTTTTGCATCCCTGGTTAGCATTTCCCCTTTGCCACTTGCTAATTTGCCAGGCTGAGCGGCAGACGGTCCCGTGCCACCAGGTTAAAGCTGCCTGACAGCCCGGCTGCACTCGCTCTGCTGAAGGATCTTTGGAAATGATGTCAGGAGAGGAAAAACTCCCGTGTTTGACAACACGTACCCAAAATAACAGCCATTCCTGTGGCCATCACCCTGGCAGCTTGCTGGCAAACCTGCTGGGAGCAGGGGGGCAACTTAACTGTGTCAGTTGATGCTCAATGTGGAAATGAGGATATTTTTGCAAGGGAAGTTTGTTTTTCCATATGAAATGACTGTTTCCATATGAAACCTATCTCAAAATGGAAACAGAAGCTTCCACCATGGACGGGGGCCATTTGCTAGATGAAAGTTTAGAGAATGGGGATGTATCATACCCCTTCTTCCTGTACTTGGAAATCAGTGCCTGGCTATCGCCCATCTACCCGTGTGGTTGCACACACGTGTGTGTGCACATGTACGATGTGTGTAGGAAGCCCTCGCCCCCTCTCTCTGCAGGGTCCCCGCTGGCTGGACCGCTCGGGGCGGCCAACCCGACCGGCAGCACAAGAGCGTGGAGCTGACAGATGAGGAGAAGGAGATCATCAACCGAGTCATCGCCCGCGCCGAGAAGATGGAGGAGATGGAGCAGGAGCGCATCGGGTAAGGCCATGGTGGCACCATGGTGCTGGTGGGATGGGAAGGACCACGAGCTGTGCCGTGCTGGTGCTGGTGCGGGAGACAATCACTTGGCTGCTTTCCTGGCCAGCAGCTACTGCACTGCAGTGTTTCTCCTGCAAGGGAGCCTGCGGGGGATCTTTTGGAGCTGGCATTGGTCCTTGGCCAGGAGGAACCTGTAAGCAGGGGAAGGAGCTGCTCTGTGTGCTGCTGTGCTCCGGACCAGGAATTTATCCGTTCCTGTTTGATCCAGAAGGGATCATTAATAACATCTCCTTTTGAGGAGCTGTTTGTCCAGTTCTGAGCCCAAGCACCTGTGAGTGTGGGTGAAGCCAGAGCTCACCAAAATGTGTTTTGTCTTGGTGTGGGAACACTGATGGATCCATTGCCCCCTCCCAGCGACGTGTCTCTGTGCTTAATCCCTCCTGCCACTCAGAAGCAAGCGGAATGCAAAGCTGAATAGGTCTGAGTGATGCCTCAGGGCTGGCCATGTGCTGGAACCAGGGATGCTGGTGCTGCCCCAACCACATCCATAGCGGGTCACTCAAAATCAGCAGTGGGTGCTGGGGGCATCCATGGTGCTGATGCACCCAGCATAGAGCAGAAGGCAGGTAGTGCCTGTGTTTGCTTTCACTGCATCTCTACCCTGCTTGGGCAAAGGTGCCAGGCGAAGTAATGCTGATAATTAGGTATCGACTTGCTGTGCTGGGGATGGGTTGGGGAGGGGATCACGGTAATCCTGTTTGCCAGGCATCACGCCTCTCTTCATTACTGAGCAGCGTTTTATTCTTGCTGAGCTTAAGCATCGACTGCTGAGCTTTTTCCTTGCAGGGAAAATACTCAGGTCCAGGCAGGCACTGAGCTCTCTGCTGCCTCAGAGAGTACCAAAGCCCCTCTTAGCTCAGAGATGGCTTCGCTCAGCAAACAGGAACATTGCTCTGCAGGGCAGCCGCTTGGTGAAATACAGGGAAAGGACCTGGCTTTAACCTGCCAGAGGGGAGAATGAGCTGAGCTCTTAGGCAGAAGCTCTTCCCTGTGAGGGTGCTGAGGCGCTGGCCCAGGGTGCCCAGAGAAGCTGTGGCTGCCCCATCCCTGGCAGTGTTCAAGGCCAGGTTGGACACAGGGGCTTGGAGCAAGCTGCTCCAGTGGAAGGGGTCCCTGCCTGCGGCAGGGGTTGGAGCTGGAGGAGCTTTAAGGTCCCTTCAACCCAAACCAGTGTGGGTTTCTATAACCTGCCTCCAACCAAAAGGCTTTAATCCATCACCCCAGCTGCTTGGTAACACTTACATATTGTGTGTTTGCAATGCAGTCCCAGGGTGCTGCGGCTGCACCCGAGGCCTCTGAAGTCATGGATTTATTTACTTGTTTCTAGAATTACTTTGCTGGGAACAGGTTTGTGAACAGCATTAGGAAGATGCTGCCTTGACACTGCCTGCGCTCAGCATGTGCCCCATGGATGTGCTGCTCCCTGGGCTCCGGGCAGCACCCCAGCTTCATGTTACAACATTCCCTGCTTCCCTCTCCCGGCTTTCTAGTAGAAAGCAGGTGAAAGCAGCTATGAATGGTGGTGATTCATTCCCAGAAAGTGCTTACAACCAGCGTTTTCCCAGCTCTGCCCATTTACAAGATAAGAATCACTCTCCAATGTGATGATGCTCTTTGGCTTATGCTTACATCAACTTTAGCAGTGGGGGGGAGAGAGCTGCTTCTGCATCGCGCACTGCTGCAGCTGTTTGCAAACGTGCAGGAACTCTCCCTTCTCCCTTCGTTATCCAAGCTGGAGGAGGTTCTCTCATCCTCATTCATGAAAAAGCCGGTGGAGGACTTGGTGCCTGCTCGGAGTAGAGCAGGGGAGGGCTGGCGGATGTGCAGGCGCAGCTGATTCGCCTCCTGCGCGTAGGCGAAGCAGGAGCTTTGCCAACTCCTTTGTGTTTGTTGGCTTGCACAACAGGAGCTGTCGGATGTGCAGCTACAGGAATAGGGGACGGCGCCGGTATCAGTCCAGTACAGGATCACCCGTCCGGAAGCTGCTCGGACATTAGCCAGGATAGCTGCTTATAGTACAGAGTAATCCGGGTTTGCCAGGGTGGCCTCCGGCGGGATGCAGCGATTGAGAGTGTCCCTTGGTCAGAGAGGCTGCTCTATGGAGGTGCTCTCAGAAAGCCTGATTTACTGGGATTTTCCACAGTGTGAGAGATAGAAGAAGGGAAGATCCATTAAAAACCAGGGTTTGGTTAGTATAAGGAATAGCTTACATGAAATGAATGTGCCCTCCAAAGGGGGAACATGCGGTAAATACTTGGAGTTGTCTTGTGAGTGGATGTGGGTTTGTGTGCATTTGAGCTTTATGTATAATACTTGAGCCATCATGAAGCCTCCAGCTGGCTGCAAATGAACCTCCTCATGCTTTGAAGTCCCCCCTGATTTAATGCCATCCATCTCCTGCCCTCTCATGTCCCCTCTCCTGTATCCGCCGTCTCAGGAGTCCCTTACCTCCGCCAGCCAGGGCAGGGTGAGAACAAATCGATGCTCCTTGTTGAGAAGATGTTTGGAGCTGGTCTTTGTGTCAAACCCAGCTCAAATTAATCTAGCAAAAGAGTATTTTTAGCGCTGGGGATGGACGGAGGCCCGCGGGATACGTGGGCTGGATGCTGATGAGGTCTGTAGGACAGGGACACTTTGGTGTGTGTTTTTATTTTGGCTGGGTCATTGTCTCGTAGCACAGAGAAGGATAACAGGAGCTGAAATCACCTTAAACAGTGACAGAGTGCAAGCTGATGAAGGACTTTACAACTGTCTGGGGATTAGGATAATCCTTTGGGCTAGTTTAGGAGCACAAGAGCTGAAAGTCGGCTGGCAGCAGGAGCGTAAGGCAAAGTGGACTTGGAGCAGGGATGGATCCATTCTCATCCCTTCTCCTGCCCTGCTTGGCCTGGGCTCATGCTTGGGGGGGTCTCTCTGTGCTGTCTCCTGCTGAGGTTGTGATGCTCCAGCTGTGGTCCATGAGGAGCCCATGCCTCCCAGCTGGTACAGGAGCATACGCAGGCACTAATTGGCTCCATTGTATACCTATAACTAGGTGCTATCAATAACCCACTGAGGCTGCTCTGCTGCCTAATCAGGTTCCATTGTGCTCTCAGCATCAAAGAAAATATCTTAAACCCCCTCCAAAGCCAGAAGTTGCCATTTCTGGGGAGCATCTCATGGCATGGAGCTGATTCTCCCAGGGCTGATGTGACACATCGCTCCTGGATCCGGCTGCAGCGATTCCCTTCCCTCCAGTTGCTCTCAAAGGGCAATGCTGTGACTGTTTCCCTGTGGGTCACAGCCTCTCACCTTGCCTCCAAGAGCACCAGCTATCAAGCAGGGTTGCGTTTTAATTTGGGTACTTATTGCAGGGGTGACACATGCATAAAGCTGGAGCAGATGGCTGGAGTCCCAGGGGATTAAGTCATTAACCCCGGTGGCCTGCAGCAGAGATGCTCTCTGGGGACCACAGGCTGGTATCCTCTCCCCTGTGTTCAGACAACACAAAAATAAACACAGGGGCTGGGAAAGGCAGGGGAGTTGCTGGAGGCAGACAGAAATGTCTCCTGAGATGCCAGCCTATAGAAGAGATGAGGTTAATTCATGGCCAGGAGACAGCTCACAAGCTGCTTGGATTTCTGTGTTGGTTCCCCCCCAAAAACCTCTCCTCCCTTATTTCTCAGACTGGGATGAGTCTCCCTGTAACAGATCACAGGAGGCTCAAGCCCCTGGGATGATGTGCTAGCATGGGATACTTTGAAATGCATGAATCCCCTGACCTCCTTGGGCATCTTCTCTCTGTAGGGTTGCCAGTGAAGGATGAGCTTTGGAATGAGCTTTGGAAGTCGAGCTGTAGAAGCTTAGCTGATGCTTTTACCTTTGGTTACCCGTGTGCTTGTAAGGGCAGAAAATTGCTTCTAATTTTTCATCCTGATTTTAATTATGTTTTATTTAATCTGCAGCTTGGCTTCTTTTCTTGCCTCTTTTATGCCATTAAATTTAGCCTTAATTTAATATTCAGCCCTTTAAGGCACACGATTTCCCCACGGAGGCAAGTCAGTGCTTCATTCTGGAGGCACTCTGTGACCTCCTTTGTGTTTTACTGCAGCTCCTGTTTTGCCGTGTAAGCGGCGGCTGAGTCCGCTCCCGCATGGGGCTCACCCAGCTCTTGGTGCCCTGTATCGGGTCCTTCTCCCACCCCTTGCAGCAGTTCCTTCTCTGCTGCATTAAATGTCCTCCCCGACGCTATTTAAAAGCCATTAGGCACGTCTTTAGCCATTCGTTTCTGCGGAGTGGCAATGAATATTTAAACACAACAAACTCTTAGGTGCCTGCCCTGCTGTGAAGCCTGGTTTCCCGAGATCATCAGCACTCAGTGCCAGGGACTCTGTCCCTCTCCAGCTTGCTTGGAAAACGCCAGTGCTGTAGCCCTGGGAGTTTCTATCCTATTTAGGATTCACCCCAGCCTCAAGTGGTCCCTCAGCCTGCAGCAGCCCTTGCTGCATCCCTGTGAGACCCTCTGCCTGCCTGCAATCATGGGAGATGTTGGCAGCTCTTGCCCTGCCTGCGCTGGGGCCCCTTGGTGCAGGCAGGAGGTGATGGCACAGGAGGTCTCCCGCAGCCCTTGCCTTTCTCTTCCACCAAGCTGTATTTATGGGGCCAGGCAGACACTGTATTCCCAGGGGACTGGTTTATTGCTGTTATCTCAGGTGCAAGTTAAGCATTTCAGACATAGCGTATTGCCCCAATCTCATCTCTTGCTTCCATCATTCCTAACTCATATTTCTTTGGCAGATGACGGATGCTCTTGCTCTCCGCAGGGCTGTTTACAGGAGCAGCGATGCTGGGCTTAGCCAGCTCCTGGCCACTGGCTTCAATTACTCCTCTTTTGGGTTTTTTTCTCCCATGTTTTAACAATTTGAAGCATTTTTTCCTGCTCTTTGAAGTTAGAAAGGCCAGGGGGATGGGCACTTTGAAGTGCGTGTAATGGTAAGAAAGATGCTGCTGTAGTGCTAGAGACGTGCAAGGAAGACGGATGAACTGGATGGCTATATATGTGCACTAGAAATGAGGGGGGGAAATGATATTTAGGGGAGAGAAAAGCTTTTGGGAGGATAGAAAGCTTGTTCCTGGCTGCTACCTGGGCAAGAACTGGGCACCCTTTTGGTTAGCAGTGGGACAACAGCATGTGTGTGGGGCTCTGGCATGCACGTAGGGTGGTTCCGGATGGAGTCAACACCAAACTTGGGCTTTTTGCTCCCAGTTTCCACCTTAATCAGGAGGTTCCCAGCATCAGGAGTTTCCCAGCCCATGGGTCTCAATGCAATTCCCCCTTTCCCAAGTCCTGCCCTCTTCTGCCTGCTTCACACCAGGACTTAAACCATAACCTTTTATCCAGTCCTCTCCTGGCCCTGTTTGAATCAGGGATAAAAAAGCCCATTTTCTCCAGCTTGAATGGGTGTTTGAATTAGGCAAATGTGCTTGGTTTGAAACTGGTGCCACAGGTGTGTGTGTGTACTGACTGCTCAAGCTCTTCCACTGGTTAAAAAACCTCTTGAGGAGCTGCTTCTGGTAAATGAGAGACTGGGAAAGAATTTGCAGCTAAATAATGAATCTCTTCAAATGCAAAAGCTTTTTTCCCCCTTTGATTGTGCCATTTGTTCTAGTTTCTATAATAAGTTTGTTTGGGCTTGCAGATTTCCAGTTGGAAGCTGCTGCTCTTGGAGCAGAGCTCTTGCAGCGCAGTGGGAGGGGGGGGATTGCAGAAGATATGGGGCTTGTGCATGTGTTTTGCTGCTAGGAAATAAAAGGGTTTGCCCCTAAAATGTGTCTCCTGTTGAGGTGGGAGCAATGCACAGCGACAGGAGCTGGATGCTGTGGTTATTTCCTGTCGGGGGCTCTTTGTGGGGACCCTGCGTTGCATGTGGGATGTTGGCTTTGAGCAACCGTGCTATGATTCACTTCATTTAAATAAGAACTGCTTGGGGAGCAGCCAGTTTCCAGGTTTTAATTGGAATACCGCTCGTTGCTGGCTGGGTGTCTGTGGGATGATGCAGCTCTCTGGGTGTTTGCAGCAGGGGATATTGGCTGCAGAGTTTGGGAAGGCACCAAGGGCAGATGCAGGCTCCTGACTTATTCCATAGGAAGAAATCCTCTATGAGCTTTACGGTCCCTCCTAACCCAAACCTTCCTGTGATTCTGTGATCTGCAAAGCAGTGAGCAGATGCTGAAGGGCCCAAACAGCGAGTTGCATCTCCCTGGAATAATGCCGGAGCAGAGAGTTGGGCTGGCAGATCCCTTCCCCATTAAGACCAGTGTGGAAAGGCATTGAAGCACCTTGCTTCAATGGTCTGAGGATGTTATTTCTCAGCAAAAGGAGGGGAACCAGAGTGGCTCTATTTAGAGAGCCTGTGGTCATGGTGCTGCTGAAACTTCAGGCTGTGAAGACTGGAGGAACTTGCAAGCTCACCCATCTGCTGTCTGGTGACACCGTAGCTGTGAACACAGTGATTCCTCCTGATGTCTGGCTCTGCTGCATGCCCAGCCCCAGCCCAGCTTTCCTGCCTCCTCACTGGGAATCGGCTGCAGGTTGGTTAAGAACTGTCAGGAGGCATCTCCTCATCATCAGCCTTTGAGCTTAGGGGGATCAGCCCCTGCATAGGGAGGAATAGGGAATTCTCCAGTGGGTTTTAGCATGGCAGATATCTTCCACTTAATCGAGAGGCTGTAATAATAGCACAGCTTTGGTCGGATAATGTATGCTAAATCACAGAGCTTGACTTGGTGGCTGATGAAGTGCTTTAAGATGCTCCTGTTGACTGCAGCGAGCTTCCAACAGGGCATTTTATGACCTGTAATAGGCTGCACGTTCCACGATGCCTAATTTTTCCCTTCTTGCCGCTATTCCTTCATCAAGCACCCATGTACATCACCACCATTGCTTTTCCATGTGCAGTCTATGGGATATTGGCCATCCTGCGGGCAGCTGGAGACCAACCGCAGCGGCACCCGCTGTATGGGCAGCTCATATATTGTTTATGAGCGACTCAGAGGTGCTGGCAGCTGAGCTGCCTTAAATCTGAAGCTGTCATCAGACGTGGGGAAACGTCTTTTAAACGTTGGGTGTTTTTTATGGCACGGTGCCTTAGTGGCTGTGTCACATTCAGGTCAGGCTGCCGAGGGCGAGGGGGGCTGATGCTCTCTGGTGGGCCTGGGTCTCCTCCTCTTCCCTTTCTTCATTCCTTCTTTTCCTCACTGAATGGCATAAATAATGCATCACTTTCCCCTTCTGGTGCTATTTTTAGGGCCAGGATTCTGGGTTAACTGAGCATGCAAGGCGCCGCCAGCCCTTGGATGCTCCCCGGGCAGCTCGCTCCTGCTCTGGCTTTGCAAACTGCTTTTACCATGGCAATAGAAGTTGTTTAACTGGGGTTTTCCTTACCTTTGCAGGAACCAGGTGTGTTTTTATAGCCTGCTCTCCAGTGGGCTTTTGGCATCTCACTCAAAGGGCGAAGACTTTCTGTAAAGTAAATTGTATGTAATATATTTACTTAGAAAACGAGAAAAGGAATTGATTCATCCAGGCCTCCTGCCAGAGCCCTTCCAAGATCTCCTCTCCCAGCTCTTCCACAGGCAGTTGCTGGGATTGGACGGAAAAGCTTCCATTTGGGAAAAAAGCTGTTTCACTGACACCAAACCTGTGCAAAGGTGGATTTTATGCACGTGGGAGCTGGGTATCTGCTCTCTGGCAGTTAGTGATGCTGTATGTAAAGCTGTAGGGGAATATAATACTTGGACATGTCCCCTGGGATATGTCTTTTCCCTTGGTTGCATTCCCGTAGCTCTTCTGCCAGAAGCTGCCCCAGGCAAAGGAGCAGCAGGACCAAAGGCAGTGGGATCCTTCCCAAGTGGGTGCCTTTCCCTACAGCCCTGTCCCCTTTCCTCCAGGCGCCTCATGACCCGGCTGGAGGACATGCGCCGGAGCGTGCTGGGGGACGGGGTGAACCGCTGCATCCTCTGCGGGGAGCAGCTGGGCCCACGGGGATCTGCCTGCGTCGTGTGCGAGGACTGCAAGAAGGTGAGAGCTCTCCCCGTGCCCCTGGACCCACACAGACAACCCCCAGTGCAAAACCGGGCACCTCGCTCTTTGGGTCCATTGCCAGCATCCCACCGCCCATGGCACAAGGGGGACATCCTTCTGCAGTCACTGACTGGGGGAGCTGCTGTTAACCAGCTCTCAGTAACCTGCTGCTCCCAAGGGTTTGCTGCTGGTGTGGTGGCACCTTTTGATGGCATCCAGAAACCATTTGGTTTCTCTGCAGAACGTCTGCACCAAGTGCGGGGTAGAGACCACCAACAGCCGGCCCCACGCTATCTGGCTCTGCAAGATCTGCTCCGAGCAGCGGGAGGTGAGTGTGGCATCCCTGGTGCTTCACCATGGTCCCTGCCCTTGGTTTCATCCTGTGCATGGTCCCAACCCCAGACCTCCAAGATGGGACCAGCTCCAGACTGGGGGATGCTCACAGAGACTTCCAGCCTCTCCCCCAGCACCACTAAGCCTTGCCCAGCTGCTTGAGTCTGGTTCTTATGTGATGAGCTTGTTTTCTATATAAAATTCCATTATTTTTTACTTGAAAACAAAGTCTTGGGGTTGAAGAGGAAGTTGTGGTCATAGATCAGCTCCTTGCCACCTCCAGGGTGCTAGAGATGAAGAGTTTATTCATTAGCAGGGTGGCTGCAGAGCAGGGGGATATGGCAGTGCATCTGCTCCCTGTTTCCTGCTGGAGGGGGACCCTGGTGATGCAAGGGATGAAGATTGCCACGTCTGCACACAGCATCCCCCCGAGACTCGTGTTCCATCCCATTGCTTCCCCCTCCAGGTATGGAAGCGCTCCGGCGCCTGGTTCTTCAAGGGTTTGCCCAAGCAAGTGCTGCCCCAGCAGATGCCCATCAGCAAGAACAAGGGACCCCAAGCCCCAAGTGAACCCAGCCCCTCAGAGCCACCCAGCCAGGACCAGAAACCCCCGTCCCGTGCGCCCACCCGAGGTAGGTGACAGCAGATGCTGACTCTCATTGCAAGGGGCAGGGGTGTTGGGTCTCCTCCCATCATTAACAAGGACAAGCCCTAGCAAAAAGCATCCAGAGCAGCTGTGGAGCTGTTTTCTACAGGGTGCAGAAGTGGCTCTGCTGCCCTCCCTGCCTTTTTATTTGGGCTGTCCAAATCAGGATGGTCGGGTGTGCAGGGACATCCTTGAGCAAAGCAGCCCTGGGTGGGTATGAGGAGCCTGGCTGGGGGTTCGGACAGTGCCTGGGTGTGAACATGGTGATGGAGAAGCCTAGGAAAATAAGAATCAAAGAGGGAAGATGGGGAAAGAGCAGCAGCACCTCCCTGGTGGTGCTGGTGGGGCGGGCGGGCTGCAGCTTCACCACTTCTCGCTCTCTTTGTGCCCTCAAGGCCAGGCAGACGCCAGGCCCGCAGCTGAGCAGGACTCCGATGGTAAGCACTGGCATCCGCACCCTCCCCTGTGCCGCTGCCTCGGTGCTGAGCCCCCCCCTTTCTCCTTCCCTCCTGTCCCAGCGGTGTTTTCCTGCAGGGTTTCCCATGGGAGGCTGCAGCGGGACCTCTCCTTGCTGCTGCCACCCATCTCCTGGGGACAGAGCTATTCTGGGGCTTCCCCACCTACTGCACAGCCGGGGCTGAAGCGCTGTGGTTGAAAGTGCTGAGCTGAATTGCCTCGTAGGTGGTGTTTCCTGCTGCTGATTGGAAGGTGTTTTGTGGTTATTTAATGGCAGTCCTCAGAATACCTCCCCTGGAAACTTTAGGAAGCTTGCAAGGGGCTCCATGTTAGCGAGGGATGGAGCAGCAGAGCTGGTGACGTTGGGTTTCCCCGCTGCAGCTCTCGATACTGGTGCCCTGCGCCAAGGCTTGTGCCATGCATGTGTAGCAGAGCAAGGTGAGGATGCAGCAATGGGGTTTTTTGGTTCAACTTTGCTCTCTCCAGCATTTGCAGCCCCCCAAGGGCACATCCAAGTGATGCTGACCGAGGAGGCTGTGTTAGGCAGCAGCAATAAGCGCCTCCTGCTTACCAGGGCAAAGCCATGTTCCTCATCTTTCTAACCTCTTGTGATGCTCCAGACCCGCATCCCGCAGACACTGCTGCCAGCACTGGCAGGAGCCGGGTGTAGGGATGCTCCCAGACAGGCTGTGTGGCTGGGAGTTAATTCTGAGGAAGCCCTCATTTCCAGTTTGGCATCAGAGTACTGAGGTGATGAGATTACCTGATCCCCCTCCAACCAATGCCAGCTGCTCCTGGCTAGGAATAGCTCAGTGACTGCAATGCAAATCTTCCTCTTCCTTTCTCCCCCCTTTGGCTGTTTGGAGGAGGCAGCAACTGGCTGAGGACACAAACCCCTTCCAGAGCAGTCCCCTCCATCCCACCCTTCCTTCAGACCAGGGTCAGTTGTGACAGCAACACACCCCTGGCAGATGGCTGTGGGGCAGAGGAGGCTTTAGTGGCTGGTTCCCAAGGCTGTGTTTGATTTCCCACGGGTGGCTGCCTGGGGTTTGGTTGCAGGCAGGGCTGTGGGTAGAGCCTTGTGCTGATCCATGCTCCCTCCATCCTGCAGCACTGCTTGCAATGGGGATGTGCCCTCCACATCTGGGGGAGTGGGGGTGTCAGAGTGAGCCCCACTGGCGGGTAGCTGGGCTTGGCCACAGCTCAGAGTGCTGGTGGTGAGCTCCAGCTGAGCCCAGCCTGGTTGTGCCAGGTAATGATCTTCCCATGCAGCAGCAGTTGGGGAAGCCACTTAATTAAGACTATTTAATCACGATGGTAGCTGGTGCCCTTAAGCTTCCCCGCTCCACTAAAGGCTGCTTTTATTAAGCCACCAGTTGGGGAGGGTTTGTCAGGTCTCTCCCGTCAGCATGCTCGTGACAGGCCCATGATTTTCCTAAAGCTCCCTTGGAGAATTACTTACGGCATCGCAATTTGTGCACCACGGGGCTCCTGGTGGTGGATGCTCGTTCCCCTCCTCCCTCCTCCTCAGCATCACAGCATCTCTACCCCTCTGCTCTCCCCCACCTCCAATCTGTTGCGTTTCACTTTCTCCTTGTGCCCGGTGACCCTGAGAGCCCAGCCAAGGATAAACATCCCATTTATGTCACAGCAAAGATTTATGCCTCCAGTCTCCAGCGCAAGCCAGGTGAGCGCCGAGACCTTTCCCATCATATCTATTTGTGGGTTGCAATTCATCACTGTGAAGTGGTCTCAGCACCCTGGAGTGTGTGGCTGGGATTTATCTGCTGGGATGGCTGCTGCTGGTGGATGGAAATGAAAGGCAAAGGCAGCTGTTACCATGGTCTCACTAATAAATGAAAGATGATCAGCAAAAAGAAAATATGAGCCCCGTGTCCCGGGGACCAGGAGCTGTAACGCGTTAGGGGTTTGATGTGTGCTGAGGACCTGTTGATGGATGCTTCTGGGTTTTTTTCTGCTGTGGGACTCTTGTGCCTCACGGTATCCCCCTGGCTTGCTGTGTCCTTTCCCAAGCACCATGTGCAGGTTTGATGGTGCAGAGCCCTGCTGCTGCTGCATAGGTGCTGGATGGTGCTCTGGGGGTGACGCTGCAGTGGCTGTACCCATCCTCCTCCTGACACCCCGGCTGGGCATCACCCAGGCGGCTGCTCCCAGGGCCGTTGCTGGGGCTGGGTGGGTGGCTGGGATATGAGCCTCACGGCGGCCTTCATCCCTCTCCCTGCAGGCAGCGATGTGACAGCGGCTGCCAGGGGGAGCTACGCGGCGCCCGGCCGCAAGGCAGCCGAGGGCAGGCAGGGCCCGTGCGGCAGCGAGAGCACCGGTGGGGACATCGAGAGCCGCGACTACGCTGCCGAGAGCGGGGTCAACAGGAGCCCTGGTGAGAGCCGCCCTGCTGCGGGCTGCTGTGTGCTTGCAAGGAGAGGGCTGGGGAGCACAAAGCCAGCAGCCCTGCCAGGGCTGTCTCTGCCCAGCGTGCAGCACTAAGGGATGCTGAGGGATCTTGTGGTGCAGAACACTGGTGCCAAGGTTTTCCACTGCTCTGCGGAGTTTGGTGGTGGTGAAGTCAGGATCAGGGGGGTGCATGAAGGGAGATCCCTGTCCCAGGGATCCTGCTGTGCTTTTCCCTGCAAAGGGGGCATCTTATGGCTCATACAAAGACATGAATTTGAAAAGCCGCATGCATGATGTGAGAGCTGTAAGAGAAGAGAGGAGTGGGCTCAGTGCTTACCAGGCTAATTTTAAGCAGAGATGAAATGCAACCGAGTTGGGACGCTAAAGTAGAAGCATTTTTCATGCTGCAATGCCACCCTGTCACTGCTGGGGTGGGCACGTGTCCCCTGAGGAGCTGCTGAAGGAGCAGATATGCGCCTGTGGGAGCTTGTGCTTTGCTGGCGGGGGCCTGGATGGGGATGTCATTTCAAGAGCATTTGATATGCTCCAAGCTATTGTAAATGGCTGTGACAGGAACGGGTGGCTGACAGGGTTCAGCAGTGCCCGCATCCTCTGCAGATGCCTCCAGAAGGGCAGAGGCACTTTCAGAGACCACTTTTCATCTAGGAGCTGAGCTTGCACATTTAGCTGATGTAGCTAAAAATGACTGGAAAATGTCCAAATCCCCTTAATTCCCTGAGAAAGAAAGGAATATTCAATGGCGGGATAGTGGGACAATAGCTCCTGGGGGAGCTGGTGGTTCGAATTGTGTTGGGGCAGGTAACACTTGTGCATCCGTGTGCTGTTTCTGCCTTGGGATGTGCATGTACCCTGGGGGTTGCTGTGCAGTGGGTGGTCCTGAGGCATTGCTGCTGTTTGGAGGACAGGGTGTGATGGGCATTGCAGTGATGCTCATGGGTTTGTCACCTTCCAGCTCAGACCAGTGCCTGGCCGCAGCCATGTACATCCTCCTTGTTCCACATCCACCTTCCTTGTTCCAGCTCTCCTGTGTCTCCCTCTTTTGCAGGCAGATCATCAGCACAGCATGGGGTCCCCTAATGAAATGCTCCCTGGTCCAGCCCAGGCTGCATCCGCTCCCTGAGGCACTGACCCCAAAAGCACGTGGGGCTGAGCTGCTATCACAGCCACCTCCAACACATGAGCCAAAACTCTCTCTTCTCTGCTGCCTTTCCCTGGCCAGTTCCAGCTCTAACTCCCTCCTCGACACAGGCAACCCCCCCCGCGGGCTGTTGCTGATTCCCCATTCTCCCCTTTCCTTGCAGGCGTGAAGAGAACCAATTCCATGCAAGCCCCACGGCCACCCCCACCAGCCGCTGCCAGCCCCGCTCCCGGTCCTGGTCCAGCAGCGCCCTCAGGTAGGATGCGCTGGGGATGCAGCCAGGATGCTCATCTGTGGGGGGGGGGCAGCCATGGGCAGGGTCCCCCCTACTTGGGGCAGTGCTGGTGCTGGGTTGGACAGGGATGAAGGGACTGAGGTGAATGTCCTGGTAATGCTGCGTCTATCCCAGCACCGTCGGCAGCAGGAAGACCCAGTCCCGGTGCAGCAGGCCGGTTCCCGGAGAGACAAGGTAAATCCAGCTGCCTGCAAGGGGCTGGGGGGGCACAGAGTGTGGTGGGGGCTAATGGGGTCCCTCCTGCAGCGAGCCCACCACTGGGACCCCCGGAGATGGCCCGGGCTGCAGCAAGGGAGGAGCGAGCAGGGGGCTACACCGTGCACCCCACCAGGGAGGAGAGGCCGGCACGGCAGCCATCGGCCATCGCGCCGGCATCCAGCATCCCACAGGCATCTGCCATCCAGCCGGTGTCTGCAGCCCCACAGCGGCAGCTGCCCCAGGAGGAAGAGGAGGAGGATGCCAACAGCTATGACTCTGATGAAGGCAGTATGTACCCAGAGGGGAGGGATAGCTTTCTTGGGGAAAACTGGGATTTTGAGGTGGTTGCTGCAGGATTGTGGCTTACACTGTAAGGTTGTGGGTCTCTGGCAGGGATTATCCTTGGGGAATGCTGCTTGGAGCCAGGGTAAGCGTCTCGCAGGCTGTGCCTATTCATTTCAGCGCTGCTTGTGGGATCTTCAATAGGTTGTGCACCAAATCACTGAGCTGTGACCCAGGGTGGTTTAGGCTCTGGTGAAGACAAGTGTGAGCTGCTTTCCAACAAGTCAAATGGGGGCTAAACACCAAGACCCAAGCCTTGGGAGGAGACACTGGCCCCCGAGTCCTGGGGTGGCAGTGCCTTAAGGAAGGTTTGATGGGTTACATCCTCCTTTGCCTGGGGAATATGGAAGTCAAAAGCCCCAAACTGGGCAGTTCTACCACTGTAAAGCTCTGAGGACCGGAGCTCTCGGGTCTGGCTGGATCTGTGTGTGGCAGTTTGGCTGATGCCAGCACAGTCTCATGTGCACTAAATGGCTTTTACATTTGAACCACAAATCCTTCTAATCGTTACTAATCAGGGCTGATTACACACAGTTGTTGGCTGGGGTTGTAACAAGGTCCTGTTCCCACCTCCTCCTCTGTCTGTCCATCAGCTACGCTGGGAGCTCTGGAGTTCAGCCTGCTCTACGACCAGGAGAACAGCTCCCTGCACTGCACCCTCATCAAGGCCAAAGTAAGTGCCTCTTTTTCCCTTTCTTTCACCATTTTAAGCCCATCTGGGTCCCAGCTCCCAGTGCAATGGGATGGAAGCAGTGTGGCCACTGACAGAGGCTGCTCTTTGCTCAGTTGCTTCATGGGTAGTGCTTTCTATTCCCTGGCTCTGCTTAAGGAGGATTCCTGCACCATTCTCTCCCTGTTGTCTTTTAGGGCTTAAAACCAATGGACTCAAATGGCCTGGCGGATCCCTACGTCAAACTGCACCTCTTGCCTGGAGCCAGCAAGGTGAGGCTTTAGCTGGTTTGGTGCGTTTTGGGCACCACCAGGTCCCATCCTCACATCACTTTCTCCCCTTGTTTTCCTTGCATAGTCACTCACTGCTGCTGTTTTGCCTGGGGAGTATCTCTGAAAAGTGATGCTTGCAGATGCTCTCCCATACCCAAGGAACAGCTCATCCTGCAGGCAGGGATCTGCCTTAGGGATGGATGCGCTTTAGGGATGGAGGGGAGTTCCAGAGAAGGTGACACTGTCGATGCATCACAAAACATCTGACAATAATTGTAGTTATTACCAGAGTTTGAACCATCCATTTGCTTGGAAGCTGCAGCATGTTCTGGATAGAGCTGTGAAGAAATAACAGGGATTCGCTCAGAGGAACTAAATGTAAAAGAAGGGGAAAAACTGATGATAAAACCACAGAGAAGCTGTGGCTGCCCCATCCCTGGCAGTGTTCAAGGCCAGGTTGGACACAGGGGCTTGGAGCAAGCTGCTCCAGTGGAAGGGGTCCCTGCCTGTGGCAGGGGTTGGAGCTGGAGGAGCTTTAAGGTCCCTTCAACCCAAACCAGCCTGGCATTCTCTGACTCTGAATTGATATTTACAGGTTTACCTTATGTGTGGGGCTTTCTGTTCTTGTGCAGAGTAAATCAAGTTGTCGTGACCTTGGGAGATGCTTTGATTTCCACTGCTCTTTTGTTCAGTGATCTATCTTTGTGAACAAGCAGCAGAGCTCCTCATTTCCCAAGCTGCCATCTCCTTTAGACCACAAGAGCCCTTAACCAAGCCCCACACTGTTGCCCTGTGCAACTTTTCCTTGTACAAGCGTCCTTGAGGGATTAGATCCCAGGCAGTGAATAAAGCCAGGTGACGAAGCCTGCCCTGGTCACTGCAGGTGGCTGAGGTGCTTTATTATGTGCTTGTATAAAGGTCTACCCTGTCAGGTCAGTGATGCTCACCTGGAATTGATGGCTCACTGGTGCGACAGCCTCAGCAGGCAGCAGTGATGTCCTGCAGAGCCCAGTCAGACCATCTCTTGTGAGCCAGAAGTGATGGAGCATCTAGTTTATACTCTGCCAGGAGCTGAAGTTCAGGTGGGGAGAAGATGGGGGGTGTGATTATGCCCGCTTTTGTTTTGATGCTGTAGTCAAACAAGCTGAGGACGAAGACGCTGCGCAACACCCGTAACCCTGTGTGGAATGAGACCCTGGTGTACCACGGCATCACGGATGAGGACATGCAAAGGAAAACCCTCAGGCAAGCAGAGGAGCTGGGGTATCACACAGTGGGGTGGGATGGGGACCATGAGTCTCCCCGCATGGGGCATCTCAAGCCAGCCTTCCTCGGGAGGGCACTGGCAGCAAAATGTGGGTGTTGATGGGAAATGCAGAGGTTTTGGTTAAAATCACATGCTTCATGTGAACGTGCTGATTTTGATGGTCCTTTTAAAGAGAAAGCCATTTCAACCCTGTCATTTAATAAGAAGTTATTAGCATGACTATTATTTTTGTTACCATAGAGATTTGTATAGTGCAAATATATATGTATGTATATGCACATATTAAAAAGTTGAGTTTTCTACCTGCTTTTGGTCAGAGGAGAGCCAGCTGGATGGAGGCTTTGGTGTGCTCTGCTTGGTCCACCCCTGAGCACTGCCAATGCAGGAGTGGGTTTGTGCTCTGGAGTCAGGCTCTGCTCCAGCCCGGTTGATGTTCACCTTTCCCATTCCCATCAGGATCTCCGTGTGTGATGAAGACAAATTTGGCCACAATGAGTTTATTGGAGAAACTCGCGTTTCCTTGAAGAAAATCAAAGCCAATCAGAAAAAGAACTTCAACATCTGCTTGGAGAGAGTAATACCAGTGAGTTCCTGTGAGATTCCTTGCTTCTACCAGTAATGTGGAGGTTGATAACAAATGGCATGTGAGGGAGTTAGTGATGAGCTTGGAGCTGGAACTAGCCCAGAGCTGTAGGTGCCTGACTTCATTGGCATCTTCAGGACCTGGATTCTCACCCATGTATGGACTGATGTGATACATGAAGTCTAGGAGATAAGAGTATGGTGGGAAGTGATTCTGGGACCTCTCTGGTCACAGATCTGCTGATGTTGTTGGCCAACACTGGTATATGTCAAACTGGAGGAGAGAGCTGGTTGCTGTGTCCATGAGCCTCCAATCCCCAGTGCTGAGTCTGCTGAGGTGGAGGTTGATGAACACACCTGAGCCCCTTCCACCCCTGTGTCCAGTGAAAGAGCTGGGCTGGGCTCCTGGGGTTGGTTTTGCCATAGGATGGTGCCTCTCCACGTGCATTCACTCATTGCAGTCTCTTTTTTCCCTTCCCCATCCAAGATGAAGCGTGCTGGAACAACCGGCTCATCCCGTGGGATGGCACTGTACGAAGAGGAGGTAAGAGTCCTCAGAGAGCAACACGCTCACCCATCATCTCACGTATGAGCCCCCTCATGGGGATACAAGGTTCCCTTTTATCCCTCTTGTCTCGCCTACTCTGCAGTTGAGTCTTCCTCACTCAGCCCTCATGTCCCCATCTCTGGCTGTTTCCTCTTGCAGGTAGATCGTGGTGGGGATATAGAGGAGCGTGGCAAGATCCTCGTGTCCCTCATGTACAGCACCCAGCAGGGTGGTTTGATTGTCGGCATCGTCCGCTGCGTGCACCTGGCAGCAATGGATGCCAATGGATACTCAGACCCCTTCGTTAAGCTGTAAGTGGGAGCTGGGGATGGCTTTAGTGTGGTGACGGGTGGGCATGGGGCCCCCCAGTGTCCTTGGGGCGTAGGTGGTGGGCTGAGAGCTCCTTCCAAAGCCACTGGAGAGAGGAGAGCGTTTCCCAAGCACCTTGAGACCTCACGCAGGAGTGATGCTGTGCAAGGTGGTAATGCCCCACAATGGCATCCGCTCCCCATAGAATCCTTAATACCCAGACCCAACAGCCATTGCAGAGCTGGAGGACAAGAGGACCCTCTCTCTAGCTCTGACCCACCATGGCTGCAGGGCAGGGGTGGTTTGATGTCCCTCCATGCACAACAAGGAGCCTGTGCCTCACTTGCTGCCCTATAAGCTCACACAGTGGTTGCAGGTGGGAGTCCAGGATTGTCCTGCTGTGCCTGTCCCTGTCCTGTGCCGTGTCCCTGCTGCAAACAGATCACCCTAACGAACACAGGCAGCGGTACCTGCATGGTTCACGCTGCTGCTGCCTTGCTGTGACACGGAGCAGGTCTCCTCGAGCAGCGGCGCTTGTCTTGTGGCTCCTGTGAACATGGGGAACTCAGATTGTTTTAACTCAAACCTCATAAGCTGTGACACGGAGAGGACCCTGCAGCCATTCCTGGTTGTGGGTTTCATTGCTGTTTTATCTTTGCCTTCGGAACAAACCTCTGTTCTCCCTAAAACGCACTCAATAACCCTCATGTTGAACATTCTGCACATCTTTCTGTAGCGCAGTGGAACTGAGTCGTTCTCCCTCTCAGCCTCCCTCTGATTTTCTTTACCTTTCCCATTCCTGCAAGCAGAAGATGGTGCTTTCCCGTTTTAAAACCAGCTTCCAACACAGATCTAATTAATGCCAAGCCTTCAACGTAGTTCTGGGGCTGCAGCCAGGCTGCAAAGCCCCTAATTCTTCCTACATTCTGTAGGTAACCTGCCCCAGCTGAACACACCAGTCTGCCTGCTATTGCTAATGGGCTGGGGTTTCCATTTCTCTCCCCATTTCATGTTCTTGGCTGGGTTTTCCATTTTCCATTTGTTTTAGATGATATGAGAAGGTGCGGAGCCAGACTGGCCAATACCTTCGCTAATACCTTCAGTTGCTTTTCCTAGCCCTAAACCTCTGGGGTTTTTTAGCTTCCACTGTTCTTGCACTTGAGTTTTGAGCTGTTTTCTGTTGCCCTCAGTTGGCTGAAACCTGACATGGGGAAAAAGGCCAAGCACAAGACACAGATTAAGAAGAAAACGTTGAATCCTGAGTTTAATGAGGTAAGGATGGATCTATTTTATTTATATGATTGAATCAACATAGCTAATGACTACGTTGTGTGGAGGTGGAAGAGAAACTCCCTGAGGTTTGATTCCTTTTCCCCCTTGTGCACCCAGGAATAGTTTAGGAATGACTTTACCATGGGAGATGTCACCAGTTCAGTGCTGGGCAGTACCAGGCACGCTGAGACCTTCCTGCTCCCAGCTCCGTGTCACCGTGGCCAGGGGGTTGGTGGGATGAGCATCCCCATCTTGTGGCTGGTGCTGCTTTCATGGGACACCAGCAAAGTACTCGCTTAGATACAAGGGGTGAGCTCAGCTTATGGGCTTGTGATCCTGGGAGGAGAGGTGCCACAGGGAAGGAGCGTTTTCTGCGTGTCTTTTCCTGGGATGCTTGGTGCGATGTGGATGTTCTTCTGCAGGAGTTCTTCTATGATATCAAACACAGCGATCTGGCCAAGAAATCACTGGACATTTCTGTCTGGGATTACGACATTGGAAAATCGAATGACTACATCGGTGAGCTGAAGTCTGTGCTTTGGGGTATGCTTCTGACACCCAGTACAGTGCTCACTGTACCGGAGGGATGCGTAGGTCACCTGCTATGTGAGGAACCTTGGGGTGGGACCATGCAAGTTGATTGGGTGCTTGTATGATGCTGTCACATAGAGTACACTCACTGTGCTCCCCATCTTCAGCATCCCATGGGGTCTTCTGTGCAGGTAGAGAATCTCTGGTTGTTTCCATGAGAGTTTAAATCCAGGAGATGGAAAGAAATGCTGCAAATACGGGATCTGTCCCTGTGGAAGTGATTTTTGGACCATCAGCACCATCTTTGAATACTGTATCTCCTCTTCTCCCTTTCTTCCAGGCGGCTGTCAGCTCGGCATCACGGCTAAGGGGGAGCGCTTGAAACACTGGTATGAATGCTTGAAGAACAAGGACAAGAAGATTGAACGCTGGCACACCCTCCAGAACGAGAACCACGTTGCCAGTGATTAAAGGCAGCTGCTGCCCAAACCTCCCCAAACGGCCCATCCTCTGCCAAGCCCCCGTAGATCTCTGATGTCCGTCTTCCAGCGCAGTCATGCCTTGCTACACACCTCTGGTCCCGGGGCAGCGCTGCTCTCCTGCCTCCTCGGAGCATCCCCTGTGCCCTGTCCTCACTTCCACCCGAAAACTAACCCAGATCTTTTATATATTCTATTCCTCCTTTATTTTTTGGGGAGGGAGGGGGGGTGCCACTGAAATACCCCATTGTGTAACTTTGTCAAGCAATAGTCACCCTCTGACTGTTCCTCTTCCTCACTAGTCTCACGCACGCCGTGGTAGCATCCCTATTGTGTGTGTGTGATGCTCTGTGTTCCTCCAGCCCATCACCTCTGGCTCGTGGCTCCTTCCTCTCCCAACGGGATGCACCTGGCCACTCTTGGTGGGGTTGAGCGCTGGTGTGGGAGCATCAGCCCCATTCTGCTTGTGTGATATCGATACCTCAGTTGCAATAATGAAAAAGCTGTTTGGCTTTGGTGTGGGTCGTAACCGTAGCCTGGTATGTGTGTTGTTGTGATTAGGCTAAAGCCTGCGTCACTGATGTAATCCTGCGAGTCCTGCTTGAGCTTTAGTTCTGATTTGGCACATTTGAGCAATGTTGTGGTACATCCTTTGCTGAGAAGATCCACTAATAATAATGAGAAATAGGGAGCCACTCTGTGCTCGCAGGGAAACAGAGATTTGGGTTGGTTTGTGTTCATTTCCAACCACCACACACGGCTCCATTGCCATAGGAGCCCACCCCTCTTTCAAGCTTGTGACTACCTCCTCTTCACATCCTAGCACACAGTACTGAGCCCCTGGGCCTTCCTTGAACCACCCTCTCTGCTGCCCACTGTTTGCCCTACCAGATGCAGGAGGGAAGCCGAGGGAGATGATACTCCCCACCGAGTAGCTGATGTGTGCAGGGATGCTTGCTCTGAAGTACCACAGATACCGAAGTTGGCTGGAACAGGGAGAGGTCTCCCAAACTTTGGGGTTTGGTTTTCCTTTGCTTATTTTCTTTACAAATCTGCACAAGCACCATTGTCTTCAACCTCCAACCTGCAGTCTTTCATGATCTGAAACCTGCTTTCATGATCCTCTGGAGGTGTTTGATCTGTTCTAAATAGCAGGAGCATCGGGACGTGTTCAGAATGATGCCGATCAGGTTTGGTATCACTTGCTGTCTCTGGACAGCCTCAAGCCTAGCCATGTGATAGTAGCACAGTAAGCACTCCTGGGACATAGTGTTGGTCAGCTACATGCTGTGCATGTTGTATGGAACCTGAGCCCCAGCGCCTTGGTTCATGCTCCTCTCCCATGACTTCCATTGCAACCACTGCTGTAGTCTGCTGGTGTGTGACCTGTTCTCAGTTCAGCTGTGCTGCAGAGCTGTTCCTTTTGAATTGGATGAGTTACTTTCCTATTCTTGACATTATTTTTCCCCCTACCTTTCCCCCAGCAGAACTTGCTGAGTGCTGACCTGCAATGAGCATCTCTGCAGGGCTGGGATGCTGCAGCTGGTGGGGCTATGGGCTGAGCAATGCCAACGTCACTGCCTGATGCTAACACCTGCATGCAAAGCACTGCTGCAGAGCAGCCCTACCCCAGCCCAGCTCCAGGCTTGCTCCTCCAAAGAAGTCTGCATCCCCCCTACCCCCAGCTCTCCACTCTCGGACCACGCATGGGGAAAACAAACCTCAACCAGCATGTGCATCCTCTGCTCCGTTCAGACTGAGCTGGGATAAGCTCTTCCATCACCCTGGGCTCCATCCTGTGGCTGCTTGGGGCGCGATGCACAGAGAAGTGCAATGGGAGAGCACACTGAAACTATTCCTGTTCCTTTTGGGCAGTTCTCCACTCCGCACCATAACTGCAGTGTCCCAGGTTCCCTGAGCCACGCTGGCCTTAGGGCAGGCTGCGTGGAGGATCCAGATGGAAACAACCCTGCTCTTTTGGATTGTTTCCCTCTGTGTCCCATGCAGCCGTGCCTGAACCCTTGCTCCTCTGGGAAGTGATGGTTTAGCTGCAGGATGCTGCTGTTGTACCTTTCAGAATGGCCAAACCCTGCCTATGGCTCTCAGAGCTGTGCTGGGGCCATGTGGGTTTGGGCTGAAATTACCTTTCAAGAGGGAAAAAAAGCCAAAATCCAAGCAATTCCTTGATTTATTCCATACCTGCAGCGGCCCAGCCTCCTTTGTGTGTGTGGAGCGTTTAAGTTAAGGTTGCCTTTACCCATGTCCTGTATTGCCATTCCTACTCAGCCTGTTTTCCCTTCAGACCAATGATACTCAAAGCATCTCTTTGCACCCATACAAATCAAATGCATCTTGCCAATTCCCCCACTGGTACTGAGCAAACCCCAGTCCTCTGTCTCTGCCACCCTCTTCTCCGTTTTTCTGATGGGAATTCCTGCCCTGAATGAGTTCTTTCTGTTGTAAATAAAGCATGCACATAGGGATTGGGAATGGTGGAAAGCAGAACAAAAAGCCTCTTCTGCTGTTTGCATTCAAACTTGCATGCAGTGATTTTACAGCAAGCTCTCAGTTTACAACTATTAAGAGAAAAAGAAGATGTTACACAGGAACTAGAACTGCTCCAGTCTTCCGCTGCATGCAGCACATCCTCTCTTGATGTGGTATCTAATAAAGTGAGACTATTGGAAAAGGAAAAAACCAAACCAGCCCATGATGGTTTTTTGTCTTCTTTCACTCCCTGTGGGAATATGAGCTCCATGGGCTGGGAATGGTGGGCAGACATCCTGGTTGTGGGAATTCATGGTGGGCTTGGGGGTGCTGGAAACCTGGGTTGGGTTCAGGATGGTGAAGGAGGAGGCTGAGGGGGTAGAGAAGAGTCCCAGCTCTGCAGGGCTTGGCTCAGCTCTCCTGCACCCCTGGGGGCAATGGGGATGGGGTGAGTGTTGAAGAGTCTGGGTCCGCATCTTGGGGGCATCGATCCTTCGTGTGCAACCAAGACATTTGTGCCTTATTGGGTGCCAATGTGATGGGCACACGCTGCTGGGAAGACCATAGCACACGGTGGTGGTTGTTGCTTCGCTCAGGTACTTTCTTCCCTTCAAAAACCAAGCCCATCCCTCGAGTAACACAACCTCCTTGTTGCCCTTCTTCACACCCCAGGCCCTCCTCCTCGGTTTGGGAGAGAAGGAGCCATTCCCTTGCGTAGCTGCGGCTCCTGTTGTAGAGAAATACCGCTCCAGGCACTGCACCACCCAAGCAATGTTTCTCTTATTTTTGCTGTTGTTTTCTATTATTATTATTATTATTATTATTATTATTATTAAATTTTTGCAGGTTTAGGTCCTGTTTCCAGCAGATCACCAGGGGCTGGCCCTAGGGAAGGGCTCACCGGCATGATGGGAGCGGCCGGAGGGGTTCAGGGAGGTGATGCCACACGGGGACACCAGCTCGCCGGGTCACCACCACCCTCCGGTACCGGGGCCGGAGCCGATCCACGGCGGGTCCGGCGGCGATACCCAGAGCCGCCAGCAGACGGCACTGATGCTCCAGGTTTGGCACGGGAAGAAGGGCGGGCAGGAGGTGCCGGAAGGATGCTCCATGGATGGGGCTGGAGCAGCTCTGCTCTGGAGCCAGGCTGAGAGAGCTGGGCTGGGGCAGCCTGGAGAAGAGAAGGCTCCTGAAGGGGAGACCTTAGAGCAGCTCCAGTGCCTAAAGGGGCTGCAGGAAACCTGCAGAGGGGCTTGGGACAAGGGCCTGAAGGGACAGGCCAAGGGGAATGGCTTTAACCTGCCAGAGGGGAGACTGAGATGAGCTCTTAGGCAGAAGCTCTTCCATGCACAGGACCAAGTGCATCCCTCTTTTTCTGCTGCTAAAGCTTGTTCTCTTCCAGACCTTTAGTAGCAAGAAATAGTTGGGTCTTTGTCCTCCTGAAAGTAATAGTTCCCAGGGAAGCCTGGCAGCCTTAAACTTGAGCTTTAACTTCCTTTTATTGGTGCTTTTCAGCAGGAGAGCTTCACATTGATTTTTTCCTCTCTGCTGCTGCCTGGAGTTGGTGTGGCCAGTGACCAGCAGAGATCCCAATGGAGAGGCCACCCAGCTCCATCCCTGTATCCCCTGTGATTAAGATGCTGCCTTGTTTGATTGGGGAGGAGGCAGCACCAGCTGTCGTTGGCTGTGAACTTCTGAATGGGAAGTGCTTCCAAAGAGAGAAAGAGGCATTTTGAGCGAACCCAAGGGGATAAAAGAGGCTCCTTTGTTCCCCCCATTGATATTTCTGCTCCCATTTTCTCCTAAGCCTCTCTACAAAGGAAGCCCTTGGACTGCAAACTGCGCTTGATCAGGGCAGTTATTTGCATGCTCTGCTTTTGTAGGTGGCTTTCCAGTTTTAATTACATCTCAGAACATCTGAATCCTTCTGCTGTTCCAAGCCGTTTCCTTGCGTGCTAATTAGATTTAGACCTTCAGTGCAATCAATAGATCCTCATCTTGGTGCTGGCCAAGCCAGCCATGACTGGTAATTTACAGCTCGAGTTGTTCTGAAATCAATACAGATTTGCTGTTCATTGAGAGGGCTGTAAAACATGGGTGACAATGGGCACGCTAAGCAGTTGACATGGAAGCAGGTCCCTTGCTGGGAGAGCGGCCAGTGCAATAAGAGGCAAAGCAATAGGACCAGTGAGTGAGGCAGACCTCTCCTGGGCTGAAGGTGTTGATGAACTGTTGGGCTCTTGCTCCTCTCATGGGGTGGGAGATGCAAAATGCAGCCTATGGCCAAATGGCCCCTCTTATAGATGTATCATGCTCCAGAAGGCCATGGCAGCATCAATGACCCAACTCATGTTAGCATCCCATAGCACTCTCCTCTAACCTTTATTCTTGGGGTCTAATTCATAACGGGAACATGTTACAGAGTGCTCATAGCAAGTCCTGCGTGAGAGAGCACTGAGCAGCAGGGACACCTTCCACAGCTTTCCATCTTCTGGAGAGACACAAAAAGCCCGTAAATAAAAGCAAACTTTCACAATTTAACATTTCACTTAAAAACCAGAGAAGCTCAACTAAAAAAATCCCTTTTCTTTCCGCTTTCAAGCCCGGCTTTTCAAAAAGCCTGCAGCAAGAAATCTCTTTATCTGGTAGGGCACAGATAACAATGTAATTATGAGCTCAGATCAATGGCTTTCATCTCGTTGGTGCTCAGGCTAAAAATAAACTGTTATTCTTACACTCAGATGCACACAGCTGGGGTGAGCATCTCCTCCAGGCTACCGGCCACTGCAGAACCATTTACAAGCAGCTATGGGGCTGGAGACAGGTTTTGGTGGGTCTGGAGAGGCCACAAAGCCATTCCCTGGGAGAAACTGAGGTTTGGGGATTGTATCTGGAGGTTGATGTTGGGTCCTGAGCAGAGAGGATGCCCAAGTGATGCGCACCTCCTTGTGATCACCTTATGGAGCATCCTCATCCCTGGTGGCTGCGGTGATGCTGCCTGTGAAATACAGAGCCACGTTTGAGTGGTTGTGTGAGGTTTGGTGACTTCCTTGGGAAGGAAAATAGCCCAAGAATAAATATCTTTTACTGCATGCTGCATAACAGGAATGTAACTTACTGCCGTTGGAGAGCGGAGTGGTTGGCAGCGCCCATAAATCCCCAATTCCAATAGACTCTGCTCGCACTTAAACAAGAGTAACAGCGGAGAGTTGACAACAGTGAGCATAACTGGAATGGGGAACGGAGTCTTGATTAACCACAGCTTGAATATTGACTATGTATAATGTTGCTTGTATAGGCTGAAGCCACAGCAGATGTACCCGTCTCCAGCTGCCAGCCTTGGAATCAGGAATGTGCTAAATGCTGTGGGATTTCCGCTGGTCTGGGATGGGGTGGTCTGGCACAGCACCTGCATCTCCAGCACATTGGAAGTGGACGGATGCCAGGCTCATAAAGCTGTGTACCTGCGAGCTGCCCACCCAGCCTGGCCACGGTCACTCAGCTGGGAGGGGATATTTAACAGAAACACTCATAGAGGTCTGACTTTTGCTGTATTCCCATGGTTTAATTTCCATGGCTTTGCTGTTTTCCAACCAACACCATTCAGTCAGAGCTTGGTTGTCACATTGAGCTCATCTCAGCTACTGGGAGACACAGCTTTTCCTCCGAGACTGCGTTTCCAATGGGCAGCACTTTCTGTGTGCTCGCATGGGTGTTTGGAATGGATCCCCTTTGGTGGGAGGGATGGGTTGGAGGTGCTGGGTACCCATGTTAGGCTGTGACATCCCCTGAGGTGATGCTGGAGATGAGGATGGTGCTTTCAGCTCCTGTGCCCTTAAAGCAACTGTCTGCAAAGCCTGAGGTGGGCTGTCCTTACCTGGTCTTTGCCTTGGTGACACCTCCATCAATCAGTCCAGATTGGTGACATTACAGCTCATCTTCAAAGACTCTCCAAAGTGGGACCAGATTTGGATTAAAATGCATGGCTGGGAGTGGGCCTGCCTTGGCAGAAAGCAGAACAGAGAAGGGGAAATTCTGACTGAAAACCTTCTGCAAGACTGAAATTGATGCCCACGGACCCCAAGGGGGTGGGAAGGGGCTCAGCCCACCCACTGGTCCCTGCTGTGCTGATACAGCCCCTTTGCATCACGCTGCTGCACTGACTCAGAGGTGGGAAACTGCATTTTACTGTAATCCAGGTGGAGTTAATATTAGCTGGGAACAGCTTATTGCAGAACGTGGGCCTGGCAGGGGGAGTGATGGGAGCTGGGAAGCATCAGGATGTGATGGAGGCTTTGCAGGGTGTCACTGCTGCGGAGGGTGATGCAAACCCGGTTTTGCATCCTCACCTCACAACGTTGGCAGCACACGGAGGGAACCCTTTAGGGATGCTAGGAAATGAATCAGAGCCCCTCACTGAGGGTTATGGGCAGAGCCATGGTGCCTTCTCCGCTGGCAGGGAACAGATCAGGCAATGAGAGCCCAGCACCTTCCTTCAGAGCTGAATTAAGTAGCTGCAGTCAGATGGAAACTGCAGTTACCTGCTTTTAGAGAGCTGAGCAGGTCCTCTGAACCCATTAGCGCTGCAGAGATAACTGATTCCTCAGGTTTTCTGGCAGCAGGGTTTAAAAAGCCCTCAACAAACCAGCTCCTTCCAAAACCCGTCAAAAAAGGCTCATTTGATCGGGCTAAAACTGGAAAAGAAAAGCTTTAGTGTTGGGTCAAAAGGGAATTGCCATTGAGAAGCTTCCAAGGTGTTTGTAAACAGAATGGGCTCAAGTTGAGAGAGAAGGCGGCCAAGAACTTCATGGGCATATCTATCACACCTCTTTGTCCCCAGGATGAGGGTCAGCTTTGTTAACTAAGGGCTGATAGGCGGAGCCGAAGCGCGGATCGTTATCACCCTGATAAGAGCCCTGCCATGGAAACCCTGAGGGCTGCAGCCAAGGTCCTCAGCAAATCAGGGGCTCATTCAGCCCGCTGACAAAGGGCATTTTCCTTTCAGAAGCCGACTCATTCAGCTGTGCCTGGCTGCTGCTCAGTTGTGAAAGGCAGGGAGGATCTCCAGGGGCTCAGTTCAGCTCCGTGCCTTATCGCCAAAGCTCTGCCCATCCCCAAGGACAAGGTGCTCATGAACGCCGAGCTCTGCCCTCCCCTTGCTGGAGCTGATGCTCAGGTATTGCTTTCATCCCCAGCCATTCGCTGCTCTCGGGGGTATTTAACGGCCTGGCCTTGTGAAGTTGCTGTGATTGAGTAGATGGAAAGTTTTCAGGGAAACAAGCCTTTTGAGACAAGTAGGGAGGGAAACCAGGCAGGAAAACCTGCCTCAGTGAAAGCCATTCTGCCAGTCCAGAGGTAAGTAGAGCAAAACATGCTCTCTGTATAATACAGAGTACATAATACTTGTATCTGAGGTTCTAGTAGGAGGGGGGTCTTCTCCTTTCACAGTGGGGAGAAGCTGGGACCCCAGAATTATGTCTCCGCTTGTCAGGAAGCCTCCCCATAGCTGGATTCTTCGCCTTGTTCTTCCCAAAGAGCAGGATTTCACTCCAGGTTTGGCCTGTAGACAGGCTCTAAATGATTCTAGGTTGGATGGGGCTTGGAGCAACCCGCTTTGGTGAAAGGTGTCCCTGCCCATGGCAGGGGTTGGAGCTGGATGAGCTTTAAGGTCCCTCCTAACCCAAAGAGTCTGGGATTCTGGAATTCCTCTCCTATTCCCTTTGAGCTGCTTGGATGTGGGAACAGGAACACCAAGCCCCAGCTTGCTCTTTAGTGAAGGGCTTGAGCAGAGCCGCCTGGAACAATGTCTGGGAAATAAAGGGATGACGTTTCCCATAACAGCAGCTTTTTAATGGTAGCAAAGAGCGAGCCAAGTGTGAATAATGCAGAGAGACACGAGCTCAGTTTTCATACGCCCTGGACAAACAGTTTGGGGTTTATGGCTGTCTTTGCTCAAAGCAGCAAGAGGGTGCAATCAGAACCTCTAAACACCCAGTACTCTCCCCATCCTTAATCATCTTGACCCATAGACTGCTCTGGGCTGCACCCAGCATAGCTGCAGCCTTCACTAGCAACCAGAAGTGCAAAGCAAAGCATGTTAACTGTCTCCTAAACGAGAAGGGAAAGCAAAGGGGAAAAGAAACCCCGCAAGGTCCCCAGTGCAGGGTGCACAGCGAAGTGAAGGGGTGCTGAGCTGTCGGGCACAGGTAGAGTGTCTCAGCGCACATGAGGATCATCCTGTGCCAGAGCAGCTCTCCTGGAGCTGTGTTATTGATTGCCTTTGTTTTACAAGCAGCGTTGATGTGATGATATTTGGCAGCAACATTAACACCGAAACGTGAGCGGCACTTGGGCCTTTTTATATGTAATTGTCTGAAAAATGACACGGGGTTGGCATTTGTGCCCTGGCAATCTGCATACCTGCCCTATGGTGCTGCTGGTGGCGTGGGGAGACGCTGCCCGACAGGCTGGGGACCTGCATGGTGCCAGGGGGACATGGGGAACAGCATCAGCAACCCCACACCCTCGTGGTCCCCAGCATCTCATGATCCTACAGCAGCCATGGGGTGACCAAAGGTCCCTGTGCTGATAGAATTGGGGCTTTGGCTGCTGTCCCTGGGGCAGAGCATGATGGGTGCTGCATGGGGAGGTGGGAACGGGGTGCATCAGGGCCACTCATCCGGAGGAACAGCCGCCAGCGTTGGTGTGGAAACCTTTGTTCCTCCCACTTTATCTGCCGTGTCTTCTTGTCCTAATTGACTTGAAACACTTGTTAGCATCCTACGCGTGGAGCTGGGGGAAAGGCAGCACGGAGGGAGGTGGAGTGTTCTGCCTTCAATGCAGACAAGGATTTAAGCTGAAACAGAGTTAAAAATCACTGAGCTGGTGCCAGTCAGCTGCAGTCAAGAGCATGGGAGAGCTGCGGTCAGGGGGATGCTGGTCTGTCCTTGGGGTGTGAGGGATGTTTGCCCTGGGGGTATGGTACCTCCAGCCTTTAGAAAGGCATCTGAAAGCCTTTTTGGATAGGGATGGAGGAGTGAAATCTGGCCTTGGCATTGTGATAGGGTCAAGCCAAAAGCTTATGAAGAAGCCTCACACATGTCTCCAGCTCAGGGGGGCTCCTCAATGGAGCATTCCCAGGGGCTACTGCTGTCCTGCACTTGGCAGCACACCAGTGTGGGGCTGGCCGTGGGCCATTGCCTCTCGGTACCCAGCAGGACAGCGCTGTGATGGCTGTTGGCAGCAGGTCGGTTTAATCATCAAATTGCAGGGAAGAGGAGACGTGGCAGGTCACCTTGGCCATTCAGCACCTGTCACACATGCAGAATGGTCCATCTTGCACCATCGCTGCTTCAATGGGGTTCAGGAGCAACCAGGGTGCTAGGGATATACATACCCTGATGGGCGCTGCTGGCAGATGGGGCCGGGCTTGGCCACTGCCATCCCTTCCCTTCCCAGGCACTTTAATAGCATTAGTCAATCAAATGGCTTTAAAAGCCACTCTTCCCCTCTGCAGCGTTTCCAGCTCCATCGGGCTGGAATGACGTGTGCCCAGCACTAAAGCAATTGGGTGAATCAGCAGCTCAGGCCGGGTGCTGGCAGATGCTGGGATTGATTTTCAGCCCTTTTGTGCCATCCATTATGGATACGTCCCAGTAAATCCCAGGGCACAGCTGAGGGTGTTTCTAGCAGCACTGGGGCTTGGTGACCCGGCAGATGCCACCAAGGCCACCTTGAGGTTTGTGGCTGCCACTTGAAATGTCACAGTGGTGGCCGGGAGCCAGCGCTGGTCCCTGTCCTCTGGATGCTGCAATCCTGGGTCGGTGATGCTGCTGTTGGAAGTGCTGGTGACAGACCCACGCCTTGTCTGGGGGCTGGCACCTCTTAGACCCCCTTCTAGACACGGGCAGAGGTTTCCTGGAGACCAAGGAACAATGGAAGGGGAAACCCATTGCTCTGGTTTAGCTCATGGAAAGGTCAGTCCTTGCTTGGTTGGGAACGGATGGCCTAAAACTGTATCTCTTTAAATGCTGATGGATCTATGAAAGGAGGACAGGCACAAATCGGCACTGAGGGGACTTTTTAAGCATTAGGGTGGAAAGGGGCACTTTTAAACACAGCGATTTATGTCTTTAATTTCTTCAGCATTAAAGGGACATTTTTAACCATAGCTGGATACTTTTAGCCATAGGGGGACACCACAGGGCAAGGTGCCCTGGATCTATGGCTGCTGAGATCACGACAGCAGCATCCAGCCAGCAGACCTGGGGTTTCTCCCGTGTCATGCCAATGCCATGGACCAGCTCAGAGGCCAGGGATGGGGATGTGTGGATGTGTGCCAGCCCCATGTGGCACCGGGAGGCAGGGCACTGCCCAAGGAGCAGCCTCCTGACCCAGCCGAGTGCTCAGCCCCGAGTCCTCACTTGCTCCATCAGCAAACGGACCCTGCTTGAGCTGAATAATTCAGGCTCTGCAGCGCTTGCAGGTCCCACCGGGCGCTCAGCACCGCCGGAGAATGCCAATGAGGCCAATGCTGCAGAGCAGCAACAGCAGCCGCGTTCGGGCCCCGAAAGCCGAAAGTGGAACCCTTCCTGTTCCCTGGAGCCAAGCGGTGCCATCCGGGATGAGGAGCTGGCGCAGTAAAGCTGCTCCTGGCTGCCTGCTGTGAGATGGGACATGAGGGATGGCACGAGGCGGTTTCAGGACAAGGAGCACCCAGAGGGCTGATGGGCAAACAGACTCTGTCCCCTTGGCTTGAATGGAGACCCAGGACCTCAGGCTGCCTGCAGCCCTGGTGCTGACCCCACCATCTGCTTTCCATCGTCACTGATGGCTCTGTGTTGGATCACTGTCAGGGCTGGTTTTGGGAGCAGCCAACACCAGCGGTTCCCATCACATCCCGACATGAGATGAGGAGCTGGGGATGATGAGCTCCATGGGGAGTTGGGGGAAACGGGATGGTTCCCCTCTGTTTAAGGCAGAGCTGGAACCTGGAATGGGAGCTGTGGTGTTGGGACCCCACAGTGCATTGGATACTACAAGGAATCCAAACCACTTCACACTGGGAATCAGCAGGAAGTTCAGGGGGGAATATTCCCATTTATGCACTGAAGCTGTGCCAGACAAGCAGGTTTTGACAAGAAGCTCTGAACAGGCAGAGGAAAGAGAAACGCCACCGGCTTTCATCTTTGTGCCTTCCTGCAGTTTTTATGTCTGAATCGGAATTAACTTTGGAGCTGGAAAAGCACTAACCCCTGATAATTAAGCCCAAAATGCATCAGCCTCAACGTTAGGTGTCACCCACACACTCCCCTCCAGTCCCAGGCCCTATTATTCTAAATTGATGCAATTATTCACCTTGCAGAGTAATATAGTTTCTGTTCTCTGGTGCCCACTAGACCTTAAAGCAGAACAAATGCTTTAATAACACCGAGCTGGTGCTTCCTGGAAGCCTGAGCACCGGGTTATGGAGGAGAGGAGCAGATTTGGGAACCTTCCATAAATTATTGCCTGCTATTTCTTTCTTGCCTCGTATCTGTATGATTAGGCAGTGTTTGCTGTTCACTGATTAACTTGGTTTATTTCTCAGATAGGTTTAGCACCGTCTGTCTCGTGGTTCTGAAATAATTGTTTGATTAATAAGCCTGAATTTACACTTTCATTAAGCACCCCAATCCTTCTGTACCAATTAGCCATGCCGTAACATGCAGATCTAGGACATTAGAATGACAATTTTAGCCCATTAAGTAATCACTGTGGTATTGATTGGTGATAATGGAGCAGAGGCAGTAAATCCACATTCAGCTGAGCTGCAGCATCCCAGGGGGGTGATGCTGGGGGGATGATGGCTGCACCCCAGCAGCACCCGCTGCTCCAGCTCTCTTTTGCTGCCAGTTGGTGATTAAGTGGCTTTAATTGATTCTTTCCATTTAGGAATGTCAGATTTTGCCACCACGGTGCAGTTTTGGTTGATGCTTCCAGCCGGGATGGGTGATCCGGATGTGGTGTGTCAGGAGGAGAGCGCAGCCCCTGGAGCTGCTGCTCTCAATCAGATCGGGCTCTGAGTAATTGGTAATGATGGTGAAATGAACACTTCCCTTTCCATGGCAATGAGTTATGCCTTGTGGGATGAGGCTTGCATGGGTTGGGATGGGATGGAGGTGGGAATGAGGAAGGGGATGGAACAGGTTGAGATGGGGATAGGGATGGATGGGGATAAGATGGGATGGAATAGGATGTGTTGGAATGGGAATGGGATGGGGACAAGGACAAAGCAAATGGGGATGGGATGGTTTAGGGTGGGGATGGGGAATGGGAATGGGAATGGGGACAGGAAGGGGCCAAAGGACCAAGAAGGGGCACAGCCAGAGAGACCACGTGGCTGCTGACCCTGAAGGATATGAGACAACTGCTTGGCTATGTCAGACAGAGCCGGGAACTCGCACGGAGATGTTTTCTCACTGGCGAGGAGGAGGAGGTGAGGGTCAAACAAACCATTTCCCTCTTTCCTCAGGGACACGGCAGCCTGCAAGGATGTGACCCTGGTGCGGCTCCGCAGCTCGTAACACTCCAGAGCGGCAGTGTGACAGCGAGTTACTATATTTGCTCTCACCACAACCCTGCCTTTTCTGGCTCTTTGTAATGCTGGATTCTGCTCTCAAAAACTAGGACATGGCTATTACACGTGTCTGCTCTGAGCTACTGTAATCTGTTGCCGGCTGGCGCTGGGATGCTGTGTGCCGGCAGCCCTCTGGCCCTGGAGCAGTGAGTGTGGGATAACCGGGTACCTGAGCGCTCCATGGGATCCGGATACAGCACTGCCACAGCAAGGGAAGGCTGGAGGGAATGGCCACCCCGAGGGATCCCCTTGGACCTCATCGTTATGGAGGACCCTGCAGTGATGCTGCCAGTGCTTGAGGACCACTGCGCAGCGATGGCCACGTGTCCCTCCCTCCTGCCCGTGATGCCACAGCTCTGGCCATGGCCAGCCAGCTCTGCAGAGGGGCAGAAAGCTCAAAACCAGGGTTAATTCCTGAAAATGGGTATGCAGGTAGGAAAATGAGGAGGGTATGGATGAGTCCACGGACACTTATGGACACTGAGGAGTCACTGGGAGCCATTACTGTGGAGCTTCTTACCCTCACACATGTGTATAGATATATAATATATACCTACTTACATCAGAGTGTTTCTTCCCCTTACAAGCCCTGTTTCCACCAGGTGGACACTGCTCTGCCTGGGAAGTCCTTTCTCTTTTGCTTCCTTTCTTTTTCAAACCAGCAATTAATCCTCTCTTACCGGAGGGGAGAAGCGTGCCCGGATGCCAGCGTGTGCTCAGCTCATCCCTAACACACCAGCGAGGAAATGTGAACAGCAGAAAGCAGTGATAGCAGGGGATGATGCAGGGAGGGGGAAGCTTGGGCTCTGATGGGCATCACTCCAAAGAAAGCCAACATTCCCCATCCAGCAACAAACCACACCTGGGGATGACAAGGAGCATCCCCAGCTTCTGCTGCTCCACCACAGCTTGGGGGAGCAGCCAGCTCATTTATTAACCAGTGCTAAATGCAGATGCCAAAATCCCGTAGCAAAGCCACACGAAGGAATTGTGCCTCTGGATCCGCTCCTCCATTGAAGCATCAGGATGAATCCATGCACACGGATGGATTCTCTGTTCGTCCACTGGAGAACCCCCGGCGCTGCCTCTCCTGCAGTGCCCTCAGCCTGTTCAGCTTGGGGATGTCCGGACTCATTGGCCTCCCTGGGGATGGATCAAAACCATCCCCAGAGCCATGGCCAGGAGCAGCCGCAGTTGGAGCTCCAGTGCTTATGGAGGGGGAACAAACTGGTCCCCAGCAAATTTACAGCTCCATCCGTGACTGAGGAGCTGCGGAGCTGCCCTCCGCACAGCTCAGAGCATCGCCTGTGCACTTGCCCAAGCCTTTCCCCTCATCCATCACTGTCCCCTGAGGCATTTAATCACCCATGACCCAGGACTCGATGCATGGTTCAGTGAGGAGGATCTATTTCCCTGCATTCCAGATGCTGGAAACCCTCTGTGCAGAGCAGGTCACCCAGAGGACCCCAGGCAAGTCCATGCAGCCCCTCCAATGGACATGACAATTCCTTCCTTCAACCACGTTTGCTCCAAAAGCCAGAAGTGTGGTGGACAAGAAGAAATTCCCACCATGAAGATGCTGGTCCATGAGAAAGGGTTGGGTGATGGGGGTATCACAGCCCCATCAACTGCAGAAGGCCTGTTCCTGATGAATTCCTGCACCACTCAGTGCTGTGGATTTATTAGTAGGGCAATCTGATTTATGCCCATCTCTCCCAGGACCCACGACAGATGAGATGTTGTACTTCAGGAGTTTATCCTGGGGAGCAAATAAACAGGGAAATGGAAACCTCACCAACTCTTTATAGAGCTCAGCAAAATCTTCCCTTCCCTCCTTCTTCCAAAGGTAGAATGGCTGAAAGGGGATATCTCTGATCTTCTTTTCCCTTCAGTCTCTTAATCCTCTTCCTTCCAGCTTTATTCCACATCATTGCCTCTTTCTTGTTTGGGGTTCTTTACTGTTAATTCCTCTCCACTCCAAACAACCCCAAGACACCAGAGGCCCGTGTCCCTGTGAGCATCCTCAGAAGCCTGTCTCAGCATTACAACATCCCCCTTCCTATGTTTGTCTTCTCTTACCCTAAAATGACCCCTTCTCTTTGCATCCATGAGGCATTTCTGGGGCTTGCAGGCAGCAGGGCTTGGGCAACCATTGCTGCCTGCACCATAGAACAGGTCCCTCAGGGAGGTTCCCATCACTGTCACTGGCATCCTAATGAGATAATTAACTAGAATCAGGGCAAGGGAGGTGTGAGCTCTCAGGGGATGGGTACTGAGAGATGCAGTCTCCATGTTGGTCCCAGGGGACCGTGGCCATGAAGCTGCTTCCCATGGAGCTGGGGATGTGCTGGTGTTGGGAAGGATCCTTGAGCATCCCATGGCTGCTGGAGGGGATGCTGGTTTATGGGCTCTTGTGCTGTAAAGGCAGCAGAGCTGCTTCACAATATCACAGTGCTCCCCTCTCTGTTGCCAAGGGTTGGCCAATGTGGAGACAAGCACCGAGAGCACGAGATTTGCTAATATTGACTTTTAATCAGCTGCTCCCTGATAACCCAGCCCAGACAGTGAAACCTCTGGGAACGCCAGGACTGTTCTCCACACCCTGCATGCCACCACCTGGGTAACCCACTGGCAATGTGTGCACGCACCAGCCTCATCCTTGGGAGGAAGGCAGAGCCTCCCATGCTGGGATGCTGCTGCAGCATCACCCATTTACGAAGGCCTTGTGTTGGGGCATCCCTGTCCCTGCTGGTCCCCTCACACTGCTGCCATGGAGATGCTGGGGACCATGGGGAGGGAAAACCCTTTCAGCTGCACCCCTCAGGTAGAAAATGTGCTGCTAAGCAAAAGTTGACATTTCAAATCACAAAAAGGACCAAAACTGTGGCTTCAAAACCAAACTTGTTTTTCTATGTCCTGGCTCATTAATGGCACGGAGCAAGAAAGCAACAAGCGACCCATTTAAATTGTAGATTCTGACCTTTATGCTTAAAATCTTTTCAGACATCCTGTTTACAGCTTTTTTTTCAGTGCTGGCACTTCATAATCCTCAAAACGAGGTTTTATGCAGCCTTTTTTTTTACTATTATAATGCACCACATCCTCTCTTATCCCTCCTGACCAGCCCTCCGGAGACCTGAGTCCTTGTGCAATGAAAGTCACCCCAGTGCCAGGGCATGGAGCTCTATGGGCTCTGCTCCTCTAGATAAGGCTCAAACCTCAGCAGTCACTTTTGGCTCAAACCCCAACGTTCCTGATGTAGGGATTTATTTGGTGACATGGGGACAATGTCAAAAGTCCCCTGGCAATAACCTTGAGGAGTTTGAGCTGAAAAACACCCTTAGAGTCCTGTAGAACCGGGTCCTTCTGGTGCAGCATCACTGGGAGAAGCTCAGTTTGCTGAGTGCGACTTGGAGCCGTGGTCAATAAGGAAACTCCATTGGCTGTTTCAGGAGGATCCCTGGCAAGCCTGGCCCAGAAAAAGCAAACTAAAACAGTCTTCAAAGGTTATTTTTGCAAGTGCTATTCTAGACCAGGGACTAAATTTGCCCTCGCGCTTGTCAAAATGGCTGTTGAGCAGGGAATCTGCTCTGATTGGATCTCAGGCAGAAGCTCTTCCCTGTGAGGGTGCTGAGGCGCTGGCACAGGGTGCCCAGAGAAGCTGTGGCTGCCCCATCCCTGGCAGTGTTCAAGGCCAGGTTGGACACAGGGGCTTGGAGCAAGCTGCTCCAGTGGAAGGGGTCCCTGCCCGTGGCAGGGGTTGGAGCTGGAGGAGCTTTAAGGTCCCTTCAACACAAACCAGGCTGGGATTCTGGGATTCTATGAAAATGGGACCATTTGGAAATGGGAAAAGCCGTCAGGTCCCAGCAGCATCCTCCCTGGCATCCCCGCAGCCCTGGCTGGAGGGAGGAAATGATGCTGGGGGTTTGCATGGCCAAAGCCAAGGAACCGAGTACTGGGAGGATAAAAATAGTACAAACAGCTCCTCAGCCCCAGCCTGGAGCTGAGGCAGCACTCACCAGCCTGGTTTCCTATGGAAACAAGCCTCCTGGTCCATGCGCCTGGCTGTGCCTGCCCGGGGCAGTTTTGATGTCTCCCTCACACATGGATGCTCTCGCATCCATCATGGACCGAGCTGAGGCTGCACTTTCTCTCGGAGGGGACAGTAGCAGGATCCATCCCTTCCCTCAGCTGCTGCTTTCCTGAAGCTCCCGGCCTCCCCACTGCTGCCTCCAGGAGCGGGAGCTGCCAGCAGGATACTGGGATACTGGGGTACATGAACCCCAGGGTATCACAGCCACCATGGGCACCTGACCGGGGTGCCCCTGCACCAGGCAATAAAGGGGGCTAAAAATCCCCTCCTAATGCTTAAAGTTGCCAGTAAAGGGGGAATGGGGAGATCCCCTCTCACATTAATCCCTTCACAATCATCTTTCTTCCTATTCCCAAAACTGGGAAGTTTTCAGATTATTTTTTTCATGGATCTGACACAAATAAATATTTTATTTGGGTTTGGTTTAGTTTTTATCTGATTTTCTTTTATTGTTTTTTAAATCTTGCTTTATTATTTGATATTTTATATTATTATTTATTATCGATATTTTGGAGAAGGAATTTTTGCAAGGGCATACAGTGATAGAACAAGGGATTTAACCTGCCAGAGGGGAGACTGAGCTGAGCTCTTAGGCAGAAGCTCTTCCCTGTGAGGGTGCTGAGGCGCTGGCACAGGGTGCCCAGAGAAGCTGTGGCTGCCCCATCCCTGGCAGTGTTCAAGGCCAGGTTGGACACAGGGGCTTGGAGCAAGCTGCTCCAGTGGAAGGGGTCCCTGCCCGTGGCAGGGGTTGGAGCTGGGTGAGCTTTAAGGTCCCTTCCAACGCAAACCAGGCTGGGATTTTGTTTTCTATTTATTATTTTATTTATTTTATGTCATTTTACTTGATTTTATTTTATTTATTATTTTTCCCTTGCTACAGCCTCTTCCCCAAATCTCTGCTGGCCCCGAGTCCCGGGGCTCAATGGGGCTCTGTGTGTCTTGCGGGAACCACATCTCCCTCCGCACCCTCAGCATCCCTTGCCCTTGAGAGTGGCCGGGGCTGGCCGGGAGCCCATTACCGGCCCCGACCTCATTCCTAAACACGCATAAAAAGGGCAAGAAGGCGGAGAGTCGGGAGGGAGGGAAGGGAAGGGAAGGCAGGGAGGGGAGGAGGGGGTTAAGCGGCGGCACCGGCAGCGCCGCAGGCCGGCGGATGGAGCCGAGTCGCAGCGGGGCTGCATGGAGCCGTTAAGTAACGGCGCCCGGGAGCGGCGGCAGCCGGGCCGGGTCCCTCCGCACCTTCCGCCGCCGGTATGAGCGGGGCCCGGCGGGGGCCGAGCCGCAGACAGCGACCGGCGGCCCCCCCGGTCCCAGCCCCGCTGCGCTCGGGGACGGCCGGTGCATGGAGCAGCGGCGGCCGGTGCGGGTAAGGAGGAGGCGGCGGCCGGGGGAATAACGGGGGGTACCAGGGGCTCCGCCGCGAACTTGGGCTGCGGGAGGTGGAACCGGGGGGTAACGAGGGAGAAAACAGAGGAGGAAAGGTGAAAAGCGCAACACATGGAGGGGGGGAACCGGCCCCGGTGGTTGAAGGCTGCGGGGCGGGAGCTTTCTGGCGCACCCGGGGTTAAGGATGCTGTGCGGGAGTTGTTCATGGATCTCGCCTTGGCAGAGATTGTTCGGTGCTGTGCGGGTTTCGGAGGGGTTTTGCTTCGGAGGGGAGCGGGAGATGGGCAGGGAGGGAGAGAGCCCTGCTCTTCCCACTCCTCCTCCTCCTGCCGGGACTTTGTGCAGGAGCAGCTCTGCAAGGGAAGTAGGGAGAAGGGGTAATCCTTCCAAAACCACCTCCACGGTTTGCTTGCTTTCGGTATCCACGCTGAGAACTTATTGGGATATTTTAATCTGAAGTTAAAATAAGCGTGTGTTGGGAAAGTGGAGTCAGCTGGGGAGCTGCGTGAAGGTTACCTTGAGCTCAGCCTTTGAAACCCTTTCTTCCATGAGGCAGGATTAAATAAAGTTTCCCGGCGGTCTGGAGCTGGGAATCACAATCCGGCAGCCAGGACCAAGCCTGGCCCTGATCCCCCTGCACATTCCCTCCCTGTGAGCACTGTAACCTTCCCGGGACTTGTGCTGAGTTATCCCTTATAAGGGACTGCCCCTTCTCTGGGCTTGGGAAATGCTCATCTCGGAAGTGCTAGCCTTATGTCCGGCACCATGAAGCACGAGGGGTTCCCTGCACTGGGGTTCATCAGCAGTTATCACTTAGTGTATGTGCAGCTCATACACGGGCTGCTGGGAGCAATGTGCAGCCAGGGGGGATTCTCTATGGGGTCTTGCTCAGCTTTGGATGGTCTTCCCAAGCCCCATGGCCCAGGAGGTGAGTCCAGCCTGCAGCAGCCGGGCTGCAGGCACTTGGGTCCAGCACAGCTCACTCCTGCCCTGATCTGCCCCTGGTTTTTGGGTCCCTGATCCATGCTGGAACCAAACCTCTGCCCGTCACTGTGTCCTCCTGCAGCCCCATGCAGGGCCAGGTCCCCAGGGACACCCCTCGGCAGCCCTCAAAGCTCCCATGTTTTCCAGGACTGAGGCAGGATTTGCCCCATGGGGAGTGCAGCGTTCCAGGGGTTAGCATCTCTCCCAGCTCAATCCTGGCTGGCTGGGCAATCACAGAAGAATCCTTGCTTCTTTTAACCTCTCATCCCCCCTTGGACTACCAAGTCCTCAATTGCCCCAAGCTATGCAGGAGCTGGCTCTGCTCTGGGATAAACCTCTGTGCTTGGGTACCTCTATTGCAGGGTGCTGGTCTTCTCTGGAGCCAGGAATTCAGCCTGGGACAGGGGACAAGTGTGGGCCACGAGCACTGTTCAGTGCTGCTCAGTGAGGAGTGAGATGTCCCCAAGCTGCAGGGTCCATCCATCCCCCTGCTGGGATGGGGATCTCCAAGGCCTGAGAGAGAAGCAAGGGCTTGTTCTTGTTAGCAGGGTCCTAGGCAATGTGGGGGGACCCAGAGGCCAGGCTGGGTTCAGGGTAACCCTGACCCTTCCTGGAGCCTGCAGTATCCCTGGGAAAGGCAGATCTCTTCCCAAACCAGGCCTCCATCTCCCTCATGCAGCAGGATGCAAGGCTGCTCAGTGTGCAGGAGAAGAAAGAAATCCGCCCCCCCGGGAAAGGAGGCTTTAAATCAAGGGCTGCAAGAACCAATCTTCCTCACTGTATTAATTCAAACAGGCTGCAGAAGGCATTGTCTGCTGCTGCAAAAGCTGGGCTCCTAATTGCCCCGGCGCTGTGTATAATCCCAGATTACCAGGGGCTGAGCGAAGTCTCCATGGCTGAGACCTGCAGGAGCTGATGTGGGCTTCAGAGACACATTAGTGCCTGGGAACCCAAGGGAATTCATCATGGACTGAATGTGCTGGACTCTCCTTTAGTGCCCATGGAAGATGTTTCAGTGGGGCTGAGCCACCCCCATGGCCGCTGTGGACCCCGTCAAGGTCCTTACGTGATTTATGCTGCTCTATGTACCACGAGTGCCTACAGCACATACATAGGTGCTGCTGGTGGGGTGCATTTGTGTTTCACCTCCCTTTGGCACGTGGCAGCTGAGTCTCATCACCTCCACCTCCCCTGCATCCAGCTTTGCTGAGCCAGCACCTGGCCAGGATCCAGCTGTATTTCCCTAGGGAAAACCCCTGCCTTCCTCCTCCCTGCCCAGCTCGGAGCAGCCTGGTATCCCCTCCGGTGTGTGTCTCAGCTCACTAAGTCTTATTGAAAACCATAACTGGATTTTGCAGACTGGGCATAAAATACCTAGAACATAATACGTATTAAAGCTCATTAGGTTAAGCCCATTTACAGATACACAGCGTCCTCTGAATGAAGTTAAATCACCTTTTTCACAGGGCTTAAGTGTCAAAAGGTGCCACGGCAAGGAAGGGAAGAAAGCAGAGAGGGAGCACAGTCATGGGAGCATCCCTTAGTGTCACTGAGACCTCCCTGGGGTGACTTCTCCCAAATACCGCTGTATGTCACCACTGACACATCCAAATGGAGCTCCTGCTCTGCCCTCATAAGGAAAAATGTGGATATCATGGGGAAATGGAGGTTTTTCAGCACTGAGATTGGGAATGGGGCTGATGCCGGCAGCAGGGATGCTGGGGGCTGGCATGGGTGTGTTGGGTGAGGATTGTGCTGGTCATTTGTTTCTATTGCTGAAAATAATGTGGGATCCTGCCTGGTTCCCAGCACCCACCCTCTGCATCTTGGAATGCCGTTAGCAATGGGAGCAAACGAGGGAGCTCCCTGCTCCTTCCACCAACACACTGCGGCCCTGCCAAAGGAAACCCAGATATTGGCAGATGGGATAATGCTGGTGGAGAGTCAGATATCACACGTGCTTGGGGTGGTGGCAGGTAAAACACTCACAATGATGATGGTGGTGATGACGATGATGCTGTAACATAGGGTGCATTTGAGCAGCCTGGATGGGAGTACTGGGTACACCGACTGCAGCATCTCTGCTGTGCCAGCTCCTTTAAATCATCCCACCCATTCCACGCTATCCCCTGCCTGCCTAAATCTCCAACTACACAGCTATTTCCTTCCCTGCCTTTAGCATTGTGCTTTGTAAATGATTCATGGCTTAAAACATTATGTTTTTCATGAGCCGCTTTCACACTTGCAAGGGGAATTCATCCTACAGGAGCCTGGAATGGGCTTTGATGTAATTGCATGTGGAGGAGCAGAGCATGAAGCAAAAAAGCCTCCTTTTTGGCTCTACTTGGGCCATTGTAAAGCAAAATACATGAGGAAGCGAGCAGGGAGCCAGCAGAGCCCTGCAGGCTTCTGTGTGCTGCAGAGGTGGGATTACCTGGAAATCAGAGGCCTGAAGGCAGTGCAGTTCTTTGCTTTCAAGGGCTGGATGATCCTGCTGCACCCTAGCTTGGATGTATTTTGGGAACCCCCTCATCTGCCTTATAGCAAATCCCCACCCATGTGCTATAGGTGGCTGTGGGGATCCGCATCCCTTGGGTGGGTATCAGCATCACCTGGGTGGGGATCAGCATCCTTTGGGAGGGGGTCTGGGGTGTTTATGGGAATCTGCAACCTCAGGTAGCTCAACAGCAAATGCCATGTTAAAAAATGGGGTTAAAGTTGCTTTAATCAGCTTGGTGAAATGAAATAGCCCTTACGGGACATGGTGCAGGCCCTGGGCTTTGCTGCAGGGCACTGGTTGGTCATTGAAATAACCTGGGGCAGGATCCAGCGCTGTGCCCGGGTTATAAATAACCCAGCACCAGACCAGGGCTGGTGCACTCCCTCGGATGGGTTCTCATCCTCCAGAGAGGCTGTGCAATTAAACATGGCCCTGTTTCTGTGGCTATTGAGGCCCTTTAAAGATGCTAATGAATTAATCCTAGGCAGACTGGTCCCTCTGGATGAAAGGATCTGTGGTACCTCATGAGCTCGGAGCCTTGTGCCTGAACTGGGCTGCAGGTTGTGCCTTCCCCTCGCCCTGGGCGAGTGCTGAGACTGTCAATAAATTTTCTCCAGAATATTTAAAAACCACTTTTTTGCCCATAAATGTGAAATCCAGGCACTTGATTCCAGCCTAAACCCTTGCATCGATTCCCAGCAAGGAGGAAGATTTACAAACCCTCCAGCACGCTTGGAAATCCTGCACGAAAACCCATCAGCAGATGGGCAGGTCCTGCTCTGGGTTTACAAATCAGGCCAATAAATGCCAAATAAGAGCTTTTTTTCCTTTGCATGTCGTGGTGGTTTGGCCTATGGAAGGGATTGAAAAGCTCCTCAAGGGGGGCCTGGGCAGGGATGGAGCAGCCACTGCTTGCTGCAACCCCCAAAAGCTGCTGAGTCAGCTGGTTTTGAGCACACCCCAGCCTTTCCTGCGCACCCCTCTCAGCACAGGGTGTGCTCAAACACATTTCTCAGCAAAATTAAGTCAGGGAGTGGCTGAATAAATCAGCTTTGCTTCCATTTAAAGGCAGGCGACTGCTCAGCATGCAGGGCTCGCCCTGGTCCCTGCGTGCTGGGTGCTCGAGGGGAGGCGCATCAGATGGTCCAGACATTCCCTGCTGTGATGGAAACCTCGATTCTCAATGTCCCAGTTTAGCTCAGCTTCGTTCCCAGCAGTGTTTAAACTCATCCCGATGCAGCTCATTTGCTGCTTCAGTTTTAAGGAGTGAGAAAGGGTGAAAATCCATTTGCATGGGGCTGAAGAAGGTGATGGCAGCTTTAGCTGGGAGCTCAGATTGCCCAGCTTCTGCTCAGGCAGCAATGCCAAGCTCCCACTGCAGGAGGATGGAAGCTGAAGGGGTCAAGCTACACCAGCACCAAGGCTGCCCAGTGTCCCTGGGTGTTCATACTGGTGCCACTGGTTGGTGCAGGAGCTGCTTTGCAATGGCAGCAGCCACCCTGCAGTACCGAGGGTGGGATGGGGGGCCATGGGGCTTTCTGTGGTCCCTCCACCAAAGTGGGTGGCTTTGGGTGACATCAGGTCTAAGGAGCACACAATACCCTGGATATTGTACAGCATGCACTGGGTCCTGCGCAGTATGTGCTGGATATTGCATGCCGTGCACTGGGTCCTGCACACTGCTGCATTTCCAGGTCACCCAAAGTGCTCAGCAGGGTATAGGACCATTCTCCCCCCGTGTGGGACCTAGGTTAGTGCCAGCAGGATGGAACAGGGGCCCCTGAGCATGTCACCCTGTTGTGGTCATTAGACTCCATCCCATTCCTCTCTATTTTAAAGCCCTATTCTTTCCCTGTCCCTCTGATAAGGAATGCTAATGATGCGATGAAATTGGATAGTTCGGTCGCCTTCTCCTTCTAATGGAACTCTTGTGTTCGTTAATTTGCTGTTTTTAATGGGCTGATTGTTCTCCTGTGCTGGGGGAGCCACGTGAGCCCTTCAGTGTGTTTTGCCGTGGTCAGATGTGAGGTGGTGCTTGAAGGCAGCTGAACCCTGGTGCTCAATAATTGCAGAGCAATTTGGAGACAAGACCCAGATGTATAATTTATCTGTGCTTCATTCAGCCTGGTCACAAGCGGTCACAGAGATGCTCGTGGAGTCCCCCTGGGACCTCTGCCCAGCTCCCCATGCACTGGGGAGGGAGAAAAACCTTACATTAATGAGGATTTCTGTGGCCTGCAGGGCAAGTAATTGCAGAGCCCTGATGAGCTCACCTGCCTCAGTACTGCTGCCTCTGCAGAGGGAGGTTGGGTGCAGAAGGATGCTCAGCATCCCGCTATTGGGATGTTTCAGCTCTTGGCAGGAGTGTGGCCATGGAGGTAGATGAGGATCAGCCCTCTCTATTCCCCAATCCCAGCTGGACCCGCTGCTGCTTGTGATGATGTGAAGTGCCCGGGAAAGCCCCATGCTTGGCTCTGCCGTGCTTTGGCTCTGGATGCCAAAGGGTTCCAGGGGAGCAGGGAGGGATGCCTGGAGCAGAGCCCCACTGCCAGCCTGGAGTGGGTAGTAACCAAGTGAGGGCTGGGGAATAAATCCCCTCCATGCCCTGGCTGTCCCAGCAAAAGGCAGTGGATGTGGCTCCTGCCTGCAGTGGTTTTCCTACAGCAGCCTTCGTACGCGGCCTCCCGCAGCAGCCCATGAAAGCCCAGTCTTACGACGCTGCCCACTGCACCGTGATTTAATGTCACCATTATTAATCACTGCTCTGGCTGATTAACGTCACCGTTAGCTTCGTTAAAGTGTGTCACTACTGTCTCCTGCCGTGCAGCAGGCATGGGGAGCTGCGGGAGGCAGAGCCTCATCACACAGAGGGGGGACCAGGATGGGGTGAGGATGGGGACCAACAGCATCTGCCCTGCTGCACCTTCCACCCCAAAGCTGCTGCACCAAGGGGGGATGGATCCGTTCTGAGGGATGGGGCTGGTGGGGTGCACGGAGCAGTGTTGTGGGATGCTGCTGCTGCTATTCCCCATTCCTGGATGGCCAACAGCAGAGTGAGCCCCCCTGCAATTAGCCTCCTAATATCCCAAGCCTCTGCCTATCTGGGGAGTGTTGATGCCGGCTCTATTTGCTGTTTGGAAGCTGTAGCCAGCAAGGGAGCTGTAAGCAGAGCACATTATCTCCTCCAGACAATTAGCAGAAGCATTAATGGAATATATGCAAATGTGCAGTAATTGACCTGCGACTCTGCAGTTCATGATGGAGAAGGATGAGCTCCAGATGGCTTAATGATAGTAATTTAAGCCCCTTCTTTATATGCTGCACTTCCTTGCCATAGTGTGGCAGGACCAGGCCCAGGCAAGGAGGAGGGTGGGTGGCAGCAGGGATGCTGGGGACCAGGGACAGCCCTGGGGATACCCCATTTACATCCCAAACCGCTTTATATCCATTGCCCATGTAAAGTCCCAGGAAGGGTAGGTTGAAGCACAGAACAGGATGGGAAGCTCTAAGTTCCCACGGAGCATCCCATTCCCTGCTGGCTGCTGGCCAGGGAGCACAGGAGAGCAGCCAAACACCAACAGCTCCATGGGATCATGGGGTTGGGGGATGTTCACCCATAGCAGAGGGGGCTGGACCTGTGCCCACCACAGAGGTGCCTGCAGATGCAAGAGCCTGAACAGCAGTCGGTCTCCTTGCTTGGCTGCTGCTCTGAGCTTACTCAGCCTTTACTGAGCCCAAGGGGTTGTTACCCCACAGTGATGTGCTCCATGCAGCCTGTCTTCAGCTCCACAGGAGGTCACCTGGCAGAGCCAGAGGTGCCTGGATACCCGCTCCGGGAGCTCGAATTAAAATATTTATGTATAATTCCTGCCATATGTTCCACCAATATTTTTTATTTAATCAACTGAAGACAGATGGCAGGAACATGGAGGCCATTAAATGAATGGCACTTTGTCTGCCCATTTATTTTCCTCTCCTTTCCTAAAATAAGATGAGTCCGTGACAGGCAGCACATTCCAGGCACGGCGCTGGCCCTGTCCCAGTGATGTGCCAGAGTGGCATCTCCTACTGTGAAGCCAACCTCACCATGTAACCTGGGGTGGTGTTGTCCTCCGTAGCTGGAGGGTTTGGAGGAGAAGAATCCACCCGAGGGAGAAGATCCTGGTCCATGGGAGAGCCGTGCTGGGGATGACATGGGGACAATGTGCTTCTGTGGGGGCTCCAGCCCTGTGTGTGTGCACAGCTCATCACAGAATCCCAGCCTGGTTTGGGTTGGAAGGGACCTTAAAGCTCCTCCAGCTCCAACCCCTGCCACGGGCAGGGACCCCTTCCACTGGAGCAGCTTGCTCCAAGCCTCTGTGTCCAACCTGGCCTTGAGCACTGCCAGGGATGGGGCAGCCACAGCTTCTCTGGGCACCCTGTGCCAGCGCCTCAGCACCCTCACAGGGAAGAGCTTCTGCCTAAGAGCTCAGCTCAGTCTCCCCTCTGGCAGGTTAAAGCCATTCCCCTTGGCCTGTCCCTACAGGCCCTTCCTCACCCCATGAAGGGACGGGCACTGTGATCCTGCGGTGCTTTCCTAAGTGTGCCTTTCCCTTTGCCTTGCAGGTGGAGATTTCTTGCCCTGGGAGTGAGATGAATGGGGCTTCCTTAGACAAAGGGTCCCAGTCAGCGTCTCAGGCCCCGAGACGCGTCCAGGGACTTTCCATTCTTTGTCTGAAAGGGCACCGGTGCCGTTTCCATTAGAGAGATGCTCGCGGGAGCCGGTGCTGCCGAGCGGAACGGGGAGCGAGCGAGGAGCTGCGGCACCTGATCGGCTTTCAAATCACCTTCAAACCCTCGATTCCCTTAACATGATCCCTCCATCAGCTGCGGCCCGGGGGCACAGCTGGGGGGCTTTACCTGGAGGAGAATAAACCTAGGACAACGCTGAAGAGGGGACTCGAAATCCACCCTCACTGCCTTCCCCAGCCCGTGTAGGGTTGGGCAATAACTCACTCTGCAACCAGCGCTTTTGGGGCAGTCAAGGAGCCAACTCCAACCCAAGGAGGGCAAAACCCTCCTTTGGAGCATCCCTGTGGCCGCAGAGCAGCTCCCCGCGGGAGGGATGAAGGCGCTATGGCCAAGTTCCTGGTAAAACTCCAGCGGTACTTTCGGCGGAAACCCGTGCGGTTCTTCACGCTGCTGGCTCTCTATTTGGCAGCCGGGAGCTTGGTTTTCCTGCATTCAGGCTTTGCCGGGGAGCCCACGGTGACAGGGAACCAGCGCGGTGCCGGGACCGGCGAGGGGCCGGGGCTGCCCTACCTGGGGGTGATGCAGCTCAGCCGCGGCTTCAAGGCGGCGGCGGTGACGGTGCCGGAGCGGGGACGGAGGCACGGACCCTGGTTCAAAAGCACCTCCAAGGAGCCGGTGGAGAGGATCAAAGGCGGAGACTACAGCAGTGCCCGGAGCCGCGCGATCAGGAGCAGGAGCGGCCGCGAGAAGGAGGAGGACAGAGGTAAGGGCTGGGGATGCGCTGTGAGGGGCTCACAGAGCCATAGAGCCATGGAATGGTTCGGGTTGGAAGGGACCTTAAAGCTCATCCAGTTCCAACCCCCTGCCATGGGCAGGGGCACCTTCCACTCGAGCAGGCTCCATCCAACCTGGTCTTGAGGTGCCTGCTCCCTCTTGGCCTCTCCCAGGGAAAGCCTCATGCACTGGGGCTGTGGTCTCCAGTTGGTTTGGTTCTGCACCCCTAGGAATGAATTTCTGAGCAGGTACCCCCCATAAATGTGCATGTATTTACTTACACACTGTATGCACGTGCTGCTCGAGCACTGAGATTTTCTTCCCACATCCCATGGACTGCCCTGCGCATCCCCTGGGCCGCAGCACCCCGCTTTGGAGACCACTGGTCCAGAGGATGTTCCCAGGAAGATCTTATTCTCTCCCCTTCCCCTCCTTCCTCCTTTCCCAAATGCCAATAATCCACCTTTGGTTTTCTTTCCCACTTGTGTCTCTGCCCATGGCAGGGGGGTTGGAACTGGATGATGTTAAGGTCCTCTCCAGCCCTATTCTATGATCAAGCTCTGAGGTGCACCTTGCTGGGACAGGCTCTTTTGGGGGTGCCAGTTGGGAAGACCCTGTCTTCATTCCATCCTTTGGCTGTGCCATAGGCCAAACTGAGGTTGAATTCAGTTGGCCCCAGTGACCACTAACACCAGATCTGGGGCCTCTTTGCATTGTGGGGTGCTCAGGCAGGGACTGGCTGTAATTGCCTGTGGGCAGCGATGGCTTCTTTGGCTTTTCAAGCCAGAAGATCCCTGCCTTGATCCCGGGTGCGCTGCTGCTGAGCGGGGCTGTTATTAATGAGCAAGGATGAGCGAACGTGGGAGTTCTCATTGATTTTTAAGATGACATTTATTTATCCTGAAGGCAGCAGAATTCAGGTGGCTCGGAGCTGCCCGTCAGGGCTTCTGCATCCCAGTGGGTGTTGAGCCCATCGCCTCCCTTACTGGCACCCATGAGCACCCAGTGCCAGCAGACCTCACCCAAACACACCCCGCATCCCCTCTGTGCTGGCTCAGGAAGGAACTGGGAACAGGAGCTGCTGGAAAGGTGTTGGGATGCTGCCAGGCTCTTCACTGCCTGTCTCTGCTCATTCCCCTCTCCTGAGCCCGAGAGGGGATGAAGTCTCTGGTGGGAGGATGCTATCTCACGGGGAGCCCTGGTGTCCCTTGCTCTGGAGCTTCCCCATGGGGCTTGGCACAGGCAATTTCCTGGGCATCCCAGGCTGAGAGCCGCAGTTCCCTGGACACTTGATGGAGCAGGGGCTGCATGGCTCACGGAGAGGGAGGAACCCCCCAGTCCTGTGGCAAACTGGGGGTTTCATGGGGGTCACCGTGCTGAGCCAGGCTTGGTCCCAGGGCACAGGGGGCTCATCCTCAACCTGCCCCATGGCAGGTCGGTGCTGATGCTCCCCCCAGGCAAGATGCGTGGTCCAGGCTTGGAAGCAGGAGGCAGACTGGTTTGTGGTGCTTAAGGGACTTTCTCATGCTAAAACAAGATGAAAGAGGGTTTCCTGCTGTGCCCCCATGCAGAGGGGTCCCTGGGAGCGTTTCTGAGGCTGCTTTGCTCCATTAATGCAAATTGATGTTTAGTGACTCCTCACCAGCTGGTTCCTGAGCCCGAGCTGTCAGTCACCATAAGAACCCCAAGCAGTGCTCCTGTCCTCAGCCATATGTGACATGTCCACCACGATTAACCTCCACCAGCACCACCACCTCTGTATGCCCAGCCACAGTGCGAGCTACAAGAGATGGGGAAGGGATGCTGGGCTCGGGCATCACTGGCTCATAGTTTGTCTGGGAATATCATCTTGTCCCTGCTGAATCCTGCTGGGAAGGCTCAGTGTGGGCAGTGGGTGATGGGAGCCAGCACAAACCTGGCAGCTGGAGGGGATGCGGTGCCACCATGTGAGCATCTCGTCAGCTCGCAGGCAGATGGTGCAGAGGAATTCCCTGAGGAATTCCTCTGAGCTCCATGCACCCGGCATGCCCATGGGGCTGGCAGAGCCTGTTGAGCCCTGCTCCCCTCCGAAGTGCCCACTGCTTCCCTGGGCAGTCATGCAGGAGCAGGCAGGTTTTAATGATGGTGGTAATTAAGCAGGGGCCGGATTAACAAGGCGGCTGTGGAGGCTTTGCCACGTGAAATCATTCCACAGGGAATACTGCTTCTAAAATCAGCTCTGGTTTAGTGTGATGTGCGGCTCTGGCTTCACAGGGTGATGTGCCTCCCTCCTCATCCTCCTCCTCCTGCCTGCACTGGTGGAGCCCCAGGGTCAGGCTAAGGCACAGTCAAGGGCAGCCCTATCTGCTTGGGAATGGCTTCAGCTCCTCCACATCCCCATGCAAAGGTGCATCTCCTGCCTCAGATCAGGGGTCATTTTGGATGGTGAACCCTGGGGAGCAAGCACCAGCCCCTGGCAATGCCCAGCATCGCTTCCTCTCTGCCACATCCATCTCTGGTCCTTTACTGGATGTCTCCTCTCGCTGCTCAGCATCCCGCTGCAAGCTGTGCCTAACCCAACCCAGCATCTCCCCCTCCTCACTCCTCCTTCACTTCTGTCCTCGTATCTCCCTAATTATTCCAGTTGCCTTCCCAATGAGTTGCGGCACGCATATGTCAAGAGCAGCAGGCTGAAGGTAATGCACATCAGTCACCAGCCCTGTGCAAGTGACTGGAGTGATCCCGCAGTGGTTCAATCTGTCAGGGCCGAGATGAGCTGACCTGCACAAACCTGCTCAGCGCTGCGGAAATGCCACGTTATGCTGAGAGTAATTGAGAGCAAGGAGTTGTGACTCTGTGGTGCTTAAAGTTCCTCTCAACCCTCCTCCTCCGCCTGCCCCCAGGCTGGCTTGGGGATGCTGGTTTGCAGTGCTGGTGGTGGGGAGCGTGTGTGGGGCACACCATCGATGGGGTGTACACATGGAGCTGGTTCAGGGACACCCCCCCCAAATGCAAAATGCAAGCAGGAGGTGAGAGGTATTACCCCATAGTGTGGTTTGGTATTGAAGTGGCACTGGAGAGATGCTCTACCGTTGGAGTTTGGTGTGTGATGGAGACATGGAGATAGAAGGAGAGACATGGGGTAGTCGCCATGCTTGCCTAGAGCCATCGCTTCACTCTTGAGCAGAGCAGGGCAGCCCTCACCTCTGCTCCTACCCTAACTGTGTTTCTCCATTCTGTGTTGCTGGCAGGGCAGAGTGAAGGGGATGGGTTATTTTACCATGTAACTCATCTCTTTTTGGAGCCACTTTGCTCAGTTTTGAAGCTGGTGGGAAGGAAGATGGACAAAGAGAAGCCTCCGTGCAAATCCACAGCATCCTTTCTATCCATAGTGGGTGTTTCTGGCCTTTACAGGGGCCCATTGTACCCAGAGCTCCTGTTTCTAAAGCAAACCAAGCTGTGCATCCCTATTAGGGAAGAATCAAAAGAGGAAGGTGGGGATTGGGGGCCCATCCCTGGCTGGCTCTTACCCCCCTCTCCTCTCCTCTGTCCCCAGCAAGATACATCGGCTGCTACGTGGACAACACTCGCCGGCGAACGCTGCGCGGCATGTCCTTCTTCGACTACAAGAAGATGACAGTCTTCCGTTGCCAGGACAACTGTGCCGAGCGGTAGGACCGGCACCACGGCTCCATCGATCCCCACACACATGGGCAGGGCACTGCCAGGGCTCCGGTTTGGTGCTGGGGCATCCTTGAGCACTTCCATCCACCAAAGCAGTGGTCCCCACCAAAACAACCTCTCCTGCTGGCACAGGGAGTCCATGAGCACTTGGGGAGCACACGGATTCCTTGCTGCAGGAGCTTTCTCCTTTCCCCAGTCTTAGATGCAGGATGTGCCCTTATCATGGTCTGTGCCAGCAGAATAGGATAGGACAGAACAGAATAGGATGGGATTAGAATAGGATGGGATAGAATAGGATAGAAAAGAGTATTTCCAGTAGGAATGGACCTGCAATGATCATCTAATCCAACAAAGCATCCTTGGGATTCAATGCTGTTTCCAGCTCAAAGTGTGAGCCTGCTGCAGCAGGGATGCTCCTGCAAAACCCCATGGAGCCAGGGGGATGCCTGGGGATGTGCTGAGCACCCCTCATCTCCCTCTTCCCAGGGGATACCTCTATGCAGGGCTGGAATTCGGTGCCGAGTGCTACTGTGGGCACAAGATCCAGGCATCCAACACCAGCGAGTCTGAGTGCAACATGGAATGCAAGGGGGAGAGGAGCAACACGTGCGGTGGGGTCAATCGCCTCTCCATCTATCGCCTGGAGCTGGCCCAGGAGTCTGCCCGGAGATGTAAGTTGGAGCCATGGATGCAGCTCCCAGCTCAGCCCTGGAATCTGTGCTGTGTGAGCCAGGCCATGGCTTGAGGGAGGTGGTTTGAAGGTGGTTTTCAGGGTGTTTGGGGGGGGTTTGGATGAAGACCGCTTCCCGGATGGACCATCATTGTGTTCAGTGGGTGCTGCCGGCAGAGCTGGCTGCGGGATGAAGGATGCGCGGGAGCGCCGGAGAGAGCTGGGGGTGCTCCCCATCAGAAGCACTCATTTGGCTCCCAATTAGGCAGCATTATAATTACCCACATCTGCTGCTTTTCTTCCCTCATTCCCAAGCAATGGGATGGAGTTCAGAGCTCCCACCACCAGGCACGTAGTGAAGTAGTAGAGGAGAGGGGTTGAGGGTGCCTGGGTAAATGCAGTGATGGGTGAGGATCCAGGATGGGACCCCTCAGGGCACCAATGCAGGGTGGATGAGGCCAGACCCAGCCCTGCTCTCCCTGTTGGCTCTGTCCCTCCTGCAGCCTGGGATCACCGAGGTGATAAAAATAGGGAGGAATGAATAAACCCGACTTTGCTGCCGGGGCTTTCTCTCTGGTTTTGCACTGTAAGCAGCCAGGCGAGCTTGTTAGCAAGTGTTGAGTCACAGCCAGTGGGTGATGAGAGCTGGAGGAAAGCAGCGCTGTGCTGATGGAGAGGATGTGCAGGATGATTGAGAGGATGGGGATGGGGACACTGGGGTGCGCAGGGTGGACCAGCCTCGTGGCTGGACCAGCATCGCTCTCAGTGATGCTGTGGTCCTTCTCCCTTGCAGATGGCAGTGCGATATTCCGGGGGTGCTTCCGCCAGCCAGACAATGTCTCCATAGCCCTGCCCGTCAGCCAGCTCATGCTGAACATGTCAGTGGACAAGTGCGTGGACTTCTGCACTGAGAAGGTACCAAGGGTGCAGGTCAAAAGCTCGATCATCTAAATTGTCATCCAAAAGGGCCACACTGGGTGGCTTTTAATCTGATTTAGTGCCATAATTACGTGTATGCAGATTACAGAGGATCAGATTGGTTGTCTGTGTCCCTGCCATGGGGAGGGACTGGACTGAAGGTCCCTGCAGGGGCAGCACCTGCTGCCTGCCCTGCCTGCTCCCCATGGCTCTGCCCCTCCGCAGGCAGGAGCATCATGGGGTCCTGCTCTGGTCCAGGGATGCTGCAGTGCACTTTGCTCCTGCGGTGCGATGCCATAAGCAGGGAGGGGAAAGGCTGCCGGTGTGTTTATTAATTAGAATTAACTAAATTATCAGGTGAAGGATGTTTGTGTCCTCCCTTTGCTGTCTGCCCAGCTGGGGAGTAAACCATCACACCAGTTAAACACAAGCGGCTGCTCCATCACTGGCTCCACTTTCCCATCACTGCTGGAAGAGCTCAGCACAGAGAGGTGTAAATAACCAGAGCCCCTCAATTAACCCAGCATTGCTGGTGGTAAATCACTTGTCAGCTGCCAAATGGGCTTGGAAACATCAGCAAGACTTCCATGGGGCTGTCTGATGGCTCTTAGTAACCTCAGTGTGAGTGGGAAACTCGTAGGTGATGTGCTTCCACTCTGCTGGGAGCACCAGTGCCTCGGGAAAGCTGGGGCTCAGGTGCTTTTGGGGGTCTGCAGTGAGCTGCTTGTGCAAGGATGCTGCAGTCATCTTGAAGGATGCCGCCACCAGTTGAAAGGATGCAGCAAACCACCCCGCGCTCTGGGGCAGCGCAGATGAGGGCAGAGGGAGAGTGTGCTGCAGGGGATGAGGATGCTTCTGGCTGCCCTCCCTCTGCCCATCCCTGCAGGAGTACCCGCTGTCAGCACTGGCCGGGACCTTGTGCCGCTGCGGCTTCCCCACCACGCTCTTCACGCTGCACGAGCGCGAGGACGAGCAGCTCTGCGCCCAGAGATGCGCCGGCGAGGAGTTCGAGAGCTGCGGCACCTCCGAGTACCTCCTCGTGTACCAGACCCAAGTGCAAGGTGAGGTGGTGCTGGGCTCACGCGCCCTGCAGGGATCACTGCGGCGTGGGTGCCAGCGCTGGTTTCCCACCCCCTTTCCCGGGAATGCCAACAGAAAGTGAGCGTGAGCATGCGGCATCCACTTGGCTTTCATTAAAAATTAGCATTTATTTTAATTTCCTGGGAAATCAATCCTCCCCTGAACAAACAGCTTTAATTACTGCCTGACTCAGCTGCAGGGTACAGCACTTTGCCATCTGCCTCCGGCAGCATCCCTCCTTGCCGGTGCTTGTTCATCCTTGTCGCTGGTGGGACCAGCATGCCGGAGCCTGGAGCTGGTGCTGAGCCCACTGGGGCTTTGCCGGACAAAGGGGACAAGCTCCATGGAAAAACATGGGGGGAAAAAAGCTGTGACCAGGCAGAAAGTCCTTGGGAAGCTGTGTAGAATGGGCTCCTATGGATAGGAATACATAGTTGTGTAGAATGGGCACTACCCTGCAGGCAGTGGGACCAGTAGGAACAGGGAAGCACAGAGCAAGGGGAAACCTGTTGCTGGGAGAGGAAAGGAGCAAGTGAGGACCCAGATTCAGGTGGTTTTCCTTCAGAGCAGCTCAGTCTCAACACAATCCCTGCTTTGGCATCCGAGGCCGTGCTGGAAACACTTGTGCATTCGTTGGTATAAAAAGCAGGAATATTGCTTGGCGAACGCAGCCGTGTTACTCACTCTTCCCTAATCATGCAGGCAGCAAGCAGCTGGTAATGGCAGAGCACCTCCTGCTCTCTTCTTTAGGACTTCTTGGGGTCTTCGGGAGTGTCCTATGTGCTTTAGGCAGGGCGCCTTTCCCTATAGCTTCCACCTCCTCCCATCCTGCCCCAGCATCTTCCCAGGAGGCAGGAGCCGTAAGGAAGGGGGATATCTCTGTGGGATAAGCACGTTGCTTATCCGTGATGTTAATCCACCCCTGACGTGCCTGTTCCCGCTGCAGACAACCGCTGCATGGACAGGAGGTTTCTCCCGACCCGTGCCAAGCAGTTGGTGGCCCTGGCCAGCTTCCCTGGCGCCGGCAACACTTGGGCACGGCACCTCATCGAGCTGGCCACCGGCTTCTACACCGGCAGCTACTACTTCGATGGGTCTCTCTACAACAAAGGTGAGGGGGATGTTGCTGCTGGGGGTGCACTGGTCCCACTTGAGCTGGGAGAAGGGCCTGGTGTCATCCCTTGGGCCCATCTGGAGCCGGGTACCACTGGTGCTGCTCCATGGGATGGTTTGGGCTGTGTGTGTCCTGGTTCAAAGGGTATCGGGGGGACCTGACACCATGTGTGCACTGACCATAACCTCCCTGTGATGCCCACTAACCTTGGCAGGGGCCAGTTTGGGGTTCCTCCATGATGCTGGTGGTTTGTAACCCACCGTGGGGTTGGAATTTTCTAGAAGAGGGACTGGGTTGACCCTGATGCAGGCAAATGTAGCAATTCTTACTTTTTTTACCCCAAGAAAAGGATGATGGGACCAAGCATCAAGGATGAGTTTAAAGCCAAAAACAAAGCTCAAGGCAGGCATGAAGCTTTTCCAGGCAGAAGCCAGCTCCTCCTAATAACCCACCATACTGCGAGGGGGAGGGAAAACACCAGTTCCCCATTTTATAGCCATTTACAATAGTTTTATTGTACCTGTTGAAGGTTTCTTCTGCTTTTCCTTCCCCTTTTGCAGCTCTAAGAGGAAATCCTCCTTGGCAGTGATCTGTACCTGGGGTGCCCACGTAGCTGGTGGGGTCTGTACCCAGGATATCCCCAAAGCCCTGTTGGTCTAACACCATAGGCAGCACATCTCTAGTTGCTGTAATGCAGCTACTTCCACCTTATCTCCCCCTTGGCTCTGCCAACACACCATTCCCAGGTAGTCTGGGAGGTTATGCTTTGCCAGGAGTACAAAGGGGATGGGAATGATGCTGAGCTCAGCCCTGATACTCCATCTGGGGACACAGGGGATGTGGTCCCCTCTCTGGGCCCCCCCATAGCAGCACCACAGCCCTGTGCTCATCTGCAGCCCCATGAGCATGCCCTTTCCCTTTAAACGTGGGCAAATAAACACCTTCTGTTTGGGAGAGGGATGCAAATTCTACCTGAAGCCCCACCTGCTTTTATCCAGCTGTATTACTGGAATTCCTCCATCATTCCCTTTCCCCAGTTTTTGTCCACATCAGCACTGGCCACGTCTCACTCGCTCTGTCCCGGCAGGGTTCAAGGGCGAGAGGGACCACTGGCGAAGCGGGAGGACGATCTGCATCAAAACCCATGAGAGTGGCCAGAAGGAGATTGAATCCTTCGACTCGGCCATCCTGCTCATCCGGAACCCCTACAAGGCGCTGATGGCCGAGTTCAACCGCAAATACGGGGGGCACATCGGCTTCGCTGCCCATGCCCACTGGAAGGGCAAAGGTAGGGCTTGGCTCTCATGGGAACCTTTTTGGGGTGCCCCTGTTATAGGATCATGGAATCCCAGAGTGGTTTGGGTTGAAGGGGCCTTAAAGCTTTGGGCAACCCATTCCAGCGCCTCAGCACCCTCACAGGGAAGAGCTTCTGCCTAAGAGCTCAGCTCAGTCTCCCCTCTGGCAGGTTCAAGCCATTCCCCTTGGCCTGTCCCTACAGGCCCCTGGCCAAAGCCCCTCTGCAGGTTTCCTGCAGCCCCTTTAGGCACTGGAGCTGCTCTCAGGTCTCCCCTTCAGGAGCCTTCTCTTCTCCAGGCTGCCCCAGCCCAGCTCTCTCAGCCTGGCTCCAGAGCAGAGCTGCTCCAGCCCTCGCAGCATCCCTGTGGCCTCCTCTGGACCCGCTCCAGCAGCTCCACGTCCTTCTTATGTTGGGGGCCCCATGTCCATGCACAACCTCGGCATTGCCTGGCACGGCTGAGGCGGGATGCGATGGGATGGGATGGGGAATTGGAGATGCTTGGCTGGTCAGTGCTGTGTTAGCTCACACGAACAGCAGCAGGGAGATGGCATTGCCCAGGGACATGAGTCTATGACAGCATCCTGGTACCAGTGGGGAGGGAACCCAAGGACCCAAACTGGCCCTTCTTTGGAGCAGCTCTTCAAGGCCAGTCCTTGGCTGGGCAGGTTAGAAGAGGTTAGAAGCAGAACAGGATCCATGGCCAGCCCGTCCCTATGGACAAGGGGGTTGTCGGGGTGTTATTTCTGTGCACCAGCTGCTCCGGAGGCGCTACCTTTCCCATGCACAGGCATACGGTGGAGGCTTGTTAATTACAGCAATTTACAAATTGCTGTTGTGGAATTGGCTTCATTGGAAAGAGTTAAAATATTTAGCTTGATTGAACATCTGCTACCCTTAATTCCGAGTTTATTTAAGGGGAGCTTTTGCTGTTGTTGCTGCTATGTGCCTGGATTTCGTTATCGGCGTGTGCTTGCAGTGCCGGAGATGACCCAGTTCCACTCTGCCCATCATCCCATCCCTTAAAACCAGGGAAGGGACGTGCCCCACTGCTTCCTCAGTGGATTTTCTCCCATGGCAAGTCCCTGGGTTGGCATTGCCCCTGTTGTGGTGGGTTACGAGCCTTTAGCTGGATTTTATCCCCATCTGCTGCATCCCAAAGCACAGCTGCAGATTGCAGAGGGGGAATCCAGCAGGATCCGTCCCTGGAGCCCCAGCATCCCAGGAACCTTCCTGAGCTTCCAATCCCCCCCTTGCCTGCTCCATGCCTCATACCCCTGAGGGAAGGGGTGGGCCAGGCAGAGGGGCCCCTTCCCTTCACCCTGCATGATCCAATTTGGATATGCATCAAAATACATGACCAGATTCTTTCCAGAGGCTGTACAGTGTAATTAGCTGATGGGTTAATTGTCAGGTTAATTTGCCATTGGAACAGCTTGCCCGGGAAGATGGAGCTTTTCCATTGCTTGAGGGTTTTCCTGGCCTGGGAGGGATGCTGAGAGCTTTGGTTTGGTAACAAGAAGGCATCAAAGACAGACCCCATTTCACTGGCTTTATGTGGGGCTCAGCCCATGGAGGACCCTGAGCATGGAACTGGGTGTCCCTGGGGACCCTCAGCACCCACCCTGCCCTCCTGCCAGCGTGGGAAGTGAACACTCAATGGGGCCAGTTCCTTCGTGTCAGGTTTGCAATTAGTGCCGGGGTGTGATGTTAAATACATCATCCAGAGGGCAACAAGAGGTTAAAGGTGGGTAATGAAGACAGGGCATGGGGCTGCCGTCCCCATCCGGCCCTGCAGACAGCCCCTTGCTCCCTGGAACCCCAATCTCCAAACCATTTCCTTCTCCCAGGAGCTAATTTGGGATGAATTTAGGGAAAAATCCTTGTTCTCTCCTCATCCTCACCCCCAGCTGCTGGTACTGGGCTTGGGGGGGGGGAGGATTTTCCTTCCCCCCCATTCCCAGCTCCATGTAGAGCCCAGGGGCACCGTGAAGCCCTGTTTGGTTCCGTGACATTAACTTTGCGCTATCCCTGGAGCGTTTCCAAAGCAAAGTTTTATGTGCTGTGATTACACAAGGTGAATTGTCCCGTGTGTGTTTAATGAAACAGATACTGTGTTTAATGCGTCTGCGGGGAATTAGATACAGTCAGGCCATTAATCAGGCATCACTTGTGTGGGGAGGACAAGAGGAAGAGGCAGATACCCAGGGCTTTTACGAACCACGAGATAAATGCGAACGGCGCTTCCATGGAGAGTTGTGGTTTGTTATTGATGTTTCGTTATCCCTTTTACCACCTGGTTTCTATGGGAGCATCAATTAGTGAGGAGGATAACTGGAAGATACCAGCCCTGGGATGCGGGAGGCCATGGGGGACCCCCGCTATTAACCCTGTCCTTCCAGAATGGCCGGAGTTCGTGGCGAATTACGCACCGTGGTGGGCAACCCACACCCTGGACTGGCTGCGCTACGGCAAGAAGGTGCTGGTGGTGCACTTTGAGGACCTGAAGCGGGACCTGTTTGTGCAGCTGCAGCGGATGGTGGGGCTGTTGGGCATCGCTGCCTGCGAGGACCGGCTGCTCTGCGTCGAGGGGCAGAAGGATGGCAACTTCAAGCGCTCCGGCTTGAGGAAGCTGGAGTACGACCCTTACACCCCCGAGATGAGGAAGGTGATCAGTGGCTACATCCGGACGGTGGACACGGCTCTGAAGCTCCGCAATCTCTCGGGGGTCCCGGATGATTACTACCCGAGATGATGCTGACAGCGGCGGGGGGACCCGACCCTGCGTGGCAAGGAAAGGCTCGGTCTTCCCGGCCTCTGCCTATTCCACCCAGTGGGTGGCTTCTCTTTTAATGCTCCATTTGCTGCTATAGCTGTCGATCAACTCCCTGCATGAGCGACGAATGCTCCCAAACCATCGCTGAGCTTGCTTGGCCGACGCCGATGTGGACCCAAGGGGATGCGGGTGCTTTCCCTGCTGCAGCATTCCCACTCCATCCCGCTCCTGTTTCAGCTGCTGCAGCCCTCCTTGGCAATGCAACGGGTGATTTGTCCCCTTGGCCTGGCTGGTGGGGATGCTGCATTGCTCGGGCCCTGCCTGATGCATCCGATGGCAGTGGGCATCCCCCAACTCCCCTCGCTCATTGGCCAGCCCTGGAAGGATGCAGCTCATCCCTGCATGGAGCCCATTGGAAGGAGAGACCAGGGGTTTGGCACCATGTGGGTGATGCTCCATGGATTTGGTCAGAGGTTATGGAAATGGGGAAGGCTGTGCTGGGGAGGTGGCTGTGTCCTAACTGCACAGCCCCTTGGCTCCATGGGCACCACCGAGATGGGGAATCCCTGGGATGAGGTTGGTGTTCCAGACAGTGCTGCTGCTCCAGCCCCAGTGTCCAGAGGGGGGCCGTGACCCTCCACTTGTGGGGTGGCAGCCACCCCTGTGCATGTGGGCGATGCTCGAGAGGGAGACGTTGGCCCCGGGCAGAAGAGCTTATGGGACCCACAAGTCCTCATTTCAGAAGCTCACAAGCCAGAAGCAGTTTGGGGGGCTCCAAGTGGGGTCCGTGCTGCAGCTCAGCTGCTTCAAACCCTGCACATCCTGGGGCTGAGCTTTTAGGCGTCCGTCCAGCCAAACCCCATCCCAAAACGGGTCCCTGCTGCCGAGCAGGAGAAACCAAAGGATCCCCATGGGCATCGGGAAGATGCCGTGTGCCAGGCTGGCTTTGTGCAGTGCTGCATGTGGTCCCCAGCCATGTCCCTTCCCTGTGCCACCCTCCCAGCCCTGGCTTTGCCCCCGTCTCCTTCCAGCCTGCAAGTCCCCTTTGGATGTAGGTGCAAAAGCCATATATTGTACGCAGCCTTTTCTAGAGTTAGGTATTGACCAATTGGCTTTTAACTCTTGATCTTGATAGAAATCCATGCACAGGTCGAAATCCCAGAGCCACCCCCAGTCCATGTCCCAGGAGAGAGGAAAACTCCATGAAGAAAAAGGAGGATTTAAATAAGATATATTTTTCTAATGCACGAGTGGGGCAGCGAGGGCAGGGCCGGGGCGCTCCCGACCCCATCCCTTTGCATGGAGGTGGGAGAATGTGTTTGTAGGGAGCATCTGCCCTGTTTTTAACTCTTCCCTTGACAAACGGCTGGAGGTTTCCCAGGAGAGGCAGGGAGCCCCATCCCGCCGGTGGGAATCGAGCCCTGGGGCTGCCTACCTCGGTCAGAACTAATCCTCAGGTCAATCCAGCTATTAAAGGAGAGTTCTTGTTGCTATTCCGCCTTCCTGTGTGTTTGTGGGGCCGCCCCGACGCCCCCCATCCATCCCCAGAGCCCTGGGATGCAGGAGCAGCTCCTCTCCCCCTGCCTTTCATCACATTGATGCTCTCTCTGCATGCGAACCGCTGACAACGCAACCAAAGCAGCTCCTGCTTGGGAGTTTTATTACCTTTATAGTGGCCTTAAAGACAGGTTTATTGGGGTGCGTGGTGGGAGCGGGGAGATTTACTGCTGGCTTTACTCCCATTGCCTCCCATCCTTCCTCAGCTCCGGAGCAAGAGCAGGCTCAGTGCTGTTAATTCCTTTTCTCTTGGCTGATCCTTTCCTATGTGGAGCTGGAGAAATCCCTGGGGTTTTTATAGCCCTGGGTTTGCAGCAATCAAGACGCATGCTGGGCGTGATTTGTTCCGATGGCATCAGCTGAGGAAGGGGCAGTGTTCCCTTCTGCCCCTGCAGTAATTAAACCCCAAAAGCCAATTAATCTCTAACATCCCTAATCTCTGCCGGTTAATCTCTCTGGCTTCTCTATAGACCCCCTTCAGATGCTCAGGCTATAGCTTTGGAGGGGGAGATGTGTTGGGGGGTGCACCCAGCACAGAGACCCCCACATCTGCACAGCCCAAGGGCATCACCTCCACAAACCCCTCCAGCGCAGAGAGCAAAAGGGCCGAGGCAGCTCCCTGAGCACCAGCACCATCACCTTACCTCTCGTGTTTATCCCCCGCACTGTGGCTTTAAGGCTCCCTGAACCTTAATGCCTTTATTTGACCGCAACTCTTTATTCTGGTTTTAATTTGCAATGACACGGAGGGATTGGGAGTCATTCCCTCCCTATAAGTGTGTGCTGCACATCTGGCTGCGCACGCAGACACATGCACCCCACATGAGGAGGGTCCGTGTGTTTGCCTCCATCCCTGCTAATGCAGTGGCTGCTGCAAGCAGGAGCTGAAGGCTGATGGTTTATCTTCTATTTACTTATTAAATTCCAGGCTGTATTTTTGCCACATGGGACTGGCACGCAGTAATAAAACTGCTATCCCCACCGCCCCACCCCGGGAAGAGAAGCCAACCATCCTTTCTGCATCATTTTCACTTGCAAAGCTCTTGACATTTAATAGCCTGCCTCTGTAATGCCATTAGCCTGGCTCATCGGAAGCACTGCCATGTGCAGGCAGGGCAGGCAGCGCTCAGTGTTTCCATGATGGGTTCTAAAAGCAGCGCATCTTAAGGCTTGTCTCAGCCCCAGTGAGCCCTGAGCATCCTTGGGTGGGAGCAGGAAGCTCACACGGCCTCAGCGTGGGGCTGGGGGGTGACCCTGATCCCTCTTCCCATCTTCCTGCACTCAAACCCATCTATTTTCTGCAGTGTCTCATCCCCAGGAATGTTTTCCTGCCTCCCTGGTCCTGCATCGGCAGAGGCTGCTGCATCCAGCATCCAGCATCCAGCATCCTCCCTCCTGGGCTGGATGGGTTTCCCTGCGTTGCTGTAGCAACAGCATCTGCACCAAAATTCCCTGCTTTTGCCCCAATTCTATGTGGGTTTTGTGCTCAGCAGGCCCTGGAGGAGATGATGCTGGAGGAGATGATGCTGAAGAGCAGCTCAGGCTGGCAAAAGGCAGTGAATGCCCCTTTGGGCTGGATTCAATGATCAGATGATGCTGGGGCTGAGGTCAGAGGGATGGGGCTCCTCTTCCTCCCAAATTAACCCCTACACGACGTTCATGCTGCTGTTTAAATGAGAAGGAGCTAACCCACCTCAGCAGCACAATGGGAGAAGCTGCGCCAGCACTTCCACGAAGGCTCTATAATGGAGGAGAGATGCGAGTTATAAATCTGAGCAGCAGCAATTTTCCTGCCTGACAACGGAGGCATGTTTATTTATCAGCTTTACTATTTTCCATCAAATTTACAGTTGACAATCTGCCTGAATGGAATGGAGATAATTTAACCACGGCTCCAACCCGCCTGGCACCCAGGAAAGGGAAAGAGCAACGTGTTTATTCCTTTTCTTCCTAATTCCAACCCCAAATAAAGGCAGTGATTTATTGGGGAAGGGAAGCAGAGCTTTATTTCAGGGCTGGGACAGCTAATTGAAGAAGAGCAGTCATTAAGGACAGTAATGTGTTCCACAGAGATGGCTTTGGTGTATTTGGGAGTCATTTCCCAACTGCTTATGTGGAATGAGACCCCTGGAAGTGGTGGGGAATTACAGGGAGGCAGAAGTGGGGACGGGGTTCTAGGGATGGGGATGGGGGTCCTGGGATGGAATTTGGAGCTCGAGATGGGGGTGTTTGGCATGGGGTCAGTGTCCCAGCTCCGAAACCTCCTCTTCTTTCCCCTCCATCCCTGCCCTACCCTCCGATCATGACCCCTTAACCACAGGTCTCATGCAGGCGGCTCCGCATCCCACTCACCTCTTGAGCCTTAGCTGCTAAACCCAGTTACCCATTGCCCCAGCTCCTGCCCCAAAAGGAGCTGCAGACCCCCCCCAGTTGCTGCTGTGCTGGCACGGAGCAGGGCTGGTTTGTGCCACCCGGCCCTGGAGCCACAGCCCCAGCTGAGCCCCTTCCCTGGATGCTAATTACAGCTTTTGCCCATCACCCTCGAGTCATTGACCTCCCGCCAGCATTAATCAAGAGGCCGGCATTAATTCATAGCTAAGGACATCACCCAGCTGAGTGTATCCGTGCCTGCAAGACCAGGGGGATGGAGAATCAGCGGGACACCTCCAAGGACTCGTCATTTAATACACTGGACCTTCCCCTCGCCATAGGGGACTGCAGGCGTCATTCCCTCCCCTAAAGGAACAAAATAGCTGGCACTGATGAATCTTCACCATCCCCATGAGATACCGGGGCTGTGGCAGCGGCTCTGGCAGTATTTAGGGAACATCAAAGGAATTGAGGCAATATTGAGCTGCATTTCTTTGCCTCTCTGCCAAAGGGAAAGACAAACCTGGCTGAGGAGGCCCATGTGCACTGCGAGGTTCTGCTGGAGTTGGGTGATGAGTATTTCTGCCCTGTTTCTGCTTTGTATCCCTGCATTTTTAATGCTCCCTGTTTGATCTGTTCTGCCTGCCTTGATGGGTGACACGGGAACAGGAATCACTGACATCCCCCGGGGGGGCTCGCTCCGTGCTTGGCAGGTTACAAGGTTCAGCACCCAAACTTGGGGGGGTTCCCCCTTCTCTTCCCCATCCTCATCCCTCATGCCCGGATGGGGCGAATCAGCAGTGGGAGGGATGGAGCAGCAACGTGCTGCTTGTACCAGGGTGTTTGGATGCATATTGGGGTGAGGGTGAAGGATTTGACCCCCTCCTGCTGCCCCATTCCCCCAGGAACTGCCTCAAGTACAGAGCGGGTCTATGGGGGGGTTATGGATTGCAGGAGGTGATGGGGAGATGCAGGCAGGTCCCAAGCACAGATACTTCCCCCCCCCCCGAGAGCCGTTTGACCTCTTTAGGGACAACTTAAAGGGGGAAACCCACAAGGAGCATCTTTAGATCTCCCATAGGAGAGGCTTAGAGCATCACGCTCCCATCTCAGCCATAAAGCCTCAGTCCGCATCCGTGTGCCCCTCTCCTCCTGCCTGCCTTCCTGCAATCCCAAAGTCAGCGCCGGGAATCAGGAATATACGCTAGGAAGCGAATGCTTACTGAAAAGCCCTGGGATCCTTCCTGCTCCATGCAACGAGCCTGAGAGCATACGGGTGTATTTGTATGTAAAACAGGGGTTTTATTAAATAGGCAAACAGCTACAAAGGCAAACTCAAATATTAGGTCTCCCAAGCTGTCAGCGTAATGATGATTTAACCCAAGGTTATACACCGAGCCATCACTCTCTTGTTTGAAAGCTGTTTGCAGCAGTGATAGATGGGCTTGCAATTCCAGCCATGGAAATCAGTGAGGAGCATCCCCAATCTGGCACAGGCTGGGAGCATCCCAAACCAGGACCAAAGGGCAATAGAATGACACTGCATCCTCGAGGGACATGGACTGCCCAGGGAGGAGAACCTCTTTCCACCACCAAAGCCTTCCTCCCCTGCAGCCTCCTTGGTCACAGCATCTTCCAAGGGTATGGATCGGGCACAGGTTTTGTGAGGAAAACTGCATGGATGGTGCCTGCAGGCAGCTCAGCACTGTGGTGTAGCCCAGGGATGGGGCATTGCTCCCTGGGGAAGCAGCAACACTGCTCATCCTGATAGTTCCCAGCCCTAGGAGACATGGAGATGGCTGCAGTTGGGTGCCCTGCAGCCACCCCATGTTATAGAGAGCAGCACCCAACAGGCAGCATCACCAATCTGCCATTCATTTCCCTTATAATCCCCATCCCCTGCTGTATTCCCTTCCTGGGCTCAGGCTGGACACCCTTTATTTTCAGGATAAACCCCTCCACCCCTCCTGCATCCCACTTTTCATCATCCTCCATCACTGAGGACAAACACATCCGAGCACACACCATCAGCAGCACCAAACCTGCAGCCAAACACAGTGGATCCATCACATCCCTGTCCCAGGGATGCTGCAGTCTAATGGGAGAGGAGCAACAGCCTCATGTGGTGCAGGTGCTCCCCTCTCCCCATCACATTGATGCTAACGAGGTGCTGCAGATCAAGGTAGATGCATGAGGCAGTGCAGGGGGCAGATGGGATGCCTGATGATCTGCCTCAAATCCAGCTCCTGCCGCAGCATCCGCTATTATCCACGGCATTCCCGCAGCTCAGGGCTGCAGCTCAATTACTGGGGCTTTGTGATTGGGTTTATATCAGTGTCTGGCATGAGCCGCTGCTGGGAGCCTGGAAATAGCTCCATGCCTTTTGCTTCTTCACTTCATTTTCTATTTCCAAATAGCTTTCACAAAGCTGTTTTCTGCAGCTTTTGAATAAGCCATCAATAAATAGCTCAGCATTTGCGACCAGCTCTCAACTGCCCCCGTGCCAGCCCCTGCACAAAGCATCGCTTGGGCTGGGACACTCAGGAACCCCCTGTGCCAAACCTGGCTCCAGGGATGGGCTCTGCTCCTGCACCCAACACAGGGGGAGGACTCGGTCATTCCTTGCCTTCCTGGGAATGAGAGGCTGTGGGTGACACAGAGAAACCAGCACATCAATAAGCGTGACACCGGCGTCATGGTCAAGAAGGCCAAATGGTGCAGGACCTCCCAACTTAACTGTGCATGAAATTGGATGGAGACAGTGGCTCGGTCCGTCCCTCACCGCAGAGATTTGTGTGCAGCAGCAGAGATGGGCTCACTGCCTGGTCGGGAAGGACAAACTCATCCCATAGGACTGATCACACCAGGGAGCAGCCATCAGTGGAGCCAGGCCCGGGGTCTGGATCACTTAGAAGACATGCAGGATTTCCTGGTTGGGATATTCAAATCCCTCCTATGAAGGCACTTCCCAGGGTCTCTCTGGGTACAAAGTGCTCACAAGACAGCTAAAACCACTGTGATAGTACCAATATACTTTAGGGCTTTAACATAAGTAGCTATATGTATACATAGGACATAGGAAGCATCACATTTTGCCATAATAAGTATCATCCATGGTGGATTGCCACCCAGCCACCACATCCTCTGCCCAGTCTCCCATTAGGAATGTCTCTGGAAGTGGCAGGAATGCCTTTGCCAGGCCAGGCAATGCATAGATTAGACAGGAATGCCCCGAAATGTTCTCTTAAGTAGTTTGACGCGATGATCTTTGCAATTGCCATGGAAGATGAAGGGCAGCTGTATCTTCCCCATGTACATAAAGTGGCAGTTCCAACCCCTGCCAGCCCCCGGGCAGCAAGAGTAAAGAATACAGTACAGGACAGCGCTGGACCATGCTTGTCCCAAACAAGGGGCCATTGCAAGAGTGGCCACCATCACAGTGATGAGCATGGGCAACAGCAGAGGTTGAGTTTAGAGGACTGTTGTCTCCTTCTCAGTCATTGAGGACATCTTGGAGAAGCTCCTGTGCACGATGCTGGAGTGTCCCGTCTCCTCGCTGAGGGCATTCACCAGCCTGGAAAGGATGGTGACCTTAAACTTCTTGAAGTCCTGGCCCATGAAGACGTAGAGGACGGGATTCATGCAGCTATTGGAGGCAGCGAGCGCTGTGGTTATGGGGATGCTGATCTCGAACACGGAGCGCGGGACCATGTCGGGCTCCGTTTCCAGGAGGTTCAGGAGGTGGTAGGGACTCCAGCAAAGGAAGAAGGTGACTATAATGGTGACAATGATCTTGAAGGGCTTTTTGGACTTGGCGAGGCGGTTGCGGCGCAAGTTGAAGACGATGGCGATGTAGCAGAACGTGATGATGGTTATGGGGAGGATGTACCCAGCGAGGAACCTGGTGATGTTCACTGTTCGGTGCCTCATCAGGGCCAGGGCTTGGTAAGACTTATTCCTGGAGAGGGAGAAGTTGCTGAAACAGATCACGGAGTTACGGGCTTGTGCAGTGTCTCGGAAGACAAGGGATGGGCAGCTCATAATGATGCCGATGGTCCAGATAATCAAGCAAACTAAATAGGCTAAGTTGGTCGATCGATGGTTTTGAGACCAGACAGGAAAAACCACTGACACGTAGCGATCGAAGCTGATGGTGGTGAGCAGAAGGACACTGGTGTACATGTTGAGGATGAGGAGGAAGGAGTTCAGCTTGCACATGACTGTCCCGAAGATCCAGTTGTACCTCATGGCAGTGTAAGCAATGTTTATGGGCAGGAAGATGTTGAAGAGGAAGTCGGCAACGGCCAGGTTGAGGAACCAGATGGCATTGACCGACTTCTTCATCTTCAGAGTTATGATGGCGATGACAAGGCCGTTCCCCAGGATGCCCAACACGCAGGACATGCTGTAGATGATGACAGAGAGGATCCTTGCAATGTCCTTTGGGTCGTGGGATGGGTCTGTCCACACACTGCTGGTCGTCTCCTCATAGGTGTAATCTGGGTAATCACTGTAGTTATCAACATCATCCAAGTAGTTGGACAGATTGGAAAGCGCCATTATCTGAACACAAATCACAGCCTGCTCAGTCCTGGTGATGGTGATGCTCCTCTGTGTTTCTGCTGAGCAAACACATGGTGTTAATCACAGCAAGCACAGCCACAGGAGGGACACCAGCCCCCCAACCTGCACGAGGGGCAATGGAGATGGGGAATGGAACACACATGTATAGGGAATCCCATGGGAACCCTGTCGCTGGCCATGGCAGAAGATGCTCCTGTGGCTCTTCACTGCGTTCCCACCTCCCAACCAAGAGCCATCAGCGCCCTGAGCTGCAGGACGTGATTCAGCCCCTTGTGTCCTCCAGGATGTGGCTGCAGCCTCATCCTGCAGAAAACGCCTCTTCCCCGCCTACTTCCAGGGTTAAAACGAGGATGCTCCTGATTAACAGCCCATTAACAGCTCTGAGCCCTTCAATCTGCAAAGCATTATGGCTCTGCTCTTCCTTTCTCCTGAGCACCCCAGACTGGACTGAAAACCCAGCAGGCAGCTCACCACTGGCCCCACTGATGCCACTGTGGAATTGGTGTCACATCCGCTCACCTCTCCTCTCCAGTGCAGCAGATTCCTGGTGGGATCCAGGGATAGGCAGCACCTCAGTGTCCCACAGCACGCAGGCAGCTCCCTCCACGCAGGTTTAGGGACAGAGCTGTAACATTAAAGCTGAGATTAAATAAAAGGCCATTCGCCCTCGGATGTGGGGTTAGGGAGGAAACGGACTTTGCCACGCTGTGATTTAACCCTGTGCAGCCTCCTTGGGATAACCCAGCACAGCAGTCCTGAACCGTGCACTCAGCACCAACATCCAGTGCAAACCAGCATCAGGAGGCACATGCAAAGAACCCTACAATCAAGCCCATGGTAATGTTATAACAAATAATGAAAGCCATAAATAGGAGTGAGGTGCCTGGGCTCTCCCACCGTTATTTCCCTGATTAAATCAGTGCCCAGCCTGCTTTAAAATGTTAATTGCAACACCCAGCAGTGTCGTTTGCCATGGTCTGGATCCGGCCTCCACCAGGCACTTAGAGCCCTGCGTTAAATGGGTTCAACCCCTCCCCTGTGAACAGTGACAGCGGGTTAATGCCAAGAGCCGCCGAAGCCAAACAGCCAAGCCTCAGCACAGCGCATCGCACCCAACCTTGGCCTTGCAGGGGGGGCCATGGCTCTGCCCATCCGGGCTGGACCCTCCTGCTTTCAGGACTCAAAGGTCCCCCCAAGCATCACCCTCCCCACAGGCCTGCTCTGGGCTCCCCATGGTGATTGTGTTGTAACCTATTGTTTTCTCCCTGGGCTTTTCCTCCTGTTCCTTCCTGCAATTGCTGCTGCTCCCACCGCTCCCACCAGCCAGGGGCTCAAATCACAGCCCCACGGCCTCCCCCTTTCCCGTGCTCCCAGCGAGCAGAAGTGGCCAGGATAAATGAGGGTTTAGTGCAAAGCTTGTGAATGAGCCTGAGCTGGGAGAAGGCCCTGACCCAACAAGACCTTGCTCATCAAAGGGATGAATTAAAGTTGATGATCCAGTGAAGTATCAGCAGAACTGGCTCCTACAGCGCTGACTGTTCCTGTTCCTGGTTAATGAGCCATTCCCACCGCTGCCCTTATGGACCAGCAGGTTCCTTGTCATCACCTTTACAAAGGCAAAGTTGCAGGTGGGGAGCCCAGAGCCCCATGTGCATCCCACCCTGTAGCATCCCATCCCGCCACCCTAATCCAGAGACAGTGATGTTCCTCTGGGGGGTTTTGCTCTTTCTGGGGAAGAAGCTCCTAGGAAATGCCACCAGCATGTCATTGACCCCATGGGTGAGCAAGGGACCGGGGGACCTGCCCCTCGCCACCATGGAGCCAGCCAGACCCCATGTTTGCTGCACTTCTTAAGGCAGACAGACAAGGAAAGTGGGGTAAAAGCAACCCCAACCCCTACCAGGGCTGGCCCTGGTGCCCACTCAGGATGAGGATGCCAGATTGAACAGCAGCAGCAGGGCTCTATTTCCCCATGGGGTTTGGCAAATGATGGGTTGGTTTCCAGGGCTCGTGTGGAGCCATCACAATCCCCACAGCAGCAAGCAGGGAGCTGCCAACCCCACCATGAACCTCCCAGGATGTCCTTGGCACCAGGATCTGAAGCCCAGACCCATTGGAAAATCATCCAGCAAATTCCCACCTGCCTCCCTAAACCCTCCCCAGGCCAGAGCGGGATGATTGCATGAAACCTCCCATTCCTCACTGCAGAAAAATCCCAGAGTCTGGAATTAGAGACAAAGCCACACTCGCCAGAGTGTTCCAGTGCTCCGCTCTGGGTTGCAAATACCCGGCTCGAGCCAAAACCACTTGCTCTCCATCGGATCCATTCATCTCTGTCCTCCTACCTCAACAAACACGAGCACAGGATCTACCCAAAATAGCCTCTGGTGCAGCCAGCCGCCGCCGGCCCCGTCATTCCCGCAGCTGTATTTGTCTTGGTACCCAGGGAAGGCTGAGTCCGGGCCGTGGGCGCCGGGGTGGGATTCCCGACGGGCGGCTCACGCATCGCCAGCAGCCCGGCGCGCACCGGGGGAGGATGAGGTCAGGAACTGTTGTTCTTGGGAAGGCAACAGGAAACGGAGAGAGAACAGCAGAAAATGTTCAAATCCAGCTTTTCTGGGCGAAAGCTCTCCCGTGGCCAGCACAGACGGGCGGGGGACGGATGTGACCGGGGTTACAGGGAAGCGGCCGGATCCGCATGGCGGGATGCGGCTGCGTCCGAGGAGGACAGGGGATGCTCAGCATCCCGGCAGTGGGTGCTGCCTGCACCAAGCGTTTATGGACAAGCAGGCTCCCTGCCTCCTGCCTCCCCGATGCCTGCAGGCAATGCTTTTATTGAAGCACTGATTCAGGTTGAGGGGGAAAAGTAATCCAATGAAATCAAATCAAATGAGCAGACCTGCTTTTGAGCGCTCAAGATCCTGCCTGAGCTGTCCAAGCGCATCACGCTTTTACCCATTCAGTGCTCTGCAATTGGGCTGGGACCAGCCTGCTTGTGCTCAGGGCCCCACAGGCACTCCTCCTGCACTGGGGAAACCGGGGGTGCCCTTGGGTTAGTGCTTATCCCACCTCAGAGCATCCACAGGGTGCGAAGGACGTGCAGAGCCAGGACCAACCCCTGGGAAGCGGGCGGATGGCCAGGGTGGGCTCTGCAATCCCCGCCAGCTCCTGCAGCTGCTCTGCCTTTGTCCCCCTCCTTCCCAGCAGCACTTTGAGGTCCCAAACCCCAAACCCGCTTCCTCCGGCACACGTGGGAGCAGCCGGGCTGCCCACGCAGCCCCGATCCCGGAGATGGGAATTGCAGGCAGATGTTTGGGGGAAACACACGGTCATTCATCTGGGGAGCTTTGGGAAGGGCACGGGGAGAAGCAGCATCTCGATGTCCCCCTGGACCTGCAGCACTGGTCCCCTCTGAGCTCTACATCCCTGGATTCCCCCCACAGCAGACACCAGTCCCAGTCCCATGGGAGCCTGTTGCTCTGGCCAAGCTCGAGTCCAGCCCTGTGGGATGGATCCTGAGCACAGCAAACTCTCATTGCTGTCAGTGGGAGCATGCCCTAGGGAAGATGGATGCATGCCCCATCCATCCCTCTGGCACCCCCTTTTTCCAGCACAGGGTTACACTGGAGGGACATCCCCACCAGGATCCAGCATCCAGCCCCGCAGTGGCAGCTTCCAGTCCTGCATGAGGGATTGATTGCCAGCACTCAGGGGAGCAAGAAAATAAGAGAATGGGAAAGCATCTCTGGGTACCCAGCTCCAATTCACCCTTATTTTAACCAGCAGTTGCCATGGCAACAGCTCCTGCAGGGAGAGATGCTGCGCAGCATCCCTACAAGGATGCCCAAGGGAGGGAGCCCCAGCCCTTGCTGTAAACCAGCCACCAGCCACATGCCCATCACAAGGGAGCTCAGACCACACCACTGCAACCCAGACCCCTGGCCTGCCCTAAACCTGCTTCCCAGCCACATTCCCATCTCTGCCACGCATCCCTGGACCCCCTGTCCAGTTCCAGCTGGATACGAAGGGGACAGGGATGTGGGATGCAAAGGGAGAGGCAGCAGCAGGACGCTGAGCATCCACATCAACCTAACACCGAGCACATGGGCTCCTGCCAGCAAGGATTCGGGCTGGCATCTCCCAAGTCACCAGCAGCAGGGGACCCCCAAGGCAAAGGGAAGGAGCAAAGCCAGTTCCCATAGGGGAAACTGAGGCACCGAGCTCTGCCCCAAGGCGGGCTGGTGGGGACGTCCAAGCCCTACCTGTTTCCATGGCATTCAGATGCATCCCAGTTTCACTTCTGTGGAGCAGCCCTCGGCTCCTTGCTCTTCCAAGACCCCCATTCCCATCTGCCTTCGGCACCCCTGGCTGCTCTCTGCATACCAGCTAAGGCTCCGTTCCCAGCCCATGTGAACAGGGAAAAAAACAGGAATAGCTGGAAAAGGCAGCCTTAAGAACTCCGGCTGTGCCCAGGGTGGGACAGAATAACAGCATGAGTCAGTGTTTGTCTGGGCAGAGCCTGCCAGGCTGCGCAGGGCAGGACGGGTCGGGATGGGATGGGATGGGATGGGATGGGATGGGATGGGATAGGATGGGATAGGATGGGATGTAATAGGATAGGATGGGATGGGTCTCCACAGGCTGTTCCCCAGTGCGGGGTCACCCTGATGGAGACAACACCCAAATCCAGCCAGAACCTGGCGTTCAGCCCCAAAGCACAGGGCATGCAGGGCTTTTCCCAGGGTGAAGGAGCCTGCCCTTCCCTGGCACAAAGTGCCTGGGGTGCTAGGAGCAGCCCCATTGGTAAAATCCCGGCCTTTTGCTCCCATCCTTTCTGTTCCTGGGAAGGATTGAGGATTAAGGAGGAAAGTCACAGAACCATGGAATGGTTTGGGTTGGAAGGGACCTTAAAGCTCCTCCAGCTCCAACCCCTGCCACGGGCAGGGACCCCTTCCACTGGAGCAGCTTGCTCCAAGCCCCTGTGTCCAACCTGGCCTTGAACACTGCCAGGGATGGGGCAGCCACAGCTTCTCTGGGCACCCTGTGCCAGCGCCTCAGCACCCTCACAGGGAAGAGCTTCTGCCTAAGAGCTCATCTCAGTCTCCCCTCTGGCAGGTTAAAGCCATTCCCCTTGGCCTGTCCCTACAGGCCCTTGTCCCAAGCCCCTCTCCAGGTTCTTGTAGCCCCTTCAGGCACTGGAGCTGCTCTAAGGTCTCCCTGGAGCCTTCTCTTTTCCAGGCAGTGTTGGTCATTTTGGGCAATATTGGACATTTTTACTTACACAAGCAAAGATTCCCTTTAAAAAGAGCAGTTTGTGTTTCTGTGCTGCTTAAAACGACTCGAGCTGCATCTGAAATAATGAAAGTTCTTTCATATCCTCTTCTTGTCTTCTTTTTATATATATTTTTATATCTGGGCTGTTATTAATCCCAGGCTCTCCTGGCACTTTGCAGGCAATAAAAAGCCCAATAAAACTCCCTATTCCAGAGCATTCTCCCCATCCCATCGCACCAGCCCAGTGAGGACATCCCTAAATATGACCTGGGATTTACCACGGCTGCTTAGGGACAAAGCCAGCCCGAGACAGAGATGCAGAATGTGCCACCTGCGGGGCTGCTCTCAACCAGCTCCGGATTCTGAGCGAAAAGAGGAAGGAAACCATGGAAAAAGGAAACAGTTCTTTGCCTTCTGCTGCCAAGGATGGGGGACAAGCAAATCTCAGCCCCCCGTCATGTGAGAAAGCCACTCTGGATCCTTAGGAGCATCCTCCACTCGCAGCTGCGTGCTGCTCACCCAGCTGCATGCTGATCAGCACAGCAAAGAAAAGCCCCCCTGTTCTCCTTGGCCCTAACTAAGGGGATGCTATGAGGACATTCCCCCCCTCCCCTGCCTTCAAATTTGCACCCGGTTCCTTTCCCACAGGGAAAAACACTGGGAGATCCCATGAGTGAGGGCTGCAAAGAAGAGAGGGGGATTGGATGGGAAATAGGGAAAACCAGGGATTTTGGGTGAGGATGAGGGGTGGTGGTGGCCTCCAGGGTCATGGTCATGGCGCGCATTGGGACCCTGGAGGCCACCACCCCCCCTTGTGCCAAACCCAAGCCTATTTTATAACAACAGGGCAGCAAAAACCCTCAAGTAGTTGCAAATCCTTTGGGAAAAGGAGTGTTTTCCGTCCTGCAGGCAAATCCTCCCTCCCAAATACATGAAACTACATAAATTCATATATAGATATCAAAACCTAAAGGTGTGTACGTGAGCTTGGGATTTGGAGCACATCTCTGCTTCTTCTATCACCTCCTTAGGGCTAGAAGGCAAGCACCCCCAGGGTTACATGGCTTCAGCATCCCAGTGGAAGCTTCTTGGGATGTCGCTGAGCTTTCCCACCCCGAGAAGGACACAACACACGTATTGCTGATGGGAGGATGAGGAATAAACCAACACAAGCAGCTGGTTTATGGGCTCAGCACAGAGATGGGCAGCACTTGGGAAGGGGAAGCAATGCTCTGTGGCAGGATGTGGGGACATGGGGAAAGGAGCCTTTTTGCATGGTTCAGCTGGACACAGAAAGGGGATGAGGCAACCGGCTGCCTCTGTGCTGTGTCTCATCCAGCATGGTCCCTGCACCGGCTCAGGAGTCCCACGGGATCTCACAAGCAGGGTTGGGGCATCCCTTGCCTGTGGTGTCATTGACAAAGGGTGCTCTGTGATATGGGATGGGGCATCTCCACGCCAGACTGCCCTGCATCCCTGCCCCATCACTTGGGATGCTCCTAGATCAAACACACAGGAAGAGGGGTAACCCAAAGCCATCCCTGGGGTGCATGGCAGAAGGGGAGCGCATCTCCCCCATCACCATGTTCTCCCCTCCGGCACACTGGCCAGATCCTGCCTGTTCCCAGCTATTCATCCATCCAGGCCCTATGAACTAAGGTTGATCTGGATCCAGAAGCAGGTTTCCACAGTAATGAATCAGCCCATCCTGGTTTGCACAGGGACAGCACCAAGCACCAGCCTGGCCTTGGTGCTGTACCTGCAAGTAGTGATTGCCTGCAGTGTGCATGGTGCAAATGGAGATCCAGCAAGGACTGAGCCTAGATGGCCACAAACCTCTGCTCTGAGGCAGAGAAACCCATCCAGAGGGAGACAGACAATAAAAATACACAAACACGCAGTGACCGGACCCAAATCCATCACCATGCACCTGCACCAGGAGCATCCCATTCGATCAGAGCCCCATCACCTACATCAGTGTGTTGTTCTCTGCCTCCCAGCTTCATCCACAAGGGAGAAATCCCGGTTCCCTCAGAGCTGGTGGCTGCAACCAGGAGACTGGCACCCAAGTGGGGACCGTGGCAATATCCACTGAGGAGTGATGCCCACTGAGGAGCGATGCCATCTGCAGCCAGCACCATGCCCCGTGCAGGTGGGGACATCAACCCCAGCTGCATGCGGCCAAGCTCCCACAGGAGCTGAAAGAGGAATTGCTGCTCTTTGCACAACTCCGGGTTGCAACATCCCCCACGGCTGAATCAGGAGGAAATGTGCTGATGCTCGACGGGTCCAGCGCGGGGAAAGGAGAACAGACACAAAAAGCACAGACGTCTGCACCGCTCCGGGATGTGCCAATGCGGGAAGCTTGTGACCGGCATGGTGACATCCCGCTCCCAGGACCCCGGGATGGAGCAGGGGCCAGTGATGCAGTGTGCCATGCTTGTGGCACGCAGCGGGACGCAAACCCTTGCACCCCAATGTGCTGGGCAAAGCATCCCCCCCATTGGTAATAAATGCAGTTCACCCCCAAAAGCAGTAAACCCCATGAGAAACACGGTCCTGGTGGGCTGGGACCCATCCCATCCTGTCCCGCACCAACACACCCCAGTCCCCCTGGTACCTTGAGCATCCCAGTGACCTTTCCCAGTACCTCGTGCAGTGCCACGCTCCGTGCCGGGGTGGATGGTGCCAGGGTCACCCCGCGGCTGGTGAGGAAGAGGAGCTGAAGGCTGAAGGCTCCGCCTGGCCCCTGCTGCAGGCACAGCACCGCTCGCTCCCCGCCGGCTTTAAGGGCTCGGGGAGGGGAAGGAGTCACGGAGCATCCATCGCTGTCTTGGCAGCACGATGCTCCGGCAGCAACAGCTGGGAGAGGGTGTGACACCGGGAGCTGGGAGCGCTGGCCACGGCCCAGCCACAGGAAGCTGCTTCCCAAGGGGCCTCCTTTCCTGTCCCGTCCCCCCGAGCCGGGAGCTCAGCACCCGAGCGAGGGATAAGGGAGCACCGAGGGCTCCGGAGCGATGCCGGTCCCAGCCAGGGAGCCCCAACGGGGAGCAGGTGGCTGCCACCACCCCGCTGGGCTGTCCCCACCCCGGGTCAAGCCGTGTCCTCCGCTGCTCCCCCCCCACCGCCCCCAACTCCTTCCAAGCCGTTGAGTCACTTCCCTTCGTCAGATCTGGCTCCCAAACGCCGCCGCTGCTGCTCGGGGCTGCTGTTCCCGGTGGCTTTCATTAGCACCAGGATGCAGCAGCTGCTTCCAGCGGCACCCCCAGCCCGCACAGCCCCAGCACACCCTGACCCCATCAGCACATGGCAATAAAGCCTCTGGGGCGGCATCGGGGGGGTGAGAGAGGCACCAGGTTCCCCCGTGTAGGATGATGGGGATCGGGGGGAGCCTGGCCCCAAACAGGGAGGAGAGCCGGACCAGGAGCCCACATGGAGCAGGAGGTTCGGATAACCCCACGCTTGATGTGGCATTGAGAAAACCCGCTCCCTCCCTGCACAACCTCCACACTGCTCGGCCACAACAACCCCAGCCCAGGTTTAACCCAGCTGGGATAAAAGCCAGCACAGGGATGGGGGTGAATGGGAAGCACAAGGAAGTTTTGGGGTGATGCTGCCTGGGGAAGGAGCAGGATTTGCCCCCATCAGGACACCCCAGCACTGGTTCAAGCAGCACCGGTGCTGCCCTGGGTTCGCCACCAGCCAGTTCACCCCATTTCCCCTGCAGAAAGATGTGCCGACATCAAGGGTAATTAATTAGGATTAACTCATTATCCTCGAGGGGCTGTAAATACAGCCACAAAGCAGCCTGCAGGCCCAGCCAGCAAGGGGAGGGGAATAACCATGAATTAATGCTCTCTCCCTTATTGTGCTGGGACACAAACAGTGCGACTGCAGCCCAGCTCCTGAATGAGGCCTCAAGAGATGCACAGCCCAGGCAGCACCACTGCCCGCATCCCATGGATAGTAACAGGCAGTGAGATGGGAGCCAGGGGCCCCCAAAACCACCACAGGGTGTGTGGGAAGCAGGGATGCTCAGTCATGGATGCTCCTTGCCCAGGGCTGGCCTTGGGGCGCAATCACAGCGATGCTCTGCTGCGGTGACAGACAGCACCAAGGGGCAGGATCAGTCCAGCATCCATTGCCCCACACCAAGTCCTTTCCCAGCACCTGCCACCGCTCCCCCAGGCCAGGCAGGAAGCAGGATCCTGCCCACAGGCGTTATCCCTGTGCTTAGCACGTTAAAACCACGCTGACTCAGGATAAAGCAGCACATCCCTGCGCTGCGGTTTGGGGCTTCCCTCCGAGGCGCTCAGCATCGCCCGCACGCAGCAGCAGCTCCGGGAGGACAAACACCCCCTTCCCAGGCACAGCGACCGTGCACAAACACTGCAGCAGCAGCCGTGGGGATCAGCTCCATGCATGGGCCTGCCGGCTCCGGGCATCAGAACCAGCAGAGCTTCAGCATCCATCGCATCCCTGACAGGCACGGAGCCACCCACTCCGAGCACAGCAATTAGAGCTCTAAACTCAGCTGTAACACAAACTGGATGGTTTAGGCTTATTATAACCCCCCAAGCATCTCCCTGCAGAGCCAGGGTGGAAGGACCAAGCCCAGCAGGCCCGGGTGCTCGCCCTGCTCTCCTGTATGGGTGGTGGGAACCCGCCTGAGTCATCCCGAAGCAGACGTCACACTTAATGTGGAAGAAATTGCACGAAGCTTTTCCCTCTCCAGGGGAGTTCTCTCCGTCATCCAGCAGCGCTTTCCCTCGCCCTGGGCTGGGCTGCGGGGGAAAAACCACATGGAATGGCTGGAAAAGGAGCTGGGTTCGGCTGTGAGGACACGGCACATCCCAGCCCCAAACCCTGCCCTGCTTCAGGGCTGGCTTTATCTCCCCACATAACCACGTCCTGCCTTTCCCACGGGCAGGCTGTGGGGAGCTCATCCCTCCTGCTCTTGGCTTCACTGCGGTAACCAGCTCCATATCCCATCTCTGCCTCATGATCCGAGTGGAAATGAGAACTCATGGCCCAAATGGAAAGCCCACATACAGGATGTTGGATAGACTGCTCGCTGGTTTGATACAATCACAATGAAAACAGTCCCAGCCTTGTGCAACGAGGGGCTTATAAATAGCAGCGGGGCACGGGAACCCAGCAGGGCTCCACACAGCTCTGCCTGCGCTGGGAGGATGCTGCTGACACCCACTGTGGTCCCAGGGCTGGAAGTGATGCTGCTGGTTGATGGAGGCACTGTATCCCACTGCATCCCGTTGCTGGGACGGGCAGGACAAGCCCAGGGCATCCCTGTATCAGTAGCAAGCAGCAAGGCTCGCACCCAGAACATCCCTCCTGGTACCACTGCCCACAGCATTCCCAGTGCATTCCCCATCTCTGTTTGACTCCAGTTCTGCAGCATTTTTAACCCAGGCTGTGCTCCCTCTGCAGAGCACTGTCAGGTCCTCAGAAACACAAGTGGGACATGGAGGAGAGCATCACCCACCCATGGGCTGGGATACGGCTCCAGCATCGCCCCTTCTCACCCCACAGCACCTGGAAAACACCCTTTGCACAGCAGGGATGATGCCACTGGTTGCTAACACCCCATCTGCGGGGCAGGGTGATAGCTCAAGCCTGGGAAGTGATGGACGTGCCCAAGCCGGGTGATTTACTGATGGTTTCGATCAGTGCAGGAGCTGTCACAGGCCCCTGACAGCTCCAGGAGCGGGGATGAGGGATTGCTGGGCACCAGCACTTTGTTTTATGGAAACCCCAGCCCAGGACATCCTCATCAAGTCACTTGTTCCTTGTCTTGGAGCCCTTCCGCAGGTGACAGAGAGGACGTCACCCACCGCGGATTTATGACAGGGGTGGCTCTGGGCATCAAATCCCAGCTGAGGCCTTGGGGGTTCCCTTTGGGACACAGGGACCACTGGTGCTCGGATCCAGCGGCACTCCAGGGCCTGCCTCCCCTCAGCAGGAACCACTCCTGGTCCCCGAGGCAGCAAGGAAAGCTTGGGATGAGCAGATGCTGCTTACTCAGCAGGAGGCATCCACTCGCTTCACGCCTTTCCCATGGGAGGCCCTGCCTCTGCCCAGAGCCCCATGGGAGGGGGTGAGAGCAAGAGTTTCCTACAGCTTTCCACCAGAAAAGATGGCATCTGGAGCAGTAAACGCCAAGGGGAATAACAATTCCCACTGAAAGGGAGAGGCGAGGAGCAGCACCAAGCTCCTGCATGCAGAGCTTCATCACTGGGGGCTCGGGGCACTCAATAAGCTTCAGTGGGAGCTAGAGGCCACTGCAGCTGAGATGAGAAGCAGGAGACGGCATCCCCTATAGCCTGCTTTTGCCCCATCCCTGCAGCGCTGCTATTCCAGCCCTCAGAAACCAGCCCCCATCACAAGCAGCGCCAAGGCCCTTTGGAGAGGAGCTGGAAAACAAAGTCAGATCCTGAGGGTGATACCTGGGGACCATCCCACTATTCCCGGCTCAAATGCCAACAGTTTCCCTGGGATCTTTGCAGTCCCCTCCCAGTACAGGGATCCCACACATCTGGATGGTAGATCCATGATAAGGAACCACCAGCAGCATCTGCCCCAGCAAAGCTCCTGTGGTCACAGCCTCGAGGATGCTGAGGGCCCCCACAGTACCTCCATCCATTAGCTCAGGGGCTTTATGCAGAGCCAAAACCTTCAACCCAGCTCCATTATACCTTTGCTCCATGCAGGACATTCAGGAAGGGTCTCTCCTCCCTGGAGTCCAATTGAGCATCTCCAAACTGCCTCCAGCCCTCAGACCTGGGAGGAACAACAGTGGTCACAGCCCCAGCATAGCCAGTGTGAGCCCTCACCAGAGCAGCCCTATTGATTGTCCCAGCTGAGCACCAGCCCCCAGCCAAACTCCATCACAGGGACCCAACAGCACTGAAGAGAACCTCTCCCCTTCTTATGGATGCAGCACAGGCTGGGGTTTTCCAGGGATCAATTCCCCAGGGTACCAGAGGCTCAATTGCTCCCTAGGCTGCAGCTGAGCTGGGGGGGATTTGCCTCCAACCAGCCCAGCCTGGGGAGAACAAACCCATCTGGTTCATATGAAATGTGCACTGCCAGGGATGGGGCAGTCACAGCGGTTCCTTTAATTCCCTCTCCAGATTCCTTTATTTCTATGGCATGAGGGAAATAAAGCAGCTCCATGATGTAAATCCCTCCCAGCAAAAGAAAATCCCTGAGCCAGGAACGGGCCCGGTTCTGGATGGATTTTACTAATAAAGGGGAAAATGAGGTTATTTCCCTTCCCACCAAGGAAAGAGCAGTGCCAGCAGAGCCCTTCATCCCACCCTCCAGCTGTATGGATGTGGTGAGGACCATGGAATGAGGCAGAGGAAGGGATTAAAGCAACATCTGAGCGAGTTACGTCTCCGTTCCTACCGCCTCCACCGATTCATCTGAATTCCCGCAGGATCCTCTCCATGTGTTCTGCTGCACAAGATTAATGGTGAATTGAAAATCAGATTTTTCACCTTGGGACATGCCCATAAATCTGGGAAAAGCAGCGACAAGCTCTTTGCCAGAAATATCCAGCGATGGAGCAGGATCCTTTGGGATTCCCACTCACCAATGGGTTTCCCCAGGGCTCCTTGCAGCGCAGCAAACTCCTCCTTGCTTTTCCCCTCCCGGAAGGTGGTTTGGGAATGTGAGGGCGAGAAAGCTGAATTCCCAAGTGGGCTGCACCTTCATTTCGTGCTGTTTATCTGATTTGAAGGGGTTTTATCCCCCAGCTGTCAGCAGAGGCGGGAGGCAAAGGCTCCATGGCTTGCTATGGGCAGAGCAAGCTGGTACATGCAGGATGCTCTGCATCCTGAAACCGCGGCTGTGGCCCTGTAGCTTCTGCTGTCAGCACAGTTCTTCCCCACCCCGCACCCCATGTACCCCCAAACTGTTCCCAAATCGTTCCTTTTGCCAGAACTGAGTGTTTTCCGCAGGGATCACGTCCCCCTGTGGGAACTGTGCCATCTGTTTCCTTGTCTGCCACTTAAAGTGGGGTTTGTTACTGTGACATCTCCTGTGGGAAACCACTGCAGGTCAGGACTGCTTGTGTCTGCATCTCAAAGGGGAAAACACCCAACCACAGAGCCCTGGGTCTGGAAAACAGGAAGACTCCGGCTCTTGTGATGGTGCAGAGCTCAGCTGCCTCCTCTGGACACCAGCAAGTGCTCGATGTCAGCATCACTGCCTGCTCCCGAGCTCCTCAGTCACTGCATTTAGTGGCTCAGTGGCCGCCAGCCCCTGGTCCTAAGGGAATTTAAGATGGAGAGGGGTTAAATGCAGCCTGCCAGGGCTCTGGGTGTGGATGCTGAGCATCCCACCATGGAGATGGATGATGCTGACAGGTCTTTAATGGCTTATGTTAGCTACAAAACAGTGGAAGCTTAGTTAGGGCTCACCCTAAAAACTCCTCAGGTTGTGCCTACATAGTGTCCCACATGCAGGGAGGCAGTGGCCAGGATATAGGACACAGGCAGAGGTGAGTATTCCTGTGATCTCACACCAAATAGAACCCTCGGTGTGGCTGATGAACCCCTTGGGAAATACCCAATTACCTGAGTAACCACCTGGATTTGTCTTCATAACAGCAACAGGCTTCAACGTCCCAAACACCAGTAAGAAATCCTGCTTTTCTCTTTATGATCTTCATAAATAAACCCAGCTTTCCTTGCAATTCCCTGTTGGGCAACGCAATAAGGGACTCATGGAGCAAGGTTTTGCAGGGACAAGTGTTTTGGCTGGTGCTCACAGACCTTCCCAATGCCCACCAGCAGCAGCCAGTGACGGGTACCATGCTGGGAAGCAGCAGGGATGCTGCTTCCATGCGGGAAGGCTCAGCATCCCCGCCAGGTCCCTCCAGCTCCAAGCAACCAATGCCATTTTCAGTCTCATTTTGGCTGAGGAGTGATGGCCTCAGTGCAGGTCCCCAGGGCTCTGCTCCCCCCCCCCCCCGTTAAAAATAACATCAAAATATGCTTTATTCCTGAGCCCGTGCCAGCCATGGGGCTATTTATGGAGCAATGAGAGAGTCACTCTATGAGGCTGTGGGGTACCTGTGCCCTCGATGGGATCCATTACATCTTATTCCCGCAGCCAGATGTGGCTCGAGCATCCTGACGTCCAAATCTGAGCCCTGTGCTGGATGCAGCCCTGCACCGGAACCAGTGCAATACACAGACCCCTGATCCCAAAATGCACCCGTTCTGATGGGAATTATAGATGAGACTTATTTAAAAGAATAAATAAACATTAGGAGCTATCAAAAGGAATTCATTAACGGTGTTGGTGGAAGCCAGAGCCGGAATTTGCCTTGGAAAGAAAACAAATGAGAGCCCAGGAGGGAGCCCAGGGAGGGAAAGCCGCTCCGCGGAGCTGCACGCAAATGTTCTGTGTCACATTATACAGAATTAATGCTCCGGCTTGTCTGCGCAGATGAAAAGGATTTAACCTAAAGAATCAATTATGTTTCCTCACAGACGGCCTAATCTAACCCGGGTGGGACCTGAGGGGGAGCAGAGCCCCTCGCCTGTAAATCCCTGACTCGCACAGCTCGGAGCTTCAAAGCACCGGGAGCCGTTTGCCGGTGCGGAGTCAACTCCATCCAGATGAAACCACAGCCTAGAAATAAATCCATCACCTATTACTAAGGAGAGTTAAGGTGAGGAAGAAGAAACGTGGCCACTGTTACCTTTGCTGGCTCTGGCTGTCAGTGTCTTCTGACTGGAGCACTTCAGCATCACCCATCCATCTGTCCCTCTGTTGAGACATCTCCAACATCATCTGTCCCTCTGGACCACTCTGAATCCCCTTAGAATCACCCTTCTGGCCATGCACCCAATATTGCCTATCTATCTATCTATCTATCTATCTATCTATCTATCTATCTATCTATCTATCTCTCTGTCTATCTATCTATCTATCTACCTACCTACCATCTATCTATCCATCTATCCATCTATCTCTATCTATCTATCATATATCTATCTATATCTATCTATCTACCTATCTATCATCTATCTATCTACCCATTCCGACAGCTTCAAGCCTGACCCAACACCACCCATCCATCCATGTGTCTGCAGCAGGCAGCACAGGGCAGCACAAGCAGTTCCAGAACCACCTCCCCTGTCTTCCCACATGCCCATTTACACCCCTCTGGCTCAGGGTGATGGTTTGAAACATCACCAGCACACCTGCCTGCCCTTGCTCTGCCATGGACAGCGTGTGCTGCTGCCAGGCTGAATACACATCCATGTCCTGTGCTGACAAGGGGGTGCCACACGAAACACTCAGTAAATTAACAACTTGCTCACATACTGGCGACTTTATCAATGAGCTAATGGATGGACCAGTTCCCAGCCACACCGGTGACACTCTGGGCTCACAGTTCCCGGCTGGAAAGAGCTCAGCATCATTCCCTCCAGGCCCACGAGTGATTTCTCTCCATGTAAGAGACTGATCTGAAGGCAAACGAATGCAGTTTTGACTTTAATAGAAGCAAAAAAAATCCCTCTGCTAATTTTCTATCTGTGGCAGGCTATTATTAACGTGTCATTATTCTTCAGAAAAATTTGATCCTGCGTGGCCCAAGACACATAAAGTCTCTATAAACTGCAGCGGGTGATTTATGACTCGGCATCTGGGGACCTGAGTGAAGTAATTCAGCCCTGTCACTTTTTGTTCCTATTTAAGAGTGTGCTGCAATTAATGTTTGCCCGCCGGGAGTCCTGCAGTCAAAGTGGCATCAAAGTCACCGCTTTCATTTGACAGAGATGAATTCATCATAAAGCATCCCCCCGAGCGGGAATACCCCCGGCACAGGCAGTCCGGCAGCGATGCGAAAGGGATGAGCAGCTCCAGCAGCGCCTCCTGCAGCCCCTGCCATGGGAAAGTGCCGTTTCCTAGGCTTTTCTCCCCGGTTTCTCCCTGCATCGGGCCCCAGCAGCACCAAAGTGCAAGTGCAGGGGGGGTGATGTCAGGATTGCTGCTGTCTTCTCGCCATCACCTGCAAGTTAAAGTGGCCACTGGGATAAATTGCTGGGGTTTGGGGTCCCTCCGTCCTCCCCTGTCTCTGTTTGAGCTCTTAGGCAGAAGCTCTTCCCTGTGAGGGTGCTGAGGCGCTGGCCCAGGGTGCCCAGAGAAGCTGTGGCTGCCCCATCCCTGGCAGTGTTCAAGGCCAGGTTGGACACAGGGGCTTGGAGCAAGCTGCTCCAGTGGAAGGGGTCCCTGCCCATGGAGCCGGATGAGCTTTAAGGTCCCTTCAACCCAAACCAGGCTGGGATTCTGTGGTTCTATTACATACATATAGATGAAAAAGCCATTGCAGGCAATGCAGAACGCAGCACAGCTCCTCCCACAGAGAAAAGACAATTCAGGAACCAAACACCCACCTGGGATCCAGCACTGGGTGCCCTCATGACCAACTCTGGCCATGCAGCATCACCGCACCAGTGCCAGCCCCACCAGTGCCCTTGGGCACCTCACCAGGACACCACTGCCCACGGAGCACAGGGCTCATCAGCCGCTCACCCCACACAGTAACACCCTCAGCACAGGCTGGGACTATCTCCCAGTGCTTCTCCTTGCAAAGCTGCTCTTTATTTGCAATGGGTGATGGGGAGAGATGTTATTCCCCAGTCCAAAAGCATCGTCTCTGCAGCACCAAGTGAAGGAGGGCCTCAAACTTCAGGTGGAGCAGGTGAAATCTGGGGTGGCTTCATCCTCATCTCCTGGCACCATGGGCAGGGGTGAGGGTACCAGCCCCACAGCATCACTACGAGCCACGTGGTATAAGTGCCTGGAGCAATTATGGAGAAACAAGGGATGTGGGGATGAGCAAGTGGTTGTGCTAATGAGCCCCAGGCCTGGGGAGGGCGGCCCAGGGATGTCTGTTCTGGCTCTCAAAGGGCTGCTGGGGCCACATCAAAGCACCACAAAGGTATCTGGAAATAACCAGCCCTGCGATGGGGGAAGCAGAGTCAGCAGCAGCAATGCTGCAGAGCAGGAGCTGGGCTGGGGACCGTCCCCCTGCCACATCCACAGTGATGGAGGAAACCAGCTCTGCTGAGCGGGCAGGAACTTTGGTATTTCCAGCTTGGGGCCTTCTCAGATTCTCCTTTAAATAGCCCCAAAACCATCCTGTCCTGCCCTGTCCTCATGGAGGTGATGGTTTCCCTCTCTCATGGATGGACCCTAATAAATAAACCCACCATGAGCATCACCTCCCTCCCTTCTGGCTTCCCTGCAGCCAGGGCAGGGGCTGAGTCAGGCTCCTTCCCTATAGATTCAAGCAGCTTTGGTGGGAGAAGAGCTGAGCCAAGTGATTCAGATGCCTTGCAAAGCTGGAGGGATCAATCACCTTCCCCAGGCTCTGCTGGAGGGAGCAGCATCATAATCCTCACTATTTTAATTAGGTTTGCCTCTGCTTTATGTCCCGTGACACAGAGACATAATGAAACTTCTTAAATGCAGTAATTTTACACTAAAAGGTTATTAATGGTCCAGTGCTCACTAGGAAGGGAAAGTGAAATGATCAGGTGTGGATGCTCTGGTTTTGGGGGGATTGCAGAGCTTTCTGGGGCTGGCAGCTCCCATCCAAGAGGCAGGAGGCAGCAGGGACAGCCTGAGCCCAGCAGTGAGGGAAGGTCACTTCTTGCCCATGTATTGTTTTAATCTCCAGCTCCCTCAGAGTCACCCAACCATGCCCACACCGTAAAAGAACAGAGGAAAATGTAGTAAGATTTCAGATTGCTTCTCCCAAATTCAAATTGTTTCATCTATTCCTTCCATAACTCCCGCACTCCCCATTTTCTGCCGGTCTTTTCTTCACCAAGGACAAGTTTTTGTGCTAATGAATTCATGAATTGTATTTACTAACTGCTGCAGAGGAAATGCCCATTACTGGTGCTGAGGTGGGGCTGGAGCGGCTGCAGAAGGTCCCCAGCCTGCTGCAGTATGAAGCTCACGTAGAGCTGCTCCACACGCTGCCACCGAGAAGGGTGCAGTAATGGAAAAGACCTTATAAATCAATAGAGCTCTATTGAAAACTCAGGCAGGGCTCCACATAACAACCCCCTCTCCTTTTAATCTGGGGGGGTGTGTGTGGAAATAAAGGTTGGTAAATGGGAAGCTGAGGTACCCCAGCTTGAGGCTGCTTCCCCTGCACATCTGGCTGGGGAGATGCTGTGGGAGGAATCAACCCCATGTGGAGATCCTGTGAGTGTCGGACATTCGGATTTATCTCACCTCTGATTTATCCCCTGGTCCTTCACGGAGAGGAAGAAATCCTGGCCAGGGAGCTGAGGGACTGCAGTGAGCACCTTTTATTGCTACCACAGAGCACAAACAGGCGCGGGTACATTGAAGCTGCCTTCATGGAGGAATGATGTGGCTGTAATTCCCAAGGGAGATGTAAAGCATTTCCCTGGGCATCCCATCCCTGAGTGCTTTACCCATGTGCAGGGCACCCACCACCCCCAACCCCAGCAAACCCCCAAGTCCTGCTCAGTAATTTTCCAGCCATGGAAAATGGTGAGTTGATGGGATTTATGGGAACAAGTGGGAAGAGTCATCAGCCCCAGTGAGCAGATGGGTCAGTTAAGCCCTGGCAGAGCCTGGTGGTCCCCCAGCCCTGGTGATGCAGAAGAGCACAGCACAGGCACCAACCAGCAGCTCCTGCCCTGGTGCTGCTCACTCACCCCCATCACTTGTAGACACTTTCACCAAGCACACTGTAAATGAGTCGTGTATCAATGGAATGGGCAATTCTGCCAGGCAAATTAAAAGCTGTCCTTGTGGTTAATTATAGGGCAGCTTTATATGTGACAAATTAGGGAGACTCCTGATGAGGTAATTTGTTAATTATGGAAGCCTGGAGGCTCCTGCTTCATTAGACGTTGGCAAATCCTTTAATCTGAAGTACTGCCCCTCCTTCAGCACGCCCCACACATCCCCCTGACCCCAGCAGTGACACTCACCATGGGATAGCTCCTGGCACGGCCCTGGGATTTACAGCAGCAGTTCAGCATCAGTGTAGTTCTGCTTCCCCTTCCCTCAGGAATGCTCACTGTCAAGGAAGAGCGTGAGATCCCCACAGCCCGGCTGCTGCTGCTGAACAAAGTCCAAACCTGCCTGCAGGAAGGGAAGAGGGGACAGAAGAGAGGGAAAGGAAGCTCCTCAGGTCAGAGTTAATGAATTAATTGACTTTAATAATGGGGTTATGGTGCAGGGGGGCTGTGCTGCAGACAGTGGGATGTAAATCAGCGATGTGGATGAGGATGCTGTGCTCATCCTGGCAGACCCAGCACTGGGGGGACTTGGCTTGTGCCAGCTGGGAGCAGAGCTCAGCCATCAGCATCCAGATCACTCCCACAGGAGCCTTCAGGGCAAAGAAACCCTCCAAGCTCCTCAATCAGTCCTCTCCCTGCTGCAGGGCAGCGATGGGCACAGCCACCCCCAGCAACCCCATCCCACTGCTTCCAGTACAAACCAATAGGACAGTGCTGAGGCCGGGTGGGCGCTGCTGACCTGCTCCAAGTGATGCCACAGCAAGAGGGATCACTCTGAACCTGGGGCAGGGAACCCCAAACGAGAACCTGATCAAGAACAGGACCAGTAACACCAGTCAGAGCAGCATGGTAAGACACACCATGTGCCAAATCACTCTCCATTTACACATCACAGTCCTGCAAATCCTACTTTACATTAACAGCAGCATCATTTCCCGAGCCTGCACCATGGACCATTTCCCCCCCAAACCAGATTAAACCAGAGCCCCAAGGAACAGCTCCCTCACTTATTTTTAGCCATCTGTGCCTGCTGCGCCAGCCATCACGTTATCAAGTAACTATGGGAAGCCAGATGCCTGCCAGCAGAGAGGCACCCAGAGCCTCTGTTATCTTGGGGTTTAATGGACTGGCAGTTCCAGGGATGTATTTGCTTTCAGCCTTTAAAAAGAAACAGCAGCTTTGCTTTGTGCCACACAAGTTTGCCAAGTTTCCAGCTTTCCCTGAGACTTATTTCACTGCCCAGCAGGCAGAGAGCACCTCAAGAGAGGGCAGAGCCTGCTCAGCCCGAGAGAGCAGCGAGGAAAGAGAACATCACAGGGAACAGCAAACGCCTGTTATGGTTTCCACAAGTACTTGGCAAGAAGAAAACGCTGCTGCTCAAAACTGACCTTGTCTGGGTGACTTCGGCATGAGGGCACTGATGGGTTGCACTCTGCTTCACCACCACGTGTGCCTGCTTGCTGCTGTGGTCAGTAAGGACGGGCTCAAGGTGCTTGTATTGGAGCTCTTTTTGTTAATCATAGATTGAGGTTGGAAGAGACCTTGGAGATCGTCTGGCCCAAGCATCAGATCAAAGCTGAGCTCAGCCTCCCTAAGCCAGGCTCAGGGCCTTCTCCAGGTGAGCTCTGAGCATCTCCAAGGATGGAGATCCCACCTCTGCTCCTGTCCCCATCCCCGGGGTGATCCCTCCACACTGCAAAGAGATATTTCCTTACACCCCATGGAGCATCCCCTCCTGCCATCTGCCTTTTGCCTTCACTCCACACATCCAAGAAGAGGGTGGCTCCATGTTCTCCACCACCTCACTCCTGTTGGACAGCAGCATCTTCAGGAAGGAGATTTATCACTGTGTGATGGAGCATCCCGCAGCATCCCGCTCGTCCCCGGGCTGCCGAAGCCAAGGAAGCCCCTTGTGCTTTTCCTCCTGCCCCATGGGTCCACAGTTCTACCCCTCCACACAGCTCAATGAGCTCCTCAAACCAGAAGGGTCACTGGAAAACTGCTGCTGATCCCCTTGTTTCTTCAGTAGAAGAGCAGCCTGTGTTTGGGGATCAAGTGCCATCAGCTATTTTTCCTCCTCTATTTTCTAACACTCCAGCCTCAGATCAATAAATTAATCCCAAATCATTTAATGAACACTCAGCTTCTAATTCGTTTTCCATTAAGGGTAAATCCAATTCCTTCCGAACACTGAGCCTTTGGGAAAATGAGGAACTGTTCAACACACTTCCCTGACGTTACTTAGGCAGAAAACAGCGTTAGACTGGAAATACTGATAATGCCAAGCTCTTGGTAAAGATGGTTTCCAGAGCCCCAAAACATGTTCCATTTGAGTTGATCCTCTGCTTTCTCTGTTCACTGATGCGCCCCGGGGCCCATCCCCGAGCACTCCGCTCCAGCCTTTAATAACCACTGTAAAATGAGTTCTTGCCAAAAGCCTGCAGCTGATGTGGCTTTTACTGGGATCCAGACCGATGCTTATCAGGGGAACAGCTCCTGCGTTACCTGCCATGGGCCTGTAAAACACACCTGGACTTCAACCCAGGCCTTGTAACAGCTTTTAATGCCTGTTTGCATCATGGTGACCCTCGCTTTGGTCTGGAACACGAAGCAGACTCCAGGAAACATGAAGAGCCTATTCCAGGCTATTTTAAGTTTAAAAACAAGAAATACCACAGCTTCCCCAGCGACTCCAGGAGCCAAGAGCTGCCCAAACGCACGGCTTTGTTGGGAAGATCAAAATCCCTCTCGGCCCTGTGAAGTCATTTCAATCAGAAGCTACAGTCCTCAGTTGCTTTCCTCCAGCCCCCAAGCTGCATCCATCCCTGGTCCTGCCCTGCGTACCCAGCGAGCATCCCCCCTGCTAACAGGGAGGGTGCATCTCCCACCCTCTGCCATGCTTTCCAACACATCTCACGCCCCAGCTGCGTGGTCCTTCAGAGGAACTTCAATCCCAACACCCTGAAGTGTGTCCCTCTCTCCCCAAACAGGAGATACCTTGCAGAGCTGTGTCTTTGTTCCATTTAAGCAGCAGCTTGTGCTGGGAGCAGGAGAGAGGGGAACAGATGCTTTTACCTCGTGGTTTGCATAATGCATTTCTCCTTCCATTTACTGTCTAACGTGGAGTGCTTGGCCTAAAAGGAGCAAACAACCTTGCAGTAATATTTACAAGCTAATTAGGCAGAGGATTGACTCGAACATCACTGGAATACCAGAAAAGAGCCAGTTGGGCTGGGAGGGCTTTAGCTGATTTTCCTTGGAAATTAGAACTGCAACAGACTGCTGGAAGCACTCGGATCCTCTCCAATGTACAGAATGGCTGCTGAGAGAGGCAGGGGAAACAGCATCTTCCTTCCCCACAAAAGCACAGGATTTGCACTTCTGTGCCATGGGATTAGAGTTAAAATTAAAGCTATGCTTGAAAGCAATAACAATTGCCTTTCATTTCTATTTAGCAGCGCTCCTGTGTACAAGCCCCAGCCAAAACATCATCTCCAGTAACACAACACATTTTACAGTACATAAAACTCTGTGCACCAAGAGGGGGAAAACACCACATGGAATCGCCTGTTCCTGCCACGCATCGCTTCCTAGCATTGCTATTCCCTGCCTTGCCAGTGCTCAGCCCCGCACCCCTGAGCCTCAGCACGCCATGACATGTTCCAGGAGAGAGGGATGGAGGCACCTCTGCATCCCTGAGGAGGTCTCTCCTCTTTCCATAGCACCATCCCTTCTGCCATCCCAGGTATCCATCACTCAGCAGCTTGCTTTTGGAGCGCCGGTCCCCCATCACTCAGGAATTACAGATCAAGCCAGCAAAGTCACAAGGAAATAGTTTGTTTGCTGCTCTGAAATTCAAGGAGAAAATGGGATTTCACTCACTTGCTTTAGATCATGGGGCTTGCTTCCCTGCTGTGCTTATTCCAAATCCCCTCTCCTCCCATTCAGCTGCCAAACAAGTTCAGGGAGCTACCAGCAGCATCACAACCATCACCCCATGACCTGCTCAGCACCGGGAAGTGCTTTGAGGAGCCCAAGGAGACAATTTCAGCCCCACTTCAGACCAGCACTCAGATGGTGCCCACAGAGAGGTGGCTTTGCAAAGCCTCACAACTCCAACCATGGATTTAAACAGTGCCTGGCCCAGAAGCACGCTCCAGACAAACAGTGATGTTCCAGGGGATGCTTTTAATCCCATTAACCCAGGAGCTGTTTGTGTGTTTGTGTTCAAGCCTCACGGAGCAGGGAACGCCACTGCAGCAGCAGCAGCTCTGTGCAGAAGGCAGCGGGGAAGCTGCATTCAAACACAGCTGCCACCAACCTGTCTGCGTCTGCTGCAAATGAATTAGCTTCAGCAAATCAGTGCTTCCTTGGGATGAGACAAGGAGATCATGGAAGGGCAGGCTCCTCAGGCCAGTGGTCTCTTCTGCAGCCTGGGTCACAGCAGTACCTGCGGTGGGAGCACACATGGCTCCATGCAAAATACAGCAGCAATTTATGGCTCTCCTGCTTGGAATTCCTGCCCTGCCAACCTCCTCTCCTCCCCAGGATGAGCAGGAGCAAAGGCAAAGGAAGGAGCTGGAAAAAGGTTTGGATTTCAGAGAAAGAGGGAATACAGAAGGCATGGGGGCAGCTCCAGAAAGCAGGGTTTACAGCCCCCTGCCACGACACCCGTCTTGCACCTCACCCAGCCCAATTTCATGGTATTGATTTCTTCCAACAGGCAACTGCTTGAGCCGAGAGCCTGATTCCCATCAGATCTTCCCAGCAGCAGCACTACCAAACACCAGCAAAGAGAAGGTGTGCGTGACCCCACTGCAGCCTGGGTGAGATGAAGGCACAGCTCATCCCTGCTAGAACTTGCTCTTCCTCCAAACCCAAGATTTACCAGCCTGGGATTTCACTGGTGCCAATGTGCAGCTCCCCCACCACATCTCTTTGGTCCTACTCAGGTGCTATGCAGATGCCAGGGCTCGGACTCCACGTTGTTTGGGAGCACAGAGTGATGGAGGCTCTTCAGATCCAGCTCTGGCTCCAAGCTGGGTGCTTGGTGGCATCCTGCAAGGGCTGAGTGTGGCAGGGACAGGACAGAGCTCCCCATGGACCTTGCTGACACCGAAGAGGAGCAGGAGCCTCTCCTGGCTGTGCTGCAGAGGCTAAAGCAGAGGCTGTTGCGCAGCATCACAGCCTTTGCAAATGGCTCCTGTACACAAGCTGCAGGCCTGCTGCTCTTCCTGCCCCTGCCTCATTCCTTATCCAGGCTCTCGATGTCTTGTCTGTGAAATATAAGACACATTAAAGCAGGAAAAAATCCAACCCCAAATTCCATTCCAGATGGTCTGGAGGAAAACTCACATAATTTGCCAACAAAGCCAGGATTTAGCTTTCTCATCCTGAATTTCAAGCTCAGAAAGGTCAGACCTCCCATCGAGACAACTGCAGTGCACTCGTTTCTCATCGCTGGATTCACAGGGTTTGTAATTCCAGCTCATTACAGAAACCCAAGACTGCTGGGCTCTCGTCAAATCCACCCCTGCTCCTGCTTTCTGCCACTTTTCAAGCAGAGACCACATACGCACGGCAGGCAGGGAGGCTGGGGCTGCACAGGGCACTCCACAATAGCTGGCCTCTGCCCCAGCTTCATGGCTGTACCACCAGAGCCTGTCCTTTCACCGCCTCAGGCCTCCCCTGCCCCACCTCAAGAAGCAGACACATCCCAAGGAGCTGCATAGCTGATGTCTCAGTGATGCCAAGATCTTTGGTGCAGAACAAGTCGTGGGATCTCTTGAACTTCAGTCACTGAATCACGCTTGTGGTGGACAGAGCCCCTTGGGACATATCTTGGCCAGCCCAGCCCAGTCCCACCCGTCTGCTTCCAGCATCTCTGCCCCAGCATCCCCCTTGTCTGCTGTCTGGATCTGAAGTCCCCTTTGGCACGTGAACAAACCTGAGCCATGCTGGTCAGTGTAAGAGTGACTGCGCCAGGACACAGCTGGCTGGCTGGATGCCTTCTCACACTCCCTTTGTGAGATTCAGAGTATCCTTCACATCTCTCCCAACTGGAAATACTCAGTTTCAGGTGCTCCATCTGCATCCCTGGATCCTCCAAGCACTTCTGGCATGGAAACTAGAATCAGAAATGACATCTCACAGCACCAAACACTCTTTTGTCATCATCTCCCAAAGCTGGATCCCACATGCACAGTGTACTGGAAGACCAGGCCACAGCTCATGTACGTTGTAGGAAACAGCTCCTACGAGGTGTTTACAACATCCCGGTTAGATACAAGACAAGTCACTGGTTCAGCTTCAGCAGCCACTGTGTTATTTTGACCTCCTGTACATCACTTACCTTCTGCCTCCTCCCTGAGCCCCAAAACAGCCTTAACAGGGCACAGTCTGGTCTCAGCAACTGGGAGATGGGAATTCTATGAGCTGCAGGACCTGCTACGTGAGGAATTGTGTCTGTATTCTCTGAGCACACCACACACTGGGCACCGTTGGCTTCCCTCTCAACTCTTCTTCACACAAGAGGTGAACAAGAAAAGACTGAAGAGAAGCTGAAATGAATAGCACAGCCCAGTTCTGAAGCCAGCTTTGTGCTTTGAGGACAAGCAAAGGCTTAGAAGTGACTTCTGCACACTGAGGGGAAGCAGATCAAAGAGGTGCTGCCTGGAAGGAGCCCGTTCAGAGCTGGTGTTGTGTAATCCCAGAGCACACTGCCCAACATGCTGCGGCAGCAAGGGCTGGGCAGCGCCTCATCGCAGATCATGCAGGAAGACAGGCTGGAAACAAGGGATGCTCCTCACTGGCCCTGCAGAACACATCCTGCACACCCCAGAGGATCCTGAGCTCTGGTGTTAAAGCACTCATAAAGATTGCAAAGCTCTGCTCCAATTGTTTATCCTGGTGAACTACATGGAAAATAAACTTCTAGGAATCAAAGGCTAATGCATGAAGCAGATGTGCAGCCGTGATAAGGCAAAGCAAGGCTTTTAGAAACCAAATTTCAGCGTTGCACAGATTAGACATTAAAATGAACTCAGTTTCATGCCCTATGCAAATCTTTGCCAGCTGTCAGCTCTGTAGTCACTAAAGACTAAATGCAATAACTAAACAAGAGCAAAATCACAGCGAAGACTGGGTTCTGCAGGAGCCTGGTTGTTACCAGGGCTGTGCTCTGGGATGCTGGGGAGCCTGCCCAGGCACAAACCCCAAGTGTCACCAGGAGCATCAACTGAACGTCTGCAAGTAAAGTAACTATAAAAGAGGCTACTTTGCTATGAGGCTGCTGCTTCTCCTGACCTCCAGGGAGCTGCTGGTGTCTACACTCTCTAATTTGGTAGCTGGACTGAGGAGTGATGCAGCCATCCCACAGCAGAGGCCAAGTGATCTTGCAGCAAAGGGCCACCTCCGCCCTTAAGCTCTTCTCTGCCATGGTCACCCTGGATGTAGGACACAGATCATCAGCCAGAATGCAGACCAAGGAGAAACATTGCTGTTTCCCTCTGGAGTAAAAAGTCCTTGAATGCTGATCCCCACCAAAGTAGAGAGCATCATCCAGGCTTGTGCTGCATCCACTGAGCAGCACCATGGCCGGAGCTATGGCTCCATCCCCAGAGGAGCTGCACTGAATAATGCCCCAGCACTGGCCATTTACCGAGACATTCAGCGAGCTGCAGGAACTCCACAGGGCTCTTAGCTCTTGCCTGAAGCAATTTGCCATGTCTGGGAGAAATGGCAGTCTTATAATTGCTTCCAGAATGGACAGAGCTCTGAGAAAAGGGAGGCACATGTGCATGCCCTACTTGCATTGGATTCCTGGGGATAGGGGCAAGGGGCAATGGCTTTAACCTGCCAGAGGGGAGACTGAGATGAGCTCTTAGGCAGAAGCTCTTCCCTGTGAGGGTGCTGAGGCGCTGGCACAGGGTGCCCAGAGAAGCTGTGGCTGCCCCATCCCTGGCAGTGCTCAAGGACGCAGGGGCTTGGAGCAAGCTGCTCCAGTGGAAGGGGTTCTTTAGCTTCTCCAGGCCCAGCATCACCCCTTCTGGGAGCAGGCAGCCAGCAGACAGGGCTCGGGGCAAGGCCAGAGTGGTGCCCGGTGTCTGCAGGGAAGAGCTGTGCGAGCATGGCACAGCGAGGAGCTTCTGTGCGATGCCGAGCGCTTGTGAAAGCTGCTGCCCTACATACAGCACAGAGAGATTTACACAGAGCTCCTGTTCCAGCCCTGCCTCTTCCTGTTGAAATCCATAAAGCCCAATGAAGGAGATTTGACATTCCATCTCCGAAGTAATTAAATCCAGCCGGATAAAGTGAAATGCTTAACAACTCTGAGCTTCGCAGAGCGCTGGAGGAACCTGATAGAGATGGAGTTACGCTGCTGGTAGTAAACAGGGGCTGTTCTCTGCACTGTTAATGGCAGGGGGGAGAGGGGAGCTTGGGTTTTGATTTGGAGGAACTTCAGAGGACACATTTTATTTAGCAACAAGCTGGAAAAACAATAGAGATCCATGGGAAGGTGGGAACTACACATGCTCTTTCTCCCTGTTTCCAGAAGGACCCTCAAGTCAGTGTTTGAACTCTGCTGAGAACAGCACAGGGTGCTTATCACATCCATTTCTCCCAACTCTTGCCTTAGTTCTGAGTGTAGGTGCTGAGACTGCATAGGGCTCCCGAGGTCAGGTCTCCACATCACTGTTACCAACCACAGAGCTGCTTTATCATTTATAAAGGATCATCCACCTGCTTTGGTTTGTGCTTTTAACAGTCAGCACAAACCCTGACTCCGGGAGCCTCATGGTCCTGTGGGATGCACCACCTTCAGCCCAGCCTGTCCCACCATTGCCTTGGCAAGAAGTGCCAAGCTGTTGCTTCACCCTCCCAAATCTCTGTGGAACAACCAATAGCTGTCAGTACATTAGCAGGGGCGAGCCGAGACTCTTCCAGGGTAAAATAGCTCCTTTTGTAATCTGCTCCTACAACACACCTACCCCTCTTGCCTGTTTTAGCCCTCCTCATCCTACATTACAAGCCCTGGAGACAGCAGGCGTGCAGAACTTGAGTTATTAAATGCTGCATCTCTTAAACGTGCCCCCAGGAACGTGCCTGCGGGAGGAGAGGGCTCTGCTGCAGCACAAGCAGTTCTCCATCCTGCACTCATCCCATGGCTCCCCTGGTACCTGGAAAGCACCAGGAGGTTGTTTGCATCCCTGTGGGGCTGTCGGGAAGCTGCTCATCCCTGGGCCATGTCCTAGGCAGGTTTCTGTGCTCCCCAGGGTTTGGTCAGCGAGCAGTGAAGCTGTGTGCAGTGTGCCGTGAGGATGGGCAGAGGGAGCATGCTCCTACAGAGGCTTTGGCACTAAATCCCTCTTACCGAGCATCATTTTTGTTGCATTTTTAGCTGACTCCCCCCTTCACTCAGCCAGAGGCACAGGGAGATAACAGCGAGAGATTAAGTGAGCATCTTGCCCCAGGAGCCGTCATTATCCCAGGAAGTCTCCAGTGCCCCCTGGAATCAATTAAATGGACTGCGGTTGGGGATACCTGGCACTTCACAGGATCACAACCCAGAGAGGAGACCGTGGCAGGCAATTTCCCTTCTCTTATTGACATGCAAATCATTGCCGCGGCAGCTCCTGGCTTTAATATATCTGCAGATTGCCTGGCGTGGAGTCACATTAGTCAAGTATATGTGGCAGTTGGTCCAGAATGACTCGGTAATAAGAGTCAGCATTTGCACCTCTGCTTCAAGGACGGGCTGGAGAGGAGCCTGCAGCCACTCCTCACCTCTGTCTCAGGTCCCCTCTGAGGCACAGAGCTTAGGGACTGTAAGTAGATGTCCCTAAAGTGAGGTTTGGCGTTAGAAACAGACCGAGGTCCCCAAGAAGTGTCCTTTGGGAACATATACAACTAAATCTCTCAGCTTCCATAGAGCTGATGTTTCTTACTCCAACATCCAGCAGGAACAGGAACTGCCATAAGAAACAATGCTCTCTCCCACAAAATATGTTCCCAAGATTTCTCAGGTTTGCTCCCCATTCTCCATAGCTACCATCACCATGGCTAAAAACTCATAATGAATACTAGAAGGAGGTGCTCCAAGTGCTGCTGTTTCCACCTCTGTCCCTGCCTAGAGTCAGAACCAGCCCTGCAGCATTCCCTGCTCCCTTTGGATGGGTATTTCTGTGTCCCACTGCCTCCCAGACCTTCACAGAGATGATTGGAAAACCACGCTGACCACAAGTGCAACCATGAAAGAGCTTTTCTTCCACACAGATGGAACTCCTTATTCCCTTCCTCCCTCTAAATTGCACTCCTCATTGTACCCAGACATGGCAGAGTGGCTTTGCTTGGGACCTGCTGGTTGAAACAAGCTCACTGGTCTGATGTTACAAGCTCTGTCCTGCTCAGCTGCAGCATTGCTTTGAAAGTCCTCCTTTTGTCCATTTATTCCCAGTGCCACAAACCAATCTGTCTGAGACGCTCATCCCTCATTATTTGTTAAGAGAGCCAACAAAACCCTCTGTTCTGCACCATCTTGGTGCTTTGTTTTCAGCTTTCTATTCAGTCTTGTGTGTGTGCTTCTCAGTGTCTGTACAAAGAGCTTTAAATCGTTCCCTCAGCCTTGAACCCCCTCGCTCAGAGCCTCTGCAGCTTGCAGGAGTAATCACCATGGTGCAAGCCAGCTCTTGCTTTTTGCTTACCCTTCTGTTTTCTCTTTAATTAAAAATCCCTTTGGTCTTCACTTGGATGCGGGACGTGGTTTCCATTTGCCTTGCAAACAGCCCAGCCAAGAATGTCAAAACCATTTGTCACAACCACCTTGCTTTGACCCAGGTGGCAGCTTTACCAGCAGGCATTTGAGCTCTTCCTTGCCCATCTGTTCATCCATTAAAATCCCCACACTTCAACGGGCAGTTCTGCCTCTGCATCCAGTGGCTTCTCTTGACAACCAGACCCTCGTACAGACAGGGAGCCTTTCCCATGTCCTCAAGCAGATCAGTGCCACCTCGTTGCCTCAGTTTAACCCAGCTACTCCAGAGCAACCAGTTGCCAGCAAGCCCTGATGGCACTGCCCAAGAGCATGGGAAATAGATGATACCCAGGTCGGAGGGGACAAAAAAGACCCCCAGCACAGCAAGGTTCATGGGGACAAAGTGCTCCATCTCTGCAGCACACCTGGACCAGAGGCTGGGAGGGGAAGGCAGAGAAGTCCTCCCTTTTGCAAAGATTAGCTTTTTGCTTATAACACATGGCCCAGGAAAGCCAGAAAGCATGGACCACAATATTCCTGCCTTATCACATCTCCTCAGGTAAGATCATCACAGCATCAGCCCAACAGACACCGGCTCCAGGGAGACGCAAGGGCTGTGCCGCAGCCACAGCTACACCTCTTCAGTGTCACAGCCCCACAACCTCCGCAGCGCACTGACAAGCGATTTGTATCCCGGTACAAACAGTTCCAAACGGAAGCCAGAGCCTTACTCAACCTCGAAATATGTTTTTCGTGACGGCTGCCTCCAAAGGCAGAAGGTGTAAAAGGTCCAGGGGGGAGGCTGCAGCGCGCTGGAGGCTTCCATGGAGCGGTGAAATGAATCAGTGCCATCTACCGGCTGCAGGGACCTGAGCGCTTCCCGTTCCCTGGATTCGGCCTCAGAACTGAAGGGATAAAAACCAGCCTCTTACACATTGTCTCCTATGGCACAGCTGTAATGCTTCCAGCATCCCTCTGCCATTCCATAGCCAACAGCACCATTCCAATTCTCCCTAGAGGTTAAGGGTCCAGATAGGAGCCCATTGGCACAACCATGGACCAAGCCATGTCCAACCGTGCCAAGGGAGCCCCAGTCTGTGGCTACAGCTTCAGCATTTCCAGCCTTACTCTTTCCTACCATCTATATCAGGATCTCCCTTTGCTATCCCCGACACAATCATAACTGTGGTGTATGACGTACTGGCAATGGCAACCCTTGAGCTGGCCCAGATCTGTGCTGAGGAAGAGCTGTGGCAGTGCCAAATAGCAGCAGCACTGCCAGCATTCCCAAGGGATGGCGTGGCATCCTCAGCTTCCAGCACAAAAAAGAACTGCTCCAAGGCTCCCACGAGGCACGAAAGCCAGGAGGAGATGCCAGGTATTCCTGGCTATCCCTGTTGTTCCCCTCTGTTGGATCATAGTTAATTGGGGAACAGACTCTCAATGTGCTTGTCACCATTAATAAAAGGCAAATACATCATTGCTCTATAATTCTCCCATAATTGGGCTGAGATGCCAGATCACTGAGGAGAAGAGACACTTCCGGACACTTCCTCCTGGAGGGCAGATACATCTGCTCATCCTTCAATGCTGATTATCCCCCAAACTCACCTCTCGGCATTCCCGGGCTCTGACAGGCTCCACATGGCTGGAAGACGTGGCAATGTTGTGCTGCAGGGATTGCCCTGGGCTCCATTGGCTGAGGTGCTGTCAGTCTCTTTCTGGGGACGCTGGTTGAGCTGAGCTCACCAAGCTGCTTGTGTCAACCCCAGTCAAATCAATGAACATCTGCGAGAGCCCCAGCACCGAGAGAGCTGCCTTTGCCGTTGGAAACAAGCAAGTCTGACTCTGGAAACCTCCTTGTGATGCAACACCGTTTGTGAAGGAAGCAGTTCAGCGCAGCAGCAGCACAAAGCTGACCTGGGTAAGGATGCTGTGCACAGACAGCATCAGTCCTGTGGGACAGCAAGCCCCATGCTATGCTCTTACCGGTAGCGTGTTCCTTGATTGCTGGGCACAAAGGCAGCTTGCCTCACCACTGCCCCATAGCCCCTTCTCCATTACCAGCAGCTACAAAGGATGGTTTGAGTTGCCAGGATCTATTCCTAACAAACCAGGTTGTTTTATCTGCAGTGATCATTTGCTGGTAGAAAACTCTTGTATCCTCTTGCTAGATACTGAAATCTGAGGGAGTTGCCTTCAGTTCCCTAAATCTTCTCTTTTCCTTAAGCTTTTTTCTCTCCCCATTCCATTCCTGGTCTCCAGTGGAGCTCCAGGCTGCAAAGCACCAGCGTCCATTACTTACTGACACACTCTGCTCCCTTACACCAAGAAAAGAGAATATTTTACCAGAAAGGCCACGAATACACAATGAGAACACTATTCCCACACGGAAAAGGTGTTTTTACCACGCAAACAAACAAGCTGCGAGCAGCCGGAAGGGTTTGCTGAAGCCCCCACAACAGCCTCGCCGGTGCTAGCTCCCTGCCATCCCCAACCTCTCCATAGGAGAGGCTGCGACAACCGAGGAGCTGCGATCTCCCGGCCCCGCTCCATCAAGCGGCCCAGCCGGCCTGGGCCCCCCCGGACCCTGCGCAAGCCCCGGAGCCGCAGGGCCCTGCCCCGGCCTGAGGGGAGCCCAGCGACGCGCTCCGCGGCACCGCAAGCGTCACCTAGCAACCGGCAGCCGGACGCCCAGCCCTAATATAGCGCGAGTGCCCGCCCTCTCCCCATCTCCCGTTATGATTGGTTGCTCTCGTGTGATTGACGTGTCCACTGACCAATTGCCACACTCCACGAGCCTCTCCCCTGCTGGGGGCGTGGCGTTACGCGGAAGACGCTGCAGGAAGCGGAGGGCAGGAAGAAGGGGGGAACGCAGAAGAGTGTCAGCTGCGAGGGCCAATGGAAGAGGAGAAGAGAGCGGTGCAGCCAATGGTAAGGCGCGGAGGGCGGGGCTTGGGCGGGTGGGGCTACTTTAACCGGCGGTGGAGGTGATGGGGGACCCGGCCTGAGGTGAGGCGAGGACTGGGGCCGGAGGATGAGAGGGACCGGCGGGGAACGGGAAGATGGGGGCATGGGGGGAGATCCCAGCACCGGAAGGGGGTTCGGGTCCCCTGGAGGAGGGGGAAAAGGGCAGCTGTGAAGGATAGAGCCCCTTGCTGCTTCAGAGCTCGGTGCCCACACTGCTTGTGGGTGTCAGCATCTCCTCATGCTGCTACGGTAAAGTGTAGATCCCATAAGGATCTGTGTTATGGTGGATACTGCCCTGCCTTGCTTAGAGGTGCAGGGAGAGGGGAATAGCCCCAATCGCTGTGATACAGCCCCAGGGGATAGATGGTCAGGTCCACATCTCCTGCCCCATGATACAGAGCCCAGGCTAAAGCTGTTTCTGTCCCCAGGTGGGAGCGGAGGGGAAGGAGATGCTCCTCAGGTCTGTGCTGGAAGCAGGATGAACCTGGTGTCTATGGCAACGGATCCCAAGCTGCAATGGGTAGCGCTGTGGGCCCGCATCAGGTGGGCAGCAGTGCTCGGGCTGCTCCTGGGCTTGCTCGTGGTGCTGCTGCTGCCGGCTGTGGAGGACCAGTGCCACACAGTGCTCCAGGGGCTCTCCTTCCTGAAGAGTAAACTGGGTGCTGGCTCCTCGGGGCTCACCAGGTACACGGGGCAGACCACAGAGCTCAGCGTGGCCTCCAATGGGCTGGAGCTGCTGGTGCTGAAAGGCAAAGCCTCCCCAGGTAAGAGCATCCCAGGGGGACAGAGCTGCTGTATAGTAACAACCCACACCTGGAGATCCACCCCCCCACCCCATGATGGTAATGAATGCTCAGTGCCCAACTGCGAATTAACATTGGCTGTGAACAGCCCAGAGGCCAGCACCAGCCTTCTCTTGGTGCTGCTTTGCCTCTTAGAAGGTTTTCCTCATGCTTTTAGTACTATTAAGTTCTATGAAGGTAATTGGAAAACCTGGTTACTGGTTTAATACACAGTTACCTGGGATATACAGCCTTAATCCTGACATCCTGGTAGTCATAGAACAGCCTTTCTAGCAATGACAGGCTGCGGTCATTGCCTTTATTGCCTGGGATATTAATTTGGGAAACATTCAGAGGAATGATAACGATTCCAGCACTGTGTCTCTGTTCACATTAAAGCTGGGAAGATGTTTGGTAGTGAAGAAGCAGAAGGGCTGTCAGCAGCTGTGGGCTGTGCTTCTAGCAGGAGAACAGGCATTAATTATCACCAGGAGTGTATTTGAGGCTCTGTGTTCTCCCACACACAGCAGCCTGGTGGCCAAAGCGAGTTTTGCTGGGATGCAACAGGCCTGTGGCCAGCTTGGGCCTCGGTGCTGACAGATCCTGCCACGCTTCCTGCTGGGAACAGCTCGGCTGCCACGCTGTGGCATAAATAAGCTTCTGTGCTTGTAACCTAGTAAAGGCTGCAATGCAAGTTCTCCTTTAGACTGGTTATTTAGCAGTGATGGTCCTGAAGCTTCCAGTAAACTCACTACCCTGTTATCTGACTGCTCTTGTTGCATTGCAGAAGTGAAGTTAGAAGCTAGAGCAGCTCTGAACCAAGCCCTTGAAATGAAGCGCCAAGGCAAGCGGGAGAAAGCCCACAAACTCTTTGTGTATGCCCTCAAAATGGACCCTGATTATGTGGATGCCCTGACTGAGTTTGGGATCTTTTCTGAAGAGGAAAAAGACATTCTTCAAGCCGATTACTTGTACTCCAAAGCACTCACCATTTCCCCCTTCAATGAGAAGGCTTTGATCAATCGGGATCGGACGCTTCCTTTGGTGGAAGAGATTGACCAGAGGTATTTCAGCATTATTGACAGCAAGGTGAAGAAGGTGATGGCAATTCCCAAAGGCAATTCCGCCCTGCGCAGGGTGATGGAGGAGTCCTACTACCACCACATCTACCACACGGTTGCTATTGAAGGCAACACCCTGACGCTGTCCGAAATACGGCACATCATTGAGACCAGATACGCTGTTCCTGGGAAGAGCTTAGTGGAGCAGAATGAGGTGATCGGGATGCACGCAGCTCTCAAGTATGTTAACACCACCCTGGTATCCCGGATCGGCTCAGTCACCACCAATGACATCCTGGAGATCCACCGGAGGGTGCTGGGCTATGCTGACCCGCTGGAAGCAGGGCGCTTCAGGACTACTCATGTGTTTGTAGGGCATCACATCCCACCCCATCCCCGGGATGTTGAGAAGCAGATGGAGGAGTTCGTGCAGTGGCTGAACTCAGAAGATGCCATGAGCTTGCACCCTGTGGAATTCGCTGCATTAGCCCACTACAAGCTGGTTTATATCCATCCATTTACAGATGGCAATGGGAGGACCTCACGCCTGCTGATGAACCTCATCCTAATGCAGGCAGGTTACCCCCCCATCACCATCCGCAAGGAGCAACGGGCTGAGTATTATCACGTCCTGGAAGTGGCCAACGAGGGCGATGTGAGGCCTTTCATACGCTTCATTGCAAAGTGTACCGAGACAACCCTGGACATGCTGCTCATTGCCACCACGGAGTACTCCGTGGGCTTACCTGAGGCAGATGGCAGCACTGCTGGATGCAAACAAACCATCCCCGTCAAGACTTGAGGGTTGTGGACATTGCAGAGCCACTGAACACCAAGGCACTCGGTATTCCTGCTGGGAAATAACTGGACAGGAGGTGCCACTCTTTAGCATTTTGTTTATTTAAAGTGTCTTACATTGGGTTAAATTAATATAATTTATTTATATACATTATGCCAAGCTGAAATATGAACTGTTGATGGTGACTGTGTACTAGAACTTGCTTGCGCTACTGGAAGGAGGTGGGGAGAGGGATTTGAGGGGCTCCACAGGCTGAAGTGGAATTTAATTGCTCCTTAAGTTTAAGCTTTGAGCAGCTGCTCCAATCACAGCCCTTCACCTGGGTTACTTGCAGTTGCCTTTGTACAAGTGGGAAGTATTTGGTTTAGGATTACAGATGACGTGGCTGGAACAAGAGGGGAAATGCTGACTTACATCACTGAGCTGCGAGGTGCTCCAAGGCCTTGCCTCAGCCCCAGGATCCCTGGGGACTGCAGGGATCTGTATCCTTACATGTTTCAGTTCAGGACTTGGAAAGAGCTTCTGCAAAGCTGCGAGCAGAAGAGGTTGTTCTACACAGCCTCTATCAGTGGTCCTGATCTGGTGAGAATGGGCATAGAAAAGCTGCCAAAAACCTGACATTCCTTTAATCTGCACAATTAGTTACTAGTAATAACATGACCCATGACAAATGCGTCAGGAACACACGAGGCCTCCCTGTGCTGCAGTGGCAGTTCATGCAGTTCCTAGAAGCTGCTGTGCAGTACCAAGAAGTGCACTTTATCTTTGTTTTTAAGGTAAAAGCACCTGGAGCCTGACCCAGAACAGCTCCCTCCACCCCTGCCTGCCAGCTCTGCAGCAGCACAACTGATCCCAACACCCTTAAGTTCAGAAACCTTGGGATTCAATCCAGTTTAGAGAGCCACTAAGCTCAACCCCTTTGCCAAATAGCATGAGACTGTCCCTGGCCAGGGTTAGGCTTCGTCCCTTCCCACTTCCGTCCCTGCAAGGATGCATCTTTTACAAGCAGACAATAGACTGGGAGTTACCTGTCTACTACAGCACCACTCCATGGTTATGTACCAGCTACTGCTGCCAGGGAAAGCAAACAATAAATGAATGAGGAAGGTTGCTCTGTCCTTACAAAGTATGCTTATTTTTGTAGTGTAAGTATGCTTATTTTTGAGTACAAATAGAATCTGCACTTTATTGCTTGGGGGGTGTTGGGGGGGAGGAAATGCAATGTTATTTTAGTAACAGATTATTAAACTATTTTAATATTAAAGTCTTTTGTTTGGAACAGGCTCAAGGTGCTTTTCTGCTGCACTGAACTAAGAAGAGGGCACAGCTCAGTTTGTGGAGTAGCAAGTAACAGGGTGCATGCATCCTGGCTCCACAGCCATATACAGCTGTGGCCTGGGGTGTAACAGAAGGCTCTGAAGCAGCAAGTCCTGCAGCAGCTAAAGGAAGCCGAATTCCTCACTCAGGTTGTGTACATACCTGCCCTGAGGGCAAGGCCAGCCTTAGCATCCCCACCCAGAGCTTCATGCCAAAGTGTTATTAGACCTTTCTAAGCTGTATCAGCAGCCCAGAGCTGGCTGGCAGGCCCAAGCTTTTCTATCACCACCACTGCCACCCTTCTGTGGCTCAAAGCTACAAAGCAGACTCATCGATCCAAAGTAAAGCCAAGTTAAAGCATCACAGAATGTAAGCACTGAAAATAAGTGTTTATTTGCAGCAGTGCTTATGTTGTACAAGTGAACTTGGCACCGAGGCCCCCCTTGCATTCAACCCCTGCCTGTGCTGACTTCCAGAGCCAGCAGCAGGTTCAGTTGACAAGCAGCAATATTCTACCCAAGCTCATGTACCAGACTAAAGTGGTTTCAGGATACTCATATGAGATGGAGCGAGCTATTTAGGGTAAAGTAAGTAACACTGTGTCTCTCAGTGCACCTGAGGCGAGGTACATCAGCATTACCCGGCTGCCAGAGGATAAGTGCAATTCCAACACCCACATTTAAACAAAAGCAACAGTATTTATAGAAAACCTTTGAGAACTTGAGTTTAATAAACCAGGAAAGGTCAGCTTGCACTTCACATTTGTACAAAACCATACAGAAACCACCTGCAAAAGACTTTATGAACTAGCTAGCAAAAACAACCCCAAGAAAAAGAAAATGGTCCTCAGCAACAGCACGTACAGCTTATGGGAAACAAAAGTTACCAGCTCTAAGGATCATCTCATGACACTTCAAATCATGAGTCTGAATGTCTTTTACAAATACACAATATAAAAAACAGGGCAACTGGAACAGAACATTAACTGAAGACAGAGAGATGTATATTGGTGTATATACATATACACACATGTATAGAAACTCTCCCAATACTAAAATAGGCCATTGTGGTGAAGTTACGAGCGTCTGCATCTCACGCTTAATGGAAGGAGATGAATGTCCCTGCGAGTGTGTGTTTGGGTGGCAAATGGGTTTGTTGGCAGAGAGAATGACTGCAATCACAATCGGAGCTGACCAGTGGAGCCTGACAAGGTTAGCACTAAGCTTTCCCGTTGCATCTCGTTCCTTAACGAAAGAGACATCTGTAAAGCATTCCTGAAACTCGACGTGGCATCCGACCTGTACAGGAAACACTTCCCCCCTCGTTACCCTCAATATGAGGAATCATATAATGCCATTTTACCAGAACATAGCATAAACTCTTTGCTCTTACAAACAGAGGAAAAAAACCTGGATTTGTACCATCCTACACTGGTCTCAATGAATGCAGGAGTCCAGAACAGTATTTACAAGTGATTGTGACTGGCGTTCTCTCCTCGCTAGCGTAAGGACACAACATGGCTTCCATAAAGGCATTTCACATTTTACCAGACCCGCTGATTGCAGACTTTTTGCTCACTTTTTCAGTAGCATCTTGGCAAAGTCAGCATTGGACATCTTCTTCGGCTCCTCGGGGGGGGCGGAGGAAGCTGCTGGTGAGTTCTGGACCATCCCATTCTCAGCCTTAGGCACAGGATTACCCTGGCGCTGCAACGCACGAGGCACCATGGAAAGCTGTGTCCTTCCCTTCCCTCGCCTGGAGAGCAAAAAGGGACATTTAAAAGAATCCCAGTGCCCTTTGAAGGTACTGGTTTAACTTGGGGAAACAAAAAAGACTTTGTTCACTATGAGGAACACTCTTAAATACTACTCCTGTCTATGGTTTCAGTAATAAGTAGTGCAGAGCTTTCAATGGGTGCACTTTGAAACAGGATATCCAAGTTCTGGCATGAAACAACAGCCCAGCAGTCCTCAGAAACTGAATCCAAAGCAACACTAAGCATATGAAAGATGGAAGAGCAACCGGAGTGCTCACTGTGAGCAATGGCTGGGTCTCCAGAACAAGAGGACATGGAAGTTGTTAGTACTAAGGCACAAACATGTCCAATGCCTGATACTCTCAGTCACTACAGACCTGTTTCTATGGATAAGGAAGAAAAATCCACTTTCCCCCATCAATGCAGCAACCCAGTTTTTGATGGTTCAGCACCTTTTAAATGTTCTTCCCTATTCCAGATTAAATGCCTATATTTTAGCATGTAAAGACACCCAGTGTTCCCTTTCCCAGCATTGCCAAGCAGTCTTCCCAGTACTTACGCTCCATAGACCTGGCGCGGCACCGCGAACTGGGAGGCTCTGCCTGCCTCAGCCTTGTCCGGCAGCTTTCGGAGGGGGGGGTTACTGATCATCACCTTGATGACGTGCTCCTTGACTGTCAGGCCATCCATTTTCAGCACAGCCTGCGAGGCCTGAGCTTCGTTTTCATATTCCACATAGGCCAGGCCCTAAATAAAAGAGGTGACCTACATTAGGTTTAGTGCTGCTTTCTCTGCACTTGGTCAAGCAGACCTAAACATGGCTGAAAGCCCAGTGTTCTTTGGCTAAAAGAATTCTTACCTACAACCTACACTTACTGACTCTCATTCATGAGTTCCACAGGAAATGAATCAAATTATAACATCCAAAGCACATTTATTTGTGGTTTAGACAGAATCCCACCTCAAACTAAGCTCAGAATGTGGCCTGCAAGGCTCAGGGTACCCACAGGAGCACTTGTGACAAGGTGTGCACGCAACAGGAACTGCACTTGAGGTATTGCCAGGAGCTAGAAAATACATGAAAGAACACACACACACCATCACAGCACAGCACCCACTAGAAGTGCCCAACACAGACATAGCTGAGGTGGAGTGTTGGCAGAGCAGCCACTGGTTTAGAGTCTCTTATTTCACAAGGACTCATTTATCCCTGTCAGAGGGAGGTGGCTCATTTCTCACTGGCAAACCTATTGTTGCAGCAGACGGTATGAACAATAGCCTCAGGACACTGAAGGAGGAAGGAGGGGAATCAGTTACACCAGGTGAATTTAACCAGTTACTTAAAAACAAGTTATCTGCAGACTTACTAATAACTTACTAATGACTAAAGACTTCATGACAAGATTCTTTCTGAAGGATTTCTTACATTAGGAGAGCATTAAGGAAGCCTACCTTGGGTTTGCCTGCTCGGTTGGTGACCAGCCGAATGTCTTTGACATTCCCATGGGCTTTACACACATCTTCCAGCTCTTCCTTAGTGCAGGAAAAAGGCAAACCAGATATAAACAGTTTGTGTTTCTCCAGTGTAGTGCTGTACCTGAACACCTGAAGAAAGGAGGAGGCTCTTAGTTGCAGACCAAAGACTCCAATGATTTCAATCACACCCCCAAAAAGTAATGCCAATCCTGATTTATGGCAAAGTAACACAGACCCAAGTATTCCCAGAAAACAGTTTTACTGCCAAATTACCACATCACCATTCCAAACTAGCACAATGTAAGTTCATTACACGCAACGGTCCCACTGTTTAACCTACTACTTGAAGGAATAAAAGTCTACCTTGAAGTCTGGATGCTTGTTCTTGTCAACACATGGAGAAACAAACATGGGTCTCCCCTCCACAGCTTGACGATCCAAGCCAAGGGCCTGGAGAGCAGATTTCTCCTCCTTGAATTCCACGTAGCAATAGCCTCGGAACGTCCCCTTGTTGCTGAACACCGGACGGATTTCTGCCACCTCCCCACAGCTCTCAAAGAGCTCTTTCAGTTTCACCTCTGGCTCTGCCATGTTGTAGGAGAGGTTGCTGACAAAGACGGTTACATTATCCTTACTGCTGTCATGGAAGACCTTGGGGATGTCCTTTCGACTGGTGGTTGCCTTTTCCTTCTGGTTTGCTGGGCGATCTGGCTTTTCAGGTCCACTTCTCCCAAACAGTCCCATTTCTACCTCCATGTCTTCTTCAAGTAAACCATCACCCTTGTGTCTCTTGCTGGGCTGCTCTGCTGATGAATGACATTGAAAGCCTTACTAATAAGAAATACACCATTTCATTCACCATTGCAATTAAGCTGTCCTCTATTACCACTGTGCAGTTTGGAAATGGCACAAAATAAAGTCACAGGTCTCACAGACACAAACAGAAACCTCCCTCGGGTTTTCAGTAATGAGTAACAAGAGGTTGTTTGACCAACACAGCAAGGATTTAGATGAAAGCAAAAAAGAATACTTTCCTTTTCTCTGTCAGTTGCAACTACTGATTCATATCAGTCCATTTCATCTAATGGGGTTACTGTTATTTAAGTAAGAAGAAAACCTAAAATCAAGAACTCCCAGGGGCAGTAACCTCTTAAAATCTTCTGCTACCACCTCCCAAGAGGCTGCTCCAATACTGAATAATCCAATTTAGACACACGCCTCAGCAGCGTATGAGTCAGGAAAATGACTTTAAGGTACAGTATTTCTGAAATAATAAACCCCTAAACCCGCTACAAGTCCTTATAAACAGGTACTTCAGTTGCTCAAAAACCATTTAGCCTTGCTGTCACTTCATTCCCACAACAAAGACTTCCCAGGGGAAAGAGACCCTGAACAGACACAGCAGCTCTGTGAAGATACCAGCAGGGCCACTTCCTCACCTGCCTCTAACAGAAGAGAGACAACCAATAACCCTGCTGCAAAAGGTCTGAAGTTTGAATTTATCTTTGTTACCTTCTTCCTCTTGTCCCCATTCACCCTCGTCATCATCATCTGCTTTGCGTTTGTCCCCAGTCCTGGCTTTTTTAGCCTTTTTGGAAGCTTTCTTTTCCGCCCGAGCCTGCTTTCGCTGTTCAGCTTTCTCCTCCTCCAGCTTTGCCAGAGCAGCTTCTTTCTCAGCAGCCTACAAACACGCAAGACATTGCTTTTCCAGTGACTGCAAAGCATTTTGCAAAGTACTCAACCTGGAGGGTTTTCTCCTCAGCTCCATTAAACACAGCACTAACAGGATCAACATTTAAAGCACATGAACTGTTTGCTCTTAGAGCTTCCCTGGAGCGCACATTCCTCTTGTATCTATCCAAGGGTCAAAAGGTGAAAGATAAAAAGCATCAGAAGAGGTGAACCATAGTTTTTAAAGTAAAATCAATAGCTCTGAGGCTTTAAGACAGTTCAGGTCTATCCATGGGAAGCAGCATTAGAGATCTGACATTCAGACAAGCATGATCTTAATACAGGTATAAATTGCTCAGGTAGCTCAGAAAGTTCTGACCTTTGCTCTTTGTTCATTGACTCGAGCTAGTCTGTTCTCTGTTTTCTGAACAGCTGCATCCCAGTCTTCCAGAGTTCCTAACGGATAGAAAAAAAAGGCCTTGTATTTAGCTTTCCCTTAATTTGAAAATACAGTTCTGGAAAAATAAGAGTCAATGAGTTCATGGAATTTGTTCTTAATATTAACCACGACACATGAAAATTCTAACTATAATGAGGAGCCTTCAAAGAAAAGAAAACCCAAGCAGAGCAGAAATCTCTCATGTATAATACGACACTCCAAAAAGGCATGGAAAAACCCAGCAGGCTGCAAGTTAGGCAAGAAAAGAAGAAAAAGAAAGAGGAGAGCTGCTTGTGTATATTACAATGGTGAAAAGAAAGGAAGCCTTCACCAGAACACAAAGCACTGGATCAAAATTCACTCTCTCTCATTGTACATGAACCAGATGACGTACAGTTACATTTACCTTCTATTCTCTCCAGCGTGAGCAGCACCTCACAGACATGCTCTGGATAGTCACTGGTGCATTGCACAGCTCGATGCAAGGCCTTCCTGCAGTGCTGAGTATCACCATGAGCTCTGCAGGAGGAAAACTACAGCAATAAGGAGCCAATCCTCCACATGCAGATCACAAGACAGGACAGTTAACTACTCTACTCAAGTGTCTTCCCTCCTTCTATGCGTTATTGCTGTAATAGGCATAAAATATACTGCAGAGCTGCTACAAGAACCTCAAAAGCATACATACACCCATGGGAAGTATCCAAGTATATGAGTATCTTGTCTTACACAGATGAGGAAACTAAAAAGTTAATCAACTCCCCCGGCCAGCCAAGCTCTTACCTTTCTAGGTTATAATACTCCAGCCACATGTTAGCATATTTGGCATTTCCTCTAGTCATAATGTTGTCCCAAAGTTCTCTGGCTTTCTGCATGTTGTTACACAAGCGAGCCTGAAACACAACATCCAAAGCACTCAGTATGATTGCAGATTATTCATTCAGCACCATTTCCCTTCTGCCTTCCCTCCACCCCCAGAACAAGAAACCACCACAGATAATGCACACAGAAGATACAACTGCTCTGTAGAGTAATGGGAGTGAACACCTAACCCTACTATTGAATAACCCTTCCCTGCCCACCCGATACATCAACCTTGGGTTCTGGCTCCTTTTAGGTCATTCTAAAATAAATTACGTAGTTGCTTCTGATTTTTTCCTTTTGTCATTATTCATGAACATCCCTAATAGAGCACTTAAACACTTCCCTTGGACTGAGAACTGAGGGGAGAAGAGAAGAGGGGAAATGGATTACGACACCCAAGTGGGATCCATCTGATCTAACTGCAGAGGTACATGAGTGCACTACACAGCTGATTTACTAGAGCTGGTTTAGCATACGCTGAATCACACCTGGATGAACCTGCTTTCTCCCTGCACTAAGTGGATAGAAAGGGAAAGTCATTCATTCAGATCCAGATATACATTGTCCAGGAGGATTGCAATACCTGAGACTTTGCAATCCACCCCATGCATTACGTCCCAAGAAGTTACAGCACAAAGGTAACAGGACTTATCCTGATTTGTATGGGCCTGTGGCAAAGGAAGGAAATAAAACATCCACTCACAGGCAGTGACTGCAACAGCACATTGATATCTGTACTAGTTTGAATCTAGTTGGTGTAGACAGCAGTAAATTAGGCAGGATTCCAGGCAGCTTACAGCCTCAGTGCTCAGTTCCAAGCCAGTGTGGCCAGGCCGCTAACCAAGGTACTCACACACTTCTGTACCACACTGCAGTCACAGCAGCATCAACACACTAACAGTCCTGACAACCTTCTCAAAGAGAATGCTGTTTTCTTCCTGGGATGTTGCTCTTCAAGCATGAAGCTACACTATGTGCTTGATCAGTCCAGACACAGGAGTGGAAGAAGAGAGATTTACTCACTGAAGTCACCCAGACAAAATGCCAAAGTACAAGAGGATAGCATTCTGCGGTTGGAACCTTAAAAGGACCCATTTCCTCTAGCCTAGCAATTTAAATACAGCAGATGGAAATCTCACCTCAATTCTTGCCCAGTTCTGCATGATGGTGCAGGATGGATCACCACTTTCACTGAATCCTGGGAATAATACCAAGAACAGTTTGTGAAGGGCTCTTGGAAATAAAGTGTTTATTAAATAACTTCTACATAGTACATGAGATGTGTATCTGTAGCCTTCTTAAAGTGTTTGAGACACTTGAGGACAAGTTAAACATCATGGGAAGAACTGGTCTTATTAAAATTATTCTTGAACAAGAGAAAAGAATGGATTGGACGATTTTACTTACTCTCTTCTACTTCTTGTTTCAAATACTCCACAGCACGAGCAAATGCAGACCGCAGCTCTTCCAGTTCCTTACTCGAGTCTTTAGAAAGAAAGACAATCCAATTATTTCAAGGCAATTCTTTCATCTCCCATCACTAAAATCTCTTCCTTATCACCCACAATGATTTTAAAGGGGAATCTATATGTTATTACTTCAGTAAAACTCACTACATGCATAATAAAAATACATCAAGCACCTAAAACATAAGGGAGGGCATTTTTGCAGCAGCGCAATCTATTCTGTCAGCAAGAGCTGCTTTAAACCCACTGAGTTTGTGTATTTCAGAGACACTAACTGACCAGAAGATGGGTTTTGTGAAAGGTATGAAATTACCAAAATGCTGTTACATTTTTTAACAATACCAGAGAAATACATAGCAAACAGATTAAACATTTATTCACACATGTATCATAGGTACCTTGTGTAAAATCCACCCTTCTTCTCAGGTAATCAAGATACGCCTGCCAGATTTCTACATAGTCTGTTGCCTGAATAAAACCTGCATTCAGAGCTTTTTCAAACATTTCTGAAAGAAAATGGGGAAAAAAACCATACAAACATATTTATTTTCCAGATATTGACAAAATTAGCAAGCTACAACGTATAGCAAAGAAGTCCATACAGCTTGTATATCTGGAGACAGGAAAATACAGTAACTCCTGCATATGGTAAATGGGTTTAGGAAGGGGATTTACAAGCCAGTTTGCATGAACATTACTGAACTGAAGTTGTTCACTGCTTGCTCAGAAGTGAAGCTGCTCAACAGCAGCAGCTCTGCCCTAGGAACACGATGCTGCGCACTTCATCAGCTTTAAGATTGCTGCAGCAGGATGAAAACAAATCCTACAGTGTTCTGCAAGCCACCATCTGTCAGACGTTATTCAGGGTGCAGAAAGCAGCTCTGTACAGGAGAAAAGGTTCGTGGAGATGGCCTTTCTTTACCAGAAATAATGCTGTGATCAACTCTGTGCCTCTCCATCGCCAGAAGATACCTAATCCACAGCCCCACCGTCCAGGGACAGTTCCTAACAGCGCGGTCATGAGCAGACAAGACCAATTCCTTCACCTTCAGCTGCCGGTCCTGGAATAACCATACAACAAAGTTTTATGTTCCTGTTAGCCAGAGAGACCATCCAAGACAAAATATCAGCTTATGAAGAGCAACACCTTAAAAAAGTACTTTTACATTTGAAAAGCTAAGACAGGATGGGTATTTTAAAGTCTATACCCCTACAGTCTCAGTGAACACCTTCAAATCAGAAAGGATATGGTCAGGAGCAACACAACCAACAACTCTATGCCATGTCAGTCTGCAGTACCTAACCATCTGCTATAACCAAGCCAGTTAGGTATTTTCTGCCAATGAGATAAATATAACAAAGGCACCGAGTAAATTTCCAACTGCTCTTCATACATTAAGAGGAGAGGAAAGGATACAAAACAAGGAGGGTGTACACATAGCCTACTTCAGCCACCCACAACCTGCTGTCTCAAGCTGGTAAGACAGAGACAACAGAGCAACTCAGCCTAGATAAGCTTCCTGTAGCAAGTTACACTGATCTCCTAACAGCTCAACCTTCTGTCCATATGTAAACCCTGCCTCTTAAGTTCAGCATGATTCTCAAACTGCATTAGCCAGCCCACATGTAAATAGACCGAACATCTGGGTTTGCTTCAGCTTCTAGGTAAATTAGGTTTTGTTCTACACCATAAACCATTCATGAGCACTGGCATCCCTCAAACAAGCACTGTCATTAATTTAACTGTGCCTCCCCAGTGATCCAGACAGCACTGAACTGCTTTGCGTACACAAGCTAGAAGAAAAGGAGGGACATCCTCAGAAGCAATGCCTCTGGATGAGGAGCTACCAAAGACAATGCCAGGGCTCACAGTAAAGCCGGCTGCACTCAGTCAACTCTTTGCCAGATAGCACAAACCTCGATGCAAACAACCAGTTTAATTCTGCACAGCTAAAGGAGAAAGAGCAAATGCTCATTCAATCAATAAACACACCACTGGAAACAGGAAGAAACCAAAGGCAAGGTGAAAATCAGTCTTTAAATTCTTCAGGAACTAAGGGACAGGATTGAGGTGAAACTTGGTCTTTTGTTTATCAGCCACTAAGATTAAAACAAAACCAAACCCCACACACAGGGAAATGAAACTGGAAACATCTGGGGTTTTGTTCCTTACCAAATACTGATTGTAACGTGCCCAGAGATCTGGCACAAGGCAGTTCTCAGCCAAAGCCCTCTCATAGATCAACTGAATGCGAGCTGGATCACCTGCTTTCATTTCAAAATCAATGTAAGCTTGATATTCCGCCAGCTTTGGTGTTTCAGCACCCAGCTGGAAAACAAAGAGGGATACAAAAAATTAAACTCTAAACCAAAGCACAATTCAACCAACTCAGTCGTTACTCAGAGTAGGGTGCTCCTGGGCATCTCAGGGTGGCCTGATACAAGCAACAGATTCAACAGTTTCCAGTCTACCCAGTTGTGAGGCTTCTTGTCTCACACTGCTCACAGCTGAAAGCCCCCTGGCAATATTCAGGTGCTCTGTGGCTAGAACAATACAATTTAAGGAATAAAGTGAACCATCCCCATGCAATTAAGTCTCTGCTTTTAAAGGTAAGTGCAAGTAAAGCATTACCAGTGCCTCTTCATAGGGTTTGCACTTCTCCAACTGCTGTAGAGCTTTCTTGTAATTCTTTATTGTTGTTTCTGGGATTGGATCTTCTGACCACTCCTCATATTCAGCATAAGAAGTCTCCATATCTATAGAACAGACATGAAAACCCATCAGTAATGCACTTATTAGATCAAATAATCAGATTTCAACCTATGTTTGACACATATTTGTATTTTTATTTATGCTTTCAATCTTGACTGTCACACTACTGAACACTTACAGGGTTCAGGTAGCTCATCTTACACAGTGCACCACAACAGAAACTCAGGGCAAGATACATTAAAGCTACAGATTTGGATTTAGAAAACCAAAGTGGCAAGATTCTCCCAAGGCTGTAAAGAAAGGAACCCAACTTCTTTCAATGTGCAAATGAAGAAATACTTAACTTTCTCCTATGAGCAAATCAGCAAGAGACTTAAGGAGTTTAAAGTATGAATTAGAAAGGGCATGATATCAACAATCGAGCTGTCAGCATGTACTGCTCCCAACTGAGGTTCTTGTGTAGTGATCACCACAGCTGAATTCCTTGTTCCTATGTTTTATACTCCTTGCTCATACTTTAAATAGCCCCAGATTACATACTGAAGAAACAGAGAAGCTGTTTCAATGAGTAAGAATATTTCTGAACAAAAGGGATCCGTGCATCATTCAAGAGGCTCTAAAGACAGGCCAATGCCATTGATTAAAGAATCCACAAGTCCTACAGCTGGAGTTTGCGTGGCTCTACCAACAGAATAACCAGGACTAAAGCCCGGGTGAGTGTAACAGCTTCTCCACCCCACCTCAGCAGCTCTTACCCAACAGTGGGATCCCCAGCTGGCGCCTGAACAGCGTGTGGATCTTCTCAAGCTGGCTGCAGAGCATCTGCTGCTGCTCAGGAGATGGAATACTGCCAGGAGCTGGCTACAAACAAAAGGACTGAAGTTTAATCAGCTCTCTCAAGCTGGAGCTGGTGAATATTATGGGGTATTGGTTATGAGTTAGGGGATCAGGGCTTCAAATGACTACTTGATTCTTGAAGAACATACACACACCCACCCCATAGTGGGCAAGGACATCTTTTAACTTCCCTATCATCTTATATGGTAAAGCACAAACCCATAGATTTCACATTCTGGCCATCTTATAAAGGTATCTTTTGCAGAAATAGCAGAACCAAATGTTCCAGAGATAACACACTATCAGCCGAAAGTCCCCAGAAGTGTGAAATAAGGAATGAGTTAAGAGCTGAAGTAGAAACCAGTCTGGAAGCATAAACATGGCCACGTGCAGAAATACTGACTGGCAGCAACACTGCTTAATAATGAAGCTGCTCAGTTCAGAGCTATTCTTGTCAGTTCAGAGTAGCACTTTGCTTCTGGATATGAGATTTTATGATCCCATTTAAACACAAATCCATTACTCAACCAAACACACGCACCACTTTTCCCAGACCAAAGGGTCAGTTTCTACAGCTGAAGAGAAACCAACTGTGTGACATTACAGCCTCTTTTCTCAGTGGAGACTGATGAGGGGGCTCAAGGTGACTTCAGACAGCACAGCACAGCTTGTTTCTTGCAGGAGCCTGGCCTTACCTGTGCTGTTTCCAGGATGGCATTCTCAAACTCCCGGTATGCTTCCCACAGCGCAGTGCCCTTCGTTACATGCAGCCCCACCGCAGTCAGTGCCCTCTCAAAGATGGAGCGAACTCTCTCGATTCCTCCTTCCTGGCCAATGCCACCAATTGAATACTGGGCATATTCCAACCAAATTTCAGGACCTAAAAACAAAGTTAGGAGAAACAAAATAGAGTTTTCTTCTGAATAAAGTCATTCTTGCAGTTGCTACCAACACCTACTGACTCCCATATGCCATGTCTGGTACACAAGCTGCATCAGAGAGAGATGAACCAAGATCTCCCCTAACAGCAACTTCACTCCTCTTGAGCACGTTGTGCAGAGCTGAGACTAACAATTCCAATTAAAGTAGGCCCTTATTCTCTTTCCAGACTTCAGTACTCACTTGTTCAGCAACTGCTTCAGCAGCATAACCATGAAGGTGAGAGGGAGGTGCTACAACAGCATCAGCTTTCTGGCACCTCTCCTGCCTAGGGCAGTCCTCATGCTCAGGGCCCCGAGTAGAGACCATCCAACCAAGAGACATTAAGGTTGCACATCTCAGGCTCCAGAAGTCCTTCCAACCCCCAAGTACAATCCGTAGAGCAGAGCCAGAGGATATCACCTCTCAGCTCTTCATCCCTTCTCCCTGAAGGATCACCAACACTCTGTGAGGCCAGCTCTGTCAGTGCTCTGATCTGACATTTTGTCTGCAATGGATTTACCTGGATGGTACCAGGCCTTCTCTGTTTCTTCAGGCTTCATGTTTTCACCACAATCCCCAAAGAGCACACAGTTACTCAGTGCTTTAAGGTACAAGTTTTAAGCACCTGACAAAGAGATGAGATACCACGAACTCCCCTGGCTTTTGCCAGGGATGATCAGAGCTGGTCCCACAGCATGGCTTCAAGAATACTGGCTCCCAGACAGTAATTATGAGCTGTTCTGAAAGAGCTGTCACGTAGTGGAAGTGGCAGTAAAGACAGTGCCAACCAACACAAAGACAGGAGTAGAAATGAACCTTTTGAAAGCATTCACTTTCCTCAAAGAAAGAGCTAAAGAATTCCTAATGGGTAGCAGAGAAAGCATTACTTGAGTGAGAGTAACACCCGCAGCTTTGAGAGATGAGAGGAGTGCAAAATACACATTTAAAGCCTTTTACAACAGTGGCTCGGAAGACTTTAAGGACTGCAGTGGCACTTAAAGCATTGCCCTTGACTGGCCTTAATTCCAACGCTTCATAAAAGCTGAGCATCACGTCACGCTGTTTTTGATCCAGTTTCTGCATTATAACACAAGGAAAAAGCTTTCCTAGGAAAAGAAAGCTCTAACCTGAAGGCAACACAATACATTTGATAGCATCTCAACAACTTACAGATGTAGTCTTTCACAGCTCTCTCAAAGAGCTCATAAACCTTCTCTCGCTCCGAGCTTTCAGAAGCCATTTTTATCTCATCCTTCAACCAGTCCAGCCAGATCTCTGCAAGGAAGAAGTTCAGGATCCATCACCAGCAGTCAGAAAGAACAATTTCAATCCATTTGTTGAGGTTTTTCTTATGAGAGTTTTGAGTAACAGAGTTAAAAACGAAGAGACAGCCAAGGCAGAGCACAGCTTTAGCCTTCCCAACTCCTCACAATTAATCTAAAAGAGGAGTCTGGTAGAGACCTTTTCAAATTGGCACTAAACAAGCACACTCCCATTTAAAGAGAGCAGAAGCTGCAGGCAGCAACTTATCAGCATTTTGGGCAGGTCAGTGCACAGCAGCAACCCAAGACGCAGCCAGAGGCACAACTTTGACAAAAAACAATGGCTTCAGAGACTGCAAGTGCCCACCTGCACAGAAGGAAACCTTCCCTTGCCAAGGCTAAAAGCACCAGGGCAGAGCAGCCTCTGCAATATTTACACTGTCTCATACAGGAGTAAAGAAACAGCCGCTTCAAGGCCCACCCACAGCATCAACCACCACTGTGTTTTCTTTGCTGCTTCACTGCAATCTCACTTTTGGCAGGAGCTTGTCTGGGCTCGAGTCACATTCACTGAGTGACGGGAGCTGGTTCAGCGCCACCATCCCACTGGTGTGTTACGCCTTCAGCAGAGGCAGCACAAGCAGACATCTGCCCGTCCCTGGGCTACAGCAGGTCACATCCTGGCAGGACCACCCAGCAAACAGGCAGACCAGAGGCTGGAGTAGATGGGCACAAACACCCTCTCTCCAGTCCCACACCACTGCAGCAGCTTCTGGCATGGAACAGGGCAGTTGAAGGTGGCAAAAGCTCAAATCCCTGCAACAGACCCACCACCCTTCATCTGCTGGGGGCCAAGCTCAATGCTGGCCATTAACGCCACTCAAAGAGTCCTAAATCTGCTCTTTTAGGTTTCTCCGGGCTGGAACAACGTTGTTGAAGCCTGACACAAATATATAGGATCTCACTACTGAAACAGCATTGTACACAGACGATGCTAAAGCTGCATCAGGTGCAACACGAGCAGACAGAGCTCTGTACCTTCAGTAAGTGGGAAGAGTTCACTCATCTTCTGCCGAGCTCTTCTGAGCTTCACCAGCTCTCCCTCCTGGCGGAGCAGCTTTATCAGGTCCAAGTGACAGTTATAGTCAAAAGCATTGATGGAGAGCTTTGGAACAAGAGAAAATACTACATTGAAAGCACTGCTGAGTGATGGCAGCAGCAAATAAACCTGAAAACACTCAGAACAGAACCCCCTCTTTGGGGGAGCACAAATCTCATCATGGCTGTGTAACACCTCCCTACACAGAGTTGCACCAAACTCTGCTGTTGTTTGCAAGAAGCTTTCAGGTCACAAGCAGGCATTTATAACAAACCCTTTCCACTTTAACAGGGCTTTAAAGTTAACTTTGAGCTCAGCTTATGGCTCTAAGCTCTAAAGGTTAGGGCTCAGCAGTGCAAATGCCAGCACCTGGAGCAGCTCCCAGCTGCAGAAACAAACCCCTAAGTGGAAAACTTAAAAAGCATCTTCCAACAGTGCTAAATGTGCGTTAATTTCTTTAAACGCGATATAGCAAACAAAGGGGCAGCTAGCTAAGGGGTTTTCAATGAGCAAACGCTACCCACGCGAGTTCTCCTCTCCGGCTTCCCTCTAAAAACAACCTCAAAGCGCTCAGTTTCCACTTCAAACTCCAAACATTCATTCCTTGCGAATTCCCAGCACCAATCCACAGGAGCAGCCGCGGATTTCCCCCCGTTACGGCCGCACTGCCCCAGCGGGCAGCCACAAAGAAAAGCACCCGCCGGGGCCCCAGGAGGGGAGGCCGAGAACCGAACTCTCCCCATAGCGCCCGGACGGACGCGTCTCTCTTAGCAACGCGGGCGGGTGAGGAGCGCCGGGCCCGGCCCCGCACCTCTTGCCCCCGGGGTGAGGGCTGGGCCCGGAGGGAGGCCGCGCTGCTGCCGCCCCCTCCCCACGCCGCTGCCGGCCCCACCTGCTCCTCCAGCCGCTGGATCTCGGCCTCGTTCTCCTTCTCCTCGTCTTCGCCATCACCGGACGAGTCCGAGTCTCCCTCGTCCTCCGAATCCCCGCCCGACTCAGGGTCACCCTCCGGCAGCCGCTTCTCCTCCTCCTCCTCCGCCACCACCGCTGCCTCAGCTCCCGCCGCCGCCATCTTATGCAGCTCGCTCCACAGCCAGCCGCGCTCCGCCGTGCGACGGGGCTGTCCGCGCCGCGCCTGCCCTGCCGCAGCGCACCGCCACTGGGCGAGCGCTTCGAGAAGAAGAGCGAACCTCCTCCCGCACCACCCTGAGCTCGGCTGCGCACCGGGGCCGCCCTGCAGCGAGCACCGAGGGGGCCGGACCCCTCATCTTCCCGGCTGAGGCGCAGGCAGCTCCGCGGGCATCTCAGGGCCTGGCCGTCAGGGGGCCTCCGTGAAGGTCTGAAGCGTGAGCGGCGCCGCTCTTCCGCCATATTGAGCGTGGCCGCCGCGGCTCCGCACATGCACCGGGTGTTGCGATAGGAGCAGTGTCGAGATAACAACCCGCTTCGCGACTGCAAACTGCGTTTATCGCTCGCTTTAGCCTCAGCGTAAAGCTCTGTCCGTTGTTAGGAGGCTTTTAGCATTCGCCTCCTTTTCACCGAGCTAACGGCGAATCTGCGGCAGCGCCAGGCCCGAGCAAGCAGCGGGGTGTGGGGGCGTGGCCACAGCGCGGGGGGCGTGGCCGCAGCGTGCGAGGCTATATAAGGGTGCGACGGGGCCCCGCCCCTTCCAGGTGCAAGATGGCGGCGCTCAGGGCGGCGGGGGTGGCGCTGCTGCGGCCGGGCCGCGGGGCGGAGGCGGCCGCCAGGCTGGGCTACCACAAGAAGGTGAGGGCCGAGGGGCCAGGAGGGCCCCGGGGGGGAGGTACGGGGACACAGGGACAGGCCGTTGGCTGACGCGGTGTCCCCGCAGGTGGTGGATCACTACGAGAACCCGCGCAATGTCGGCTCGCTCGACCGCAATGCCAAGAACGTGGGCACCGGCCTGGTGGGCGCCCCGGCGTGTGGAGATGTCATGAAGCTGCAGGTTGGCACCGGGGACAGGGGTACTAAGGGCTCGTGTGAGGTCCAGATCCATGCCCTATCCCCTCAGGGATGCAGCGAGGCCTTTCCCTCTCCTCACCTCCTTGCCCTCAAACGTCCCCTGGGGCCCTGCAGGCCCCGTCCCGCTCCCGAGTGCACTGGGTCAGTGAGGGGCGCTCTGGGGTGCCCAGTGGTGGTGACCTAGATGCTGAGGTACCATCAACTCTCTCACAGGTGGAAGTGGATGAGAACGGGAAGATCGTGGATGCCCGTTTCAAAACCTTCGGTTGTGGGTCAGCGATTGCATCGAGTTCACTGGCAACAGAGTGGGTCAAAGGGAAAACGGTGAGGAAATGCCTGCTGGAGTCAGGGGTGACACCAGGGAAAGCCTTCGGAGCTGCCTGTGTTAGGGCTGTAGGAAACAGCAGCTGGGAATCCCAGTACTGACTGTGTGCAGTAGCTTAGGAAGCAGGGACTGGTGACCCTGTCAGTGGCCTGACTTCTAGGGCAATAGTTGCCTTTTCCAAGAATATCCATTAATCTGCAGGGAAGTCATTTGTGTCTTATGCAACAAGAGAAACACACTGATTGCAGGCTTTGGGAGAAAGTGTAATTACAGATCATCTTTAGAGCTCCCTTTCTGCCAGACAAGAAATTCACTTCCCTGTTATGACAGAAGATAAAGAGACTTAGAGCTGCCTGTCTGGCACCAGTCTGACACTGGTGTGCTCATTCCCACCGCTGGGATGTTCCTTGATTCTGGCATACTTACTGCTACTTGAGATCTTCTTCCCTGTTGGCTTTGAGGCATTAAAACATTGAAGCACTCTGAGCAAATGCCTTTGTAGCTGGTGTTGTAGCTCACGTGGCCACTGACCACTCACTGATTGCATTTCAGGTTGATGAAGCACTGAAAATCAAGAACACGGATATTGCTAAAGAGCTTTGCCTTCCTCCTGTCAAACTGCACTGCTCCAGTAAGTAAAGAACCAACTGGTGAGGGTTCAAACACCAGCTTGTGTTTGAGAGGGAGACTGTGAGAATAGAACAAAGGCTTCTGAATGTGGCCATGAGGGAAACTTATGTTGTGATTTCAGGGTCATATTATGAGCTTTCAGATCTCTCATCTTGTGGACTCTAGCTCAGCAGGCTGGTAGCGAATGTTCACATTCTGACTGGTGCTGCCTGCAGTGCTGTTCTTACAGCACATTTTGTTTAAAATGCCTTTCCCCTGTCCTTGAAGTACTTGTTTTGGTTTTAGTGCTGGCTGAAGACGCCATCAAGGCTGCCTTGGCTGACTACAAGTTGAAGCAGGATTCGAACAAAGAAGTATCAGAGAAGAAAGCAAACAATGCCTAAACTGACTGTAAAGCTTGGTCTCATTCCACTTCCTTTTGCAGTGCAATTACTTTAGATTAGTAGGATCCTGCTCACTACTAAAGCAAGCTGTAAGATACGCACAACTTAACGCACAATGTGTCACTGGAGGTGTGTGGACGGCCACTCTTGTGCTCGCACGACGGAGGTGGGTGGTTCAGCAGCTTCTGTCACGGCTCCCTTTGGTGGAGTGAAGGCTGCTCACCCGTGGCTTCACCCTGGAGGGAAATTCCTCCTGTTCCGGTACTCGAAGGGCTGCACTTTTTCCTTGGAAGATGTAGAGTTTTGCCTAATATTTCACTGGAATTAGTGGGAAACGTTGCCTTGGTCTTATTCTTTCTGTAAGAACTGGAGATCTGTGTGTACAAACACGGGGTGGTTCACGTGCCACAGACTACAGCGGTGTCTTGAGTTTCATTTCACAATCTGAGTGCGAGTTCCTCCTCTCCGGGCTGGCAGGGTCGGTCTGTGCCCTCTGGGAATGCCTTTACAACCCCTGCTAAGCTTCCCCAGACTATTCCCAGTGTCTGAGCTGTTCCCCTGCGAGCACACAGCTTTTCAAAGCTAAACGTTTTGTGGGTTAAACCCTGCTCTGCAGCTCCATGTGCTCAGCTCTGCCTTCTGGTGGTGGCTGCTCGTCTTCCAGAGGAGCATTCCCAGAGATTCCCAAAACAAACAGAAAACACATTTAAAAGCTTCACCTGCTCTGGAGTTATTAAAACACCCAAAACCCACTGTCTTAAGGCCAGGTTGGATGGGGCTTGGAGCAGCCTGGGCTAGTGGAAGGTGTTCCTGCCCGTGGCAGGGGTTGGAACTGGAGGAGCTTTGAGGTCCCTTCAACCCAAACCAGGCTGGAATTCAATGACATCTTAGTTTAAAACACGGAAAACCACATTTAATAATGAGCAGCTCATTTTGCTGTCTCTGTCTAACAGCTTTGTTTCAATGCAGCATAGGCCAGGGGCTGTTGCTGCTGTGCTTTGTCTCTCACAAGCCTGTTCTTACCTCAGTTCAGCACCACCCCATACGCCAGCTGCTGGCCTTGTCTCCTGCAGCAGGAATGTGCCTCATTCCTTGGGAACGGTCCTGTGGTTTTCCAGTTCAAAACCAAAAAAATTAGGGAAACTTCAGCCACCCACGTCCACTTCAGGGCAGAATCAGCTCACTGTGCCTGTGAGAGCCCTGTGACAAAACGCACACCCTTCCAAAGGGGTTATCCTGATGCTGGGACATCGGAGAGATCCCAAACTGCCCTGTGGGATGCAGGGACACAGGGATGCGCTGCTTTGGAGGCAGAAACCCCTCCTTCACCCCAAGTTGCCCTCCCTGCTGCAGCCTTGTCCCAGGGCCAAGCACCGCAGCTCCCCCACCCTTGGCTGTGGGGCACGAGATAAGAGTTTCCCAGAATCAGCACGTCAGGGTGCAGGTACCATGGGTGATAAGAGCTTGTGCCTGGCTCCCAGGGCTTCACCCCACAGCACTGGCAGTGCCTCCCAGGCTCTGGGGGGCACACGTGGGCCACAACCGGCTGCATCCCAACACCAGCACGATCCAGGGAGAGCCCTGATAGAGCAGAGACAGGGACTGCACCTTGGCCATGCTGCACAAACACACAGGAGAGGAGAATCTGCGTAGGAAACGTCTTTATTATTAGCTGAGGGGGTTAAGGAGATGAGGCAAATGTCCAGCTGGGCTCTGGGCTGTCACAGCGCTGGGGCACTGAAAGCAAAGGATGGGTCCTTACCGCTAAATCCTCTCCTTTTAGGTGGGCAAGGATGGCCAAGGTCGCCACAGCCACCAGCAAAGCCAGCCCATGGTGCCCAAGGTCATGGTGAATCTCTGCCCTGATCCCTGAGGATACAGAGGGAGCTGCACAGACCCCCCCCAGCCATGGTCCCACACCTCCATCTGGAGAGATCAGCTCCTGGATCAGATCAGGATGCTTCTAATTAGTAAAATAACATTTAGGAGAGAGCTCAAGGGGGGGAATGAGCTGAATGGAGCTGGGGGGGAAAGCTCCTTGGGCAACCGAAGCAATGGGGCTGACGGACAAGCACCAGAGACTCCCAGGGCTTTGCCGAGGGGTCAGGCAGAGAGCGGGGGCTTCATCGGGGCTTCCTTGAGCCACCACGTACATACGGAGCAACAAAGCATCACCAAGTCCATCGCGTGTCCACAGGGATCCCATGGGCCAGCAGCTCCTGGGGATCACCCAGGATGGGGTCCCTGCCCTAGTTGCCAGCAGGGGCTGTGCGACCATCCTGGGGTGCATCAGGGGCTCCATTCGTTGCACCCGCTGCATCCTCAGCACATGGGTTTTGGGGAGGGGGCAGCTCATCGCTCACCTTCTTGCCTCCTTCCTCTTCCTCCTTATGGGGTGGGCTCTTCTCCCCCTGGTCCCCGTTGGCCAGCGGTGCCTTGGGGGGGGATTTGAGGCTCTGGGCTGCAGCGAGGATGTCTGCCTGCAGCTGCTGCCCACAGTCGAGCTGCTCCTCAGCACCAGGGTCTTTATCAGGCACCTCATTGAAGGCGCGGGGTCCCCCCACCTTGTCCCGCTCATCCACGTACTTCTTCTTGGGGAAGGAGGAGGGGTAGTACGCGGACGCCTTGTGCTTCTGCCGGACGATGACGGCGGCGCAGATGATGAAGAGGAGGACGAAGGCCAGCGAGCCCACCACCACCACCAGCAGCAGGTACTCCTTGAAGAAGGCCACCAGCCCGTCCAGCATGCCGCGCGGCGCTGAGCTGTTGGTCACCGTGGTCCCCACCACGTCCCCTGCCGTCGGGCCGGTCCCCGGTGTCACATAGAGGATGGGTGGCACGGCCGAGACCTCCTCACTGTCCCCGCTGCCCCCGGCATCGGGCAGCACCGCAATGTGCCGGGGGGCTGCTGAGTGTGCCGGGGCCACTACCACCACCAGCATCAGCATCATCAGCCACGCACCCATCGCCATGTCCCTGGTGCTCATGCAGTGTCCTGCAGGATGCAGAGGGGAAGGTGACACGTTAACACCCCGATGGAGCAGGACCCATGGAGCACCCATCGCAAGGGACAAGCACAAGCATCCAAGCCCCAGCTCCGTTGTTCGCCCATCCGGATTCCCTTAGGGAAAGCAGGCTGCCATCCCAGCCTCCTCGCCCCACTGCCGAGCAAGCTGTGTTTGTTTTGCAACAGAGCACTACAAAAATAGACAGAAAGCAGCTGAGTTGCATTGCTCAAGCCTGGGGGACGCTGCCAACAGCCGGCTTCAGACAGCGGCCGATGAGAGAATTCCTGACACATGGAGGTTTCCAGTGGAAACTCTGACACAGGCGGCGCTGCAGAGGGGCGGCCGCGGTGCAAGAGGCATTTCCCAACGGCTCATCCCAACGCAGACCGTTACAAACGATTCCCAGCTTGAGCGTGGCTAAAAATAGGCTGGAGGCAGCTTGATCCCAGCGATGGGATGGGGCTTGGGATCCTCCAGAGCCGTTGCAAAGGGGCAGATCTGGAGCTGGGGTGCAGTGAGCAGGGGGTTCCTGGCCCCAGCATCAAGGTGAAGGGCAGCTCCGTCCCCTCACCATGCTGGATGGGGCTGGATCTGCCTTGTGCACATTGTAGGACATGGGATAAGCGTTTCCCATCCCCACTCACAGCCCAAAACGATGAGCTGGGATGAGCCCCCAGCAGGTTTCTGCACCCCATCGGGGTTTGGAAGTGGGGTGCAACCATCCCATGGCCACCACGCACATTCCCAAGGGACGGCAGCGCATTCCGGCTGTGCCACGCCATGTAATGCCATCGAGCCATTCCCAAAGCTCCTCCCCTGCTCGGCCCCACAACCCGGTTCCCTGGGACCATCATCAGGGACCCCCCAGGACAACGCCTCCAGCCTCAGCCCCCCTAAATCCCAACCACCTCCCATTTCCCCCCAAACCAACCCCACCAGGAGGGATCCCAGCACCGGGAATCGGCTCCCAGGCTCCTTCCCGGCTGCAGGATCTGGTTTTCATTAAACCAGAGCAAACAAGCGGCAGCAGTGGCAGGAGGAGCCCCCAGACCCCCCCGGCTCACTGCAGGCTCTGGGCTCACTGCGGTTACAGCAGCAGCACCAGCACCAAGGGATTTGGGGGGCCAGGATGAGCCCCTTCATCCTCCCCCATTTCAGAGAGGGGCCCCTCAGCTGCGATGGGGTCCCGGGAAGGTGAAGGCAGTAACTTGCCATTAGTAAGATGTTAACAGCCACAGAGGGGCTGCCTAAAGCCCAAATCAGTGCCAAGCACAGGGCCTGTTGCCACCCCTCCATCCCCATCCCATCCTCATGCACCCCCAGACCCACAGCACATCCCTGCATTCAGCTTGGCTGGAGACAGACAATTCCCACTTCCCTCTGCTCCCAAAACACTCAGGAATTCCACAGTTCTCACGTTGCCCAGACACAGAACCCTCCCAACCCAGTCCGGGTGCGCACAGCTCCATCCTGCATCCCACATCCCGCATCCCAGCGCTGGGACCATGCCCAGCCCTCGCCCCAGCTCCCAAAGCATGGAGCATCCTGTACCCCGCTTCGAAGCCACCCCAAGGCTTGGGACGAGGCTGCTGCCGCCGGTGGGATCTCACCTCGTCCGCAGGCACCGCGCTGGCGGGAGGGAGCCGAGAGGACGGGGTCTGTCCTGCTCACCTCGCACCCCTCCGGCTGCCTCCGGGATGGAGCCGCCTCCTTCTCCTCCTCCCCTTCCTGTGCTGCCCAGGCCCAGCTTGTTCTCATTAGGGCTGGTTTGGGGCGGGAATGTGGGAGGCCGGGGAGGGGCAGCGGCCCCCGGCCCCCCCCCCCCCCCGATGAAACCCAGCTGGGGCTGGTGGGGGCTTCATGGCCTCTTGCCTTGCGAGTAAAGGGGGGAGCTCCAGTGCCCCCCATCATCCCCACAGCACTGCTGGAAGGGGCCACTTTTAGGGTGCAAGTGGGGCAGGGGTCACAGCCATGGGGGGGGGGTGTGTTGAGTTGCAAAGGTGGTTTTGTCCATGGGACTGAAGATAAAGCCCCATTCCCTGGCCACGTGGCTGAGCCTCTATGGCAGGACATAGACCCAGTGATGCTGGCACCCCCAAAATGCCGTTGCTCCCAGTGATGCCATGCTGGGAGCAAGCATGGCCCCCACCTCATTGCCTTTTGCTGTGCTCCTCGGCCTCATCACCCCAGCTCTGTGCTGGATCCATCTCTGCATCCCCAAACCCTGCCTGGGCGTGCAGCACCCGAGGTCTGAGTTGGGGTTTCAAGCTTGGTGCCCTGCTGTTATTGACGGCTGCCAGTGTGAAATGGGGGCAAACAGGGCTTGGAACCCCCTCCTTGATTCCAGACCCTTTCCTAAACATCCCTGCGTGGAAATGCTCCAGAACAACCCCCTCGGGGTGCGGGGGGGGTGCAGAAAACCATCCCATGGGATGGTTCCATGCCGGGGTCCGGCGCTGTCCCCTCTCTATGCCCCCCACCGTGTCCTCAGGGCTGAAATTGCTCAAGAGGCTGCAGCCGCGGCGTGACCTCATCCTCTTGCTATTCCCCTCTGTGCGTCCTTGGGGACCGGGGCCCGATCCCCCCCAGAGCACCAGCGCCAGCGCCCCGGGACCGCGGGCACCGCGGGGCCGGTCCCCATGGCCGCTGGCACCGCGCAGCCGGACGGGAACCGGCGCCAGAGGGAATCGCGGCTCCCAGAGATAACGGCCCCGTCCGCCTGCAGCTGCGCGCGGCTTCCAACCGCCAGAGCTGGAATCTCGCAGGGAAGGGGGAAAGGAGAGGGGCGGCCGAGGAGAGGCGGCGGGAGCGGCTCCAGCGGCAGCCGGATGCGCTCCTGCAGCCCGGACGGGAATGGGGCCGTGATTCCCCCTCTGTGTGTTCAGCGGTGCTGGTGCTGGTGCTGGGCTGAGCCTCCTTGCCCAGGGTCCCTATTCCTCCATGTCCACAGAACCCATCCCACCCTGGCCAGGGTCCCCATCCCTCCTCATCCAGGGTCACTATTCTTCCGTGCCCAGGGTCCCCATCACTCCTTGCTCAAGGTCCCTATTCCTCTGTGCCCAGGGTCCCTATTCCTCCTTGTCCAAGGTCCCCATCCCACCTCATCCAGAGTTCCCATATTCCCATGTCGAGGGTCCCCATCTCTCTTTATCCAGGGTCCCCATCCCTCTGTGTCCAGGATCCCCATCCTTCTGTGTCCAGGATCCCCATCCCTCTGTGTCCAGGGTCCCCATCCCTCTTTATCCACGGTTTCCATCCCAGCCTGCCCAGGGTCCCCATCCCTCCTCCTCCATGGTCCCCACCGTCCCCATCCCGGCTCCCGGTCCCTGCCGCGCTGTCCCGGGGCTGTGCCGGTGCCGGAGCCGCGGGGGCCGCCGGTGCCAGCGCACCCCGACCATTAACGCTGCCGTTTTAGCCTGCGGCGGGCGCGGGCTCTGCCCATGGCGCTGGGCAGGGCTCGGCCCCGCTCTGTAATTTGGGGCCGCTGGAACGCGGATCCCGCAGGGCCCGGCCCCAAACCTGCAATTTGGGACGTCCCAGCCCTGCCCTGCTTCTAATTTGCTTCGCGGGGATGCGCTGTGCCAGGGGGACACCTACAGGGACTGATCCTGCTCCATGCCCAGCCCCGGGAGCCGCTGTGACACGGCCCTGGCAGGGAGGTGGCAGCCGATGGGACCCGAGGACTGTGCCCCATGGGGCGATGCCCGGCTCCCGGCAGCGGCTCCGGTGCTGGAGGAGTTGATCCTGGCTGGGCTCCTGCTCCAGGGCAGCCGGAACGGGGCTGGGTGAGTGTGGAGCGATCCCTCTCACACGCACCCATCCGCATCATCGGGATCCAGCAGCTGCATCCTCACCTTGGACCGGAGCTGGATAAGCCCCTGTGGGGTGAAGCTGGATGATGGGAGCATCCCTTCACCTCTGCGTGACAGAGGTCCCTGTGGGCTCCCATTCCCCAGCCCGCTCTGTGTGCATGGAGGTTTAAGTGACATAAACCTTTGTGTCCGTATGGTGATCCATGAACTCCTACAGCAGCTTTTGGCACGGCACTGGCACCCGCATGAGGACGTGGTGGGTCAGAGCAGGGTGGCATCACAGGGAGCCCATGGTCAGGGTGTCCCATCCGGAACCGGCCACCGGCTGCGGATCCCCCCCCCCCCGCAATGACTCACCATAAACGTTTACATTTGCAGCAGGGTGCGAGGCCGCTCAGCCCCAGATGGATCAAATCCCGGGACAACAGGAATGTAAACAGGGAATGGGGCCGGGGGTGGGATGGCCGCCACTGAACACGGCTTTGGGGGCGGCTGCGCACCCAGGGCTCAGCGGGACCTTGAGAGTGTGCGGAGGAGCCTGACTGCTCGTGTGTGAGCTCTGAGCATCGAGGGTGGAGGGAAGTGCTCGGGGTGGGGATGAGGATGTGGGGATGGGGATGCTGAATCTGGCAGGGCAGGGTGGGGATGCTGAGCCTGGCCACAGCGGGGATGGGATGCAGGGATGGGGATGCAGGGATGGGGATGCAGGGATGGGGATGCAGGGATGGGGATGGAGGGTTGGGGATGCAGGGATGGGGATGGAGGGTTGGGGATGCAGGGATGGGGATGCAGGGTTGGGGATGCAGGGATGGGGATGCAGGGTTGGGGATGCAGGGTTGGGGATGCAGGGATGGGGATGCAGGGTTGGGGATGCAGGGATGGGGATGGAGGGTTGGGGATGCAGGGTTGGGGATGCAGGGTTGGGGATGCAGGGATGGGGATGCAGGGATGGGGATGCAGGGTTGGGAATGCAGGGTTGGGGATGCAGGGATGGGGATGCAGGGATGGGGATGCAGGGTTGGGGATGGAGGATTGGGGATGCAGGGTTGGGGATGCAGGGATGGGGATGCAGGGATGGGGATGCAGGGTTGGGGATGCAGGGATGGGGATGCAGGGATGGGGATGCAGGGTTGGGGATGCAGGGATGGGGATGCAGGGATGGGGATGCAGGGTTGGGGATGCAGGGATGGGGATGGAGGGTTGGGGATGCAGGGTTGGAGATGCAGGGTTGGGGATGCAGGGTTGGGGATGCAGGGATGGGGATGCAGGGTTGGGGATGCAGGGTTGGGAATGCAGGGTTGGGGATGCAGGGTTGGGGATGCAGGGTTGGGGATGCAGGGTTGGGGATGCAGGGTTGGGGATGCAGGGATGGGGATGCAGGGATGGGGTTGCAGCGCTGGGGTTGCAGCGATGGGGTTGCAGGGTTGAGGATGCTGAGCCAGGATGGGGATGCAGGGTTGGGGATGCAGGGATGGGGATGCAGGGTTGGGGATGCAGGGTTGGAGATGCAGGGTTGGGGATGCAGGGATGGGGATGCAGGGTTGGGGATGCAGGGATGGGGATGCAGGGATGGGGATGCAGGGATGGGGATGCAGGGATGGGGTTGCAGCGATGGGGTTGCAGGGTTGAGGATGCTGAGCCAGGATGGGGATGCAGGGTTGAGGATGCAGGGATGGGGATGCAGGGTTGGAGATGCAGGGTTGGGGATGCAGGGATGGGGATGCAGGGATGGGGATGCAGGGTTGGGGATGCAGGGATGGGGATGCAGGGATGGGGATGCAGGGATGGGGATGCAGGGATGGGGTTGCAGCGATGGGGTTGCAGGGTTGAGGATGCTGAGCCAGGATGGGGATGCAGGGTTGGGGATGCAGGGATGGGGATGCATCCCCTACCAGGATGGGGTAGGGATGGGGACACGGGGACACTGATCCTGACAGCACAGGGACAATCCTGGGTGATTTCTCCTCCCTTGGGTGGGTCCCCCAGGACCAGGCACAAGGAAAGGATCAGGTTGGTGGCTCAAGGGGTGACCAACACAGCAGGGGTAGGTGGGATCTGGGAGCAAATCTGAGCCCTACAACCCCCAGGTACCAGCAAGGCAGAGGGACCCTTGGTGGCCACTTTTTCTTCACTCTCCCCATCCCTCCCAGCCGGAGTCACAGCCAGGCAGGGACAGCCCTGGTCAACACCTCCCTGTGAGGCTGAGAGCCTGTGAGCACCGCTTGCTCATGGGGACGAGCAGCGCACGGAGCCACCGATGAGCAGTGACAGCACCGGAGGTGTCCCCTCGCCCCGCTGCAGGCGACCGCAGCGCAGGAACACGTTACACCACGACCCCCCCCATCCCCATCCCGTCCTCCCCCCGGCATTTCCGCCCGGCACCTCCACCCTTTCCGCTCCCACACCGCGGCACGAGGCCGAGCCCCACGCTGGGTCCCCAGGGCCGTGGTCCCCAAGCCCTGGGTCTGGTCCCTGCACGGGGGGATGTGGGTTTCGCTTCTGCTCCCTGGGGCTGCTGCTGGGCGAGGAGGATGGAGAAGTGGGATTCCAGCAGGGATGTGGGCAGGATGGGGGCTGTTCCCACCAGGAATAGACCGTCAAGTCTTGGTAACGCTTTAATGGGGTCAGCCTCAGGGGCTGGGCTCACCCTGGGGACAGCAGCTCCCCGCCACGCTGGTCCATGTTAAAACAAACCCAAGGGGATGGGGATCCCCTGCCCATGGCTCCACGCGTGTGGCAGCCCCAGGATGGGTACCACAGTGCAGACGCAGCTCAGGATGCTCTGGGATGCAGGACCCGGTCCCGCAGCTCAGGATGCTCTGGGATGCAGGACCCTCTCCCGCAGCTCAGGAAGCTCTGGGATGCAGGACCCTCTCCCGCAGCTCAGGATGCTCTAGGATGCAGGACCCGGTCCCGCAGCTCAGGATGCTCTGGGATGCAGGACCCGCTCCCGCAGCTCAGGATGCTCTAGGATGCAGGACCCGGTCCCGCAGCTCAGGATGCTCTGGGATGCAGGACCCGCTCCCGCAGCTCAGGATGCTCTGGGATGCAGGACCCGCTCCCGCAGCTCAGGCGTGCTCGGGCAGGAAGCTGCTCAGAGTCAGGTTGTCCCCATCGGCCTCCAGGCCCCCATCGAGCAGCATCTTCGGGGGCCGGACCAGGGCGGGCCGGGGGCCGTTGGTGGCTCCGTCGCCATCGGGCATCAGCGAGGGGATGCAGAGCATCTCGGTGTGGCTGAGCCGGCGCCGCGCCGTGCGCGCCCGGCGCCACAGCAGCGCCCCCAGCACCGCCGTGCACACCATGAAGGTGGCGGCCACCAGCGCCAGCAGCAGGATGCTCAGCAGGCACTTGCCCATCACCCCGCTGGGGTCCCAGGGCACCGGCTCCGCGGTCCCCCATGGCTGCGAGTCCCAATGGGTCGGCACAGGGCGGGCTCCGGCTCCCTTGTACCCGGTGGTGGTGGCACCGAGGGCTGGGGGTGTCGCTGAGCGTGGCCCCGTGGAGGAGCTGCTGTTTGTGCCGATGAGCACCGTCCCCTCCTCACTGGGTGACACGAGGCGGATGGGGATGGTGGTGATGCCCTTCTCGGGTGCTGCCTGTGTGCCCGGCTCTGCTGGCAGCAGCGTGTCAGGCTCCGGGGTTTCGGTCTCGTCCAAGGGATCGGCTGTGATTGGCATCACCAGTGCCCGGTGCAGGCTGGCGTTGGTGCTGGGTGCTGCCGGTGGTGAAGAGCTCAGCAATGGGTCGGGTTTGAGGGCATCGGTCTCATCCAGGGGATCGGCTGTGGTTGGCTCTGCTGGTGCCTGGTTCAGGCTGGCGTCGGTGCTGGGTGCTGCGGAGCTCAGCAATGGCTCAGGCTCAGGGGAATCGCTCTCATCCCAGGGATTGGCTGTGGTTGGCATCACCAGTGCCTGGTGCAGGCTGGCGTTGGTGCTGGGTGCTGCTGGTGATGGTGCAGAGCTCATAAGCAGGTTGGGCTCAAGGGAATCGGTCTCGTTGCTGCTGGGCATCACGGTGGCACCGCGGCCATGTCCCGCTGCGGGGGCACTGAGCTGCTTCCCGACATCGTCCCTCTTCCCACGGGAGAGCAGCGGGACCTCATCCCGAGCCCCCCAGACCCATTGCACACCCTGGTGCTGCGGTGCAGCCCCGCATGCCCGCAGGGTGCTCAGCACCAGCAGCACCAGCACGGCCCAGCCCTGCGCCATGGGACCTGCGGGGAAGAGATGGGGAGGTGAAACCGGGTCCTGCTCCGGCGGGAGGATGCTGAGCAGGATTCGGGCTGGAAATGGCCTCAAGGAGGGATTGCCCCTGAGCAAAGCATCCTCCTCCCCTCCTGGAGAGGGGACCGTGGGTCTGGGGGGGCCGGATGAACCCCAGCCTCTTCCTGCTCCTCCGGCAGGGCTCAGCCCTGGCCCCTTGCTTGCTAAGAAAGCCTTGAGAAGGAAGTTGAGCGTCTGGAAATGGGAAACGAGCCGCGATGGAGGCGCCTGCTGCGGGGTGGGCAGTTGCAGGATGACGCCCGTGCAGAAACGAAACCACAGGGGGGTCACACAGGTTTCGGGGTGCTCCATTGTCCCCTTCCACTGGCCGGGCTGCTGCTGGGCACTGAGGATGAGGCCACCACGAACCTGTGCATCTGCACCGGGGTCGGAGGAGAGGCAAAGCCACCCCAAACCCAACCCCCCCCTTACATCCATCAGTCACCAATACCCCCCCTGACAGCAACATCCCTGCGGACCTGCACCAACCGCATCCAAACACGGATCAACGTTCCCCTGGCACGGAGCATCCCTGTTAGGCTCCCGCATCCCAAAACAACCCCCCCCCCCCCCGCAAACCCCACTGACCAGCAGTGCACGGAGCGCGGCACCCCTGGGACCCACACGTACCCCAAGGGGCACCCTGAGCCCCTCTGCACCCACAGCATCCTCAACCCAGCACCTCCCCATTGGCACTCACCTCTGCCGGGGGCTGCGGTGGGACCCGGAGCTGCGGCTGCAGCGGGAATCAGGAGCACGGGAGCGGGTCCAGCCCCAGGCTGGGCGATGCCGAGAGCCGAGGGGCACCGCGGGCACCTCCGCCTGTGCAGGGAGGGGAAGGGGAGGGAAGGGGAGGCAGCACGGAAGAGCTGCTGTGGTTTCAGAGCCCTGCGTGGGGAGGACGTCACTCGGGAGCGGGGCCACAAGGACCAGGCCATGTGCAGGGTCCAAGGCGCTCTCTCAGCCCCCAAGGGCTGGGGAGGGCGGTGGGGATGGGGGTGCACCCCAAAAGGGATGTTTCACCCCTTCCTTGTGTCTCAGTGCCCAGTGGCAGCTCCCCGCATGGCTCAGCCCCGCTGGTGGCTTTGGTTGAGCTGGGTGCCAAAAGAAGTGATGCAAACCTGGTGCCAAGGGCTGGCAGCCACCCTGGGCACAGTCATGGTGGGGGACAGGTCGTGGTGCACCAAGAGGTGACAAGGAGGGACCCCAACACTGGGAAACGGCCTTCACATGACGAGGAGGAGGAGGCTGAGGACCTGGCTCAAGTCCTTTGTGCCGGGGTCCTCCTCCGAGCACCAGGGCGATGCTGAGGAGCTCTCAGGGGCTGCAGGGACCCGGCTGTGGTTGTGGCTGCATCATGGCCCTGTTGTGCTGCACCGGGTGGAACACCCGCCCTGACCGCAGGCACCGGGGCTGCAGGAAGGATGCTGCAAGAGCACATCCGCTGCTGCGGGGCCATAAACAACACACGGCCCCCGCCCCCCCCGGCAGGACCATGGGCTGGGGTCACCCCATCCCTGCGGGAAAGGCCCTGGCCAAGGGGGTGGAAGGGGATGGAACACACATGGAAAACGGGAATAAGGTCTGTGGGAGCGGCTGTGATGGGGCAGAGGGGGTGAGCAGCCCTGGGATGGGTGCAGGGTGTGCACGGGTGGCCAGGAACATCTCATCCACAGCATCCCCGTCCCATCCCTGGGCAGCTGTGAAACCCTGGGTGAAAGAAGCACTGCAGCCCCAGGGTAAGGCTCAAGCCTGGATGGGGATCGAGGGATTCCATCCCCAGCTGGGGCTGGCGTTGCTGCTGCAGCACTTCCTGTGCCCTTGAAGCAGGTTTCAGATGGGGAAGAGCAGAAGGCCCCCCCCAGCCCATGCTGGTCCTTCCACACATCACATCACCCCAGCCTTGGCCAAGACCCCCCCAGCACATCCATGCCATCAAGTCCATGTCCAGCCAACCTCTCGGGTTCACTCACATGGAAAGCACCAGCAAATCCTGGTGTGACCACAGGGATGGGCCCTGGATCCCCTGGGACACAGCGGATGAGCAGTGGGGTCCCAGAGCACAGTCCCTGCTCAGCCACAACCCCACGCCGCCAGGTTTCTATCGCTGCGGTTAAGGGTAGCAACATCATGGGTATGGTTAAACCTACAGTGCAGTGGGTGCAGGACGCAGGGAAGCAAAGAAACAGCAAAGCAGAGGCAGTTTATAACCAATGACCTTTATCTTTTGAAAATGGAAGCAAAGATTTGGACAGATACTATGGCCGCTCTATAAGAGCGCATCTTTCAGGACTTCGCTGGTTCTCTTCTGGGATATCACGGCTACAAAAAGCTTCAGGCACTGACTCCGGTTGAGCCTGGGTAGGCATCAGGTCCATGAAATAAAACACAAGCTTAGCAACTAAATCCTCTGCCCTCCTCGGACCATCCCCCTCGCACCGGCCTCCTGGGGCACTTCAGCCAGTGGCTCCAAACACTCACTTCCCTCCAATTCAAACCCCCAGAGCATCCCGAGGCGCACAGGCCTGGAGAGACAGGTACCCACGGACACAGAGCTCAGCATCGGGGGAGCATCACGGTTGGGTTTGGTTTCCAAAGAAAGAACTGAAATAAAACTTAAAAGACACATCACCTCAGCCATTTACTGCAATACAAAACCAGCACCAAACAGGCAAGTAACCCAGAGCAACTGGATTGGGAATCCAGCATCAGTGGTCATGGATACTCCTCTCCTGCGCTCACCACTTACAACACAAAACCCACGTGGATGAAGCTTCCATGCAAGCAGAACACATCCTCACCTCCTCACATCCCCCTGCAGCTACGTCACTTGGCCATCCCCACGGTGTGGTTTCACCTCACACATGCACAGACATCCCTCCAGAACACAGAATCCTCAACCTGCAAGTTCTGAACATGCAAACATTGGGGAAAATGGGGAATGGGAAGATTTCTAGCTACTCTAATGGAAAATGAGAATCAAAGCCATCACTTCAGCCTGGAGGAAGGGACACGTTCCTCCCGCCGAGTGGCAGCCACCAGGGATGCTGCTCTGCTGTGGTGGTTCCAAGCACACTCCGTGCATGCAGGTCTGGGATGCAGGGAGCTGTTTCAGCGATCAACCCCTGGCCAGGACAGGCACTGAGGTTCCTCAGCCAACAGCTCTCAGGCATCCCATAGTCTTTGTCCACTTTGGGTTGCCAGCACTGCCCCAGCACTGTGGGGCCGGCAGCACCCATCCAGCCCAGTGTGGCTTCCGGAGTGCATGGATCCACTCACAGCGCAGGGACCTGTCCCTGACCCAGGCAGCCCCTTGCAGCCAAAATCCCTCTTAAGCAGAGCTTGAGGCCTCCAAGAAACCCCACGAGGAGCTCACGAGCCCGGTGTGCTCATGGGGTGTCTTCCCAAGGATCCCAGAAGACCATGGGAGAAAGCAGCTCTCCAGCTGGGATCAAAACCACCCTCCCCAGTCCCTGCTGCTCCACTGACCTGGGAGTGAAGCGCCTGGAGCTGGAGGATGCTCATCTGGTCTGGGAGCAAATGGTTTCATAGAATCACTGATGGGTTGGAAAGGACCTTAAAGCTCCTCCAGCTCCAACCCCTGCCACGGGCAGGGAACCCTTCCACTGGAGCAGGATGCTCCAAGCCCCTGTGTCCAACCTGGCCTTGAGCACTGCCAGGGATGGATCTTCAGCACGGTGAGGGGCTGAGGCAGGCAGGAATGATGGAGAGGAAGAAAAAGATTCATAAACAAAATAATAGATGCATTTTGTTTCTGGAGACCCGTTGTGATAAAGTCACTTGGCTTCTGCTAATGCTGCTTCGGAAGCAGAGCCTCAGTTTCTAACATCAGCACTGAGTGAAGGGCCAGGGAATTGCAAGCTCGTGGCATTCAAAAGCTTCTTAAAGCCAATGAGTGTTGGCGGTGCAGAAACAAGTATTTACAGCAACACGTGGCTGGAACAGACACCACGGAGAACCTGGAGGCCCCCACGGCTCACCTGAAGCTCTGCTCCATGGATAAAGGTAAAAACATCTCCTGCATGAAAGGAACTTCTGCCTCAAAGTAAAAACCTGCCCCTTCTGCACATGGCTGGAGGAATCCCAAACACGGGGATGTTTCAAAAGGGCAACGTGATGCTAGTTTATAAGTTGAGTAAAAGAAGAGGTGTTTTGGGGGGGGGAATCACCTCATTCAGACTGGCTTTTGATGTAAGCAGTCAGGCAGTGGTGATGGGGACACGGCAGGGAGGCAGCTCCTGTGGGGTCTCAGCAGCAGCCTTGGCCACACTGCATAGGAAACCCATCTGATTGTTCAAAACCTAAGGTTTATACAAAAGAGCTTCAGTTTTGTTCTCTGAACAGTAGAAACACGCAGCGCACACACACACACACACACACGCAAGCACAGAGGCCGTGCTGTCCCTGGGAATTGAAAACACAAATACTGCAAAGTGGCAAATCAGAAAAATAAAAAGCAACTTTTTTTTTCCTCTTTTTTTTTCTTTTTTGGCAACTTTAAAAACTGGTTAAGAACAATGTGGCATTGGTCCCTACAGCTAGAAAAAGATCTCTGGGCACAACATCGAGAGTCAGGATGGATTTGTCGTCAAGAACTCAGCACATCTGGGAGGGAAAAAATAAAACCCTGTCAAAGTAGCACTTATCCTTGTGGACTTGGTTGACACAGTCACAAAATTCATTAAAACATCAGGAAAAAACAAAAGATCTTTCACTAAAAAGCTTGGCTTGAAATCATCGCTCTCGTTGACGTGAATTGAGGAGAACAGGAAAGCTCGTACTGGAATGCTGCAGGCTGCTGCTTGCTCAACTGGGAACTGGAATGTGCCTGGGCTGGCGCCCCGCTCAGTCCGCGATCTTTGCCATCTGCTGCTCCAGCTTGGAAATGCGCTCGTCCTGGTTGGTGATCGTGTCTTTGATGGATTTCAGCTCTTTCAAAATCTCATCCAATTTGGCTTCGTTTTGCTGGAAGACAAGACAAGATGTGTGGTTGTGACGAGGGCGGCTGGGATGGGCTCTTGCAGAGGGGAGTCCCAAAGCAAGGGGCTTCTCTGAACTGGCAACCTTCAAGGACATACTGGGCCCAGATCTGCTCTCTAACAACCTTTAAGGACCTGCTTGACTGATGGAGGTCACTTCCACATCTCTGTGTATTATTATACCCGTGTTACCTGCAGCACCCACCTACAGACTTGTGCAGCTCCTGGACCTGCCTGGTCTGAGGTTCACTGGTCCCACTGCCTGTGCTGGGTCTTACACACAAGAAGAGGTGCACAGAAGCTCTCCCAGGCAGGTGGCTGGAACAAGAAGCTAAGCCTTCCCTTGTGCCACAGTCCCCAGTCATCTTCCACAGCTACACCCTGCCTGGAGCACCACAACTCAAGCACCACCTGAACTCCAGGTTACCCTTCTGGCACCCAAATCCCAGGGTACTTGATGCCTGAGCTTTGTTATGACTGTTTCTGAGGATGCAGCACCCTGGTATTCATGTTTCACGTCCTGAAAAGCTTGTGGACTTTACTTACAGTGTTTGAGGCATCAGCTGCTTTCTTTGGAGCATTTATGAGATCACTTTTCTTGTTTGCGGCAGGCTTGTTGTCCAGTATGTTCTTCTTGACCACCTTTAGATCCCTGTTCTTGCCTGGAATGTACCCATGCTTCAAGGAGATGAGGAGGGGATCGGCATTCTTCCCCTCAAACCACTCCTCTGCTTCCAGAGCTGCCTCCGGACCGGCTGTATCAGGGTACAGGTCATCCTGGAAGAGGTCCGACTGCAAGCCAGAAGAGATGAATTGGTCAAGTGCTTTGGGGCTGGAAGGCACGAGCTGGCTTCAAACACATAACCGGGAGGCAGTGCTCACCTTTCGAGGAACCGTCATGATGATGGGCTCACATTTCCTCTCGTGAAGCTTGAAGAACCTTTCAAACCAGAAAAGAAGGCATGACTTAGATGTGACAACAGCCAATGCCTCGGTTGTGCCACTCACATGCAACAGTGTAAAGGGAGACAGAGGAGATCAGAAATGAGCAACCCTAAGGAGTCACAGTGCTAGGACTTGCAGGGTCCTGCAAGGGTTGGAGAAAACCACCCATGACTGGCATTGGTGACTTCAGAGGGTCCCACTCTGGCCAGGAGGGATGTCAGCACCAGTGATTTACAGGTATGCACTAGTCAGCCTTCTGCTCACTGCTTGCAGCCCTGCTTTGGGCCAGTGCCACAAACTCCAACATCCTCAGCCTGGCCACCAGGCACTGCTGCTGCAATATTCACCTATTTCAGGCAAGTGCAGACTCTGCTCCTTTCTCAGGGGCTCCTACTCGCATTAATAATCAAAGGAGCATCAAAAGGCTCCAGAGGCAACATCCAGTATGTTCCCTGGCTTGCACTATCTGGATGCAGAAGCAGGAATTCCCATTTCTGAATGGCTGAACTTGTGATGGAGTGCCTTGCTAAGATATCACCCCTCAGCCCAACAGGCTCTCTCCTTACCTGGCAATTTCACACTTGTTCACATCAAGGCCCCTCTTTGGCATGAACCCCATGCCCCTCTGCGGCTCTTTGCTGCTGAAGGTGTTGAGGTAGTGAACATAGGGGGATTCATCCGTGATCTCAAAGTAGCGAATGCTGCTGTCACCCTGCAAGAAACAGAAGAGGGATCACTGCAGAGGCCAGAACAGCCAGTGCTGCCCAGGCCCACAGCCCGCTCCCTGCCAGGCCAGGCAGCCACCACTCTCATCCAACAGCCTTTCCTTCCAGGAACACTAACACAGATCAAGGCACAGTTTACAGCTCTATTTATTCAGGCTAAAACTTCCATTGCTTACCAGCAGAATATCACAGAATCCCAGGCTATGGGATTCTGACATGGGCATGCACACCTTCCACTAGAGTAGCTTGCTCCAAGCCCCTGTGTCCAACCTGGCCTTGAACACTGCCAGGGATGGGGCAGCCACAGCTTCTCTGGGCACCCTGTGCCACCGCCTCAGCACCCTCACAGGGAAGAGCTTCTGCCTAAGAGCTCATCTCAGTCTCCCCTCTGGCAGGTTAAAGCCATTCTTCCTTGGCCTGTTCCTACAGGGCCTTGTCCAAAGTCCCTCTCCAGGTTTCCTGTAGCCCCTTTTATGTAGTGGAAGACCACTGTAAGGTCTCACCTGAGCCTTTTATTCTTCAGGCTGAACAAGCTCAAAATATGTCTCCTCTCAGGCTACTCAGAGCAATTCCTACCAGACAGTGCACTGCTGTGTTCTGCCATCCACGGGCATCAGAACTACCATAAAGGTGGGTCCACATCAACAAGAGATGTTTTGCTGACAGTATCTGACTTGTTGCATTAAGAGCAGCTCTGCCTAAGTAAATCCATCTCAAAGAAACATCCAGTTACAGACCAGCCCTTCACAGGCTCTCTGATGGTTCTGCACAGTGAGGATCAGACTGATTTCAGAGCAGCCCGATACATCTGCAGCCCTGACCATTGCTGTACTACCCATTTTTTGGTTCTAGCTTGGGGAACATCTCACAGGCATCAGTCATTAACAGGAGTTTCCCTCTAAAGATACCAAGTGATGCCAAAAGCTTCTTTTTACCTTGCCACACAAGTAAATGATGTTGGTATCTGGATCGTAGAACGGCAGCAGGACCCCATTGCTGGTGTCCATCTCATGAAGGGCTATTGGCTCCTCCATGTTTTTCTGGAAACAAAAAATGCCAGAGATGTTACTGAAGAACGGAAAAGCTGATGTTAACACAGGATCATAGAATCACAGCACCACAGAATGGTAACAGTTCTTTGTAGCTTGTGAACACGCAGCGGTGTCTTCTCCATGCTGAAGGATCTGTGTGTTACATGTGCTGTAAAAGCTCACAAAAACCCAAAGGACATTTTAATCACAAAATGCAATAAAAACAGGCCCCAAGGAAATTCACAAAGTGAAGGACAAGATATGACATAGTCATGTCAGCGAGTGCCTTGTGCCAGACAGGATTGTGGCTGCCTTGCTCTGCACATGTAACACAGAGAATGAAGCAACCTTCACACAGCCACTCTGCTCTCACACCTCCTCAGGCACCTCAAACACATAGCTTCAGTGCTGCTCTTGGTGAGGCAGTGACTGCTACATGAGAACTCATTTCCTTTACCGAGTGAACATCCAGCCTAATACCTTCTGGCACAGGAAGAAGGAGCAGGCAATGGATGGAAGAGGGAATATGCTCAAATATATTAACTATGAATTTAGTGAGTGACTGCAGGCCTGGGCTAGTAACTAAACAGACATTACAACAGCAAAGGGTAACGGGACAGGAACCTACTGGATTCCAAAGGGCAAGCTGCCGTTCACTCATGCGGCTGAAGCCAGTTGTGAAGATGTTTCCATCAGCAAGGAAAATGGCTCGCATAGGCCGGGCTCCCTCATGGGTTTTCTCCTTCTCCTGGAAGAGATTGACAGGTTATGAACATTATGTTCATTTACAGCAGCGAACAGAAAAGCCCGTCCAGGGGTGGCTTTTCTCCTAGCTGCATGGATTCACCGGCAGCACACACTGCTCCTCTGTGCAGGATGCCAGCTACATGGAGCAACATCCAGCTATCTTTGCCTGATGCTGGAGAGAAGAAACCAATTACTAAGCCACGCAAGAAGTGGTCACTCCTGGCTTGTTTCAGCTTTGCCTATCAGACTCTTGCAAGGTGGAAGGCAGACCTCTTTGCAAGCTACAACACATATGCAGGCTGCTAAATCGCTGCTTTGCGTATGTAACTTTGGAACTGTAATTATACAAAAGGATTAGAAGTGGAATTACACTCCTGTAGGTTTTAAAACTGAGCCCTAAAATCCTTGTTCAAACACTAATCCCAGTAAACCCGGACAAATCCTTTGACCATTGCTAGCCCTTCCGTAGTTTTGTCCTCGCTTTGACTAAACATGGTGTATAGATACCAAGCAAGAAGGTTCTTTCTCTATATGCTCCTGCTAACTCTCTGCTGGAGTGAAACCCAGCTGCACCTTACCAATTCTCATGCAAACTTACAGCGACAATTTCTTGTTTCCTGGGGTCAATAACTCGAACTTTTTTGTCTTTGGAAGCTGTACAGATGAGGCTGCCGTTGCGATTCCAGCTCACATTGTAAATCATATCCACATGCATGTCATCCAAGTTTATGAGGGCTTCACCCGTTCCCACGTTCCAGATGATGATTGCATTATCACAACCTAAAATAGAAAGCAACAACTAAAGTCACAATACTGGTGTATACAGATAAAAAAGCCAGCAGCGGGGAACAAGGAATAAAGCTGCTGCAGCTCCAAGCCTCAGATGCTATCTTAAACACACTCCATCCACTTTCATGTGCACCGAACTCCAGGCAGCACACCCTCACTCAAATACAGGCTCAGAGCAGGGACCAAGAAGCCAGAGAAGGCACCAAACTCCTCCCCTGAAAGTGTCAATCGCCTTCTCAGACAAAGGCAGTTTATGCAGAAGAGTTTGGGCACTGCTCCCACAGATGGCCACCACCTCAACCAATGTACTGCCCGCATGCACAGGGCAGGCAGGAGAGGTCCCTGGCAGAGAAGAAGCTGAAGGGGACAGCAGGAGATGCTGGCGGAGCTGAGGGAGGTCTGTGAAAGCCTGCCCTGGACACTGCTACTGCAGGAGCTTTGTGTAGGAGCTCTTGGGTCTTGGCTCAACTGCAGGATGACAAAGCAGGAGATGCCCAGAGCAAAGAGGGGATGTTCTTACAACTCTGTAGGTGAGGATACTGGCTGGCAACCAGTCACTGCCTTCTCAGGACAGAGAGATTCATCTTAGAAAGAGTCAAAGTGGCACAGATGTAAAACAGGCAAGTGACAGCAGGAGAAAGAGCAGAACAAAGGGGAAAAACAATGTCAGGCAGCAAAACCGAGGTCAGCAGCTTCACAAGGACTGCAAACATCAGGAGGGTGGTTTTGTTCAAGAAGATGAAGAATAAAGCCTAAGACTGAGATGACAGCAAAATAAAGAGCAGGTCTGGAGGATCAGGTAAGGGAAGGAAAGCTCAATGTGTGGACTGAGCAATTCCTCCTAATGCTCCAGAGAGGTGAAAACATATAACAGGGCAAATGGTAACAATCCTCCTGACCTCCCAAAGGGCATGAAAGCCATCCAGAACCTGTCTGTTGTCACCAGGAGAACCCTGGAGAGTGCAAAGACCAGACAGCCTCCCTTCTCTGTTTCTTGGGAGCAATCCTGGACACACATACCATGCTGCTTGTGAGTCTGAGCAAGCTACTTCAGAAAAATCACCTCCTTTTGTATGTTCTCACACTGAATTTCATTGCATTAACTGCTACAAGGTCTGCAACTCCGAGCATTTCTGGGGAAACCAGATCAAAACCAAACTGGTGCCTCAAAAAGCATTTCTATCAACAGGAATCACATAGCTCATCTGACAGCCCAGCTGAAAGGACTGGCTTCCTTATTGAGTGCCAACCTAAAGGTCACGCTATGAAAGCCTCGGATCATGCTAATGGCTAATGACTTCTCCATTTTATTTCCATAATGACATGACTGTTTCTCAGTGGTCCTTGCACAGACCATATCCATCAAGGAGACAATTTGGGAAATGCTGCAAATGAAAGCTTGTGGAAGGAATTCTGGGATACCTTGCAGGGATCAGTGAAAAGGAGGAACAGTTGGGCCTTTTATAGAAGCATGTGAAAACAGGGGTGAGGAGGGTGCAGATGTGAACACTTATCAGCGGATGAAACGTGCAGATCAAGTGAAGTCTGGAACAATTTTAACACTGCAATTCATGCCTCCAGACAATTTCCTGGTTCTTATCCCTGTGAACTGAAGCTAATATAACTGAAGCCAAGATAAGGAGGGGGCTGTGAGCCACGTGTCCCAGTGTTCCAGGCACTGCCGTTAGACTCTTGTGATTCACCATCCCTAAGCAACTTGGAGAGAAGGAAAAGGAGTCAAGAAGCTCTTCCCCAAAATACCCAGTGTGCAAGGAAAGCGTGAGGGATGAGATGAGATGAGATGCTTGTGGACCCCATCAGACACCGTACCTGCGCTGAGCAGCACGTTGCGTGCCGTTGGGTGCCAAGCCACAATGCCAACTCGCTTGGAATGACCTTCTAACACCACCACTGGCTCTGTCAGGGACAGGGTGAGCCCGTTCTCGGGAATCTGCCACACCTGGAAAGGAAAGGAAAGCTGGTTAGCCAAGGGCCAACCCCTCTGAAGAGTGCTGTACTCATTTGCTTCCTGTGCCCTGCACCAGGCCGCGGCAGGAGTCCGAGTTGTCACTTCTCCATACGGACAGGAAGAGAGAACTGGGGAGGGAATCGTTCCCAGCCACCAATGAAGCTTCAGCTCATCTATATACAACATCCTTCTTATGCCAGCACATAACCACTGGCTACTTACCCCGCAAACACCCCTTATCCCTGTGTCCAGAGATCCGTCCATCTCAGATACCACCTGACAGGGATTCAAACTGATTTGCCTTGCAGCAGCTCAAACTCCATCTGAACAAGCTGCTGTCTTATCAAATCGTGCTTGTCCCTTGGGGGATAACAGTGCAGCTACACTGCTGCCTTCTTATTTATTAGTTTCCTTCTGTCTAGAGCCTCCTTTCAGGCGTCATTTAACTGGGGAAGAGCACTTTGGTTCTGGCAAAGGTTAAAGCAGCCCAGGTTAGCATTGGAGAAACTACCTTTGACTGTAGCAAAGTGCCTGCTCGCTTCCTGCCGACGCAGTTACACAACCCTTGTGTTGCAAACCTCTCCAGGAAAGTGCCATCAGGAGGAGGAACAGACCCCCAAGGATTGCAGGCCACTGGAATTCCAGCTGTGGAGTCAGAGCAGGTTTATGCCCTGAGGGAGGTGGCTTCTGCAACTGGCCAGCACCAGGGATGGGAGAGACAAAACCCATCACCCCTCACCCCAGGGCAGGATCAGCGTGACCAGAACTATTCCTGCAATTCAGCACTGGACAATCATCTTTGAACTGAATTTGACCTGCATGTAGTGCATTAAAGAACTGAACAGAGAACCCACCAGTGAGCAGTTATAGCTACCTATAGGTAGGTGGCAGCATCAGAGCACGTTTGCTTCGCCTTCTATTGTTTGCTTTATCTGCAGAGAACAGGGCTGCCAGACCCTGCCCACGATGCCCAGCCAAGCTGTCAGAGCCGGCAGATGTGAGCAGAGTGGATTTCGGAAGCGAAGCAGACAGACATACATGAGGGTGACATGGATTTCTGTGCTAATCCCGGTTCCTTCCTTCTCACAGGAGCGGCTGCTGCTTAAATAAAACCCATCAAGATGCAAAAATTCCCAGCACGTACCAGCTCCCCTCTGAATAACCCTAAAACGATTGCATTTCTTACCAGTGCAGCTCTCAGCATCCCAGGAGGAATGACAGCGACAGGCACACAACCTCAGCAGAGAATTCCTCTGCAAGGGTACAATTCCCTCTTTCTCTTCCTGCCTGATGAACAGTGCTCGCAAGATGACACAAACCAAGGCTTTTACCAGCAATCAGGCTTTAACAACTGGGTTGCAGACTGGAGCTGTTCAGCCTGGAGCAGCAGGATGTCATCCTGCTCGCTTGGAATTCAATAGCAGCCTTACCAGTGACTGCAGGCATAGCAGGCTGAGGACTGGGCTGAAACACAACCTGCCTTGGGAACTGCAACAAATCATTTCACCTGCCTGTTACACGACAAAATGGGGCTGCAAAGCTGTCAGTTCTTACAGAGGCAGCTTTCTTCTTGCCAGTCAGGAAATAACAACCTGACAGCAGCAACAGTTTAAAACGTGTCTGCTAACAGAACTTTAATGTCAGTCTGCTAAAACTGCTACCCACACTTGATGCTGTAACTGTATGCAGATCTCTCAGATAAACCACCTCCAAACCTCAGTACTGTAAGCACTGATGCAATGCTGCAGAACACAGATATCACAGAATCAGAGACTGGTTTGGGCTGAAGGGACCTTAAAGCTCCTCCAGCTCCAACCCCTGCCACGGGCAGGGACCCCTTCCACTGGAGCAGCTTGCTCCAAGCCCCTGTGTCCAACCTGGCCTTGAACACTGCCAGGGATGGGGCAGCCACAGCTTCTCTGGGCACCCTGTGCCAGCGCCTCAGCACCCTCACAGGGAAGAGCTTCTGCCTAAGGGCTCAGCTCAGTCTCCCCTCTGGCAGGTTCAAGCCATTCCCCTTGGCCTGTCCCTACAGGCCCTTGTCCAAAGCCCCTCTCCAGGTATTACCTAAACCAGTAAGAAAGTTGGAAAGAGAACATGAGACCTCAGAGATGCCAACAGAAAAGGCAACACAGGAGAGGCAGGGCTCTGATCTGAGGTACAGGAAGTGCCCAGCAGAGCATTAGGTGACAAGAGAGCAGGGGTAGAAGATGTTCCATATGAGCAGCTCTGGTCTGATACCTCTACCTGGCAGGCAGATGCTGGGGGAGAGCTGACATGGGGACAGCATACAGAAAAAACATCAAACCCATTTCTCCATTAGATGAAAAGGCCACAACAGCCAAGACTGACCCACGCAGGCTGACGTTACACTGCGGATTAAGCAAGGAGCCAGACATCTGGTTACTCCAGAGTCTTGAGGAGCTCTTAAAAATAGCAAGCCTTGATGAACAGAGCTTTCTCTTCCCCCGAGAGCAATGGTGTGATCAAGTGGCCTGCCCCAACTCAACCTTGCTGTCTTTGTTGGGGGAGCTTTCAAAACTGAATTTACTCACAAAAAGACCCAGGAGTGGCATTCTTGGCCCACATGTGACCTGCACACAAGTCACACAGGGTCAGAGCAGCTTCTATACCTGCAGCTGCAGCCAACCTTCCTCCCAGCCAAGGGGCAGCCAGAGCAAAGGGACCAGAGATCCCCATTTCTGTTTTGCACTGTCACAGCTGGGAATGATGCTGGGATCCTTCTGTGCAAGTGGAGCTTCATAGCAAAGCAACTCGTGTGCCAGAAAGCTCCAGGGCCAAGTTTAAAAGGTGAGCCAGTGAGTGCAGCAGTTGGATAGGAGGCAAATTACCAAAGCAAAGGATGTTTTAAAAGCCCCTGGAGGACACACAGATATTCTTCTTTAAGGGAAAGCCCTTGTAGTTCACAGCAGCTGCAGGCCCGTGTAATCCTCTGCAGATTACACCAACTATTGACCTAATAATCCTGCCTGGTATTGCAAAAAAACCCCAAAAGCCAGGAGTGTGAAAGGTCAGGGAAGGCTCCCAAGTGGCCTGGCCCACTCATTCCTGCACAGGGTGGGGGCGTCCTTCAGCGTGGGTTCAGAGGGCAAATTGAGGAGCGTTCCCTTTGGATGCAGAACCTGGCCTGCGATGGTGAGAACACAGGATGAATACACAAAGGAAACCTTAAAACACTGCAAGATGAATGGGACATCAGCAGCAGTTGGGTTTTGGGGGTTTGTTGTTTTGTTAATGTGGTTGGTCTGTTTGTGATGGAGGAAGTGAAGTCACGCCACGGTGCTGTGCAGAGGTTGGGGCTCAGAGGAAGAGCGGCAGGGAAAGGTCTTGCACAAACAGCATGTGAGAGAGAAAACACAGCCAACTTTTTCTGCACTATTTTGTAGCCCTTAAAGAGAACCAAAACCTGTCCCTTCTGGCTCTGCACCAGCCTGCAGAGCAGATTCAGTCAGTCTCCAGAAACAACATCAATCCTATATTCACATTATCTAAGGAAACAAAGGAGGCTTTGCCCTGGGGTTTATCTATATCCCTGCTCTTGTATCGCTGCAGGAAAAGGCACTTTGTGCATCCACTTTCTGTAGCTGCAAGACCTTCGAGCTAGTCCTGGTACCACATCTGAACTGTCTGCTGCCAGGTCAGTGTCCCAGGCTAAGGACAAGAGCAAGGGCTCTGCGTTAAGCTTTAAAACAACTTGCTCAACCAAATGAGCTCTCCTCTGGCCAGTACATGCAAACTCTGAGTATCCTCCTTGTGATGAAGCCAGTTTTCCATATCTGGGAAGGGCCCTTCTGATACTATCTAGAAGCCTTTATGGAATCAGACATTTTCCAGCTGAATTAAGAAACCTGCAGTACATTACAGGCATTCACCAGAATATCAAGCATGACTATTTAAGTAATTCCTTATTTGCTGGCACAAGAAAACAAGCCTTCAAAGAGAACACCAGAAGAGGCCGCAGAAGGTATCTGCATGCCACGGTGTCTTAAAGGAAGTCTGTCTGAGAGCAATTCAGACAGGGGAGATGGGGACTCTCCATTTGCTCTTATGCAGATGAGAGAAATTCAGCAAGAAACCAGTAAACGGGACAGAGGCTGCTGCTGTTCCCAACATCACATCACTTGTCTGCTGAGGGCTCTTGTGTTACACTGGACATGAAATGGGCCATGTTCTGGTCTGAGAACAAGGCATGAAGAGGAAATACCTGAACACTTGGAGACTACGAGGATTTCATTATATCTCAAACCACTTCAGGTGAGTTTTATTTGCCAACTCGAAGTGAATCTGTTGGCTTCACATTCCAACTGGCAAGGGCAGGAGAGGAGAGGCCAAAATGTGTCCTGAGGAACACTCGGGATAAAGGAAGAGCATTTGTCCCTCCACGAGCCTACACTCCAGCAGAGACAGCAGGTGGTGTTTTGAACAGCTCCATTCTACTTGTTCCTCTGCTGGGATCTGACAGTGATGTTCTTACACCCACCAGCACCATGACTTCCACATAGGTGGTCCTGCAAGGCTGGGCTGTTCTAAGCACTGACCCCACTGTCTTTTTCTTCTCTGCCTCCAAATGATTTATGAATGCATCAGATGTGACAGTGGAAGTACCACCTGAAACCACCAGTTCACACTGATCAAGAGCCTTCCATTAGAATCATCTTGACACAGCTGCAAACAGTTAAACCTCTGAAGCTGTCCAAGCTACAAAGCTAAGCAGCATCAAAAAAAGATGTCTGGATGTCTTCTTTCCCAGGCCTTTACCCCAACCCCCACTCTCATGATCTCAAATACCTGTTCAAGGTTTATCTGCAGCTCAGAGAGTATTTCCACCTTCCACAAATCTGAGGTTTTCTCAACATGAAAATGCTTCCAGCTTTTGAAAGGGCCAGGTTAAGCTTCCTTGTGCAACAGATAGTTCAAACTTATGGCTGCAGGGAATCAGCCCTCTTGACCTCAGAGACACTGGTTAGATAGCATCTCAAGGCCAACCTCTCCCTCAGTACATGTTTAGCTGATCCTGCCGAGATCTGTCGTGGCAGAGGGTAAGATCCTAAATCCTCAAGTAACCAAAGCACAGATGGTCTTCAAAAACATAAGGTTTTTTCTCTCTTTAAAGGAGCTGCCACCTCTGCAGAAAGCCCCGCGATTTCCTCTACCACATCGCTTTTTCTCATTTCACCTTGGCTGATGAAGAGTTCAGAGCTGAACAACCACATATCCTTTAGAGTAAGATGAGTTTATTCAGTGACAGGCTGTCCAGGAAGCAGGACTCCAAAACCTTTATTGAAGACTAGCAAAGAAAACAGGATGCTGAATTACCCCTGCCAGGACAGAAGAGCAATTAAGAATGGGAAGGCTCATTAGCTCATCCAGTTTTGCTTCCAAATAGTCCAGGCCAGGGTTGGTCTTTGCACACTTCAGCTGTGTCCAGCCCAGTTAACAACTGTCCCAAATGATTTGGGATACATCATTTCCCATCAGAAGTTATGCAATACTTAAGAGGAGATTCAGCTTCAGTCTTCAGACCTCTCTGCTTCCATCACTACCGTTGGCACTCAGCTTCACTGCACTTTAAATCTCCAGCTAACATGCACCTAAGATCTTCCAAATCCTAAACTGCACATGCTTGTTCCTTCAAACACGGTGAGGATTCACTTATTTCACCTTCCCAGCTGCTTGCTCCCTTCCACTCGTGACAGTCACACCACCAGGTACCACACGCTAACACCCGTGTGCAGACTTGCAGTCAGCCACACCACGGTGTCCGTCCACATGCCTGCTGCCTCCAGCGATGGAGGGAAGCTCACCCCCTGCCTCAGTGTGTGCAGATAAGCAGCAGCCATAGAGCAGACAACCCCCCGTGACGCCACGGAGCTTGTCTGAGCAGTTTAGGCTCCGATTCGTGCAGACAGTTTGTGTCTACATTAGGAGCATTTTGTAACTCAACACTGTTGGGTTTTCTACACAATTCAATCCCTCTGGAGCCTCACAACATACTTCTCATTGCACTTGGATTAGAGACTTATTTTGCCTCTGGGGTGGCAGCGATGGACCTCAGCTTTGCCTGAGCTCCTCTTGATGCTCATGTTTCAGAAACCCTTCCTTCTGGATCCCGGTTTCTGGAGGAACATTCCTGCATCCTTCAAAGCTTAGTTCTAGCCCAGCAGTGACCATTACAATCATAGAAGCTTATTGTTTTGTTTAATATTAAATATAGTACATTTTGTTAACATGCTTCAGCTTCCAAGACCAAGAGATCACAGGCAAGAGCTGTCCCAGGATAAGCCTCTTGGGATGAATCCCCTCCCAAACATTCTACCGACGAACAGAAGCAAAGGAATTTATCTGACGTGATCTATAATAAGATTCCAATATAACATTCAGCCTACAGCATTTCTAAATATGGCCAAAGATCACTCAAGTTATTTGGCATTATTTCATCTCACAAGGATTTTCTTTCACTTATTCTGCTGTGTTTGCATGCACAGGATTCCACATCCATCCTGGAGCAAGGTTGTCTATTTTCCAGTGGGCTCTGAGGTACAGCAGGTCTCAGGCCCAAGGCTGGCAGGTGCAGGAGTTGCATTTCTTATTTATTAAAGAAGCTCTTTTCATATCTACTTACAACCTGTAGATACAGGAAAAACTTAGAACATCACCCTTAAATTGAGGGCTGAAGCGATTCTGAAACCCAATGGCCTTGCTCCTCTTCAATCCCCACCTCTTCCCAACACACAGCACAGCACTGATTAAGATATTTGAGGTAAGGAACCACCTCTGTATTCTGCAAAGCACTACAGATGAAGACACCCCACCACTGATCGGCATTCTTTCTTCTCCTTCCTATTCCCAAATGTCAGACAAATCCCCAAGGGAAGGAAAATGGAAGAGCAATTGAAGATAAAGCCAGAAAGATACAGGGCAATTCTGTTACATGAACAGTTATCTCAGTGCTAAAGAGATTCATCTCCTAAGTCTGAGGCTGCACCTTCTCAAACAGTAAGTGAGAAGAAAACGTCACTTGTGAGTCCAAACTCTGCTGTTACACAGGTAATAAAGCTCATTCTGCTTTTTCACTCCACCTTTAGCTACATCCTGCAGCCAAGACAGCATCATTTCTTAAGCCAAGACACAACACGCACAATGCCCATGACCACTCTCACATCAGCAAGGACTCTGCCCTCAGCAGCAGAACAGCAGATGTCTTCAGAAGCACGAGTGTCCTTTGCAGCAGCATTTTCAGCACAAAGCAAACCCCACAAGACCAATTCAATACTCTTACCATGACAGTGCAGTCCTCGGAGCCGCTGGCGATGACTTGGTCATTATGAGGACACCAGTCGATGTCCAGCACCGGTCCTGTGTGGCCACACACTGTGGGGTAGGACTTGTCAATTCTGCCTGTCTGGAGAGGGGAAACAAGAAAAAGAGCTGTAATACACAGACAGCACAAACCACATCCCAGAGTGCAGGGAGATGCTTTCTAATCGTCCAGTAACTCTTTCAGTGCTCAGAACTTAATGAAGCTTTAAACATGAGCCAGCAGTGTGTGCTCACAGCCCAGAAAGCAACCGTATCCTGGGCTGCATCAAGAGGAGCGTGACCAGCAGGTCGAAGGAGGTGATCCTGCCCCTCTGCTCTGCTCTCGTGAGACCTCACTTGGAGCATTGTGTGCAGTTCTGGTGTCCTCAACATAAAAAGGACATGGAACTGTTGGAACAAGTCCAGAGGAGGCCACGAGGATGAGCAGGGGCTGGAGCACCTCCTGTATGAAGACGGGCTGAGAAAGTTGGGGCTGTTCAGCCTGGAGAAGAGAAGCTGTGTGGAGACCTCAGAGCAGCCTTCCAGTATCTGAAGGGGGCCTACAAGGATGCTGGGGATGGACTCTTCATCAGGGACTGTAGTGACAGGACAAGGGGTAACGGGTTCAAACTTAAACAGGGGAAGTTTAGACTCGATATAAGGAAGAAATCCTTTACTGTGAGGGTGGTGAGGCACTGGAATGGGTTGCCCAGGGAGGTTGTGAATGCTCGGTCCTTGGAGGTGTTCAAGGCCAGGCTGGATGACGCCTTGGGTGCCATGGTTTAGTGTGAGGTGTCCCTGCCCATGGCAGGGGGGTTGGAACTGGATGATCTTACGGTCCTTTCCAACCCTAACTATTCTATGATTCTGTGATCTCAGGGATCAATAGAAGAAACAAACCATCAATGCTCTTCTGCAGCACCAACCAGCTGGAGACTCCTGATGGTGCAAGAAAAGGGTTCAAGGGTTCAGCACAGGAGGGCTTGCTGCCCACATCTCAGCATTTGCGCTGACACCATCCCTTTCTCCATCTCCAGTGCTCTGGGAAGTTTTTAGGACACAGTTTTGTAGAGTAAAACCACTGGTTTCAGGAATCAATACTGCTCACAGACTGCCACAGTCCCCCCGCCCTGATCCCTACCTGCCCCTCTACGGCCAGAGGACCAAGGCGATCAGTATGCTGCCAGCACTAAGCTCATTACACATGAACTTTGCAAGAGCACAAGTTAGTGAGGTGTTCCCATCTGAGCTAAGACAGGTCTAGTGATGCCAATACAGTTGTTGCAAAGACATCAACTCTGCCAACTGGGTCTATGTTTTACTGATGGAACCACTTGATATCCTGAAGCATGTGTCCTCCCCAGACTGCTGATGCACCTAATACCCCAGCTCCCTCTGGGGAATAACAATCACTCCAGCTAATCATTGTTATTTCTCTTGGTCACATTGTGCACACATGAGAAGCAGTTCCAGAACCTGGGACTTATTCCAAGGGCTTTTGTTTCCAGGGAATGCTGTGATGGCCTTTTCATGAGCAATAGGAGAAGAGAGACAGGAGGGAGAGGTCTGGGCTGGGGTCATCTTCTTTCATGTGTAAACATGCAGAAGAAATGGCTGGCATTTCACTTGTGCCACTCCTTGTCAACATTCCCCAACCTTGGAGGTGACATCTCTTAATATATGCCTCCTCCCCATCTCCATGAGGAAGGCTGCTCCTATTCAACACTGTCTCATGTACAAAGGACCAGAATAATGCTGGCTACTGGCTGCTGAAGACCACTGGCCTGAAGACCTCTGCTAGCAGCAAAACAAAATATAGAGCCAAAGTTACAGCAACCAACCAACCACCATTTCCTACATGGCCAAATTTAGGTTTCAAGGCAGGATTGCCTCAGTGATTTAATGCTTTTGAAATCATTCAAAGTGAGAGTGGTGCAGACGAAGAGCCATGAACCAGACATGCCAAAATTAAAGCCTGTGTAATCCCTCTTGGATGGCATAACGTGAAATAGGATTTGAAAAATTAATACACCCAACTGCCATGTACAGTCCTTCCATCTTCCTTTATTGAATGAAGAGGAAACCACGCAGAGCATATGCTAATGGATGTATTTCAGCAATCACATTACAGGCCAAACACAAATACAGACCTAAACCAAGAGGAAAAATACAACTAATACTACAAGAGGTCAGTGACTACCTATTCCTGGTCTCAGGCAGGGCTCAGTAATCCTCTATGAGGAGCCTATGGTAATTATTTGCAGGCAGCACGAGTGCTTGTCAGTTTAGTTTAGAGCTTTTACAGGAATTTATTACTGCAGGGAGGAAAGGAAAAAAACCCATCAATTTGAACAAATTAAAGCCCCAACTTCACCTTTCAGTTTTGATCAGGATGAACCTGAGCAGCACGAGCAGCAGCAGCCGCAGCCAAGTGGCTGTGACAGGCAGCTGACCGCAGGGACCAGGCAACCCACCGCCTGCTTTTGATCACCCACGGCTCAGTTTTCCAGCAGCTATCTTGTACTTCCATTAGCTCACTGAACTGCAGTGCTCCCAGGGCAGCGAGGGAAATGAGGATGCAGGCTCCGTGTGAGCCCATGGCAAGAGGGAGCTCCTGATGCTTGAAAGCAGAAGGTCACGCTGCCTGCAAATGCAACAGCTCTTCAGGGTCTGGCTGAGGAAGACAACACAAGGGGACATGTACAGCACAGCAGCATAGAATCCCAGCCTGGTTTGGCTTGAAGAGACCTTAAAGCTCCTCCAGCTCCAACCCCTGCCACGGGCAGGGACCCCTTCCACTGGAGCAGCTTGCTCCAAGCCCCTGTGTCCAACCTGGCCTTGAACACTGCCAGGGATGGGGCAGCCACAGCTTCTCTGGGCACCCTGTGCCAGCGCCTCAGCACCCTCACAGGGAAGAGCTTCTGCCTAAGAGCTCAGCTCAATCTCCTCTCTGGCAGGTTAAAGCCATTCCCCTTGGCCTGTACCTACACAGGCCCTTGTCCGGAGTCCCTCTCCAGGTTTCTTGTAGGCCCCCTTTAGGTATTGGATCAATCCTTACACTTGGGCATGGCACTACAGCACCAAAGGACCAACTCAGCTGCTCTCCAGGGTGCACAAATAACAGTGTTGGAACAGTAAAATGAGAATAAATGAAGGATGTGAACGACAGAAGGGCCAAAATGCTGCTGTGCTGCTGGAAGCTGCAGCTTGGCAGGAGTCTAACCGCTTTCAGAGAACTACTGACTTGTGGTCAGAGACAAAACTGTTTTCACAGGGGAGAGGAAACCACCGTGCTTTCCTGAAGACATAACAAAGAGCAAGAGCTCTCCTCAGCAACACTTACAAACGTGCTTCAGCTGCTTCACTTTAACAAACCAAACCCCAAAACACTTACATTAGAAAGCGTGACCCTTGCACAGGGCCCACGGCTGGCAAAGCACAACAACCCACAGCATCAACCCCCTGGGCCTGGCCCTGCACACACCTTCCCCCCAGCGGGTGAGAAGGGAGCAGGTTTTAACTCACATGTGTTAAATCACCACCTCCCTAAGTGAGCTTTGCACGTACCATCCATGCAGGCTTCCTCCTCCCAGCAGTGCTCCCCTCTCTGGAGCAGGGCTCCCTATTCCTGGCACTGTGTGGGATTAAGCTGTTCACAGAGGAGCTTTAAAAACAGTATTTGGGGGTCTCTGCCAAAAGGGAAAGACCAGGAAGCCTTTAATTGGGTATTATAAAAACATGGCAGCCCATAAAGTTACCAAATGCCACGTTTTTAAATGCAATTCTATTTAAAAGAGACACCTTTGCCACAAGAACACCACCAGATTTGCAACGTGGCTGCCAAAGAGGTGCGTTTTCATCCTACATTAACAGTCCCAGGTTTGGGGCTTTATTTATTTATTTTTACAATGTAATCTTTTAATGAGTTCAGGATTTACAATAAATCTCAAGTGCTGATACACAGCTTAAAATTAACTCGGTACGACTCGCAGAAATTAAATCCTGTTCATAATCCATTGCGACTGCGGTTGGGCAACACGTCACAGAACAGCTCCTGAAACTCAGAGCTCGATGCTATAAGAAGTTAGCCAAAAAGGTGAATATGAGGATTAGTAGGAGTATGCTGTGTCTAGAAGCACACAATACTGAGGTCCTTCAACAGATAACAAGCCAAGTGAATCCATTTAGCACCTTCCTGCATCCCAGATCAGAAGAAAATTACAGATGAAAAGGAAGTAATTTGTTATTAAATACAAAAGGGCACTGGAAAACTGCTCCTAAAAGCGGTGGGTTTAATCTATCTTAGGGTGGCTTCTCTGCCACAAAAGGGCAACTGGTTGCAGGAAACAGCCCATGGATTATAGTAAAAATATCCCAGAGCACAGCTGCTTCCCCAACCCCTGGCTGTGCTCATGAAGATCTCCATTTAAAATAGGGAAGTGGCATCGAGTTGCACAAGCAAAAGCAATTCCCTCAGCCCCCCGGACAGTGCAGAAGTTTGAGGAAGGAAATCAGGTCACAACTGCAAGTTTGAAATACAAAGTGGCTGCTACCTTGTCTCTGCTGGAGAAAATACCCCGTTAACTTAGCTAAATTGCATCTTTACAACAAAGTCCTATTTCATCAAGTCCAGCTGAGTGGAGTTTAATGTGCTCTGGCCACTGAGCCTCCACCTCTGGCTGTAGCAGCTGCTCGAGCAGGACGCAGTTGGGATGTAATGATTCTCTCATGACCATGGCACATAGATATTAGTCACCAGCAAACCAATCAAAGCATCCAAAACTAATTGGGAAGATTAGGAAAAGTGTTGCTCCCAAAAGGTCTACTGTAACGTCATGCAATGAGAGACTTTGAGGCATTCATAACTACACGCCTCTTCCAAAGCAGACTGTGCTCTCCAAGAATTCCTCGGCAGTGCTCATGTTCTGGTTTTAGCACCTTGACAGCTGCAGGGCTGTGACATTACAGGCTACACATGGAAACAAAGGTCCTTGTTCTGGAGTGCTCAGACCTAACTGGATGCACAAAGCGGGGGGGCAAAGAACAACGTGGTGACAGGAATCCTGCACAAAGCCAACCCTGCCTGAGCAGGGAGCTATAAAAGCCATGGCACTGTGTGGCTCCAGCAGATCGGACATCACAAAGCACAGTGTGGAGGGTTCCAGGCATGGCAGCAGCCCTGTGGAGCAGGCAGAGATGGTGAAGTTCATCTTGCCCTGGTGGGAGAGTAGCTGCAGCAGCTGGGGGACTCCATGGTGCTTGCAGCTGAATGGAGCACTGAGGAGGCAAGAGCTGTTTTCAGCTGCAGGATGCTTCATACTGGAGAAGGGTGTGTTTGCTGCAGAATCCTTCACAGCGTTAGTCGTGGCAATCAGCTACTCACACGCTGGCTTTAAAAAAGGAAAAAGAACACAAACAACCCTCCAAACCCACCCAAGCTGCTAACTCCCATCTCTCAGAGCTGGGTACACAGCATGGCTCCTGCCTGTCCTAGTTTCTAGAGGGAAGCTCTAAAAGTGCTTCAGGAATTACATTTCAGCCTCAGGTACCTTCTAGCTGAGGAAGCCCTCTGGGCAGAAGATGCAGAGATTCAAAACAGAGACCTGTTGCCCAGAAATTACATTGACACAGAGTAGCTCTTTTCTTCCACCCCTAAAATACAACTCCAAAAGCAGTTAATTCCCACTAGCAAGCCAGGAGCACCACCTTCCCAATTGAAGGAAATCCAAGCAGTAACCTCAGGTTTAGGGTTCTGGGATAAAGTGGTAAAACCCGGCTGCAGCTCAGGGAGTGGTGGAAGACAAGGACCCATCCAGACAAAGCAGAGCTGCTGAGCAGCAGTGCCCAGAAAGTATCCACAGGGAAAACCAGCCTCATGTCACCCCGACACACTCATCCTCAAGATGGAACAGATGATCCAGGACTCCAGCATCAGCCATGGTGAAACAAACTGGGACCAGTACAAATGCATATATATGGAGAAGGAAGAGAGAGAAGAAAGTCTGGACAGATCCCAGGAAAGAAGCCATTTCTGTTGAACTCATTTTGTCTCTGGCCTTCCAAGAGCTCAGTTTTAACCTCTGCACACAGACAGGAAGGCAGATGTGGCTCATGCAGTCCTCTCCCCGTGCAATACTCTCTCAAACCTGCTTGCAGACAGAACTAGCAAGCACAAGAACCGTTTTCATTATAGGACAAGGCCTTAAAACTGTACAAACCCTTGGCTGACCATAAACCAGGGGACAGTATGGGCTGCTTGCTTTCCTAGAGAAATGAGATTTATCAGCCACACTGCCTGCCCTCTTCCCAAGTACACCAGAACCACTGGGGGGGGAAAAGAGAGAAAGGACATGGAAGGGAGTTGGTCACATTCACTCGATGCTGAGTGGATGTAGGAAAAACCTGCAAGAAACCAATGGGCTCCATGGCAGCCGAAGCCAAGATCCCAGTAAGTCATTTTACTTCATATCCTTCCATCCACACTCCACCTAAAACTGCTGGAAGGACTCAATGAGCGCATCGCAGCAGTTCCTCCTCAGTTTGTTTTATGCACAATCCGGAAAAGGATGGTATTTTCCCACTCCTTCCTGGCGGGATGAGAGCGTGGAACAGCTGATTAACAAGTTACATATGCCATGGTTGAACATTAAGGCATGTCCCTTGCAGAACAACATATTCCTTGGAGAAGGTCATTCCTGAGGTGTGCTCTCACCCACACACATGCTAATTGCCTCTCAGGGCACCCATCTGATCGCAGCCTCGGCAGGAATGCCGCCTGTGTGCAGGAAGAAGGCAGGCACACAAATGGAAGAGCTAATAAAAGGTATATCCAAAGGGACTGAATGAGCTCCTCCAAAGGCTTTACATAACATCCTTGCAGCTGAAGGCATCTTTCTACAGGAACTGAAACAAACTCCTTTTGCAGCAGTTTCTCTTTGAAGATACAAACTGCAGAGGTTTTTTGAAGAGAAAAAAACCCTGCATCCAGTGCTGCTCTAATACAGACCCAGAATCACGGGCTAAACCCAGGCATTTCAAGTCACTTTCCCCAGCGCATCAAGAAATCCACAAAGTTCTCATTTGGGCTGTAGAACAGGGATCACACATCAAGTTAGGTGAGTATATCCCCCACAACACCTCTGCTTTGTGGCTGTCCCATCGCTGGCAGTGTTCAAGGCCAGGCTGGAAGGGGCTTGGAGCAACCTGGTCCAAGCTCACCCAGCTCCAACCCCTGCCATGGGCAGGGAGCCCTTCCACTGGAGCAGCTTGCTCCAAGCCCCTGTGTCCAACCTGGCCTTGAACACTGCCAGGGATGGGGCAGCCACAGCTTCTCTGGGCACCCTGGGCCAGCGCCTCAGCACCCTCACAGGGAAGAGCTTCTACCTAAGAGCTCATCTCAGTCTCCCCTCGGGCAGGTTAAAGCCATTCCCCTTGGCCTGTCCCTACAGGCCCTTGTCCAAAGCCCCTCTCCAGGTTTCCTGTACTGCAGAATAAGGAAAGTCTTCACTGTTTCTCCCCGGTGTGCACAGCTACTGCTGATTATGATCATCCACACACCATTAACTGATATAAACTACTGTGTTTTCAAAGCACGTTTCACTCCGACAGCGGCCACTCTCCGCAGCCCCACCAAGCTGCGGGCACCGCCATCCTCAGCCGCTCCGACGGTGCCCGTGGCCCTGTCTGGAGTCTGGGAATGCCGAGTTCCCGGCAGAGCCCCTGCACATGTGCACTCACGACAACAGGAAGCTCACACAAAGCCTTTCCACCGCCACCAAACCCGGCCCAGCTGCACCGGCCCCGGCTGCCGCTCCTCACCGAGCCTGTGAGGGGCCCGCACAGCGGAGCCTCCCCTCCCGGCGGCGGCGCGGGCACGCAGGGGTTAACGGGCGCGCACTTGCCGCGCCGCGCCTCCGCCCCCGCCAATCAGCGCGCCGGCGGACGGCGGCCCCGAGCGCTGCCATGACCATATAAGGTAAAAAGCCGCGGCCGCCGCAGTGCCGCTGCGGAGGGAGCGGGTGCGCGCGCGCGTGCGCGGGAGGGGGAAAAGAGGCGGAGGCGGGAATGGCCGCGGCGGCCGGTTCACCACAGAGACCCGAAATCGACACAGACAGCCCCAAAATCATCCGGATATCCCCAAAACCAGCCAGACACCCCCAAAATCATCCCTGATCCCCTGCCCATGAGCCGGCGGGAGCAGGAACCGACCCGCCAGGCAGCAAAAAGCCACCGCCGCAAATCAAACACCCGAGAACCACAACACTGGTGGAACTTGGAAAGGCAAAAACCATTTAGAGTGGGTAAGAGCTCCCTCCGCTGTGATTGCAGAGCCCTCTGCAGACGGTCAGCCACATCTGAAGGGACTCGGGGTGACTGGGTTTGAGTGGACACGGTGCAATTAGGTTCTAGAAGGGCTCATTGGCAGCCCAAAGGCCGGGCAATGCAGCAAGTGCAGTTTTATGGGTCTGCTTTAAAATAATCTCAAAACCAAGGTTTAAAATGGGCCCTTTCCCTCCCAGCTGAGTCCAACAGCAAGGATCTCGCTGTGGGGATTCAATGAATACCTCTGCTAAACAGGAATCACTGTTAGCGTGTTGAAGGAACTAAAGGATTTCATCAGCCGAGGCTATAAAAGTAAATGAGGAACACAGGAACTGGTTAGAGCAAAGCATTGCAAAAGAACGTGTCAGGATGGGGTTAGGGAGAGAGCTCCTCCAGCTTGGCATGAAACCTGCTCATATGTGAGCATGAAATAGGTGTACGGGGACAGGAACACTGAGGGCACGATGGCAAATATGGGGGAGGAATAACGAAGTCAACATAAAACCACAGCAAACTAAGATGGTATTTAGAAATGTGAGGAGAAAAACATCAAAATGAGCAGGAATTTCTGCTAGGGACTCATAAAACATCGGGAAGAGAAAAAGAGGGGTGCACATCCTCTGCCATCAGCATCTGATTGCACTGTGGGGCAATTGCTTGTGGTGTTGAGTAAAGCATTGATTTCTAATGGAGATCTATCCCATGTTGGCCCAGAGCAGGACACATGGCCCAAAGATGAGCCCAGAGCATAAGACTTGCAAGGAAGGGGATGTTAATGAGCAAAAGGGAGCTATTTAAGGAGGCTGAGGGGTTTGGATGGCTTCGCTTAGCACAAGTGAGAACGCGCTGCCTCTGTTCCTGCAGTGCACTCGCCATGTGGGATGCTATATTCAATTCTGGTCACTATTTCTATATATAAACAGGGCAAATCTGCAGATGGAGCTCTGGAAGAAGGACAGGGCTGATGACAGACTGAGGATATCTTAAGTGTATAGTTAAGTCACAAAGAAAATGAGACAGACTTTCATCACAAGAATTTCCTGGTTAAGCATCAGAAAGGGAGATGAGAACATCACTCGTAAGATGCTCTGTATGCAGTATTGGGGGCAATAGGAATTTATCTCAGACACTGCTCCTGCTCATTTGTGTAACACTTTTATAACACACAACTGTAAGAGGCTGCCTTGTGCCCACCTTTTCAGCCTCCCCAGTTCTCGCAGCTGATGGACAGGAGCCTGACTTCCCTGTGTATTTTATAAAGCACACCCCTGGGGCTCTACAAATAAATTCAAAGCAGAAGGGAAAGAAGCAGAGTGCGTACACGAGCTCCCTGGAAGGTTATTTATTGGAGACTTAGCAGCATTCTGCCCAGTAGAAAACATAAGGGGTGTTTCCCCACTCAAGATCAGATGAAGCTCCTCTCCTCGCTATATCAGGTACTTGATCTAACTGAAGTATAATAAAGCCTGCACACAGCCTTGTGGTCTGGGAGAACTGCAGTACAGCTCCCATGGTATTTGGCTGTTTTCTTACTGAGATTATTTTTATACTAAGATTATTCTTATACTGTATAGACAAAGAAGGGGCTGCCAGGGCCACGAGGCAATGCCCATCTTGGATGGATGCAAAGAAACAAGCTGGCTCCAATACATGGCTGCAGGGCATATTTAGGCTCAGGGACATTCCTGACCTAAGTGACAGAGCTCAAAAAGCTGAACCCCTGACAGTGGAAATACCTGGCCACAGCTATCACAAATAAAGTGGCTTCCTTTAGGAGCGTGATTCTACACAGAAACTTCTGCCATGAAGAAAACTGGCTCAGATTAGTCAAGCAAACTGCTTATTTACTGTGTTTAATGTACAGGAAGCATCAGACTGATTACAGACATTAAATGGATCCTTACCCAGCACTATGGAGCTGCATTTGTCACCACACGGCAGAGACTTCACAGCCTTAATGTCATTCATAAACAAGCACCAAAACAACACCAAAGCTGAGCAAGTGCTAGCGAGAAACTTGCAAATAGCACTTACCTTGTGCAAAGGCAGCACGAGGAAGGCTCCGCCACCGCTAGCATCTACTATTATTGCAACAAATCGGGGGTTTACTGCACAAAAGGAGCTATCCCAAGTGACACGGGACACGCGGATGTCGTCGTAACACTGGTCGTTTTTCACCGCCTGGCCAAACACGTGCCGGAATTTGCTCTGTCGTACCACTCGCCTCATTGTGTCTGCGGAGAAGAGGAACGGCAAAAGGAGATCAGTTACACGTGCAGGGGCCTCCTGCTTGCCCAGAGGTGACAAAGGGACCCTCTGGTCTGCACCATCACCCCGCATCAGCGACACAGAAACACTGCTTCATAGAATGGGTTAGGTTGGAAAGGAGCTTAAGATCATCCAGGTCCAACCTGCTGCCACGGGCAGGGACACCGCACACTAGACGTCGCTCAAGGCTCTGTCCACCCTGGCCTTGAACACTGCCAGGGATGGAGCATTTACCACTTCTTTGGGCGACCTATTCCAGCATCTCACCACCCTCACAATAAAGAACTTCTTATATCCATCCCATTACCCCTTGTCCTATCGCTACACTCCCTATTTCCTTGCTATCCCAGCACCTTGCTTTAGATCTGCAAAGTTCGCAGCCCGTTTTGCCTTTTTCTTTAGTTATTCTTAAATATTCAGGTTGTTTTGTACCAAAACACAACTGAACTGCACTTCCAAGTCATTTTACAGAAAGAATCTGCTGGGGAAGCGTCACTTTTCCCATTGTAAATGTATTCTCTTACTGCAGTAAAGGAAGCTCCTAATCCTAAAAGGAGTTTTTACACAAGTCTCCACATATTTTCGGGGCTAAATCTGGTCTCGGATTGGAACTTGTTTACTTTCAAGTCAGACAGGGTCCAGAACATGTAAATAAAAATGCAAGCTCTCCAAATCCGGTGTTCCTGTGAAGTGCTTCCACATGCTCACCAGCTCCCAGTTCTTTCTTCTGACTCCAAAATCTCACTAAGAAAATCATAAAATTAGGTTTCCTAGGCAGAAAGGAGTAATGGAAACAAGCTAATGACTCAAGTGAACCTCGTGTGGCTGCAGCACTCCTGCTCCTAAGAAAAACCATTTTCATGAAGGATTAAGCTAGAATAGAGGGAAGGGGACCGGTGGAAAATCATGGAATCAACCAGGTTGGAAAAGACCTTTAAAATCATCAAGGCCACCATTAAACCATGTCATCAAGGGCCTTGTCTACATGGATTTTTTGAGCACTTGCAGGGACGGTGACTCCAGCCCTGCCCTGGGCAGCCTGTTCCAATGCCTGAGCATCCTTTGGGGAAGGAATTGTTCCTCAGCTCCATCTAAACCTCCCCTGGTGCAGTTTGAGGCTGTTTCCTCTTGTCTCATCACTTGTTCCTTGGGCGAAGAGACCCAACCCCACCTCACTACAACCTTCTTGCAGGTAAAACTCTAGCACCTGAACTCTGGAAGAAGACATGGACACAACACCCCACAGGAACACCAACCCTGGAAGAAAGCGAGTGTCCTGCCCTCCATGTATGTGACCTACGGACCCCTCACATCTGGGACAGGCTTTTCCCATCATACAAGGTTTCCTCCCTCCATCAGTGCTCGCAGGAGAAAGCAGAGCCTCCATATAGAGTCTTGCTTTTACATATGAGAAAAGTATTTCTGCCCTATTCTCTAGGGAAGGCAAAAAAGAACTTAAACCATAAAAATAAGCAGAGCCACCTCCTATCTCTCCTCCCAGCCGGTCCCCAAGCACACGCAGAGGCTGGGAAAAACTTGGATCCATGGAGCTTCTCGCTCCAGACCCACCAGCCTGAAGCTCTCAAGTGAGAGACTGGGAACACGACAGCTCCAGCACAGCTCCCTGTGCACACACAGCCTGTCTGCAGCACGAGTGATAAAAGGTTGTGGGGCTGTCGCTGACTGCAAAGGCTTTGCATGAAAAGCCTTGAGAAAGAGACTTCAGAATGATCCCTGTTCAACAAAATAAACTAACAGCAACAAGAAGCTGCATAAGAGAGGAAAAACACTCATCAGAGCGGGGAAACAAGCAGTCATATAATATGTTTGAAGGGGAGAAAAACGCTACAATTAATGTAACAGACAACTATAGAGCCAAACACTCCGGTGTCTGCATAGATAGGGGAAAATAATCAGAGTATCTGTTTTCCACCAGCTCACCCTGACCACATCCAGCTGAAGCATTTGAGAATGGGCACTGGCGACCTCCACAAAGGCTCCATCTCCACTTTGGGACCTGCTGCCCAGACGCCAGAGGCATCATTGCCACCAGCGCACAGAGGGTCACAGCCCAGGCAGTGAGTGACCCGCTGGGGGAAACGCCAGCTTCTTAAATACATACAACCACTATGGGGCTGGTTTTGTGATGAGGACAGCTGTCTCCAGGCATGAGGTGAAAGCCACACCACTAGTGATGGCCTTCAGCCACCCATGACCTGCACACCGGGGGCTGGTGACACAGCGTGAAGGGCTCTGCCTTATTTCCAGCCACTGGGAACAGATGGGTCCTCCCTGCAGTGTTTCTCATGGTACCATTTCTACACTGGTGTCCTCTTAAATCTCCCAATTCACTCATTTCAAAGCTACAGAAGTGCCATGAGCAGCCCTGTATTACAAACTCACACAGCTTAAGAAAGAAAACCCCACAAGTGTCATCTTTAAATGCAAAATTTTGTGAATGATTGGGGTGTTTAAGACATCCACGTTCAAAAGAAGCTATGTATAAATTATTAATGATTGCTATCACATTATAGATGATCTGAGGCTTCCTCTGCACTTACAGAATTGCATAACATGCTTTCTGCCAACTATTTCACAAATAAAAGGCCTGCTCCATGCAGGGCACACCCAGTGACACCAAAGTGCAATGGGAAGTCATAAACCAGGAGCTGCTCCCCAGCCCCAGCTCCAGGCAGGAACATGGAATCCAGACACCAATCTCTTTCTATGCTGGTAATGCACAGCTCCCCATGAGTGTTCCTGTTCAGCCCTCCAGGTGGATGGAGCATTGGGACAGGCAGTACCAGTGGGATGGTGAAATATCAGGAGCAAACCATTCCACACATGGGACATAGTCAAGCACCTGGCAGCAAAGCACATGCATTCTGGGGGTTAAAAATACAAGTGCTCACAAGTGATGTGGAGTTTTGTTTTGTTTCCAGGCAAAGGAAGAGATCAGGACAGCCAAAATGGATGGGAGAAGCTGCCGAAGCAGATGGTGCATCGTGCCTGGAGGTGGAGCGCTGCCAGCACAGGGGCTGGTGGGCTCCTCAGGGATGCACGCGTGGCCATCCCAGCAGGGAGGGATGCAGGGATGGAAGATGAGGTAGGGCCATATTCCCAGAGGGAAAGGAACGTATGATCCCAGCCAAGCCCTGCTGATTCCTCACTGAATCACTCACAAAGAAAAGGTGAAATTCAACTCAAACTCCCCCGTGAGACAAGAAATGTGCTTTACTATCAAGCTGCCCGGGGCCCAGTTAAGAGACACCGTAAAAACATGCAGTTCCACACCCAGTTATTAATGGATTGTGCAGACTCATTCAGAGACCTGACAGGCATTTTCATCCCGAGAGGGCTCCTCCCTGCTGCGAGCTGTTTGGGTGCTGTGTGCAGGAAGGGTGCTGCTGCGGCACCTCTGCATCCACCGCTTCGAGCGAGAGCAGCATCACCCCTTCCACCCTCCATCCCTTGCCAGCCCTCGCGGTGACACCAGAGCACCCTGAACACACAGGGATGTTCTCACAGAGCCTCAACGTGCCGCAACACTGCAGGAAGCTTGCGGCCAGCTCAGCCCTTTCCTCCTCAAGAACACACCTTGCAGCAAAACCCTGCTCACTCGGGGTGTGCAGCTCAAACAGAGGAAGGGAGAAAGCCCTGCTTTGTGCACAGTTGGTTTTCATGGCAATGTTCCCATCCCACTGTGCATCAAGATTAGAATCTGATGGTTTAGGAAGGTAAAGTGAAGGCTTAAACTTGCCATGCTGAGCTAAAACACAGTAAATTGCCCAGTGTCAACGCACCGTGCACCCAGGGGTTTTGCGATTCGGCTGCTTTAATGCAGGGAATGTGGATATTGTAGTTAAGAAGGATTATTTGGATAGGTTGGATAATGATATCTTGCCTTCATTTGATCAATACCAGAACATCACCCAAAAAAATATGCCTATCTCAAATATCAGATACCAAGAGATCTGCCACTCCTTCCAGTAACAGAAGAGAAACACCCTTTATCCTATGGTGAGATTCTACTGCTTTATTCCCCTCAGTTTTACCATTTGATGGAAAGGGGTTTTTTGTTTGTTTTCTATAAATGACTTTAAAAAACACAAAGAGTCAGATGTACCCAAAAATACCCGTATTTGTTCCGAACGGATTTGTTCAAGCACACCTTTGCTGCCCTCTTCCCACCTACCGGCTCATCATCCTCAGCAGGAACTCTCTGGTGAACACATGGTGAGCAGCCTCCAAGTCCTCATTTCCATAGCAAAGGGAGTGATTCTTGGCGTTGGATCACAGCCATTTTGATCTGGCTGCTCTCCAGAGGGAAGGATGGGGGGAGATGTGCAGGCTGCAGTTAGAAAAGAGCAGGGGCTGCAGATCTCTGAGCACAGACAGCGAGCAGGTGAAAAACAAAGCGGGGTTAGCTCAGTGCCCAGCACCAAAAGTCATCTTCTCCCTACCCCCAGCCTCTTGTGCATACGTGAATAGCATTTAGTATCTCATTTGTTTCTCAATACCGCAGAGCATCCCCTCCTCCATCATCTGCAAGCAAACCACAGCTCAATTTGGTTGCCGCAGGTTCCCATAGCAGGGCCCTGTGCAGGCTCAGTGCGGGCAGGAGCTCCCTGGTTGGCCCCTGGTAGGATGATCAGATGAGACCCCAACATCTGAGATGATTCACCATAAGGAAAGACTGATTCAGCCTCTATGACACACACAGAATACAACCTGGCTGGCTGAGCGACCCTTGGGAAGTGACTATGGAAATACCCGAGTGGGCAAGAAAGCGCATCCCTGGCTAATGGGGCTGTGCCAGGCATTCACTCTTAGGAAATGGACTTGGAGCTGGAGCTTTAAAAAGGAAGTTAATTAGATCATTGTCTGTGCTGCTGAATCTTCGCTAAGGAGCTGGAACCCTCTCCATACACTTGCTAGACAGGAAATATTTTCTCTTTTTTGGGTAAAGTACAAATTTGGAGGATTTAAACCCTCCCAACTGGGAGCTGAAAGGAGTTTCGATACTGCCAGAGTTACAGCCCTCAGCAAAATCCAAACAGAAGCGCTAGACACCCTGCAAAGACCACTACAATAGAAGTGCTGACAGATCTACGACCACACTGATCTCCTGGATCCCACTCCGGGACACACAGCATCTTACACGTCCTGCTGGGGACGCACCAAAGAGCCTTCAGAACTCCTCTTTCCCCCCTCCAAATGTCAAGTGCCTTCCAGCTGAATCCTACCAACCTTTTCCCTTGGTCTCCCACTGCACAGCTCAGCCACTGGCCTTTGTGTCAGTGTTTAAAAGGACCTTAGAAAGGCAGGATGTCATCAGCCACGCTTGCACAGTGATACTTTTCATTCCGTTCCTTTCTGATCTCCCATCATGATGTGTCACAAGAGTTACCATGAGTTTGCCCATTTTCCTGTTTATAAAGGATTTATCTGTCTCAAGAAGCCAACAGATGTATTTCTGTGGCTTCGGAGGGTTTTCAGCCTGCTTATGCAAGAGGAAATGCATCCTGCTAGGGAACACTTACAGGAAAACCCCCCACTAATGGCAAAATCCTGCTCGGCCCATGTGATTGTGATTGCTTCTGGAAAGGGAGGCACGGAGAATAAAAGGCTGGTTTAAGTCACAGGCAGCCAGAGGCTACTGCTGAGGGAGGTGAAGACATACAGATCCACTGGATAGGGAGAACATCCCTTACAAACAGTGGGTACATGGGACTGGAAAGGCTCTTTTCCAAATGGAACATGTCAAGATAAGCTGTTGATGGTGAACCCCCAAACTCAGAGCCTTATCAAAGAGGTTGCATCCACTTCAGTGGCAGGTTTGGAATAAAGGCAGTCTCAGATAACTGAACAACTGAGAAGCAGATAAGGAGGGAAAGAAAATAAACCAAGGTACAAAACAGGCAGTGCCACCAGCACAAAGTAGCGATGATGATTAATACCAGGGGACACCTGCCTCATTTGCCATGGGGACACAGCAACGTGGACAGCCCAAGGTCATTCCGAACACCTGGGCTGAGATGCTTGAGCCTCATCTGTAAGAGCAGTGAATGCTCAGAGATGAAACCTTGAGGAATGTTATAATCCTGAGCCAATACTGAGGATGTTTCAACCTGAGGCCTAAAGGCCCCCATCATGGCAAAAACACCCTCCCTCACAGCAGGGCTGAGCCACATCTGCAGAGCAGTTGGCCATCATGGAGATAAGCACCACAAGGAATCTAGTAATTTACTCTTCAGAGCACTTTGAACATCATCTGGTAGATAAGGTACAGCCACATATGGAACGGGGCATATAAGCATTCAGGTTTTAAACCATAAAGAGACCACCACCCCATTGCACTTCCTGCTCCATCCCACCACTGCAAGCATCACTGCCTGCCCAGCAGAGCAAGGCCTGAGCTGACAGCTCTATCCCACCGCATGTGAAAAAGGGAACAAGTATCACCCAGGTTATTTCCTAATCACTCACTTGTGGCATTTCTTAACTTCACAGCACTTGGTTGGGCAACCTCTGTGGGTTCTGTAACCCCTGCGTGCGCATGGCCTGTTGTACACCAGCGGACACGGGCTGCCTCCTGCTTAGCCCAGCAGCACGCATACTGCACATAAACACTTCACAGCCTCACCGTGCTGCAGTGTGTTAGGAACACCTCGGAAGCCTCACTCATTCAGAAGAGAAGCCCGCCAGATCATTTCAAGGACAGCATGTCTGAGCACACCTCTGGCAGAGGAAGGGAAGTGAGACACATCCGTGGGGGAAGCAAGAGGCAAGTGTTTGCTGCCAGCTCCATCAGTGGAGCCACACAGATAGCGAGGATAGTGGAGACCATCTTTCTTTGAACCCAATGCGCATGAGCTGCAAGGAGCACGCTGACCACCACAGGAGCACATATCCTATGGCGAGTTCAGAGCCATGACTAGCATCAAATCACAAGAGCAGTCAATCGCCACCGCTGTTAGAGTGGAGAGGCATCGTACCACCAGCAAGGCTTCATCTCCTTCTCCAAGCATCAAGGGAATCCGTGAACTCAGTCTCATGATATTAAGTCTTGCAATATTTGGGCAAGGATGGGAACGGAGCGGAAAATAAATCACATGGCCACAAGAATTTCAGCTTGCCCTAAAACTTCACATGAAACCTCTGGCAGCTAAAAGGAACAGCCACAAAGACCTTGATGCAGTCCTCTGCTTTCAAACCTAATGCTGTCTGTCCCCTCTCTGGTATACCCTTTCAAATCAATTCATAGTAAGTCTATTGCTGACAGCCCTTTTGTTTTCAGATGTTCAGAGTTATTTAAACCAAAGGTGAACACCACTTACAGATGGTCACAATTCCAAAACACATCAGACTTGTGCACAGATGATTTTCAGTCTTTGGTTACTTTAGGCTAGGTTGAGCAAGAGCCTGCCATCTGATTTCACTTTGTTTGAAAGACAAGAAGCTGGAATATGAACGTAATACTGAAATTTCCAGCTGTTCTACCACTGGCGAGATTCTATTCTGGGATGGGAACCTAAACCACAAACTACCAGGGAATTTGATTATATCTCAACTGGGGAGCCCACCACATTCAAAAATGTAACACAAGCCAAACTTAAACTAAGCTGAAATTGCTGTTCTGGACAAAGTGCAAGGTGTTGGTTCTAACCTGTGAAATACTTGATACGATTGGGTTTTCAGAGCTCTACCCTGAAACAATCACACGAACACTGTTATAACATAAAAAACTCTTAAGTCAGAAGTGCTCACAATGGTTAAATCTTGCAGGCATCAAGAGGCACGTGCTATTTCCTAAGTGTTTACCCTGTGTATGTCTCTCAGGCTGTGGCTGGCACTCCTTTCACGTGCACACAGGGAATCAATGGGTATTTTAACGTAAAAGTTTTCAGGCATGCAATTCACCTTCTTGGGGATCTTACTATTCATACCCTTCTGTAGCTTGTATCTTTACAGTTTAACAGTACATCATCTACCATCATTTACAGTGGCAAAAGGACACTGCAGTCGAAAGTCACTACCCTGAACAGAGAGTATTGTCTGGCTTCATTTAATTTGTGTCATCCACCATAAAGAGAGGGCAATGAATGCACACAAGAATCATCACACCAAAGAATTCATCACGGTGATGGGTGATGTATTGGGGGATATCTGGATGGCTCCAAGAGCCTTCATTCTCCACTTTCTCCACTGGAATAAACAACAGAGATGCTTCTTCACACACTGAATCCTCATCCACTGCCAAGACACAGAGCAACATGCTTCCAGAGCTGAACAACAGCCCTATGAACTTCAGCCAGAGACATTACACCAGCAGGGTGGAAGATGCTACTTACACCCCCGGGGACTGACTGCATCACCCCCCAGTAAGAGCAGCACATGCCACAAAGACGAAAGCAACAGGGCTTCAGACCACACTCTGACCCCGTGAAAGACATGAGAGGGAGAGCACAACCCCCTGAGCAGAGCTGCAAGTCAGCAGGGCTGTTACAACAGCCAAGCACCAGGATTCCAGTGAGGAGAAGTATGCAGATAAAATGCTTTCTCCATAGAGCTGACCTAGTTCTCTTATCAATGCAACAGAGCTAACAAGGAAGCACCAATCTGTTCAGAGCTGCTACCCCAATTTGCTGCATTCTTCTGCACTCTTGAAGGTTATATGCAAGCTTCTTCCAGCCCATATTCCTGAGACATCACACACTTTTCTTCTAACCTGGTTTTGGGTGAGAGCTGAGTCCCAGCTAAGGATGGTGGCTACAAATGGAGAAAGAGCTCTTCCCCACCAGAGCTTCATTAATTCCTCACCAAATCACCACCAGGTCCCATCTTTCCCAACTAACGAGCTAAGGCACAAACACCTTCTTCCTAACATGACAGTGCCAACAGCAGAAACCAACTGCATTATCTCCTGAAACATGAATCAATCAAACATGCCCAAAGGAAATAAACAGCAAACTCAAAGTCCTTCTACAGAGGAGTGTGACAGAGGAGCTCACCGGTAGCCACTAAACCTGAAACTCAATGCCATATAGAGGATGCAGTCTGCCCTCTTTGATGATGAGCTTAGGCTAGATGTCAAGCAGACAGCAGCACCCAGGAGCTGGGAGCCTAAAGCATGGGAATACCAACACCACATGCAGGATTTCACATTCTGCACAAGCCCAGAAGGGCTGCAGGAGTGAAGGTAACCTGATTACATGGTATTTTCTAAGGTAAGCACATTTCCTCTTAAAACTCCAGTGGTTTTAAGGTATTACTGGAAGTATTTCACAGATTCTCCTTGCTTACAGCTAACGGGATCTTTCCTCAAAAAAAGAAATGACAGGAAGATTTATTGAAAGGAGAAATCTTCAAAGGACTTAAACTGGTTTTTATTCCTCCATTACAACATGTGTTACCCACAGGAACAAACTACAAACATTAAAGATGTTTTAAGAAGATAAATAGTCTCAGGTCCCAGTTCTTCAGGAGCACCAAGAGCCATCATGAGGAAACCAAGGCCTGCAGAAAGCCCTCTGCTCTCAACACAAAGTTAGCTGGGACACAAAATCCTCCCAACTTAGAAATAAAGCAGAAACAACACATCAGCACAACCGAGGCTCACAAATAGGGCAGCCAAGTGTGAGTCAGACTGACCAAGTGAGGATGCAGCATTCTCCAGATGGCCCTGCCTGACCACAAATGCTCCACTGGCCTGCTGGATGGAACACAGCACCCAGATCTGCTGGGAGCCCACTGAGAGGACAGTGCTGCCTTGGGGGATGCCATCAGACAGGAAGAGGATGGCCAAGTGTAATGGCAGCATCTCTTGGACCACACCTCTGTTGTGGTGTCTTGAGTTTGATTCCAGCCCTGTGATGGACCAGAGACCTGGACAACATCACGGTGAGGCTGGAGTTATTGCTCAGAGCAGCATGGTCCCTCACACTGCAATTCTGAATGGATGCTCTACTCCAGAAAGTAGGAACGGGCTTGGTCAGCACACCCTGAGAAACACCTCATCCGAACTGGAGCCCAAATTAGAGACTTTCACATCTCAAGCTACTCAATAACACCCACTCAAAAGGTGAGACACTCACACTGAACTGCTTTTGATGTCTCAAAATAAAACCAATAATGATTAATTCTCAGAGAGAAGACAATATCCTCAATGCAGAAGGTTCAGACTGGACAACACAAACATCTGAGATTTTCACGCTGTACAAATAAGCTGCAAAACGCATCTCAGTTCTCCCAGCTGGAAGTGGTGTGTATTTCTCCAGATTTCCATTTGCCGTCCTGCCAGCTCTTCTGGCCGAGTAGCCTATAATTCAAAGAGCACCATTGTCATTCTGTCCTGTTTCTGTAACATGCAATTTGAAATCAGGGCTGGGGGAGGGAGGAAGAGACTGGAGGAGGCTACAACTCAAACCCAGATAGCTCTATCTGCTAACTTGATTTTAAATCCCTATCTTGTGGTACCAATTAGAGCTCCTCAAACATGTGTTTGAGCAAAGGGTTCCAAGTTCAAACACATTTCTTCTGTCCTACAGATGTTCTTTGTCCCTGATCCATTTCAGGCTGCTGTCCTACACTGCAGCAGAGGCCATCACATGCTGTGCTAAGAGGGCAGCAACCCAACTGAGCTGGTGTTACACCGTGAATGCAACATGGAACATCTTTCTCACCTCTCTGAACAGGTGAGAATAGACACATTGACTTAGGAAAAGTGTTATTAGTTCAGTAGCAGCTTTAATAAACACTCCTGCTACACTGCAGAGGAAGATTTCGGATGCAAGAAGAAAAAACATCTTCCTACACCCACAGGCTCCCTGTGCCAAGGACAAGGAATGTACCCGCTGTCCCCAGCACTCCCACAGCAGCTCTCTGCCTACCTGACAGGGAGAATCACCCCTGATAGCACTGCATGAAGGCTGACTCCCTGGGGAAGGCACCTGCAGTTGGCTGCTCTTCAGCTGGGGAACTTGTTTTCACCAAGGGGCATGAAGAATTACAGCCTGTGCTTAGTGACCTTTAAGCTTTACTTACCTGTTGGCTCGACAATCACATTACTGCACGTGCAACCCACACTTCCAGCCCTTTGAGAGTCCCTGTGGCATTTACAGCAGTTCTGAAGGAGAGCAGCCAAAACAACAGGCAGTATTACACCGAGATAAGCCCCAGCTGGTTTTTATGTGATCATTCATAGTGCTTAAGAATTCCCTTAGCAGACCAGAAGATCAATGTGGCAAGCACCACATATAAAGAACAAAAAGATAACCTTTACCCTCGAAGAAACACCAGGGAGCAAAGTGAAGAGGATAGATAACCCAGCGCATCCAAAGCATGGCAGAACGGGAGGCCAAGCCAGGGTAGCCCACATCTACACAACAAGACCAAGAAAAGCTTTAACAAATTGCTCCAGAGAGCAGGAAAAAGATGCTGGAAGGCATGATGACAATCAGCTAGAAGTGTTTTGTGCTACACTTGACACTGTGCTAAAGCAAAGGTACACACTGCTGAAGTACGTCTGGCTATCCATGTTTGCCTAAGCAGGCTCTGGGTTTTCTTCCTGCCTTATAAACTGATCTTCGCAGGTCCAAAAATGGACATAAACCTTAAAATCACTTTAATCTACCTCCTGTTCTGAACAAGACAGTTTTGTGCCTATTTACTCCAACCTTCAAGATACAGTATAATTAACGTAAGTACTGAGTAAGAAAGGAGCAGTTGAAAAACTAAGTGTAAGAATGGCCATTTATCCACACACACATCCCACCATGTATGCTGGTGCAAACAGATGAACCACCTGTAAAACAACAAGTACACCTAGTATTACATACTACAAGTATTCCCAGCCTGGTACCTGCACAACCCTGAGCAAAACACTGAACCTCACACTTCCAACATCGAAACAAGGGTATTGATCCGCATCACACAGAGAACTGCAAGAAACAACTGTAGCACTGACTGGCCACTGTATGATGAAAAGCACCAAGTAAATGCCAAGCTTTTACCCCAAGTCATTTGGGTGGTCAAGAGTCCAGCATGAACGAACAAACCGTGAGGTTTTTAAGGATTTAAAGTGAAAGGGGATTAAGAAAAGGCAACTTGAAAAGGTAACACCAGCACCAAGCCCAGTCCCTGGCTGTTGAGCCTCTGCTGATGACTATCTTCCTTATCAAGTGATCATCTGCCCAGCACTGCCAGTTTGCCCGGCTCCCAAGGGACGCAGTGCTTACTCCAGCTTGAATTTACTGCTGCCTGCTAATCCCTGGTGGTGCTAATTACACCCATTATCAGCTTGTCCGACTGTGCCTGACGCATGTCCAGTACCCAAACCTGCAGCACCGTAGGATGTCAAGCCCCTATCAGATCTGCATGGGACCAGGACGCTTCAAAGCGTGATGCTTTAATACAGCAGGTTTATACATTTATGTGAGATAAACAATGGATTTTCAAGGACTCCAGGACACAGTCTCTATGGCAACTATATGCAGAACTAAGGGGATGGAGCAGGAAGGGAGGGGAAGCTCCTACATTTCTAAAGACCCCAATCAAAGTGATTTGAAGTCCATTTTCCAGAGACTGCCTATAGCAGGAACTGCAGGTGAAATGTTCTGCCTAGCTTCACAGATGGAGGCAAACAAGGTGTAGTTTTAAGCACACCATCCCCATCCAGTTGTATGAAATCCTGCTCCAGGTACATTTGATAAGGCTGCAGAAATGGTTGCCTTACTATTGAGCTAAGAAGGACTGCACACAGATTACATGTATGCTTATACATACAGAGATTACACACAAAGATGCTCTGGCCAGCCAAAATTTGGATGGAGAGCCCAGGGACACCACAATCTCTCCTGAAGGGCACGCTTCGCCTTAGGCACAGCTCAGCCATGCTCCAGCCCAAAGCTGCCAGCTCATCTCAGCACACTGACCACATCAGCCTGAACCTTAATTGCTTTAAATCAGGCCTCACCACTGCTTTAATTTCATTTCCAGCCATTTTTCAAATTCAATTATTAAAAGAGAAAACAAGAAAAACCTAATTAAGGATGGCTTGAGAGGCCCAGCTCAATGTCAGAGTCACTATAGCTGATTCAACCTCAACCAGCTTCTCCCACTGAGAGCCAGACCTCAAGAGTCATTATATACTCATAGCAAAAAGCATATGATACAAAAATCTGTTGTTTTCATCAACAAAATTTGGATCAAGACAAAACAAATAATGCTGACGCAGCACAGTGGTAATGCTGAAGAAATATTATTGTCCTTTCTACAGTGCAGGTGGTTCTACCTTGGTATCTGACTCATTAACAAAGAAAGATGAAGAGGAGACAGGGCTGAAGAGCCCATGTTTTACTCTAACCCAAGGAAACCTATTGATGGGCACCACGACGACATCAGCAAGCTGGCAGCCTTCGAAAAAACAATGTTTTGTCCCCCATAGGAGGCAGCAGCAGATACCATTATCATTATTTCTGACAAGTTCGTGACCTAGAGAGCAGGATTTTAAGGCTTTTATGGTATTCCAACACAAAAGCCTCTTCCATTCCAGAGGCGCTGTGACTTGTTACCACAATATCTGCTGTAAAGAGATGACCTCTGTCTTACTATCATGAAGAACCACATGAGAGAGGTGCGAACTAAACTTATTTGCGCAACAGTCACCTACTTTATAGCTCCATCATTACATCCACATCCAGCCATTAATTCTGATCAGACTTGTGCTCACTAAACAAACCCATACATGCACATACACAACTGATGGTTGTAATGCAACTAATGGTGTAGTCCATTAGGAACCTCTGCAGTCAGTTTGCTCCTCTGTGGACCATCAGTGCCAGACTCTGCGTTGGAGAGGCCTACAGTGCAAATGCAGACCTGCTGGTGGGGCCCCTAAGACCTGTCACTACTACACTGAAAAGCTGAGTAAGTCTGGTGTCACCCTGGTATTTTACATGCCTAATGCTATAATCTAAAATATCCTCATCTAAAAGCCATGTGCTGAGCAATTATAACCTCAAAAAGAAACAAATAATCCATTTTTAGTGGAATTACTCACTTGAGGAAGAACAGAACAAAGCAATCTTATTAGCAAACAGAATGAAAGGGCTCAGTAACTGATCCCCAACTATAGCGGTATACTCAACACATCCGGAATAACTGAGTTTCCAGTCAGATTAATTTCAGAGTGAACCACCAAAATATAAGCAGACCAAAAATATTAGGTAGGGGAGACAGCAGGGAAAGAGCTCGAAGAGCAGACAGACATTTAATTCTCATTCATATGCCCTGTAAACGCTGAAACTGGGGCACTTCAAATCCTCGGTGAGTTTGTGTCCCAACACATCCTTAAGGAAAGACTGAGATGATCACAAAAGCCTCAAGTCAGACAAAAAAAATCAAAACAAACAAACCCATCCTTTAAAAGTCAAGTGAAAATGTGCCTGTGTTTGCCTGAAAGGACATTCCTGGCCCTGGGAGTGGTGCACTGATGACCTCACCCAGCTGCAGACTCAGGCCAGGAAGTGTTTTGCTCATGTCTTCAAAATAGGAAGCTGGCATCCAAGCCATAGTCCTCAGCATCAGTAACCAAATTCAGGCTAATAACACCAATTCTCTTATAATCAAAACGCAACGTGGTGCTTTAATGAGCCATTTTATGAAGCCACCATTACAGCCCAATATTAAAGTTGAACATGATGCAGGGAGTGGTTACTGAGGGCAGAGCTCTCAGCGGCCTTCACTGCATCACTCCAGAAAGCTGCTATTTTACCCTTCTGTGCATTCCTCCTCATTGCCATTACACTGAATCTCTGCCTTGCGCTTGGAGTGCATCCCAGAAGTGACAGATGCAATAAGCACGAAGATTTCACTTGAAAAAAGCCAATGATGTTTGAAAAGGCAGCTCACTAGAAGACAGAGTCATGCCAACAGAGAACAGAGACACACAAATGCTGATTAAAGCAATCTGTATACAAGTGACCATTGAAAAATGACTGTCATGAAGTGCTATATTAAAACAAACACGAAGTAAATGCTCCCTGACAGGCACCCCGGTGCGTCGGGTCTTCCTCTGGCTACTGAAAATACTCCAAACATACACACAAAATAAACACACGTCGACTTTATCGCAACAGTATTTGATCTTCTACCTTTGTGTACACAGTTTCAGCAAACAGGAGTATTAGCTGCAATAACACGTCTCGGGGAGTTCACAGCCATCTGGTTTCTCCCCCTCCTTGAGCAGAAAGGATGATTCAATGCTTGTTATTCAAATGAAAATCAAATATATCCTCTCCTGCCTCGCACACACTGCTTTCTGTAACCATCACACATAGGAACACGCTTCTCACTGTGCCAGTTCACACCATTTTCCCACACTCACAGCAGGCACCGAGCTTCCCTCCTGCACATGCTTACAGAGGCGAGAGTCAGGTAATCAGGATACAGCCTGGCCTAAAATTAAACCCGAATCTGTATCAGCAAACTAAAAAGCCAGCCACAACCTGGACTGTTCAATACATCCCGCTTCCATTTTGCCAGCATCCTTTGGTCTTGCCTGGACCACTCCACACCTGCATGAACAGATACGCTCAAACACACACGTACGTGGCTCAAACTACAGCTAGTAAAACCCCCACAGCACTAATGCTATCACTTGGACAATAAAACTGCACCCATCAGTTTTACTTTTGTCTCAGCCACTTTCTAGCCCTTTTGGGGCTTTTTTAGACCCGTCTCCTGTGCAATCACAGCATCACATTGTCTAGTCCCGGGTACTACAGCTGAATGCTGCACATCAGATGCTCCTCCACGTACCAGGAGCAAGGAAGCAGCTCATTTCACAGAGCTCAGACAAGCACAAACCTTTGCATTCCGGCCTTTGACACATCGCTATTAAAACAACGTGGCTTTTTGCGGAGAAAAACAAAGCCTGGGAGCACGTCAGAGAGCCCGGGACTTCACACATCTCCCGAGCAGACTCGGAGGAGCCACCGGTAACGGTGTGACACGCACCAGGTCAATGAGAGCGTAAAGCAAAAAACCAGAGCTAAACCCTCCGGTCATCTTTTGTCCTCTGCAGCGTTACCCACGGTGCCAGCGGGTTCGCGGCGCTCCGGGGCCACACGCACACGCCGGTGCCACCGAGCCGCTGCTGCGTCGCCATGGAAGGAACAAGAGGAGGAAAAAGCCCAGCGAGACCCAAGCGGAACAAAGGCGGGCGCGGGGCTGCGGCGGGCATCAGGTGCCGGCGCGCAGGGGCGGCCCCGCCGCCGGGGAGCCGCGCCCCGGCCATGCCCCGCCGCCGACCCGCGCCCCCCGCCCGGATGCCGGCCCCGGGGCGCTCCGCTGCCGCGCACGGAGGGGAGCAGGGGGAAGCCCCGGGCGGAGCGCGGCGTCCAACCGCGGCGGGGAGCGCGCTTCCTCCCGCAGGCCCGGGCGCTGACAGCGGCCGCCGCCTCAGAAAGGGCTCGGCGGGTACAGCCGCGCAGGAAGAGCCCGCACTAACGCCCGCCCCACTCGGCTCGGCCCGGCTCGGTTCAGGCTCGGCCCGGAGCCCTTCCACAGGCACCGCCGCCTCCCTGCCCTTCCGCTGCCCTCCCACCGCCGCCACCCGGGTTCCCGCCGCGCCGCGCACCGCGATCCTGAGCCGCGTCCCCGCGTCCGCTCCTCAGCCCGGCGGAGCCGCCTCCGCCGCCAGCCGCCGCCGCCCGACTGAGCGCCGCGGCACGGGGCGGGGCTGACGCAAGGCCCCGCCTCCCATTGGCCCCGCCTCCCGCCCCGCTCCTGGTTGGCCACGCCTCTCAGCTTTGGGGCGGGGCCGCGCGGTGAGTGGCAGCTCGTCCAGTCAATGGCGGAGCGGCGCTCGCCCATGCGTGATTGCGCGCTCTCACACACACACACACACCCCCCCCCCCATTCCCATCCCTCAGCACGGGGGATGCGGCGTCGCATGAGGGCCGGACCGGAACCGGAGCCGGGCCCCCCGCACCCGGCTCCCGTTTCCTGGTTCCCGTTGTCCGGTTACCTTCCTGGGCTCAGCTCCTTGCCGAAGGGGCCGCCCCTCGGTGTCCCCTCGCTGCCCCCAGCCTGGCTGAGCCTCTTCCCTCCCAGCAGGGATGGTGCAGTCCCGCTGTGCACACCCGGGTGATGGGGGGGGGTCCGGGCACTACGGCCACGGAGCTGACACCTGCGAGCGCTGATGGAGGCACAGCCTCACCGTGAGCTGAGCATCACAGAGCGCACGGCTCTGACCCAGAAACCGCCTCGTCCTGTGCCGCTCGGTGGGGCTTGGCAGCGAGATGGTGACGGGAGGGGAGGGCGAGCCCCTGCTAAAACCACGCTGCAGTGAATGTCGTGGTTGAAGGTTTAACCCGCAGGACAGGAGCTTGAAACCAAAGATTCCCCCCATTGCAGCAGCAGCAAAGCCGCTTTGGGGGATGCCGGATAATGTGGTTGTAAGGAGGGGGTTTGCCTCTGCTGTGCGATTAAAGAGGGTAACGGTCATTGATACAGTGAGATGAGCACCTCTGCAATGGGTGCCTTGAGGCACACAGGGCAGTGTCACAGGGCGATGCCGTTTGCAGGGTAACGGCAGTGTCAGGGCAATGCCACCCACAAGGCAATGGCAATGACAAGGCAATGGCACTCGCAGGGCAACGGCAGTGACAAGGCAATGGCAGTGACAGGGCAATGGCAGTGTGTGGGCAACGGCACCCGCAGGGCAATAGCGGTGGCAGGGCAATGGCAATGGCACCCGCAGGGCAATGGCAGTGACAAGGCAATGGCAGTGACAAGGCAATGGCAGTGGCAAGGCAATGGCAATGGCAGTGACAAGGCAATGGCAGTGGCAAGGCAATGGCAATGGCAGCGACAAGGCAATGGCAGTGAAATGGCAATGGCGGTGACAAGGCAATGGCAGTGAAATGGCAATGGCGGTGACAAGGCAATGGCAGTGAAATGGCAATGGCGGTGACAAGGCAATGGCAGTGAAATGGCAATGGCAGTGACAAGGCAATGGCAACGGCAGTGTCAGGGCAATGCCCCCCGCAGGCTGCGCGTTTCAGTTCCTCAAGGAGCGGAGCGGTGCTCGCGCGGTGTTTACCATACATGGCCAAAACCAAACGCTGCTGCGGCTTCCTCATACGTTTAGACCAACGTTTGCGAGCTCGTTTGCATGCGGTTGGGTGCTGGGGGGGGGGAGTCTGGTTCTTCAGGGCAGCCACACACCCGGAACCCCCCTTACAGTGCTCAGCGCTGGGGGATGCAGGGGTGTTGTGATGCGCTGAGCTGCAAACCCCTCCTCTTCCCCCAGGGACTGTGAACTGCCCCCTGTTCAGTGAGAGCTGGGTGTTAAACCCGCCTGGAGATACCCTTGTCCTGGTCCCACATTGCAGCTGATGGGAACATCAGGCAAAAAACAATGTCATCCAGCGCTGCTTAAACTTTGGCACCACTTTAACCCCCGATTCAACAAGCAGGAAAGTTTCTTATGTGCTGAGCAACACCTTGATAAAGGAATATAGTACACCCAAAGATTAGAGCTGCAATCTGCACCGCCAATGACTGCGACATTAACACCTTCCTTCCACCAGCCAGCGCCTTACTCCCCACCTTCCTCCCTCAAACGACCTCTTTAAGGCTAAGGAAGCAGAAAGCCAGCAGCAGAGGGGCTGCCTGGAGCAGGCAGCCTGCAGTGTAGTGGGTTTAGATTGTGATTCAGACTTTCCGCGTAGGTACATGGCTTGCTGAAGGTCACACAATGAGGCAGTGATAGAGCTGAGCGGCTCGATTGCCAGCCCCACAGCCGTTGATTTAGAGGAGATCCTGTGCATGTGGCTTCAAACTTTGTGAAAGGCTATTAATATGAGCATAGAAAATGGTACCTAAAAACATACGTATGTGTAGCTCCTAGCTCAAAACAGCGGGCAGGCATGAAGTGATGTTTTACCATGCACAAGCACCAAAGCAGCAGTATCTGGTGCTACCCAACAGCTTGGAAGAGAAACCAGAGGAGGTTTTTGGCATCCCTCTAAATAGGGTGATGCACAGAGGACATGAAGTGAAATTTGTCCTCAGAAATCTGATTGAAGCCTAATTCAGTAACTGCCACCCGAGTGGCTGGTCCCTGCTTCACATCATCACTGCAGGGATGATGCTCCTGCGGCACTGCTTGCTCCATACGGCACCGAAAGAGTCACCAAGGATGGGCTCAGAAGCAAATGGTACCTTTAGAGTATTCACTACCGGTTCCTTCAACATATGGATGGAAATGCTCCAAAGATCCCTCAGATCCCCACCTGGACCAACGAGTCATTAAATCGCAACAGCTCACGACCTGGATCACTGAGCCATTTAGATCACAACAGCTCACCATGCGAAAAGGCACGAGTTTCAGGCTGAAATCTTCAGCAACAGAAGGAATGGGCACGCTTTTCCACGTGCTCTTTGGTCCCACAGTGAACACTAATCTGCCTTGCTTCAGCTGCGTCAAACCCTACCAAACAGGACTTCAGTGACAGCCGGAGGGAGGCAGGCTTAGCAACTTGTCAAAATACATCACAAACTCTAATTCTGGCGAAGGAAAACACCCTATTACCAAATCCTTGCAGCAACAAGAGCCACACAGCAGAGTTTGGCCTTCTCTTTGCACAGCCCCAGCATGCCTGCTTTGCAGAAAACACCCAGAACTGATTCAGGAGCACGTGTTGCTGGTTTCAGCCATCCCACATATTTTCCCCCCCGCTCCATCGACACAGGACTGCTGCGGAGCATCCATCTCGCAGCCTTTATACGGAAACAGCACCGTGCCTGCAGACTCCACCTCTGAAACTTATGTCAGCAGCTAAATTTAGCTGCCTTGCATCGCTTCCATCGCTGCAATGAAGCGCTCTGGTTTGCTCCTGTGATGATCTTGACATACCTTATGTACTTATACACTCAATAGGGCCCAAAGCCTTCCTTGCCAGCGTGGAGTTATTGGTTAGAAAGGGTAAGGAAGGCTGCAAACACCTGAGGCACCTCTTCCTACATGGAATGGTGATGGTTTCCCTGGCTGAAGCTGAGATGATGCAATTTGGCTTGCGGTCCCTGAGCCATCTTAGGCAGACAGCAAAGCCACTCGCTCAGAACCAGTCAAGTCACTTGAGGGATGAATTCACCTCCAACATTTCACTTTGCTTTAAATCCTCATTGCTAAATATATTCTGAATGAAGGCAAAAGGCTTATGGAGGGTATAGAGAGATCAGCGGTTTAAAGTCCTCTTCTTTTGCAGCTCAACTTCTAAGTCATGCCAAATACGCCAGATGCGGCAGGTTGTGTTTTGGACATTGGGTTTGCAGACATCAAATTATACAGCTTTTAAAGGACATTTATGTCCACTATATACCTATCTATTTCTTGAAGCCTTTTAACAGCCTAGAGTAGAGAAGGGGAGACCTTAGAGCAGCTCCCAGTGCCTAAAGGGGCCACAAGAAACCTGGAGAGGAGCTTTAGACAAGGGCCTGTAGGGACAGGACAAGGGAATAGCTTTAACCTGCCCGAGGGGAGACTGAGCTGAGCTCTTAGGCAGAAGCTCTTCCCTGTGAGGGTGCTGAGGCGCTGGCCCAGGGTGCCCAGAGAAGCTGTGGCTGCCCCATCCCTGGCAGTGTTCAAGGCCAGGTTGGACACAGCGGCTTGGAGCAAGCTGCTCCAGTCGAAGGGGTCCCTGGATGAGCTTTGAGGTCCCTTCCAACCCAAACCAGGCTGGGATTCTGTGAGGTCAGGTATTCTCATAGTGCTTCCTTATGGCTCTCATGATTTAGATGCCAGACCCTGCCGTGATGAAGAGCTGCTCCCATCGCAATCAGGGATGTGCTCTTACATTTCATTTTACATTACTGCAATGATGCTTTTGTTATGCAGGGAAACCTGAACTGATTGCAATGAAAAGAAAGGAAACAAACCCAAGCCATTCTCTGTGTGGAATAGCATTGGGGTTACTCTTTCTGCCTTGTTTCCTTCATGTCCATTGGGCACCCATGGACCAGCAAGGGCAGCTTTATCAGACTGCTGACAAGCCTGGGGTTTAAGGGATGTTTCAGTGATCAAATGGCAAGACAAAGCTGTACCAACAGCCACCACCTAACAGCTCCTGATCGTGGTGAATCAGGTCTGTCTCTTAGGCATGGTCTGCCCTGGGCTGCTCTGTTCCCAGCTCCAGCACAGTGCTCCTATGGAGAGGGAAGGAGAACAAAACCTGTTTGCTTTGGCCTCATTCAGCCCTTGGCCAGAAAGGGGAGCTGTAGAATTATGGAATGAAGATAAGGGGAGCAATTTGTTCAATCAGGTTTTAATACAACAGCCAGGAAGGGGAAGTGTGTGAGGGCGCATCAGCATGTGGGAAGGGGGAACGTGAATTAAAGCAGAAGGTTAGGACTCAGCATCCCATGGTTTTATCCCCAGGTGTGCCCATCCTTTCTGCATGGCACAGAACAAATCCCTGTGCTACTTCCAGACCTGGTAAATGGGGGTCAGAACAACAGCCCCCACTCCAAAGGGTAATGGGGATGTGCAGTGGGCAAGCACTGATGATAACACAGTCTGTGCGCTGCTTGGAATGGGTGGAGGATGCTGGGGATTGGTAGATAACAATAAGTGAACATTAGGTCATGGTGAGTATCAATAATTTATGCCATTGTTATTAATGATTTACAACAGAGCTCATAAGCACATTTATTACTGCACGCACACACTCCTGTGTGTGTTACATGCAGTAATAGATGTCACACACATCCCTGCCCACCCTGCTCTAGGAAAGGCATAGAAATGCACAGCAAAAGGAAATTGATTCCCTCGGGTATTTTTCTTCCCCATCATCACACAGGATCATGAAATATAAATTCACCTTTTTGCAGCAAGGGGGAGGTGGTCCCAACGCATCATTAAAACGTTGAGACCCCAAATAAACCCCAAGCAATTCATCGCAACAGATGGGATCTTCTTTGTTGCTATCTCCACTACACCCAATGATTAAAGAGGAAGAGAGAGACAAGAAAGCAAACACGAGAAGGTAAAGAGTGAAGAAAGCAAGCTGAATTTTATTTACACCACGAGCATCCTGGATGGACACTGCCTATCCCTCTGCATAGCAGAAACACCCACCCAGGCCCCACACCGTGAGTGGGAGCTTTGAGCAGCGAGCAGCAGCGTGAGGCTTGGCGCTGTGATTCCTGTGGCGCTCCATGTTACACTTATCCCATTATCCTAGTCTCGTCCTCATTATTCAACCCGTTTTGAATCCTTTTGCCATCGTGTTCTGTTTCTCTCCCTGATCAAGTTGGACCAAAGGTGCTGGAAAAATCAGAGGTATAAGAAAGGAATCACATAATGGTAAATGACCGCAAGGTGTTAGTGTGCAGTTAGGCAGGACGAGGATGGGGAGGTGTGGTTAGGAACAGGTTAAAAGGAGCAGGCTATGCCACAGATGAGGAGCCATTCCTGCTCCTTACAGCAACATCCTCACAGTTCAGCACTGAAATAGATTGTCTTGACCCTCCCTCCCTGTTTGTGCTGAAGACCAAGGAGTTGAACATCTGTCAGGAGGGATTTAACTATAACTGGGATTGCCCTAGTGCCTTCCCTTCTTGTCTAAGATCACCTCCTGCATCCACCTGCTCCTCCTGGGAAGGATGCTGATGAGGACATCCCTGCCTGATGCGGCTGATGAAGCCACTCCACGTCAGCTGCACCATTTAATGCGATCTCCCACTCGAGGAGGAGCGCAGAGGCTGCCTGCATGCAGACACCCTGACAGCACCACTGCAAGCTTCCCATCCAGCCCCTGAGTCTGCCCGGTGGCACAGCCTGCCCTGACACCATGCACAGCCCTATCTCTGCATCACCAGAAGGACAATGCGTCTTCAGGTGCTTCCTGAGCGGATGGGCTCTGCTCTGCATCGCTGTGGGCCTTCTGTTATCACACAAACTCTGTGGCAACGTTCATTTTCTGACCCCGTTTCATGCCTGCTATGAATGAGAGCACCATGGACCGAGCACCGGGGCATGATCGCACCCAGCGCTGAACTGAACACGCTGTTGAGCCCCAAACCAGCACCGGTTTCCTGTGCCTTAAAACATCTATTTTCCCTTATAAGGAAAACCACAGTTGCAGATTGTCAATGAGCAGAAGACGAGCATTCACCAGCATGGGGCTGAGCTGTGCCAGCGGGGCCAAACTCCAGCCAACCGCTTCCCATCGCTCTCTGTTTCTGCATAGCCCCTGTTTGACCAGGGAGCATCAGCAAGGGTCAGGCAGTGAAAGGGCTTCCGAGGCGGTGTGGTTCTCCTGGAAGGTTTGTTCAGCTCAGTCATGGTGCAGAGGAAGGAGAACATAAAGGGAATGATGCCTCCTGCTCATGCCAGAGCTGAGATCAGGTCTATTGGCCCACCCAGTGCCTAGGGAGGCAAATAGCATGACAGTGGGAGAAAGCATCATGAGGGCACTTTGGCACTGCCCCTGTTGATGACAAGCAGTGTAGGTGTTATGAATACTGAACTGAGAGATACAGGAGAGGCTTAAAAAGCAAATCTTTCTCATAACACAGTGCCCCTGCACAAAACACTTCCACCAAGCAGAAGTCAATGTGAACTAACTCCTGATTCTCCTCCGGCCTCATCCCAATCACAGGATGCTGAACACGCACATCCCATCGGTTAAACAAGGCACCTCTGTTCTGAGAACCCTCCAACCACCGTGCACCCCCTGCCCACAGCCCTGCCCCGGGTCCCCATGGTCCCCATGTCCCCAGTGAGAGCCGAGCCCTCACCCCTCACCTTTCCTGGCCACGCCAGGCGCCGGTGCCTTCCCCTTGGGCTTCTCGAAGGCCTTCTTGGCATCAGCGACTTTCAGCACGTTCTCATCCTCCTCCTGCCTCCTCCTGCCCGCCCCAGGCTGCTCCGGGATCCCCGCTGCCCCCTGCTCCTGGGCAGGCTCCGGCACCACGGCAGCGCCGCGGGGCTCCAGCAGCGCCTCCGTCATCGCCAGGGCCCTGCTCATGCTCAGGGCCAGGCTGTCCCTGCTGTGTGACCGGACAGGAGGGGCTGGGGGGGTCTTCCTGGGGCTGTGAGCATCCGGTACCGCGGCATCAGCTTCCCCTCCGAGCTGCTGCAGGAGCTGGAGGCTGCTCTGCCTCGAGAGCCTCGCGCTGTCGACAGCCACCGGAGCGCAGTCAGCAGCAGCAGGGAGCATCCCCTCCAGGCTCCTCTCTACCTGCTTCCGGGCCGGATCATCCTCCCCGTTCTGGAGAACGTCGGGAGCACCGTCAGGATGGAGGGTGAAGCTCATCGCCTGCCTGACGCTTTCAGCCACTTTGCTGCTCTCTCTGGGGACATAGGGAAGAGACGCAGTTGCCTCCTGCTTGCTCTGCAGGATGTAATCCATGAGCAAGGCGTTCCGCTCGAAGCTGTCTGACCTGATGGGGACACTCGGCTTGTGCCCTCCCGAGGGACAGTTCAGGGCCACTTGATTCACTTGCCTGCTCTCCGCGCTGCTCTCCGAGTCCGAGCGGCTCCTTTCCCTCCTCAGGGCAACCTGGGAAGCGTTGAGCCTGCTTAGGCTCGGGCTCACCACGTTCCCATCCCCTGGGTACCCCTCCTGCATCACGGGTCCCCAGTGCTCCATCGCTTCCCATTCCTCCTCAGGTTCTGCTTCTGCCTCCTCCACCAGGCGCCTGTATTCGCTCTCCTCCAGCCTGTACACCACCGGCCTCACTGTCCTGCCCATGTGCCCGTGCCCGACCTCCAGCTCATAAACCTTCGGAGGGGCTTCTCCTGCCTCTCCCCTCCAGCGCCCTCCTGACACGGGGTTATCCAAGCACAGCTCCCACTGCTCTCTCCTGCTCATCTCGGCTTGCGCCTCGCTCCGGGGGTCGGGCAGGTCCCTGTGCCCCGGGCCCTCCTGCAGGTCACAGCCCTCACGTGTCCCCGCGGGGGCTGCCCGGGAAGCAGCGCGGTCCCTGCCCCTCTCCTGACGTGTGTCATCCCGCAAGCATCCACAGGGCTGCCAGGTGGAGGCTTCCATGGCCGGGAGCTCAGCGCCCGCAATCCCTGCTCCCAGCGCGCTGGAGCCTCCCAGCCCGGCTCCCTTCCCACCGTGGCTCTCGGCACCGCCTTCCTTCTCCGTGCTCCGCTACCGGGAGAGACTGAGGCAGCTTGGAAGCCTCCGTGCCTGGGTCATGGGAAGCGGCGCCTCTCAGCCTCATGCCCGGCACAGATGGATGCACGCATTGGAGCGATGGAGCCCACCCTCTGCAGGAGGCTTCCAGAGCTGATGCTGCGCTGGTCCCTATCCAATAAATCCCACCTTGAAAAGCTCCCTCCAGCTTCTAAGCTGCTGCTCCTGGGCACTTCACAGGCAGGATCTGGCTCCGCATCCGCAGGGACGCTCCTCTCCTCTCCTCCCCAACCTGCTCCAGCAATGACTCCCCACGGCCCCGTTCAATCCTCCCCGGCTTCCCTGCGCTCCCGCTGCTTCCCGAGCGGTTCAGCGCCGGGCCTGGGCAGGACCACGTCCGTCAGCTCCTCCGAGCAGAGCCTGCAAACCCGCGCCCCTGGCACCCCTCCCTGCCCGGCGGACGCGGCGGCTCCTTCCTTGGAAGCAGCCGCAGCCTTGGGCTGCGTCCCAGTGCTTTGGGAGAGACAGAGGCTGCACAGAGCCCGCGGGGCGGGCCGGGACCGGCCGGGATGGGCCGTGGGGATGGGTTACTGCCCAGGGAATTGCTGCGACACAAAGGAGCCCACCCGGGACAAAGCGAGCCCGGAAACAAGCTTCCCTGCGGAGACTCCGTAACTTCTCCCACATCCCTGTTGGCGCTCCGGGTGTTGCTCTGAGCATCCCATCCCTGCTCCCGCCGGGGGATGCTGCTGCCAAACGGGCTCCTGGAAAACCTCGGTGGGGGGGGGGGAAGCCGAGGGCTCTGATCCGTTTATACACAGCGGGATGCCTGGAATTGCAGGAGCCGAGCGGCTCCCACCCGGCAGCTCTTCCCAGCGCTTTGCCTTTTATGGTGCACGAGGTGCCGAGCCTGGGCCGGGGCAGCATCCCCGGCCGGGATACAGGGAAGCACCCACATGGGCCCCATGGAGAGGCCGGGGGCTGCTTCACCCCAGCGTCAGCCCAAACAGCCCCCAGGAGCTGCCCGTGGTTCCAAGCATCCCGCTGACACTTGGGGCTGGAAAATCCTCATCCGGAGCCCCCAGGGATGCAGCATCACTCGGAATGCAGCCGACACTCACACGGCTGCATGGATTGAACCTGGACCATGGTCTCTCATGATGCCATCACCTCATCCTCTGCTCCCCGAGCTCAGCCAATGGGAAGGAGCAAGGGATGACGGTTATCCCAGCCCGGGAGCCAGGAAGGCCCCTGGCTGCAATGGGGTTCATCGATGCACATTGCAGAGCTGCTCCAGGGCAACAAAACACCTTGTGTTACCACTGCAGGGTTTAAACCCCTGCGGAGACTGCCCCCAGCTAACACAGACCCCATGGGGTGAACCTGCCAGGCTACAGGATCTGACCAAGGATTCCAGGCTCTTCCCATTGAGCCAACACCGAATCCAGTCTGGGAGTTGTGGTTTGGGGACATCACACCTCGTACCTCGTGGCTTGCCCTCGAGGGGGTCCCAGCACTGCAGGGAGCTGCAGTTTGGCCCTGTCGAGCTCTGCTGCCCTGGGAGCTGCTTGTTTAACACTCGGGACAGCTCCCGCACCCGCTGCATAAAAGGCAATGGCAGCTGCTGCAGTCACCGGCGCCGCATCCCTCACACCAGGCAGGAAGAGACTTTTAGGGAATAGGAGGGCAAGGGCTGAGGCTGGTGCAAGCTCGGATGCTCCTGGTGCCACTGCAGGCACTGAAGTGCAGCACTGGCCCTTTGCATCCTTCATAGAACCAGGCTGGGCTGGGCTGGAAGGGACCTTAAAGCTCCTCCAGCTCCAACCCCTGCCACGGGCAGGGACCCCTTCCACTGGAGCAGCTTGCTCCAAGCCCCTGTGTCCAACCTGGCCCTGAACACTGCCAGGGATGGGGCAGCCACAGCTTCTCTGGGCGCATCGCTTTGTTCACCCAAACCAGCCAAACCCCATCTGTTGCCCCCAGTAACAGCACCACAACCCCTGCTCACCCCTGCGCTCATCCAACCCCAACGTGAAGCCAGGAAACCATCCTGCTTCCATCAGGGACACAGAATGGACCTGGAGGCTCCTTGAGCGGATCACCACTTGCAGCTCCTCTGTGGGGCAGGCAAGGTGAGGGGCTGGGCTGGATCTCCCACCTTCCCATCATCCCACGGCCCAATGGGAGAGCTCCCAGTGCCGGCTGCCCCAGCACCAGATGCCCATGGAAGCGTCACGCTCCAGCATCTCCCTCCACCACCGAGGCTATAAATAACCCCTCCGAGTGTCACCGGAGAGATCTGGCGTTGCTCCCGCTGTTGTGATGTTGCTATGGCAAAGCCAGGCAACAGGATGTGACACTCGGCCGAGACAAGAACCAGCCTCAACCTTAACAAGAAGAGAGGATGTGAACTCACCAGTGGCCACAGGCACCCCCCGGCCATCCCATGGATCCTCAGTGCGTGACCTCCTGCAGCTCCGGGGACGCAGACAGGGGAGATGCTTTGATGAGCAGAGAGAGCATCGTCCTGAGCATCACATGAGAGAAGAGTGAAGGGAAGGAGCTCACAGCAAGGGTCGGAGCCCAAAGCGATGCTGGCTCCTGGACTGACCGATCCAAGGGCCTCGGAGCACGCTGCAGCCGGGACGCTGTTGTCAGCCTGAGCCCGAGCTCTGGTGCGAGGCTCAGCACAAGCTCCAGCCCTGCTGGAGTCAACCCCCACGGTGTAAGGCTGGGAGCACGCACCCCTCCCGCTGCTCTCCACCTCTCAGCCTCGATGCACGCCCTTGCAGCTCTGGAAGGCCCTGACATGAAGCCAAGGGCTCCAGCTCTTGGTCCAGGGTCTCCATCCTCGACCAGGGGAGCATCAGACACCAGCTCCAGCTCCCGCAGCAGGTACCTGCCCGTGCGGCTCCAGATCCTGCTCCCACACTGGGGGCAGAGCCGCAGCTGCACCAGGGATGCTGTTGGGTGTAAAACCACCAAACCCTTCACCAACCCACCCCAGGGCTCCCTCCCCATCCCCTCCAGGCTGTTTTCCCAGCTGGGGACCCGCTGCCCATGTGGGTCCCTGCGGGGCTGCGGGTGCAGCCGGAGAGGTGCTGGTGACAGGAAGCACCATCAGCCACACGTGGTGCAGGCTGGCCCGCAGCTGTACGGCGCAGGGGGTGTCCCCAGGCCCCTGCTCTCACACACTGCATCCAGCAGCAACCCCAATCCCTGCTGCCACTTAAACATCGCCTCATTCACCCCAGTGAGGAGGTGGCAAAGGAGCATCGTGATGTTGGTGGCAAGCATCAGCTTCTGCCCCAGTGCTGGGCCCAGTGATGGTGCCAAATCCAAGTGAAATCAACCCCAAGCCCCCCGAACACCAACAGTGCTGGTGGGGTTAATGACTCCCTGAGGCAAGTGTGCCAAGAGCAGGGGCTGCCAACGTAACCACGGACACATTCCCCCCGGAGCGGCTCCGAGCAGGAGCAATCCCCCCAGCCCCAGGCTCCTCACGGGCTCCGGAAGCAGATGCTCCGTTTGCCTTTAAAGGCAAAATGTGGATGCCCGGGAAGGGCTGGTCCCAGCTCGGGTGGATCCCGGAGCAGCAGCACGGGGCAAAGAGCCGCATCCCGGGGTTTAGCTCTTGGCTTTCCCATCGGGAACATGACCGGAGTGGGGCTGTGGGAATTAACCCCTCATGTCCCTGTGGCCCTCTCCAACCCAAGCACTTTTCCATGTGCCACAGGGAGGGCTCAGCACAGAGCAGGCGGCGCTTCCATGCGCTCCGCTGCCAACATCCACGTCGAAACGGGAGCAGCTTCTCCTCAACCCCACCCTGGGCTCTCCCCTAGGTGGGACTCACACGTTCCAGTTCCACTCCTGCCTCCAGGAGCCGTGTATCCCCATTTCATTCCCTTTTCTACCCCCTTATAAAACCCACGCATGAGCCCGTGCCGCAGCTCGGGTGCGTTTCCAGTGCTCGCCATCCCAGCAAGGCGGCTGCGCTGTGTCCAGCACTGCAAGGACACAACCGAGAGGGACAAGGGACAAAGGCACCTCCTGACCTGGCCTTCAGGGTGACAGAGAACAGCCGGGACCCCAGAACCGGGATCAGATGGGAAGAGCTGCGGCTGCTGCTCCGACCACGCGGGGTCCGTCCGGTCCTTCCCACCTCCACAGACGCCGCAGGGCTCGCTCAGAAAGGAGAACAGAACAAAAAGGTTTATTTCTCTTTCCTCACAAGAAGCACAGAAAATGTACATTTTACACCCAAAAGGTAAAAAAAAAAAGTGCATTATGCCTCGTACAGTACAAAAGATGCTGCTCGTTTCGATAGAAAACCAGGCTTCAGAAACACCCCGAAGTCAAAGGGACGGTTATTATCCGAGTACAGCCTGGAACAGCCACAGCGTCACCCACCCCTCCTCCGGGGCTCACGGAACAACCAGGATCACCTCCTGGGGGATGCCTATTGCTACCGCACAGCCCCGGGCTGGAGGAGGTGCCAGTTTTGTGCATTTGGGTTCCTCTGGCAGGAGGGGCCTGGGTTTGAGCCGGTGCCGCACGCTGGGGACATCTCCCTGGCTCCCCCATGCCATTCCTGCAGCAATGCATAGATCAAAGGGGAGCACCGGGAGCTGCGAGCGGGGCAGCAGGGTCCCACGGAGCCCTTTGGTTTCACCAGGCACGGGGAGCGGGTTCAGCAGCGCTGGGACATGGATCTGCAGAAGCAGCAGCGGCCTCCTTGCCGCCGGGAACACCAAAAGCACCAGAACACAAAGAACAGCAAGCGGCGGAGTACGAGCTCGGCGCGGACACACAGTGTTTGTAAACCAGTCTTAAGGCACTCCATTGGAAAGGAACAGTTACGCCACGCGGGAGAGGACGAACGCAGCCACCTTCTCATGCAACAGCTCCACCGAAGCCTGCAAGCGTCAGGGGTTTGGCTACAAACCCATCCCGATGGCACAGGGGTGCTTCCCGAGCCCCTCAACCGAGCCTGTATCCAGACAGCATCGCAATGACGCAGCCCCGAGCCAGGGCTGGGCTTGGTCCAGCCAGAGCCGAGGCCAACGTGGTCAGAGGCCAGGGGAGCAGGGGTTTATGCACAGCACCCAGCAGGCACTGGAGGAAACAGGGAGGAAAGACGCACGTTTGCTCACACCAGGTAATGGAATCCTTCCGCAGTTATTCCAACCCAGCTCCCCCAGGGGCCGGGCAGCAATGGGAAGTGGCTGTAGCTTAACATATAGCAGAGAAAAGCAACCCTGCCATCAGCCATGGTAAGCCGAGGAGAGTGATGAGGCCATGCTGGGAGCAGGAGGCACAAAGTCCCTCGAGATGGCTGCTCTGAGCCCTCCTCCTTCATCCGTGGGGATAAGGGAGGGAACAAGGGCAGGAAAGATGGAACAGATACAGGAGTTATTGCAGCAGACTTGGATGTGCAGCCACGGAGCGGGGGGTTTCCACTCTGAACACGACCCAGCATCTTCTCAGCCCCAGAAGCAGACTCGCACACCCTGTCCAGCAGCTCCTGCCTCAAACCAGCTTCCAAGGGTGGAATGGGAAGGATGCCTCAAGCTAGAAATGCACATCCAATTCCAGCCCCTTTAAGAAGGGACGTTCATCCGACTGCAGCCCTGGCAATTCCTCACACTTCATGCAAAACCACAGGGAAACAGGTAAACCGTGGGCATTCAGGACACCAAAACCACAGAGCTCCCTGTCTGGAGCCAGGGGACTTCTGATTAACAGAGGCTCAGCACCACTGCTGCAGCCCCGTGACCCCCGCCTCAAAGAGGGGATGTTAAGAATGGCTTCCGATGGAGATGTGGAGTCATGGGGCGCGCGCTGGGACTCGGTGAGCACCCAGGTTTGGAGCACGATCCCCGCACGCCTTTCAAGTCTTCCCTCCTGACCTGGCCACGTCTGGCACGGAGCAGCTGAGCACCACGAGCACCTCAATGAGGGAGAGCACGGCAGCCCCTGGCTGCTTCCCTCCTTCGTGTGAAAGGAGATCCCCCCGGCACCTCCAACATCCCCCTCTCACTGCAGCCTCTGTTTCTCTTTGCTGTCCCTGAGGAGGAACAACCCCTCCTAAGAGCAGGATTTATGGCTCTGCCTCCCTGGCCGGAGGCTGGGACACGTACACCCGGCTCCCTGCACTGCGGCCACCCAGGCTCCCGCCACCCGCCATAAACAACGCCCTGGGCTTCCCAAACCCGGGACACAGGAACTGTTCTACCAAATCCAAGAGGAGAGACACGATCACCTACTGCAAACACGGGGGACACCAAAGAGCAGCCCCTCCACAGCGTGTCCCCACAGCCCCACGAAGGGTCCACGACACTGACACAGCATCACACAAAGCTTCACGAGGGTCCACGGTCACTCACTGGCCAAGCTCATCATTAGCACTGGGACATTACAGACACCGGGACAGCAACAACACCCAAAGAACACAACCCCTCTCCACGGTGACAGTGACACAGCCTGGGGGTCCCTCCAGCACCAGCACAAGGCTGTGACAATCAGGTCACAGAGTCAACACGAACACAGCTCAATGCTCCTTCGCTTCACAGCCAGGAAAGCCTCTGTCTCCTCTGGGCCTTTCCAGCTCCCCTCAAGGGAATACCTTCAAACAATGGGAGTGCTGTGGGAAAAGCCTTTAAAACAGACAAACAACCCAAGACTCAAAGTCAGCAAGATCAGAGGTAGTGTTCGTGTCGCCATTGTACGGACTTTGCCACAAGTGCCCTGTTTTAACTGGAGACTTGTGTTTGTTCTGTAAAAAGTTGTGACTAATTCTTCTGAGTCTTTGAAACAGAGCATTTCAGCATTTTCTCTCTATATAGACAGATAAATAGCACAGTATCTATCTATATAGACACACAAACCCACATTATTATACTTGGCAAACAGTACGAGGAAGAGCATCCTGCAGGACAAGGGGCAATTCACACACAAGGTCCTCTTCTAAGCCATGCAACACGTTTTATTTTCCCTTGTGCCATTCACCATAACCCATTATGGGTTTTTTTTCTCCCCACTTAAGAGTACAAGGGGGGGACGAAGAGGTGGCATCAGACGAACGGCTGCAGGTCAGATGACAAACTGCATCTGTGCAATGAATAAATGCCATAAACCCCCCAAAACCCCCTGCACCCGCCATGGAAAACATCAACTTTTGCCCATCCAAAGCGTGTTCTTCAAGTTTCCAACCGCCGGCTTCGCTGCCAGCTTGGAGGTGATGTCTGCACCCCTCAGCGTGGATTGTGGCTCACAGAGCATGGAAGACTCGCTGGAAACGGCCTCTTTGGAGTCCGTTACGGTTGACGCCTCCATGTCACTGGATAAGTCCTCAGAGGACAAGTTCAGGCACCCCAGCTTGGCGAGGGAGTTGGACCTTTTCAGAGGGGAAGACACAGTCAAGCCCGCCAGCCGCAGCCTGGTCTCTATCTCCTGCGTCCGCTGCTTCACGAGGCCGGGCTTGCCCCGCACGCTGTGGATGCTGTCGCTGCTGGAGCTGCGCGTCAGGTTGGAGCTGCGGGAGGAGGACGGGGTGTAGCAGATGGTCTTGAGGAAGTCCTTGGTGAAGCTGCTCGTGTGCTCCAGCCGGCACGCCACGGGCGTGGAGGCTTTCTGGGAGATCCCCTCCAAGACGCGCTTCACCTCTGACTTCTCCGCGTTGCTCTCGGCATCCTCGGGTATCAGCGGTGCTGGGCCCAGGAGAGGCACGAGGGCAGGATGCGAAATCAAATCCTCGCTCTCCTCCATGATGCCAGAGTCCACCCTGCTCAAGGGGCTCTCTCTGAGCAGGGACGAGGCGTCTGAGGGCAGGCTCTTCAGCCGCTCCAGCTCTTTGGTGTGCTTCCTAACCAGCCCTGCCTTCTGCAGCTGGATGAGAGACTCCTGATGCTGCATCAAGTAACTGTTTGCACTTGGCTTTTCCAAGTCTTTACTGAACAGGTACTTCAGATCCTTGGTAGGTTTGCTGTCTTTTCTGGCTAGAGACTCCTCTTTTACCACTTCCACATTAAGGAGGCTCTTGTCACAGTGTGAGTTTCTCCTGGGCAGAAGAGTTTTGACTGGAGTTCTAGGTGCATCCTTTCCCTTCTCCAAAACACCGCAGTGCTGATCAAGTGATTTGCCAGCCCCAGCCTCCAGAGCACCAGTTCCTGCTGACAGAGGAAGCGGAGCCTCATTGGTTCTAGTTCTGATTGCCTCCTCCAAGCGTGCCTTGCTGGGCAGGTGCTCTGCCAAGTTGGAGTTGATGTGGGAGAGGAAGGCTGGCTGCGTGCAGATGGCAGTGCTGCGACGCATGGGGCTGGAGTTCAGCTTCTCACACTGCTCCCCAAAGGAATCTGGAGACAAACCAGCTGAGGAGTACATGCAGTCAGTGCAGGACTGGTAGGAAGGCTTCACCTTACTGAGGATCCCAAACACGGCATCGTGCTGCAAAAGAGAAAACAGGTACAGATAAAGGCGCAGAGAACCGGACATCAGCCATCAGAAGAGAGGCACAGAGCACAGGATATAATTACAGCCAAGCAGACTGGAAACAAAGCCCATTTCCACTTCTCTTAAGGCCCTGCAGCAGCAACAAACACCACTTACTTTCTCAGCAGACAGTATCTCCAGTGGAAGAATACCTACCTGTCCAAGTGATGGTCATGCAAGTTGCCCCAAGCGGTTTATAGGGCACTCGCATGTGTGCGCTCCCTCTCTGGCATCTAACTCCATAGCTTGGGCAAGCAAAGCCATGTTCAGAAGCACTTCGAAAAGGAAGCAGCTCATCATGGAATGAAAGGCTTTCTCCAAGTCAAATGAAACTGTGCTATGAAGATGAGAAGAGCAGTTTCACTTGCAGCAGAGTCAGCCATGCTAATCACCTGCGTTTCACCTCCATACGCACCTCAAAATCCTCTGGGCAACTCCTTTTGCTGTTGTTGTTATTCAAGTTCTCTCTATTGAGCCTGCTCTCCTCCTTGTGCATGGACAAGCGCCGCTTCCACTTCTCCATTGGGTTTTCCTCCCTGACAGCATCCTCCCTGTGGTCCCCAGGGCCCAGCGCTATCCTTCCCTTCCGGGGGCTGAAATCCAGCTTCTTCTTTGCCTCCTTCTCACAGAAGCTGCTCATCTCTGCCAGCGGCTCTGCGGTCTCCAGGGCTTTCGCTGTCTCCAGCATCCTCCCCTCTGACAGTGCAGAGGGCTGCTGTCCCACCAGCGAGGCAGCGTGCTCCGCAAGCACATCCCGCTCCAGCTCCTCCACAGGGAAAAAGCCCTCTCTGTCACCGGGAATCTTGTTCTCCAGCAGCGTGTCCGAGAGGCGGCGGAAGCAGTAGTTAAAGCCCACGGACACGTCGGTGCCGGCGCGGTTGTCCAGGTACACCGACTGCGAAGGCATGTCCAGGTCAGCCAGGCGGTTCTCCAGGTCAATGTCCAAGCTCTCGAGGAGGAAGTCGCTCGACCCCGTGGTGCCGTCTGTGTTGGGGGGCAGGTTGCTCTCTGCCTGCTGCTTCCACAGCTTGTTGTGGCGCTGCTTGCTGGGCAGAGGGACAAAGACACAAGTGACCATCGTCAAACTGGAGGATGCTCAGCTCCAGGCACATCCCTCCCTGTCCACAACCCAGAATTGAAATGATGACCCCTGGGGCCAGCCCAGTCCCACTTGGACAAAGCCATCTTCAGCATCAGGGTTTAGCCCCCCTGCCTGCCCACTCCAAGGTATCTCTAACCCAGCAGACTCGCAGCCCTGCACTGCACCCATAACAGGAAAAGCCCTTCAGGGCAGAGGGGCACAGAGCCCTTCATCGGAGCAAACCACTCTGAGCCAACATCTCTGCATGTCTCATGGCACAGCTCCTGATGAACTAGAGTGACAAATCTTTCTCTTCTTCCCCCAGCAGAGCAGAGGCCAAGTGGAGCATGCAGAAACCCTTATTAGATACAAGAGTGCTCATGATGACAAAAACTTGTGACTGGCATGGTCACCCAGACCTGCAAATGATTTGCTTCCCACACTGCCCGAGCTCAGTTCTGCCTCATCAACCAAGAACAATGTTTTGCTGAACAGTACTGGCTGCTGAGGATCACGAACACACTTCCCACATGCAGAGGAACCCGCACTGCATTAAACCAGAGCAGATCTCCCTGGAAGACAGCTGATTTCCACTCGGGGAGGCCTGGCACAGAAAACGTTCAGGAAAACACCATTAGCCCAGGCTTCTGTAGCTGCCCTTCTAAAAAGGACCCTTCAGACTACAGCACTGAGGAGTCTGAAGGGTCTGAACAACAAATCACATCGTTTGTGACACAAAACCATGAGGATGCCTAAAATTAGCCCCTTTACTTCCTGCAAGTCACCTTTCTGTTCCTCCTGGCGCCTTACCTCGCATCTAAAATGCCTTCATACTCCAGCAGCTGTCTCATGAAGCCTGCGTTTGGCCTTGCAATGCTGCGTTTCTGCTTCACGTAGTTATAGGCCTTTTCCAGGGACCAGCCAAACTCCTTCATTGCATATGCAATGACGGTGGACGCCGAGCGGCTCACACCCATCTTGCAGTGCACCAGGCACTTGGAATGGTTCTTCCTGCAGGAGGGCAAACAGGAAAACACCTCTCACAGTTTGGTTATGGTATCTGCTGTTATACAGTGGAAGGAGAGCACTGTGTCCTCCTGACCACCCTAACACCGTGGATCAGCAGGTTAGAAACCTTGCTGGGTTCAGTGAGCCACAAGAAGAATCTCTCTCCACATGTTAGGGAAGGGCAGCCTCAGTCATGCTGCCGCTTGAGGGATCACCATGAAGCCTCCTGCCTGCCCAAATCTTTGGATACAGGGATAAGCAGGAACAACCTGAGTGTAAAAGCCCAGCAGGGTTTGATGGGCTCTGTCACCATCTCTTGCGTGCAGAGACAGCGGAGGCTAGTCCAACATGGACATGTGTTGGAGCATTTCCAGAGCTTGGGAAGGGGAAATATCCTTGTTCCCTTCTGAAAGTAATAACAAAATATCAGCTCGGAGCAGGGTAATGCCAGTGCAGGAAGAGACAAGGCCCAGGGAAGTTCCAGGAACACATCCTCCCTGGATTCAAGAAGGATTCAGCTCCATGCTGGACGAAGCACAGGGGGCACGGCTCGGATGAGTCCTCCCACAAGTCACAGTCCCCAGCCCGCTTACTTGGCCTTGTTTATGAAGTGGTAGGCCTCGTTCCAGTGAGCCAGGAGGTCTGTGGTCTCCTCGTCATACACTCGGATGTTGTGATACGCAAACAAACCAGGGAAGAAGTTATCAATTTCCCTGGTCACATTCAAGATGTAGTCAATGCTGTGGAGAACACAAAGAAAACAGACTTGAAATGCTACGGCTGTGAAAGAGGAGCTGATGCACATTGTGAAGTCCATGAAGTATCACAGAATCCCAGCATGGTTGAGGTTGGAAGGGACCTTAAAGCTCCTCCAGCTCCAACCCCTGCCACGGGCAGGGACCCCTTCCACTGGAGCAGCTTGCTCCAAGCCCCTGTGTCCAACCTGGCCTTGAGCACTGCCAGGGATGGGGCACCCACAGCTTCTCTGTGCTATTGAGCAATGTTTTTCAGGTTCTCACCTCATGCCTGGTGTGTGCCTTGGGCAAGCAGCAAATATTTATATGCTAAATTCTCCCTCAGCCAAAAAGCATGAAAGTAAATGAAGCCAAGTGGTGGTGTGATGATGAGAGCGTGGTGACAGAGCCCTGCACTGCCTGTCCGGGCAGGTGAGCTGGAGATTGCTCACCCACAGGAAGCTCTGCTCCATTCAGACAGAGTTCCCCCCTAAGCTTAGTGCTGTATTACTTGCTGTTCTGTAGCCTGCAGGAATTCACACCTGACTCAACATCCTGGATGGACATTTCACACTCAGCTGTTACCCGCTGGAGCGGTATCAGAGATCTTGATGGACTTCACAAATGAGAAGTTTGGTTATTTTCACTCCACACGTTATTGATAGGAATAAGATAGGAAAGATTTCCCCACCAAGGAGCTGATGGTAAGTTACCCATGTTGTTGAGAATAGGCCCAAACTCATCCCCCTACTGTCTACAAACATCATATGTCATCTCAACAGGCCTGAGCATAAGTTAAAAGCAAACAGCTGGAGGTTACTTGAGGTCTAAGGCTGGTGCTTGAAAGGTCAGTACTCACCCTGAGCCCTGCAGCTCCTCGAGGTTGGAGGCATTCCACTCGGAGCCCTGCAACAGCCACAAAACACACATTTCAAAGGAGCACAAGAGCATCCCTTTTTCCTAAGGTTCTGCAATGCCCCAGACTGGACCATCTTCCTTAGCTGAAAAATTGGCAACAGCCTCTGGAATATGGCACAGGGCAGGCAGTGCTGCTGCTCAGCACAGAGAGGTCCTGTCTGACAGGCTCACATCCTCCCTTAAGGAGCTAGTTCTAGGCCAGTGTGTGACTGAGCACATCCCAAATCCTGCCCCTGCCCACTCTAGATTTTTAAAGACAGAGATAAATAGTGCAGGGAAAGCTACGCGTGGCATAACTGGGATCACAGGTACATGAGAAGGGAGGCAAATGCTGAAAGCTCTGGGGGTGGTTACAAATTAGTTCCCCCCCATATCTGCAAAACGGGAAGCTAAAAAGGGGTTTAAAAGCAGGTTTTGCTCTCAGACACGAGCATTGCCTCTGCCTCTCTCCAGAAGAGCACTAAAAAAGACCCAAGCATAACGGGCACAAATGTGCTCATCTCCAGCAAGTCTTTGTTCCAGACGGCAGCGCCTGGTTTTGCTTGGAGTACCATCTAGTGGCAAAAGACTAGATGAAACACAGGCCGTCCTTTGCTTCTGCACGAGCTGGGACATCACCTTCAGCCTCAGTCTTTACGTAGCTCTGGCCATGCTACAGAACCTCATAGGCTTAGTCAAGATGCAGTGACCCTAACCAGAGCCCAAGAGGAAACGGCTGCAGCCCCAGCCAGGCCTTTTGTTTGCTGTAAAGGAAAAATCTCCATTGCTAGAAATAGAAAATGAACATGCACAGAGACAGGATCAACCTGCCAGGAAAACCATCCTATCAAGGCCCTGAATCAATAACACAGCCAGAAAAAAGGGCTCATGAAGCACAACTCAGCCTTGACACCAAATTCAGCTTCCTCTAAGCCCAACCACTTGCCAGCTCACTCCCGCTGAGCCTCTTGCTATCCCAGAGCTCCAAACCCAGCAGCTTACCAGGTATAAATGATCAAAAATGAGAGATGGTTTGTCCATCTGACCCAGGATAAGCAGCATTTCATTGTCTATGAATTCCTTGAATTCCTTCAAGTTGCAGTTCATGTGTTTCTCCAGCTCATTTCGTATCTGCAGAGCAGAAAACAAAGGATGCCACCTAGAATCACATCTGCAAGGAGTGAATAATGGCAGCAGCACTGGTGAAGAGAGTGACTTTCAGTGCTCTCCCATTTCAAAACACCAGGGCATGGACATAACAGCCCTCTCCCTGCCCCTCAGCTTTGGGAAGGGGCAAAGCAAAGCAGCACAACTTTGTTTGATCCACCATGGAAAATTCCTGCAGGAAAAATCAAAGCATCTTGACTGCACCAAGCAGGAACACGTACGCAGACTGAGGAGTTCTCAGCTTACGCCTACAACTTGTAGCACTGCTGTTACACAAGAGAGTAGCTGAAGCCTTTGGTGCTAAGCTTAGGAAGGAAAGCCCTGCATGTTAATAGCCTGCCTTGGAAAACAGAACCCAAACCCAAAAGAACCATTTCCATTTGCTTTGAATCTGCCTGCACTGCGGCTGGATGTATTTACACCAGCCTGTGGGACGGACCCAAGCTAGCTTAAGCCTTGACTTGTGTTTTTCCATCCATAAACCCACTAACAAAACGCTGTTGCCGCAAGCCCCTCTGACACTTGTTCAGGAACACAGAAGACAAAACCTTGAAATGAAGCCAAGAGAGAAAGGCAGGCTCATACTCTGCTCTGCACTGTCCATGACCAAGTGGAGATCACTCACCCAACACAGCTGCGAGGCCTCCAGCCACCAGCTGCAGCTTTTGGGAGTGCTGCCTTTGCTTGTGTCATTTGAGGGATGCACCGAGGAGTAAGTGTCTATTAAAGTCACTGCTTGGGCATGCCCACCACTGCTACAACCCAACTGTCATGCAGGCATCACCTCCAGTGCCACCTGGCTGGCAAAGACCCAGGCATTGTGACCTGGAAGCCATACACTTGTTACTAAGGTTGTGAAAAATGACATGGATGTGGCACTACCCCAGTTCCCCTGCTGGGAAAGAGAGGAATAGCAAAGCCAAAGAGCAGAGCCTTTCAGATACACACTCGGAAGCCAGTGACACCTCATCATATGGTGTCTCTTCAGCAGTGCAGCACTGCCTGGAAAAGCAGTCTAGCAGGAAGAATGAGATAGCAGGAATTATATTTACCTCCTTGGAAGTGACATTTTCCAGGTCTTTGCTCATCATGATGCTTCGGAGTTTGGCTTTAATGAGCCGTTCTGTTCGTTCCCTTTCAGTTGGCCTGGAAAGGCAAAGGAGAGGATGTTGTCTCCAAGCTGGCAGCAAATAGAGGCTGCAACTCAAACGGTGCAGGAGTGGTGGGAAAGACTTGGATTAAAAGAGATTTTTATGAGAATAATGGAAGAAAACCATTAAGACTCAGAGAAAAGAAAGGAAAGGAACCACTGGAGGAAGAAGAAAGAAAAGGGAGATTCCTCTCATGAGCAAAGCCAACTTCTTCTAATAAAATTCAGAACTAACTTGTCAACAAACAGCGCTGGCGAGTCAGGGCGGGTGGATTCCAGGTCCTGCATCGCGTTCCACTCATTGATGCAGCTCTGGTCCGAGCTGATGCAGCTTTCGTAGTATGTGGCCCACACCAAGGCCACCCCACCTGGGAAGTAGTTGTATCTCCTTGCCACCTCACAGGCTTTGTGGAGGATCTGTAGAGCAGACCTGCAAGTTTGGAGAATGAATTTGTGCAGATGTGAGCAGCAGGGACAGACAGAGCAGGATGTGAGCGATTATCACAGAGAAAATGAAGACTTTCAGCAGTTTGTTACAGTTTGCTTTGTGAGAGCAGCGGATTTTTTGTATCAGAGTTCAAGGAGGGCATAAACTGGCCCTTGGAGACCTTCTCAACAGCCAGTCCAAGGTAGAGGCCAAATCTTGTCCTGATTAACACGCAAGCCCAAGGTACAAGTCGCTCTGGGATTTAATCATTAGTTCACTTGTGAAACCAGACCAAAGGAAAATAAGGAACATGGACAATTTTCAAAGCACCTTCAGCAAGGAGTCAGATGCACATTCACCAGCATTCTTGGCCCCTGACATGCTCCAGGGACAAGGCCCAGATTGGGTCATTTGTTTTTGCAAATTCTAGCATTACTTTTTCCTTCCTTCCCTCCTCATACTTTTCTCTTTTTAAGGTTCTTACTCCAAAGATGTCATTGTACTGAACACATCAACCACATCTGAGGCTGCCAACAGGAGGGGCCGAGTTCAAAAGTGACAGGAACAAGAGCTGCATCTGTTTCTGTGCCCAATCACCCCTAGCACGATATCCTTCTCTACATCTGTATCTTTTCCCTATCAGATGCAGCAAAGTGACGGATCTCAGGAGGCTCCAAGAGGAGGCAGCCAACTGCCCAGGCCAAGAGAGATGCGTTTGCTCTGCATGGGGATGGGGAGCAGCCTCTTCAAGGAGGAATTTGCTGGCAGAGCTGCTGCTGATTCAGCCACCTCTGCTGCAGTGTTTTGGAATCCCTGCGCAAGGGAGGGGTGACAGGAGCTGAAAGGTGAACAGGCACCCGGGGCGGAAAGTTTCCATGCAGCAGGAACCCCAGCAACGAGGCAGAACACGGGGAATGCCATCGGACTGGCAATGGGTCCTGAGGCTCCTCCTTCAGCCAGTCAGGAATAGGCAGAGAGAGAAAAGACTGGGTTTGGAGGCTGATGCCTTCAAGGTGGTCTTGCATATTTAGTGCCACTTCCCTTATACTGAAGAGCCCACAGCTGCTCTGAACAAGCAGAAGATCCTGGTTTCAGATCAGTATTCTTAGTCCTTTACAGCACTGGTACCGGTTGCCACAGGGAAACAGCATCTCTGCTGCTCACTAAATACCAATTACAGATAGTGCTAAAATGCAGTTTGGTTTTAATTTACTCACATAAATGAGTCCCTTTCTCAATAAAGCAAATGAACACACGTACCACATGGCTTGCACCGACACTGGCTTGAAGATGTGCATCCTCCCTGCAGTGCTCACACTGAAGCCACTAACAGAGAGAGGCAAAACCCAACAGTCAGAAACTGCTCCTCACAAGCTGCACTCTACAAACAGCTACTGCAAGGGGCACTTAGGGTCAAAAATGATCAGGGATGAGAATTTGTATCATGGATTTTCCAGCATTCTCCTAAATAAGAATAGCAAGTGGACACCCTTCCCAGGAATGGGAGTTCAGAGGATATTCACTGGGTACCGCAGGTTACACCGAGCAATTTAAGGGCAGCAAGACAAAATCCTCACTGTCTGAATATGAGGACTGCAGCCATGAATCCAAAATTGGAACTTCATTTGCAAGGTGACAGAGAATCTCTCCTTGAGCAGCCCCCAAGTAGGGAAGGACATTCACATTTATCCTTTTAATGTGGTTTCTTACCCATCACCATCAAGATGGATTTTAGTGTCGCTCCACAGCCGAAGAACCATTCCTATGGTGCAGCTCTTACTGGAAGAGAGATTGTTACACAGGACGTTAAATATAGGCCACAATGAGGTCACGCCAATACCCTTAATTATTAATGCTCTTTTAATTTTTAAAATCCTCAAGTCTTGCTCTGTAATTCCTAGTAATGCCTCAGGCCATCAAATGCACAGCACAAGGAGACCGGCAGCTGAAGGCTCAGGGTTTACTCTGCTATTAGCCTGCTGATTGCTCCACAGAGCTGGAGAAACACCGCAGAAGCAAGGATCAGTTTCCAGCTCTTCCACTCCAGAGCCTGCCAGAAAGCTCTGCAGCGTGAGCCCCATCACCTCTCCTGCTCCCACCACCGCAAGCCCAGGGCCAGGCAGCTCCCTAGCAGGACACAGAAGCAGATCTCCAGGATCTGGCTGCAGAGGCTCAGCTCAAAACACAACCCTGGGAGGTGGCAGAGCAGCCGCCTGCCTGCTCTGGAGGGGACCCCAGCGGCCTTTCAGGGTGTTCGATTTTCGCTTCATCACTTGGGCTGGTAGAAAAGATAAAACCAGGTTTTATGACTTCACCTACCCCAAAAGAACACTTTCATTTCAATCTGGCAAGAAAACGGAGCCATAATGGGGGCCAGTAACTTTAGATAGTAAATAATTAAGTGACTGAGATATTAAAGGAAATTGGGATGCAGACAGCAAGAGCTAGTTAAAGAACTCAGTTTCTGTTCTGCTCTTTTCCATTTTTAAGCCTTTAGCTCCTTTCTACAGCAGATAAAAGGATCTGATAGACCAGCTGAATGCACATGTGGACAATGAGCACAGTAGAGCTTTGCAAGAGAAAGCGGGTTTTATTACACATATGTAAAAGGAATAAAGCCCACAGAAGTGCCTGACTAGTCCAACTGTCAGCAGCGAGGACACTTACAGCTCAGCAGTGACATTTCAGCCCCAGCACAGAGCCATGGAGTCACTCAATGAAGTCACTGATGCCAACTGACTTCTTTATGCACAGGACTTGCTTTCAATTAACAAAAGCTTGGGCTTTCAGGGAGACATGGCAGCAAACCTCACAGTTAGGATGGATTTGTCACAACTTTTCCATCTTTCCTCTTGCCTCCATAATCATCAGCAAATTACTGCAAGGCTGGGTCAGGTCTGAAGATGACAGCAACATTCACTGTGCCACAAGGAAATTCTACATTAGAGTTTCCTCCCTAGCACTAACAGGAGTAATTTAACCACAGATGCAAGAGGCAGCAACACCAATGACAATAATCTCATTAGGAAGGCACAATCACAAGTTTCCCTACAGGTCTCCCTACAGAGCAAAAGCTCCCCCCTTCCACTTAGGTTTTCCAGAGGGAAAACAAAGCCCACACTGACTGCACCAGCACAGCATGGCGGCCTGCTAAACCATCGGAGAACAGGAACAGCAGGCTGGAAGCTCTGCCAAGCCAGCCCCATGTCTCTGAGCCAAGAGCTTTTCTGCCTTGGTTTGCTCACCTACAAGTGGAATAATGTGAGAGGGGCTGCGATAACACGATATTTTATTTGCCTTTCAAAGTACTATGTGCTCTTATCAGTTGGACAAAAGCAGCAGTTCATTACTGACACTTTTGTTTGTTGGTTTTGGAGGCACTTCTGCAGTATTGTTTTTTGGCAACTAAGCTACCCACCCAAAAACCCCATTGCTTCATAGCATCAACAGGCTTGAAGTCTGGAGGATAGAATCAGGTCCAGTTTTCAAATGTGTCTGCAAGAGCATTCTGAAGTGAGCAGCCAGCCAACTAGCACAGATGAGGTAGATACCAGCCCTACAGACGGATTACACGTGAACGCTTTGCCACAAGTGCCCAGAGATTCCAAGGACACCGAAAGCTTTCTGGATCAGAAATCACCCGCCCATCCCCATAACTGGTCAGAAAACTCAACACATCTCCTTTTCTCTTGCTAGATTCTGCAGGTACACATAAACCAACTGCGTGGGGACAGTTTGGTGCTGACCAGCTTCCCAGAGAACCCAACCTGCCTGATTTCCAAGCCCAGCCTTGCCTCAGACATACCTCTCCTTGCTGGAGAAATCCACACCCAGCAGGATGTTCTCTTCTGTGTCCTGCCGCCCGCTGCTGTACACAACCACCATGTACCGCACGCGGTCTGTCCACACGCTCTCCAACCGGACAGCCTGGGGAAAGGTCAGCAAGCTCTGCAAACAGCTCTTGGAGAATCATTACTCCCATTGGTGCCTCGGGTTTTTAAGGGGCAATTGAACCCAAAGCCTTTATTTAGCTGCAGTACAAAAGACACAGGGAATGACAGTCCCATCTTCTAGCAAAGGCTCGTTGCCAGCAACTTCAAGACTGACTTCTGAGTATCCCCCAGCACCTCCAAGCTCCTGTCTCTTCTCTGTGTCAGTGTTTGTCAGCTGACTGGAACGTTAAATCTAACCAAAAAGCCACACTGCAGACAGATCAGCTTCCTGCCCCAATTCCTCACCTGGAGGTAAGGACCAGGGCAAAAGGAGCAGACCGGAAAACCTAGGATTTGTCAATGCTTTTCATGAACCTCTACAGGTCTGTTTCAAATGCCTCCAACAGAAAGGAGAGCAGGAAAATGCAGCTTTTCTTACCAGTTTGATCCTGTCCTCACAGCGGAGGAGGTTGATCATCACCTGGAGGTGCTGGGGCAAATCACCTGCACAGAGAGCAGAGAAATCATCAGAAAGGGTCTCTTGCTGCACTAAGAATCAGCAGAATGTTGATATTTAAGGAAATTGTGGGGGGTTTAAAGTAAAAAAATACCATTTAAGAGAGGCCAATGAGCTTTGCTGTCCCAGAGACACTAACAGAAGTGAGCTTCATTGATGAGGACCATCCGGCTCTGTGAGAACGTGACCTTACACTATTTGGAAGGTACCAAATATACTGAGACCATCTATGACTGGCACAAACGATGATACTTTTCCTGTTACAGCATCTCAGAGAAGACAAAGATATGGGCACAGGGGCGGAGGAGGCAGGAGGAACAACTGATTAGGAAGTGATGGATCCCTTCTATCTTAAACAAAGTGGTTCTCATGCATCAAGTCCTTCAGGCTCTAGACTGGTGGGTACATTTCTGTCTGATGAAAGCAAGCAAAAGGAACAAGGAATCTACAAGAAAACAAACCCAGTTCACATCTAATAACTCAGTAATGCACTCATAACTTTCCATGCAAGATAAAATTCCTTCCGTAGGATGTTTGCTGGGTATATGAAATTGCTGACGATTAAAGAAACCCAAAGCCAAGCTTGGCATTCAAACACCCTCTTTGTGCTTGGAGTGTTTACTAAGCAGCAGGCACACAGTACCACACTGTGCCTTTCCCACATGCTCCTGCTCCCCAAAAGCCCTGCTGATCATCTTTCTGCTCCCCCAGTGATCACTTACTCCAAACTGTCACAGATAGAAGGCTTAAAGCCACTGGGTAAGTGGAATCCACTTTCCTGACCCCACGTCTGCTTATCGATCCTTGTGTACGTTCATTACACAACTCCCTACCACCTCTCCCCATTAGTGTGGCACACTGGAGGGGACTGAGAGAAGAAGGACAGTCTGTTCTTAAACCATGACCAATTCTTACAGGCCACGTAGTGATGAGTTAACTGAAAAGGGGATTTTCCTGAAACCAGGAAAGGGGATATAGGGAGCTAAGAAACCTATGTCTATGCAGAGACCCCAATTCTCTTAAAACATTCCCTGCTCTTACCAGCAACACCAAACAAAACCAGCAACAGGTAGTTTCAAAAGGACAAGTGCTGGCACCAAAGTCCCAACCTTCAGACGACTGTGGAGGCTGGGAGAACACTTGGAGAAATGCCCCTGTTGTGCTGAATCAGGACCTACATTAGAGGTGGTAGAGCCCTGTGACTCTGCCCATCCAAGTTCCCTCCTCACAGGCTGAAGGGGAAGGCAAAGATCAAACCACTGAAGCACACGGGACATTTCTTCATCTATGGCTGCAGGAACCAGGGATACACACTCAGCACAGACCCCTGGCTCAGCAGTGAAGCAAGAAGAGGTTCAGGAGGTGACTGAATCCACTACCTGCATGTTTGTGAGGATGCTGAAGGCTTCGCTGGCCCTGGGAGCTGTTTCCTTGTTGCAGGAAGAGGGCTGCACCTTTCACCATGAAAAAGCTCTCGCTCAGGCTGGAAAACAAACAACAGAAGTCAAGTGAAAGGAAACCCCAGCAAAAGGCATGCCCAGGTCTGTGCCTGGGGAAGGAAGGGCTTCCCCTCACTGAGCTGCAGCAGGGTTTTGCCATGAGAAGCTGTTCCCAAAGTCTGATCCTGCCACTTGCACGGCACGGCTCCAGGATTATTCATGGCTTATTCATGTGTCATCTTCCACCAACATTTTATTACTTGGCCATTGCAGGAGATACTTGCCTGAGCTGTCATGGGCTGGAAAGGACTTTATCATTTGATTATCAAACCCTGCAACTCAAAACCAGTAAAGGGTAAGGCTTTTTACAGGCTTAGACCTGTCAAATGACTGAGGATCAGGTTCCGAGTCAATCAGTCCCTACTCATTCCAGTTCTTGAGATTTCTTTGGAATGCAAACCAAGAACACACAACCATAAAGTACTTGTAGATTTAAAGAGGAAGGGAGGGACCGTGAAACCTGCCCATCACCAGAGAAAGGAAACTGCATTGAAACCTCAAGGAGAAAACAACCACCGCAAGAGCAGACTCTGCTTTGCAACCATCCTGGAAAAGACAACGGATAAGGCAGGAGGCTGCAGTATGTGCGGACACAACGGTATGTCCACAGAGTGAAACGACGCAGCCCCCAGAACGTAACTAAAGAGAAGGCTGAACCAAACCAGCAGTTGCAGTTACAGTCAGCACCAGCCTAATTACAACCATCGGGCACTTGTGAGCATTTTAGTCTTGGACTAAAAGTCAGCATTCCCCACAAGGCTGAACATCAGCGTCTACTGAGCTACCTTTCAGCTGCCACAGCAACTGCTTACACTGCACTTCCTACGCCGCTCCAACACCACCAGAGACATTCCTCGCTACAGAGCCCAGTTTTCTGCCGCCCCACACTTCCAAACATAGCTCCTCATTAATTACTGTCTGATTCTGCTCCATATAAATGCTCCATTATATGGCTGTGCTATACAGGAGTTACTTATGCTATGGAAAACGATCCCCCAGGAGTTACTACTCCCAGCACTCATCTGTTCTGTGCTTTCTCCGGGGCCTTTGCCTTCGGGCAGAGCGAGCACTAATGCTCCATTCCACTGCAGTAGACAGGAATTTTGTGCCTCTTCAGCATCTGCTGTAAGCTCAGCTCTTCCCCTCTCTGAGCACAGTCAAGGTTTCAAGGCAAAGCTCCCTCATTTCCCAACCGAATCCTCAAAGAGCACAATTCCTACTAAATCCAGATCCGGTTTAAATCTGAGATTTCAGCTGGTTCTGAAAAGCGAGCTCAAGTTTTCACCTAAGTCCCAGGCTCCACAAGTCACACATTGGGTCAATCAAATGCCAGTGGGACAAGTGCACTCAAACCAAGCTTTTCTCCATGTACACTCCTGCAGTATTCCAGCACTCACCACCTGGCAAGTTGTGCCTGAACAGGAGCTGCTCCGGATCCCAAACTCTGGCTCTGCTCTGCCTGCCACCCAGGCTAACAGGACTCCTGCAAAGGGGAATTCTCCTCACTCCCTAAGCGAGCCAGGAAGGGTCTTGTTTCCTTCACAGCCCAGATCTCACAGGAAAGCGTTAAAAAAGGCCAGAAGTAACACAAAAGCAGTGACACCAACAGCACGCCTGGGATGTTCAGCCACCAGCTTCACACACACAGGGAAGGGAATGATAACGCACAAGGATTCACAGTATTCCTGCCCCAAGGATTTTGGGAAACGCTTCTCTCAGAAAGTGAAAAAACATCCCAAGGGATATTCTTTTATCCCTAATAAAGCACTGACTGGGATTTCTAGAGCAGGAAAACCCTTAGAAGAGACAGAGCTCCCTCCCAAAGGCATCGGCAGCTCCTGCTCTGAGGGTTCATCTTGCCTCATGTTCTCTCGCAGTCAGGAAATCTTCCACAATAAACCAGAAGATTCCCAGTTGCAGGCGAATGAGTCAGCCGTGCTGCAGGGGCAGAACGGGACTGCAGGAGAAGGACAAGCCACACTGCAAAGTGCTGGTCCTGGTGTACTCCATCGGCATGGAACTGAACCGGAAAGCAAAGCCCGAGGAAGATTTCTCTTTAAATGCTGGCTTCCTGACCTGGGTACCAGCTTTACAAAGCTCAGCTCACCATGAGTCAGCCTGCCTCCACCTCCCCAGTTTCCACATAAGCTCCCATTCCTACATGACCAGCACGGTGCCGAACAGAGGGAACGCACCCAAGCACCTCTTTGCCAAAGCTCCTATTTTCCATCACCGGGAAGCAGCAGCATGAACACTCCTCACCCTCAGTCACTTCACACAACTGCTCTAAGAGACAGCTAAATGAAATGGAAGTGAGAAACATGCACGGCACTCAGTTGAAACCCCCTTTTAAATCCTGCACTCCCAACAAACAACCAAAACTCCAGCCTCTTTAAAAAGATCTCCTAAAGAACAGCAAAATGCTCCCATTAAAAAACATCCCAACTTTTGACCCTCGGCAGCAGTGATAAATGCCCCAGTAAGCAGCATTTGTTAGCAGCAGAAAAACGAGTGGCTAATACATACTAATTTGGACTGGTTCTCTTTGAACAGCAGAAGCATTGTGCTGGCCCAAGAGTCAGACAGAAGTCAGTAAAGTTGAGAAGATTCATAACTCGCTGTAAAACTCACATCCTTTTGCTTCTAAAGCCCGAAAAGCAAAGAAAAGAAGGAAAAGAAAAGGTCGACCGTATATTCAGTGCGGAGCAGAGAAATCGCGTCTGTTGATGCTACCCAGGAACTGGATGACTTTTACAGAACACTGTGTCTTCCACTGATATCCTGGCTTGAAAAAGCACTTGTCCTAACATCTCCTGATGAAAGAGGGCCATTCAGGAGGGGGGGAAACCAGCTGAGGCTCGTCTAATCGCTTCCCTCCTCCAGACTCTGTTTGTTTGTTTGCTTCCCAAGGCAGTACAGCGCCTATCAGCACTGCAGCCCCTGCCCGCAGGAAGTCCCTATTCCCCGGGACAGAACTAGATAAGCATCACATCGACCAATGCCTCTTCAATCCTGTACAGCTAAAGCACTGTGTGGCAGCTCTGTAACACAGACATGATAAAGACTTGCTGCTTACAGACCCTGACTAGTTCTTTCTCCAGGCATAAACCAGAATGGTATGCTTGCCTTTCACCAGCACCACAAGCCTGACCAGGGGCAGAAGCAGCTCTCTGTTCCATTTCTACCCAGCCTCACTGGCACAGGATCCATGGCCACCCATCTGCTTGGATGCCGGTCCAGGAATCCTGATCAGCACAGCTGCTTTACAGGAGTCACTTCAGGCTCTTGAATAAATGCAGAGCCCACAAGTTTTGTCACAGCCCCAAGGCCAGGTTGGACACAGGGGCTTGGAGCAAGCTGCTCCAGTGGAAGGTGTCCGTGCCCATGGCAGGGGTTGGAGCTGGATGAACTTTAAGGTCCCTTCCCACCCATATGGATGGCAAGGAGAAGGTGCTTAATGGCCACAGCCCCACTGTGAGCAGGCTCCTGCATCTCTTGCTTCACCGTCCCTTGCTCCATCCGCTGGCTCCGTGCCACTCAACTTGAAAAGGAAATATTTCTTCCCCGTTGGGAAAGCTCCAGAAGAGCGCGGCTGCAACACACATCAATTACACGTCGAGTTGCTCAAGCACACAATAGGCAGTGCCTTGTCAGCGTTACAAAACGCTGCCCCCCGGGTCCACAAATGCCAGTAAGGATTCTGTTAAATATACTGGATTCTGGAACAGAGCGGCTCGTGTCAGGGGATGGACAGAGTGAGCTGGATCAGCTGCCACTCACAGTGTTCCCTAAGCTTTGCCTTGCCCTTGGGGCTCAGGCTGTGGTGTGTTCCTCAGAGAAACCTTGAACGCCTCAGGCCCTCGAGTTCCCTGTTTTAATGGGAATCTCATGTAAGACATAATCCTGTTGCAGGATACAAGAGAACGCTCTATTAATACATCTTACACAGCTCATCTCAAACTAAATATCCACACACAGAAGTTAGTAGGGAGAAAACCACTTTCCCTGGAAGACACAGCCAAGCCTGAGGTTGATTCAGCAGCCTCCTGCCAGTCTAAGGATTAGAAACTAGTGTCTAGCTAAAAGAGGCAGAACACAGCAACATCAGTCTGTGCCTGGCTGGGTATCCCCGCTGATCCCAGCACAGCCACAGCATCACTCCATGCGTGGATGCCCAAGGAGCCTGGCTTACCCCCACACCTCCAGTGACCCCCGGGGTTTCTGGAGCTGTAATGACCTTGTTCTCTCTGTGTCTGTTGCTGATCACAGCCAAGCAGCCTGTTTAGTGCAAGCGCGGCTCAGATCTGCTCGCTCCCAGCTCGTGTTTTAGCGCTGAGCTCATGTAGCGAACAAGAGCATCCGCTCTGCCTGGCTTTGGTTTGTGTTCTCCTTGGGGACCCTCACTCCAGCCAGTGCAGGTCGAGGGCAGGGAGCTCTGGGAGCAGAGAGGGGAGCTCCCCTCGGATGCTCCCACAGGCCCTTGACGTGCCAAAGACAGGGCACACTGAAACAGCCACAAAACTAAACTGGACAGGAGCACGTCAAATAGAAAGGAAGATGTGGGCAGGGCAGCAGCAGGAAGACAAGAAGCAGCTGCTCCCTGCTTCCCAAGCCATGCGGACAATTAAAGCACACTGGCTGCTTGCTTTGGCTTGATAGGAGGAACATCAGATAACACTTCCTGACCAAGAGAGGGGCCTTCAGAAGGGGCCTGAGCAACACAACACAGCGCCAGGGAACAAAATGAACTTCAAAGCGAGTGGCTGACATGCTACTGTTCAACCTGAGAAACAGCCACGGGAGCTGAAGCAGCAGCAAGTCCTTTCTCATGCTGTTTAAAATAGCACTTTGGGTGTTTCCAAGTGACCTTTGCTCTGTGTTACCCACCAGTCATGCAGAGTCCAGTGCCATGGAGACACCCAATGAAACAGAAAGGAATCACCTTGACAAATACAGCTGAGACCATCACCACAAGCATCCCAGCTTAACGTGGAGTGGGGCTATGCAGCAGGAGCAGGGAAGGACCAGTTTCATATCATGGAGTGGATGAACTTTGTGTTGGAAAGGATCTTAAAGCTCCTCCAGCTCCAATCCCTGCCACGGGCAGGGACCCCTTCCACTGGAGCAGCTTGCTCCAAGCCCCTGTGTCCAACCTGGCCTTGAACACTGCCAGGGATGGGGCAGCCACAGCTTCTCTGGGCACCCTGTCCAGCACTTGCAATGTGGTTTTAAACCAAAGCCCTATTGCACACATGTATAGCCTGTGTGATGTGCTGATAAACTGACCTGAGATCAGAACTGCAGGTGCCCAACAAGGAGGCTAGGCAGCATCCCATGCTCACGGGGGATCTTGTAATGCCTCCTCACAGGGGCAAACATCTCCCCATCCATTTCTAAGGCAGGCAGGCAGCAAGACCCAGGGCAGGCTTCGCTCTGTGTTCTTAGCAGTGCAGCAACAAAAGGGGAGTCTGAGCATGCATTGTTCAGCTGCAAGGCGTGGGCCACATCCACAGTGCAGGAATGCTAAGAGGGGCTGGAGACACTGCTGGCCATTCACAGCACAGATACAAACCCTCCTCCACCACGAAGGGGAGGAAGATAAAACTGAAATCCATCATAAAGCCCACAAAAGCTGACTCCCCAACGGAGACGGACTGGTGGTGATGTGCCTCCAGTACCAGGTGAGCAACACACTGGGCTTGAGCAGGGATCACCCAGCTCCGCATGGAGCCCAACCAGGGCAGCACACAGCTCCGAGGGCAGAGCAGGGATAAACCAGCCAAGAGAAAGGGCAGGAAGAGGGAAACAGACAAATTATCAGGATTGGTGCCCATTCCAGCACAGATCAGTTAGCGGAAGAGCTCCCAAACAGCCAAGAAAGAGAAAATTCTAGGAATCCCTAGGACTGGGATGGTGAAGAGCCAAATAAAATAACGAGATTGTTTCACAGGGAAAAAGGAATCCTTTTTGCTCATCCCATTGATTGCAGAGTTCAAAAAGGCACGAGGCTGATCACGGCACCGTCCAGCTACGTGATGGGCTTGGAACGAATGGCTGGAACCACAGAGAGTGTTCCTGAGATTCCCAATGATGGCATTTTGGTGACAACCACTGTCTCAAGAGGCTGAGGCCCGATCCTCTCCAAACCTCAACCTGCCCACTGAGCTGCTAGAAAGAAACTTCTCTCTTATGCTTAGGAGAGGAGAAATAACTCTATAGAGCCTCCTGGCACCCGTGTCCCCTCACCCTGGTGGGCTGAGGGAAGCCAGCTATTCCCAGAACACTGTCCCCCTTCTTCCCCCACACTAAAAGACACCCTGTGTTCTCCTACACATCCCTTTTTGGGATGATGCTGTTGCCACGTTATTGCCATAGCTGTTCTGTGACCACAGGTAGGCAGAGGACAGACCACACGCCCAGGAGTGCCAGGGAGGTGTCAGGAGCTCCCGTCCTCCTCCCCAGCCGAGCTGTCAGTACATGGGCCGATCCTCCTGCATTCCTCCTGTCAACTCATTGTTATAATCCATTAAACCATTTCATTAAGTCACCCCACTTCCCCCACTCAGAGGTGTCTCCCAGAGAAACAAGTGGAAACTCTCCCCTGGCGCCACTGGAGAAGAAAAGGAAGGTGAATAATAGCTTCAAGGATGGAGAAAGCAGCTTCCAAGCGGCACATACGAAGGTCAGTCAGGACACAGGCAACAGCATGGGAAGCACAACTGAGAACCCTACAGGCAGCGGTGGCACAGCAACCCAAGAAACAGCTCTGCTGCTGGGTTTCAGAATGACTCCAAAAAAGGCAGCACAGACCAGGCAGCACTTGACACGCTGGTAATGTGGAAAAATAAAGTCAAATCCAGGCGGATCATGCGGGGTAAAAGCAGAGTGAGAACAGTTCTAGCTCAACCCAGACACCACCTCCAGTGTTCAGCTAGACCATAGACTGCCTCGGCCCCCCAAGGGGCTCCAGCCAGCACAAGGGCAAAGGTACACCCCAGAAACTAGGAGACCACCAGCCAGGGGAACAGCTGGCTTAAGATGGAAAAGAATCATAGCATCATAGAATCATAGAGCCAGAAGTGTTGGTGAAAACCTCAGGATTATCCTTCCTTTACCTCCTCCACTCCAAACCCAACTTTTACAAGCAGCATCAGTATTGCAGAGAGAACACATCTGCAGCCCAAAACACTTTGCAGGGCTGAAGGGAGATGCCCACATGCAGGCAGGGCTGTGAGCAGGCCCACAGGCAGCAGTCCCTGCAGGGATGCAAGTGCTGGACATGACCGTTCGGATGGCAGACAGAGCAAACAGGCGACCTGGCAGCCTTCCGGAACCGCTGAAAGGGGCCTTTTGTCCCCTTTCCTGCATTCCTGGATGCTTTGGCCTCTGCTGCCCAGCCCCAGAGGATTTCTGCCCAGCAGCACACCACAGACCCCCCAGCAGCCACCCTCACTGGTGATTCCTGCAGCAAGGGTTGTGTCAAGAAGCATTGGTGAGCTAGAGTAGGTCTGGTAGAGTCCCATTGCACAAGGTCTCTGTGCTGGTGAGCATCAGGCACAGGTTCTGAGCCCTACAACAAGTGCTAGGTCAGTGCTGGGGAGAGTTTGGTGCAATGGGCACTACCTTGACATACCAACAGCGAGAACCAGCTGAGGTGGGTATGGACACACAGCACATCAGCTGCTCAGCAGGTTCCATGTGTGCTCCTGCTCCTGTCCCAGGAAGGAACACAGGGAAACGTACCTCTCCTGTGGGAAAAGAGAAACCTTTGCACTGGCTGCAAGGGGACGAGGTGTGTGCAAACAGCTCTGGCAGTGATGTTAACCACTGCCAGTTCACACCCTGGGGATGGACAGCCATACCTTACGTCATGGAAAGCTGATGCAGACCTGCCTGGGCTGTACAAGCTCAACACCACTGACTCCTGCCTGGACTAAAGCCCTCAGAGAGAAAAGGCAAGTTCTGCATAGAAGAGTCCTTCTCATCCGAGATAAACCCGAACAACTAAGGGACACCTAAGGATGCAGGTCTGCATCCATTTGAGGTTGGACTTATTTTTGGCTTATTTTGCTTTCTGGTTTATTTTTGTGTAGCAGTGATGTGATTCTGCATCATGGCTGCAGAGTGATACGTAAATGTCTGGGAGATAAACCACAACCCAACCATCTCTTCATGCAAAGCAAAGCCATGCCCATGAAGGTGCTCTGTGCATTTCACATCTGAAGGGCACTTGTCAGCAGACCACAGCTCTGCTGTGCCTGCGAAATCCCTGACTCACAGATCCTGGCAATGGATTATCACAGATTCAGGTATTTCAAATCAAGAGGCATTTGGAACCAAAATATTTTCCTGACCCAGCTCTAACACCTAAATAAACAGTAACCACATTGGCCTTTTACAGGAACAGAACCCAGTGCCAAGCCAGTACCTTTGATAACGGGGCCAGTTGGTTTGTTTCAAGCCAAACTGCTGAGGCTTCGTGCTAAAAAAACTAAAGGAATAAAAGAAAAGGGTATTTATACCAAGTTCCAAAGCGGGGCTGAGCACTGGCAGACCTCCTGCTGGTACCCTCCCAGCATCCAAGTAAACTCCTCATGTTGCTCAACTTCAAGTCAGTAACAGTTTCCTGGAAAGGCCAGAGCTTAAATAAGTGTCAACCAAGTGCAGGCTCCTCGGCTCCGTGGTCTTTGAACACCCCACACAACCCACCACTAATGTAAAGGTCTAATTATATCTCCATCAGCTTCCATGGCCACACCTTCGGGCCAGAAAGGGTCACGAGCCTGGGACTTTGCCTCCCCATTGTACGGAGCACGCTAAGGCAGGATGCTGCAGCCCTGCCAGGATGTGATTCAGCGTCCTGTTTTGCACAGTTAATAAAATCAGCAGCTTCTGCCCCAAAGGCTCCCACCGAGTAACTGGGGGACAATAAATACTGCAGTGAGTAGGACGTGTCACATGTGTAATGAGCTGCTGTCCCCACAAATGCATCCTCAAGGCTACTGCCTGATGGACCCCCCAGCCCCTGCACATCCCCAGTACCGCCAACCTGGGCAAAGCTGCAGATACAAGTCATTCACTCAGGACTCCCTCCAGCAAAACACTCTTACAAATCCCTAAAAGAGTTAAAGATCAACATGTTAACAAGTAATTTGGGGTACATTAAAATATAATATACATAAATAACATCCCCAGCTGTGGTGGGCACTCTGTGCAACAAGAAGAGCCTGAACAGGGCAGTTGCATCCACCCTTCAAGTTTCCATGCTGAAGACGCCAGCAAGGAATCTGCTTTATTACAGTGATTTTAACCAAACAGCCTCCTCATAACGAGTCCTCTGGAGTGTATCATAGAATTGTTCAGGTTGGAAAAGACCATCAAGCTCATCAAGTCCAACTGTTAGCCCGGCATTGCCAAGTTCACCACTAAACCATGTCCTCAAGCGCCACATACACGTCTTTTAAACCCCTTCCCTGGGCAGTCTGTTCCAATGCTTGACCATCCTCTAAGTGAAGAAATTTGTTCTAATACCCAATCTAAATCCAATGATGCTCTGTAAGGAGTTTGCCTGCTGTAATTACTCCTCCTGTTGATGACTGAGTTGCAAAGGGACTTTACAGCAACCTGAGAGCTCCACCTAATTCCAGCAGCAAACACAAAACCGAGTCAAACCAATGCCCAGTGTGACTCCATTACCTTCAAAAGAGAAAAATCACTTCACTTCATTAAACTACAGCAAAAAAGCTTAGCTAAAGGGACTGTAGAGCTGGTTATCGAACCAGCGTGATGCAGCATGTTCCTTCCTGACCAGGTCATCAGGCACAACACAAAGGCAAGTAAACAAGGTGGAAAGCAAGGGGGACGTGCTGCCTTCTACCCATCCCAAACAGCCGTAGGTTCCTCAGACCTCCAAAGCCAGATGCCTCTTACAGCTAAAAGGTTTTATTGCTGAATAAAACCAAACAGACCTAATGCTTTACTCTCAGTGTTTCAGAAGATGAGCTAATAGACATCTGCCAGGCTGCCGACGGAAGAAGGAGGTTCAGGAGCATTAAGTAACATGGCAAGGTACACAACATGGCATCAGCAAAGAGAGGAAGAGCCCCAGTCTCTTTCTTTACCACTGCTCAGCAGGACACTGGATGCTCCAGGCAGTGCTCTCAATGCAGGGTCTCTACATGGAGAGACAGCAGCACAGCCTATGCCACTAAAGCACTCTGCAAATATACACAAGCCCAATCCTGAAAACCTTTACCTCCACAGCTGCTCTTGCCAGCTCCTAAAACTGGGTTTACTGGTGCCAAACAGGAACAGTTCTTTCCATATCGATCTGCAGGCTTGATCACAGGCTCGAAACAACTGGCTCAACCTCCATCTCCCTGCAGAAGTGCCCAAACCTGCCCTCCCAGCCCTGTTTCTGACCACATTCAGAGTGCGACTGGAAAGCCAATGCTGGTAAAGGTCACGGAATGACTGGCTAAACAAACTCACTTGTGTTTGTAATTAAAGCCAGTGATTATCTTCCTGCATTTGCCGGTTCACAAGAGCCAACACTCACAACGCCACTGGCTTTGTAAAACATCTCCTTTGACTTGGTGCTAGAGAGCCAGTCGATGGTGAGCAATGGAAGTCAACTGGGTTGCACCAAGGAGCAGGGTAAGAAAAGTCCCACTGAACCCAGTGGACCCCAATCTTGTAAAACTTAAGGGTTTGGGGAAGCAAAATAGACTCCTGACTGCCTTCTGGAAATAGTGTGGATGTTACCTTACCAAGGCTTCTGCAGCATTCTGGGGAAGTGAGAGAGAAGGAAGACTAAAGCATATGAATGTCAAACAAAATGCATAAAGCAACAATTATCTGTGAAAGAAAGCTGAACCTAGAACATGTCCCCTTGGTCTGTACTAGGGCAGAGGCTGTTTCCGGGTGAAAACAAGAGAGAAAAGCACTTTGAAGGGACAGAAACCATAAGGAAAGCCCCCTGCTCTTAGACCAGAGAGCAGCAAGACATTATAAAAGCATGATATAGACCTATTCCTCCAACAAAATAATCAGATCGCTCACCTAAACTAGATCCAACTGCACAGCCTCCACTGAAAATGCTGGGATTTTTAGGAATGAATGAAAATAATCTGTTCAGCAAGCAGATGAGCAAGTATATCATCAGTGTGTAATAGCACGTTCATGCTGTATCGATGAAACACACTTTGAGCTGGCAGCAAAGGGGTCTTGTTTCCAAGAACCCTTCTTTTACCGACCACGAGGATCGTTGAGGTCTGCAAAGTCAGGCATTGGGCTGCTGACCCCAGCACTCAGGGCACGTGTGACAAAGCAGAGCTGTCACCTGATTCTCCACCAAGGCTAGATGAGGATTTAAAGATCCACAAATGTAATCACAGCCTGTTCCTGCCTTTTTTAACACAGGAGACCTGGGCTCAGCTGTTGGAGAAGCAGCACAATGAAGTTGAACAATTCTGCCACCCCATGGGCACTGGGTAAAGTCTCAGCTTGTTGATCCCGAGGAATCCAGCAGGAAGGGGACAGGATCTACCCACCTCCCTGTCAGAGGAGCTTCAGTGCTCAGCCACGCTGTGTCCACACCAAGGCCACACATTCTCTTCAGTCCCTGGCAGTGTTTCCCCCTGAGTACAGCAAAGGATCTGCACAAAAGCCATACTATCCTCGAGGTCTCTCTGGTGATTTAATTACCTGATTCTTATCCTGAATATCATGTACAGAAGAGCAGCTCCAAGAGACTGAAGGACAGAGGAAGCTCTTGGGCTCTCAGTATGCAGAGTCATTGCTGCAGCATTTTTCACTAGCCAGAAGAAAGCATCAGCCTTTAAGCCCAGTCTCACTACATCCACCCCCATGATTGCTCTGGTCAGTGACAGATGCTGGTGCCTGACTTGCAAAAAGACCAAAAGTAGCCACAAACCCAGTGATCTCCCAGTGCTTCAGCTGTATATTGTCATGGAGTTCATTTGTTTTACCTGAGACCAGGATAATTAAAGTGGGAAGCAGTAATAAGGAGAAGAGACCAGGCCTGCTGAACCGCTGTTGTTTTTTTACACTTTATCTCTCAGATTGGGGGGTACAGGTGAGAGGGTAAGAGCTCTCTGCAGCAGCTGGCTTTAGAGTCAACAATCCATGTAATTTCTCGGAGCCCTATTAGACCAGAGTCCCAAACCAGCCTCACTGTTACTACCTCTGATCTCTGCGCAATGCCAGCAAGAGGAGCTTCCCTTTCTCCAGCTGCTATATCATTCTTTTCCAGCCCCTTGCATGAAGTGGCTCTGCACAACCCCGGTATTAAAGGAGTCAAACTCCCAATGGTTAATACGCAGGGAGGAGCAGAGCCCTCCCCTTCCCACCCCCCTTCCCAACCCATAGCCACAATCTCAGAGAGCAGCAGCAGAGACAGAGACACTGATAACAGTGAAGTGCTTTGGCCAGAGCTGAGGAGCAATTTTCCAGTTTCTTCTTCCCAGGAAAGAAAAATCCCAAACCCTCTTCTATGCTCTCAGTTCATTAAACACTCATCTCAAAACTAAACTGATCAGGGAGAGATCACCCCAGTGTTCAGCTCCCTGCAGACCATGCAACTCCCTCCAGGCAAGCTCCAGGCTGGAGTCCTGGCCAGGATCAGGACTGGGATACATGGCAGGCAATTAACAATAGTGGAAACGATGGTTAGAGCCAAGCAGCTTTGCTTACCTCACATTTAATTTACGTTCCTCATCACTGCCAACCTCCAGCTGAGGGGAGAAAAGGGTAAAGAGAAAGTTACACACTGGTTGTTTCCATACAACTTGTTCACAATCCCCACGCTTCTTAAAGCCATCCCTCAGTGACGGGGTTTGGGTGGTTGTTTTCCACGGGGGGGTTTCTTTCCAGTGCCAGGGATAAAGGAGCCTCCCTGGCCATAGATGCCATCAGCCATCAGCACTCAGCACCGGGTGACAAAGGGGCTCACGGGGATTTTAAAGCTGTTAGATCCTAATCCTGCAAGCTGGTCCTAGGGCACAGGTCGGTCTGAAGAGTGCCAGCCTCGGCGTCACCACGAGCACACACGTGAGGGCAGAACGTGGCAGGACCAGCAGAGAAACAGTGCTACCCAAGAGCTGGGCACAGATTGATGCTGCAGTTAGGGTGTGCAGCCACAGCACAAGTGCCCTCCAGAGGATGCAGCCAAAACTGCCTGGCTGGGATTGCCACAACCTCCGGTACCTGAACCCCAACCTGGCACCGATGTGCAGCTCCTTAGGGACCCCTCTGCCACCTCCAAGCTGCCCGGATGCTGGCAGAAGATGCATCCTGAAGCAGGATGATGGCTGCCCAGTCCCCAACAAGCCCGATGTCTGCTGCCTTGCTGATAAACACACTGCTTTGATGGCAGACACGTATCAAAACAACCACTTTTTCACTGAGCACTGGTGGAAAGTCTCCTTAGGAGAAAATCTGGCTGCCTCACTGCCTCACTGGCCCTCACACTTTATTTACTCTCCTTAAACTGAAGTGCGCCAGCTGCCTTAAGCCTCCTCTCAGAACCAAGTTCACACAGCCGTGCTTTCCAGCCACTCTCTTTAACTTCTCTATTAGTTTCTGGACAAAATTCCTTATGAAAGGAAAACGGAGTTGGAGCTAATTGCATCCAGAGCTGACTGAAAAACAAGGCTCAAAATACTCCTCCTCCTTTGGTCCTGTGTGAGTAGACAGAGGAGGAAGGGCCACGAGCATCCCCTCAGAGGGCAAAGTTGCACCAGGGACATGGTTCAGACCCAAGAAGTAAAGCAGGGACCTAACAGATAACCCTGCAATGGGGAAACCCTCAAAGCTGCAACACACCAGAGCTGGAGGGCCAGAAGCCTTGAAGAAATGATGCTCCATCAGCACTCAGGAAACACTTTGGTATTCACTACAAGGCCACTCAAACCCCGCATCAAACAAGGGCCACCATAAGGGTTACTTGTTTCCAGGTGGGTTTGCAGAAGTGAAACAGAAGCAAACAGTTTCACACAGAGCAAGCCTGAAGTTCTGGGTAAGAACTCAGGTTGTTCCCCACTCCCCAAGGTTAAGGCTGCGAGTTGCAGGAGCTGCTCAGTTTAGAATCTACAAGAACCAAGGGAAGCCAGGAAACAAAGCCCAGATGCAAGGGCAGGGGCCGGATATCGGAATTATGGCCGTTTGGAGGGAAGGAGATAGAACAAACCCATCCAGAACGTCTGGCGAGCACATACCAGGACTATTTTTAGTCTGTTTACACTGTGCAGCAGCAGCACAGGGCCCTGTGAGCACCCCGAGCCCCACTGCCCCCCAACAGCAGATCCCCTCAGCCCAGGGATGCTCCATCAGGATTCTGGCCTCTGTAAGGTCAGCCCCTGTTTGTTTGGCTCTGTCACTGAGCAACAAGGGGAGGAAAAGCTGGTTTTAAACAAATGTGATGGGAAGTCTTGATCATTGTCAGCTGAGGCTCAGCAGCAGAGCCAGCCCCTGGAGCTGCTGCAGGCTCATCCTCTGCAGAAGCCAACTTGAGTTCAGACTCAGCTTTCCCTGTATTTCCTATTACAAAGCTGCAGTAAAACCAACCAAGGCAGAACCCTGCTGCCCGCTGCCATGCTGAGCGTGTCCACCTTGCTGTGTGCAGAGCATCCTGCTGAGCTCCTGTGTTTCATGGTGCATCACACAAGTGATGCTGTGGACCCACACCACGGATCCCATCACAGCACAGGCACCGCCACATCCCTGTCCCTCCCTGGGGACAGCGCAGGATGTCAGGATAACAGGCCTGGCACGAGCAGGAGGTGGTGCAGAAGGGAGATGGCAGCAGAGCTAAAGCGTGCGTGCAAGTGTGTAAGAACTCCTCTCTGCTCCTCAGAATTTACACCCCGTTAACGCAGAAGGAGCCTCTTCAGGCAGCAGCATCCATCTTATGAATTCCTTCAGGCTCACGAGCTGAGGCTGCAGGAGCGTTCTCACAGTTAGCAAGGACACATGGCCAGCATTTCCCATCTAAAGTACCTGCCAGTCACTAATCACACCGGCTAAAAGGCACAAAGAGCCCTGATTCTCCTCGCAAGGAGCACGATAAAGGAGCAGGGAGCAAGGCCGGCACTTCGTGGTGGGGCTGCAAATTAACTTTGCAAAGCCAACACGCTGAACTGGGGAAAGGATGGTTTATAGCTCTGTGGTATTTCATGCCACGGGACCATTCCAACTGAAGGGAGCTGATGTTCCTCTGGGAGCCACCCAAGGACACCTGAGCAAGTCTGGGGCACCCTTTTCAAGAGGGAAAGGGAAAAGCAGCACAGAGCTCGCACACGATGCACTGCCCGAGGCAGATGTATGTGGCAAAGCAAGAAGCACCTCTCGTGCTTGCACCAGTTAAACCCAGTCTAATTCCACAGCCTGCAATAGGGTTACAGCCCATTTACACCTGTGTCGATCAGGTGGCCACTGGGGCTCATTTAAGACTCTAAACCAGGCTCCATCAAAATCCCTTCTGAAAAACCCTTGGGAAAGCCCAAGTCCTGTTTCCATCACAGCGCGGTCCAAGCGCCGGGTCCCTGCAGCCTCAGAGCCCAAACCACAGGACACGGATCTACACACAGCAGTTGGGAATGGAAGGGATGAGTCCCGTCTCCCAAGGGAATCCCATGGGAGAACCTGCAGCCTCGGGCACCATCTCCCTCCTGCTCCCCCCGCAGAGCAGCTAATCGGGGGAGTCACAGGGACCTGACAGGTGACAAATAGGATTGTTCACCTGGCGGGAGGGGACAGAGCCAAGCCAAGGGCAGCAGCATCAAGGGAGAGGGGCGGGATGCACAGGAAGGATACGCAGGAAAACACCGGGCTTGTCTTGGAGGGTCATGGAAGAGACGGGTCAGGAGGAAAACAGGGATGCACGGGGATGAAGGAAAACAAACACGTGGGTGCAGCTGTGTCTGGATGGCACTTGGGAGCCGTGGTGAGGGAACACACACCCCCAAAGCCCAGCAGAGGCAGGAGATGGTGCTCCTGGGGTACAACAGTGAAGGGGTGCGCAGCAGAGCTGGGACCCTCCGGTGCCTGCCCCATTGCCCAGGGCAGGGATGTGTGGAGCACCGCACCACGGGGACAGTGGGTTAGGCAGCACATACAGGGCCCCAGAGCAGCAGAGCTGGGAAAGGAGGAGAGAGCAGCAGCGTGGTGGAGCAAGGGAACATCACACAGGTATGGGGTGTATGGGGTGGGGACTGGAGCTGCTCCAGCACCTGTGAACAGACCCCAGCGCCTCGGGAAGGGCTCCCCATGGGTCAGAAGGCGTGGGGAGGCGGTGCCACTGCAGCACAGGGGCAGCGGGGAAAAGCGGAGCACCCCTGGGGTGGGAGCAGTGGCTGTGCGGGGTCAGGGAGGGCGAATGCCCGCAGCCAAGGGGCCCGCAAGCAGCGCTGCTCCATGGAGGCCGGCCCAGCGCGCTGCCGGGGATTCACCTGGCAAGGAAGAGCGAAGCGGCTGCCCCGGGCTTCAGCTGCTCAACCTAGGGCTGGAGCGGGGCACGGCCATGGGCAACAGGAACGTAGAGGGGCGAGGAGGGGACGGCAACGTGGTGGGGCAGAGCGGGGAGATGGCCCTAGGCCCCGGTCAGCCTGGAGGCAGCGGAGGGCTGGGGGCTGAGGCGGCACCGGGGGGCGGTGAAGGGCCGGGGCCTGTGAGGGGCTGGAGGCGGAGGGTGAGGGATGTGGGGAGCCGGGGCCGTGAGGGGACGGAGCCAGGATATGGGGGCCCGGAGCCATGAGGAGCTGCGCGGGGCCCAGCTGAGGGGCCGCGTCCCGCCCCGCTCCCCGTCCCCAGGCCCGGCCCGGCCCCCTCACCTCGCTGGTGCTGGCCGAGGAGGCGGCGCTGGGGGTCGGCGAGCGCTGCAGCGTGACCAGCGCCATGGCGGCAGCGGCGGCTGCAGGGCCCGGCTACAGCGACTGGTGCGGGGCTCCGGCCGCTTCCACCGCCCCGGCGGCTGCGCAGCCCGCCCGGCCACGGCCCAGCGGCGGGGCGGGCCCGGGGCGGGGCCGCGCTTCCCCCAGGGCGGGCTTGGGCCGCCCCTCTGGGACCCGGGTTCGAGCCCCGGCACGGGCGAGACGCGGGTTCCACCTCCCCGATGGGTGTCGGTGGGGTCTGAGCTTCCCCCATAAAGCACCCGAAGGGCTTCAGGGTGCAGCAGCCGGGGGGGTTCCCTTAAACCGGAGCGTGGGGTCAGCGGTGCCAAAAGCAAGAGGCAGACCAGTAATGGAGTAACTGGTGTAAGAGGCTTTGCTGGGTGTGTGTGAAGCCTGCAGTCATTCAGGCCGTTGGGTAACTGCCTCTCCCCCTCCATCCCACGGGATGCACCGCTTGCACAGGGGATTTGTCCTGGCAGCATCCCCGGGGATGCTATGGTACAGCAGCGCAGCGGGGGATAAGCCATCCCTTTCGTGGCATCCAGAGTGGGATCCCGAGCTGTGGGTTTGCTGCCATCCTTTGGAGCCAGCCTGGATGGGGTTGCTCACACCGGAGCCCCTGGCACAGCGGTGCTCCAGGTAGGAAATGTGCGTGTGTTGCTCTGCTACCAAAAGCATTGAAGGCATCGGGTGTGTGAACCTGCAGAGGGGCCGTCCCTGCTGCTCTCTTGGGGCAGAGCATCCCTCTGCTCAGGCCGGTGTGTGCCTGCCCTCGCCTTTCCTGTGCCTTCTGCAGGACCGAATCCCCATCACTCGCAATGGGTTGCTCTGCATGGGCGGAAGCCTGGGCCCAGGACTCCAGAGACGTGGCTGCAACCCGGCTGGGCAGGAGATGGGTTCCTGTTTCTGTCATCCTTAGGGCCTCTTCTATAAAAGCTTTAGGCATGGTAAAACCCCCAATTGCAGCAGCTCTGCCCAAGCACCGTGTGTACCTCCAAGGCTGCCTCTGCTGCTCATTTGTGCATCACTTGTGTGATGCACCATGAAACGTAAGAACTCAGCAGGATGCTCTGCTCCACACCAGCAGAAACCTGCCTTTTCAGCGCAGAACCCAACGCTGTGGGGTTTGTGAAGGGAAAAGCAGCTCAGAGATGAGAAACAAAGCCCTGTGACCCCTGAAAGGGGGAAGCTGGGCAGCTCCTGGGGTCTATTGAGAGGGAGGCGGTGCCATTTCCATCTTACAACACAAAAATCAAGTGCGAGGCATCCCATTTTCCCGGCTCCCGCAGGAACCCAGTGGCTGGGGTGTCCCCATCCAGCAGAACAGGCAGCGGTCCCCATGGTGACAATGCCAACGCCGCGGTGACCCCGTTTTCCTTTCAAAGCAGTGGCTCTGGGCCTGGTTGCCAGTGGCACGTGAGAGAACTCCACCTCCCGATCCAGAGCTGGGACTTTGGCCCCATTGCTCAGGGCCGGGCTGTGATCCCACTGCCCTTGGCACTTGGACCTTGAGCTGCTGGGCTGCAAACAGGGTCCTGGAGCAGACGGCTCTGTCCGAGCCTCCAAACCCCGCAGTTCCCACCCCAGGGACCCCGCACGCTGCAGGTAAGCTGCCGGAAACCCAGGTTCCCAGTTAGGGACCAGTGCGATGGAGAACGCCTCAGCTGGTGCTGCAGGGGCAGCCTGGGCCAGTCCCTGTGGCTGCAGGTAGCGGAGACAGCTCCGGTTCCTGCTGGCCATGGGTTCTACAACCAGAGCAGATGGGAAACCATATGGATTTCCTGCTGCCTTTGGTGCTGTTACATCCCGATGACTCATCCCTTCATCCCAGCAAATGCCAGCAGAGATGCTACGCTTCACCTTGCCCAACTAAAATGATAGGCTGCAATCTACTCATGCTGCCCAGAGCCAGGTCTGGCGTGCTGCTGGCATCCCTCCCATAGCCACCCACTGGCAGGGATGTGATCCACAGCGTTGCACCCCATCCCTTCCTGAAAACCTTGGCCATTCTCTGCCCTGATGGTGCCCACAGGGCTGTTTCCAGGTTGCAAGGTGGGAAGCTCCATTGAGAGGGAACAGTCAGGGGGTGCAGACCCTCTTTGCACCCACATTTACGAGGAGCTGGAGCTGGGAAGGGTTTGGGGTGGTGGCACAGCCACAGCACGTGAAGGCAGGGATGTGAGGAGCTGTCCTTGCACTTAATGCACTTGGCGTTGCTCCCTGGAAAACACTCGCTGGTTTCCATGCCTTTTATCTGTGCCAACCTCTCTTGTGTCCAGCCCATGCTGGGGCTGAGGAGAATGAGGAACTCCTCGGAGCAGGCTGGGGCGCTGAGAATGGAGAGCTCACAGCACCCCATGGGAGATGGTGCCAGTGCTTGGGTGCACAGGAGCGGCCCAGTCCCACCCCTGCAGCGGGTCAGGTCCTGCAGCAGCTCTTGCCTCCCTCTGAGTATCCTCATCCCCGGCGCTGCCCTCCCACCACTGCCATTCCCGCAGGGAGCCGGAGCCATGCGCGTGGCCGTCATCGGGGCGGGGGTGATCGGGCTCTCCACCGCGCTCTGCATCCACGAGCAGTTCCACAGCCTCCTGCCCTCCCTGCACCTGGAGGTCCATGCCGACCGCTGCACACCCCACACCACCAGCGATGGGGCGGCCGGCCTGTGGCAGCCCTACCTGAGCGACCACGGCAACCTGCAGGAGACGTAAGCGAGGAGGAGGAGGCTGGTGCCGTGTTCCATGGGTGCACGAGGGGCTGAGCTGCCCGGGCACAGCTCCATGGTGCTGGCAGAGCCCCCACTCTGCTGTTTCCATCGCAGGCTCTGGAATAAGGAGACATTCGATCACCTCCTGCGGCTCCTGGGCTCCCCAGCAGCGGAGGAAATGGGACTTTCCCTGATTTCTGGCTATAACCTGTTTAAGCAGCCGGTGCCGGTAAGGAGCAAGTCACAGGAGGGCTGGGAATGGCTCCAGGGATGGGCAGGGTTGTGCTTCTTCCCAGAGGATTCTCTGAATGCTTCCAAATCCCAGAATCCCAGCCTGGTTTGGGTGGAAGGGACCTTAAAGCTCCTCCAGCTCCAACCCCTGCCACGGGCAGGGACCCCTTCCACTGGAGCAGCTTGCTCCAAACCCCTGTGTCCAACCTGGCCTTGAGCACTGCCAGGGATGGGGCAGCCACAGCTTCTCTGGGCACCCTGTGCCAGCGCCTCAGCACCCTCACAGGGAAGAGCTTCTGCCTAAGAGCTCAGCTCAGTCTCCCCTCTGGCAGGTTCAAGCCATTAAACCCTCCCAGGTCTGTGTCCGGCTGCTCAGGACACGCTGCTTCCTGCGCCCCGGTGCGATATTGGTGTGAAGTGAGGGCTGAGCCCCCCGAGGGTGGGAGGCAGCCGCGATGGCTGCCGGCCTGGGCTGCCTTGGGGTGAATCACTGCGGAATCCCAGTGACCCAGGCTCATTAACAGCCTTTTTCCCCACCGCAGGACCCGTGCTGGAAGAACATTGTCCTGGGGTTCAGGAACCTGACACCCAAAGAGCTTGAACTCTTCCCTGGTTACAGGTATGTGGAGTGTTCTCCTGATAGGAACTGACGTGCTTCCCCCAAGGCAGGACAGGAATGGATGCATGGTCCCAATCCCTCCCTGTCGCTGGGCAGTGAGGATGGGAAACTGCAGGCACAGGAGAGGCCTTTCTTCATTATAGCTCCCCTTGGAATAAGTAGGAAACACTCAAACCAGCCTAAAAAGCACAGTTCAGCATGGAACCCATTCCAAGCCCCTCTCTTACCTCCCCAGATACAGTCAAACTGGGGGAAGGAAACCAGCAGAAGGTGTTTTATGCTGTAAACAGAGGGGAAAAGCCATGCACTTGTGCAAAGGGGAACTGGGGTCCCAGAGCTGCAGTGGATGCTGGGAGCACTGGGAGGGGGATGCTCATGTAAAGATGCTGTGGGTCCTTACGGCTTCCTCTGGTTTCAGCTATGGCTGGTTCAACACGGCGCTGGTGCTGGAGTGCAGGAGGTACCTGCCCTGGCTCACCAACAGGTCAGTGCCGAGCCATCATGGTGCCAGGGCAGAGGGGAGGCACCCTGGGAAGCAGGGAAAAGGGGCTGGAATTCCTGCTCATTGCCTCTTCGATTTAACAGAGCCCTGGAGTGTGGTTTTGCATGACAAATGGGAAGGTTATCCCAGAACCCCAGCCTGGTTTGGGTTGGAAGGGACCTTAAAGCTCCTCCAGCTCCAACCCCTGCCACGGGCAGGGACCCCTTCCACTGGAGCAGCTTGCTCCAAGCCCCTGTGTCCAACCTGGCCTTGAACACTGCCAGGGATGGGGCAGCCACAGCTTCTCTGGGCAACAGTTATGGGATACTTAGAGCTGCACCTGGGTGCTTTTAGCTATGGGAGGAGTATTCAGGGCTTGGTTTTGTTCTTGTCACTGCTAACATGGAGCAGGGGCCAATCTGCAGCAGATAGACCTGGGCCGCATCTGATGCAGGGCTCAGCAGGACTGACCAGAGTCAGTAGCTCTGGGCCATTAGGGAAAGGAACTAATGGCTGGAGATCATTAGGAACCACCAAAAAGACCATGAATGCTCATTGCAAGGAGCAACAAACCATACCTGGGTATCAAGTTACAGGCGCTGATTTAAACCATACATTGGCTTTTAATCTGTCAGTAACAAATGGTCTTGCTCTTCCCAGGCTAACAGAGAGGGGAGTGAAGTTTTTCCATCAGAAGGTTGAGTCTTTCCAGGAGGTGAGTGGTGATGGTGCAGCGGGTGGATTCAGGAAACAAATGATACCAGACTCTTGTGCATCAAGTGATGGCTGAGAGGATGGGGCAGCACAAACATCGACACTACGGTGTCCCCTTAAACTGCATCCACTCTCCCACCTGCACACACGGGGCCTCAGCAGAAGCCATGCCCCGGATCCAGCCCTGATGGTTTATCCATAACCACACCATTGGAGCGAGTGCTTGGCTTGGCTGTGCCGCAGGGGCCTCCTGCCCCCGTGGGTACCACCCCGGGTGCCTCTGTCTCTCGCAGATGTTTGCCCGGGGTGTGGATGTTGTCATCAACTGCACCGGGGTGCGTGCAGGGGAGCTGCAGCCTGACCCAGAGCTCCAGCCCGGCCGGGGACAGGTCATAAAGGTGAGGGGGGTGCTGGGCTTGGGTCCCCTCTTGGATCTGGGGAGCCTCCTCTGTGTTAACTGCGGACCTGTGGCACCGGGGGCTGGAACCACGCTGGGATCAGGCCCTGAGTCCCAGCAGACCCTGGTCAGGTAGAACCCGCGTGTGTGTGGAGGCCAGAGCAGAAAACACGGATCCTGTTCCTGGTTCAGGTCTGGGGATGCCCTCAGCCCCTGGGGGGAGGCCAGAGGTGTAATGCTAATGGTAAAAATACATTAAATCCTTGTGAGAAGAGGGTGATTGTTTGGGGAAACAGATGCAGGTAGGAAGCTCCCCCCTTGCCTGCCCTCCCCTCTCCCAGGCAGGGAAGCCAGCGCCGCGCTGTGCATGGAGCTGGAGCAGAAGGGAGGTCACCGTGGGTGCCCCTGTTCACTGAGCTACCTCCTGAGCTGGGCACCCTCTTCTCCAGCTCTTCCTGACCCTCTCCTCTTCGTCTCCCAGGTCCTGGCTCCATGGGTGAAGCACTTCATCATCACTCACGACATGGAATCTGGGATCTACAACTCACCGTACATCATCCCGGGGTAGGTGATGGGCAAGGAGCTGTTCTGCAAAGAAGAGCTTCGGATGCTCACAGTCAAAGCATTCCAAACAATTCCTGATCATAGTCCTAGCTACACAGAGATTCCTCTCCCTGTGCTGATTGCAGCTGATTGAGCTGCCATCACTGGGCATTGGGCTGGATCCCAAAGGAAGCAGCTGAATCCAGGACCCAGGGGCTCTGCTCCTGCACACCCACATTCAGTCCCTTTGTCCTTGCGCTTCGCAGGGCTCAAGCAAGGCTTTAGAAGGCTCCAGCAGGTACGGCCACCCCCAGCCTTAACCCACCTCTTGTCCTTGGTCAATCCGCAGGAGGTTGGAGCCCCAGAAATCCATTCCTTTGTGTTCCCACCGGAGCCATCCCATTCCTCCCCACTCTCCCGCAGCCAGGCAGGAGCAGACCTGTTTGATAGAAGATGAAATCAGCTCTTGGGGTTGCCCAGGCCAGGGCATTTCAGTGCTGACAGCATTTAATGACTGACCTGCTCACGAGCAGAGCCAGGGCACTGCTCTGCCTGCTCAGTGCGAGTTTCTCCAGCAGCAATAGGGTGCAGGCTCGGGGTGTAGCAGGATCCACAACCACAGAGTCCTGGATGGGGCACTCGCTACTGTTACCTCCTCTGGCTCTCCGTGCAGGAGTGAGTTCACGGTGCTGGGAGGGATCTATCAGCACGGAAACTGGAACGAAGCAAACAGCGCCCAGGATCACAAAACCATCTGGGAGAGCTGCTGCCGGCTGCTGCCTGCTCTGCAGGTGGGTGCATGCACCCGCACCCTGTGTTCCTGGTGGATCGACAGGCAGGGGCTGGGGCTGGCGTTACCCTTGGGGCGAGATCTGTAGGAAGAAGGAATTACTGGTAAAGAGCTGTTGTGCCATGGATTCGCTGGGAAGGCAGCGCAAGGCTCTGGCACAGTGATGTGCCAGGCTGCCATGTGAAACTGCTCTGCCCGGTCACCCCTTGCAGCATAGAATCATGGAATGATTTGTGTTGGAAGGGACCTTGAAGCTCCTCCAGCTCCAACCCCTGCCACGGGCAGGGACCCCTTCCACTGGAGCAGCTTGCTCCAAGCCCCTGTGTCCAGCCTGGCCTTGAAGGGTTCATCCAGCATCCTTGGAGCTGGTGCAGCAGCAGGGATGTGGGAGCCCTGTCCCCACTCATTGCGAGGGCCCTCCTCTCACGGATCCCTCAGTGCTGGGACGTTTGGCTGCTGTAATGCAGGGAAATGCTCACGGGTGCTGCTGTGCTTTTGCTTTCAGAAAGCAAAGATCGTGGGGGAATGGAGCGGCCTGAGACCAGCACGGCCCCGGGTGCGCCTGGAGCGGGAGACCATCCGCCACGGGCAGTTCCAGGCACAGGTACCCCGGATGCCCAGTGCCATTAACCACTGCACTGAGTGCATCAGTCACTGGGAGCTGGACAGTGCAGCACCAACACCCAGCTAACGCTGCTGGGCTTCAGCCCCGCGTTCATCAGTCCTCACTCCATCCTCCCTCTAATATCAGGTGAATCTTTGAGCCAGTTTCAGCCCAGTGTCATAGAATCCCACACTGGGATTCTATGAGTTGAAGGGATCTTAAAGCTCATCCAATTCCAACCCCTTGCCACCAGCAGGGACACCTTCCACTAGAGCAGGTTGCTCAAAGCTCTGGCTAACCTGGTGCATCCAGCATTTTCCTGCCTCTCCAGCAGCTTTTGGAGGGAGAGATGGAGCAGAGGGTCACTGACTGCTCACTGGGACGTTAAAGGATCAATCTAAAGACAGCTTTCCTAGCACTGATCCCTTCTCTTCTCCCCAGGTCATACACAACTACGGCCACGGTGGGTTCGGGATCACCATCCACTGGGGCTGTGCCATGGCAGCAGCCAGGCTCTTTGGGAGCATCCTCCAAGAGAAAAAGCTGGCCGGCTCGCTGCAGCCCCGCTTGTGAGTTACCCAGGATGATGGTGGCAGGAGTAGCTTAGGAATCACAGCAGAAAGATGGCAATAACACAGCGCTACACAGGGGCCTCCTGCCAGCTCCAGGTCAGGTTCGTAGAGTCTCATTTCTGGGATGCAGTTCTGGTGCTGTCATTTGCCACACGGCCGAGCTCCCTCCACCCCAGCCAAGCACAACCTACCTGGAGGAAGTGCTTTAAACCATGGCCTGATTGCCTGTTTCGCAGGGCACTTGTGTCCCGGGATCAGTCTGCAAAGGGCAGGCAGGGTTCAGCTGGAATCCTGACCCTCCTGCAGTTCATCTGCATGAAGGGACAGGATCTGGAACTGAGCCGGGGCCACCTGAGGTCTCCAGCGCCTGCTCCAACACCCAGCGTGTAATTAGGTTTGCAAGCTTCCCCCAGGAGGCAAAAGCTCCTTAGTAGGAGGAAGCCCTGCACCTCCCAGGGAAGTACCAACAGCTCTTCAAGCATGGGCTGCACCTACAATGGCTTCTCTTATGCTCAAGCCAGGACAAAGGGCACAGGCGCGCAGGACCTGGTCAGTGCTGCTGGCAACAGACAGCAGCAGTTGCCTAAAATGGGCTTCCCAAATGATGGTTTTAGCAACAAAAGCAACACGTCCCAGCCCTGTGTGCTTGCCAGGCACTATATATAGCAGGAGCATACCCAAAATAGCTGTTCTCAGCCCTAAAACTCCCATGGGTTCTTCAGTGTCTCATTTCCTCCCACTGTGAGACATGGAGCAGCACTAGAGCTGCCTCGGTGCTTCCGAAGGGATGGGGAGTGCTCCAGGAGGGTCTGATCCTAGAACACGAACAGAACTGATTCCTGTGTGATTTCCGTGCAGGCTGATTGTGCTTGTTTCCTGAAAGGCCGCAGTTTTATAGGTGTGCACAATAAAGGTAATGCTCAAATACCTCGTGTGTGAAGCTGTCTCTTCTCAGTGATGCCATGAATAGGGCTGGAAATGCTAATTCCATGGAAACACCCCTGGAGATCTTCATTCCATGTCTCCACATGCATTTTTCCTGAAGATTTCATCCTGCAGGAGGAAGAGACACGGCTCTAGATTCCAAATAGACAAACAGACCTGGAATGGCACCGTGGAACATGAGGTGGTGGTGGTGAACAGCATCCGGGCCATTAAGAACTCACAGTCCTGGACAGAAATGTGTGGGACTTGCTGGTGTAGCTCCCCCGATCGCTCTGTTCTGAGGGCAGAGCAATGGGAAAGGTCTTACACTGCTGGCAGCCACAGGTGGGACGTGGTGGGAGCGAAGAGCCGTGAGATTGAGGTTCAGCTCCGTGGCACAGCAGAGGGGAAGGAGGCAGCGGGATGCAGCCGCTGCACAGGGTTCCTCGACAGCACAAACCATCTCCAGCATCAGCAGGTTTCATGCACTCCCAGCTCCCAACAGCGCTCGCCTGGGACACGGAACAAGGCTGGAAACACATCAAGTACCAGCAAAGTTACCCTTGGTAAGCAAACAGCAGCTCCGGCATTGGGGGAAACAGAGCGAGCTTTGGAAGTGCCTGAGGAGGCCAAAAGCTTCCCAGAAAGCACCAAAGAACAAACCCTCTCCCCCAGTATTGCCCCAGGATACAAACCCTTCCGCACTTACCAACTGCTTCCATTCCCAGGAATAGGAGGCTTCATCCCAGAGGCCTGTCAGGGCTGCCCAAGGAAGGTGAACGCACAGGGAGATGAGAAGGCGCTGCGTTAGCGTGCGGAGTACGTGCAGCTCCTTCGTCACCGAGTCAGCAGCGACCTCGTGTTTGCAATAGACATCAGCATCAGAGCATTACTTAAAGGGCAGAGGAACACAGCGAGGGGGATGTGCTTGACTGGGTTTTATAGGAACGAGATAGGGGAAAGGGAAGCTTACATTAAAAGGTAAATAACCAGAAGGTCCGGGCACCCGTGGAGCTGCCTCCTCCCAACACGCCTTCGCGATCACACACTGCACCATTAAAGGCATCACTAGAACTTCCCCACAGGGAAGCAGCCAAATGGCCTGGTTCTTATTGTCTAAACTGACTGCAATGCAGAAAGCAACTAAAGACCCATAGGTAAGTAAGCAAGTGAATGTTCAGGTGTAGTTATCTGGGAGGTTACTCGTGGTTCCTATGACTTTATGTCCAAACACGCAGAGAAGGAGTTGGAGCTGCGGAGCGCTGAGCGCTCACCCCTCAAGATGTGTCTCAACATCAAGGCAAGGAGGTGGTGAAGTTGCTGACCCTGCACAGACCAACCCAAAGCCTCTTTACTGAAAAAGCTATTTATTTGTTTAACAGAAAATAGCCAGTGTGCAATTAAACTCTCCGGGGTCGCGTAACCTGGGAACAGAAGGAGTATTTTACAACGAGCTTCAGATGCACAAAGTTCTTCAACATTAAAATGTACCCAGCTTAGAAACTGCGCATTCAGACCGAGGGAAACATTCCATGTTCTTGAGGAATAACAAACCCTTCCATCAAAGCACACTCGGAGGTTCTTGTCCCCACACCAGCTTTGGATGTGAACGTATCAGACACTCAGTGAATCTCTGCAACCCCCCCATTCTGTTTGCTCTCGATTGGAATTCACAAGGGTCTCCCTTCACTGTTTTAAATGAAGAAGCTATAGTAATTCATCAGTGAAAAATACTCAACAGTGTGTAAAACGATCTTTGGAAGCTTCTTATGTACATCAATGGTGTTGCCATATTGACAAAATATGACCGGTGGTTATTTATAGGCTATTGTGTGCAAACCCAAATGCCCGCCAGTTTATCAGTGAACAATCCAAGACATCCCCCCGTCAATAACACACAGGGACCTGCAGAACCTGAATTTCAGTGCTGTTTGATGAGCTGTGGCAGGCTCCTGACCGCCTTCCTCAGCTCATCCAGAGCCCACGAGCATCCATGGGAGGTCATCCCAGGCCTCAGTGAGCTTTGGATCCTGCTTTAGGCATCACTGTCTCGCAACCAAAGACCCAGCATATGGAGATGTTGCAGCAGGACCAATCTCGGCACTTATTAAGTACATTTTCAATGCAGAATTCGCACAAAGTGAACAGCAAAACCGCCTTCCATTATTTTCAATCCTGTAAATGTCACAGGTTAAAACTGAACCACTCAACAGCATCCAAAGGTTTCTCATCACCTCTAAATCTTTACCTGGGAAATGTTTACTCTGAAGCATACACACGTGCAAACGTATGAGCTGTATCTGCTTCACCTAAACCTCTCTGAGCGCACACTCTGAAGGCCATTGCAATGCAGTCCTTTAAACTGTTGAACATTGCCTCCAAAACCCAAAGCGATGTGTGAAGATTAACAGTGGAAAAGCAGAACGTTAACTAAAGGCGCTTGATAACAGCTGCTGGGCCGAGCTGGAGACCGAGCACACAGACACAGACAGCAGGGACAGAGAGCAGCCACGGGGACAGGCTGTGTGCTTCTATCAGCCACATCTAAAGCGGGATCCCCCCGGAGCTGAACTGCATTTCCCTGGTGCTGGGGAATGGGATGCTTGGTGTTCAGACCAACTGCATCTGGAGTCTGCCGCTGCAGGAAATGAATGGACAGACACCGCGGTGCCTCATCAAACTTCAGCTCTTCTCAGCACGGGGTGCCCGCACACAGAACATCAACAGCCTCTTTGGCCTTTATTGCTCTGAGGTTCCTCAGTTTCCTGGAGGAATCGTGCACCTCTCATTTCCCTTCGGTGCTGTAACAAACAGCCTAACGCAGCCTGGAGCATCGTCCCACAGTGCCTAAAACCCCGAGTGAAAGCTGAACCCCAATGGTGCCCATTGGCATTGCAGCCAAACACAGACTCAGTCACCCATTCCTGCCCCCCACAAAAGGGGCCTGGTTCCCTAAATATTCCACTGGGCAGAAACCTAGTACACGCTGTGTTTACATGAGACAACTGAGCACTATAGAAGTGCATTGCTTCCCATAGCCTAGGGTTCACATTTAGTCCATCTCACTCACGTTTGGTTGTGTACTCCGGAGTCTGGAACCCTGGAAATAAACTGAGACAGGGATGAGACAGGTCACAGCTTCCTCCTGCACAGCAAAAGGCTTCAGACAAAGGCAGCAAACTCCTCCCCCCCTGAACACTGTTATATTCCCTGATCATCAGCCTTGAGGAGCTACACCTGATGAAGTTCCTCATCTAAGCTTGACTGCAGCTTGGCTCATCCCATGGTCTTGATTCACTCACTTTGACACCAGCTTGACGTTAAGGTCAATGTACAACCAGCAGCTACCAAGAAGTCCTGCCCAGTTGCCCCAAGGCCAGCTTCTGCTGGGAGACACCTGAAAGCAGCTCCCTCCAAGCGCTGTCAGGCTGACGTGGTTTATCACAGGTTTGGGCTACACCACGGCGAGAACACGCTGGGGCGAACTGCGCAGAGACGTAGCTGGACCCATGCAGACAACCACAGCGTGCACCTCCACACACAAAGAGGCACCAGGGCAGCTGAAGCAGTCCGCACCAAGCAACACACAGAGCGCTCAATGTTTCTGGTAGAGAAGTCAGACTCTGCTCCAAGCCACAGGAGGATTTCCGTCTCTTCTGTAAGGCTCCGTCTCTGTGACAAACACCACTCCTCACTGACTCCATCTGCCTGCCTCGGATGGGGAAACATCCAGGAAACAGATTGCAAGCAATCAGTGCTTCATTCCCAAGGAGCTAGGATGCATTGGTTGCTGTGCTGCTGTCACATGGTGGTGGCGATGGCTAGAAGGTGCAAGGCAGGCATCTAACTCACAAAACCTAGTCTGTAGTGTATGGGATCCACTGTGTGCTATGGCAGGGACACAATAAATATTAGCCTTTTGGTTTTTAGGCATCAAGAGTACATGATTTTAATTACAGCTTATACCGAGTTGCATTCAGTTGGCAATTTGCTTGACACGGGACATTGTAAGCTGAAGAGCTGACCATGCAAGCACAACAGACTTAAGAAAACCCCTTCCTGCTAAACTTCAAATGGTATCGGGATCAAACACCTCTCAATACTGAAGTAAAGTCTTTATGAGTGTGAGCAGAGAGCAGCAGAGACACAACCGGCTTGGGTTCAACCCCAAGGTTCCTGCAGTTTGACACATGACATTGGCAGTGACAGGATGGTCAGCTCCCTGTGCTCCAGGGCTGGGTTTTGTGTGAAAGACCTTGCTCAAATCATTCATTCCTCCAGCAGGTTTCCGTGTCCCGTCATTCCTGTGATCCAGAGTTAGACCTGGTGACCCCTGCGGATTGAGATCCTCTCCCAACCATCTCCTGTCCCCATTCCCTCTGGCTGGACTCCTGTAAGCCACGGCCTTTGGTTTCAATGGGCAAGAAGCAGGAAGCCACAGCGGCCAGCAGGCAGCATCCACTGTAAACCACCAGTGTTAAATAGACTGAAGATTCCAGCATCACCTGCAGGAAAAAGGCAGAAGATAGAAACCAGCTCCCCTGGGCCCTGTCACAGAAGTAGAGGCACTGAGGTGGCAGCAGAGGTTTTAATTACAGTATTGGGAACGTGTTTAACATTGGCTGCTGCAGACTTCCTTTCCTCAGCGATAACACACAGCTATTAAACACTGACAAACCAGCGCCGTGAGGTGCTGCTGCCCTTATACATTAGGCAGGATTTAAGCAAATCCCAGGATCTTAAGCAAATCCTGGCCCTCTGCAGAGCCACTGGTTCTGACACCGTCCTGGCCCTGTGGAGCTGGGCTCCCCCAAACCCTTCTCTAGCTCCTGCCACGTCCCCTGAAGGTTGGTACCCTCCAGGTACCCGGGATCCCAAGAGAGAGGTGGCCTTGCACCACACAGGAACTCCCTGCCTCTCACAAACCCCATGGCCAGGTGCTGGCTTCCAAGGTGTCCTTACATCCATCCTGCAGCCCTGGCTGCTTGCTTATTCAGCCCCCAACATACGGAGCAATGGAGAAAGAGGCAAATCCAGGGATGAGCCTGAACTGTCCTCAAGGACCAGGCAACAACAGCCCTGCTTTAACGCATCACACACAGCTCGCCCTCGGTTTGGCCCCTGCATCAGAACAGCGGCTTCTCCCTCACCTCCTCTGCCTTGGGACCCAGGAGAAGGAAGGGTTTTTACCTGTGCAATGAAGGGGGTTACGAGGGCTCCCACTCGGGCCATTCCGCTGCATGTTCCCAGCCCCAGCGCACGCGTGGCTGTTGGATAAACCTGTGAGCAAAGCACCAGTCCATTAACACCAGTGGGAAGTTCTCTTCCCTCCAGCCTCCTAAATCAGTGGTACTCAATAAGTGGAACTACAGCGAGTTCTGTTAGGCAAGGACCATGAGATCTCCAGCTCATGTCTGGGGCAAGGTCCCTTGTGAAGAGGGCAGACAAAATGACTTTCCCACCATGTTCCCACTCCCCTTAAACATTCTCATTCCAGAAACAACCTCCTTACCTCCGGGGTGTAAACATAAGCAGCCTGAAATCCTCCTGAAATAAAAGCTCTCGCAATGAAGAGCAGCACGGTAAGAACGTTTCTGTGAGAACAGAAAGGAGAGCAGTGTTCGGGATGGGTCTGGACAATCTGTTTGTTTGACTTGGAGGCAAGTGCAATAAAAACGCTCAATTGCTCAGAACGACTTCGTTTGGGTTTTAATGAACCCTTTGTGTTTGTTTCTGGACCTTTGATACAACAATGATGCCAAACAATCTGCATTCCCGCAATCACATCAGTTCACCAAGTGCATCCATTCTTCCTGACAGCTGTGGCCTATTGAAATAAGCAGCAAATGCCTAAACGTAGCTAAATGAGCAAACCACATTCCATGTTATGAATGGTGCTAACAAAAAGATGGCACACAGGAAAAGGCAATGGGAGTACACCTTAAAAGCTGTTTAAAAGAGATGACCCTACAGACTGCCTGGATATTTGTGGCTTTGTGAGGTTTCTCATTCCAGGGTTCCTGTCCAGTGCCTGAACAGGGTTTCAAGTCACAGAGCTCTCCTCTGGCTGTCAGGTCACGTCCTTGTCCACCAGTCCCGAGGTACAGACGCTGTCACATGCATGTGGCATCAAGGCCAGATGCAGCCAGAGCAGCTGAATGAGAGCAGAGACTGGGCTTGGTTGTCAAGCACTGCCCTGGTGATGACTACTGTAGGTAGTGAATGGCAGAGAGCAGTGCATGAACCAGCTCCCGAGGCTCAGGACATCAGATCTGATTTAAAGTTGTCCAATGGTTCCCTCCTACTCAGATACAAGCTCCCATTTTGCCCTTTGGATCGCTCTGTCTGAAAGATCATAGAGAAGGATTTCTCCTCTCCTGCTTCTTTTAGTTTCCTTCCAAACTGGTGAGAAAACCTAACACCATCCTTAATGCTTCCTCCAGTCGAGCACGACCTCATGGCTTTGCAAGCCACCACTTCCAGTTCTGCCATAACCGAGAGAGAACACAGGTGACTCAGATGGACCCATTGCTCATCGTGTTTTCCTTACCTTCCAACGCAGAGAAACAGCAGAAGGCTGCAAAGGGAGAAGACAACAAAGGACAGGGCCATGGTTTTCTTGCGGCCTATCCGATCGATGATCCATAGTGTCACTAACACACCTGCGGAAGGACACAAGGTTGGGAAGGCAGCAGAGGTGGGAATGGAGATAGCTTTTCACATAGTCTGGCTACTTCAGGCTTGAAACGTTGTTCTCTCTCTCTTTAAAGCACTTTGCTGACAGAGGCATCAGGCAAAGCTTTGCCAGTGGATTGCTCCAGCTATGGGGACCACATGCAAACAGAAGCTCTGTGAGTCTTGTTCCATGGTCACATCCCCACTGGTCCACACATCCACACACTCAGGGGCTACAGGCTGATGTAGGAGCGAGCAATCAACTCTGACGTGTTAACCACTGCCCATTGCAGTGGTTACCAAAAGAGTGCTAAAATGCCTGCCTTCTGTCTCATTGGAATACCTTTTTGTTCAGCTTCTGAGCATCGCTCCCCTAATAAATCTTCCTACTGCCAGACTTAAGGGCTCGTTACAACTTAGTATTCTCTTTCCTGTGCTGCCATCACATTATTTCTCACCTGCTCCTCGATAAAGGAACCAGACCAAGCTCTCTAAGTCTCACACCGGTCAGTATTCTCTCATGTGCAACTTTTCCAGATCCCTTTAAAAGCTGATGTACAGCAAGCGTGGGGATAATTCAAGCAGCAGAGTTTCCAATGTCATACCCAGAGGTATCCCTGGTAATGTTTCTCTTATCTTAGTATGTATCAGGAGCAAATCAGTCCTGTCAGCTACAGCATCAGTCCAAGAGTACATACCCTCTTTCTGCCCACTGTCCACTGCCATGCTTCCCTGAACAACTGCTGTGCAGGACAGTCCTCCCATGTTAAGTAGCAATTATGCATATTCATCATAGACTTACAACTCTTCACCAGTGAAACGGCTTCTCTTTGAGCTGAAACTGTAACCCAGAACAGTGAAAATCACCTGGCCATTGCCCCACAGTGTTATTTCAGACAGCTTAATCCTGGGAGATCACCCTCTACATCTGAAGAGCCTGTGGGTACTCATTGTCTGTCAGACTGTCCATTGACACTCACTGAAATCGACTGAAAATCATCACTGAGATGGACACAGAGCTTTGGGAGCGAGTTCTCCATTGATTCACGCTGCCCACGATCCCTTTAAAATAGTTCTGGAAAGTCACTTATGGACCAAAGTTCAAGTGATTCTGCCCCTTTGATTTAATTGTTCCTCTTCCTCTGAAAGCCTGATCTGTTCTTTGGATGGGATCCATCGTCAGATGGGCCATTATGGCTTCACAAAGCAATTACTAGTGATTTATCTGTAGGGATCACACAGGCAGTGACAGGAGCTACAGCTGCTGCGCGTGCTGCAGTTACCAAGCAGTCCAAGCAAGGAGCTCCAGTGCTGCAGGAGATACAACCCTGGCATTAGGCCAGAGAGCAGAGCCCATTTCCCTGCTTGTTCCAGAGCCCATCCCAATCACATGGAGCCATTGGCAGTGAAGAACCAGCGCTCCCTATTGCCACTCACCAGGGAATTCGGAGAGGGTTGTCCAGAGCAGGTCAGTGTAGTCCTCCTCTGTCAGGTACTCACAGGCCAGGCTGCACTTTGCCTTAACTTCTTTCCTTTTACTGGATACTGTGGGAGGAAAAAGGAACAAACCAAGCCCTTCATGCCCTTCTCTGCTTACCTTCCTTTGCTCCTGCTATGTCTTTGCCACTCTTACTGCTGACACCCATGGAAGGGATGTACTGACAAGACCCTGCAGCACAGCACGTGTGTTCTACCTGGAGGATACAGCTGAACCTGAACAGTTTCTAATGGCGCTTGGGGCAGGATGTGACACCTCTGCAGCCAGCACTGTCACAGTGGAAGCTCACCCTTCCTCACCAGCTCTACACGCTCAGTCGGTTTTCAGTCCAGAGCTCATGCCAATGGGCAGAATTGACATCAATAATTCAGTTTATCCTGCACAAACCGGGATGTTAACACCTCAGCTGTACTTTGAGAGGACTCAATAACACTGTCGCTCTGTAAAACCAAGTATCTTTAATGGATGCATACTCCTTTGTGGAGGCTGACCAGAGCCAGGCCTCTCCAACAGGCAATACACCGGTGTACAAGCTTGGGATCGTGTCTTTGCCCAACACTATCCCTGTAATTTTCCAGCTATCAGACAGCCTGCACTAATTACAAGTGTTGTGAATGCAATCACACCTCCCCTGGGGGCTCAGACTCTTCCAGCCTCTTCTTAATGCAGCCAAAGCACTTTTGGTTTCTTTTGACTACAAAAACCTGCAACAAAACGGCAAGGCTTCCCCACCATCATCTTTCTTCCCAGCAGGGCATCACATCTTGAGGACCTGGGAGTTCCACAGCAGCTCTCTCCGAGCCTCTCAAATCTGGAACCTCACCTTTATCCCAACACTTCTTTCTCAAGAAGAAAGATACTTTGCTAACAGGGCTCCCTTGAAGGTTCTCATGCAGCTTTACACTTTGGGCTCACAGAGAGTGCAGGACCGCTCTGCAGTGTGCAGGGGATGAGGAAAAGGCCCCATCAGAAACATTTAAAACGAGTAACCCTTTAAGCAGCTCCCTCACAATTCCAGCTGGGAGCCACAGTCCTTTCCACACCGCACGAGGGGATCTGCTAAAAGACATTCGACCACTGACCGGGGTATGTTTAAGAGAAAGATGGAGCAGAACTCACTGCTGCAGACGTCTCCTGCTTGGAAGAACTCCGTAGTTAATAAAACTAACCCATAATACGAAAAAGCATTGGAAAACCTGCAAGGAAGAAAACAAGAGAGGAAGTCTCAGGTGGCCAAGCCTATAGGAAACACCATGAATCACAACTGAACCCACTGAGTGAGGGCTCCCACTAAGTGCTACCTCAAAGCTATTTCCTCTTAGCATTTAGAAAACGACTGGGCAATTAGATTGGGAATGCTACTGATGGGTGGGTTTATAAATCACAAATCAATACAGGTTGGGGCTTTTTTGCTGTGTTTTAGTGATGCTGTAAAACACCTCCATTAAAAAACCATTTAGGATTGTGCTGGCACTGGGCCGTTTATATTTGTTCTTACCATATAAACCAGAGTAACAACGTGGTCCATCTAAAATGAGGTGTAAAAAGGTCCCTCATTTTCCCTCGATCTTCCTGTTGAACAGAAGCAGAAGTCAGAGGGTCAGGACACTCACTGGCCCCGGACTGGAGGATGCAGAGTGGCAAGGGATAACACAACACACAGTCCTAGGCACTACATCTCGGGAGGAGCGTAGCCATAGAGTGAGCAACCCTGGAGCTGGGATCCAAGTAAAGAATTCCTCTGCCAAGGGGAATTCTCTAGGAGCAGAACACCACCAGAACCAGTTCCTGCACAGGGCACACACTGCTCCCCCCAAGGAGCCTGCCGGAACAAGGTGGGGCTGCAAAGAGCAGCGCACAGGTTGATGGGATCCATGCGGCCCAGGGCCAGCTCCTGTAAATCAGAGCAGCCCCTCAGGGCTTCTCCTGCAGGGGAAGGCAGTGAGGAGCCACAAGCAGCCCTCCTGCGAGCAGCCCCCTTTTGAACTGAGTGGAGGGCTCAGCCCATAGACTTGTGGTCCCACCCTGAAAACGAAACCATCCCAAGCTTGGCCCCTGTTCCTGCAGAGCCCATCGGCATCACCATCACTGAACCAAGCCTCTGTGAAACACCCAAGAGCTCAAATCCTCCCTGGTCCAGCCCTTAGAAAAGCAGACCTCCACCTCTGGTTAGTAAGAGGCAGGCTCCTGCCTAGCTTTACAGTTCTGCTCTCATTCAAATCTACAGGTTTTCCTCTGCTGCCCTTCCTCATGGGCCAGCTTTGTAACTTTCTTTTCTTATGGAAGTCTCTGTTCTGTGAAGCTGCTTTGTGTGGTGATGGGGTGCTGAAAAGTTGGCCATGTAAAGCTGAAAGGAAAAAGACCCCAGTGAATTCATACAGTAACACGTAGCTCAGAAGCAACAGCCTGAATCACTCCATGCATTAGGATGCAGCAGGAGCTTGCAGCTCTCCCACTGCAGAACATCAGGATTAGATCAAAAATGAGCTCGGGAGTCGAATTCCAGCTTGTCTCAGGAGCTCAGATCTTGGAATTCTGATCCGAGCTCTTCGGCAGCCTCAAGGTTTGATTCTCTTTAATCCCCAGGGCTCAGAGTGAGGTTAAAGAACATCGATGCTCACTTTAAAGGTCCTTTTCCCTTTCAGGATTTTCATGTGATTAAAACTGAGAAACCAACTCTTCCTCCCTGTGGCAAAGGCACAGACAAACACCTCTTCACTCCTGCTTCAGACACTACAATTCAACTTCACATTGATTATTGGCTTATAAGAACCGACATGAATGTAACCATTTCCCTGTATCCCACGCTGTTAATGTGCCTGTACATACCTGCCTGGAAATAATTAGCTTTCCCAGAGGCATCGGGGCTCCGTTTTCCGTTGCTATCCGCTTTAAAGTGGCAATTGCTTTCTCTTGATTTCCAGATAACACATCGTACCTGGCACTTTCTGGCAGCCACTAAGAGAGCAAAGCAGATCAGATGCGCAAGGATGGCAAGAACACAGCAATAAACACACTGGGGGGTTCCTTTGTGGGCTCCCAGTGGGAAAGCTCAGTGACTCCAGCACTAACCACATTACAGAGCTAACCTTTAAGAGCTCAGAGCCATCTTTAAGACCCAGCAAAACCTCCCTTTCACCAGGAAAGCAGAACTCCAGGCTGAAATCTTTCCCTTCTGTTACCTTAGGTTTATTCTTAAGAACCATTAGGCATTTTTGCAGGTTCTTTACATTATATCTCCTCATTAGGAAAGGCAAAGCATCCGCGACAGGATGCTCTGGGCATTCCCAAATGTGCATTTTTAAGCTCCTTTTAACAACAAGCACCTGTATAACTGGAGATATGTCTGAAAAACAATGTCAGTGGCTGAGGAACAATCAGAGCTGCTGAACAGCCTGACAAGGACACATATCTTTGAGGCAAGCGCATTACCTCACAGTGCACTGATGCTCAGGATTAACTCATATATGCCGTCTGTTAGAATCTGGCCTGCACTCTGCAGATTTTACCCCTGACTTGGGTGGGGGTTTTTAAGTGGGCAATAAGCATCAAAGTGATGATTTTGACACAAAGCAAGGAAATAGCAACGGCTTTTAGTGAAATGTTGATTCCACTGAGCATAGTTAGAACGAAGACACTAAACTGGGGAGGTTTCCAGGCCTGATTTGGTTTCATATAATCCCAGCCCACCATTGTCCTCCAGCAATGACAGTCACACAGACCCAGCTCTCTTTGGAAGGTTTTCAGTAGAACCCTGCTGAAACAACAGCACTTTTGCCACTATTTCAGCTGTTTCAAAGAAGACACCAACAGAGAGCTTAAAACCACCCTGATTTCCCTCAGTCACCTTGCAGGATCAGGTAGAGAAGTGATGGAACATGGATTTGTCCTTGACAGAATACCTACAAAACACAGGACAGCGAAGAGCAGAAGAGGGAGGGCAGAAAGAACGAGAAGCCAGCGCCAGCCAAGCGTGGGCATCACCACCACTGCTAGGAGGACTTCAAACACCGTCCCAATGGCCCAAAAGACCTGCCAAAGGGAAGAGAAACAGTCACAAACGAGAAGTGCTCTTCAGGCCTCCTGCTTTGCAGCGTTCCGAGACAGAGGAATGCCAGAGACATTTCAAACACGGGGCCCTGTATGGAAACAGAGTCCATTTTCAGAGGATTTGGTTAAGTGCTGCAGGAGCTGAAAGGTTCATTTCTGAAAGCCCCGCATCCTCTTTCTCTAGACACTCGTGTCGAGCTGTCGGTAGCTCCTCATAAGCAAGGGGCTCTTCACATGGTGTTTCTACAGCAAAATTCCTGTTAATTTATGTGTCTCTGGGTATTATTCCCAGCAACCACCATGAGATTTATGGTATTAGTTTTCCTTACCAAAACCAAGCTACCAAAGCCACAGAGTTTGGCCCGGAGATGAAAGAAGGAATTGATACCTTCACAGCAAATAATGGAGCTGGCATTCTCTTGCATATCCTGCCCGTATCTAAAGGATTATTCCCCTTTAGATTATGAACCCACTTAGCTCATTATTTAACCCTCAGAATATACTTCTAACCCAAGGCTGCTCAGAGGCAGCCAAACTGGAGTAATTCAGCTACTGAATCCTGTTTATGAAGTGTTAGTCAACCCAATGGAGGCCTTGCCAGCAGGTAGCTCAGAGACTGGGTTTGCATTGAGCTGGTTGAATGGGGTAGGTTTTCCACAAGGATGCTCCTCAGCAGCACCGTTCTCTGCCCCTCCCACCATTCATTACAGGTTTGTGAATTTTGCCTGGAAGTATTTATAGGGCCAAATTCTGCTCTCTGTGACTTTGATGCATTTGGATTGAATATGGGGAGCTGAATTTAGCCCTGCACTTACTGAACACTCAGTTCTCCACTCTTCATTACTGAGTTCAGATTAATTTCCCCATGAAATTAGGTGACATCCAAATGCCCCCCTGTGCAAACAGCAGTAACTCACCCAGCACTGGGCGCAAGTCAAGGTACAGAGAGTGGAGTGTCACATGAATGCCTTATGCTGCTTTGGACCTGAGCTACCACTAGTGCATGGTGCAACCTCAGCTCCACACTCACTTGGCCAAGCAAGATTTGACTGCAGCTGCAGGGGATGTTTCTGGTCAGTAGGACTGAATGGATGTAACCAACAGCAGAATTTGTCCCTCTGGGGACACAGTCACACTGCTCACCTCTATTAATAGAATGCATTTTGCTCTGGCTTTCATTGGCAGGAATTCGGCATATAAGGTTACCCTGCAAAGAGGGAACATTGAGAGAAATGTCAGGCTAGCACAGAGAGAAATGGCACGATAGCACAGCTTCAAACATGCCCTTTGCCTTTGAATACAATTGCCAAGCCCACAGCAGTACCACAAACCCCTTTAGTTCATCACTGCGATGGAGGGCAGGGTTTCCTCTGCTTGTGTGATTCTGTGACCCTGTAGCTGTTAGCTAAATGCAGCAGCTCTTGCTGCATGTTTTCACAACCCTGCTGTGCCCTGGGACAGGCATTATAACGGTTCCGTGTGATCCACCAGCATCCAACACTAACTCTTGCTGTGTGAAGTGTTTCTTCAGGGCTTCACAACTGATGCGATCTTTCACACCAGTCTGCGCTGCCGGGTTAGTGTTCTCCATTCAAGACGTTCAAGGTCTGCTCCTGTTACTGGTATAAAAGCATTTGCATTCTTTTCTTGTGGGGCTTCAAAAAGGAATCCTCTCCCTCTGCAGAGCCTTTGTTTCATGACTGTGCCAAAGAGGAATGGTGCAGCTTCTCTGGGAGTGCTTCCTGAGGACGAACACGAGGGCCAGCAGCCAGCCAGGGCTCTCTTGTCTTCTTCAAACTGCCTGGGAAGACTTGGTCGCTCTTTGCTCCTCCTCTTTGCATTCCATTGGCTCATCCTGTTCCTGCTCCTGAGCTCCTCAGGCTTTCTTTGATGCCTGTGACAAAACTCCTGCAAACTTCACAAATGGGGGATTGATCTCCTAGTAGCTTCCTAGAACTCGGTTTGTTAAAGCTTCACACAGCATTATATCAAATCAGTGCTGAGAGAAGGAATTAAAATCACATCATGAAACTAGAGCAGTCCCTGGATATCACAGCAGGAAACAGGAGCTGGTTAATGCTGTACAGACCTGTTTTCTTAAGATAATACTCCATACTGGTATTACAGTTAGAACAAGAAGCTAATGGAATCCACCCTGAGTTGTGTAACTGGCTCTTCTTTGTCTCTCATTAAGTCCTGTAGCCTTTGTGTGTTACCTGCCCTCCGTAAAGCAGCAGAGGCTGGGCTGAGGCTGTTCACCAGGGGCTCTGCGGAACCTCACTAATAGGTGTTTGCAGTACAAGGTGTTATTGCTTTGTCCTTGTTCTCCTGCCTCATTCCAGTTGTGCTCAGTGGGAGCTGCATGGCAGAACCTGCCTCACCGTTGGTCAGCACGCAGCAGGCAAAGGACTTCCCTATTGTACGAACACGTTACACCCTGTGCAGCTGCTAAAGGGGAGCAGGAGAGCAGTAAGGAAAAGTAATAATGCCGTGATGTTCCATCTCAGCTCTGAATCTTTGATGTGGGAATGGCAATAGAAAAGGCAGGATATTGACTTGTCTCGAGGAGAAGTCTATGAGCCATCAATCAAAGCTAGACTCTGACTATTCTGAAATAGCACCTCCATGGGGCAAAATATCCATTATTAATAAGGATAAAAGACTACATGGAGAGGAAGTGGCTATACTCTTCCCTTTACATTTATAATAAAAAGCCTAGAACAGAGCTATTTATTCCAGGTGGAAAATTTAGGGATCCTCCTCTTCAGTGAATGGACTGACACAGTAACAGAGGAATGCCCTGATGCTACCTTTACATTAGGTATCTTCAGTGCTCCAGCTTCAGGCTCAGTGGGTTTGGAATTCCACTCAGGATCAGACATGGAAGTTCAGGCTCTGACCGAACAATAACCTGCAGTTCTACAACCCAGAGTAAGGGCTCAGCTCTACCCTATGGAATTTAGGGCACAATCTATGCTGCAGCAAGAGCGTGTTGTCCCTTATGGACCCTGCCTGTAGGATGTAGCAATGCACAGATACAAAATGCTGTCTGTTGTTTTACCCACTTCAAGGTGGCCTCTTTGGGCCTCTCATTTTCAACATGCGAGAATGAGAGAAGCTTAAAAGGACTTAAGGCATATAACATCACACAGTTAGGAACCCTGCTTGTTCACACAGAAGTCTGTAAATCCGACCCACCTCAGTGAGGTATTAGATTAGGTTCAAAGCCTTCTCAGAGTTTAATATATTAGTTCCAAGATACTTAGAATAGAGTGGGTTTGGGACAACTGAACAGACACATGGCTGCAATTTAACATTGAGCATCTATAAAAACACATAGAAAAGAGAAAGTGTGGATGGTGAATATTTACTTACGACTGCGGCACTCCTCCAATCCCAAAGCCCACCAGGCCCCGCAGCACCAGGATCCAGCTGTACACCGGTGCGAAACCACTGAGGATCCCATAGTAGAGTGTCCATAAGACGCTGATCTTTAGGCCCTGTATTTAACAACCAAGCACGAGGAGGTGAGTTTCTGCTGCAACACAAAGTGACAAAATGCAAAGCAGAGCCTCAAATTCCCTTTATTTAAAGGGAGGTTTGTTCTGCTCTGTTTAAGGCATGCAGACTATGACATCTGTCACCATCATGCACTGAAATACCCACGCTAGAAACATCGGAACGTATTGGAGTAGGAGCTGAAGCCTTACTGTTTTCCTCCCATACTGGTCTGAGATGTTTCCCCAGAGGGTGGAGCTGGACATCATTCCCACAAACACCACCTATGAAGCAGAGAAAAAACCTTCCCCTTAACCACAAGGCAAGTGCAAATATCCATGTGACAGCAAAGAGAATACATGATCTGAATGGGTTTAAACCTACTGAACAGCATCAACTTAACACAACACAAATGGCACCAATAGCTAAAGTGGCATATACTGCGAGAAGGCTCCCCAGACTGGTTGTCTCATCCCTAAGGGCATTGCATGTTTCTAACATCAAAGCATCCTACTTGGAGGTGGTATTATAAGAGCTCTGCTTGCAAAGATCACTGGATGATGCCCCTCAAACAGTGATTGCTTGTGCTCTCTCACAGCTCCCTGTGTGTCTATGTGCAAGGAAGATGAAGTGTGGTGAGAGAGAAAGCTTTTCAAGAAAGATGGAAAACTTTACCAATCTTTGTTCAATTAATCAAATTATTTGACTTTTAGGATGAGGCTGAGTCAATTACATGAAACTTTGAACCCAAAACTTGCAGAATTTCCTCAGTTCTCACTGAGTTTCATTTCTTCAACCTCTGACTTTCAAAAGGGACTCCTAGATTCTTCCAAACCAAAGGCAATCCAAAAGGCCGTGAACAGATTTAACCCTGGGATACAAAGCATGACGTCTGCATAACAATGAGTGCAAAAACCTTACAGAATACAGGAGCTGTCAGCTATTTTTCCTACCGATGTGAGCAATGCAACCTGCCAGCTCGGTAATCGCCACTCACAATGAAGCTGAGGAGCTAGGATACTTAAAATCATCATTTCCATAGCATCTGCCATCTAGAGAGGTGAAAAAGAAACAAGAATTAGATTGACACAGCAGCCAATAATAAACCTTCTTGAAATGAACCCTGTTTCTGCCCTGTGCCATCCCCACCCTGCAGGTGAAGCAGGATAGGCTCAGTGGACGTACACAGCGTAGAGAAACAACACTGAGGTTCTAACTGACATCATGCAATTGACTTTGATAACAATTACTTGCCCATGCTAATCCGGTAATAACAGAGAGCTTCCACTGGAACTTTCCAAACCCAATGGCTTCCACCGCATCTTCCACCAGGAAAGTATCTAGAAAGAGAACAATTCCAGTGCAGAAGTGCATTCCTTTCCTTGCGGAGCCATCCCTTGAGACAGGATTTGCTGCGAATGCAATTACTGGGCACTCTACTGAGATCTAAAATATATAACAGAGAGCTTCTTAGCTTTATACAGTTCCCAGTCAAGAAAAGCTCTATGTTCTTCAGGCATTATGATACACACATATGGTATGTACAGGTTGACATTCAGGTTGTCTAAACCAATTTAAGTCTCAAGGCTTTAACCCCTCCAGCAGTTTAACAAGTACGTTTGACACAGCAAAGCCCACAGCTGGACATCCTCACAAAGCAATAGAGAAAACCACAAACCATCTCAAACAAACTAACTGCTAAAACCAAGCAGAGATGTCACAAGACCCCCAGTCTGTGACTTGAGCCCAGGCATTCCACATGAGGGCACTGAAGCTCTGCACCACTGTAGCATCACTTGTACTTCTGCAGGCACTGTGCCAGCTGAAAGTCTCCATAGAACTGCAGAGTTGATGCCCTGAGTCTTTTGAGAAAATCACTGAGCTCATGCCAGGTTATTCTGGCTTCCCATTGCATCAATACGTTCATAAATGAGTCCCTGGGAAAAGTCATCCTACAAAATGTTAGCATTCCTAAGGGAAAACCAACACTTCTCTTCTGAATCGGTGGTGCCTTCAGGGCAGCCAGCACTGCTCTGCTGGGTGCAAGGAGAGGCTTGGGATGTGCATTCATTCGGTCCCTCTTGTCCTCTAGGCAAGGAGGAGGCAGGAGCACTGCAGAGGCTTCATGCTCAGCCTTAAGGTGAGCCACGTGTAAACCTGGCATTGTTTAAGGAGCTCTGATCAGCTCCAAAGGAACCTAAGTCAAACCTCCTGTACGAAAGAGGCGGTGACAATGGGACACACAACTCCTTCAAAGGGCCTATTACTGCTAATACCAAACCAAACCACACGAAGCATCCCTCAGAGATCGAGGTAACTAAAACATGGGTTTCAGGTGTAACATCGTTTGCCTGTGTTATTGTTATCTTCTTCTATCTGGAGATCTTTAACATCTCTAAACCCAGAGGATTATCCTGGTCGCAACATGACCGCAATGAAGAGGCCAAACCCCACAGGAGAACAGAAACCTACTCACCATCAGTCGGGTTGGCAAATTCCTTTGGCACTGCAGCTCCATCCTCCAGCTCAATCGGCTCTAGCTCCGTCCGAACACCCTCAATCTGAATTTCATGTTCTCCTGAAATGACATCCTCATCCGACCTCGAACTCTCCCCAGTGCGGCGAAACTTGACCACCCTAAGAACACACAGACAAGGATTCATGCTTCAGTGGGTCTTTTCCAGATCATCATAGAACCATGGAATGGTTTGGGTTGCAGGGATCTTAAAGCTCCTCCAGCTCCAACCCCTGCCACGGGCAGGGACCCCTTCCACTGGAGCAGCTTGCTCCAAGCCCCTGTGTCCAACCTGGCCTTGAACACTGCCAGGGATGGGGCAGCCACAGCTTCTCTGGGCACCCTGGGCCAGCGCCTCAGCACCCTCACAGGGAAGAGCTTCTGCCTAAGAGCTCATCTCAGTCTCCCCTCTGGCAAGTTAAAGCCATTGCCCCTTACACATCAGTGTAACTCTCACCTGGGACACTGACAGTTCCTTGGGCTTCAGTGAAAGAGTTCTTTGGAAATAGATAGAGTGAGTCCTGCTACTGCCTCTTCTGACTTCCAACACCCGAGCATTTAATTCTATGACAGAGTAGCAGACAGCCTCTTGAACTACAGCTTAATCCTTTGGTTTAAGGGTCAGCAAAACGAAACTATCGGCGTCCTTGCCAAGTGCAGCTGCAGCAAAGCGACAGGGAATGACATTGGTAAGGGTGAGCTGAAAGACTTTTCCTGCTTGGCAAGATCGCAACTCCTACTTTCTCTTACAAGCTCTGGTGACAATTCATATTCAATATAAGGACAAAGTGATGGGCTATCTCCTCCTGTAAATGGACCTTGGTCCAGTGGTGAACAAGAGGATGGAGGAATGAACACCTCGGTCATCCTCAGTTACAAAGAGAAGTCTTGGCCGCCACCAGCCATTCAGCCCAGTTTAGGATTGCACTCTGGTACAAACACAGTGATACAAACCAGCATCCTCAGGTCCTGGCACATGTATGCAGGATTTCCATGACCCCCTCCCATCTGGGGAGCTGCACACACTCACTAATGATATTCTGGCAGTAACCTGGATGGAGAGAGCAGCCCATTGACCATTTGGTGAGGTTCTCACCTTTAGAACAAGCTGCTTTGCTGGCTTTGAGATGACGGGGGTGATTCCTTCAGCTAAACAGGGCATTCCAAGACCTGCATGGGGCAACTACTCCTTGTGCCACTTAGCAATGCTCTATCTGCAGCAGGGAACTGGAAGCTTTTCTCTGACCTCTACATCTTGGCAGCCAAACAAGAGAGCCACAAACTGTGTTTTCTAAGGTGACGTTTGAAGGTCTCAGACAGAAGAACGCAGAACAAAACCTCAGGCCTCTTTGAAGTGAACAAGAAAGCGCCACTGACTGCAGTGAAGCTGGGGCTTATCTCAGGTTCTCACTGAGGTGTGCAGGCATCCTCCACTCACTTAAGAGATAAACAAGGAAGCTCCTCTGGGTTCAGGTTCTTATTTGGCTCTATTGATAAACTCAAGTTTAAATTCTCTTGGGTTTTAAACCCCAGCTCTCATGGTTTGGAGTTTCTTTTGCTGACCCTATAGGACAAACACAAGTAATCATCACTCTCACCTTAAAACTGAAGACACAATCCTCATACGACCTCCAAAACACACCGTCTCAGCAAGCACACACTGAAACGTGGCTGCCCACAAATGACCTTTCTATTACAAAGAGCAATTAATATCCAAGTCCCATTCATACCTGGTTTAACTACACAGGATGCAAACTTCTCTACATGTGTTTTTTAACGGGATGACTATTACTGTAACTCAGCAGCTGGGTGCAAAGCTCACGGAAGAGATGGACACCTTTTCCCTGGATTTAGGAGGTCTGAAGTGCTGTCACTCCATGGGATATGCCTGGAAGTCATTCATACAACCTACACTGGCAGCTGCTCTAAGCCACAGGCAAAATAAAGGTGCCAACAAAATCCTTCTGGATTCTAAAGCACCCGATCAGAACCCCCCTGTATTTTGTGTTCGAAGTGGACTTTCGGAGCTGACCATGCTGGAGATGGTGGCTCCAGACGCTATACAAGTGACTGACCTGAAAGCTGTAAGCACTCCAAACGCAGCGTGAGCACAGCGCTCTCCGGCCACATTCCCCGTCACAGCAAACACAAATACATGTTCAGCACTTAGGAACTTATGAGGCAAATTGACACAAATGAAGAAAGCAGCACCCAGCGGCATTGACTGCTCCATCCCCGCAGGATTCCTGGCAGCTGAGATGTCGGAGAGAGCTGCATTTGTTTGAGTACATCTCATCACACCCACAGCTTTCTGTGGGTTATTGAGAAAATGAGAATTGGGGAAAATGGCCTCAGGAAATCCTGGTTCATTCCTTCCACTGCCCAGCTGACAGCACCCAAACCAAGGATCTGAAAACAACCGGAGCTCCGGTCCTGTTCCCCAACTTACTGGGAATGTTATGGGACACTTCGCTCCGTCATTGACATGAGCTCATTAATATTTCAAATCGACTTTAAGCATTAATTCCCTGCCTCGAAGTGAATGATTTATGGATAGGAATATGCTTTAAAGCACCTGATAATGGAGCATTAGGAGAACTGTTTTTAAAGGAAGCATTTTGCATTCCTGAGGAGGAAAGGAAATGCTGGTGTGAAGAGGCTTTTATCACCTTTCTGCACAGATCCAGCAACCACATCCCAACAGCAGAGAGTTCTCGGGAATACCAGCATCTTCCTGGTGCAGCAATGTTGGCTTCCCCGAGACATGCAGTGGGCAAATATCGGTGGTACTCACTCCAAAGACACCTCTGCAAAAGGGCTCTGAGCTGCCATCAGTTCATGGCATGAAGGAGGCAGCCGAGAAGATGCCTTCCCCAGCACAGCGTTATTTATGGATGCAATCCACCTTGCAAATGCAATGGGAATGCTTCCTTCCAGATAAAACCCTTTGGGGCTCCCGTGGTTTTATCCCACCCCTTCCCATTTCTACCACCACCAAGTTGGTGCAAAAAATGAAGCTTGAGTGGGTTTATGTAACGAAAGGATCCCTGCGTGCCCCCGGGATGCTGAACCCGGGCAGCTGCACAAGGAAAATGGCCTGCTTCCCGGGGCCTAAGGCACTGCCTCGGGATAATGCTCGGGAAAACCGCCGGGATTCCCAATCCCCCCGCAGCCCGCTCGGAGACCCCGCGCATCCCGCTCCCCTGCCGCCGCTACTCACGGCAGCTGTCTGAGCTGGAATAAATCATCCTCCATTGCCGGGCTGCGTCTGCGGGCGCTGCTCTCATCGCTCCCGCATGGCGGGGCTGGCTGGGGCTGCGGGAGGCGGCTGGACAGCTCCGGCGGCGGCACCGCACCGCGCGGCGCGGGAGCGGCTCCGCTCCGCTCAACCCAGCTCGGCTCCGTCTGGCTCAGCCCGGCTCGGTTCCGCGCAGCCTGGCTCCGCTCGGCTCAGCCCGGCTCGGTTCCGCCCGGCTCGGTTCGGCGCAGCCTGGCTCCGCCCGGCTCAGCCCGGCTCGGTTCCGCCCGGCTCGGTTCGGCGCAGCCTGGCTCCGCTCGGCTCAGCCCGGCTCGGTTCCGCCCGGCTCGGTTCGGCACAGCCTGGCTCCGCCCGGTTCAGCCCGGCTCGGTTCGGCGCAGCCTGACTCCTCCCGGCTCAGCCCGGCACGGCTCGGCTCGGCTATATGTGGCTCGTCCCAGCTCGGTGCGGCTCAGCCTGGCCCCGGCCGGCTCGGCCCTGCCGGGCACTACACGGCTCGGCTCGGCTCGGCACGGCTCGGCTCGGCACGGCACGGCTCGGCTCGGCACGGCTCGGCTCGGCTCGGCACGGCTCGGCACGGCTCGGCTCGGCACGGCTCGGCTCGGCTCGGCACGGCTCGGCACGGCTCGGCTCGGCACGGCTCGGCTCGGCTCGGCACGGCACGGCTCGGCTCGGCACGGCTCGGCTCGGCCCGACCCGGCAGCCAGCCTTGGCCCGTCAGGCAGCCGACGGTCCCTGTCCTGGTCCCGGTCCCTGCCCCGCTGGCTGCCAGCCGGGCTCCCGGCTCAGAGCTGGTCCTCACCCCCTCGGGGCTCAGCCAGTGCCGGCCGCGCATTGGCGGGAGTGAGCCCGGGAGGAACGGAAGGGGCCGGGGAAAGCCGAGCCGATTGGGATGCACCCGCTCCCAGGGGGGCAGCGAGGGCTCTCCCGGGGACACTGCAGGACACCGGGAAGGGCCTCGCAGAAAACCCCGTTATCACAGAGCGCGGGGATGGATCCTGCAGGTGAGCTGCAAGAGGCCACAGAGCGCCCAGTGCCTAAAGGGGCTGCAGGAAACCTGGAGAGGGGCTTTGGGCAAATCGGGATCAGGAAGAGGTTTGGCCTGAGCTCAGACGCATCAAACAGGCTTCAGCTGGTGAATGGGGGCTGTCCAGCTGTCACACAGATACAGTTTGTGACACTCAATATTGAATACTCTCACAGGTTTTAGGACATATCAGCTTGCAGCTGACACAGCTGCGGTTTCAGCTTCCTTAAAACAGAGGACAATTGTTTCATGCAGTTTGTGTCTAGGAGTGGATCTGGATGTCTACACGTAGACACTGGCTCCGTTTTGAGGTATCCCCTGTGGGTCACACAGGACTGTGTGGGTACCTCCGGCACATGAGGGCTCTTTCACTGAATAACAACACCCTAAAAGTGTAATAAAACCCAATTTTAATTGCATGAAATGCATACAGACATTGCAACAGAGTCTCAAAACCATTTCAAACCCAGGCTTTTTCAGAGAACAAGCTTTGAGAACGTGTCCAGGATGTGTTTGCTGCCTCCCTCTGCTCTCTGGTCTCTGTCACCTCTCTTGCCATTGAGGCACAGATCTCCATAAACAACCTGTCTCTTTGGTTCTGCACCCTTTCACTTCTCTTTGAATTGGGTGGTGAAGCCTTTGGGCTGAAGAACCCCCTTGTGCAAGGGATTTGTTGCCATAATGGAGCTGAGGGGTTCCTTTGCAATGAAAGTCAGTCTGGCCCAAAGCAACTAAAAAGCAAAAGGCCTCGGGAGATAAAACTGGTCTGTCACCTTCCTGACTGTCGAGATTTAGGTTTCCTGTTAAAATACAGGTTAAAGAAGCCATAGCTCAATGCTTGATATGATCCAAGAGGTGTGCCCTGATTCACAGGGTGAGATCCTCCTGATGAAGTCAGTGCAATGGGAGGAGTTACTGCGCAGAAGGTTCTGGAGGGGAGCAGAGCTCAGCTCTCACCAGAGCAGCCTGACAGAGCCCCAGGGGCAGATTTATGCCCAGAACATGAGCTCACAGAGACTCGGGGCTGCTTCTTCCCCAAACTTGCTAGAAAAGGGCATTTTTCAAGCAGAGTTTTAGCTTTTGCATTCATTGCCCACGCCGCACCTCTTGGTGTGGAACACAGCAGCTGCATGACTTCTTTCCTAAATAAGGTCCAACTTTCCAGTGAATTGGGGTGTGAGATCCGGTCCTCTGAGCACACTGGTCCCTTTCTCCTGTGTATTTAACGTGCAGCTGTGAGGACGGTACACTGCACATAGACACTGCAGCCGTTGGGATGACTTTATGTCCTCATGCCCTCCTCTTTGCTGCTGCCCTGTTCCTCTCACCCCTGTGCTGTCTGGTCCCTTGCTCTCCAGACTTCTCCCCTCTTGCCACCAGCCTCTGGCACAGGCAGAGCAGCGTCAGGACTCATCCAGGACACACAGACACTGTATGTATATATATATATATATATAGCGTGTACCAGACACTGCGCTATCGAAGGTCATTGGAGCTAACCTGTGTGAGGAAGGAGCCTGTTACCTGCCAGGCCCGCAGAGGCGATCAGCAGCTGCCATCTCGAGGTGCACTCAAAACCTGCATGTGCCAGTGCTGCCTGAAGCGCTCCCGGTGCTCCTCTCCTGGCGCTGCCGTGCAATGCTTCCTGCTCTGCACAACAGCAGAGTGCACCAGTTAAAAACAAACCGACAGCACGAGGTGCAGAGCAGCTGGAGCTGGGCCCTCAACCATGGAATCCCAGCCTGGTTTGGACTGAATGGGATCTTAAAGCTCCTCCAGCTCCAACCCCTGCCACGGGCAGGGACCCCTTCCACTGGAGCAGCTTGCTCCAAGCCCCTGTGTCCAACCTGGCCTTGAGCACTGCCAGGGATGGGGCAGCCACAGCTTCTCTGGGCACCCTGTGCCAGCGCCTCAGCACCCTCACAGGGAAGAGCTTCTGCCTGAGAGCTCATCTCAGTCTCCCCTCGGGCAGGTTAAAGCCATTCCCCTTGGCCTGTCCCTCCATGTCCCCAGGCACCACGTTAACCCCCGGTAGTGCCGCGGCTGGCGGTGAGCGCGGCTCGCTCCGGTCCCGGCTCATGGCGCAGGCCCGCGTGTCCCTTAGCGACCAGCGCCCGCCGCCGCCCGTTGCTAGGGGCGGTCCGCGCTCTAACCGGCCCCCCCCGCGCCACTTCCGGCGTTCCGCTGCCGCCTGCGCTCCGCCGCCAGCCCGCCCGCGGAGCCCTGGTTCCGGCGGGGCGATGTTGCTCGGCGGTGTGGCGGAGGCGGGCGGCGCCGTGCGGCGGCTGCTGCGGGCCGGGGCGGCGGCCAGGTCAGCGGGGACCGACCGAGCGGGGGGCTCAGGCCGGGCCGGGGCGGGAGGGAGCCGCGGCGGCGGCCCGGGCGGTGTAGCAGAGCCAACGGCCGCGGCCGGCCGTTCCCTTCCCCAGGGCCGGGCACCAAGCACCGAGAGCGGTGCCGGGGGTTGGACGTTGGAGCGCGGGGGAGCGGTGTGAGCCTCCGGGGCCCCTCGCCCCGTGTCCGTGCAGGCGGCGGTACCGACCCCCGGTGGTGTTGGTTTGTGTTCCCGTTGCAGGCACAAAGCGATGAAGAACTGGGGCGTTATCGGGGGGGTGGCCGCGGCGCTGGCCGCGGGGATGTACGTGCTGTGGGGGCCCATCACCGAGAGGAAGAGGCGCAGGAGAGGTAGGAGGGCAGGGGCCGAGCCCCAGCACCTCGGCGTGCATGGGGCTGGAGAACGTCCCTGGGTCATAGCGTTACCTCCTGAAGGTGATTTTATCGTGACAGGAGGAACCGCGGTCACTGCCCTGTGCAGAACTGCAGCCGATTGAAAACATAGGTACTGAGCAGAGGGGTCTTGTTACTTATGCGCTGTATTAACTGTACCAATTGGCGTGTCTCATAGGGTCACAGACTGGTCTGTGTTGGAAGGGACCTTAAAGCTCCTCCAGCTCCAACCCCTGCCACGGGCAGGGACCCCTTCCACTGGAGCAGCTTGCTCCAAGCCCCTGTGTCCAACCTGGCCTTGAACACTGCCAGGGATGGGGCAGCCACAGCTTCTCTGGGCACCCTGGGCCAGCGCCTCAGCACCCTCACAGGGAAGAGCTTCTGCCTAAGAGCTCAGCTCAGTCTCCCGTCCTTCAGCCTAAGGCCATGTCCTATCCCTACTCTTATGTTATCCAAAACCTTGCCTCACCAGACATGTTTTCCTGCCTTGTGACACGCTGCAGATAACACACTGCGTTTGGCCTTTTGGAGTGCAAACCAGCTGTGTCCTTACGGACCATGAGCACAAGAGAAGCGAAGGTCTCGTGCTGAGCAGTGGCACAGAAATATTTCTTATCAGTTCCTGGCAGCCCAGGAGATTAGATCACAAACTGCTGATCTGGACCAGAGAGAAAGCTGTACCAAACCGGGCTGAGCCTGCACTGGGGCAGCACTGACCCTGTGGGCTCCTGTAAACTTGCACAACAGGGGCCTCCTATATGTATTTTGTAAGCCAGAATGCTGTAGTTCTATGGTAACTTGCAGGTAATGCTGAGCCTTAGTGTTGCTGATAGAAATCTATTCCTACCGGGAAAAAAAGGGTGTTTTTCCAGGAAAATGTAAAGATACGACACTGGTGTCAAGGAGACCACCATGGATATAAACACATTAGTGTGGTGTCATAAACAGCAGGGTCTTCTGGTTTCCTTGGGTACAAGTACTAAATAAAGTTTTTAATGTAATTTTAATACCTAACTCAACACTTGCTGCTGAAAGACAGCCTCTTTTCCCTACACTTTATGGTGTTAACTTCCTCACTTCTGTTTGTAGGGCTTGTACCTGGCCTCCTGAACTTGGGGAACACGTGTTTCATGAACTCTTTGCTGCAAGGCTTATCTTCCTGCCCGTCTTTCATCAAGTGGCTGGAGGGATTCACAGCACAGTACAAGACAGAGCAGAGCCAGTCCACTGAGCACCAGTACCTGTCAGTCACACTGCTGCGTCTCCTAAGAGGTACTGCAATGTTTTCCATGATGTGATAAACTAAGAAGGAAATATTAAGCATAAATGTTATCGTTCCTCACCTCCTTTCCTAAAGAAAGGCAGCTCCTGTGGCCTTGTATTCTGGTTTTAATTTGATTTTAGTTTAAATATTGAATTCAATGGAGAAACAGCCACCCCAGCATCATGCACATTGCTCTGGAGAAGCTGTTTGACAGTAGGTTGTATAAATAGAGGTGCAACAGGGGTGCTCAAAATGTGGTTATAGAACCCAGTGCCACAGGCTTTAATGCATTTGGTCTTCAGAGTACTAAGGGTTAAACCAGTATGAATATGGACTCAGCATAATTAAATAGGAAAATATCACAGTCAGATGGGCACTCAGAATTCTCTATAAAAAAATGCATTATAAAATAATTAAAGCATTTCTTCCCAAGCTTGCTATTTTACCCAAAATATGGACTATTAAATTAGATGCTTTGTATGACCTTGGATAAAAATGCTAAAGCCTCCAGGCCCCATTTGGTAGCCTGTGTGAGACTTGTCCCTGTGCTGAATTCATGGATCAGCTACCTCCTATTTAAGCACACAACATGTACAAGGAATCTGCTGGCTCACCCTGGCTTTCCTCACAGGGTTTTGTTTTAACCTTCATTGGAAGCATTCCTGTCTTGGGATGTTGTTCATACTAAAATAGTGCCAGTTAAGTGTGTACATTTAACTGATGGAAGGGTGATGGGGCATGTAAAGGTTTCTGTGCCATGTAAAGTACCATTTTTTACCTAATCCACCAGTACAAATTTGTCTTTCTGGACAGTGTTTCTGTTATTAGGATTTATATTATAGTTGAGAAACCGTTCGCTTTGCATAGGTGTTAGCTGAGGAGAATGTATGAGGTCAGTCAGCCTGAGTCAGATGGGAATGGTAATTAATCACATTAGTTTGATGGTCACCATCTACCTGCCCTAAGAATAACTTTCCTGTCATCAATTATATGATTCACAAGTAACATACGGTCTAAATGAAAGGTTTGTGTTGTAACTGTTCTTTGTGGCTCTTGCTGACACTTTTACATGCACTGTCTCCAGCTTTATCCTGTCAAGAGGCAACAGAAGATGATGTCCTGGATGCAAGCTGTCTCTTAGAGGTTCTAAGATTGTACAGGTGGCAGATCTCATCATTCGAAGAGCAGGTGAGTACAGAACTCATGTTAGACTGCCTGATGCCCACCTGAGTGCCCAGATCTGGACTAAAAGAGAATTGAAGCTGTGGTACTAACAGCCCTGAGTGTCACATCTGAACCTTTGCTGTGGTGAAGTTTGCAGATGCACAAATAATCGCTATTAATACACGAGGTGGGCTCTAAGCAGTAAGTTTTCCTGTAATTTCCTACTCCAGTAGTTTGTCAGTGTTCCTTGGGGTATGGTTTGATATCTTTAGGTTTTGCTTCCTCTGACTCTTATGCCTCTATTTAATAGGATGCTCATGAACTGTTTCATGTCCTTACCTCTTCACTAGAAGACGAACGGGATCGTCAGCCCCGTGTGACACATTTGTTCGATGTGCACTCGCTGGAGGTGATGTCTTCTATCAGGAGTCTCATAGGCTGCCTACATTCCTAAGTGTGTCAAGGATAAAGTGTCTGTTTAGACATGGAAGATGTTTCATTATGTTTACAAAGCTGTTCTTTAGTGCTCTGATAGAAATGAATCAACAAGGCAGGGAATGTAAAGCATGAAAAATTATTTCCATAAGGGAATTTACACTGAATTTACAGTGATCCCAGTTTCACGAGGGCTTTTGCATCCCTAAATGCCATTCAATATAGGGATTGAAATACAGCCATGGAACAGCAGTCCATCTAAGCACTCTTATCTGTAAGAGTTGACCCATGAAAGAGGTTTGAAAACTGCAAAATGGACATTTATGGAATAGTCCATTTGGAGGTGAAATTTATCTCAACCTCCAGGTTAGTGGTAAACTTCATGCAGATGGGAAGTTTCTATCACTTTTTGTCTAAAACAGATACAAAAGGGTTATAAAATTGGCTTTATTTTATACTCCAAGACTGAGGATTCTGTAGCTTAAGTACTCACTTCACTAGAATTGTTCTTTTTGTCAATTATAAGTTTGCTATGTGCCTGGTTTTCTGGCCTTCATCAAATATAAAGAGACACTAAGCCCACACGATTGTTCTAATGGCAGAAAAGCATATTAGGTAGGGATGAAATAAGAACATATTTAATACTCAGTGCTTTCTAAGGTAGGGTTAATGAAATCTTTTATCTTCCTCTGTAGCAGCCAGAAATAATCCAAAAGCAAATAAGCTGCAGAACAAGAGGTATGCCTTTTTCCATTCTGACATGTGAATATTCATAGTGTAGTTTATTAAGGGGTTAATATTGATTGATCTTTGTCTGTATTGGACTGAAATATATCTCTTCAGCTGTTAAAAACCCATTAATTATGTGTCAGTGGGACAGAACATGTTTTAGAGCAGTTACTTTTATTACAGTGGACCAAAAAAGTAGAATTACAGCAATGAACACAAGATGTATTGAAAATAAAAGGACAATTTCAACTTTGTGTTTCAGGATCTCTTCCCCTTGTGTCAAATCACTGGAAATCTCCACATCCTTTTCATGGAAGGCTCACCAGCAACATGGTTTGCAAACACTGTGAACACCAGGTATGAGAATATGCATCTGGTAATAGGTGTGTGTGGAAAAGGATGGTTCTGAAACCACCATCCCTTGTTTCTGACATAGTTCGTTTAAGCAGTAAAGATTTGCAGGACTGACAGCTCAGGTTGTTACTTTTTCAGGTACTTCTTACGGTGTTGGTGATGAACAAGAATGTATCACTAAATATACTGAAGAACATTGTGTGAGCCATTCTGTGGGTCTAAGAGCTGTCTTAGCAGACAGAATAATAGCTGAATCTTTAGTGTTCAGTCCCACAGCTACCACGTACTGAAAATCCACTCACGTGGGTAGTGCTTTAGGACTAGCTAGTCATTCCACATGCAGTGGTCAGTTGGCACATGCAAAGCCAGGTTCAGTTGCAGTCTGGTTATCCAGAGGAAGGAGGTGAAGGTAACCTGGATAATTTGGAGAAGTTTGTACTTCCACTTCTCAAAGCCTTGCAAACAAGGGGCAGAAGAGAGGCGAAGTTGCACCTTTGGTACTTGGCACATGGAGGGTTTGACCTAATTCCACTGACCATCATGGACAGCATAGAGCATGCGTTCATCTTGTGTGAGGCTGGGGTGTTTTGGGGTTGTTTTATGTGGATTATCCTAAATTTTAGCTTACTGGATGTGTGAAATGTTTCCGTGCAGAGCCCTGTGAGGTACGATACCTTTGACAGTCTCTCACTGAGCATTCCAGCAGCTGCGTGGGTACGTATCTCTCCCTGACCACAAGCCAGTCTGCCTATTGCCTTGTTGTCACAGTGTTAGCTTCATTAGTCCTTTTAAGATGCTCCAGCCTAAGTGTAAATGAGAAGCTACAGTTTATTTACTTGCCTTTTCAGAAATGATCGTGTTTTGCTAATACAAAACCCGATCACTAACATGCTGTTGTACCAGTGAGTACAAGAAGCATGACTTTGTTGACTCCAGCAGAGTTTTCTGTCTCTCCTGGTGGGGTATTTGCTTCTTTCTGTGTAATTTGAACAGACCAGATCATATCCCGAGGGCTGTTTCTGGCAGTCCTGGCAGCTGACCTTCAGATGCTTTGTCTCTGTGGTGATAGCACACAAGTTACCCAATACAGGCCTTTGGATTGAGTGATTTCAACTGGAGTTGTTTCTGTTTCTTTTTGGCTCTCTGAAAAACAGTGAATGGCAAAACACTGTAGATCTGGGGGGACTCAGCCATTGTTCTTATCCACAGGCTGGAATGTTTTCTGTGTTTAATCCAGGCCAAAGAATAATCCCCATAGTTACATTATCAGTGTTCTACACTCAAAAGCCATTTAGTCAGCTTTCTCAAGAAGTGTGCAATTCTGTAGTTTCTATGGAAGAAACAAGGAAAAATCCTTTGACAAAAGTAAGTTTCGTGCACCCTAAACCTACTCCATGTAATTGTGGTTTTCATTTGTGCTAAGGGTCGTCCCATGACGCTGGACCACTGCCTCCACCATTTCATCTCCTCTGAATCTGTGAAGGATGTTGTGTGTGACAACTGCACTAAAGTATGTCCTCGTCATTTAAGTAACCCTCTAGCTCAGCTGGAAGCTGCTGACAGAGTTAAAGGTTTCAGTGTCTTACTCCTTTCCTCATGACTGTAGGAAAGCCGCTCGCCTGCCTGGGATTTCTTCTATTTAAAATGGAGTTCTTAGCTCACAGACTACTTTGAAGCTTTATTTATTACTAATATTACAAAACTGACACGTATTTGATTCTGTAATTACCAGGTATTATTTAGATAATATCTGGGATAATTTTTTGGTGTGGTGTTTTAAGCAGTTGTCCGTAGTTTGATGACAGCACAGAGCCAGAGTGGCTCATTAGAAAGCCAACAGCAATGGCGTGTGACTACACGCAAACCTGGGCACTGGGCTTGTTCTGTAAATGCTCCTTGTGGCTTGATTTTGGCTTACAGTTCTGATCCATTAGGACAGACCAGCTATTCTTAAAGTTCCTAGAAAACTGCAGGTGTTATTAATGCACCGGGCGTAGTTCTGGATAGAGAACTGCCTTTGTCTGCAGTGTGCAGACCTGCACTATTATGTGTCATCAAACATAGCAGGTAATCAAATGGCTTTATTCTTTTTCTTTTGATTTCAGATTCAGGCAGAAGGGATTCTGAATGGACAGAGCATAGAAAACCAGAGAACAACATTTGTTAAGCAATTAAAGTTAGGAAAGGTGAGGCAAGCTAACCCTCCAAATGTATTTTAAATCCCACTATACAGCAATTTCTTTCTTTCATCTCTTTGCTTGATGTCCAGTTTTCATCCTCAGTGCCATCAATAGTAATATGTACTTATTGATAGAGGTTAACCCTGGCATGACTTTGAATGTCAGACATTTATAACTCCCTGGCCTGTCTCCCTGGTACTCTCTGTGCAAAGCCATTACTTACTGAGTATTAGCCATGTCTTACAATTCACTCCAACAAATTGGAGTGAACATTTCTAGTAGCACATAAGGGAACAGTTCAGTGATGCACTTCCTTATCCACTAGACTCACCAGGTCCTTTAGTATGCTTTTAACTTGCACAGCAGTTTCTTTTCATTGAAAATGGGATCTTGACTTCTTTTCTCTGGAATATTGCTGAAGCTCCCTCAGTGTTTGTGCATCCATCTGCAAAGACTGAGCTGGTCAAACCAAGGCACTCCTCTGAAGCGTCATGAACACGTGCAGTTCAATGAGTTCCTCATCATGGACATCTACAAATACCACCTTCCTGTTCACAAGTCCAGCCAGACTGAGCTGAATCAGAAGAACTCTGAAGAGACAGCACCTGGAACAAAGGATGGGAAAGCAGTGAAACCTTCAGGTACTGTGAAGTAAACCAGATCAGTATTTCTGCATTTCAGTGATAAACCATTCTAATCTGCAGAATGAATGCAGACAGACAGAAACCCCTTTTCCAGCAAGCATTAGGATCCCCTGCTCCAAGTTTACAGTTCTCTTTTGATAATTTAATTTGATCCTTTTAAATATTAAACCTTACAAACAAACAAAAATTCCCAGATAGCCCAGAACAGGATTTATGACCAAAGGATGAGGGCATGTTGAACAGGGAAGTCCTAGGGACTTGCTAGTGATGTTTTCTAAGGCTTCAGGACAAGCATAAGAAGATGCTGGGAATGGCATCTTCTAAGGGATTATGGTATGTCATGAATTAAAGTAAATAAACCACCTTTGTATCCTGTGATGTGTTGCAGGAACAGAAGCACCTGCAGTTATTAGCAATACTAATAGCAGCATTTGAGCTGAGTTACTGTCTCCTTTCTCTTGCAGGTGCAGAACAACCATCAGGCACTAAACCACACTTCGTGAATGGTGCCTGCCCCTCTTCATTTTTAATGTCCTCGGGAACTTTTCCACTTGCTGCGTTCCCAGAATGCAGGTAAGTTAAGAGTTCTATCCTATTGTGTAACTTCTGTCCCTTCCAATTATAGCTTCCTTTATTCTGTCTTTATTCTGTGACTGCACTGTCACTGAATTTCACATTACCCCAGCTTCTGTGTGGAAATACTTGCTTTTCTCTTGGCTGATTTTTGGTGGTTCTCTTTGGCTCCATTTCTCCATGGCAGCAGAATTTGCTGCAAGCAGAACTCAAAATCTCCTTTCTCTGGTTGCAGTAAATCATGGGTTACCTGCTGCAATTTTGCCTTTTTGGTTAAAAGCACAGTTTTCTGTAGTAGCTTTTCTGTCCAGTAACAGTGCTTTAAGAACAGAGTGGTGGCACTTTGGTAGATTTGATGGAACATGCTGTTGCAAATGATGCTGTGCAGAACACAGTAACCCTCTATAGCATACACTCTTAAAATAAATGGTTTTCTTGGGAATAGAATAAGGCAGCACTGCAGTGTGGATACTTGCTGTACAGAAAAGTAATTGCAAGGCAGCGTGTCTCTTAGAGCATCGATTTGCTCTAAAAAGAAACTGCATCTGAAGACAAAGCAACTGGGGCTGCTTCTGGCCCAGGTGTGATGCTGACCTTTCCCTGTTTCTGTGTGTCCTTCAGCTCCCCCGTGTACCTTTACCGCCTGATGGCAGTGGTGGTTCACCACGGAGACATGCACTCGGGACACTTTGTGACCTACCGTCGCTCCCCGCCTTCCCCCCGCAGCCCCTTTGCAGTCAGCAGCCAGTGGCTGTGGATCTCAGATGACACCGTCCGCAAAGCCAGCCTGCAGGAGGTCCTCTCCTGCAGTGCCTACCTGCTGTTCTATGAGCGTGTTCACTCCAGGGTACAGCACCAGAGCTTGGAGTCAAGAGCTGAAGAGTGATGAAGAGAGCAGAAGAAGGACAAAACCTGACAGAACTCCTGTAATGAGATCTACATGGCACCTCCTGTCTGTTATGCAAATAACCCACCACAGGCCCTTTAACCTTCCCCTCGCCTATGGCAAAGGCTGGCTCTTGCCGGGAGTTGTGTTTGTACCAAAGTTGGTCTGCTGATGTTGTGCAGCCCGGAGTAGAGCTGTATTAAAGGAGTATTTATTCTGTTAGGTAGTAATTTTGCCAACATCACAGCTCTGAAACAGACACTGCAAACAGACTTCCCAGGGCTGTGTTCCATGCTCTGACATACATGTACGTTTTCACAGGGAGATGCTTAATCCTACACATTTCACTGCAGGTATTTCTGAACACGGCAGCCCCAGGAGTGGTTGATGGGAAGCTTCTGCTATCAAAGGCAATGATTTAAGAAACAAAGTGCCTTGAGCCTATGTGAAGAGCTACATCACCATTGTCTGAGTCCACTGCGTGCGCTGTGTTCTGATAAATGTCTCGAGATGATGGGATGAACTGCTAATGGAATCAGATCTCGATATCCCAGCTGACTGGTAAAGTAAGGCATCTCTACATAACATGCATGATCTAAAACCCAACTTCCCTGTTCACACCATCTTCCTGATATTGTAGTTCTTCAGACATCACAGACGTACTTCTGCTGATGCAAAGCGCAGTTTCCTTTTTCCAGGAGAAAATATAGAGGGTTTTAATCTATTTTAGCTGAGCCCCTGATTTGTTCTGCCCCTGGAATATGGCTGAACTCAAGAGACAGGAGCGTTTGCTGGTGACCAGTATTATCATTTCCTTGTTACTCTGCTGAATACAGTTGCTTGTAGGATCGACTACAACTTTTAATGCTGTGATTTCAAGGCTACTGTAATTCGTGTTCTAGACTTGCCCTTCCTATTTTAATGCTGAAAACTGCCATTTCTCATAGACCATTCAGATCTGAGCTGTCTGCCTTGCTGTTGAGCTTGTGCTGGCTGTGACTGTGAGCTGAGAGTCCCCTCGGGAAGTTAGAGGCGGAAGTCATACAGCAGCCTGCAAAGCCTGGTGGTGCTGCGTGAGACACAGGTTGCTGCAGGAACAGAAGGGAATTGCACTCTGCTGCTCTGGATTGCGTGAGGTGTAAGAGAAAAGTAAACCCCAAACTAAGCACAGAGGGAGAAGTAGCAAAACCCATCCTTTTGACTGCTTTTAAATGTCCAGGGATGAAGTATGTAAGCTCCTTTTAGCTCTTTTCCATCCTTGTGAGCTTGGAGGAGAAAAAGCATAACTCATCAGACAAGCTTTCACAGTGTAAAACAGCAACTAAGTTTTCCAATGCTAGCAACTGTCTTAATAGTTTTCTAAGGCAACTTTGTACCTCATGTATCCACATTGCTGCCCAAAGCTCACAGGCATCCGGAGCTCCTCCAAGAAACCAGCCAAAATAGGAGTGGTCATGGATACGTATGCAAAACTATTTACACAACTCATCATTCCAGAGTGTGGATCACAATTCCTGCTCCAAGTGATGCTCACAGTACATAAAATAGTCTATAAATCCACTGATGTACTAGTTCCTAAGGAGTCTCCCTGTCTGTGCTAGGCTGTAGCATGGTTTTAACCTTTCTATTTTAACTTACGAAAAAACAACAAGCAAAATACTAGAATAAATAAAAAACACTAGAAGGATGCAAAATGCCAAACAGGGCCATTGACCTAAGAGCTAATGGACTTGTGGAAGATGAAAGCCCTCCCTCCACTCTGGGTAGCTCTGGTGTGCAGCTCTACGAAGTCATGGAAGACAAGACATCAAGCAAAGTACCCAGTTCCAGCAGGTATCCCATTTGTACCTCACAACTTCAGAACATTTCCACTGCCAGCAGTATGTATTCTCTGTTCTCAATGGTCTGTTTAGGGCTTTTAACTGAATTTTGGAGAGGTTCATCTGGACAGGGCACTTGGTTTAGCAAGCAGCAATGCTGGAGGTGGGTCAGAACATATGCCCACAATGGACTAAGCTGTCATTTGTCAGCGTGTACCAGGGCATAAAGCCACGTGTTGCTGCCAGCTTCTATGTTCAGTGTATTTTTCTTTTGTGTAGAGCTGCTTTCCAACAGGGGCCTGTTTGATGAGGATGATAAATAACTGATAAATAACTGCTCCATTGCACCCAGCTGCAGATTTACTCCAAAAGCTTCCTCAAGGGCTGTAAAGATGAGGGTTGAGTTGCCAGCATTGTTCTAGCTTTCACTAGTAGGAAGGAGTAGATGGTCTTGGCTAAGCCCTTGGTGTGAGGAAGGGAGCATCAGCACCTTGGTCCTGAGCTGTGCTGGACACTCCCAGCTCCTGTGAGCATCAAAGACCTGTGCAGATGTTTGCCACCCAACCCTCACCTTTGGAAGCCACTGCGTTCTGTTGCAGGCACATGAGGCTCATCAAACACTGGTGCTTGCTACTCACAAGCTTCCATGGTGGAGAAGGCATTAATAAAATGTGAAAGACCATCCGAGAAGAGCTTCAAGACGACATCCCTGTGTTTGGATTATTCTGTACATTATTTCTGATGTATGATATCATAGTCAAACACTGCACTGCTGTTTGAAGTTGCGTTTTCACTTCAGGGTATTTTTGTAACTGTACAGTAGCAATAAAAGAACAAACTTATTTAAAAACGTAGCTGGTCACATGTGGTAATGTCTTGAAATGAAGACCAAGCTCTGAGCCAAACTGCATTTGGTATGCATGACAGAAACAGCACTTCAAGTTCTCTGGATAAGCAGCATTCATGCAGCTTTTTACCTACACACAGCATTTTCTGTGGCAGAGAGTAGGGAGTACCCACTCCATATCGTCTGAACAGACATTAATTCCACAGTCCTAACAACCCAGCACTGAAGGACGGAGCCCACCACTAATTCAGGTGCTTGTGGCCTGGTTACACAGGGGTCAGGTCACGTTCTCGCTCGGCACTCACCATCACAAGGCCTGTTGTTGGTGACTTTGGAAGGTCCTTCTTCATTTCCTCACGATTCACCATGAGCACGGAAGGGATTGGCTTCCAGGTAGTCAGAATGGATCCCTAGGGATAATCATTCAGAAAAACACTCTCAGAAGGCACAGCCTTTCCCACTGCATTGCCCATGTCAATGGTCCAACCCAGTCTCTCCCCAGAAAGTCATCTTATGCTGCCTGGTTTCTGTGCAAAGGACCCTGTCCCTGCACAGCTTCCTCCTTCCCACTGACCAATATCATTATCCAATATCCAATATCCATTATCCAATATCCAATATCAGCATCCATATCTTAGCACTCCTCATCTTTGTGGCAGTCTCAGTTGTATTTTATTCTTAAAAAATAAGCAAACTATAGCTTATTGACAGAGGAGACAAGAAAGCGTCACCTGTTGAACAGCACCAGCTTCCAATGATCACATCCTGGACTTTATAGTAATTATAAACTGTTTCAGAGGCTACAGACTACAAACTGGCTAGATGAAGATCAGTTGAGAACAAACTTCCTCCTGAGCAAAACAAGGGCCTTGCTCATTAAAAACATGTACCAGCAGAGCTACAGCAGCATTTCACAAAGTATTCCTGGCATTTAAGATCAGCAGTCGCAGTCTTTATTAGCGAGTTACCAAGAACACTGTCTCCTCTCTTGGTTTAATTTGTACTTTGGATCATCAAAGACAGTGAATGACAAACTGAGTTACTTTGGGAAAGAAAGCTTCTATTTTCAGAGTTAAAAGACCCGGAGCTTGATTGCTGAATATTTCATTTCTTGGCTATAGCCATCAATTTCCTAAATGTGAGGTTGACTCTTGGGGTAAGCACTCTCTTGCGGGGGGGCAGACTGTGGTACCAATACACATTGGTGGGGTACTTCATCATCAGCAGGCTCCCATGGGCCAGCTGCAGCTTGATGGGCTTGATGTGGCATGTTGCATTCTTCCCTCGGGAAGCGCAGTGCCTGAAGACAAAGTCCCTGCAAGCTCCGAAGGACACGGATGCAATGGGACTGCGGGGAACCAGTTCTCTCTCGTCATCTCGATGCTCACCTATGTGGTCCTCACCATCTTTGTACCTGTCAAACGAACATCAAACAGCTCCTCAGTGATGTGTCAAGTGTTGCACAGGCAGCTTTCCATCTGCACAAGCTGCTGGGTGCAATCAGAAACCAGACATACCTGTTGATAACCACGAAATTGAAAGTATGTCCTGTGTCGGAGGTGACGCGCTCTCTGATACGGTTCAGAACTGGGATCCATGGCTTAGGGGAGAAGGTAACGCCTGAGTATGTGTACGTTACCTCAGGGTCTCCATAGGTTACCTGCTTCCTTGGAATCTGATGCCATTTGCCAAACACTTGCACTTTTGTCATTTCAGCTGTTTAAAGGAGAAACGAGAAGGATCAAACCCAACTCTGTGTCACCTCTACACAGCTCAACATTCTCTGCATCTGGAGCATCTGTGACTCCAGTGGGACAAGAGATGGACGGTTGTGACAAACTTCAGGTGTTTCTTGAAGCACTCAGGTCTGGCACTGCCTCCCTATCCCACTTGAATGGGATGAATGGGATCAGCACCCATCGCATTCTGCTGCTGAATTAACATGACGGGGGATATCTCATATGGACCAACACACCCCGTCACCATTCCAGGATTACCCCAGCTGCCTTAAAACAGGAATTAAAACACTTGACAAGCACTTAAGCAAAGTTTCACCGTGTGGGATGGGACCTGTGCTTGGTCTTGGCTTCTCAGGGGCACCCTGCACACACCAGGCGCCTGCAGAGGCCCCTCCACACCTCGGCACTGCTGCCCAGGCCACGGGAGACACTTCACGGGGCGGCGGAGCCGTTACCTTCGAAGTACTCCACGTGCTCCTCCAGCTGCTGGAGGATCTCGTCAGCCTCAGCCTTGCCGAAGAGCAGCCGGTAGTCGCAGCTCAGGCCCTCGGCCCGGATCTCCTGCCAGCGGGCTCCTGCCAGCCCCGGGGCGGGCTCCTCCGGCCGCGGCCTCTTCCCGCTGCTCCCTGCATCTCCGCTGGGGCGTTTAACCACGAACCTGTCCATTGGTATTGGTACCGGTACCGGCACGGTGAGACGGCCGAGGACGTCCGCCTCAAGGAACGGGAGAAGCGGCGCTATCGCGCATGCGTCAGTGAGTGCCCGGCTCCCCTCCCTCTGGCGAGACTCCGCCCAGCCCGCGCACGCGCGCGGTTTTGGCGCCAAATCGGCATCCCCCTCACTCGCCGCCCCGCGCAGCGCCGCCGCCACCGTTCTGTCACCACCATGATCGGGCAGAAGACGCTGCACTCCTTCTTCAGCGCCGCGCCGGCCAAGAAGCGCAGCCGCTCCCCGGAGCCGGACGGTGATGCTGAGGTAGCGGGCTGGGGGAGCCGGCGGCGCTGGAGCTGCGACTGGTGGCGGCTGTGGAGGGAGGAGAGGGGCTAAGGGTGGAAGGGGGTCTCGGGACGTTGGTGGCAGTTGGGGTGCGCGGCGCTCGTGGATTTTGGGGTGCGGGGGTGAGAGGAGCGCTCGCTGCGCCGCCGCTTCCAAAAACCCCGCGCTCCCAGCACGCTTGAATGAGCTGCTAATCAAGGCCACGCTCCACTGCCGCCCAATGGATGCTGAGAACCGCTGTGTCGCCACGGTTGCTAGGTAGAAATCCTTTCTGCCGGCCGTGGCGAGCCAGTAGGGAGGAGCGGGCGCTTTGCCGTTTACCAATAGAAAGAAAGAGAATTTGTGCTCCCGCTTGTGGGCGGGCCCCGCGCGGAGCTGCCGCCAATGGGGAGCGGCCTGACGCTGTTTTGCCGCGAAATAGCCGCGTGCGGAGGGTGGTGCTTGATGGGGCCATGATAGCAGCAAGGCTCCTGCTCGGGCCACGGCTGGGCCGCGGTGCCCCCGGGCCGGTCTGCATCCGTCTCTTAACGCGCTGCTTCCAGGTCAGCGCCGTGAAGAAGGCGAAGGCGGCGGGAGATAGGTCGGGGGCGGCCTACCTGCTAAGTCCAGAGCAGCTGGAGCGGATCCGCAAGAACAAGGAGGCGGCGCGGCAGCGGCTGGCGGAGCGGAACGTGCCGCCGGGCTTCGGGGAGAGCTGGCGGAGGCAGTTGGCCGCGGAGTTCTCCAAGCCCTACTTCGTGCAGGTGAGTCAGTGAAGGAGGCGGCCCCCGGCCTGGCGGCCGCTGCTCCCCACAGCCCCGGGCTCACTTTCTCTCCCCGCAGCTGATGGCGTTCGTGGCAGAGGAGAGGAAGCGTTACACGGTGTATCCGCCCCCCGAGCAAGTCTTCACCTGGACGCAGATGTGCGACATTAGGGATGTGAGTAGCGCCGCGGGGTGTGTGTGAGTTGTCTCTGCTGCTGCTGCTGCGTTTAGAACGATGAAAAGGCAGGGCTGGGGGTGTTGGTGTGGTTGTTTGATGCTTGGTCTGTTAAGCAAGTCCCATGTGATGCAGGTGATGCTGTTTCTCTCAGATAAGTCATAAATCCCGGCGTCTCTTTCATCTCTGATAGTTAAACTTTATTGTTTTATTACCTTTATTGGTCATAGAATTTCCTTTATAACTTTAGTTGGACTTTTGCCCTTATTTCCAGTGTTACCAGCTTAATGGCATGCGTGATTTTTGGCTCTTTTACATCTCTCCTGTTTTTAATTGGTCTGTAATGAACTATAATTAAAAAAACCCCCAATGGTTAAGGTAATCCCGTTGCCCATAAACTGTGTCAAAATATCATAGCAAGAGCGGCATAAAACTGAAATGTTAAAAACTCTACTTGGAAAATACCTTAATAAAGGATTTTACTGTGGCTCATGGAAATGTTGGTTTTCTCCACTCAAAATTATCCTCGTAATCTTGGCAGCAAAGCTGTAGGGGTGCTAATCCTTAGTGTTAGGTGGAGTTTACAGTCTTGAACTTGCTTGCAATGAGAGGCGAGTGGTTTAGACTTCAGTTCTTGGGTGGTTTGGGGTGGGTGTTTGTTGGTCTGTATGCTTGGTCTAGGATAGAGTTTGTTTAAAAGCCTTCTGTGTTTTCTTTACCTCTTTTGGGAATTATACGAACAATAATTCAGTGCTAACAAAGGTGTGGTTTCAGGTGAAGGTTGTCATTCTGGGACAAGATCCATATCATGGCCCTAATCAAGCTCATGGGCTCTGTTTCAGTGTCCAGAAGCCTGTTCCACCTCCCCCCAGGTATGACAATGTTCGTTTTGTAAACCCCCTTTTTCAAGCAAATTACTCACAGCTGTGAGCCACATGATTGCTGTGAACTGAGTTGTGATGCTTCAAGCTGAGTTGTGCTTTGCTTATTAAAACCCATTGCTGCAGAAGCGTGGATAATTCTGGGTACTTTGTGGTTCTGAAGAGTGTGGTTGGCTGTAAATTTGCATTTTCAGTTGTGCCGAGACTTCCTTATTTAGCCTCTAGCCAGGCACTCAAAGGGCCTTGCTGCTCTGCTTCTGTAAATGGCTTTATTATCAGAGAATCCTAGAATGGATTAGATTGGAAGGGACCTTAAAACTTCTCCAGCTCCAACCCCTGCCACGGCAGGGACCCCTTCCACTGGAGCAGCTTGCTCCAAGCCCCTGTGTCCAACCTGGCCTTGAACACTGCCAGGGATGGGGCAGCCACAGCTCCTCTGGGCACCCTGTGCCAGTGCCTCAGCACCCTCACAGGGAAGATTCTTTTAAATCCGATTAAAATCAGTACTGTTCTTGCCGAGGGTAAGAGCAATGAGTGGTGCTGTTTGTGTGCTCTTATCTTTAGACATTAAACAGCTTCTGGTGGTTTTTGCTTGCAGCTTAGAAAACATTTACAAGGAATTATCTACGGATATCGAGGACTTCACTCATCCTGGGCATGGTGATCTGACTGGCTGGGCCAAGCAAGGTGAGTTAACATGCTCTATCAATGAACCTGCGGTTTGTCATAAAAAGGCCTTGTAATAAGACAGCCCCATGCTTGGAAACAGTAAAAGACAAAATCCATTCTGAGTACATGCTTAGTGGATGCCATAGATTGAAAATGGAACTTACCATTGCTGTGGGAAGCAGGAAGAAGCAAAGCCCTGCTCTGTTCCATGCTCTTGTGTGTTTGCTAGGGGTGCTGCTGCTCAACGCTGTCCTCACGGTGCGGGCTCACCAGGCCACGTCCCACAGGGAGCGAGGCTGGGAGCAGTTCACGGACGTCGTGGTGTCCTGGCTCAACAAGAACTTGCACGGGGTGGTCTTCATGCTGTGGGGAGCCTATGCCCAGAAGAAAGGCAGCTCCATTGACAGGGTACAGCTTCTCTTCCTTTCCTTCCTCTCTTTTCCTCAGTTGGGTGGACACTAGAGGGCACTTCCCTTACGGAATTGGGGCTTTCTCCCTGCTTGAGCTCTGCTGTCGGATTTAGTTCCCTGTTTGTTCAAGCTTGGCCTTTGCCGGAATTAAGCAATAGAAGTGGAGCAAGTGTAACCTTGTGTTGTCAGAAAAGCCTCCACTTGGGGACAGAACTGTTGCCTTTTCTAGGAATAGCATAAAACTTGCTGTTAGGATTACAGCAGCTGAACAATGGCCAGGGTATTACTGCTGCTTCATGGAGTCCATCCTCTGCTCAGTGGGACAAAAGTCTTGGTCCTCATGGCCAGCCCTTTGGGTGCTCCTGCTGGTGGCTGAGGAGGTGCAGAGGGGCCATCCCACTTGGTCAGAGGGGAAGCAGCCAGCCTTGTCCTAGGAGCTGAAAACAGGAATCTAACGAGTGGTTTCCTCTGGTGCTCCCCAGAAACGCCACCACGTCCTGCAGACGGTGCATCCCTCGCCCCTCTCTGTCAACAGAGGCTTCTTTGGCTGTCGGCATTTCTCCAAGACCAATGAGCTGCTCAAGAAAGCCGGGAAGAAGCCCATTGACTGGAGAGCGCTCTGAGCTGCACTCACCCCGCTGGGGTCTGGTGGCTGGAGACAGCCCCTGCTCAGGGGTTGTCTTGTTCCTGAAGAGCTTCTGCTGACCTGGGAATGAATCTTTGGATGTTGAGCAAAGAAGAAATGACCAAACTGTCAGAAATGTTGTCGTTTTAAAGGGTTCCTTTATTCTGAGGAGCGTACTGATGTGTTGGATGGGTGACTTGCTGCCTAGCGTGAAGCAGAGAGTTGTTTATTACTTTGTGTTCCTTGGTGTGATGGGAACATAGTTCCAGGCTCTTGGGAGGGATGTCAGTTCTCCCAGGTGACACTGTTCAGCTTTTGTAAATAACTTCTGGTGCTGCTTCCCACTGCAAATCCAGGTTTCCTGTTTGGGGAATGGGGAGCTGATGCCGTGCAGAAAAGGAAGATGCTTTTGGGTTTAGCTTTTTGTTATTGCAAGATTTAGCAGCAATATGGGACTGTAAAGACTGTACCCTGTCAGAAGTGTTACTTGGTGTAGCTGTGCTCTCAAGATTTGAGGGTAAATACCCCCAGCAGCCAGGAGGAGACCGTGACCAAGGCTCTAGTGGTGCCCTGAGCTTTTTGTTGCTATTTAGATAGGAACCCCTAAGCTCTTCCATTGTTCTGGGTGTGTTAGCACCTGTCTGACAGGTGAGTTGTGGTGACTGAACTCTGGTACCTGCTGGAGGCACCAGGTTTGTTCCAGCTGATGGGTGCAGGAGATCTTAGAACAGAGGGAGCTTTGTGCTTTGCCTGCATAGGAGCAGACTCGAGCCACTGTTGGAACTAACTGTGGGGCTTCCAGGGTGAAGGCAAGGTTGGAGTTAGCACTTCGGGGCTTCCAGTCCATCTTTGTCTCCTTAATTCCTTTAACTGAAGTGCCTTGTTTGGGAATTACATCACTTCTTATAGAAGACTCCTATAAGGCTTTTCCTTGGCATTTCCTTGACAGGCAACACTAGTGCAAGGGAAGTCTATAGTTTTTGGGGAGTGGGGGGTGGTACTTCTTGTTTATTTGGGGTTTTCCCCAGTTTGGGATTTTTTAAAAATAAAAACTGCTCAGTTTCTGTTATGGTGTGATCAAACTGGCAGGAAAATGGCAAAGGGGGGTGCCTGGGGTAAGGCTCTGGCTCAGTGATGGGTGCTGGCTTTGGGGGTGTCCCTGGCTCAGTGATGGCTGCTGGCTTTGGGGGTGTCCCTGGCTCAGTGATGGGTGCTGGCTTTGGGGGTGTCCCTGGCTCAGTGATGGCTGCTGGCTTTGGGGGTGTCCCTGGCTCAGTGATGGCTGCTGGCTTTGGGGGTGTCCCTGGCTCAGTGATGGCTGCTGGCTTTGGGGGGGGATCCCCGCTCCCCCCTGTGCAGGCGAGCCCCAAGGAGCAGGCTCGTGTCCTTGCCCTCATCCCCATGGCCAGGCACAAGGCCAAGGCACCTTTGTCCCCCAAGGCTCGGGTGTCCCTGCCGGCCATGCCTGCCCCCCCTCACCCTCTCCTCCAGCACAAGTTCTCCGGGCACGTTCGCACACAAACATCTCCGCTTGACGTTACCGTCACGTGCGGGGCTGGCACCGGCAGCCGGGGCACCCGTGGGCTCCGGGCCTGCCATGGACGCCCTGCCTGGCTGAGGGGACCGGGGCAAGGAGCCCGCATTGCCCGTGTTCATCGCACCCACACGGAGCGGGGACCCGCGGGCTCGGCACCCATGGTGAGCGTCGGTCCTTTCCCCATGGGAAGGGCTCAGGGTTGAGGGGAACATGGGGTTGTGGTGGTTCTCCCTCAAGGCCATCCCTGGCTTTAATGGCTTGTGGAGATTGGGGGGGATCAGTTTAAGGGTGCCCCCTCCGTGTGGAGCTGGGTTGGGGTCAGCGGGGCGGCCTCACTGCCCTCCTGAGGATGCTGTGGGGAGCTGGGAGCCATTGCACCCCCTTCATGCTGTGTGAAGGCAGAGCAGTGCCGAGCCCCCTCCATGGCCCCCCCTCCATGGCCCCCCCTGCCAGCCCCGCTCTTCGTCCGGGGAGTAAAAATAGCTCCGGCTGAGCCGGCAGGGCCTTGGCACCGCTGTGGGGAGCGATGGCGGCCTGGGCGCTTCGGGGGGCTGCTGTGGCGGCAGCGCCGGGGGGGCTCTGCGGGCGCCATGACGGGGTGTCCTCCCCAGCACAGGTGAATGCTGGGGGCTGCCGGGCTCCTGCTGCTGTGCGCACGCCTCATCTCGACCAGGATGTCCCGCGCTCGTCCCGAGGAGGAGGAGGAGAGGCCGGAGCAGCCCCCGGCGGCTCCCAGCACAGCCAAGCCTCCGGCCGGGCCGAGCCCCCCGGCCCCCAGCGCGGTGCCGGAGGCCGGCAGGGCCGCGGGGGGGGAGCAGGAGCGCATCGCCGTGTACAACCCCGCGGCGCTGCGCCGCCCCGCCATGGCCAAGTTCGTGCTGGGCTCCTTCGAGGACAGCACCTCCGATGAGGAGCCGCGGGCCGCGGCCATCAGGGTGGGCAGGAGGCGCAGCAGCCTGGCCGGGGCGGGGGGCACCGAGCCCGCCGCCATCGCCACCCTCCTGGAGTCGGACGGCATGAGGTAATGAGAGCGGGGTGAAGGCGCCGTGTCTGGGGTGGGCAGGTGCTTTGTGGGTGTGTTTCCCAGGGCCCCTGTTGCTAACATCGAGGTGCGTGTGTTGGGCTCCTCAGAGCCCCCAACTGATGCCCTTACCCTGTTCCTTTTGACTTGATGCTGCATGAAGAGCCCTGCTGAGGCTGATGGCAGCATGCCGTGATGAGCAGGCACACCCGGGCGCTTTGTGTGACAACTGCACTACGTGCATGAGTGCGGCAAGGCTTGGGGCAAAGACTGCTCCATTAGAGTGGTTTTTGGGTGTCAAAGAACAGGGTGGGAAGTGCTTTGGGGGTGCATGGTGCTCCTTCAAATGCTGCTTCCCCGGCACTGTGGCCAAATCATTGAATTACCCCTGGTTTCTCACACCTTCCTCTCGTTTTGCTGCTTCCCTTTGCCTCTGTGCCATATCCTGGTGCTGGGAGAGGCTGTGCTGATGCACCGCCTGCAGCACTGGTTGGCATAGGATGGGTGTACATCAGGGAGTGGGGATTTTCTTGCCTGGCAAGGCAGGATTGGGTTGGTTGCAGTGCGTGGAAGGGCTGCAGTGGGCACTGTTTGTGTTTCCATGCATTCACCATCCTTCAGGTGCATGAGCATTGCTGGGGGCATGCCATGGGGTGTATGTGGGCCTTTTGCACCTGCATGTGTGCACTTGTGCATGGAAGTGTTGTCCTGCATCCTCACGGATGGATCCCACAAGGTCCCTGTCCTGCTGCCAGCTTCACTTCGCTTGTGCTGTAAGGGAGGATGCTAACACATTGTGCATGGGGAAGCACAGCATCCCATGAGGAGTGGGGTACATGGGGTGCTCCTATGCTGCTCCTGCTCTTCCTCTGCCCTTACAACCACTGCAGGTGGATTACTCAAGGCAGAAAGGGAGCTCTTTGGTGCTCTTGTGATGAGCTGATGAAAAGTGAATGAGCTTTGCTCTGGGGGTAGCTTCCCACACAAGCAGAGCTCCCAGCCCTTTGAAGTACAAAAACCAAAGTGCTGCTGCTCTGCTCGCCGTGAAAAGAAAAGACCTTTTGGGATGCGTGCTACAAAACGCGATGGTGTCTTCTTGCCTAGCTGAGGTTTTAGGGGTTCCATGCACAGTGCAGCTGTTGGGGTATCTCTGCTGTGATAAACCTTTCCCTGCTCAATGCGGTGCTCCAGCTACTTGGAAAATACCCTGGGTGCAGGGAGAGACTGGGACATTTCCCAACATCCCAGAGGTTTCAACACGTTTCCCCTTAAAACCAAACCACACAAAGTGCTACTCGTGTGAAACCTGCTCATTCAAGGGGGGGCCTGGCCCTGCTGCCTTTGCTTATTCATAGCTCACCCACGGGGTAACAATCAACAGCTCAAAACCCGGCTGAGTTAGGAAGGGGGGGAATGTGAAGCTGTTAATTAAAATAGAAAGTTGTTCCAAGCGGCAGGCAGGGCCGAGGGGAAGCACATGCCCGGCTGCCGGGGAGGGTGCCAGGCCAGACCCTCCTGTGCCCGCCGGGCCAGGAGGTGGGCGGTGCGAGGGCTGCCTTATAGCCCAGCGGGGCTGCAGCCCTGCCGAGGGGCTGCTCCGGTCACCCCGCTGCGGGGATGCACCATGGGCTGCGGGACAAGGAATAGACCCTGGAGGGCATGGGAATGCCCTTGGTGGAAAACCACGGTTGGGGTGAGTGTGGCCGGCAGCGTGGTGAGCTCGGGAAGGAGGCTGGGGGCTGTGGAGCAGGCAGCAAGGGCTGGATGGGGTCTGCTCCGGCAGGGAGCTGTGACTGCAGGCTGTGTGAGAGCAAATTCCAGAGGCAGCTGCGGGAAGCTGTGCATCAGGCTCTTCCCAAGGGTTCCTGCTCCCCCTTTGGTGACCTTAATGCAGCTCGTAGGGGTGTCTCTGGCTGCACCCCTTGGAGACCTGCTGTTCGCCCCATGGGGTTTGGAGGGAGCAAACCTGTTTTGCCTCGCATGGGCACTGAGAGAAGGATGTTCCATGTCATCCCATGTACCTGTTGTTTTTCCTGCTACTCGCCCCACTGGGCACTCTGAGTGTCCTCTGGGGATGTGGGGAACAGATACAGCCCTGCAGTGGGGTTTGGTGTGAATAGGGAGCTGGGGAGGGCGGTTGCAGCAGACCTTGGCTGCTGTAAAGGGGGGTTTGTGCATGTAGCGCCCTGGTCTGTGCTCTGTCCCTTGGCAGTCTCCCTGCTCCAGAGTGTTTCCAGCAGCAGATGGGGGGTGTTTTAATTGCAAAACACACTCTGCTCACCCCAGATTTCTTCCCCCATATAACTCGGCCAGCACCAGTTTTCCTCTGCAGCACTGCAGTGGGTGGTAAATGTCCTTGAAGAGATCTGGTGCACAACAGGGAGCTGGTGGTGAGGAAGGTGAATCCCGGTGTTCCCGCGTGTGTCAGCAGGGTGAAGGGTTTTATTGCTTTCCTTGGAAGAAACAGCAGAGGGGCACAGTCTGGTCTCCAGTGCCTGCTCCTGCCCCACTCTCTGCAGATCCCAGCCCTGGGAAAGCCGGAGCCAGCACCAGCATGCACTGTGCCTGGTGGGGGCTTCCCCCTATGGCTGTGGGCTCGCTGATGCCCATCATGTCCTACTGCAGGCCTAGCATGTCTGGCTCACATCTAGCAAAGAAGGGACGTGAACACAAGAAGATGGATCTGCAACGGGACTTCACCGTCGCCTCGCAGGCGGAGTTCGTCACCCGCTTCGGTGGCAACCGTGTCATTGAGAAGGTCTTTCCCTGCACCCCTTTGCCTGGGTCACTGAGCAGCGAGGAGAGGTTCCAGCCTGACACCCCCTGTCCTTGTCGCCCCCCCAGATCCTCATTGCCAACAATGGCATTGCTGCTGTGAAGTGCATGCGCTCCATCCGCCGGTGGGCCTATGAGATGTTCCGAAATGAGCGGGCCATTCGGTTCGTGGTCATGGTCACCCCCGAGGACCTCAAGGCTAATGCAGGTAGTTCCTAAAAGCAAGTTCCCCACCGTGCGGCTGAGCTGGGGCAGCCCTTTCATCTCCCTGCACTGCTGCCTGGGATGTGGGGGCTCAGCACCGCCCAGGGTCACACACTGGCCTCCTGTGCAGCCAGATTGAGGAGTGAGTCATTCCTGCACCCTCTCCAGCCTCTGTGGGATGGAGGATTTGGGGAGGGGGTCCAAGGGGCAGCGTGTGAGTGGGGCGAGGCTGCAGGGACTGTCTCCATCTATTGCCATGTGCTGTCTTGCAGAGTACATCAAAATGGCAGATCACTACGTGCCTGTCCCTGGGGGGACCAACAACAACAACTATGCCAATGTGGAGCTGATCGTGGACATTTCCAAACGGATCCCAGTCCAGGTAAGAGCGGCTCATGGGCCTCCCACCCCTTTGCTGAGGGGAGCTACGAGGGCAGAAGGGGCACTTGGAAACAGGGTGATGTCCCTCTGTGTGGAGCTGTGGCCGACGGGAAGATGCCAGGCAGGAGGTAACAGCTCAACTGCTCCTTCTCTTGTGCCAGGCGGTGTGGGCTGGCTGGGGACATGCCTCGGAGAACCCCAAGCTGCCAGAGCTGCTGCAGAAGAACGGGATAGCTTTCCTAGGTAAGGTCTCACTGCCTCCCCTGTGCAAAGGGAGCAGTGGGCACTGGGCTAGTGTGCGCACACGTGGTCACTCCCTGTTTCATGTGTCTGGCATGGCAGTCCCCAGCCCAGTTTCCTGGAGCTGTCTCAGGAATCCCAGTTTTCTGGGTTTTCCCTGTAATCCTCATGCTGATGCAGCATTCACAGAGGAACGTTGGGTGGGAGCAGACCTCATGGGCTTCCCAGCCAGGGGACAGCCTAGAGAAGGGTCAAGCTCCCGCAGTTTTGGGGGTTTCCCCATGCCCCCACTCTTTGCAGAAGGGCTGGCTTGGTGGGGAGCAGCTTTCTGCAGCATCCACGCGATGGGGCCAGCCTCGCTGGTGGGGCTGGCCCAGCTCTCACCCCTTCCCTCCCTGTTTGAAGGTCCCCCCAGTGAAGCCATGTGGGCACTGGGGGATAAAGTCGCTTCCACCATTGTGGCTCAGACGCTCCAGATCCCCACACTGCCATGGAGCGGGAGTGGTAAGTGCCTCCTCTTCCCCAGCCCCCCCCATTTCCCTCCTGCCTGCCTCTTCTGCTCCCCCAAAGCAAGCACCAGGGCTGGGGCTCCTGGCCTGGCAGAGCAGCTGCAGATATTGGGGACCCTCCTGCAGCCAAGCAGTTTCTGTCTTGAGGAAAGGATTTTTTGGAGACAGGGTGCATGGAAACAAGGGAAATGGCATGTGCCAGCACATGGTCCCCAGCTCCAGGGCACAGCCAGCATGCCACCGCAGCCATGCCACCCTGGCCTCAACCGTAGCCCTGACTGTGCCCGCAGGTCTCCTGGCCCAGCGGTCAGAGGAGGGCCAGAAGCATGAGCAGATGATCAGCATCCCCCTCGAGACGTATGACCAGGCCTGCATAAAGGATGTGGAGGAAGGCCTGGAGGTAAAGCTCATGGGAGGAGGTAAAGCTGGAGGTAAAGCTCCACTACTATTCCTCATTGCAGCCTGCATGTCCTGGCCGTTTTGGCCTCCAAGCACACGTGACTGTGATGCAAGGCTGTTTCAGCAGCAGTTTGTCCCTCTGCATGGATGTGACTCAGGGCAATCCTGCTTGGGGATGCATGGGGCTGGTGCAGGGTGGGCTGTTGGGGTCCAAAACACTTCAGTCACCCCAGTACTTGATCTGCCTTAGGTGGCCAAGAGGATTGGTTACCCACTGATGATCAAGGCAGCAGAAGGCGGTGGGGGCAAAGGCATCCGGAAAGTGGAAGCAGTGGAAGAATTTGGCACCTGCTTCCGGCAGGTAAGAGATGCCCAGACCACCCGTTCCCATCCCCATCCCATCCTGGGGCATGCAGCAGGGTCCTGCTCCCACCCCAGGCTCACCCAAGACCTGTCTCCATCCTGGGATGAATTCTGGGGGGCGATGCCAGAGCACAACCCTGTCCCAATGCAGGTGCAGGCAGAGGCCCCCGGCTCCCCCATCTTCCTGATGAAGCTGGCTCAGCACGCACGGCACCTGGAGGTGCAGGTGCTGGCTGATGAGTACGGCCACGCCATCTCTCTCTTCGGCCGAGACTGCTCCATCCAGCGCCGGCACCAGAAGATCATTGAGGAAGCTCCCGTCAGCATCGCAGCACCCTCTGTCATCGAGGTGATGGAGCAGGTGGGTCTTAGGGCAGCAGAGAGCCTCAGCCCCTGCTTGTCCGTGCAAGGACACGGCTGCTTGCTCAGGACACCCCGATCCTGGTGCAGTGGGCAGAGGGTCAGTGCTCCCCGTGGTGGTCTCGCCCTGTCCCGCAGTGTGCGGTCAGCCTGGCGCAGAGGGTGGGTTACGTGAGCGCGGGCACTGTCGAGTACCTCTACAGTGAAGATGGGAGCTTCCACTTCCTCGAGCTGAACCCACGCCTGCAGGTGGAGCACCCTTGCACGGAGATGATTGCGGATGTGAACCTCCCTGCTGCCCAGCTGCAGGTACCTGAGTGCACCTGTGTGACTCTGGGGCCTTTAGGTGAAACAGTCTTGTAATTCAAGAAGAGAAGTGCCTGGCAGAGGGAAGTCTTGATCTCACAGCTAAAGCCCTTTTTTCTTGCACAGATCGCAATGGGCATCCCTTTGCACAGGATAAAAGACATCCGGGTGCTGTACGGGGAGAGCCCCTGGGGAGATACATCCATCGACTTCCGCAGCCCCACCAACACCCCTGTGCCCAGGGGCCATGTCATTGCTGCCCGGATCACCAGTGAGAACCCCGAGGAGGTGAGCCAGGGGATGGGCTCTTGTGCACCGGGTGGGGGGACCCTGCCTCTTGTGGGATGAACTTGAACTTCCCCAGCTGGACAATGTTCATGGGCACTAAACCCATGGGACTGGGGATAAATGATGTGGGGGTTTCTCCATGTCTTTCTGCTCTGTCTTCACTCAGGGTTTCAAGCCCAGCTCGGGGACGGTGCAGGAGCTGAACTTCCGCAGCAGTAAGAACGTCTGGGGGTACTTCAGCGTGGCAGCAGCTGGGGGGCTGCATGAATTTGCTGATTCCCAGTTTGGGCACTGCTTCTCATGGGGAGAGAACCGGGAAGAGGCCATCTCGTGAGTGTGACGGGGCAGGGTAGAGAGGGGGTGTCCTTGGGCAGATTTGTGATCAGTGCATGAGCCAGGAAAAGTTGCTTTTTGTCTCAGAGGACCAGAATGGTGCCACTGCGCTGAGCTCTGTTTGTGCTGCAGAGGCTCTGTCCAAAGCCACAGTTTTCGGGCTATGGTGGTGCTATGGCCCCAGCACATCAACCTGATCCTTGAAGACACATTTTGGTGATCTGCTAAGCATGTGCTTAGTGCCAGTGAGCAAGTGTTCGGTCAGTAATTGGGTGACCATGTAATGAGTGTATCTGGGGTATGTAAGTGTTTGAAGTCCCTGTGGTTCCCTGGTTTCCTCAGCTGAAAGCCAAGCACCACCTCATCAGTCATTAATGGAGGGTTTTGCTCCCTAAAGGAACATGGTGGTCGCCCTGAAGGAGCTGTCTATCCGTGGGGATTTCCGGACCACAGTGGAGTATCTGATTAAACTGCTGGAGACAGAGAGCTTCCAGAACAATGCAATAGACACGGGCTGGCTGGACCATCTGATCGCTGAGAAAGTGCAGGTAGGGAAGAATGGCCCCTCGGGGTTGTCACTTCCCTTCTGGTGTGAGACCCAAGCACTGTTCTCTTTCCTCCTCACAGGCAGAGAAGCCGGACACGATGCTGGGTGTTGTCTGTGGTGCCCTGAATGTTGCTGATGCTGCCTTCAGGACGTGCATGACCGACTTCCTGCACACGTTAGAGAGGTACAGAGCGGGGGCTGTCTGGTGGGGGCTTAGCTGTAACATGAGCTCAGTGGGCACAGGGAATGCATGTCCTAAAGGGTGGCCTCTGCAAGCCTGGAAACCCAGGAGCTTCTCTCCCTGGGCCATCTTTCTTGGTGCTAAAGCCCTGCAAATCTGGAGGCAACAGTCAGGAAATGGGTATCTGCTGTGACTCAGAGCTCCAGCTTCTCTGCTGCTGCTTTATCTGGAAAGGGGGGGAAGTTTCCCATGGTTGGGAAAACAGCTTTCAAGGGAAAGCAGCTTGGCTGAGCACTGCTTGGTTTTTTTTTTGCTCTTGAATGTCAAGGTTATTCCTCCAGCCCTGGAGGACACCCGGGGCTCTCCCCCAAGCCCTTATCTCAGTGTTGTGCCAGCTTCTGGCCTGTCTCCAGCTGCATTTTTGTGAGGTGCTCATGTGGGTCATGTAAAGCAGATGCTTGTCCCCTGCGGTCACCTTGGCACCCTCCGGCATGGCCTGAGGCCAGCAGGGATGCTGACACCTCACACACTTGGCTCCGTGCAGGGCAGGCGGCACTTGTGGTGCCTGACCCGTCTGCTGTGTTCCAGGGGGCAGGTCCTGCCAGCAGCCTCCTTGCTGAACATGGTTGATGTGGAGCTCATCTATGAGGGCGTGAAGTATGTTCTCCAGGTGAGGATGGGGCTGTGCTCCCCTCAAACCAGCCACAGCACTTCGGGACAGGGATGTATGCTCCTGTCCTGAAGGAGAAAGATTTAATCAATGTGAGGTTGTCCTTTAAAAATATGCAACATAAAAAAAGAAGTTAATAACCTCATTTTAAATAGACATTTTTGTGAGTTTAGTAAAGGACTGCCTCTTCTTGCTTTTAAACCCTATTAGTTGAACTTTGTGCAAAAGAACCCTACTTAAAAGGAAAGCAGCCAGTGAACCTTGAGTTAAACCAGCTCCAGGCTGTGATTTGAAGCAGGTCTTTGGTTCAGCCTGAGATTGCTGCCTCCTGCCCTTGTGGCACAGCCCCATCCCATGGCAGCAGGCTGCTCCTGTGCAGACCGTTGCGGCAAGCATGGAGAGATGCTCCTTACCCTCTGCCATTTCCACTAGCCCCCAGAAGGCTGTTGCACGTGTTCTGGGGGTTGCACTGAGGGTTCTCACCAGCCATTGCCCGTAGGTTGCCCGTCAGTCCCTGACGACGTACGTCATCTTCATGAACCGCACTTACATAGAGATCGACGTGCACCGGCTCAATGACGGCGGGCTGCTTCTCTCCTATGATGGCAACAGCTACACCACCTACATGAAGGAGGAGATTGACAGGTACCTCTCCACCGGGCCCCCAGCAGCCATCCTCCCTGACCAGGAGCTGGTTGGTGAGACCTTTCCCTCTCCTTAAGATACCGGCTCACCATTGGCAATAAAACGTGTGACTTCGAGAAGGAGAAGGACCCAACGGTGCTGCGCTCGCCCTCCGCAGGGAAGCTGCTGCAGTACACGGTGGATGATGGTGGCCATGTGGATGAGGGGAATGTGTTTGCAGAGATTGAGGTGAGCTTTGCAGGAGAGCCTGGAGGAGCTCTGTCCCTGCAGTGCTGGTAGACAGCAAAGCTAATATGCTGCCACGATGCTTGAGGAGCTCTGAAGCAGGTGGGTGCTGCTCACTCGGTGACCATGTCACCTATCCTCACCCAGGTGATGAAGATCATCATGACACTGACTGTGGAGGAGTCCGGGCGGGTGCGCTACATCAAGCGGCCAGGTGCGCTGCTGGAGGCGGGCTGTGTCATAGCCCGGCTCGAGCTGGATGATCCCACCAAAGTGAAGCCTGTGAGTCTGCCTGGGGACAGCTGTGCTGCTGTCCCCTCCAAGTGGACATTCAGTGGGGATAAAACAGAGGAGTTGCCCTGGCTGGGGCATGAGCAGGGTTGTGTCTCCATACTGGCACAGAGTGGTGCTTGCATGGCCATGCTGCATCCTCCAGCTGGCTGCATTGGGGCTCAAGTGGCTGCTGTGTGTGCAGTGGTGTTGCTCTGCATAGGTATCACTTGTGTGCTTACTTAGTGTACAGAAGCTCATATACAGGTTTTAGTGCTCTATCTACATCTCCAGTTTTTCTGTGTTGTTTTCATGAAGGGGAGTAGGCAGAGACATGAAGCTGCACGTTTTGTGCTTCTGCTGTATCTAACCAAAAGCAGACTCTGGAGGGGTTGTGCTGGTTTCTCTGGAGCAGCTGCAGCTCTTGGGGGGCTCTGTCCCATATGAGCAAGGACATTGCCCATCCCACCTCTCTCTGCTCTCTACAGGCTCAGCCATTCACAGGGGGGCTCCCACCTCAGCAGACCCTCCCCATCACTGGGGAGAAGCAGCACCATGTTCTCCGCAATGTGCTGGAGAACCTCACCAATGTCATGAATGGGTACTGCCTGCCTGAGCCCTACTTCAGTGCCAAGGTGGGTACAGTGCAGAGGTGGTTGGTGTCCTGCCCCGCTGCCTCCTGTTTGCCAGGATGGCAAGGCAGGTGTGTGGGTAGCATCAGCTTCTGCTCCTCACAGGTGAAGGAGTGGGTGGCCCAGCTGATGAAAACCCTGCGGGACCCATCCCTGCCCCTCCTGGAGCTGCAGGAGATCATGACAAGCATTTCAGGCAGAATCCCGCTCTCTGTGGAGAAGTCGATCCGGAAGGTGATGGCACAGTACGCCAGCAACATCACCTCCGTGCTCTGCCGCTTTCCCAGCCAGCAGGTGAGAGCCATGGGGCTGCACCCCTGGCATGGCCTTTGCTTCCTTTTTATTGTGAGTTTCTGCCAGAAATTGTCCTGCCAAAAGATGTTATAAAGCACAGAATCCCAGCCTGGTTGGGGTTGGAAGGGACTTAAAGCTCATCCAATTCTAGTCGCCTGCCGCAGGCAGGGACACCTTCCACTAGAGCAGCTTGCTCCAAGCCTCTGTGTCCAACCTGGCCTTGAACACTGCCAGGGATGGGGCAGCCACAGTTTCTCTGGGCACCCTGTGCCAGCGCCTCAGCACCCTCACAGGGAGGAGCTTCTGCCTAAGAGCTCATCTCAGTCTCCCCTCTGGCAGGTTAAAGCCATTCCCCTTGTCACTGCATCCCTTATCACAAGTCCCCTGAGCTGCACGCACCCTGTGCCCTCTCCCTGCAGATCGCCAGTGTGCTGGACACCCATGCAGCCACACTGCAGAGGAAGGCTGAAAGGGAGGTCTTCTTCATGAACACACAGAGCTTGGTGCAGCTGGTGCAGAGGTGAGCCTCATCCTGTCTGTAACCCCCCTGGTGTCCCCAGCACTGCCACCACCTCGCAGCACGCTGGGCTCTCTGCTCCCCAGGTACCGCAGTGGCATCCCAGGCTACATGAAGGCGGTGGTGCTGGACCTGCTAAGACGCTACCTGCAAGTGGAGACACAGTTCCAGCATGGTGAGGGCTGAGGGGCTGAAGGGGTCTGGGGGGGTCCTCTGAAGGTCTACAGGGCTCACACCGTGCTCTGTCCCACAGCTCACTATGACAAGTGTGTCATCAGCCTGCGGGAGCAGTGCAAACCCGACATGACCCCGGTGCTGGAGAGCATCTTCTCTCATGCCCAGGTGGCAAAGAAGAACCTGCTGGTGACCATGCTAATTGTGAGTACAGCCCCTGCCCTAAGGCACCAGAGGTAAAGGCTGGTGGTGGGGCAAAGGCTGTAAGCCAAGTCAAGCTCTGTATCTCTGCAGATGGGACATGGCTGTGGGTGGCTCTCACAGCCCTGTGCTTTCCCCTTGAAAGTGTGTGGACACCTGGAAAACTGCTTTCCTGCTCCTCTGTTTAATGCCCAGGGTTTGGGGATTGCATTGTAGTGTCTGCCTTGTTAGTTGGACTTTATCTCCCCTCTGTAGCATGGCATTGCTGCACTTGGGTCAAAGAGCAGCATTTGCCCATTTTAGCTCCTCAGATCTTGTCCCCCAGGTGCTGGGGATGTGGGAAGAAGCCATCCTGTGGTGAGGGGCCTGAGCCAAGCCATGGTGGTGTGTGCTTTGCAGGACCAGCTCTGTGGCCGTGACCCCACGCTGACAGATGAGCTGACAGCCATCCTCAACGAGCTGACGCAGCTCAGCAAGACCGAGCACTCCAAAGTGGCCCTGAGAGCCCGGCAGGTCAGTGAGCACCTTGTCACCCTGTCCCCATCCCTGTCCCCATGCCCTGTGCTCCCAGCAACCTCTCCTCTTGCAGGTGCTCATTGCCTCTCACCTGCCCTCCTATGAGCTGCGGCACAACCAGGTGGAGTCCATCTTCCTCTCTTCTATCGACATGTACAGACAGGAGTTCTCCCCTGAAAACTTGAAGGTTGGGAATTGTGCTTTTTTCCACAGTTGGAATTTAGGTGGCTTTATGAGGTGCAAGGGGTTTAGTCTTAGAAATAGCCCAAAAAGCAATCAAAGCCTCGCTGCAGTGTTGGTGCCTGTGCGGAGGAGAGGAGAGGGTGCCATCCATTGCTACCAGGCCCTATCCCCTGTTCCTCTCCCTGGTTGGTGGGGGACTGATGCGTGGATCTATGTCTGGGTCTGGCAGTGTCCCTGTGATGGACTGGGTGTCCCATGACCAGTCCTGCACAGCCCCATATGGAGGGACCCCTCTGGAGCATTCCTCTGCCCTCCTGTGATGGAGCTCAGGGCTCCCACTTCATCCTTGCCTGAAATCTTGCTTTCTTCCCCCAGAAACTGATCCTCTCAGAAACCACCATCTTTGATGTGCTTCCCATCTTCTTCTACCACACCAACCAGGCAGTGCGCATGGCAGCACTGGAGGTGAGGGCTGGGGGGGGCCCAGAGGCATGGAAGCTCTGGGGGGGACATGGATGTGTGTGGTGGGAGCAGGGGCACAGTGGTACCTCCTGCTGTCCCCTTCCAGGTCTATGTGCGACGCGGGTACCTCGCCTACGAGCTGAACAGCCTGCAGCACCGGCAGCTCTCGGATGGCACCTGCCTGGTGGAGTTCCAGTTCATGCTGCCCTCCTCCCACCCAAACAGGTATGGGGGTTTGGATCAGCTCCTCCATGCAAAACATGGGGACCCTCAGAGAGAACTGCTGTATGCTCCCATTGCCAGTAGAGCAGGATGAGCCTCCTGTGGGTCAGGGTCCAGTATGGGACATGTGTGGTCCCTTTTGGACCGAGGAGCGGTGCCTCCACCCGTGACTGATGGCTGCCTTGCTCCCCGATGCAGGATGTCTGTCCCCATCAGCATATCCAACCCTGACCTGGCCCGGCACAGCACTGAGCTCTTCATGGACAGTGGCTTTTCTCCCCTGAGCCAGCGGCTGGGAGCTATGGTGGCCTTTGACAGATTTGAGGACTTCACCAGGTGGGGTGCAGGGACATGGCTTGCTGGTCAGACACGTGTCTTTTGGGTGCTGATGCAGTCATTGGGGAGCACAAGGGGGTGGAAGAGCCAAAGCTGGCAGCAGCTCCTGTTCCTCCTGCAGCCAGAGGCTGGGGCTGGGTATTTTCAGTACAACAGGCACTATGGTGGGGCCATGACGTGTCTTTTGGGGCCATGTGGAGCCTGAGGAAAGTTGCCTGGCACACATTAAGCATCTCTTCACGTGAGCACAGCAGCACTCAGCTGGGTTTCATGAGCTGTGGCTTTGTCATGGGCTGGTGATCCTGGTCTGTTCCTGGTGCTGTCCCTCAGGCAGGGATGGGTATGACAACACTGACTTGTGACCCAATCCCTGCCATTTGGGCAGGAACTTCGATGAAGTAATGTCCTGTTTTGCCAACCCACCTTCAGAGAGTGCGTTTTTCAATGAGCCACGAGCCACCATCTATGAGGAGGAGGAGGCCAAGGTGGGCACGATGCTGTTTCTGATCCCTCTCAGGTGGTGCTGGGATGGCGCTGCTGCTGCTGCTGGTTGCGGTTGACCCAGGGGTTTGGTTTTGTTCCCAGAACATCCACGAGGAGCCAATCCATATCCTCAACGTCGCGCTCCGCTGGGCTGACCATGCGGAAGATGAGAAGCTGGTGCCTATCTTCAGAGCCTTTGCCCAGTCCAAGGTCTGTCACTGGGGCTGGACCCCACTTTTGCAGACCCTGCAAAACCCTGCACCCCACAGCAGCCACTTGGGTTTTGTTTGCTCCCTCAGTGGAGAGGTTTTCAAGCTCTTGTGACTGGTGGAATGTGCTGTTTCCATGTAGAAAAAGTTCCTCGTTGACTGTGGTCTCCGGAGAATCACGTTTCTCATTGCCCAGCAGGTGAGTGCAGACTGAGCTGCAGGCAGGCAGAGTGACTTTAGACACATCGAGCTTCTGCCTGCCTGAAGTGCCTCGAGACATCTATAAGTAACTTGCAGCCGTAGCGCTGAGTGATGGATGTACCTCCTGAGCATCAGGAGCTGGCAATTAATTAATGAGTTCAACGAGTGATTTATCTCCTGTATTATCCTTTATGCTGCTAATGTCTCTAGTAACGTGTGGCTCCTGTGTGGCCGCTCCACGGCTTTAAGCTGCCTTTAGAAGGCTTCAATTACTCCAGTTCTCTTTGCTCTGGGGCAGGAGGAAACCTGCAAGGCCTTTTCTGTTTAATGAATCCACTGTAAATCAGAAAATCCTCTGTGTGCCGGAAGTATTCACGGTGTTCTCTCTCCCTTTGCTCCAGAGAGAATTCCCGAAGTTCTTCACGTTCAGAGCCAGGGATGAGGTAGGAGCTGTGGTTGGAGCAGAACCCATCCGGTGACGGTGACCAGCCCCTCACTCACCCCCCTGTGCTGCCCCAGTTTGCAGAGGACCGCATCTACCGGCACCTGGAGCCAGCACTGGCCTTCCAGCTGGAGCTGAGCCGCATGCGCAACTTCGACCTGACGGCCATCCCCTGCGCCAACCACAAGATGCATCTGTACCTGGGGGCTGCCAGGGTGCAGGCGGGCACCGAGGCCACCGACTACCGCTTCTTCATCCGCGCCATCGTGCGCCACTCGGACTTCATCACCAAGGCAAGGCCACGCTGAGCCCCCGGGTGCGGGCAGAGGTGGGGTGAGTTTGGGGTGCAGGGGGTGCTCCGGCCGCCCCTGAGCCACCCGGTGCACTGCAGGAGGCTTCCTTCGAGTACCTGCAGAATGAGGGCGAGCGGCTGCTCCTGGAGGCGATGGATGAGCTGGAGGTGGCCTTCAGCAACACTGTTGTTCGCACCGACTGCAACCACATCTTCCTCAACTTCGTCCCCACAGTCATCATGGACCCCTCCAAGGTGTGTTTCTTGGTGTTTTGCTTCCTGCTTGTCAGCATGTTGCTGGTCAGTGTGATGGAAGACTGTGTCATCCTCAGGCTTGGTACCATTGCACAGACATGCAGCAATGCCCCACACTGGCTGTCAGTCCTTGATCCCATCCAGTGCCCACCAGGTGCTAGATGGGAGATGTATTTGGCAACCCCACAGACTCCTGCAGCTTAATTTCTGTGTCAGACCTTCACTGTGGGCTGTTTGCTGGGGAGGTGCTGAGATTTCACACTTCGCAATGAGCAGGGATTTTTGTAGAGACTTGAACAAGCAGATGGTTTGCTGGAGAGCACAGGGGTGAGCAGCAGACTCTTCCTGCAGGGACTGTATGGTCTGAAGGAGTTGGGGCTGTGCCCCTTCAGGAGGATCTGGGACATCATCTTTCCGTTTCCCCAGTGGAGAGGCTGGATGGCAACACCAGCCCACAGGGATAGGGAAAAGGGGCTTTCCCAAACCGAATCCAAAATGACTTTGAGGTGGGGATGCAAAGGGGCTGCCTTGGCATTGCACACTATGACAGTGTTGGCGCTGGGGCCATTGACCCACCTGTGTGCCGTCCCCACCTGTGTCCTGTCCCATGCCCAGATCGAGGAGTCGGTGCGGTCCGTGGTGATGCGCTATGGCAGCCGCCTCTGGAAGCTGCGGGTGCTGCAGGCCGAGGTGAAAATCAACATCCGCCTGACACCCACTGCCAAGGCCATCCCCATCCGCCTCTTCCTGACCAATGAGTCTGGCTACTACCTGGACATCAGCCTCTACAAGGAAGTGAAGGACCCCACCACTGGCAGTGTGAGTAACCGCAGGTGTCAGGAACCCAGCCATGACTGCTTTGAGCAGCTGTTGGCACAGAGAAGCTTTGGGGTGGTTGCTGCAAGACTCCTCATGCACCTGTAATGCTGGTGTATCCCAGAGCCCCTGGGACCATGCAGCAGCATTCCCAGGGTTGGGCTGGTTTCACTGCCCTTGGTGCTGCATCCATTTGGGCACCTCAGGGTGATGCTTTGGTCCAAAATGCTGCTGAGCTCCATCCATTCGGACTCCTTGGGGTATTGGTGGTCTGTAGTTGGGCAGTTTTTGGTCTGGGAGGTCAGTGTTAGGGTGTTACTGGTGCTTGCAGCACACTCTGTGCCCTCAATAGCAAAAAGCGGGGTTGAAAATCCTGTTATTTGATCAAGTAGAGCCACAAACATGAGCATCTTGGCCAGGCACAGCTCAGCAGTGCTCCAGCCCTGCCAGGCTCTGGCACCTTAGTGTTGCAGAGGGGACTCGCCCGCGTGCGGAGGGCAGGCAGCCAATGCTCTGCCCTTCTCTGCAGATCATGTTTCAGTCGTATGGGGACAAGCAAGGGCAGCAGCACGGGATGCTCATCAACACTGCCTACGTCACCAAGGACCTGCTCCAGGCCAAGCGGTTCCAGGCGCAGTCCTTGGGCACCACCTACGTGTATGACTTCCCAGAGATGATCAGGCAGGTCAGTGTGGCGGAGAGAGGGGCTCCAAAGCACTGCATTTGCTGTTTATTCCCACCCTGCCCGGATATTCCCATCTGCGGAAAAGAATCCTCATTTGAGCTGGCAAATGACAAAAAGAAGAGCCTGAGTCTCATCACTTTTGGTTATATGAAGCATTTCTAAACCAATTCCTGGCTCTTGGAAGCTTAACATCTTGAAGGATGTTAACCAGAAAGCCCCACACAAGAAGTCTGCAGCAGGGTGGGGGCTCTAACACAGGGTTTTACTCCCCCCAAGTCCCAGCCTGCTGCTGCAGCGTGTCTGTGCTCAGCGATAGCCTCAGAGCTGGCCCAGCCCCCTGCTTTCAGCTCATCCTGTGTGCTCTGTCTCTGCAGGCTCTCTTCAAGCTGTGGGGCTCCTCACAGCGGCACCGCAAGGACATCCTGACCTACACCGAGCTGGTGCTGGACTCGCAGGGGCAGCTTGTGCAGATGAACAGGGCTCCTGGAGGGAATCAGGTAGTGAGGGGTGATTTAGGAAAGCGGTGGTGGTAAGTTGTGCTGCAGGAGGTGGGAAAGGCTGGTATTTAAAGCCTGGGAGATGCTCCTCAAGCATTCTCTCTGTTGGTTAGTCCAGCCTGCACCTCAGATCCCTGTTCTCCAGAGGAGCCCTGTGACCTTGTGCTCTTTTGGGACAGGTTGGGATGGTGGCTTTCAAAATGAAGCTGAAGACCCCCGAGTATCCGAAGGGCCGGGACATTGTGCTCATCTGCAACGACATCACGCACAGGATCGGCTCCTTCGGGCCTGAGGAGGACCTGGTCTTCCTGCGGGCCTCGGAGCTGGCGCGGGCCGAGGGCATCCCCCGCATCTACATCGCTGCCAACAGCGGTGCCCGCATCGGCTTTGCTGATGAGATAAAGCACATGTTCCAGGTGGCCTGGGTGGACCCTGAGGACCCCTACAAGGTGTGTGAGCACCTCACCTCCTGCCACCACAGAGAACTGAGAGCTTCTCTGGTCATTCCCTGCTCACATCTGAACTGGGATCAATGAGCGTGTGCATGGAGGGCTTCACAATTCACAGCTCATCCTCTTCTTCATTTTCAGGGGTTCAAGTACCTGTACCTGACCCCCCAGGACTACACGAGGGTCAGCACCATGAACTCAGTGCACTGTGAGCACGTGGAGGAAGCGGGCGAGTCCAGGTGAGCCCCCATCCCATGGGGCACACAGAACCACCCCAACCCTGCCCTACACCCCTGCCAGGATGCAGCTCCCACATCCGGGCTCAGCATCCTGCCAGGCACATCATGCAAGTGGGTGCTTCCCTGCTTCCCTCTGTCCTACCTATGCCACTGTGGCTCTGCTTTCCCCCGAGGTACGTCCTCCTGGACATCATCGGGAAGGAAAATGGATTTGGGGTGGAAAACCTGAGAGCTGCTGGTACCATCGCTGGGGAGTCTTCTCGTGCTTACGATGAAATAGTGACCATCAGCATGGTACGGCCACGGGCCACTCCCCAGCTCCACTCCTCCCCGTCTCCTACTTGCTTTTAAGGTCACTCTGAGGGGAATAATAGGATGTAACAAGTGACCTGGCACAACCTGACTGTGCAGACCCCTGCAGAGCATCATTCATCAGTGCTCCCAGGCTGTGCTGAGGCCCTTTCTCCATGTGAGACAGTAACCTCACGTGTCCTTGTGTGTGTGTGTGTGTATCCAGGTGTCCTGTCGTGCCATTGGGATTGGTGCGTACCTGGTGAGGCTGGGCCAGCGCGTCATCCAGGTGGAGAACTCCCACATCATCCTCACTGGTGTCACTGCTCTCAATAAGGTACCGTGCTCTGGCTGCGTGTCCTCCCCTGGCACTCTCCCTCATGCTACTGCATGCATGGGCTCCTTCCCTGTCCCATGGGAAGAGGTGGCAGGTCCCTGCGTGTCACCTCATAGGACCTGTCTGGAGGAGCTACCACAGGAATAGTTTGGCTCTGGCCCCAGGGGCAGGACCCATCTCTGGGCAGAATGGCACTGGTTTGAGCTGATCTGAAAGCTGCTTGGCTCAACCAATGCACTTGTCAAAAGCAAGATCCAATTGCTTTAAGATCAGCCTGGTAGACAGAGGTGGAAATTCAGCCTCAACTCAGAGGGAACGTGCCTGTGCAGGTGTTTGACTTAGAGCAAGTAGGAGCAGCTCCTGTGTGAGCAGAGACTGATCTGTGTTTGTGTTAATTCTGACTAGGTGCTGGGCCGTGAAGTTTACACCTCCAACAACCAGCTGGGAGGGGTGCAGATCATGCACAACAATGGCGTCTCCCATGTCACCGTCCCGGATGACTTCGCGGGGGTCTACACCATCCTGCAGTGGCTCTCCTACATGCCCAAGGTAGGAGGGGTGCTGCAGGATGGTGGTGTGGGGTGTCACCCCATAGCTGGCTGCTGACCTGCCCTCTGGGGCTCTCCCTTGCAGGACAACCGGAGCCCAGTGCCCATCATTGCCATAACTGACCCCATTGAAAGAGAAATCGATTTTATCCCTTCCAAAGTCCCTTATGATCCCAGGTGGATGCTGGCAGGGAGACCCCATCCAAGTAAGTGAGAGCAAGTTGAGACCTCTGCAGCAGTGCTCCCAAACATACCTTGTAGGTGCAAACCGTGGCTCCTGGTACAGGGGGTGCTTTTTTGTGGTGCACAAGGAGCTCTTTGGTGCTCACCCTTGTGTCACTCCACCTTTTCCTGTGCTCTGCAGCAATCAAGGGGACCTGGCAGAGCGGCTTCTTTGACCAGGGCAGCTTCATGGAGATCATGAGGCCATGGGCTCAAACAGTTGTGGTTGGCAGAGCAAGGTAGTGCTGGGAGCAGGGGCAGGGACTCATGCAGGGAGCCTGCACGTGTGGCCATGCTCTTATGCCCCGGTTGTGGCATTGCTTTTGGGATGATGGAGGGGAAATGCCTCTCTCGTGGGGCTGGGGTGCAACATGGAGGGGAACTGGCCTCTGCTGAGAGCTCCCTGCCCTGCTGCAGGCTGGGAGGTCTCCCTGTGGGTGTCATCGCTGTCGAGACCCGCACCGTGGAGGTGACCATACCTGCGGACCCGGCCAACCTGGACTCAGAGGCAAAGGTGTGTGGGGAGACCTCAGTGTGGCTGAATGGCAGCCGGGAGGAGGCTGGAGGGGGGAGCAGGTCAGAAGCTTAGTGTGATCCTTTGGCTTCTCCGTAAACACTGGTGGAATGAAGGCTGCTCGCTCACTTTGTTGTCTTTCAGCTCTCACACCATGTGTTGCTGACCTGCCAGTGTAGCATGCTGGGGAGCACTGGTGCCAGTCTCAGTGCTGCTGCTCTGTCTCTTCCAGATAGTCCAACAGGCCGGGCAGGTCTGGTTCCCAGACTCTGCTTTTAAAACAGCCCAGGCTATTCGGGACTTCAACCGGGAGCATCTCCCACTCATGATCTTTGCCAACTGGAGAGGCTTCTCCAGTGGCATGAAAGGTACTTCGGGGTGGCCGCATCCCTGTACTGCGGGCACTCCTGTCACCTCATGGGGTCTTGGGATGACCCAGCCCACCAGTGCCCCGCCTGCACCACAATAGGATGCAGGGTTGGGCTGGGAATGGGATGAGGCATTGCCAGGACCCAGGTCCCAGGGCTTGGTGGCTTCCTGCTGGGCTGGTTTTGGGATGCTGGTTTGGTCTCTTCAATGGAGAAGGTGGCTTTGGGAACCCATGGCCATCAGAGCACCCAGCTAAATCCCTTTGGCTTTCAGACATGTACGACCAAATGCTGAAGTTCGGTGCCTTTATTGTCGATAGCCTGCGGGACTTCAAGCAGCCCATCCTGGTCTACATCCCACCACATGCAGAGCTGCGGGGGGGCTCCTGGGTGGTCATCGACTCCACCATCAACCCCCTGTACGTGGAGCTGTATGCAGACAAGGAGAGCAGGTCAGCATCCAGAACATGTCTGCATCCTCTGCAGCCTGGAAATGAGAGCTGGTGCATGGGGACTGCAGTCACAATCCTGCTGAGAGTTGCGTGGACCTCTTGTCCTGGGATTTATTCTTCCCTTCAGTCCCTGATCTTTACCACATTTTTCTTCCAGGGCAGGCATTTTGGAGCCTGGAGGAACAGTGGAGATTAAGTTTAGAAAGAAAGATTTAGTGAAGACCATGAGAAGGCTTGATACAGTCTATGCCAACCTGGCTGAGCAGCTGGGTAAGAGAAGGGTGTTTCAGTTTGCGGGCATTGATAACAGTAAGAGAAAACACGAGGCCCAAACACCATCAGGAAATCCTTTAGTGTTCCTCTGTGAAAATTCCCTATGGCTCTTCTGATGGTGGAGCCTGCCAAGAGGATGTGATGGTACTTTAAAACACCCGTATGTGGTGCTGGACTTTCCTCCCATGCTTTGAGATGAAGAATGGCAATGGCCATGCTGAATCGGTACCTAATGAGATGAGCACAGTCATTGCAGAGCGGGGGTGTAGATGTTCCAAAGCAAAGGGATGTGATTCCTGGTGGGGGTGGCTGATGTGGGAGCACCGCCCCTGGGGTGTCCTGTGGATCCCATCACAGGGATGGAGGGGGGTTTGTTGTTCAGCACAGCATCTCCCACAGGGACCCCCGAGCTGTCCGAGGCGCAGCGCAAGGAGCTGGAGCAGCAGCTCAAGGCCCGGGAGGAGCTCCTGCTGCCCATGTACTATCAGGTGGCCCTGCACTTCGCTGACCTGCACGACACCCCGGGCCGCATGCAGGAGAAAGGCGTCATCACGGTGAGCCCGGGCACCATGGGATGGGGCTGGGCATGGCGGGGTTGCTGTGGTGGCACAAAGTCCCTTCCTAGGGGTCGGGGCTTCAGTGTTCCTGCCCTGGGTGCAGAGACCCCCCAGGGTGAGCGGTGAGGGAGCAGGCGCTGCCCATCAGCTCCTCTTCTTCCTGCAAAGACAAACCCAGGCTCTGCCCCGTTCCTGCAGGACATCCTGGAGTGGAAGAGCGCCCGCTCCTTCCTCTACTGGCGCCTGCGCCGGCTGCTGCTGGAGGAGGTGGTGAAGGCTGAGGTCCTGAAGGCAAACAGTGAGCTGAGCCACATCCACATCCAGTCCATGCTGCGGCGCTGGTTCATGGAGACAGAAGGAACTGAGAAGGTACCCCCAGCCCCAGCCTCCTGGGGCACCCCTGGGGCTGTCACCTTCTTCCCTGTCACTCAGGCACTGTCCATTAGTGCCTGTAAACCTGGGATGGGAATTGCTGTTTTCCACCCTGTGCCAGGGTGGGTGTTTGCATGCCAGGCAGCGGGGATTGTGCTGTGCTGCATGTGCAGGCCTGAGAAGCAAAACCCCCTTGCCTGGTTTTGTGATGAGAGGAAAAACCCCGAGGCCACAGCAGAAAGGGGGGCTCAGGCTGTGCGGGCAGCAGGACCTCTTGCCCACGGTGCTGCTCTCCCCAGGGCTACCTCTGGGACAACAACCAGGTGGTGGTGGAGTGGCTGGAGAAGCACATGCAGGAGAATGAAAGCACGCAGTCAGCCATCCGCGAGAACATCAAGTACCTGAAGCGGGATTACGCGCTCAAGCGCGTCCGGAGGTGAGCGGCAGCGGGAGCTGGGATGGGGCGGTGATGCCCTCTCACTGGGGACACCATGTGGTGGAGATGAGTTCTTGCTTCAGCCTCCCTCTCCCATCTGCCTTGCAGCTTGGTGCAAACCAACCCCGAGGTGGCCATGGACTGCATCATCCAGATAGCTCAGCACCTCAGCCCTGCACAGAAGGCCCAGGCTGTCCATCTCCTGTCCACGGTGGGTAATAACAGCCCGTCTTGAGCCGGTGGCCAGCGGTGTGCAGGGCAATTGCCATGGGGCAGCAGGGACCCCGGAACACGCGGCTGCCCAGAGGCCAGACCTCACCTCCTCACCTGGTTCCTCAGCCTTGAACTGAAGCTTTGGGCTCTTACTCGTGTGCCTAAATAGAGGACGGCAGTGTTTGTATTTTAAGCCCTGAAGCTGGTCTTGCCATCGGTCAAAGTCCCCTCTGATGCTGGGGTGTTCATCAGAGGGGCAGCTTGGCAGAAGATAAACTCGCCCTGAGCCAGGCCTGGAGTCTGGACCTGGTGCAGAAGTTGGTTTTAAATCTGAAGCCTTTCACTGTGTTTTAGTTGCAAGCTCTGGCCTTGGTCTTTAAAGCAAGCACCAGTGTCAGACACATCTCGGGAGACTGGATGGAGCTGGAAGTACAAACTGCATGGCCCGGGCTCCACAGGGAAGAGGGATGAAGAGGAGGAGGAGGAGGTCTCCATTGACCAGGCACTGGCACAAGGAAGTGTAACGCCTGCTTAAGCAGCACTCTCAAAGTGCTGTTTTCTGATAAACCTGGGGACTGTGAGGAGCAGCTTGTCCCATCCTTCCCTTTTCTGTGGAGCCATCAGTGGATGGGACTGAATGGCTGGTGGCCCAGAAGAGACACCAGCGAGCTGTGCAGCAGAAACAGCAATGGATCCACCATGGTTTCCCTGACCCAGCTGTTCCTCTCGCCCATCTCGTGTCCTTTCTGGCTCCTGCTGCAGCTCCTTGGGGTGTTTTCAGCCTGTGGCTCCTGCCAGGGGATGGAGAGGAGGGAGGACACGGCCCCAGGTGCTCCTGCCCCGGTGACCCGGTTCCTCCGCTGAAGCACAGTAGCTGGGGTGAGCTCTGTCTGCCTGGACCTGTACCTTGCATCTGAAGTGGCCTTCGAGCTTGGCTCATGGAGGGGAGATGTGCAATGTGCTTTGCAGTGTCTCTGTGTCACTTCACCAGCACAGGGGTGGTTTTGCCTTGCAGGGTGGTGATGGGAGGTGGGCTGCCTGGTTCCAGTGCAGTGCTGGCCATGCCTATGGGGTCCCACAGGGCCTGGGGGGGGTCTCCCTGTCCTAGGGCTGGAGGGGAGTAAAGGGCTTTGTGTTTTGGAAGGTGTTGCTGCCTTTTGCTGGGAAGGGGACGTGGTGGTCGCTGTATGGGAGCCAGGCACAGGCAATAAAGGGAGCCCAGCTCTCGGGCAGCTCTCCCGACCTCCTCCTGCTGTCGTTGTTTAAACGTGGTGGATCTGAGCAGGGGCCGGTGCCTCTGTCACTGCGCAGCCCCCTCCCTGCAGCACAGACACTGCTGTGGTGCAGAGCAGCCCTGAGCATCCCTCTTGTGTGCACTTCCTCCTGCTCCAGAGCTCTTCCGTGCACTGAGCTGGAGGGGTTTTCAAGAGCAGGTTGGCAGGAAGAGCTCATAGCCCACATAGCTGTGAACTCCTCCTCTCCTGGGGGATCTGAGCCAGGGGCAAACTCTTGGCTTGGGAATAGTGCTCTGTGTGTGTGAGGGCAGTGAAGCCTGGGGCAAGCTGCTCTTCCAGAGGGAAGCTCTCACCTCCTTTTGCAGATGGGCACTATGACTCCTCTGTGAGTGGATGAGATGCTTTGCTCTCAGTGGGGGCATGTGAACACCCCACTCTTAGACTGCGGAGAAGCACCCGCTCCTCATCCCTACGTTATATGGAAGTATCTCCTGGCTGGGTTGGATTTCCACTAGCAGATGCCTTGGAATGGCTGTTAACAGGGAGCTGCAGCGTGGCAGCGCCTTGCCTGCCTCCGGCGCAGTTACAACACCCACAACCACGGGCTGAGTGCTAAGAAATGTTTATTTAACACATGAAGAAGCAGCGCTGCCGCCGCTCCCAGCAAAGGATCACTCGTGACAGTAAAGGAGGACGCGGAGCAGCCTTTGGAAGAGGTGGCTGTGGGCAGATGCTTGGGGGGAAGATTCAGGCACAGACGTTTCCCAACCCCTGATCTTCACAGTGGGGTTTCCAAGCCCCAGCGTGTGGCTCCAGCATCCTGCAGTGTGGGATAAGGAGCCTGCGAGCACATGGATGCAACCCCAGGAGCCAGCAGTGTCTGTGGCTGCACAGGAACAGATGAAGCATGAGATGGAAGCACTCCTTGGGCACGGAGGTGTGAACAGACTAATGCTGAATTCCAACATCCAGCGGCTTTGTAGATCCTCAGGTGTCTCCTCACCCTTTGCCAGGGCTGTTACCAGGTACAAAACAGGGTTTGACAGTGAAAAAGCCTGCATTAGCCTCAGTTGTACTGGGTTAATCAGGAGAGAGCGTTGTGACGGTCACTAGGAACAGTTACAATATTTGGTTTCTGAGTTATTCTTTATAACACTTGAGTTTCACAGTGTCCAAAGTGCTTCTTTCAAGGTAGTGTAACAACAGCTGAACTGGCTGCATTTGGAGCATGAATAATTTAGCGGGTGTAAAGCAGGGCACTGCAGCATTTGACCAACTTCATAGCATCATAGAATAGTTAGGGTTGGAAAGGACCTTACATCATTTCTTTTCATAGCAATAAATATAAATAAATTTACACAGAGGAGCACTGCCTAGCACAGAACAGACAGGAGCATGATGCACAGATCTAACCACAGAACTAATCCCTAAAAACCCCTAAAACCAGGCATCATTCCTAAAACCTTCTACTTTAACCATTCAGTAGTTCCACTCCCTTCACATTTAAGGGCTCTGCTTTTCATCCTACATAGAACACTTCTCTGCTATGGGTTGGGTTTTTCACTTTTTAGTCTTTTTCCTCCCTTTTTCCTACCTCATAACAATAAATTAACAATAGTTACGTCCAAACAGCGTAAGTGGTGCAAGTGGCTCCAGAACCTGGGTGGTCCTTGTTCAAGGGCAACAGTTATTTGGTAGCTTTAGGAAAACAGATGCAATGGTGCAGGATCAGCCCTTTTGGGCTCCAACTTGGTGCTGCCCTGCCCATTGGGTTGTGTTTGCTTCTGTGTAAGTGGTGCCCAAACAGCATCCACGTGTAAGTCCAGATCCCAGCACCGGTTAAGTGTGTGTACCTTAACTGGTCTGGTTTTACCTTCGTTACTCTCTAGTCTGAGGCCTTCCACATCCTTCTGGAGAGCTCCCCAGTCCTGCAGCACCAGGGTCCATTCCCCTTCTTCAGCCTTCCAACGGGTGAAAGTGGTTCCAATAGTGACAGTTTGGTTCATTTTGGCATCCTGTGCTGTGTCCCAGGAAACAGCATCTGCAGGAGGAGCTCTCTTATTGCTTTCAGGTTGGATCTTAACGGTTGGGAGCAACTGGCCCCTGTGTTGGAGGTCCCCGGCATGGTGCAAAGCTCAGAGCAGAGCGATGGGTTTGTTGCCCTGGGGGTTCATGTACTGAGCTGCTGCTGCCACGTTGTCCAGCGCGGTGTAGGTGGTGTAAAGGCCGGTGACCTGCACGTCGGAGAAGGAGCGATCGCTGCCGCTGGAGGCAGGCGTGAGGCCGGGGGTGCCCAGGTCACAGTCTGAGAGGTGCAGCGGGGAGGTGCTGAAGGCAGCCAGGGTGTCGAGGCTGAAGCTGTCGTCTTTCATCTCCTCCCATATGTTACCTGGGAACCAGGAAAGTCTGGTCACAGCAACGCATCCAACCCACCCGGGCACCCTGTGTAGGGGTCAGTCTGTAACACAAGGGCTTTGCCAGCTGCTTAGGACCGGTGCTGCTTGTGGGTGCTGCCAGTTGTAGTGCAAAGGCAGCAGCAGCTGTGTTGGTTCCCTCCCCAAATCCTCTGGTTCCAGGAGTGCAGGACTCTCTGGACAGCATCTACCTACCCTGTGCTGACCAGAAACCCAGCGGCCATGCCAAGCTGGGGAAGTTCTTTTACAGAAGGCAAAAACCAAGGGGAAAGGCAGAGCTCTGGATGCAGAGCAGCTGGATGTCCCTGCTCACCTCTACTGCAGTGCCAGCACTTGAACCATGAAGGTAGGCTGCTGTCCCATCCAGCACAGGGCAGAAATGCACTGAGGGCCAGGTAAGTCGCACTGCAGCAGCCAGCACTCAAAGTTTTCAGCTCAGTTACACCCCTGGTTATATATTCAGGATACAAATCATGTCCTTCCCCACCCCAGTTTCTTCCTCCTGTACCTTGCAATGCAAAATCCATGATGCTTGGGTCAAGAGCATCCACCTCCGTGTTCATGTCCGCCGTCACGTTCAGGAAGTCCTGCGGCGCGCGTCCCATGGGATGATGTGGGAGAGGACTGCGGCTCCCGTCAGGCAGGGTGTGGAGAGGAGGGGTCTGTGCGGGTGCCGGTGAGTCCGGAGCAATGCGAGGCTGGGGCTGGAGCTGGTGGTGCAGGGGCATGGACTGCAGCGAGAGCGTCATCAGCGGCTGCGGCTGCAGCTGCGCCAGGGACATGCGGCCCTGTGCTGCTGCCATGTGGCTCAGGGCAGAGACCTCAGGCTCGAGCTGCTTGCTGGGCCGCCGGCAGCTCTCGGGTCTGTCGGAGATCAGCTTGTCCAGCTCCTCTGCACGAGCAGTGCCCATTCCCAAGGGACAGAAGAGACAGTTTAACCCGTTTGCTCAAGCAGGGACCAGCCAAAGCATTTCACAAGCGAGCGCAACCCCATGCTCTTGCCATAGAACTGAATGGGCAGCATCTGTCACGTGTGAGAGACGTGGCACAGGCACAGGCTTTGACTGAGCTAAAGAAGTGATCACAAGAGACTTAGACCGGGCAGCTGAGCCACCACCACTGGCAGCTCACCCACAGAGGCAGAACTGAGCACCCTCAGCAGGGCTCCTGCTCGGAGGGATGCTCTGAATTCTGTGTGTATCTCAAATGAGATTTGTGTGAGAGACCCCTGACAATTTCAATGGCACTTTTGGTTTTAAGCAAAGCAGAATGTGATTTATCGTTGATTAAATGCAGGTTTTGCAGCAAAAAACTCCAGTTGATTTTGCCAATATTGAGCTCCTGAAAGCTGCATGTGTCTTTGTAAATACAAATGAGAAAGCCTTAGTGAAGGGTGAGTTTTGCAGAGAAGCAGGCAGGAAACTGTGTTAAAAAGTGACATTATAACTGCTAACACTGGAGGCAGTGTAACTCCTCGGGTGGTGCTGGGTCTGTTAGCACGGAGGGGAAAAGACAACCCATGGTGAAGCTGGGGACCAGCTCAGTTACCTCCTCCTGCTGCTGGGTCTCACCTCAGGCCAGCAGCAATGAGTTCATTCAGCACAGAGCATGGGGTGCTTCAGCTGAGCAGAGGAGGAGGCTGCTGCAGGGCAGATTCACCCATCCCTGCTAAACAGCCCTTTGTCCCCTCTTGCCTCTCATACCCCTAGCAAAACCCTACCATAAGCCCTACCTGGGTTAGCCATGCTCCTGTGAATAGCAGCCAGGTCCTTCCGCTTCCACTTCTGCATCTCCTCCTCCATCTTGTCGATCTTGGCTGGGTTGAGAGCCCACAGGCAGCCTTTGCGGGAGGTGCCGCTCAGTTTGTTCTCCACCTTCTCAAAGCACTTGTTCAGGGACAGGTTGTGGCGCACGGAGTTCTTCCAGCCATCAGGGGCTGTCTGAAAGGGGCAGGAGGACGTCAGGGAAGTGAGCCAGGACCAAAGTACCGGTGAGGACCTGCCTCTGCCCTTTGGGTGCACACATACCTTGAAGTAGGGGAAGTGCTCCTTCATGAAGCTGTAGATCTCGCTCACCGGCAGGCTGCCTGTCTTGCTGTTCTTCAGTGCCATGGCAATCAAACAGCTACAGGACAGAGAAACAAAGGAAAGAAGAGAGTGCGTGCACTCAGGCATCCTGCTGCCTTCTGGTCTAGCACCCTCAGACCCATCTCTTCAGGCACAAACAGCTCACCATGGGGTTACTGCTCACACGTGCTCACGAGCTATCAAGCTCTCTCCTCTCTACTCACCTGTATGAATAGATGGGCTTGGGGTAATGCTTTGGGTGCAGCTCGTGGGCAGAGTGAGGAGCCAGGCGCGGCTGAGAGTAGTGGGGCTGAGTCCCATAGGATGCGTTGTAGATCGCTGCTGGGTTACACTGTGTGCAGAGGGAAAAGATGGATGCAAAATGTCCGTGGGTAGGTAGCTTTAAGGATGTTGTGTTCGTTTTGTTTTAAGGGTTCTAGATGTGATCTGGGGAGGTACCTCAAGACACAGACAACAAGCAGATCACAGTACCTGTTGTGTGCTCTGTGCTAGGGCAAACACTTGCTGTGAATGAGGAGGAGGAGGGAAGAGCTGTTGCTGTGTTTGTAAACCAGGAGACGGCTGCCCACCTACAGCGTACTGGCTCATCTGCTGAGATAAAGGCACCAGCTGTGTCAGTCTCAAAGTTACCAACATCTTTGCTAAGAGAAGTGGTGCAATAACAAACCATCAAGGGCTGCTCTTACATTCGTGCCATGTGTTGAAATAGAGCTGAGGCCCAGGATTCCCTGAGGAAGGCTGGCCTGGACGTGGATCATTGCTCCAGGTGCTCCTGTCGAGTGCAGGTTGTTTGCCACAGGACCTGTTTTGGAGAAAGCAAAGGCACTGAATGTCTGCATGGAAGTGCACTTCAGAAAAGAGAGCTGCCATTTACCAGGAAATGCCTTTCACTTGGGCCCAGCTCAGCTCTGGAGTGGATAATCACAGCTCGCTGGCTTTCCCTTCCCAAAAAACCCAGTGTTTCACAAAGGGCCAAGATGCCTTCAGCTGCTCCTAAGACTTGTGCAGGGAATGAGAGATGAATCTGTGTAAGAGTCCATAGTGCTGCTACACACACAGGAGCTTGCAAAACAGAAAGCCCCATGTATCCAGCACTATCTGTACTCCAGAAGGGTTTCTGCTCTGAAGAGGGGATACACTGAGCTCTCCCAGATGAATGCCTCAGGGAACAAGGGTGTTTGTCTAAAGGATCCTCCCAAGGCAAGGCAGGCGGTCAGTGAACGCAGGCTGTGTGTGAAGCAAACAGGTAGGGGGTTAAGAAGTTACTCTGGATTTCAGCAGTGTTGAAACAAACGAGGAAGCCTGATTAGCTAAGGTCAAAGCTGTGGGAAAACCTCTGAAGTGTGAGTCTGGTGCCCAAGCTCACACAACAAGGCACCAGCAGTTACACTGGGCACAAATGCCAGTTGGATCCTAAGGTCTCTGTTGTCACTGCCAGGGCTCGCTGCCTCTTGGGATGAAGGAAAAGGATCAGTGATGCCCTTACCAGGAGACAACAGACTCCAGGTCTTTTGACAGGAAGCAAAATGTGATGCACTTAACAGGAGCCCATTAACAGGTAAAGCTGGCCTGGAGGGGAAGAGGAGGTGGTAGCTGTGTCCGTTTAAAGAGCAGGCATTTGACACCCCAGCAGTTTACCTGTCTGTTGGAGCATCGCGTTCTGGGCACCGAGGCTAAAATCCATCCTCCCACTGGCCATCTGCTGCAACCGAGGGACATCAACAGATGTCAGCCACGACAAGGACTGCAAGTCGCTGGGGAGGTCATCCTCACTGAGCTGGGAGGGCTCGGGAGCCAGGAGCCTGGAGGACAGCGAGAGGTGAGCAGGGAGCCGCGCTGCTGCATCGCTGCCCCGCTCAGAGGGGGGTGTCCTGGGTACCAGAGCTCACGGTTTCAGCTGCTGCAGAAGCAAAACCTCACAGAACGACCCTTTCATCGCTGCCATTCCGAGCTGTGAAGTTACGGGTACTTAACAAGGGGCCATGAAGTGTGTGAAACAGGTATTAGGGAGGTTTTGGCATACTAAAGGCTCCAAGTGCAGAGCCAGTGACTGAATGCACACTCGCACCCATCCTGATGTTAGCAGCACAACGATGAGAGGCTGCTTTTGGGTTAAAGCCCTGGGTTTGACCCATTCTGCATGGTCCGTCTCATGCTTGTGATAGAGTGCATGGTACATATAGAGATATGTTTAGAACACTCAAAGATTCCTGTATGGCCCAAGCTCCCATTAAAGAACTATTGTAAATGAAAGGCTAAACTACTTCTACTTATGTTAAGCACTATTACTGAAGTGATAGGTATCTTAGAACATGTCAGGAAGTTATCATTGGATACCCAGGGTAAACCCAAAGGGATCCAGGTCCAGGAAAACCCCTAACAGAAAATAACACAGTATAATTGGTTGTAGGTGATTTTGCTTTCACAACAGAGGCTGTCAAGAGCCCTCCCACAGCTGTGTGCTACTAACGGGTGCTCGTTGCCAAATGACAGCACAGGAGCCTTAAATAAATCTGGTCTCTCGCTGAAGCATCTTTTATGTTTTAGACTGCTCTAAATCAGCTCAAAAGAATGGGGCAGAGCTCCAGTGCCTGGCTGCCCAGCAGCCTTCAGCTCCTCTATTCACGACCTCCAGAAACATGTATCCAAGTTCCCTAAGCCATTACCCGGGAGCCCGGGAAAGCAGAGCGGGATTTATTTGTTTGTTAGCCTGAAAAGAAGAAAAAGGAGGGGGGGGGAAAGGCTCAAAACACACGCCCAAGAGCCAAACCCTCGAATCCTGGCCAGAAACCATCCCCAAAGCTCTCTCCCAGCCTGCCCTGGTCCCTTTCTCCTACTGTAGTTACAGCACAATAATTAGCATTGCCATGGTTACTGCTCTTCAGTTATTTTGTGAGGCCGGGGACTTCAATGCAGCAAAAGCCCATCAGGTGACGGCATTCCCGGCGCCCAGATTGGCTGGATTGGAAGTAAACAGGGGCAGCAAATGATTTGAAAACTGGGCAGGCTCATGTGGTTTGCAACAGTTGGGCCCATTCATGGGGAGCCGAGAACCCATTGTGCTGGCAGCAACCGCTGCCCGCCGGCACGTGGCCCCCATTGTTTTGGGGATCCTTGGTTAATTGTTTCCCCCCCCGCTTTCTTCTCCTGCTCTTTCCAACCCTCCCATTAACGTGGCTGAATGGCAGGCGACACACAGCACGCAGCCCATGCCATCTGGCACCCCGGCCCCTGCCAGTGCTCCCCGGCACCACGGTCCCTGCAACAAACAGCGGGGTCAGATGGGCGGTGAGGGTCAGCACACGCCTCCTGTCAGGCAATGAATCCACCACATGCCCTCCGCATGGGATGAGCGCATCCATCCCGCACTGCCGGGCCCCGGGAAGCGCGGTGGTGCTCTGCAGCCTTCCCGGATTTAGCTTGTTGGGGAGCGGCGGCTTTGCACTCATCCTGGTGCTCTTCCCAGAGGTGGGAATGACTGGTGCTGCTCTGCGCGCAGCTGGATGCCATCGGAAGCTGCAGCTGCACCTCCCCTACTTGCCAGTGAGCATCATGCAGCGTATCCCGCCCAGCATCCCCATGATGCCGACCTGCGCTGTCAATCCAAACAGGGACAAGGAGGGTGACTGAACTTTTAGGTGATATTAAGTTATTAGAAGCACAGAACCCCAGCCTGGTTTGGGTTGAAGGGACCTTAAAGCTCCTCCAGCTCCAACCCCTGCCACGGGCAGGGACCCCTTCCTCTAGAGCAGCTTGCTCCAAGCCCCTGTGTCCAACCTGGCCTTGAACACTGCCAGGGATGGGGCAGCCACAACTCCCTTGGCTTTAAACAGACACCAAGATGCAATAATCTAACATCAAGGCAAACGTGAGCCTTCTCTTCTTCCAAGACAAAGACATTTCCTTCCCTTCCCCACCCTAGCACATCTGAACTTGGGTTTTCAGCGCTTTTAAAACCACCTCTGGCTGCTCACTCACTCCTTTTTATTTTGAATGGATTTGCTTGTCAGAATAACTGTTTTCAGGAATAATGGAGGAAAAAAAGGAGTCTATTGAATCAGAATGAAATATTTCATGTTTAAGGATTATTCTTCAGGTTGTTTTCAAAACCAATGTTGAAATTTCATGTCTTAAAGAAGGTGAAACTACTTAAAGTATGCCCAGGGGTTTTACACGCTCAGGTGTATTCTGCAGCATAAACCCAGCTTATCTCCCAGGGCACAGCCTCAATGTCTGCCCTGCTCTTAGTGAAGGAATGCTGACCTAGCTGCCTCGGGACAGAGCTGTGCCCAGGAATACCTGACACTTGCATTTCATAGGGTTCAATGTCCCTGCCCTGAAAAACTGCCTGTGCCAGGACAACTGCAGATGGGTCAGGACGTGCTGTAATATCCCATGGACTCTGCTTGTGCTCCCCTCCACCGGCTTTTCCGTCTCACGTTGAGGGCAAACTTCAGGAGTCAGAGATCCTGCCTTTGGACGGGTGCTCACGGCCCCTGGCACAATGGGGCACTGTAGTAAAAGCAGCTCCTTCCTTTCAGAGCATGTAAATGAGATAAATAGTGATAGGCTGCAATGAATGCACGCACCAGAACCCTCCCCAGCGGCACATTCCCCAGAGCTGCCTGGCGCAGAGGCTGAGCCGGGAGCCCCTGCGAAGAGAAGGTGGCAGTGACACCAAGGGCGCTGCAAGCATGGTATCACGTATAAAGGTGTGATGAAATGATGCAGCTCGGGTTTTACCCTGCTCCTTTCAAACCCCTGCAGGAAACCACGCTTGTTTCTGTGTGCTTCTGTCCTAGAGAGGCACCTGCAGAGTAAGAATCCACGGGATGCTGAGGGTTTCAGCCCCAGTTCTCCTCTTTGCACCAGAGGATGTACCCCTGAGCTATGGCAGGTGTGACACCGGAACGCTCAGTGGCAGCGCGAGTCTTTGCTATCTGCCCTAGCACACACCATGCAAAATATCCATCCAGTCCATTCCTGCCATAACCTTGTGGGACTCTGCAACTAACTTCAGGGCTGAATTCGGATCTGTATTCATAGAGGTAGCTTTACCATCTTTTCTTACGTTGAGCTGGGCTAAGAGCTGGATCTAAGGTTCATCACCACTGTGAACATGAACTATCCACTTCTACATCAGCAAACACCTTCCTATGGCAAATTTGTCACTGGAGACTACAGGGACTGTCTCTTGAACAGCACCATAGGTTAATCTGCCAAACAAGTGTGTTAACACTAAAGGACGGCTCAGCAGTGACAAGCACACTTTATCTCCAGATAGTTTAACCAATAAGTGGGTGTTTCACTTTATGGACTATTTGTATTTATCTATTACCATTGCAGCACTGACACCTGAGCTTTTGCCTGTGCTAAACACAACCGGTCAACAAGCAGGAGCAGATTAGGAGTGACAACTGAACAGGAAGAGTCCCAAGAAAACCTCTTCTTGCAGTGGTGATGAGCACCTGGTTTCTTTTGCCTGGGGTTACACAATGCCCTCAGATCACGCACAGTGGTTTCTCACATGTAAAACACCACAAGGAAAATGTGTGTTTTGTGACTCTCCAGCTGTCTCCATGGGGAGAAGCATTCTCTGTTTTACTGAGGGAGTCAGTATCACCATCCCCTTCTGCTCTGCCCCTTCTCTCTATGCACCTCTCTTCCCATCTTCCTCCCGTGCAGGTGCTTTTACCCACTCTAGGTTCTGCCTCTTGCCTCCCTCCTCCCTGTGTCTGCACCAGCTCCTCTCCTGCTCCAGCCAGCAGCTCACCCTACTTTTGGTCTGCAAGCCCTCTTTGAAGGCACAGCACCCATCCAGCCCCGAACCAGCACACCTTTCTCTTCCCTTTCTTTAGGTTCTTTGAGTAATGTCTGGCCTGGCCTGGTTTGGCTTTGGCAAATGCAGCTGGGATGTGACTCTGCAAGCTGATTTGCTATATAAAAACCCCAAATAAACCAATGAAAACATAAACCTGGGACTGACATCAACGTAAGCTTCTCCTCAATGTGTTGAAGTGGAAAGCACCACAGGAATATTTTCCATTAAAGGAGCATTATCTACCTGGGAAGCTGATTTTTCCTTTAACATTGCTTCAGCTGCTGTCTGTTAACACTGAGCTGATTCACCTGCCTGCGATTGCTGTAGTGCTTTACCCCAGTGTAAAGGGAATATAAACCACGCTACCCTTTGGGTTGTGCTGTTGTAAGAACCCATCTCAAGTGCATTACTGGCTGCTGTGGTCATGCAGCAATGCTGCTTTCTGCACCGATGAGATTAAGATGGGTAAAATAAGAGCAGGGCTACAAGCAGCTGAGGTCTCCCAGGAGTGCTGAGGGGTTCCTTTTCTGTGTCCATGCTTTGAATGGGAGGTGAAGCCCTGCTTATGACGTAAGATGTGAAATGGTGAGCCTGGGAAGTAAGACATTGCCTGGATACGGACCTGTCCTCCTCATCTCTGCCTGCAGCTGCAGGGCAGTTTGAGGAGCAAGAGCCACAATGTTTTATTACCAGTGCCCAGCACATTGCAGGAGCTGCATAGGAAACATTGAGTTAATCCACTTAAATCAATCCGCAGTGGCCCGAGTTTGCCTGGTTCCTAGAAGGTTTCTCACACGTATTTAAAGGATGAAGCAGCTACTGTGGTGGAATTCCTCAGCCACACGGAGCCATGGTCCCGGTCCCTGTCAGACACACACGGTGTCAAGCGAACAGACACTGGGGAATGCCCGTTCTTTGGGAACGGTTATGGTTTTGTCAGTTATGCATTTGGAGCCTTTTGGCTGCAGAAGTGTCCTTCAGGCAAACTCCCAGCCCCACTGGGGACACAACCACTTAGGAGAGCTACAATGTACTGTGTGCCATAAGGATAAAGACTTCCTGCCTTTTTCCCCACCGTAATACAGTCACATCCCAAATATAGGAACTACAGTGGTTGCAATGTCTGCATCTTGCTTCTTAGTGCATGATTTTATGCTAAATTTTGCTATTATCATTATTAAAATGAAAAACTAACCGGATTATCTGAAGAGCTAATGAACACAGACCCGTTTCTGAAGAACCAAACAACTGTTAAAATGGGGTAAAGGAGGATGTAATTTACTAATATGTTAAATGGTTAATGACTGAGTAACACCTTCTGATCACTAAAGATACCCATTTAAAAGTTAATTCCTGTTTAATAAGTATAGAAAGTGTGTTGCAAGGCCTTCAAAACGCTACGTAAGGCTGCTATCAACTGGAAATACATAGTAATATAAAAACCATAGGGATGGGGTTCTTACACAAACTATTGAGCTGCAAAACATGAAGTTAATTTATCTTGATCAAGGGTTGGCTTTTACACCTGAAGTAATGTTATTTCTTTAACTAGAATTCTGCAGTTTAGTTACTTCTTTCAAACTATAGATGCCACAGTGTTACCTGAAGTGATGATCTGCTTCCTTAAATTCATATTTCCATATATGCCAAATAATCAATAGCAAGTTGCTGCCTCCCTTCTAACGGGATGTTTTTCAGGTCGAGATTTATTATACAATATGCAATAAGCCACACGTAACTGTACCTAGTTTGGGAATGGGATGGTCCCTAAGATAAACAAGTACCTTAAATCAGATCAGACTGTGAAGGGAGAGAGTGCAGATTTCAATTAAAACTATTGCTTGAAGACCACAGTGTGTTGCGGTTCTCTACTTTTATTCCCTAAAATGCAAAATGAAATCATTGGAAATATTTGTCACTACAACAATCATGAAAATACTGAAGGCTGGGGTATTTACACTGGAATATGCAGTACTACTTTGCACTAGTAGCCAGGCAGTGGCAGCGCCATAAACCCATAGACATCAGAGGAGGTATGATGGCTCTTAATCATTCCTGGACATCAGGATGTTCTGTATCCCACAGCTAGAAGAGATCTTAGTCTAAAACCGTTTTACTACAGTACAAATAGTCCCTGGACTTTTCTTAGCAGTCTAATCTTCATTGCTACTCTATGTGCTACATCAAATGTACTATAGATGCTTTGGATCCACAGAGTTCAAAGATCTGATAAAATCAGGGATTTTTTCTTTTCCTCATAGGCTTAAAAAATCAATAAAATAACTAAAATCCCCTGCTTTCAAACTGTACCCATGAAAACCTCTTTATATTCGCCCATTTGATCCCCTGCTTACATGCCCATGCACTCCCTCCCTCTTCAGAGCTTCCTCCTGCACTCCTGCAGGAAAGCCTGGTCTCCTCCAAGTCCAACTGTCCCATTGAAAGATTCCAAGTGAGACAGAAGAGTATTCTCAGCACAGCCCCAGCCTCCCACTCACTAATTGGAGCCCATTCCCCATTTTGTGGAGCCTTGATGCTCCCCCATGGAGCACTCGGGATTGTGGGTTCCAGTCTTGGACTGTGGTGACAGCAGGAGAGTAAACAGAGCTGATAGAATTTGACAGGTCTATTCTTTCCTTAAAATCATTCAGTCTAAAAGATTTTCTTTTACATAATCCAGAGTGTTTTCTCATGAAGCAGGACAAATACTGCTCTGCATTTATGGAGCAGTTCAGATTTTATGCATCTTTATCAGAATTTGCCACTATTAAACGAGGTCAAATCATTCATTTTAAAACTGCGTTAAAGAAATCGCAAGTGGAGGGGGAAAAAGCTGTAGAGAACTGGGAGCTTTCAGTGCAAAATGGTTAGCAGAGGACTGAAAGTTTTTAAAAGCAGCTGACTTCTGAAGAAAAGCAGAAACTCTCGGAATCCTGTATTGGCAGCAAGCTGAATCCTGACTTTCCTCCCAAAAAGAGAAGGTTTTTTCTGTAGCTATGAGTTAAAGAATAGTTCTCTCCATAAAAAAGGGCTTTGTTAAGGTGGGACGCTCCTCAGGGCACTGAGGCTCCAGACTTGTCTCTAAGTACCCAGAGCCTCTCTCCTACAGCCCCTTCATTAAACACTGCATCAGTTCTTTACAAATATTGACACAGCCAACAGCAACCCCCGGAGCAAGCAGGGCTTTAGTAAACAGCAAAACAGGGCTCCGCAACCCGCGTGCCACGGTGGCTGCACAGAGTATAACAAATCACTTGTTGAGCTGCGAGAGGCTGCGGGGCAGGGTTTGCATTTTGAACAGAGGGAGGCTGAGAGAAGAATACCTGCAGCGGAGCACTTCTACCCATGGGAATGGGTGAGAACACCCCCAGGCTGGGGGGGGGAGGTGATAATCTCTCATCCCTCACATTAAACCAAGAAAATACAGTTATTATTTTACTGCAGGAGCTGGGCTGTGTTCTGCTCTTCTCTATTGGAACTGTCATCATGTGAAGAGTTGTAACCCAGCTTAACCCAGTGCACTGTAATTCATGCACAGCTACCCCGTGACTCCCAGCAGCGCTTCCAAATGGTATCAGACACATAGGAGCAGGTCAGTTATCAAAGGCTGCTGACAAACCCAGCTTTGCTCCCACCCATCTTACAAGACACGTCAGTGCTTTGGAGCGCTGCAGAAGTGCTTGTTTTAACAGAAAGCTCTTCTGGTGTCTATTACACTTGATTTAATCACCCTGTGGCTGCTTCATAGCAATGCAAAACGGGATCTGAAAGGGAATGTCTCGGTAATTGTTAGTTAACAAGAATATCCCTCTCTGGCAACACTCATACAGTGTTTGCTGAGAGGTCAACCCAAAGCTCTGAAGGTGTATTTGTCCAACATAGCTTAACATCAGAACACTTCAAACAGGAATGCTTCTATACAAGTAATGCACTGTAAAAGGTCAGCAGCTTAGACATGCAATGCAGAGGGGAGAAATAATGCAGTTAACTTTAAAAGGAAGGGAGGAAAGTTGATTTCTCTGTGCTAAGGAAATAATGGGGAAACAACATCGGTTATCAGTGCCAGCACAGCGTGTATGGTTGAGATCGGTAAAAGCCTCACCTGTACTCCTGTGGAGGGTGGTGGTTTTGCCCTGAATTCCTAAGGATTCCTGACATTATGGACGGGATATCGCTCTCTATCATCTCCTTGGCACGGACAGGGAAGCCGAAGGAAGCTGTTCGGGCAGCAGTAGCTATCCAGCACTTCAGCAGCGGCGGGAGACCACGAATCCCAGCTGGATCCCCGGGCTGTAGGGAAGGAAAGCCCAGCTTCCATCACCTTGTCCTGCAGGTGCACTGGGTTTATTTGGACCAGGCAATGCAGTGAAATGTTTTAAGGAAGGAGGAAGTATCCAAAGCTCCGAATGGGAACCTTGCCCCGATGGAGAGAGCAACGGAGGGAGCAAAGGGGCTGTCGGTACCGGGGCAGCGGAGTCAGCTGAGACACAGCGCACCCGCTCTGGTGGCCGCTCTTAAACACCCCAAACGCATTTGGGATGCTCAAGCAGCGGTGCTGTGCCGAGGTCCAGGCCACCCCGGGGAGAGAGAGGGGAGCCCGGGAACCGAACCTGGCATCTCCGGACCTGCCCCGGGGCGTCCCCGAGCCCTCCGCGGCCCCGGCGCATCCCCGCACCCCGGCCTGCCCGCGCCTTGCACCAACCTGCGGGCCGGGGCCCGGGGCCCAGCCGGAGCTCCGCGCTGAGGCCCGGCGCTCCGGGGCTGACGTCCCCCTGAGGGGCGCGGGGAGCTGCGAGGGGCCGGCGGCGGCTCGGAGCCGCGGCGAGTCCCGGCGGGGCCGGGCTCCAGCCCGGTTTAAATTTCCCTCTCAGGAGCTGTCCAGCCTGGAGCATGCGCGGCCGGGGCCGCCCGCGGGGTCAGGCCCGGGGCAGGGCCGGGGGAAGCGCCGCGTTCCCCCGGTCCCGCCCCGCCAGCGCCCGGGGGACCGGGCTGTGGGGAGGGCGAGCGGGGAGCGCGGGGGGCTTAAAGGGAAAATAACCCCCAAAATAGGGAAAAACGCTCGAAACAACCCAACTTCGAGCAACTTTCCAGCGAGGGGGAGGGGACCCGCCCGGCGTTCAAACGGTTGGAGCGCGGGGGGAGAGGACGCGTGAGGGGGAGCGGGGCCGCCCCGGGGCCCGGAGCCGGGGCTGCGCTCAGAGGGACCCCGCGCCCGCCGCCGGTGCCCGCTGCCCCGCGGGGAGGGCTGAGGAGGCAGCGCCCGGGCCCGCCTCTCCCCGCCCGGCGCCGCCGGTCGCGTTCCCCGCCGCTGAGCCCGCCGCTGCCCGGGGCCGGTTCCTCCGCGGGAAGGTGCCCGGGAGCGGGCGGCAGCCGCGTCCTTCAGGCGGGCCCGGCGGCGGGCAGCGCCCGGGGGCTGGGACGTGAGGAGAGGGGCAGAACGTGGCGGCCCGGCGGGGAGCCGAGGGGTGAGGAGGGGACGGGTCCCGGTCCCAGAGAGCGGGCACGGCTCGGCCCGCAGCCGGGGAGGGGAGAGGGGCCTGCCCCGTTGTGGGGCGGGCAGAGGCAGGGGGAGCCCAGGTGGGACTCAGGGTGGTGGGGCTGGGGGTGCAAGGTGGAGGGGAGGGTGCCTGGTGGACGTGGGCACCTCTATTGAGGTAAGTTAATACATGAAGTTAGTGCTTAATGGAAGAGTTCGCTCTGACCTTCAAACGTCTGCTTCCTCTTTCACCAGAGGCTTCTTAAGCATGGTGCGCCCGTCAGATAGCAAAGTCTGACAGCAAAGGAGTGCGTTACGGGCAGCGTTACCCCCGAGTGCCAGAAGGACAGGAGTGAAATGGCTCAAGGGAGGTCAGACCGGTGGCAGCGAGGGTCAGCCACAGACTCTGTTGCCCTGGGCTCTCCTGGGTTTTAAGACCAGATTTTTCTCACTGTAAGCCCATCATCAGAACAGGCACCAACCTTGTCTGTCATCAACGGTGGCCTCTATAGAGAAGCAGTTTGAAATCGGTGATGGAACCAGCTTATCTGGACTCTGCATAGCAAGGCATAAATACAGAAATCACAGAATCCCAGCCTGGTTTGGGTTGGAAAGGACCTTAAAGCTCACCCAGCTCCAACCCCTGCCACAGGCAGGGACCCCTTCCACTGGAGCAGCTTGCTCCAAGCCCCTGTGTCCAACCTGGCCTTGAACACTGCCAGGGATGGGGCAGCCACAGCTTCTCTGGGCACCCTGTGCCAGCGCCTCAGCACCCTCACAGGGAAGAGCTTCTGCCTAAGGGCTCAGCTCAGTCTCCCCTCTGGCAGGTTAAAGCCATTCCCCTTGGCCTGTCCCTACAGGCCCTTGTCCAAAGCCCCTCTCCAGGTTTGCTGTAGCCCTTTTAGGTATTGGAAGGTTCCTCTAAGATCTCCCTGAAGTGTTCTCAAATAAAATCTAAATACTTTCAATAAACTTTCAGAATGAAATCCCGGAAGACTCACGAGGAATCTGTGTCCTTGGGCTTGACAGTTTACCACGCGATATAGAGGGATTGAAACATGAAGACTGGGGAGATCTTTTCTTCCACTCTTAATGAGAATCTGTTCACTTTGATGAGCATCAAATCTCTCTCTGTTAACTGCTGTCAATAGAAATAGTGATCAATACTTCTCAGCATCAAGGCCTATACCAAGCACATCTAAGCAGAGTTTGCACAGTTGTAAGTGTTCCCTTAGTTACAGCAATAGGTTTTGCTGGGTTTTGTAACTTACTCCAGGTTCATTTTACACGCGTTACATACTTACCTTGAAACTTAAAAAATGCCACTTTTTAAAGTGCATTCCTGGAGCTTAATGTTTGCAGGGGGGGCAAAGATAAAGCAGGCCAAGGCTTTGAGACCTGCATGGAATCTCCCCGAGCCATTGTGTTGGACTTTCTGCTTGGCTGGTTTCCTTGTAGCAGCACATTCAGGGCACAGATTCCCTTCTCTCAGTCAGGTGATTTGCATACCTCCTGCCTCGAGGGGCCAGATTGTAACAGGTAAAGAGTCCAAGGGTGGTTGATACCCATCCTGCTCGCTGGGGGAGCTTGGACTGCAATGTGAAGGGATAAAGAGCTTAGCCTCTGCGGACACTTAGGAGAGTACATAGCAAGTTGCAGCAAGGGAAGTTCTAGTTCATTATTAGGAGGAAAGTTTTCCCAATGAGGGTAGTCCACTGCTGCAGCGGGGCACAGAGGGGTGGTGGGTCTCTGCCCTTGGAGACACTTAGAATTTGGCTGCCCTCCACCTGCTTTGGGCAGAGGTTTGGAGCAGGGACCTCTTAAAGTCCCTTCCAACCTAAATCACTCCATGACTCCCTAACAGGGACGTGCAGTATTCCTTGGGAAACATGCACATGGGTATTTGCAGGCTGGGTTTGGTGATTTGAGCAGAGCAAGTGGTGGAGTCTGACAGTTACCAGCAAAACACTGTTGAAATTCCCAAGCAGTTTTGAGCAGTTTCCTCACTAAGCATTGCCCTTAGAAGTCACTGTGCATGGTTTTGCTGCTACTTCCATATATTTTGGGGGAATTCTTTGACTGTTCTGAGTTATGCGCGAAGCTGGAATCCAGGTAAACTGCAAACTAATATTTGACATACAGAGATTGACTGTAGCCAATTCTTCTTGGTTTAGGTGTTTTCTCACCAGTTAACATTACACTGGAGACATTATGCTGTCCAAGAGAATAGCAGGAACAGGAATATCAGTATGGATTGTTTCTTACACGCATTAGCTAAGTTTCTTTACGTGAATTAAAATGTAATTTTATATTTATGATTTATTTATTATATATATTTATTATTATTTAATATTTTAAATATGAATTTATAGTCTTGTCTAAGTGAAGGACTAGGGCAAGTTCACCTGACACAGCTGAGGTTATTTTTGTGTTTGTATTTTTTCTTTATTAACAGAGAAATGTGTATTAGGTATTTGTATTCATCCTGTTTCTATCTGATTTATATTGGTGGCATGTAAAATCACATGTAGCTTTTAAGAGAACATAATGTTCAGCAATTAAATTCTCCCTTTCTTTGGAGTGACTAATTGGTAGCAAATAAATAATGCAATAAAACAACAGAGGCAGAAGAGGGATTTGCTTTATGAAGGCATTGGCTTTCTTGCGTGCGAATTTCTCCTAACTGATCTCCAGTTTCTATAGGCTATCATTTAAACTGCAGTAGCTTCCTTTGGGTGATGAACTGATTTCATTTTGCTGCCAGCTGAGCTCATCATAAAACAAGTTTGGTTTCTTTTCCAAATTCTCAAGTGTGCTTTAGGAGACAAGGAAAAAAAAGCAAGGGAGACTTGAACCCTCAAAAGCAGAAATCTATGAGAACTCTATGAAGACCTCAGTGTTCCATCTATTTGGGGTGTAAAATCAGGTTCTTCCCCCACCTGAGACCAGTTTGGGCTGGGACTTGTGTTTCTATGCAGAACCCAGCATGGCTGGAAAGCAGCTTTGTGTTTACTCATCATCTGTTCTGTTAAAGGACATGAGTGTGTCCTGACCGTGGATCTTACTCCTCACTTTGTAGTTTTCATCCTTCTTCTGCTGAGTATCTAAAATGTGTGGAGGAAATGATGATGTGAATTAAGATCAGTGCCTTCTCTTTAGTGAAATGGGAGTTCTAAATGCAGGTAGCACTTCTTAAAAAGGAATCATTTCCTTGCACTCTTCATTCCTGCTTTGTTTTATGTGACAGAGTGGATTCTTTAACTCTTCCTTATTTACTCAGTGCCTTTACAATTCATCCCTTGATACAACAGTGAAATATTCTATGTACATTTTAAACTGCAACTTCCTCATGCAATTTCTCAGTCCCTGAATGAGATGGGAAGTTACCCCTCATCCCCCTGCAGTGCCCAGATTGTCTGTTTCTGTTTGTATTCTTCCCCTCGGAACCAAAAGGCAGCTATTTTAATTACCCAAAGGTTCTTTCCCTGAGACATTTTGTGTTTGTATCTGAATGAAGCTCCTATGCGAGTGGATTCTGTACACCCCATTTTAACGGAGGGAACTTCACAGCTCCCTCCTCTCATCACAATGCAAAAGCTTTGACCGTTTCTTTTTCATTTTAGAATACTGTATCGTAACAAATTATACTTAAAAATCATTTGGTGTGAAATTGCAGATTAGTCCCATGGGGATGGGGGTTTAGTGCTCCACTGGCCACTTGGGAGCATACAGATGGTGAATCTGAGGTTTACAAAAGGCACAATCACTGATTACATGCATGGATGTAACGGACAAAAAGGCTTTCCTCATGCTAAGGTACGGAAGAGACACTGGAGGTCCTAGTGCCTGGCTTGAGTAGGAAAAGCTGCACTTTAAAATGCCTTTACTGCTGAAAAGTTTCATATTATGTATCCCAAACAAACGGAACCCTGGTTTTCACTTCCTTTAGGATCCCATTTTTACTTTCTAAAGCAATTACTGCTTTTCTTAGCCTTTTGTTTTTCAGTTATTGTTTTGGTTTATTGCATCTTTAGGCAACAAACAAATGGTGATTCCTTTAGAAAGGGTTTGGCAGTTTCTAAGTATCTGTTCTTGTTACTAGAACTAAGACCTGCCCTTCTTGTTTCAGGAGGGAGGAAGTCGTCTTGCTCGGTGTGAAGTGCTGGTAGTCTGGTATGGAAGCAATTAGTCTTCATCCTCATGGAAATGGTATTGCTGCGCTGGATGGCCGTGAAGTTAAAACTGCCACTGACCTACTCACTGATTTTAATGTAAATCTGTTCATACTCAGGAACTGCGGTGTTACAGAGTAATTCTGAAGTTCTGAAAACGAGTTGGAGGTGTTTGCTCTGTTCACCTCAACTGTTCCCATTATACTCATAGGTGTCTCAGAATTTCTCTAAAATACTAAACAGGGCTATGCATTTGATATGGAATTTCCTCTGAGGCTGAAACCATCTCACTGCTGTACATTTGCAGAGTGCCTGGAAAAATGGGCCTGGGGCTTCTGGTACAGAGATAATACAGACGTTGGTAGATGTGCTCTAAGATCTGGCAGAACCACAAAATCCAAAGGATGCTCAAAGCCTGACAGTCTGTTTATAATCAAGCCACTTAAACCTAAGCCTTGCCCAGTTTTATCTTTGTGAGTGGACTACAAGAATATTTTGCCTTAATACATGTCTGCTTGGGGGAAAAACATACGTTATAGATAGTGTAATTGTGCAGTGCAGTGGTTATTATACAAAATATCACAAAGTAAGTGTGTGACAAGAGAATCCTGGTTGGCTGGCATGTTTTCCACCGCTTCAGATGTCCAACATAATTGCTGTTATCACAGGCTGTAGCAGATTTTAACCCTCAAAATTTCATTAAGGAGCAGTTTTAGTGTATTTTCATTTAGCCTCCAGCAAAACAGCTACTTCCAGAAGTACCATGCCTAATACAGGAGTGTAGAAAAAGGAAAAGTGGGACTGAAGCTGAAATTGCTTCCTTGAACCATTCAGTTGTCTGTAGATACAGACATGTGTGTATGGGCCATGTGTGACAATTAGTATCAGGATGTGCAAAAGGTAATTATTCCCTTCTTAAAATCTGTAGGTGTAAAAGGTTGGGATAAAAACTTATTGTCACCCTGAATTTTTCACGCAAGGTTTAGACCGAAGTTAGAACAAATCCTTGACCTGTGTAAGCATAGTAGTAATGCTTTTATTTGCCATTTTGGGGATAAAATGTGTACTTTTGAAATTCTCTTTTTTACAGATATAGAAGGAAATCCATCTGCTGGTGGCTGATGGAGATGATTTCCAATTGAGTTTGTCAACAGAAAGCAACTACTTCAGCAGAGCGTGCTGCAGACACAATTGTCAGGTTTGATCTCTTTATTGCTCTTTTGTAGACTGGGGTTTATTTACAGCTGAAGGATGCTGCAGAGAATCGTGTGTAGGTCTCATTGTAGTAATGAGCTTTCCCTAAAGTAATGTTCCTGATTGTTTCCAGCAGATCTCCATGGGTTGTGCTGTGTGGATGACGTCAGTGAATGCTTTTGCCCATCCCTGTGCTCACAGGAAGCTTTTCCTTTTTATAGATTTAAACATAGGAAAGGAAAAAGGAAAACTTTACAGGCACCTACTGTCAGCTTTGGGTAAATACACAGCTTCTTATTGTAGAAGCAATGTCGACTACGTAAGTACTTTGGGAAATTCGTCTCTGGGGGGCTATTTGTTGCCTCAGTTGGAGGCACAGCTGGATATTCAGCCCTTAAAAGACTAAACCATTTGGTTCACACAGTGATGGACATGTGGAGCATAACTGATGGGTCCACCTTGCTTCCCAGCAAGGCTGCTGTAGCTTCCAACCTTGGCAGAGTGGAATGAAGTTTGCCCAGTGTGTTACACCCTGAGCTGCACAGACACAGACACCATCTGAAGATCACAATCTGGCCACATGTAAACTGCTATTTCTTACATAGAAACACAGTGACAAGACAACAGCTAGAGAAAGGCCATAGTCTAGTTTGGGATTTTAAATGGTGCAGAACTCAGATCTCCTTGATCACATCAGGCTTATCAGCCAGGACTAGAAACACTTGAGTATTCTTCAAGGTTTCTGGAGAAAAACATTGATAACAAATACATCATTTTTCTTGCTTTCTATTTCGGCAACATCTTCAGCACATACCCTGGCACTTTTTATCTTCAATGAAAGATCACACCCACAGGATGTCAGGGCAATGCTGTAAATGTGTAAAGCCTCAAGACACTATGATAAAGGACTTTCACAAGCTGTGACAGGATGATTGATTTCCATTTTCCTCCTAGCTTCTGTAAAGCTTAGGTGAATATGTAACGTGGTTTATGCGTGTGTTGTAGCTCCTAAAAGCAAATCTGCTTGCCTGCCAGTCGTTCAAGAATGCTGAGTGTTTGCTGGAATTCCTGGTATTTGCATAGCTATAATTTTACAGGTGGAAGCATCCTGCAGAAACCAACACTGGGATAATTCCTTTCTCTCATCAGTGAAACTGTCCATATGAGTGAAGACGAGCATGTATATACTTTTCTAAGGATCTAAGACTGAAAAGTGAAGATCTCTTCTCTAAATAAGACCATCATCAAGTTAAGATAATGAAGAAGTCGTCAGCTCTATGTACAGCTGCTCTAGCAGGTATCCTGCTACCTCAGCATCTCTGCTCTAAAGAATATCCCAGTTTAGACGAGGAGTGTTTCCTGTTTCCATGACACACCAATTGAACCCTTTCTGCACCTTCCCTGAGCAGAATTCTTCATTTCAGTAATTGGAAGACACCACGGTACAGACACGCTGTTTCATCAGATTTTAGCCTACGAGACTTAAAACTAACATTTTCAAAAGCATTTCATGGTTTGAAAGAATGGTCAATTAACCTTCAGTTTCCTGTGGGGAACCCTGCAAAGAACTGTCAACAGTTCAGTTTAGAGAGATTTGTCCAGTGACCTACAAGGCCACGAAGTTCACGAATGCATGTAACAGTGTCATCATAGATTTGTTTCCTGGGTTACTGTCACAAGAGAATAAACCACTTGTTTGGCAGTTTCGGCTACAGTACGTAGGTGACTGACTGAATGGGGAGTGCTCCAGTGCAGCCTGCTCAAAACCAGAGCCACTCAACAGGAAAAAGGAAAATCCCTGCTATCTTCCCGATGAATTATGTGTATGTGTCTCTTCCTTCCATAACGTTCTGTTCCTTTTTCCTAAGATGAGGCCAGGGGGAATTTCTTGACTGCCTGCTGAGTTTCTTTGTATCTTGAACTCTCTTCAAGTGGCAGGGTAAGATAAACATCTGGTTATTCTGTTGGTGACAGTCTTCACCTCTAAGTGATAGCAACATCCCATTTTTATTCCAAATGGAGGGCATTCTGGGGAGCAATAGGAATTGATTCAGGGGATGCACCTGCTGAAGAAAGTCAGGCATCCCCATTGTGATCCCTTTCAGAACCTGCATGCCATGAGCTGGATATACTTCAAACTAGAGGAAATGCAGGCATTTTTATATTAGTTTTCTTAAAACTAAGGATTGTGATTGAAAGCTATGCAAAGTTCTTCTGTGCATGCAGAGATAGTCATGGCTCAGGCTCCAAAGATCTTCGTGCCTAGGCTGATCCCCATCTGAGCATAGCCATTGAGTCATAAATGGGTCAAGTCAAGCAGGTTGTCTCCTAGAGCCAGGGGTGACTGCCTCTCAGTGCTTTCAACCAGGAGAAGACAGTGGAGGAAGGGGAAAAACACTGGTCCTTTGTATTGCCAGTAACCCAACGTTGTACTTTAGCAATGACACATTTGTGTTGTTCTAATGTGGCCATAGTCTCCTCGTGAGGTTCTTAGCGTACAAGGAGGGAAGGATGAAGAAAACTCACAGGTCAGATTATAACTGTGCTCATTCTTTCAGAGTCACACTGGGGAGAAGCTCAAATGCTCAACTTTGTTCTGCCTTTGCTCAGGAGTCACGGAGAACAGACTTGGAATGCTAAGCATGACTGTAGGTGTAAGGGGGAAGGGGGCAGAGGACAAGTGCTGTTGGCAGCACGTTGCAGGAGCATCGTTAGACATTGAGAAAGATATCATTAGATTAAAAAGGTATCTTCAGAGGGAAACAAAAGGCGAGCCCGGGCCCAACGTGAGCTGCAGTCACTGCTGCTAACAATGGATGCACAGGCATTTCCTGGGAGAGGTTCCCAACCTCAGGCAGAGTCCAAGGGGTGCTCACACACACTGACTGTCATTCCAGCAAATAAATGGTCAACAGAGCTCCACATCTCCCTCTCAGCTCAAGATGAATTACTCATCTAAAATGACAGCTACTGTCTAGTGCCTGAGCGTTGTCAGGCGCTGTGTCACCCATTCATGTTCTTCAAGGACAAATGGTTTCGCTTCTCTCAGGCACGTTTCTCAATTTGCCTTGAAAATGCTTAGCAAAGGATGACAGATCTTCTCCTGGTTTTATTGCTGAGGCTGAATAGGAACTGATCTGTTCATCATATGTAATGTCTATCAAGACAGAGAGGGTTCTTAATGCATTCAAATTACTTTTCCTGGGTTGATTTTCCAGCCACTCTGTGACTTTTTGTAATGCTTGTGTGAAATGAAAGCTCAGCCATTTTTGGAGCATTACCCAAGGAAAATATTGATCCTGCTAAACTCCTGAAAACTGGCACTGGGATCTGAAGTTGGGCACTTATTTCTCTAGTTTTTCTTTTGTCAAATAGGTTTAACCTCTATGCATTCTGTATCTTACTGGTTTAGAATGGGCAGTTTAATGGTCAGATGATTCGCAATATATGGGTACGTAACAGCAAAACGAATCTGTTGGGGTTATTCATGTGCTTTTGGATTTGATTTACTTCCTACTTCCTTATTTAATAACTAGGTTCCTTAAGACTCCTTAAGCTTGAATGACCCATGTTTTGTTGGCAGGTCTATTCCAATGACCCCTGCCAAGACCCCTGCCCCAGTGCGTCTATCAGACAAAAATGAATCTATTCCAGGAGCTATCAGTTCCCATTATCTCTAATTGAGGCTGACAGTTGGAGACAGGCCTCATTATTTTTAATTGGGCCCTATAGTTCTAGAGTTAAATTAAACACAATTTAATGCAGATAGCTCATATACATTGGCATGACAGAGTCAAAGTTTCCTGAAACAACAGGTTTTGGTTCCAGGCTTTGCTTTTAAAGTGGTTTTACTGCTTTGGGCTGTGCACTGTTTAAAAGATGCCTGTTGCTGATGACATGTACTTTCATTAGAGTGTGACCTGATCATGCACCTGTGGAGCCTTGCCACTACATACACTTCTATACTGAAAATCAGCATGTAGGCATAAGGTGGTGATGAAGAGCTCGGACTGCCTGGCATAGATTCATATGCAATTGTTAAGATAGCTTTAAACAGATTTGCAGTCACTAGTCATGCAAATGGAAGGAAGTCCTGAAAGTTTCCCCAAAATTCCTGAGTGGAAGCTTTATTCAGAACTTAAAATGAAGATACCTCTGCTTACCTCCACAGGGCTTTGGACCAGAGCAGCTGGCCATTCTTCTGTCATGAAGCAAGCACTCTTGTCACCCTCAGGTGGTGCTTTTCTGTGGAGACACCGCTGAATAAAGAAGGAATTGAAGCATCCTGTTACACAGGTGCATGTTGCTCTATTATGAATGATCATGCACTGAATTGTCACAGGGAAGGACAGACCAATCCATGCCAGTGAAGGAGCCCATCTCACCACCCTTACTTACAGACTTCAGCCATACAAAAGCTTGTAAAACCATTCCTTGTGCTCATAGTGAGGCAGCAGTAGGCTGCAAGACTAGGTCAGTTTTTATTGAATCTTTTGCTTTGCCAGAGGTTCTGAAGGAGGAAACACATCAATGCTACTCCTCATTGGATTAAAGGTCATGGAACCAAGTTTCCCGCTTACAGAAGGCTCTGATTAATTACTGGACTTTCAGCTGCAAGTTTCCCTTTACAGGTAAGGTTAACAGATAACTTCTTCCACAGGGCATTTCCTTTAATACATCCGCATGTGCTGCAGCTCCCTCGGCAGCTTTGCTGAAGGTCAAATAAATAAACTCCAGCACTTCTCTAATGAGCTGTGACACACACAATCAAACTGGGCAGGTTTTCACCAATATGTGTATAGGAATCCAAGACAAGTCTCCCTCTGGAATGGCAGGAACTCTGAGAGCTCCAACAGCGTGCATTCAGTCATTATATATTATTGTGTGTTTGATTAACAGATACTTATAATGGAAATTGTGTCATCAAGCCTATAGGCTAGGCTTGCCCTGGAGAAAAAGAACAAGGATTACCCGGTGTTTAGGTGGTCACTGTTCCTTCCCGACTGCTTTCCTTGGCCTGGGTATGGGATCCTTTCCAGATCAAAAGTCAGTTATGCCTTACTTCTCCTAGCAAGTTTCTTCTGAAGTATGTTACACCTGCAGCACTGAGTCTCACCACAGAGGATGAGAGGGATGGAGCTTAGCAGGGAGAGAAACCAGTGCAAGAGGGAGGAAAAGAAGAGTCAGAGCAGAAGCTTGCAGGACACGAGTCAGTGACAGTGTTCAGGCTGTAGGGCAAGATTTCCTTTCCCCGTTCTATAGAGAAAATGGGGCTGGGGAGGAATGATACCGTTTCTCTCCCAAATATTTTTAATGGAAGTAAAAAGAGTTACCAGAAACAGTGGGTTTTGTCAATCCAACCGGTCACTTGAAGGTATATCTTACAGCAGCTCTGGAATTCCAATTTTCCTGCCCACATTCCATGTGCACATGCTACTTTAGACATAGCTCAATGCATGAGCTGCTCGGCTCCTCTACTCATTAGGTATTTTTGTTAGCTTTAGCTTGGCCAGCAGAAAACCCCTCTTTTCCTAGCACTGCAGGAGGTCCCTGCTGTGACAGGCTAAAATACCAAAAGATACAAGGGGTCTGTCATATGCTGTTGTCCTTTTGATTGAACTTGGAGAGAAAAGGCTTTTGTATAGCTTGTGGCCAGTTAGCCAGCACACTCCTAATATTATAGGCGCAGATTTAGTGACCTGCATGAGAAGTGAGATTGAAATAGATTTATTACAGCTTTCCATGCCCCTAGAAACCATGGATCTGCACTTGGGATTTTTAAGGGCTCTCTTGTACATTAGCATTTGAGCACTGCAGAGCAATTCATGTTTGAATACTCATAGCAACTGTGCAAAGGGGGGAAGCCTTCTTAGTTGTGTTTTACACATGTGGAACTGAAGCTTTAAGGGTGTATTTACGTGATACAGTACAATGCAATGGAAAGGTTGAGATGAGGTAAACTTAAGTGGCTTGGATCCTGGAAAGCAGGCTGGTTTCTAGGCATTTTAGACACATGCTTGCTTTGTAAGGCATTATCCTGTGTGCAATAAGCATTTTTTGGGTAAATTCACACCAGAGGCTTGTGGCTAAGCAGAGAGCTGCATGCAGGGGTCACAAATCCTGACCGACCCTATCAGTCCTATTTCTGTGCAGACATAGGCTCCCATGGTGGGTAAATTACACATTCATTTATTAAATCCTAATAAATGGATTTGTCATTCCCAGTTATTATCCGAACATCACTGAAAATCAAATCTTCTGGTCTGTTTAAGCCACCTGATTTGGCTTCTGTCATCACTCACAAAGCTGTGTCCTGTGTGCTGAGCCCCTCTGCTCACGCACAGCCACTGCTCCTGGGCTGACATGCGTGGAGCCGGCAGAGAGCTTCGAGGACTGACAGACACCTTCTCTGGAGCATAATGACCCCTTTCAGCTACAGGGCTGAAATGCTTTACATGTCACCCTTCTGTTGTTAGCAGAGGAACAAAGCTGACAAAAATATCACTTCCATATTTATTGTACTAATTAACTCTGGATGTCCCAGCACCCCAGGCAAGTCCCAGCACTGCTTGCTGGGTACGTTTCTGAATGCTTTCCGACTCAGGGTGAAACTTTACATCCTTGTTCTAAGAAATTCCTCCTAATTCCCAGTGCAAATAGAAGGATATGTTCAGTTCAAAAGAAGTAAGTGAGAAGAGCAAGGGTTTATTCTGCTGCATGGCATGATGACAAAGTTATAGACAACATTTTGTCAGACATGATGTTTTCTCTTCTTTATTTCCTAGAATGCCAAATCCATGAGAAGATGATGAGACCCAGGCCCTGGGAAGGTGGTTTTTCCTGTTCCAAATACCATTCAGAGTGATGCTAGTGAAACTTCAAATGTAAAACAGGTCCCATGGCACAGGTGGGAACCCGAGGCAGTGAGTGAATCATTCAGTAGGATGTGTTACATCTGCATGATTTCAGGTTTGTCTTGTGAAGATGAGCTGTTTGATGGGCTACATTCATGATTACATGGCTTGCACAATTTGCTGTGTAAGATTCATGGATTGTCATGGCCATCCTGGATTGATAGTAAAGAGTTGGAAGAAAAAAAGGCTTGTATTTGTAACAGTCTCTTCTCAGCAGGTTTTAAAGCTTAAAGCATGCTGGCTATCAGAGAGACTGCCCTGGCTCTGTCAAGTAGTCATGTACTGGTGGCACATCCCCTGCTCAGTGTGCTGATATGCAACATGAAAATGATGTATTCCAATCTTACAATGACAGAGTCTTTGCAGCTTGAAACATTTGCTCGTGGGTGCCTGCACTACCACGTAAGCACAGTGTGGTTTGGAGAGACTCACAGGGAGCAGGTTGCGGTTTTGCTGTATTTCACCAGGATCAAATTATCTCCTGTTCCCTCTGGGCTTTTTTTGTCTGCTTTGTTTGTTTCCTCTCAACTGGCTCGAGAAAGAATGTGGGTTATAAACAAAAGATGTGGAGGATTTAATTTAGCTAGTCAAAAAATACTCTTTTCAAATGTTAAACCTGGGGCTGAAAGAGGCTCTGAGCTGCTGGGTTGAAAGGAGAGGAGTTTTTTCTCAGTGCTGTTCAGCCATCACCAGCCCCAGCAGTGATGGGAGAGACTCAGGTCCTAAGCTGATGGATCTGCCCCATGCTACCTTCTGACACAGCACCACTATTGTACCTTGCCTGCTAGCCTGCTTTCTTCTTTAAATAATATATACAGGACAGGCCTGTATAATTCACCGGCCAGCTTGCAGTGATGTGGAGAACAGATTAAAAAGGAAAATGAAAGTATCTGGGGATTTTAGCAGAGCAGTCCTATTTATCACTCGGGATGTTTGGAATGAATGAGTACATGGGTGAATAATTGATAACTATTTTAACACCAGCAAGAATTCAATTAAATATGAACAAGAGGAGGCTGGGCACATGGTAAAGTATTTCTCTTTCCCTTTTGACTGCGAACAATCCTTTCGGATCTGGTCACTGAAGACAGCTGGCAATGAAATGGGTGTGTGAGAGAGGAGGAAACCAGATATTATGTTACTTAAAAGTCATTCATCATGTCACAGGAAGGCAGGAATCTGAACTCCTGAAATAAATAACCGCTAAAGGTGATCTCTCTGCACAGAGGTACTGCGGCATGAAGCTGCTTCCAGCCACTAAACTGTTCCCTCTGTAATTAGGCCAGGTACCCAAGTGCTGTGCTTGCAGTATGTCCAGGGAAGAACAGGACACACTACAATGATTTCCTGGGCGAGAGACCTCCATGAACTGTCTGTATGCAATGCAGTATTCCCATTTCCGTTTTACCCGCATGGGCACTGGAGTAAAGCAGGATTCTGGGTTCAGTTTTCAAGCCTGAGTTGCAAAGGCTATTTGAAGAGCCCCATCAGTATCTGTCCATCAGAGAACCTTGACTCCAAGCGCAACATTAATCGTCATTTTGCATTTGGCAGCAAAGAATATGATTTCCTTCTGTCTTTTAATTCCATGCTTGTTTTTAACTACCCTGCATTCCCCACTGAGAATGGATGGCATGGAGAGATCTGTTGGATACTTTATCTGGTGGCGACTTCAAGCTTGTAACTGCCTGAAAGAGTAACAGTGCTTTTGTTGGTGGTCAAGGTAACAGCACCATAGCCCATCAAACAGCCCAGGCCAGGTTATTAAAAACATACTGCCCTGTCTGTGTAAAAAACCAGAGATTTTGAGATGAGGATGGGTACAAAAGCTCCTGTCAGCACAATAAGCGATTGTGAGGGATCAGTGTAACAGTTCCGAGGGTTCGACTGGGGCTGAGCCCACTTTGGTTTTCCATCTCCTGTAACACTCAGTGACACAGTCAGCTCTACTCTGATAGCTTGTCATACATCAACTAATGAGTTTCCTCGGCGTTTCTGCCCTGAAGTCGGCAATACACGTTCATATACTCTTCATCTATGTATCATTCATATTCTCTTCATCTATTTACTATTCAGGTGCCTGAGATCTAAAGTGAGTGGCTTTACAGAGTTTATCAGCATTCCCTATGAGGCAAGTGTGCACAGGAGCTACAGAAGTCAGTCTGTGGGACTGTTAGCCTGAGCCTTTGCTGCTGCTCAGTTTTGTCATGTGAGCGCTCTCCGCTCTTTGTTGTGCATAGCTTTGCATTCTGCTTTGCTGTGCTTCATGTATAAATATGCACATCCTTTAGATGCACCACACAATACATAATGGGGAATGAACTGGTAGATAAATCTTGCTAGATAAATCTTGACAAAGTTTCATAAATGTTTTCTCTGTCTTTATTTAAGCAGCTCTGGAGATCACTTGGAGCTCGAGGTCTGCTTTTCGTCAGGCAATGTGTGTGGGACTGAGCGTGAGGACGGTGCAGCGCGGCTGCCAGCAGAGGTAGGAGTGCCTCTCCTCAGATCTGGTTACAACACGTCAGGACCCTGGAGAAAAAAAGGGAGAATACAATATGTGAATGTGAGAGTTGAGCATTCATTGCAACGCTCTTTAGATTCTGTTTTCTTTAGGGTAAGGCTGTATCCTTGTCAGAGGGGACAGCACGTTGCACGGTGAGGTGGAGGGCTCACAGACGTTGCAGCAATGCAGGAGAGTTGGTAAAATTCAGTCTGAATTGGAACCACATTAAAGATTCATGTGTAGTCTTAGCATCTGTTCCTCCTTTGTAGGATATCTGCACTTTAAATTTTTAAGCATGTCTTAGCCTCAGCCTGGGAAGAGAGATACTATAACCTAGAGAATATACATTATTAACCTTGAAGCATCCAGCTCGTGTCGGCTCCTACAGCCTCTGACGTTCCAGTTTGTGCACTAGCAGATGAGCACCCACCACCCAGTCTGAGACGCAGCCTGGATGGGGCTCAGTCCAGGGCCAGTTTTAATGCAGCAGATGGATGCACTCACCTATTTCAGTAGTTTGTAATTAACATATAATGCTTATACCAGCTCATCAAAGATCGCTGGGGCTTGCAAGGGAAGATAGAGTTTCTAGTTCTTATCTTGGAAAAGTGGCCACTAAGTGTATGCAGGTGCCACAGGACCAAGTCCCCAACTCCCACGGTGAATTATTAATGGTGCTTTATTCGGGTGAGGACATAGCCTCCTCGCCTGCTGCACAGTGTTACCAAGGACCTTAAACAAGTTCAAAGCACCTTTTGAATGGTTTAGCTGGAATAATTGTTAAGAGCTGACTCTAACAGCATTCAAGATGGATACCCAGGTAACTTTCATTCTTAGTGGCTGTGGTGATAGATGCATTAGCAGCTAGCAGAAGATGTAACTCCATAGGGTATTTCTATTAACTGCATTAGTAGATATTTAAGTAGTGCATTTCCATAGGCTATATGATGCTATAATGACTTTGAAATAGCATTTTTCTAAAGCACACAACTGGTAGAATTCAGTCACAAATATCAAGAACTTCGTGGTGCAGAAGCGTGTGTTGTGTTTAGCTTGGATGAGGGGCCTTCAGCAGGAAGAGTGACTTTTATCCTCGATACCTGTGCACCATAAATGTTCACGTGCCATCTCTGCTGGCTAATTTAATTTCGTGGACTTCAACAAAGGTACTTCTTGGAAGCTGTGACTGGGGTGACATCTCTCTTGCATGCTAATGCAGTCCTGACAGAGGAGATGACAGATGGAACTCCAGGATCAAAGCAGCTTTTCTCCAGCAAGATATTTAAACTCCAAGGTTTCTAACAGCTTTTGCCATTAGGGTACTGGTTTCTTGGTCTCTGCTGATGACTTTCTCTTCCCATAGCAAAACTTGCAGGGAAAACTCTGAGAGACCTCTGTAGCAGTACTGCATAACTAACAGAATCTGGTCTCTTAAATAGTCCAGTTTAGTCTTTCTTAGTGCTTAGGAAGTTCTGGAGCTGGCCTGTGTGGACAATGGTCACAGCATTGGCGTGGCACTCTGCCTCCAGCGGTCTCCATCAAATCTCGTCACGGAACCTGGTGCCAGTTTCTGTAGGACTGACATCCAGGTGATCTTGACATCTGAAAGGTCTTTTCCAGCCTAGTTGATTCTGTGATTCTTGGCCCAGAGCTGACTCATAAGCAAATGAATGATGTGGTGAAGATCTTGTGATCTACTTGGTTATAGATAACTTGGTTAATCCTTCAGTTACTTCTGAAGCATCAGTGGGTTGAGCCCACTGAAGAAAAGAGCTTCCTTTGCACCTCCTTTTCTCCTCTTCCCCGCTGAAAATCGGTGCCTGTGTTTGGGGGGACAATAGAGCTCACATACGATGCATTTCGTGAAGGTCAGTCGTGGTGTCCTCAGAGAACCGTGGTTGAAAAGCAGCACAGAGAGCTGCTCCATCAAGTGATTGGACTGGAGGGAGCTCGGCACAGGAGGAGAGGGAGGCCTGTGCAGGCTTGGGGGGGGGTTGAAGCAAGGAGTGACACTGAGACACTGTGGAGAGGAGCTGGAGCGAAGGTGGTCAGCTGTGAGAGACAGCACGGAGCAGAGGGAGCAGCAGTGGACAGAGACCACAGCTCTGCAGCTGGCACCGTGAAGACCAAATGACAGAGCTTGATGCTGAAGCCAAAGAGAAGTAAGGGAATTATCCTCCAATAGAAGGTGACAGAGGCAGAAAGTAACATTTGAGCTGCATGTACTGAGCCAGAGAGAGAAATACAGTGACCAAAGGCAAGAGAGGATTCAAGTTTTAATTAGCCAGAATTAATTCCTTCCAAATCTTATGTCTGGCTGTAGCACGGAGTGAAAGGAGGTAAGAGTGGGTTTGCTTCAATGTGTCATAGTAGCAGAGAGGGGGATAGAGGGATCCCTTTTGGTGAGTTGAAGTGCTGGCTGCTGAACACGCAGGTGATGTGGGTGTCTGGCTGTGCAGTGATGCTCTTACATCAATTTAAGTTTTGCTTATTGCAACACTGAAGGGTTTATTGCTCTGCATTGTGCTTGTCCTTGTTGCTACTCTATAGGGCATGGTCTAGCTGAAAACAGAGACAATGGAGCCCCTCACTCACAGATCCAAGCCTCAGCATTGATATAAAAGAATCCATGGGATGTGGTAGGTACTGTGCCAGTGAAGCTTAAAACTGATACAGGAATGAGGGATTTCCTTTAAATAATAATTGAAGAATGCCTGAAAATACCTTTTTTTTCCTGAGGAGGAATTATTTTATCCAATTAAAACAATAATTAATTCTTCTCTTCCCCTTTTAATGTGTTTGTTTGACAGATCCAGACTCTCTAACAGCTGTCAGTAGCTGGGGGCTTTTGCAACTTTGCTGTGGAAGTTTTCCTCCCCACTGTTACATGAGGAAACAGATATTTGACATAAATCACGGTTATCAGACAAAAATAAAACACAAACTTCTTTGCTCTTGTCACATAACCCCACGCTGCTGCTTTGCCCCTCCTGATGTTAAACCTGCTCCTTCTTTATTTATCCTCCCAAGAGAAAACAGCTGGGACCTGCATTTCTCCTTCCTAAAACCCCAAAGCAGCGTTGCCTGCTCGTTTTGTTAAGGATGAAGTCTAACAAGTGATTAATGTTTTGTTGCTCCTATAAAACATACTTCTGCACTTACCCATTTTACCTATTTTAACAGGTTTTCCCTGTTTCAGGTGATTAAGTTTCCCTGCTTCAGCTGTGCTGTAGCCTTTTAGCAGTAAGGGCAAAGAGCTGCGTCACCTCCGCCTCCAGCCGGTTCTGCCTGGTGATGGATCATACACTGAGGGTGTAGTTTTGTGTTTCAGGGATTTATTTTTCTCTCTCCTGCTTGGCTTGCCTCAGGCTGCCTTTTTGTAACAATATGGAAGGAGTGGGGGTAAGTTCAGAGCTCTTTGTACAGTTTTCTGCTAATGTGTGCTTAAAAATGAGGCTTTCTGGCTAAATGAGGAGGGATAACTTGTTAAACTCATGTCTCACCTGCTCTGTGTGGGCACCAGTGGCTTCCTTCCCTCTCAAAGGAAGAGGGGTAGAACAGTTTCCAGGGTGTTTTGGGGAGGATGGTGTAACCAAGGAGGGAGGAAGGAAGGAGCTGAATTTCACATGCTTGGAGAAGAGAGGGGGTTTTGTCTTATCAGTGGAGAAGGGGCTTGCAACATGCACACTCGAGAGCTTGGTACTTGTATGTGTGGCTTGTGGAGCCTTGATCTTTACTTAGAAACAAACCCTAGGTTAACTGTGTTTGTGATGGCTGGGTCCTGCTGCACATAGAGTGCTGGAGGTCCCCACCACACCTTTTGTACTTGCTATGGAGCCAAAAGAACTTGGATGCTCTAAGAGGGATCACTGTGCTGCTCCTTTTCCCTCTTCTCTGTCCCCACTGCTGTATCTAGTCAACACAGAGTGCTCGCCTCTTCTCTCGCTTGGTTTTGGAGCTGCAGGCAGCGATAAGTTCCTCATAGGTACCATGACCAGACCCTTCCTACCTGAAGGATTTAAGTGTCCTGTTGCTAATGCCTTCATGTTTGTCTTTGTTAGCAAAGTGCTTTGTGTGCAAGGGGGTCCAGGAAAACTAAACCAAGGAAGGTCTGATAAGGATGGGGTTTGGATCAGTTTGGAGGACGTTTGCTGTTTATTCCCAGGAACGTTCCTGCGCTACCGTGGCTGCCAGCTCTGCTAAAACACTACACTGCCAGTAAATTTACACCAGGTAACGTAATGAGCCTGTGCTTGCAGCTTCCTCTGGTGCAGCCTGCGAGCTCCTGCGTGCAAAACTGCAGCCTTGGCATCAGCTGCTGCTTCAAGCCTGACAAACCAGGCCCAGAGCAAGTGCGTGTTCTAAATCAGCGTGAACATTTGGGTGACCTTTGCTGTAATTTATGTGAATTAGATCTTGTGCTGCAGCCTCGCAAGTTACTGGTTTGAAGTTGTTACCTAAGCAGATTCTGATGTTTTTGGAGGGGGTGGGGGGGTTCTTGTGCAAGGATAAAGACTGGCTTTTCTATGGGAATATGAGTTGTAACCTTGTTCTGGACAGCAGTTTGTTGTCCTGCACATCACTCATCTTCTTCCAGTTTTGATGCTGACTTGTCACCTTCCTCGAGAGGAGTGATTGCACAGGCCAGCTTCACCTTGCTTTCTGGTACCCAAAGGATTTTATCATTGGGGTTTGCAGTGCAGTGCTTCCATGGGAGATGTGATACCAACACTTACTTCATCTGGGGCCTTCTTGCTGTGCCCAGAAGTGTGTGTTTGGGTCCAGTTTTCCTCTAGTTCTCTCTTCTGACTGTCTCAAAGACTTGAATTCACCATCATGGCATTTACGCTTGTATTTCTGTAAACCAGTGCTGCACTGGGGGGGTCATGAAATTTTCCTATATTGGAATTATAGCATAAGAATGAAGATTTGTGATTGTGAAAATAGCAATATGTGAACATACTGTTGTTTAATGCTGCTCTCTCTGTAACATCTGGACTGACAGATACTCAAGGACTGTCCTTCTTGTTCTGGACGTTGCATGCATCTGCTCTCCCTTACTTCCAGAAGCTTTAACTCTGAATGTTAACTTTCCAGCTGGCAATCCTGTGCTCTGTTAGCTGGGGGATACACTATGGAGCTTATCAGCAATTTATGCTTTTGAATAAGGCATTCTGTTCTGCAGTTAATACAGATCCAGGATTCATGAAGGAGTTGCCTCTGCTCCAGCAGCAGTGGTAAACCTAAGCATGCCAGAAGAAAACTCTGGTGTTTATATCTAAAGAGCAATGACGGAGAAAACAAGAGTCAAGTGTCTATGTTCCAGCCTGGCAGGGTTTGTAGCTGGGGCTTAGGGTGTCTTAAATCTCCCGTGTGAGGTTTGATTGTTGTTGCTTTCCTCCACTCGGGTAGAGTAGCTGGGCTGTGGGGCCCTAAGCAGCGTTTTGGGCAGCAGCTCTGCTCGGTGCACAAGGAGTGATGAAGCAAATGGAGCTTTCCTAGCAATTGGGTCAAGTAAAAGGTGATAAAGAAGTGTTTAACACTTTGGGTCAGGTACCTGAATGCATCGATGCCTGCTGCCAGTGCTGTAACCTGGGGGCACTGGTGTGAACTGGGAATTCTGGGGTGAGAAGGGCTATTTTCCCCTAACCTGCTCCAGAAGGGCAAGCATACAGGCGCTAACCTCGACTCTGAGCTGCTCATATTAACCTGACAGGCAATTGTTTCATTAGAGCTGACGTGCTGAATAGGACTCTCTTTAATGATATTCTTTACCTGTCTCATTGTGTTAAAGTGGGGCCAGGAGAAGGGGGGGGGGGGGGCAGAGGAGCGAGCGGCGGCAGGTGGAACCGCGCATCAGCACCGGTTCCATGCCCCGACCCGCGCGGCGCAGCCCGGGTAGACCCCGCGTAACAAGAAAGAGTTGCTAAGAACAAATCTCTATTGTTCCCCGTCATCTTTAAATGAGTGTCAGGGTAGGCAGGGGGGCTTTGACCGTTAACCGCACAATTTAGCCTGCCCGTTGTGTCCGGCAGCCCCCCCCCGCCTCGGAGTTTCTCAGATGAGAAAAGGCGGCCTCAGCCCCTTATAAATGGGCCAACTCTTCTCCTTTGTGTGCAGACTGCCCAGTGTGAAATCTGCAGTGACGTTAAATGTTTTCTAATGAATAATTACTGAAAGGAAATGGAGGAATATATGTGTAATGGATTGTAGCGCATTAAAATGTTTTCTTTTGGGCACAAAAATGTTGTCCTTCACCAGCGCCGCGATTGTTTCAGGAAGCCTTTTGTGGGGGTTTGATTCTCAATGGATTATCTGTGAGCGCTCGCATTTCAAATAGAAATCAAAAGGGTCCTTTGGCAAACTAATGTTTTTCAAAATGGCAGCCATGAAGCCCATTTCGTATTTAAAGTTTGGGCTTTAAAGAAATGTTTGAACTCGGGAGATTTTCTCACTTTTTTTCTTTCTTTTGATTTATGAAAGTGAAGTGGTTCACCTCGACCTCTCCTCTATTGAGAAAGACAGACAGTCACCCTTTAACAAGTCTATAGCAGACTATGCCCTGGAGACAGACAAGAGGCCTTAAGAACTGTTGGCATTTCCCTAGGCTGTTGATTAACCTTAAAACCCTCTTATTCTGTATTCTTTTGAAAAGAAATTAGGTTACAATGTGTAAATTTTTCCACAGTATAATTGTATTTATGAATTCTCTTGCCTTGGACAGTTGTGCAAGATGGTCCAAGTTCCTCGTTACCGATCCAAGATGTCCCTTTTCCATGGTGCTGCTGCATTTCCAAGCATGGTCAATGTACAGCGGTTTAGTTTCATCATAAATGTGAAGGAGGTTCCTGGAGCTACAGGGGCCAGTCTCACTGGGGTATCTTAAAATCATCTCGGCTTCTTCTTGGCTTTGCTGCAATGGGATGACCATAACTTGGTCACCTGGGGGAGATCTGGTCTGGTTTAATCCATTTTATGTGCAGTTATTGTTCATCTGAAAATTACCCTGAACACATTAACTCTTACGAGCCAAGGTTTCCACAGTACAGTATTTCCCTATTGCTCTGAGCTCACTTGTTCTTTGGTTCCTATTGCCAACCAGTACCTCTTTGGTGTGGATTCCTTTTGGGGATGGAGGGATGGGGTCCTGCCTTCCCTGGGAACGGACACTGTGCAGGCAGCTGCCTGTAGCCCCTTCCAGCATCACTCTGGCATGCTGTAATCTTGACCTTGAGGTCGGTGCAGAGTTGAAGGGATGTGATTGCTGGGACCTGTCCGTGCTCTCCTGCTGGCCTGGCTGAGCCGGCTCTTGCAGAACATCTTCCTTTATCACTCTTTATGGTCAAGCACTGTCACTGCCCTTTTGGCCAGCTTCTTTTGAGAGCCTTGAGTGGAGGAAGGTGGAGCAGAGCTCAAGGGCTTCCCTTCCTGCAGTCCTTGCGGTGCTGCCATCCTGTTTTGAGGACTCTTAATGAGCAAATTCCTGTTGCGCACGGGGGAGCAGGACTGGGTCAGGAGCTGCCTCTTGCACTAAAGGAGTATTTCCAAAACAGAGCTCTGACGGTTCCAAAGGAATCTGTGTTAGCAGCATTGCTCCAAGCCTGAGACTCTCCCATCTATTATAAACTGGATGGCTCCAGAGATGTCTGCTCACTGTGCTCCCTTCCTGTGGCAGGAGTCTTGCTTGCTTATGTTTCAGGGATGTAACAACAGAAGAACAGGCAAAAAAGGTCATAAAAGTTTGGTATCACACTGGGTTTCCTGGGGTACCAGCTGGAGACAGATGAACAAGTTGTCTGGACTGTGCTCTAGGATCGCTGTGTCCAGTGCTACATGAAGCTCTGAGCTTTGGAGGAGTTGGGAATGGGAAGCTTTTGTACAAGAGATGGCAACATGCTCTTGTTGGTAAAAGTTATCTTTCTGTTAACCAAAACATGATTCTTTTGGGAAACAGATGGTTCTAAATGGATGCCCCATCCCTGGCAGTGTTCAAGGCCAGGTTGGACACAGGGGCTTGGAGCAAGCTGCTCTAGTGGAAGGGGTCCCTGCCCGTGGCAGGGGGTTGGAACTGGATGGGCTTTAAGGTCCCTTCCGACCCCAACCACGCTGTGATGCTATGATTCTAAATAACATGTTAGACAGGTGTTTCTTGCCACTTCTGTCTGGAGATGTATATTACTGAGAGGTTTTTATTGTAAGTTTTGAATATTCTTCTTTATAATGAGTATTTATTAGCTGAGGATAAGTCAGAAATGCCTTTGCCTGACTCAGCTCCCCAGATCATACTGTTTGCCTGTCTTCTTCAATGACTGGGTTGTTGTCTTTGACAGCTGGGCAGAGGGGAGAGAACTGGCAGCATGTAGCAGTCGTTGGCAGTCAGAGTCCAACCCGACAAGTCCCTTTCGGGGGTGCAAACTGTCCGTTTCACATGAAAAAGAGGGATAATCCGTGGAAATTCCAAGCTGCAGATGTAAAATGAGTTTTGCAGTGACCTCTAGTGGGGAGCGAAGCCGGGAGCTGCGGGCGGGGGGTGAGGAGCCTCTCCAGGGTGATGTATTTTGTACCTGGATTTGCTCAAGTTACCCATTGGAAAGGCTGGAGCCCGTCACTTCATCTTCAAGGCTCAGTCTTTGGTCTTCTGGTGAAGACATAAACCTCACCGCAGCTCGAGTGCTGACAGCATGTTAGATAATTCATTGAGCGAGGAGGATGTTGGCATCTCTGCCCAAGGAGGGAGCAGCAGGCAGCCCGACACATGATCCGAGGTGTCAGCGGGCCAGAGCTTCAGCCCCGTTGGCTGGGAGAGGCACGGGTCGGAGAAGGCGATGACAGGAGGTGACATGCTGTGGCTGGGCAAAGCAGGAGGCACGGGTGAGCTGGAAACCCTTCTGCTTTTGTAGGGTGGTGGTAAGGAAATGCAGCATCTCTGCAGGTGGGGGTGCTTGGGGTGTGGGGTGGAAGAGTTTCTGCTGTTATGCTGGGAATTGGTGGCCTTTTGTGTGGCCCCACTCAACCTGGAGTCGGGTGCTTGCAGGGCAGTTTGCTGCAGATCTGGGTGCTTGAAAGATACATGGGTGTGAGTGTGTGCACCCAAGGGTCTCACCCTTTGTGTTTGCATGCATGGCATGGCTTGGATTTTTCTGGTGCCTCCAGACTAGCAGTGGCATCACACTGATGCTCCTCTTTCCCTGTACATTAATCTCTTTTCTTCAACGGTATTAAACCAAAGAAACAGTAATTAACTTCAGAGCCTGCTGGAAAATGAAGCTCTGAGCCTCTGGTGAAGATAAGTAATAATCTAGCAGAATTGCTTCTAAATTGTTTTTTTAACTGTTTCTTGGTCTTGTTTGGTACAAATGTTACCAAAGAACCTGGCCTGTTGGTCCTGACCCTCTTCCAGAGCTGCACATCTCATGATTCGTGTTGTGATCTGCCATAGTTCCCTGTAGTTTCAGTGCTGACAGACAAATCCCTGTGGGAAAAGAAGCTCATTGTAGTGAGGGAGAGAGTTCCTCCTACTGCTTGCATCTCAATAGGCAGGAAAGGAGTCTCCTGACTCCTCAGTGGTGAGGGAAGGAAAATAATCCTTTAACAAGAGCAGCACCTTGCTGGGGTAACGTGCGCTGGTGAGTCCAGGGGTATCTCTTACTGATGGTGGTACCAGGTGAGCACAAAACTAGTAAAGCTCCAGCAGCAGGGAGGGGACAAGGTGGGAAATGCAGTGTAAGAACATCTCCTGACCTCAGCAGCAGCAAAATACTGCCAAAATCTGAGCACAGAGCACTGGGATTTTTGTTTAATGGGAACAGTGTCACTGCCCAATTAACATACGAGTGAGAGAACTGGGTTAAGGAAACCTGATCAGGTAGATGGCCACTGTGCTTTCAGGCTTATGCTTTCACTCTTCCTGGCTTGGAGAGAAGGTGAAAGTCTCTTGTCCAGCTTGTCCTGGGTGCTTTCTCAGAAGGACACATCCACCTCCAGTTGTTTCTAGCCTTTCTGTCTGGTAAAACAACAAACTCTAAGCTCGGGCAACCATTGGGCTGTGACCGGCTGTGCTATGGTTTGAGTTCTGTACTGCCTTAGGTCACACTCAATTAGAAGTTCTTGGTTTTCATTGTGAATATTAAGGACAAGCTGTACTAAAAATGAGACTAACGGTAAAATTCCTGTTTAAGAGCTGACCTTCTGAACTTCCCCCATAAAGAATATTGTGTGTTGGGGCCTTTGCTCTTCATTTTAGTGAAACCCTGCTTCTAAACCCACCAAGCCTTAGTGTCCACAGAGCTGTCAGCTTCCACCAGTGCTAGGCAGGCGCATCCCAAAAGCCTACTTCTGAAGCTGGGGTTGGTGTTAAGGTAGGAATCTCCCTCTGAACTGTGTAATCCTGGTGTCTTTAAAAAACAAATAAACCCTGACAAAAACTCACTTAAGAAACACTTATTACTTTTTGTAATAAGTATATTATTATTATATTAGTATATTATTATTAATGCCCTAGTATTACAATATACTTATTACAATAATTATAATTATATACTTATAATTATAATTATTGTAATAATTATATTACATATATTATATACATTCTATATTCTATATATTATATAATATGTTATATATAAATTTATGTATTATATAAATATTATAATTATATTATTATATAGTTACTACAATAATACTTATAATACAATTATTACAATAATACTTACTGTAATAAGTATATTATTATTATATTAGTATATTATTCTTATTAATATCCTAATATTACAATATACTTATTACAATAAGTATATTCTTATATACGTATTGTATAAAGAAGCTTCATGCTAGCAAGTAGACAAACAGACTATATCAGCTTGATTTAATTCAATAAAAGCATGCTATTTATCCTTGCAGCCTGGGAAACAAGAGCTTCATGCTCAGCACTGAGTATCTGCAGTATAAAGTCAACTTCCATGATAAAGACTCTCAAGTGGAGTGTGCAAGAAAGAATTGTGTTTTGTCACTGTCATCCTTTCTGCAGCCTTCAGGCTTTGGGGAAAGGCTGGGAAAGCTTGAACTGTATCCAAATCGCTGTTTTCATTACTTTGAGGGGCTTCCTGACATGCTCAGGTCTCTCGCTGGTGTGTGGAGACATCTGCTGCCCAGCCCTGAAAGTTAACTTCCATCTGCTTGTGGAAGGCACTGGGAATAATGAAGCAGTCTTGTGCGGAGTAGTACTGCAGGATTAATCCTTTTCCTCCAAAAGGACCTAATTCTGATCACCCCTGCTTTGTTGTAGAAAGAAGAGGTGGAAGAGAACACTGATGCCGACATGGAAGGGGCTCTGATAGCCCGGGACAGAGTTGGGGTGCAGGACTTTGTGCTTCTGGACTCGCACACCAGTGAGGCAGCTTTCCTGAACAACCTTCGCAAGCGCTACCAGGAGAACCTCATCTATGTAAGTGCTGTCGTGTGGGTTCACATAGCCTCTGGCAGCTGAAATGGCTCTAGGTATGGCCTTGCTAGTCTGAGAAGTGCTGAGTACTTCACAGTCAAACTAAGGAGGCTTTGGAGCAGTGTCCATTTTCTCAGCAGCCCTGAGGTTATACATTGGTTTACAGCATTTATTTGACTCCTCTTTTGGGAGCCATCACTCTAGTGATGGGACACGTTTCCCACCCATGTGTATTTTTTCTCCCTGCAGACATACATTGGTACTCTCCTAGTGTCTGTCAACCCTTATCAAGAGCTGGATATCTACACAGTGACACAGATGCAGCTTTATCGAGGGGTGAACTTTTTTGAACTGCCACCACATCTGTAAGTAGATCCCTTAGGATTTCAGTCTGTATGAATGAATTGGGTTTTCTCTGTGACACTTGTGGATACACATCTTTGTTGCTTGTACACGCTGACTTACGGGCAGACTAGACCTCCTCATTACATGTGGTCTGCCTCTATCAGAGGAAGTTGTGATCTTCCCTTTACTAGAATCCACCAGGTATACATGCAGCATGTATAAGTCCTACAGCAACAGAAGGAAAAGAGCATGCCCTATCTGTCTCTCAAATACAGACTGGGTTTTACTATGAGACCTTGAGTCAGGCTCACATCTTAAGCTCTGCTTTCTCATCATGTCCAATACTGATAATGTTAGACGAGGGGTAAGTACTGCTGAAGAACCTTCGACACTGCCTCCTGCTGCCATTTCTAATGGCTGCTTCTCCCCTGAATGCTGCTTGTGATCCTTGTTCAGGTATGCCATAGCTGACAATGCCTACCGGGTGATGTGCAGTGAGTACAACAACCATTTCATCCTCATCTCTGGGGAGAGTGGAGCTGGGAAGACAGAAGCATCCAAGAAGATCTTGCAGTATTATGCAGTTACCTGCCCAACTACGGAGCAGCTGCAGATCGTCCGTGACCGTCTGCTACTTTCCAACCCTGTTCTTGAGGTAAAACTGAATAAAGGTATGAAATGCAGAAGAATTGGTGTTGTTATAAAGAATAACAGTAATTTGTTTAGCTGAATTCCACGTTAAAGCCAGGAGAATACATTAGTTTGTATTTCTTTAATCCCTCTAAAGTCAGTAATAGGACTCAGCTGATGCAGCAGAGCTTTGTTACTGGAACTTTGCCCTGTCATGGGGGTCAGGCTCTCAGTGAGATGAGAAGTGACTTGATGTATCTGTTCATCCCCAGGCTTTTGGAAACGCAAAAACTCTGCGTAATGACAACTCAAGTAGATTTGGGAAATACATGGATATCCAATTTGATTTTAAGGTGAGAACAAACTTAATGGAGCAGTTATTAAAACAAGCTGGATCAGTGAATTTCTTGGATGCTCACCAGGCAGCACAGGATTTATTATGAGTTAAGCTGCAGATTTCTGACCCTGTTCTTACAGGCCTTGCATTTTTCAAGTAAGGTGACTACCTATACATCCTGAAAGCTTCCTACATTACTGGCAATGCTGCCAGTGCTCTGTGGAAAGCTAATGCAGGTTGTTGTAAAGCACAAGCTGCACTGGAAGGACAGCAAACTCTTGAGAAACAGCTTGTACTGCTCTTGTATGCTAACTCTTAAACAAAGGATGGTGGGTAAGAAACATGCTGTTCCTGGTGCTGTTCTTTGTTCCTGGGTGTAAAGAAACAGCCGTCACAATGATGTTATAATTGGTATAATTTATATCTGCTGGTGCTGATGTGGCTGCTTTGTCCTGCCAGGGAGCTCCAGTGGGAGGACACATCCTCAGTTACTTAATTGAGAAATCCAGAGTTGTCCACCAAAACCATGGAGAAAGGAATTTCCATATCTTCTACCAGTTACTAGAGGGTGGAGACAAGGATCTTCTTTGCTGGCTTGGGCTGGAGCGCAACCCCCAGAAGTACGCGTATCTCATCCAGGTCAGTGAGAGCTTGGCCCCCTCTATGCATCTTACATCTAGAACTGTAAGGGTTGCAAATGCAGCTTTCCCCACATACTGAGTGTGCTGCTGAGCTGCTACCATTAGCAAGAACCCTGGTGAATTCCGTGTGTTCTGTGTGTATAGAATGGCTTACTGCTGCCATCTGTACTGCTGCTGTGAGAATGTGCTTTGAAAGCGGTATCACAAAACTGTTTAGTGACCCTAGCTCCCCCTAGTCTGGTCAAGATGCTTTTGGATTCATGGAGAAGAGTTGTCTGAGCTGCTAGCAGTATTGTCTGCAACTTACATATTGTGTAAAGGCATCTCTTCTAAGGCTCCTATGTCGGAACTGGTATAAAATGAGCTTTTCAGGATTTATGGACTTCATATTGTAGAGATCCATTAGTATGGTTATGCAGAATACAGCTCACTTTGTAGTAGTGCTCTTAGTTTCCTTTCCTCCTTAACAGTGAAGAATACTTGGGCAGAAGATATTATTACCATAAAAATGGAAGATGTTTGTGAGCTCAAGCTCTTCATAAGACTGTATGGTAATCACCATCCAAGCTCAATGCTTCAAGTTAAAGGAAGTTTTAAGTATAAGCCGAAAGATCTGATCCGATGAGCCCCTTTCAGGATTAGCAGGAGTGAACTGAACTTCCTAGCTAATTGCAGACTGCATCTGTACAGGCAGAGGAAACTGGGAATGGAAGCAGTATGCCCAGTAGTATGCTGCAGATAATAAAATTGCTTTGCCAATGCATTGTACTACTTCATCTTTCTTTTACTCTATAGGGTCGATGTGCCAAAGTGTTTTCTATTAATGACAAGAATGACTGGAAAATAGTCCGCAAAGCTTTTTCTATCATTGATTTCACTGAGAAAGATATAGAGGTATGTGTGCTAAAGGGGACTGAGCCTGCCAAAGGGAATTTAAGTGAGGAATGCACTGCTGTCTTTCCTTAAGAGTGATGGAAACAGCTTTGCCTGGGAGAGGTGTTAAGGATAGAATAGGACATTGTTTTGGAGGGATTGAGGGAGTGGGTGTGTGAAGAGCCAGTATTCTTTATGAGCATGTGTAAGAAAGATATAAGTACTGTCCCATAGAGCTGTGGGATTATTTTTCTAACGGTGTATCTCTCATTATTAGCATCTCTTTGGAATTGTTGCCAGTGTCCTGCACCTTGGGAACATTCAGTTTGAAGAAGACAGCAATGGCCATGCCATCATTCGCGATGGCACGCAGATCAAATGGATTTCAAAGGTCAGTATTACAAGTGCTGCGAAGAAAGTCTTAACCTTGCTGTGTTTTTCTCTTAAGGAGAAAAATATCTGTTCCCAAAAGCAGCAGAATTGATGTATAAATACCCAGCTCTTGTTATAAGCTGTCTGGAATTGTAGGGTCCCTTTTCTCTGTAGCACATCTCCCTGAAACTTATTGTTGCTCACAGATGAGTCTAACTGGGAATGGCCTGGGGGTTATGCCCTACTGGTCACACAATACTGCTTATTTAAAGCCTCCTGCTGGCCATGCTCTGAGTGCAGGTATTTCTCTTTCTGCAGCTGCTGGGTGTGCACTTGTCCATTCTGCAGGAAGCTCTCACCAATCGGAAGATTGAAGCCAGATCTGAAGAGGTAGTGAGTGGTCCTGAGTGACCCCAGGCAGCTGGGAGCCCAGCTAGTGGTGGTGATGGATGAGAAGCTCTGTTCTTAGCAGTGTTACAGCAAAACCAGACCACTCTGGCTGTCTTTCTTCCTCCATATCACCTTCCTCTTCCAGCCCAAGACGCTAAATTAAATTGTATTCCCATTATTAGAGTTCTGCTGCTGAACAAGGTAGTCACTGTGAAAAAGCTGGGCACGGGGACTTGCAGGCAGTTTTATTTGAGCCAAGCAGTTTCCTTTTGTTTAGTCCCTAGAGCGCTTTTAGGGAAACTGGGCTGCCTAAGCAGAGAAAAGCACTGGTAAAAACTGTTCTTTAAGCTTTCTCTGGTCATCTGGGGTATTTCTTATCTCTGGCATATCTTTATTTATCTTCAGGTCCTAAGCCCATTGAACGTGGATCTGGCATTCTATGCTCGGGATGCAGTGGCAAAGGCGATTTATGGACGAACGTTCACGTGGCTGGTCAACAAAATCAACGGCTCCCTGGCCAACAAGGTTGGTTTCTGGTCCAGTGTCCTCCTGGACACCAAGTACCCCTCACACACTGAGCAGAGCTTCTCCAGTGAGGCCCTACAGCCCTCATCACCAAATATAATTGATGTCGGGACACCCCACAGCACTGAGCTGGATCACTGCTTAGTTGGGCGTGGAAGGTGGTGTGTTAAATAGTTTTAGCAGGTCATTACCTGCTTTAAAGTGGCTACTTCATTGGCACACAACACCTAAGATTTAGGTGAAAGAAACAGCATGAAACATCAGGGAAGAAGCATCAGCTGAAGCAGCAATTACAGAGCAATGGTGTCTTTAACAGGATTCAACTCAGAAAACAGTTATTGGCCTGCTGGATATCTATGGTTTTGAAGTGCTGGACACAAACAGGTAATAGCTGTTTCTGAGGCTTCAGGTAACCCGTTCTGCTGGTGGGGGGGATGTCCTGGAATCCTACATGGCTTCTTGAGTCTACTCTTACCCCAGCAAGGCAAGATAGGGGTGGCTGCAAAATCTGGGAGCACTGGGTTAGCTGACCCCCTGGTGAAAGCTTTAGCTTGAACTGCTTGCTTTGACCCTGAGCCATTAGTACAACAGCATGGGAGGATTATGTGGGTTTGATCTGTATGCAAGTGGGTTGTTTGGCTTGAAAACAGTAAGTGATAGGAGAAGTAGAATTGTCCATGAAATAAAAACTAATGCTCACTTGGCCCTTCTGAAGCTTTGAGCAGTTCTGCATTAATTACTGCAATGAGAAGCTCCAGCAGTTGTTGATTGAGATGACCTTGAAAGCAGAGCAGGAGGAGTATGAACTGGAAGGAATAGAGGTAACTTCTTATTTTTCCCCTGTTCTTTTTTCCTTTGAAGTGCCATTACGCTGAATGCCTTTGATCATCAAAGAAAGAAGGCATCCTGCTTCTTTTAGTTTACATTAGTTCACGTGGGAAGTATAAGATAGTATTTATGAGAGAGTAGGTCTCATTCTGTAACCCTTTCACAGTGTAATTAAACTTCCCTTTAGTGGGATTGGAACCTGGCTCCAGATAACTTCAGAAATTGCCAAAGAAAAGGTCTTCCTGTAAATTTGTTCTTCCATTTTTTCTTTGTCAGTGGGAACCAATTCCATATTTTAACAACAAGATCATCTGTGACTTGGTTGAGCAGAAGCATAAAGGAATAATCTCCATTCTGGTAAGAACAGAGTTTGTGCTGTTTAAATTAAAACATGTGCCTGTGCCCTACTGTAATGGTCCATGATCATGTTTTTTCTCTAGTTATGTGATGGGTCTGCATTAGTCAGGATGTAAACAGATAGATCTTGCAAACAAAGACCCAGAAGATTAAGGTAGAGGATCTGCTTGCTAGAGCTAAGGGGTTTAAAGGTGTATGCTGCTTCCACAGCAACTCTGTCTGATGCTTAAGGGCATTTCCTTAACTATGAAGTTGCTTGTATAAAATAGAACCATGTCAAACCATTGTAACCAAGCTTTTTGGTTTTGCATAACAAGGTTGTACTAAACATTAGTGAGGAGGGAGTAGTCTGTTCAGAGCACAGTTTGACTCGGTGCCTGCTGTTCTAGGATGAAGAATGCTTACGACCTGGTGAAGCGACTGATTTGAGCTTCTTGGAAAAGCTGGAAGAGAAAGTAGGAGATCATGCCCACTTCGTGACGTATGCATTTACACTCTGTATCCTGCCACACACAAAACTCTTCAAAATTCCTTACCCATAACAGAGTATTGGGGAGGGAACAATTTTTGCTTTGTCCCAAAGAAAATCAAGCAGCCTCTCCACTGTCTAATGCTGTGCTATGCTGGTAGAGTATGACCTAAGGTGCTGGGGAGTTTGGGGTTCCTGGCTCTCTTACCAGTGCAATGCTGATCTTTGAATTTGGTCTAAATATCACCCAGCTCCAACCCCTGCCACGGGCAGGGACACCTTCCACTGGAGCAGCTTGCTCCAAGCCCCTGTGTCCAACCTGGCCTTGAACACTGCCAGGGATGGGGCAGCCACAGCTTCTCTGGGCACCCTGTGCCAGCGCCTCAGCACCCTCACAGGGAAGAGCTTCTGCCTAAGAGCTCAGCTCAGTCTCCCCTCTGGCAGGTTCAAGCCATTCCCCTTGGCCTGTCCCTACAGGCCCTTGTCCAAAGCCCCTCTCCAGGTTTCCTGTAGCCCCTTTAGGCACCAAAGCTGCTCTAAGGTCTCCCCTTCAGGAGCCTTCTCTTCTCCAGGCTGGACAAGCCCAGCTCTCTCAGCCTGGCTCCATAGGAGAGGTGCTCCAGCCCTTGGAGCATCTCCATGGCCTCCTCTAGACTTGCTCCAGCAGATCCATGTCCTTCTTACGTTGGGGTCCCAGTGGGTGGCTTTTTGGTTAATACTCAGTCTCCAGTATTTTCAGGTTCAGTTTTGGTGGCTGATGAGCACTTTGGCATGGGGCTGTTCTGGCAATTCCCAACAGAAGCCTACTTTTTTGACAAGCCATCAATTCAGAGCCACACTGCTGAATTGTCACTGGCTTTACATCTCAGAAGTTTATCACAGCCAAGTGGTGAATTTGTAGCCAACTTCCTTGTCACCACAATGTGCCTTAATACTGTTCTGCCTGATTAAAAGCTTGAAACAGAGCTAGAGCTTCTTAAACAGGCTCTGTACTTGGCAGGGGAAGGGGACTTTGTACTCATGCTGTTGTGACACACAGCTCTGCTGTTAGTGGCTGCTTACAAAGCTGAAACTTAAACTGTTAAGTTGCTCTTTTTCCTTTGTTCCCCTTTTTTCCCCCAGGGGTCCTTGCTTTCCAAACCTTTCCTGCTATTCTTAGAAATTGTGATTCCTGCTCTGATTTGGGTTCTTGCTCTAGGGCAAAATATCCCAAACAGTCCTCCCCCACCAGTTTCACTCGAAGGAAGCTGATGATCTTTTCCTCATGTAGGTGATGGAAAAATGTTAAATGCATGTTAAGAGAAGAAATCTTAATACTTCTGGAAGGGGTGATTGTTGCCAAAAGGCAATGGGATAGGTCACAGGTACCCTGAGGAGTTCATGGTAGCTGACCCCCATTCTCTGCTGGTAGCTGGTCAGAATGGACAGGTAGATGATGACTTGATTCTCAGCTGTAGCTGTATAGTCAGAGCCACATCAATAGGAACGAACATTAGATTTCCAGCTGTCCTACAGCTGCTTGCCATGCAGGTGGCTTTCTACAAGCTGAGGAAGTCTGTTTGCTCCTTTTTCCTCTTGGTTTTCTGTGTGTTTTCCCCACAGTCGCAAGCTTGCAGACCAGAAAACACGAAAATCCATTGACTGGGTGGATTTCCGCCTCCTTCACTACGCAGGAGAAGTCACTTACTGTGCTGTTGGTGAGTGTGAGCATAGAGCTTGCCTGAAAGTTACCTGTGCTTTTAAGCCAATGTGGTAGGTGATAACTTGATGGGAAGATGAATTACAAAATACCTGCCCTCTGAGGGTACTGTTACTTGGAAGTCTTAAATGTGAATGCAGTGAGAATTTTGTGGATATAAATACCCAGATTTTGTGCTAAAGTGTGTGGCCTCCAAAAGAATCAAACTACTTTTTCTTCTTCAGGATTTCTGGAGAAGAATAATGATCTATTGTACAGGAACCTGAAAGAGGTAAGGACAGAAAAGGGATGCTGTTAACTTAAATCATCATGCTTGAAGCAGAAATGTTTTGCAGATGTATTTAATCTCTGTAGCAAACAAGAATATGTCTTTCTCCTTAGCACTGTTCTTTAGGCACTTACATGTGTGTCCTTACAGCTGTGCTGCTCCAGTGTAGCAGCCTCACAGCAGGAATAGCACAGCTGCTAAACAAGGCAGCTTTTCATTTTCTCCTATTTCTCCTGTTGCAGGTGCTGTGCAACTCTAAAAATGGCATCCTCAGAGACTGCTTCTTGCTGTCAGAACTAGACAACAGGAGGAGACCAGAGACTGTGAGTTTCATCTTAGTCTTACTTTTAAATAGAAACTCAACTTCTCAAGTCCTGCTTTAACTGCTGATCCTGTCCTTAGTCCTGAATTCAGTGGATCATTAATTTTGCTGGTGTTATAATCATGGTGGTTGATAGTGCTGAGACAGCAGCTAGCAAAGTGACATACCTTAATGCTGTTATTAATGCATCCTTCCAAAATTAGCCCTGTGCCTCGCAGCCAGCAGTGGCTGTGTTCTGAAGTGCTGCCTTGCATGTCCAGCTGCATGGCAGAGGTTCAGATCTTCCAGCTAAGCCCTCTGTCCAGGTGACTTACACCTGACTACGCTTCAGAAGCTCTGTGGTCCTAATGCACGTGCCAGCCTTTTGCTTATTTTTAAGATGAGAGTAGGGAACGAGCTGATTGCAGTTACCGCAGCCATGAGCTCCAAAGCTAAGGAAGTTCTTCCATTGTCATCTTAGGTTGCAACCCAGTTCAAAAACAGCCTGACGAGTCTTATAGAAATCCTGATGTCCAAGGAGCCTTCCTATGTCCGATGCATTAAACCAAATGACAACAAGGAGCCTGGTAAGGCATTAGACTGGAGACACAGTTGAGATGAGGGAAGGAAGTGAGGGAGACTTTAGCTTATAGCTAGGTACAGAGTGTGTATACATATACATATACATATATATATGTATGTGTATATATATATATGTATGTGTATATATATACATATACACACTCTGTGGTGTGTGCGTACTCCTTCCTTATTTATGTCAATACATGGACAAGTGAGGGGGCTTCCACACTCCGTATTTCCCACCGAATGCATGTTCTTGCTGCAGGGAAGTTTGATGATTTCCTGATCCGTCACCAGGTGAAATACCTGGGCCTGATGGAGCACTTGCGGGTGAGACGCGCCGGCTTCGCGTACCGGCGCAAGTACGAGCTCTTCCTGCAGAGGTGAGTGGAACTGCTCTGCCCTCTGGCCAGCTAAACCTGCCCTCCCGCAAGGGCTTCAGAGCAAGGCTTGGTTAAATGTCAAGTCCCAGCCGCAGGAGATGTGGAGGTGTCAGCAGACACTGTTCTGCTTCAGAAATAACCTTAGTATGTGTCTTCTGTCTGTATCCAGTTTGCCCTGCTTTGGCATCTTCTGCTTTGAATAAAGCAGTAGGAATTTGGGGGAGAAAAGGTTCAGGAAGGAGATCCACAAGCATCAAGTCACTTGTGTTGATCTCTTGCTGATCTTACAGGTATAAATCCCTCTGTCCAGCTACGTGGCCACACTGGCATGGGCCAGCAGTTGAGGGTGTGGAGAGGCTCATCAAGCATCTTGGTTACAAGCCTGAGGAATACAAATTAGGAAGGTAAATCCGTTCTCTGGCTGTGACCTCTGCTGCTCAGCTGTGTGGTGCTTCCTAGATTTAATCCTCTTTAACATCATCTTTAACATCATCTTCAACCTATGGCTTGAGAATACAAGTTGTGTAGAGGCAGAACCTTCCAGGGCACCTGGGGCTTTGTGCAGTAACTGCGGTTTTGCTTCCTGCCCTCTTCCTGCCACCCTTTGCCAAGCCCTTGGCACCCTTTTGGGATGTGCCAGCCAGACAAATGAAGTGGTTACAGAAGGAGATGTAACTCATTAGCACTGTGGTGGGTTGGAGGACTCAGAGCCTGGTTAGGGCAGCTGAAACTGTGGCTCCCTGTGGATAAGCTGTTCCTGATCTCTCTTTTTCAGAACCAAAATCTTCATTCGTTTCCCAAAGACTCTGTTTGCTACTGAAGATGCATTTCAAATCAGAAAGCACCTGTTAAGTACGTTTCCCACTCCCTTTATCTGTGTATAACTTAAGAAGCTTGCAATACTGAAATGCCACGGAGCTGCCTCAGGGCACATTTACCTGCACAGCCTGGTTTTGGTCCTGTTGGTGCTTTGGCACCTCTGTTCCTCGGGGGCTGTGCAGACCCTCCTCTGCCTTGGCAGCAATCACTGTCTGATTGCTGGGAGCACAGCTTCTGAATCCTAGAATGGTTTGGGTTGGAAGTGACCTTAAAGATCATCCAGTTCCATCCCCTACCATGAGCAACATCTCTGCTGTATTTTCTCTCCTCTTTTTGCCAGTTTCAAGGCTACAGGCCAAATACAAAGGCTGCCTTGGGAAAAGGGAGTACCTGAAGAAGAGAGAAGCAGGTATGGGCTCTGGAACTGAGGATTCTTTTCTGGGGCTATGCTTGTAGCTTTGGGAGGTCAGGAACCCACATTGCTGCAGATACCACTTGCAGCTTCCCCTCAGGGCTGTGGGTGTTGGGGTGAGAGGCAGGGGATGCCCACGTGAAGAGTCATTCACAGAGGTCCCTTTAGTGCTGTTTAGCTCAGAGTAGCTCAAAGGGCAGCTTTCTGAGATGGGCTATTTGCTGTGCATGGGGGACAGTGGGAGGCTGGATGATGAGAGGGGCTGGCACCATCTCAGTGCAGGGTTCTATGGTGCAGGGGGTACTGGGTCAGCCAGTTATAGTGGAGAAGATGTTGTTCTTATTGTAAAGATCAGCTCATGGGAAGAGCTGCAAAAGAGCCAGCCGTAACTTCTGCTGTGTTAACTTAAAGGGTTTTATAGCACCAGAGCTCTGATGCTAATACAAGGACCTGATGCATTCTTGCAGCTATCAAGCTGGAGGCGTGTTGGCGAGGAGTGCTGGCACGGAAAGAGGCCAAAAGGAGGACGTGGGGAGTTCAGATAATCAGGAAGTAACTATCACTGCCTGGTGTTTGTGGAGAGGGTTGTGGGTGGTGGGTCACAGTGTGCTGATGGTCTCTGGACAATGAGTCTGGAATACCTGCAATGCAGTGACTCAGAACCATCTCCTTCACCCCCATTTCCAAGCTACCACTGCAGTGAGGAGGACGGTTGCCAGATGGGGTTGGTCAGAAATGCCTGTCACCTCTTCAGCAATCCTGACTTCCACAAATTCATTTGGAATGCTATAAAGCTGAAGGTTTCCATTGCTGTAACACAGGTGGCAGTGTACCTGAGGCAGCATCAATGATCTGTGCCTGGTTTGTGCCTTCTGTGACTTGTCTTTACTTCCCTTGCTTTCTGAAAGTAACCTGTAAGCTCTGGTTCTGAATTCCCTGTAGGTTCATAAATGGCTTCATCAATCGGAAGAAGCCCCTTTGCCCAGAGAACATTGAATTTGTGAGGCTTGTGCAGTACAAGTACTTGATGAAGCTCAGAGACCACATCCCAAAAAATGTCTTGGATAAGAGCTGGCTCCAGCCTCCATCCATCCTGGAAGAGGTGAGGATTGCTGCAGGCTTTGGGAGAGGTGAAGGTGGCTTTTAGTAACTCCAGAAGTGACTCAGCTGCTTGGTGGGCATCAGCCCTGCTCTGGTACCAATGCTCCTTATAGGTGGCTCTCTGGGCTGGGGGAGCTCAAATGGAGTCGTAACTTGATGTTAAAACCAGCTTGCACTGAGTGTCTGTCAGGACTGCAGCAGGAGCTGCTGGCACAACCTCACTGCTGTTTCCTTCTCCCTTAATATAGACATCTGAGATGCTACAGAAAATCTGCATTAGGAACCTAGTGAGGAAATACTGCCGAGGTGTTACTGCTGAGAGGAAAGTGCAGGTAAGTAATACGTGGAATGCAAATGTGTGAGTTAAAAGAGGCTGTGCAGGTGGGACATCTGCTCCCTGAACTGTCTGAAAGGCAGGCTGCACCCGGCTGCTCCTCTCACTGAGCAAGTACTCCTGAGCCTGGTGTTGGTTTCAGTGGCCCTGGCAATGCACAGTGTGGTTCTACAGACCCATGGGTCTTCTCTTATGGCATTAAAGCTGCACTTCATGTAAGAGAAAAGATCCATAAATAAGAAAACTCTGTAGGGCTCTTTAGTCCCTGCTAGCCCTTTATGTGCTGTCAAATGGGAATGACCTAAAGGTGTGGGAAGAAAGGCAGCTCAAGTCGGGTAGATACTGCATGAGGGAGAATGGTGTCTGTGGTACAATTGCTGATGCTCCTGATGGAGAAACTCCATGAGGATAAAGGCTGTTCCTTCTCCAAACAGTTAGAGCAAAAGGTGGTGGCAAGCGCCGTTTTCCGAGGGAAGAAGGAGGGCTACGTGCAGAGCATCAACCAGCCGTTCGCAGACACCCGCCTGAGTGAGTGCACCCCAAAGCCCTGAAGAGCCCAGCATCACCGGCTCCCTTTGGGCCTGGCCATTTGGGTTCCCTTCCCCTGTGGCTGTCCTGGGTTCAGCGGTGTGGGTGCAATGCTGGGTCCTTGGAAGCTCCTAGAGAGCTGAGTAAAAGGGATAGATGTTCTGGGTGGTTCTTGGCACGAGCCCTCCTGTGCCAGGGCCTGAACTGAAACCAGGCCATAACCCCCTATGTGGATTCCTTGTCAGGCAGGAAGAATCACAGACATGGGTTTGGGAGTAGCTGGAACCCCCAGTTCAGAAGGGGGAGCGTACCAAGGGGACAAGGACAATGGGATGAAGACCATGAGTGCAGCTCTCTGGAGTTGTGCTGATGGGAATGGTGGCTGTCACCTGCACTCAGTTTATCTTTCTGGTTTGCTCCTCAGAAGAGAATGACATAAACCCCAAAGTACTGCAGCTCCTCCACGGTGAGAAGATCAAGGTAAGGGAAGGGGAGCTGGAGCGCAGCAGCCCTTGAACCAGCTTCCCTGGAGCTGGCTGGTCACACAGACTGGGCGCTCTATAGTGCCTGAGGCTGCCTCGCAGCTGTGCAATAGCAGTGCAGAGAGTATATTCTTGCTCTTAAACTGGAGGCAGGTCTCAAAATGCACCTGGACACAAATTACTTAAGATTCCTTGCCATAAATGCTTAAGAAGCATCACAAACCCTGTAGGGGCTGCAGCAGTGCACGTGTGTGCTGCACTTCCCATGGTCGCGCCATAGAGGGCACAGGGAAACCATCTTTCTCAAAGCATCATTCTGCCATCTGAATGTCCAAGTGGAAAGAAAGCAGCCTGCTGTCAGCAGAGGCTCTGCTGCTCCAGGGTGCAGAGCTGCTCCTTGCTGACCTGCCTCCAGCACAGCACCCTGTGCTACTGAGTGATGCTGATACCAACTTGTTGTTTCCAGTATGTGACCCCCGTGATAAAATATGACAGGAACGGGTTCAAAGCACGGGACCGCCTCCTTGTTCTGACCCAGTCCTCAGCCTTTGTGGTGGAAATGGCCAAGATCAAGCAGAAGATAGACTATGCCACTCTGAAAGGTAAGGGTGGAGGTCAGTGGGGGTCTGCCCCTGCTGCATGTGGGGCTTCTGAAACTCCATCTGTGTGTCTGGGGTCTGAGTGTCAGCATTGCAGCTCCTTGGAGTATAAGTTAGGAGTAAGAGGACACAGTTTGAAACACTTAAAGGCAGGAGGAGATTGCTTTCTGCTGGCATTGAGGGGAAGAAACCAAAAACCCAACCCACACATCACCCCCTTTTCTAGGTATTTTTTCATCCTGCCACTGTCTGAACTGCAGTCCAGGCTGGAATATGTGCATTCTGCCTCCTGCATTCCCAAAACGAAGGCTGCAGTTGATATCCCTGCAGGAACAGCACCCTAACACTGGCCTGGAACTGTCTTTGGCAGTTTTTCCTCTAATTCCTGCTTTTCCTTTGAAGGGATTTCCACCAGTAACCTGAGCGATGGGATCGTGGTCATTCATGTTCCTGAGGACAACAAACAGAAGGTAGAAAACAGTCAAGTCTTGTAGCTGATGTTTTTAATAGCTTAATATCTAATATCTTAATGCCCCATCCCTGGCAGTGTTCAAGGCCAGGTTGGACACAGGGGCTTGGAGCAAGCTGCTCCAGTGGAAGGGGTCCCTGCCCGTGGCAGGGGTTGGAGCTGGAGGAGCTTTAAGGTTGCTTCCAACACAAACCACCCTGTAATCAGCTGGACATTTACATTCTTGCTGTCTCACCATGAAAGCTTTCCCTTACCTGCTTTTTAGAGCCCAAGTTGCTCTAAAACCTGAATAGTCCCTGTAACAGGATATTTAACAAACCAGACTTGTCCACGGCTGTTGTAATTGCTGGGTAGGTATCAGTGGTTGTAATTGCTGTGTTGGTATCGGTCTCTTCTGCACAGCAGCCACTACTCCAGCATTAAAAGGAGTTTCTCTGCACAACTGCTGTGTGGCTCATGTGCTGGGCAATACCTGATGACTTTGTGCCTCTTTCTTGTTCCAGGGAGATGTGATCCTTCAGTGTGAGCACGTCTTCGAGACGGTCACTAAGCTCTGCATGCTGGCCAATAAGCAAAACCTCGTTAAGGTTGCGCAGGGAAGGTAAGGAAGGCAGTGCAAAGGGTAGGGTCATGCAGGGTGGGTTTTAGGGAAGAACCTGCTTCAAAAACTCTTAGGGCTGGACTATTTAAGTCAAAACTGTTCACAGCAGGCAGTGCCCTGAGCTGATTACTGTGAGCTGAAACAAGAGGAATGGCTTTAACCTGCCAGAGGGGAGACTGAGCTGAGCTCTTAGGCAGAAGCTCTTCCCTGTGAGGGTGCTGAGGCGCTGGCACAGGGTGCCCAGAGAAGCTGTGGCTGCCCCATGCTGATGTAGCTTCCTTCCATGCTGGTTGGGGTTGCACGTTGCTGGTGCTGCTGTGCTCTAGGAGCTGCCCATGACCCAGCTGCCTAAAACAACAACTTGATCATCGGTGCCTGTGCTTTAAAACCACTTTCTTCCAGGCTTCTGCCGATGTGACCTGAGTGTGAGGTTGGGGTTTAGTGGTTTTACAGCAGATCCCATTAGCATGGACTGAGAAAAGCCTGGGCTGAGCCTGGGTCACTTCGGGATAAATGCTCCTCTCCCTGAAAGCTTCAGAAGGCCCTGAACTGTGATGTTGGAGCACAGGACCCTTCTCAGTCCCACCACCAATCTAATGGCAGGTGGATGCAGTCTGTCTCTCAAATCTCTGCGTGAATTGAAAATGGCACATGAAACCGGGCTTCTGCTCCAGCTTTCCTTTCTGCCCTTTGCATTTCAGTTGTAATTAGATTCTGTGTGTTCAGTGGCTTTCTCCAGGCCAGATCTGCTTATTTTCTAGTGCTTAATTGCTCCAGGAGAATTCAAACGCCTGGCCCAGGCAGGATGCTCCATTCATCCAACCCTGCTGGCTCGGGTGCTATAATGCAATTGGTTAGGAAGTTTACCTGAGCTGGGGGGCTCAGATCTTCTAATCTAAGGAGCTTTGCCAAGGGAACAGAAATAAAGAGGGCTCAGAGGAAAGCCTATTGCAGGGAAAGCGTCTAATGAGTCATTCTGCCTGTATTTGCAGCCTTCAGTTCCGCATTGGCTCTGGGAAGGAAGGGACGATGGTCTTCAGTGTGGGGCAGGAGTCTCAGGTCTTCAGAGCCAAAACTGGACAACTGACAGTGGTAAGGCCACAGCCAAGCCCTGGGAATGTGACTTGGGTTTTCTCCTCTGACGCTCAACCCCTGGAGAAAGCACAGCTCAGTTCCAGCAAGGGCCCTTTGTGTGAGTTCAGGGGTACTGGATTCATCTTGCAGAGCGGAGGTGCACGATGTAACTACTCAGTCCCTACCTATGTAAGTCAACACATAATAGACGGTCATGGCTGCATTGGGAACTGCACCTTGCATCTTGCTGCTTGCTTTCTCCAGCTAGCATGGGCAGAGGAACAGGGGAAGGTGTGATTCTTTGTGCTTCACTGCTGGGCTTAGTGTGCATGGTGCTGCTAGCTGGCAGCTCCATGGAGGAATTACACATGGACACGTAATCCCCTTGGGGTGTACCCATTAGATGTCCTTGCAGCCTGGAGACGAAGGGGGTAACTTTACAGGCCAACTGCTAAACGGAAACCACGCAGCCTCTTTTCCCACAGCCAGGACACCTCAAAGGCATCCCACTTGCACCTGATCTGCTGACTCCTTCCTTTTCTCATCCAGGTGTCAACCCAGGCAAAGTCTTGATGAGCAACAGTCCCTGTTCCTGGTTGCTGTCTTGGCCAGGGGCAGAAAGGAGCCTGCAGGATGAGACCAGCACTCACACCTGCCCTGGGATCTGTGATGCCACAGGGCTGCTGTGATTTGAGTTTGCTTGCATCTTTTAGGCTCTTTTTTATAGCTTAAAACTATTCAATATAGCTAAATAAATGACATTAACTTGCTGTAACATTCCAGTGAGCAAAGGCGCTCATTACAGGGAGACATTTGAACTAAAAGCTGCAGTGCCACGTGTAGAATGTCCATCTCTAGGCACTGAGTAAGAGGTGGGAGCTTTGCCCAGTCAGGAGGGGTTAATACAGACGCAGGAAGGCTTCTCTGGCTGTGCTTGAGTCACAGCTCATCAGAAGTGCATCAATGAAGTTAACTCTGGTCTGAAACCACCTTTTCTCTGGGGCAGGCTGGTAAAGCCTTTAGCACTGCTGTTCCCTTGAGGTGGCCAAGGGGAGGCGGTGGAAGTGGGAATTCTCTGCACCTCCCACTTGGAAGCTGTTCCACTGCTGTGCTCATAGCACTTACCCTGCTGCCTTGTGTTGGGGCAAACTGGTGTAGGTCCTGCTCCGGCTCTGCCTGGGCTGGAACTGCAGTTTGAGAGCCTGGACTTGCTGCCTTCACATCCTGAGCTCTGCAGAGTCCCAAGAGCCAGATCACTGCTGGGAGGTCAAACTAGAGCAGGGTGAGGATGATGTCTGCTGTTTCTTCTTAATGGTCCCTCCCAGCTCCATGGAGCCCAAGGACAGCTTCAGACAAGCAATAAAGTGACCCACGTGTAAATATGAAATATCTTCTAATTTATTGTGTTACATTAAAAAAAAGTACATATTGCAAACATCAACCATAAACTGAGCTGCAGCTGAAGCTTTTCCTGTGCATAAGTATAAACTAGGAGGGAATGATTGTACAGAACAGAGGAATTTGCTGCTGTTGTCTGAGATGGAACAACTCCATTAAGACTGAAAGGATCTACCTGCCCTTTGCTCTAAGGTAAGGCTGGTGCTACAGCTACATGGATACAGGTGGGAGTAAACACCCTGATGGGAGATTTAACCCAGGGTTAAAGCTGCTGCTGGACAAAATCACTGCCACAGGGAAGATTTGAGGCACTCTACGCTGCTGTGCTGTCACTGTTGGTGTCTGGTGTGGGGGGCTGGAGAACCAAAGCAGCCAGGGCTGTGCTCCCTGTTACTTGTGGCAGTACCAGATAATCCAGGGCTGCTCATGGCCAGGACCTCAGCCCTGCACCCACCTTCACCTGGAGGCTGTGGAGGCAAAACCATTTACAGTAAAAGGGCTCAAGAGCTGAGAGCAGTTGTACAATGGCATTAACAAAGTCTCTCTCCACAGCCTGAGGACAAGCGGCCAGCAGGTAAAGGACGTTCGAAGGTGACAGCAGGACATCTTTGCTACTCAACTGCAGCACGTGGAGTGTTGAGGCAGAGTCTGCCCGTAAGTGCAGTAACAAACCTGAAACTACTCCAGCTGTCCTGTAGTCACTGAACCCCAGCTCTGTAACTGCTGTACAAGGAGCAAACAGGATCAGCCCCTGGGTTCTGCAATACGAGGAACTCCTGAAGCCAGTTAAGAACCTATTTACAGAGGTGTTACTCACAGAGCTGTGACCTGTCGGATGCTTAGTGCTGGTGTGGACACACGTCACCTCCCAGAGCTCAACCTGCTCCCGTGCTGCAGGACGTGACTGGGCTTTGTCTGAGCAGGCAGTGTGGGGGTGCTGTGTTGGAAGCAGGCAGCTCAGCACAGCTGAGGATGGGGGTGCCTGGCCTGTCCCACAGGAGAGCCAGCTCTGTGGGGTGAGCAAAGGGAGCAGGGTTTGCTGCAGGACTACAGTGAGGGATGGGCAGGAGCAGAGGGCATGGCTGGGACACAGCAGTCAGACTGAGCAGCTTCAGACAGTGCAGGGTCTGGCCCCTTCCAGGGCAGTGGGTCTGTTACAGAGCCTCAAACCCACGAACAGCCCAGCAACAGCCAGTGAGGGTCAAAGTACAGAGAGCTGGAAAAGCAGAGCAATTGAGGGGACTTCCCTTCCACACCTCGCAGCTTATCACATCAGGAAGGTAAGAAGGGAGAGGCACTGGGTCCTTCACAACAACACTGCACTATGGACTTCTGCAACCCCAAAGTGTGCTGCAAACACGTGTAAGTATAGCCTGCAAACAAAGCTTGTAAGTGTCAGGACAGAGCTGAAGCTGTGGAACTACACATTAACTGTTGAGCTCTTGGGAAGCAATATCTGAAGAAAGAGGAGAGGAAACAGGTACAACAACCCCATCTGCATGGAGCTTAGAGAAGTCTTTGGTTACCAGACCGATGACCTCAGCCTAACTTTGAAATCATTTTAGCTTAACTTGATTCAAAACTGTACCACTTAGCAAACATTTAATACTTCATTTTAGCCTCTACAGCCAAGCTAGACTGAGTTTGGGGTGTAACTGCTCTTTGAAACATGTTGCAGTAACGTAGCTGGTGATACTGGCAACACCTTTGGTTTTTAACGTGTTAAGATGTCATTAACAGCCCTGAGCCAGGAGTTGGAATCCTTGCAACAGGAAGATAACAAACCCATGTAACCCCCTCACTGAGGAACAGGGACATGGAGCTCCTGCTCCATATGAGATCTGTCTGGCCATTAACCCCAGCGTGAGATATTCCAGATGAAGGGTCAAACCCCTCTAGAATAGGCCAAAGTCTGCTGGTGGCTGCCAAGTTACCAGCCTGAGGTTTAAGACTTCCTACATTGGGTTTCCCTCCCTCTCATTAAGCATTAGAGCTGTGGCTCTGCGCATCAGCCTCCAGCATCCAGTCCTATTGAGTAAGACACCGTCCTCCACTGTAATTGTTACTTGAGTCCACGATAGGCAGCAAGAGATGAGGAGGTAGATAAAATATTCATTCATAATAGAAAAGTACTCGTAGAAAAAGCGGGACCACAGAGGGCTCCTGCACCCACTTCAGCTCTGCCCTTCCACAGCTGCCAGTTCTGAAGAGACTTGGAACGTGCTCAGCATAAAGTCAGACAAGGACTCGCAGCCTCTGGGCCACTCCTCGTCCCCATAGTACTTGTGTTGTCCTTACTCAAAGTGAGACAATGCTTCTGTATTGGTTACAGCACTGAGCTACAGCTCCTGACTATGCTGGGCTGGCACAGGGGCTCTGAACCTGGCTCCTGCCTTAGCTGCAGCAAGGGAAGCTCAGCTCACTGACCTGTGAGCTGATGGAAACAAACCCCCGCTGAGAGCCAGGGTCAGGCAGAAGTTCTGAGCACTAACTGGTGTCAACACCGCCCTAAGGAAAAGCAATCCCATGCAGTTTGCTCCCAAGCCTCCTTTTGGAGGAATTTTAACATCTTCCACCCTTGAACCATTCAGATAAAGAAGAGATAAAGAGCTCAGAGCTGTAGCAGCTCCACTGAACCCTTGGAGGAGCAGCTTGCCCAGCACTACAGGAATCAAGCCAGCACATGTCCCGTGTCCTCCTGGGAGTCACCCCGAGGCACTCCTGAGCCACCAACCCTATTGCCTACAGGGAGAAGGGAGCTCTGCAGCAGCTCAGGTGTGTTCAGGTCACCCCATTTCTCTGCCTGGGAGGAGAGAGGGTCAGGGAGTGCCAAAGGGGAGGTGTGTGGCTGACTTTGCGTTTTAAAGTGCAGGATAGTTACTAAAGCCAAAGGAAGCCAGCCCCCTTCTTCTCTATAGCAAAGACAAGAGTGCTAAAAGTTCAGGGCATTTCTCCAGCTGCTCAACAGGTCCTTACCGTATCTATCAGCTGCCCAGTAACCTCCTTGCTCCTTGTCCTACAACTACTGCATTTAAATACCCCGACATAACCTAGTTTGTTACAAAACGTAATGTACAGCCTGTATTGAACCCGAGGGGAAGCGCTGCTCCTGTGCTGCAGGAGCTGGAGCAGCGGAGGGGCAGCGCTCCCGGGCAGCGCCGCAGCAGTCACTGGTGCAGATGGGCCCTGTCATCCGGGCGCTTGATGTGGATCCTCCGCACGCGCTCGATGCGCTCCCGCTCCTCGTCCTCCTCCAGGTGATGGGAGCGACCTGCGGCCCCCCCGGTGGCCTCCAGCAGCGCGTTGTCGGGTCCCCTCCCGTCCTGCGACTCGTAGAGCAGAATGTTCAGAGTCTCCTCATAGATGCGGGCTTCCGGGAACTCCACCTGCCCACCCCACAAAGAGAACATCACTCGCACCCGCTGCAGTGGCTGCAGGTACCAGGTTACCTCAGTTCTAATCCCTGATACCTTTCTGGTCCTAAAGTCTCTTCACTGCACCCTGGCCACGGGAATCTTTTCCAGTACAATCGTTTCTGTTCTGTTATTGGCTTCTGAGCCAGCAAACGGGGCTGTTTTCAGAGCAGGCCTGCCCGCAGGGCAGACTCAAATTGCCCCTGGGGAAGGTAAGGCAGCAGAGGGAAGTCACGTCACTGCTCACCAGGATCTGTCTTTATGCAGGGATGTCAACCAAACCTAAATGCACAAGCCTGTCTACAGATAAAGAACTGGACTGAACCTGCACTATGGGATGCCACAATCACCCTGTGTAAGTGCCACAGGGAAAAGCAGTGTCCACCCTAATGCACCCCCTGGACCAGCACCACTTCAAATAGCACCAATTATTCTACAGAGATGCTCAGTAAAGAAAGGAGTGTTCAGAGCAGATGCCAGGATGCTGCCGCCAGCAGCCCCTTGCTGGAAGCATCCAGGGCTTTGCTCTTACCTTTGTCTGTTTCTTCTCAGTAGCATAGACGATGGAAGTGCAGCAGACTTCGGCGATCTTCCGCCCCTGCCCGTAGAAAGACCAGCAGCAGATCTCATCTCCAATCACATCCTTTATGAAGAGCACTCTCCCATTAAACCGCAAGGACAGCTTGTCAAACAGCTCTATGTTCTTCAGCATGTTGTCATCGGAGTTGCTGCAAGGGATGAAGGCAGACGCTGTCAAGGTAATGAAGGCAGCACACAGAACACAATGGGGTTCAGGCAGTGAGCAGTTACAGGCTGTAAGCCCAGTTCCCTTTAACTTACTGTGTCTCTGCCAAGGCAGTGCTTACAGCTGGTATCCAGCCCTGCAGTGGGTAACTTATTTATCCACTTAAGTACAAGCAAGGAAAACCTGCTGCTGAAGAAGCAGTAATACATCAGCAGTACTGAGAATAACATTGCCCAGGACCATTTAATTGGTGTAAAGAATTGTATCACCCAAACAAAACCAATCCTAAGCTCAAGCTCAGCACCAGCTGGATGGAAACAGCGTTTTATCATGGAACATATACAGAATAAGGAAAGGAGACAAAGTCCCAGCCTTGATTTTACCACTCACTGAGAACACTGCAGCAAGAAAGCTTCCTGCATTCAAAGAATGTGCTGCAGCCCACGGGGAATGCAGGCCAGCAGCTGGCCAGGAGCCTCTGCCAGCTGCACTGAAGTATGAGAGGAACTCCTCTGGCACAGAAATAACCTTCCATTGATGACAGCAAGCTCCCTTCTGACTGAAGGTTGAAATTAATAGGGAAAAACCTGAGTGCATGCCAGCAGCAATCTGTCATTGGTTCCGAGTGAAGAGAAAGCAAATGCTTATCATGGGTTTTAGTCTATTAAAACTTCAAACAAGTCCAGCAGAAGCCACTTACCTGGTGTAGGAATATTTGTTGTTGCTTCTGTTATACAGCAGCTTCACTGCTGGCTGTAAAACACAAACCATAGATCACTTACAGGCAGTATAGGAAGAGCTGGAATGCTAGCCCAGACCCAGACCCCACAGCAGAGAAGCTGCAATAGGATGTGACACCATCAGGCCAAGTCCAGTTGTTGTTACTGTTGTTGGTGCACAACTGCCATGCACAGGTTGGCAGTGGGGCTGCAAGTCCTCTGTGACTACATCACTGTTCGTTCTCACCCTCCCAAGCGAGGACGCAGCCTGGCTCTTACCTTGTTGGAAGTGGCTATAAGTTTTTGCTCTTCTTTGGAGGACGTGATGACTGGTACCTTGCAGAATGGTTCGTATGCATCTTTGTTCTGCTGAAACAAGAAGCAAACAGCAGCTGAACAGACCTTAAGGCATGTTCCTATGAACTGGGAAGGTCCTGTGTGTTCTGTGCTGAAGATGTCAGTGGGCTTGTGCTGATGGTGGATCATTTTGCCACGTAAGACCCTGATGGCAGTGAAGAACAGTGCAAAGGAACCAGGCTGCTGCTCCCTGAGTGCTCTCAGAGGAGGGAACTGAGCAGCTCTTTATCCCTGTAAGTGAGCAGCATTAAACGTTGAGAGTGACTCAGGACATCTTTCTGGATGTGACCAGACTCCAGCAGATCAACAATATGAACTATTTCCACTCCATCCCAGCCTCAGAAAGGCACCAAAGAGGAGACCAGCAGAGGATTTCACTCTGCCCAGATGCTGCCTCCTCTTCTGGATCCTCCACTGCAGCCAGAGTAACCCCCTTAGCTCTGTGACCTACCTGCAGGGCTGCTTGGCACTCGTCCACCAGCCCCTGGACCAGGTAGTACTTTGCTTCAGCCAAGAGCTCCTCGATCTCCCTGCGGCTCTCCGGCAGCGGCACAGCCCCGTCCCGCAGGTAGTTCAGGACGGTTCCAAAGTGTTTGCCACAGCGGTCGATGAGGATCCAGCCTGGGGACAGAGGAAGGGCGCAGTAAGGAGAAGTGGAGGCAAACATGGCAAAAGGCCTTGACACCTGCACCAAGCAGGTTCCTGCCAAGAGGGAGAAACTCCAGCTCCTTGCTTGAGCTGATGAGCAGAGCAGCAGAGAGCACAGGGAATATACCTTCCCCTCCTGCATTTCCAGTGCAGAGTATGTGGGAGTAAGGTGGGAAGTTCATTTGTTTCTCATAGCTCCCCAGTTATTGACAATAATTAACTGAAACAGAGGAACAAATACTTCTCATTTGCAAACCAACCAACTCTGTTCTCCCTCTATCCCAAAGCCCTGACGCATTGTTTTCTTGCCTTCTATCTTAGGGCCCTATGACACACATGGGGCTATTCCTTACTAAAGTAAAGCCAGCTAGACTTGACCATCTAAAGGTTCTTGCACCTGAAAACAGCACAAGAACCCCCTATGATGCAGTGGATGTGCAAGAAGGTTGGCAAGAGAAAGGCAGCACAGATTGGGCAGCGTCATGGCAAACACTGCATACCCCCAAAGTGCATTGACTTGGGTAGAACACAGTGGTTATCAGCACAACATTGACTGCTGCAAGACAAGATGCAGCAGCATGTGTAAGTGGAATCTAAAGCACAGCTATGTGCTGACGGTGTGAAGGAGACAGAGCTGCAACCAGTCCTTCCCAGTTAACCGCTGACACAGGATCAGAGCTTCACCTCTTGTCCCCTGTCTGCTGCCCGACCAGGCTGGACCCTGAGCAATGGGAGGCGATGCTGCGGCTCCAGTTTCCATAAATGAACAGATGGCCGCTCTTCCAGGCTGCAGCTCAGGAATGCAGCGAGGAAACGCTTGTGGGGAAAGACTCATATTTTGGACAAATAAGGAAAGTAGGTTAAAGCAGCCCCTGCGCGTTCTGCATGAATGGAATCGCTGGTAAAGGCTGAACATTTGGTGCAATTTGAAAGGGAATGCGGCTCTTTGCTGTGGAAAACTGAGGCACTCTCCAGCAGTTTACTACAGGCTTTCCATCTCCATCATTGTGCTGCTACATAAAACAGTGTGCTCGCAATTGCAGACTAGAAAGCCGGAGGCCGGAGAACTAGAGAGAGAAATCAAAGAACAAGAGACTGATCCAGGCTATACCTGGCCAACCAGAGCAGGAACATCCCATTTGCCAGTGCAGACGTATGGAAAGTGAGATCTCCCATTTTAAGGAGAAGAGGGAGCACCAGACATGCTAATAACCAAGGACATCCCCATTCCACAACTGCAGCGGTGACAGAGTTGACTTGAGTACATCAATGTGCAGGAGGGCAAAGGGCAGGGCAGGAGCACCATTCTGATCCCTAAACTTCTCTGTTATCTCCACTGTGATTCCCTTTGTAGGCTGTAAAAATCTGTTGGAGCTTTCTGTTTATAGATGGTGAAACCAAAGAGGAATTGCTCATTTTCATCTGGAGATGGGAAAACACTTCAAGCATCACTGCAAGATACAAGGGATGGCTCAAACCCTCCTGTTTTAACCAAACAGCCAAAGCACAAGGACTCACAGGGAAATGACCCCGTGCCACTCAGTCATGGCTGTGCAGAGTCCAAGAAGTGGGTTTCAGTTACAGCCCTTTGAAGCTATTCTAATGGCAGCATTACAGAAGTGTCCTGTGATCCATTTACCAAGGGAGGAATCCATGAACCGTACGTGATTACAGTAGGAAATTCATCTCTTGTTTTACATCGAGTCTCAGGGACAGCATCCAAACACTCAAATGGAACCAGACTGCATTTTCTGACTAAGCTTTGACAGATGAAACAGCAGCCTGACACTGAAGCCTGACACTGGAGCCTGCCTGATACTCAAGTCTTACTGGTAGCTGGACAAAAATATGCACCTCGATCAGTTGATTAATAGCTAAGAGAGGGAAATAGCCACACTGCAGGAAAGAAACCTGGAAAGAGATGGATGCTCGTGGAAAACTTACCCCCTTCTCTCTGCTCTTTACCATAAAAGGGTCAAACATGACAATGTGCCACAGCTCACGGACCATTTCTAAGCTGCAAACACTCGTCCATCACCAGAGAGAACTCAGTTTTCTCTGTCTCCCAGCCAGCAGCATGTTGCAGTTGTTAAGCTTTGAGATGGTGCTGGGCTCAGGAGAATGCATCTGAACAAAGAGGAGGAGTCCTTGTGACCCATTGCAGAGGCTGGTTCAAAACTTGCCTCCTTCCAGCTTCTCCAGCTCTTTTCCTCAGAACCACTGTGTTTGGGCCAGACTCTGGGTGTGACCAATGAGGGGTGTTTTGAAGGAGTTCAGATAAAAAGGGTTTCCTTTAACAGCTCCAATACCATTGTCCCAGTTTCCAGTGTCACACCAGGCACGGGGAGATAAAGCAAGATCTGCTGCAATGGGAGTGTCTCAGTTACAACAGACAGGAAGTATCCAATTCCTATTAAAACACAAACTGGCAGAATGGAGCAATCCCACACGGACACTGTGGGATTCAGAGCAAAATCAACTTGGGATTTGCTGTCTTGAGTATGAGATTTTAGTACATTAAACTCCAGTTACCCTCACATCAGCAATGATTCTGTCAGCTGCTCTCCAGCAGCATTACAGCCTTGGGAATGGGATGGGATGTACCAGCCCTCCTGGGGTACCTGCCCAGGATGCCTGGAGGAAGGGCCGGGACCATGCCAGGGTGGGCTTCCACAATTCACTTGGAATTTCCGATCCCCTTCCAAACTGAAGAACCTGGCAAGTCTCAAATTAGTGCCTGAGGTTTAGCAGCAAGGGGACAGGTCCTCAATGAACCAGTCATTGTTACAGACCGGGTATCCAAGCCCATCAGCACATAGAGAACACTGTGCTTCCAGTTAAACTGTGACACTCCCACAACATGAGGATGCTGACCTGAACCTCTGCTCCCAGTTGCAGTTATCACCCACATGTTTCAGCTATAGCATTAATTTAAATGTTTTCAAGAATCTCAGATCATCAGAAGATAAAATCAATGTATCTGGTAAGGAAGGGGTCGGGCACTGCTCCTTGAGAAGGCTGTTGTCTGACATCCTGCACATTCCTTCTTTCCAGACACATTTAACATGGAGAGATCCAGTCGCCAGCTCTCTCCTTTGATTGTCACTAGTACAATAGCAAGTTTCTGGCTCTGTTGCAGTGAAGCAAACAATCAGTACTCTCATAAGAAAACTATGTCATTTCCAAAAAATCAGCTTTTAGCTTCTAAACCAGTGTCCCAGTGTTCAGAGCACATTTTATACTTAGGTTTGAGGTAAGGAAACAAGATAAGAGAACTGCCTCCTGGCCTTCAACATAAATACCCAAGCCCTGACTCACTCATAGTTTCTTAATCACTATCCCACCATCTTCCATATGCTTGAGAGCTTCAGTGTTAGTGTTTCAAAAGCACAGCCCATACTATCTGGGCCTGACAGGAGCCTTGGGACTTGGTACTGTCCTTCTGCTGTTCAGATAACTATTCAACTCATAGAATCCCACACTGGTTTGGGTTGAGGGGATCTTAAAGCTCCTCCAGCTCCAACTCCTGCCATGAGCAGCGACACCTTCCACTGGAGCAGCTTGCTCCAAGCCCCTGTGTCCAACCTGGCCTTGAACACTGCCAGGGATGGGGCAGCCACAGCTTCTCTGGGCACCCTGTGCCAGCGCCTCAGCACCCTCACAGGGGAGAGCTTCTGCCTAAGAGCTCAGCTCAGTCTCCCCTCTGGCAGGTTAAAGCCATTCCCCTTGGCCTGTCCCTATAGGCCTTTGTCCAAAGCCCCTTTCCAGGTTTCTTGTAGCCCCTTTAGGCACTGGAAGACTGTTGTAAGGTTTCCCTTTGGTCTCCGTAAGACTCCTCCCAAGTCACACGAGCCTTTTGTTCCACATCTTTTCTCAGCTGTATAAGCTGAGCTTTAGCACTTACAAAACATAGAAATACCTGGGCCTACAACTACATATTCTCCTCTATTCTGTAATACTTTTTTCCAACCTCTTCCAAGCTATTTCCACTGCAGAGGAAGGAAACCAGCACGAGGACACAAGGGCAGCCCCTTACCTTCGCTGTCGGTGAGGACTTCCATCCGGCCACTGAACATGGCCTTGAGCATGGTGTCCTGCTTGGTCAGGGTCTGCATGGTGGTGTAGTAGAGGGCACCACCAATGTTCAGCTTCACATACTTGGAGCTGGGGCTGGTGCCTTTGAAGGAGGTGGTGCGAGTGGCCGCTGCTGGCACTGCTGAGCTCACCACACTTTCTCCCGACATCTCTTCCTGCAAGGAAGGAGTGACCGGTTACATGGGCAGCTCCGACACCCAACACCCCACTCACAGCACTGGTGGTTATTTACACAGAAGCAGTCACAGATGTGCTGGGCACCATCAGCCTCAGCTCCTCTCTGTGAAGTCCTGAAGTGGTTTAGACTTGGTCTTTGTTCTGACAGTGACATAGACCAGCCAAAGACCACAAATGACCCTGGCTAGTGAGGAACCCTGTGAACACTGAGCAGCATTTCACACCGCGACAGTCAGTGCTTTCCCATAAAGACTGTGTTCGTTTCTTTCACTACAGCTTAAGCTCTTACTTTACCAATAATCTGGTACGTAATGGGGCAATTCCCAACACCCAGAGCTTGAGTGAACGATTCCTGTGTGCTAAAATACAGACTATCCACAGCTTTCCTGAGGCTCTATTCCCTTAAAGCACACACGGGCTTCCCACTCCCTTCCCCCCTTAGGACACCAAAACCCAATGTCCCACATCCCCACTACCTCTGCCCACAGTCCCCAGCCCGTGGACTCCAGTCACTCCCGGTTAGTCAGCTGATGAGCTCACGGGCTGTAACAGGAACACTCTGGCTTAGCCCCACAAATGCTCTGAGAGCCGCTAACCATAAATCCTTAATCAAGCCATTAACTGTTAATGGTTCTGCCTCACACGGTGTCAGGGTGATGGGGTGATTGACACCTCAGGGCAGCCCCAGGTCCTGCCACTTCCGGACACACTGCCTGCCTGCACTGAACGATTTTGGCTCTGCTGTCACTAAAAGCAGAACTATCCCATAGCAAACCTGACGGAGCCGCAGCTCCGTGTGCACGTCGTGTTTCACACGGCGAGGAAGTGGCATGGGCAGAGGTGGCCGCAGGGGACCATTCCCTCTGCCTGTCTGGAGCCGTCTGCAGTGCAAAGGCACCACCTCAGCCCCATGCTCCGGCTCTAGCTCCCTCCAGACACAGGGACGGGTCCCCAGCACCCTGACAGGAGCCGTGCCCAAATGGGACCCAGCGCACCAGGCCACAGCCCAGCACCCTGGGGCACAGAGCCCTCCCCAAGCCCCAGGCGCCATCCTGGGGTGACAATGACAACCACACCACGGCCCCCCCCACCGCTGGGGGCCGGATCCCCCGCAGGAGCCCTGCACCCGCTCTCCAAGCGCTCCAACCTCAGGGGCTGCCCCCCCCCCCCATAACCTCCCCCTTCGCCAGCACCGCGCCCCTGGGGACTGAGACCCCCAATCCCGCATCCCGCCACCCACCGGGGGGCCGGGTCCCCAGGTCCTGCCTCACCCCAACCCGGCCCCCCCCGCTCCGATCGCAGCCTGCCCGGTGCCCCCCGGGCCCGGCCCCACCTCACCATGAACGGCGCAGCGCAGCCCCACGGACCGAGCGAGCGGGAGCGCCGGGGCGGGGGAACTTCCGCCCCTCACGCCACTTCCGCCCCCGCCCGGGTGCGCCGCCGAACCCTTCCGATGTCTCCCTCAGGCTCTCCCGGGCGGTGCCGCTCTGCGCTCCCTCTTCACCGGCTTGGCCCGGCGCGGCCCGGCCCGGCTCGCCCGGTATCAGCGAGACTCAGAGCCGCGGGTTTCTCTGCGTGGAGCTGGCGGGTGAGCGAGCGAGCGGAACGAACGCGGCGGTGCGGGTTGCCGGGGGGACCCGCAGCGCGGATACAGGGGGAGGCTGCCGGGCAACGGGGCGCTGGGCCTCGGCCTGCGGCAACGGAGCTGCCCGGGGCCCTCCGGCTCCTGTGGCGGGGCGAGGTGAGGCCTGCGGGGCTGCGAGAGGGGTCTTGAGGCTGAGGGGGGTCTCTGCTGGCTGCTTTGCGGTGGCTTGGGCCGGTTCCGTGCGTTGGAGCCCGGCTGTGGGTGGCTCATGGGTCCTGTGCCTGCTGTGGGAAGCCCTCGCTGTGGGTGGCTGCTGATCGGGTCTCACCGGTTCCAGGGCCCTGCCGTGCTGTAGGTTTCTGTTATACATTAAATGATCTTCCTCACCTTAAGCGTGAGGAGCTGCCCGTGCCAGGGGCCACAGTGAGCGGTGCTGCCCCTCTCCTGAAGCTTTTCTGACTTAACGTTCTCTTGGTGTATTTTGTGATGAGTCGGGTCAAAAGGACTTGGATCTGCAAAGGTAAAGCCTAAACCCCCGAATCACCCACAGGTAATGCACCTCTCTGGGCAGGAGCTGCCTGAGGCCAGCGGGTGAACACCGTGTTCGGGTGTAAATGATTGCCATACGCCTCTTCTGAAGGGGTAAGCCCTCAGGTGAGTTTGTTGTTGAGGATTTATAAAGCTCTTGTTGACTCTGTGTGTTTTGTCTTGTTGGGTGGCAATAAAGGAACTTCCAAGCATCTCTTGTGCCCTTTCCCTCGTATCCTTGCTTATAGAACTATAGAATATAGTTCTTGCCTATAGAACTGTTATTGTATGTTATCTCTAAAGAGGAAAATGAAAGCAGCTAAGACCAGAAAGGGGATTTGCAGTGCAAGGAGTGGAGCACAATGACAACACACTGATCATTTATTCGATTTCTCTTAAAATCTACTTCTCTGCATTGTGTTGTGGGCTTTGCTGTAGTGATTCTGATCTCGTTGTCTGTGTGTTACTGCAGTCCCATTGCCAAGTAACTGTGGCTTTCCAGGCTGTGTTTGGCACACAGAACAGGTTGGGGTTCTCCCCTTCCCCTACTTCAGTGTGGGCTGTAGATAGTTCAGGAGGAACATAAAAGATTCCCCCTGCCTGTGTGTTTTGTGCACTCTGCTCCTTGTTTCCAGGTGTTTGCCGCAGTGACCCTTTGCTCCCTTGGTCTCAGGTGATGAACATGTTCAGTGCGAGCCAGTTCTCCAAAGCGCAGTTCCTCGACAAAGCGCGCCAGGCCCGGGAGGAGCGGCGGGAGCTGAAGGAGCGGGAGCGTGCTGCAGTGCTGGTGCAGGCTTTGGTCAGGAGGTTCCTCTGCCGATGCCGCCTGCAAAGGGAGATAAGGTATGTGGAATCCTCCCTTCGCTCCTGCCTGGAGGATGTGTGCTTGATTTTCACCTCCTGATCCTCGTTATTCTCCTCTTTGGTAGGAGAGAAGTGGAGGATTTCTTTGGGACAAATGAATCTGGCTCAAGTAAAAGGAGTGCTCTTTCTGTCTTCAGAATTGCTAGGAAACTGCTGTTTGTATTTAATCACAAAGAGGACAAAGAGGTAAGGTGGCTACTCTGATGTGCTTTTCTTCTTTTGAGAACACATTTTATCATGTTAACTATGGTTAATTAGTTTTCTAGTGATCATGTAGGTTCCTGTGTTGTGTTTTGGCTTCAGAAATGTGATCTCTGTTTCCTGGTCCTTCTGGGCGAGATCTGCCTGTAGGAATGAAACACAAGAACCCTTGAATTTTTCAGGAGCAGTTCCCTGTTCAGGATGTAGTTTAACGGATGCTGTTCCTGGTGACTGTGCCAACCTCAGTAACTGAGCAGCTTCCTGACTGTCAGCTGCATCAGCTCCCCAGGCAGGTGCATTGTGGCCAGTCACAGATTGCTCTCCTGGCACAGTGCAATGTGTTGGCTGTTTGTATTGCAGCTGCTTTTCTGACCATGCCCTCAGTTGTGGTTTCAGAGTGAAGCCTTTTGCCATAGTGTCTATGAAATAATGATGAGGGCAATTATAAGGCAAACAACTGGAAAAGGAAAGGCTGTAGTTAAATTGCAGTAGCAATGGGTGACTTCTCTAATCTCTGATCTCTTAAATTCCTCTTCTGTTGATGGGGCAAGTGCTGCAGATGCACTTTTCTGTACGTACAGCATCAAAAAGAGATGTGTGTTATACAACTCTTTTAATGCCTGGCATCCATCTGCAGTTCTGCATACAGTAATTGAGTGGGTTGCTGAAAAGTTCCTGTTCTGCTTCCTTTTCTTCTCCTCCTTCCACCATCAAGTCAGTCCTTGCTGGGCTGAGGACTAGACCGTGCTCATTTCCACTCTTATTTCTGGACTCTGCTCTTGGTTCAGATCACCACAGCGGCCAACTTTGTAGCTCAGGATGGCTTTATAACCTGCAAGCATGGGGCAAATGCAACTGGACTGAAATAATCGTTAAGGAGTTGTGGATGTGATCCCCGAGTTCTTTTCAGAGCTGTGATGGTCAGGAGTTTGGAACACACTGCTGCACTCATTAGCATTAAGTTGTTGTAGCTGAACCCCAACAGGAAGATGCTTTTCCTGGCTTCAGCCCATGCTGCTGAGGAGAGCAGTTTAACAGGGATGACTGAGACGTTCGTCCTGTTGATGAGCACCATGTTCAAGGAGGGAACTCCTCTGCATAGCTGTAAGCATGATGAGCAGATGTGCTCTTGGGGAAGGAGTAGGGAATGTGTTTGCAATATTTGTTGTTTTGCTACAGATGTATCTTACTCCCTCTGCTGAGCAATTCCATGTGCTTTTCCAGAGTAGCCCATCCTGTAGTTAGAACTAATGCCACTTGTCTTTTATCCCCAGAGATTTGAAAAGCTGTGCCGTTGTATTCTTAACAGTATGGATGCTGAGAATGAGCCCAAGGTCAGCAGGATGGGGTTTGGTGGGGGGTGGGAGGGTTGTTTGGGTTTTCTTAATTCTATGTGTGGGGATTTAGTGATTTTCAGTGAATTCTGGAGAGAGAAATAACTTGGTCCTGCTGCTGGGTTCAGCAGGACACTGAGGAGGTTGTTTTTTCACAAAGCTTCCAAAGTAATGTCTTCTGCCAATCTGTAGCACAAATATTAATGTTGCTCCCATTTGTGTCCTGCCTTCCTCAGGTGTGGTATGTGTCCCTGGCGCTCTCCAAGGATCTTACACTCCTATGGATCAAACAGATCAAAGACATTTTGTGGTTTTGCTGTGAATTTCTCAAGCAGCTTAAGGTAAGGAATATTTTCTCTGTGTTTTGCTCCCTGCATTTCACAGTTCTGTAGCTTGGCCCAAAGCTCATTTGATTTGTTAACACTGGTGTTTGCTACCGCAGCCTGACATCCTACAAGACTCCAGACTGGTCAATTTGCACCTCACAATGCTTGTCACCTTCACAGACACTTCCACGTGGAAAATCCTTCGGGGAAAAGGTTGGTGCATCCAATTCAATAATTTTAAGTCACTGATTTGGGACTTGCTATTAAAATCTGCCAAATGCTGTTTCTGCACCTTGTCATCTCCCTGTGCTTGCTGCAAAGATTCATTGTGCTTCTTGCACAAAGCACAGAATGGACACCAAGGATTCCCTGGGGATTAGACAGGCTGTTTCCCTTAGAACAGCAACAGTTGTTACAACATTTTTATAATGCTTCAAAATCCCACACATGAGAAGTGTCCAAAGGATGCTGGAATGTGCTTTTAGCACTGGGGGTTTGTAGGAAACGCACATAGAAAAGGTAGACGAGCATTGTAAGGAAATGAGACTCTTGCACCTTAAGACTTGATGTGAAATGCTGCTAAAATGGTGGGTTTGCATATAAAGGACTTTGTGCAAGAAAGACTTACGGACTGATAAACTGGTTTAGAGTGTGTAAGGACGTGAAGAGTGAGGCTGTGATGCCAGTTGAGTAACATCAGTGCTTTAACCCATAAGGTGAAACCCTGAGACCTGCCATGAACCACATCTGTGCAAACATCATGGGACATCTGAATCAGAAGGGATTTTACTCCGTGCTGCAGGTCAGTCTTAGGCTGATACAGTTCTGGCTTCTCTTCATGCAAAACAAGCCCCAGTCCTGTGCTGTGGTCCTTGTTCTGAGGAAGCTTTTACAATCTCTGTGGTGGTGTGCTCTGGTTGTGGAGCACTGGTAATTTGTGTGTGGTCAATTTTATTCAAAGCAGTAAAGCAGAGTCTTTCCACTTGAAACAAATGCACAGTCTCCTTTTTGCCACTGCTGCAGAATCTGACTCCTACTTAATCATCTCTAATGAGACAGACAGGAAGGAGTCTTGAATATTTTCCCAAACTTTGCTGCTGCCACGTTGCATGGATTTGGGTTATTTACTGTTCTGCAGGGGAAGGGAGCTGATGGCATTTTTCTTCGTCTTTTAAATGAGAATTATGTTACCAAGCAGCTGTGAGCCCTGCCTGCTCATTTGTACAGGCCTAGAGACCCTCTGAGTACAGGTCCTGGAGAAATAAGTACTGTAGAATGTGTGATTCCATTGCACTGTCTCTGTTCTGCTGTTGCTAACCTGAACTCTTTTAGGTCTGCCAAATGGCTTGTAGTAACAGGTTTTAGGTTGTTTTGGTGGTGTTCTTTTTCTCTGGTCTAAAATGTCTTTCAGAAGTAATCATAATCTTTTTTGCTGAGGGGGTTTGTGCGGTTTTTAATCACTTTTATTATTTTAATTTCCAGATTTTGCTGACTAATGGCTTGGCAAGATCCAGACCTTCCCTGTCCAAAGGCTCTTTAACTGCCGTCTTCTCTCTTGCACTGCGGTAAGGCAGCCAGAGCAGCCTGGGATGATGTGCAGCCAAAGCTGTCTTTCTTGTGCTTTTGAAACACTCCTCATTGCTTGGTCAGGTTACTTGCACTGAAGTATTTGTCTCTCTGTAGCCCTGTGGTCGCTGCACAGTTTTCAGACAATCTGCTGAGGTCATTTCTGATCCATGTCATGTCTGTGCCTGCTATAATGACTCATCTTGCTACTCTAACACCTGAGGTAAGCGGGTGATGTAATAGCACCCAAACTCCACTGAGTATCACATAAGGTCACTTGTCGTTCCGTTTTATCAGCTCTTGGAACAGAGCACTGGCGTTTCTGTTTGCCAGTTTCGGCTCTCTGCTGTGGAAGCGCTTGATCCCTAAATGCTCCAGATAACTTCTGGGGTGTTAGAAACCCAGAGTTATTGATGACAGTGGGTGATGGGCTGAACTGCCCTAAAACAGAGAAATGAATAAAATAAGGCATGTTTTGTGCCACATGGGTATTCTGTAGACAGTTGCAAATGTCTGTCTACAGCTAGAACATAGCCTGTTCACCTGCAGAGTGTTTTATTTCCTAGACCAGCTTCATGTCAAACACTCCCTTCCATGCTACAGGCTCAACTTGCTGCTTTCTTTGGAAAGAAGGGACAGTCCAACTTGATGATTGCAGATGAGGTATGGTTCTGTGTGATGCTTCTCAGCCTCACTGGCACTTAAATTCTGTCTTCCAGCGTCTGGTGGTGATAGAATCCCATGAGCTTTTCCGCAAGTTCATCCTCTTTTTAAGTCGGGAAGCACAATGCCGAGATGTCTGCGTGTGCTTAGAGGGGAGTCACACTCTGTGTTTGTTAGGTAAGCACCTTAACACTTCTTTGTTTTACTGTGCTTGGAAGATGGTCTTGATTCAAATCTTTCTCCATGGGTCAGAGCTGCCTCCAAATCATCTGGGGGTTTTATCCTTATCTAAATAGTTTCTAAATAGTAAGAGATGTTTTGGGGATATTGTAAATGTGGTTTAAGGCCCTTGGAAATGGAAGAAGGGGCAGAGACTTGCTCTTGTATACATGCCATCATGCCTAAACTGTGTATTGTCTCTGCTAGCTTTTCACCTGGACCATGAGAAAGTCTTGTAGCGTATCAGACTTGAATCTCACTTCCCTAATAGACATGCTACTGAAGTATTGAAGTTCACATTGCTGTAAAAGTAACTAGAGGAACAGATGTAACTCTGGAATAACCATGGATTGTAGCTTTATAGTACTTTGTAGAAGGTGTTGGTGGGATGCAGGTGGCCATGACAACATGCCACCTTAGTGGCTGACATGTGCTGGAAATAGGTTGCCTCCTGTAGCCATTCTTCACAAAAATCCTCTCCTGGACTTGGAAAAGGGTTTGGGTTCATTTTGGCTGTTCTGTCTGTAACCACTGTCCTGCATCTGTTCCTCTTTTAAATCTCGCTGTGCTGGTCATTCCCCCAGGGAATCTTGTGTTCCTGGGCTCCTTGAATGATAAAGTTCTTGAGGAGGAGACAGCTCACTTTGTGGGTGTGCTCATTCACATGCTCTCCTACTGCCAGAAGTACGTGTCACAAAAGAAATCCAACCTCACCCACTGGCATCCTGTTCTGGGCTGGTTTTCACAGACTGTGGATTATGGGTGAGTGAGGAGGACCTTCTGGTGATCCATGATTAAGCTTCTCTTTCTATTTTAGTTCTTCTTTTTATGCTGAAATGTGGTTTCTGTTTTGAGATGAACAGTGTGACCCTATTCGGAATAACTTCTCAGATGTTTCAGGTTATAACTATGAAATCTGCACAATATCAACTGCTGCATTCATACACAGAGTATTAGATTAGAAAAATCAGTTAGTATACACCCAATATAGGACCTGTGTATCAGTTCTTCCTGTGAGGACCAGCTGTAGGAAGGGTGCGTGCTCCATTTTGACTGTGAGCTGAATGTATCACAGTATCACTGGCTGGTGTTTTATTCCAGCCTGCCTTCTAACATGGCTCTCTGACTTGTCTTTCAGATTGAATGAGTCCATGCCTCTGCTGACAAAGCAACTGCAGCACCTCTGGGGAGTCCATATGATCCGCATCCTCTTCTGTGATGTGCTCAGCAAGAAATTGCTGGAGAATCAGGAAATATCTCAGCTGCCATCACAGCCCATTTCCCCTCAGAACAGCCTTCCTATGAAGAGTGAGTTCTACAGGGTTACCTTTGTGTGTGTGTACGTGTGTCTTTCTCTCTCCCAGGCTTGCAGGGCTTTGACTTCTCCACTTAGGCTAAAAGCTTTGAGTAGTTACTTGCAGCAGCTGCTGCTGCGTAGGTGGGGATCTGATCTTTCCTATTTGTAATTCCTGCTCGGAATGCCTCTGTAGCCTGGGATGAGTCTCTTTGGTGCTATAAAAAATATTTACTTATTTTAGCAGGCTTTTTATTCTTTCTCAAGTAGCTGAGGTGCTTTCTGCATAACTTAATACTTCCCAGGGCAAGGTGAGAGGCCAGCTTCCCAGATGAAAAGCGAGGTGAAGCTGCCTCATGCTGTTAGCAGCAGTACAGTGATCTGTCAGAAAAGACCACCAAAACCTACTGTCTGTGGAGTGACCCAGTCTGCCAAAATCCGTCCTATTGCAGGGCTGCCAAGTGGCTGAGTGTAATTGGGTTTGAATCACATTCCTCATGTGCTTCTCTCTCCCCCAGATCTGTTCAAAAGAGCTTTCCAGAAGTCAGCATCTGTCCGCAACATCCTCAAGCCTGTTGGAGGCAAGCGAGTGGACTCAGCTGAGGTGCAGAAGGTGTGCAGCATCTGTGTGCTGTACCAGACCACACTCACAACGCTGACACAGATCCGCCTGCAGATCCTCACAGGTCAGGGCCCATCAGTGCTTTTTAAATCACTTTAAGTGAAGAGAAAAAAAAAAGGTTTTTCTTATTAAATTGTATTGACTTATTGGTAGTTTTATTCCTGACAACAGTTCATTGACTGCTGGGTGGAAGGCTTGTTCTATCCTGGATCATACGTCTGATCAATAACATTCATCACTTCTTTATCAAGCGTTAACTCTCCAGAATACAAACTGAAGCAAGTTTTCCTGTAATGACACCTTGGTTACTCCATAGCAAACTTAAGACTGAGTCAGTGTTTTCGAGAAGCCTGGCAATATAAATCCTTATGGTGGAAACACTGAATTGCTTTCATACATCTTGAGAACAAATTACCTGTCTTAGGAATGGATGGAGGAGGAGATAAGCACTGCTTTGGTCTAGTGGCTAGAGCAGAGGGATGAGCACAGAGCCTTGGTTGCTTTGTGGCTGTAGTGGTGACCACAGGTACGTCATTCTTTGTGTTCTCATCTCTAAGATGGCTCTAATGGTAATTGGATCACAGGAATTAATTCTTTTCTAAAGCTGCAAAATCACAGGAAAGGGTTGCAAATGTGCAAACTAATTGCTTGTTAAAAGCTTTTTTTTCTGCTTCCCTGGGGATTGAGCATCTCCTGTTAATGCAGACAGGCTTGGGAGCCAAATGTGATGCTTATGTTGCCAGAAGTGTTGCTTTTGCAAAAGGATCTTCAAGCTCCAAGTCACGTTGGTCTCTCTGGGCCTGCATGAACAGCTTTACTGAATGTGCTTTATGTTTTTCTAGGCCTCACCTACCTGGATGATCTGTTGCCCAAATTATGGGCCTTTATCTGTGAGCTGGGCCCTCAGGGTGGGTTAAAACTCTTCTTGGAGTGCTTGAATAATGATACAGAGGAATCCAAGAGGCTGCTGGCCATGTTGATGCTCTTCTGTGACTGCTCCCGCCACCTCATCACGTAGGTATCAAGCTGAGGGTGCTCTCTAGGTTTGTAACATGAAGCTGTTGTGTTCCTAAAGTTTCAAGTGGAATAGTTAAGATCTTGCTGCCTTCCCCTAGAGATAACTAGGCACTTTGATGAGTCCAGATAAGCCTTGAGGGAGAATGTTACAGTACTGCTGCAAGAAAGCTCCCCAGCTTAGGAGCTTCTCTTTACAACTCCTTTGCTGTCTTACTCATAGATTTACCCAACACAAAGAATTGGAGAAGGGGTGGAAAGTTGCCCTTGCTGCTCAGTAGAGATTAGCTTGAATGATGCAAATGTTTTCCTGGGGATGAGTGCATAGGTCCTTTTAACTAAGATGTAGTCGGTTTGCTTTTGTCTCAGACCTCTCATGCTGTCTTCTATTAGGATCAGTTATCGATCAAAATCAGTAAATAAGGGTTAGTTGTTTATGACTTTAGATCTTCACAGGTATCAGTTGTCAGAGAAATAAGAGCTGCTGCTGAAGGATAATGGGCCTTTATGAAAATTTCAAAAGGGAATTCAATTTACACTTGGGCATTTGCATTTGGTTTCTCTGGTAGGATTCTGGATGACATAGAGGTCTATGAAGAGCAGATTTCGTTCAAACTGGAAGAGCTTGTTACCATCTCATCTTTTCTGAATTCTTTTGTATTTAAGATGATCTGGGATGGAATTGTAGGTAAGTTCTTGTAGTAACTTCAGGTGATGTTATTGTTAGAACAAGTGATGATAAGTTTGGAATTTGAAGCTTCTGCTAATTATTACTTTGCACAAAAGCCATACTGCATTATGTGACATGAGAACGTGTCCCAGTCTTTTGATGTCCAGATGCCACTGTCCTGCTTGGCACCAAACGCAGTGCACTTTCTCCTTTCCAGTAAGAATTTGTGTACCACACATGATGGGTATGTTGTTTAGTGCCTGAGGCTAGGTTTAGCATGACTGGGCCATGTGTTGGGCAAGAGTAATACAGTGCTTTGCCAAAGCAGAGTGAGCTTGCTCAGATCTCTGTAGATATCTAGTGTTGACCTATTTGCTGGTATAATCTGGGTACAGCTCAAATCTAGTAATTAGATGAGAGAGTCCATTACTGTTGTGATGGCTCAGTTGGAGCTGGCTGAGGTGGCTTTGATGTGGCTTTGATGTGGCTAAGATCAAAGAAGGGACTGTCTTCTGGGAGGCACAAAATCTCCTCCTAACCTCTGAAGGCAGTGGAGGTTCAGAGAAATACGCTGGTGCTGGGAGTGTGGGGCAGATGATGAACATGTTACTCTTGGACACTCCTCTTACCTGGGGTGCCTGGCCATTGCTGCTTTGTTCCTTTTGTTCAGAGAATGCCAGAGGGGAGACCTTGGAGCTGTTTCACTCTGTCCATGGCTGGCTCATGGTCCTGTATGAAAGGGACTGCCGCAGGCGATTTGCTCCCGAGGATCACTGGTTACGCAAGTAAGTGTCCAGCTCAAGGCGTGGATGCTGTGCAGCTGTGGCCTTGTCCCACTGCACCAGCTCCCCTGTGGTGGCTGGTTTGGGATCCCTTCCTTTAAATTGGGTGCCTTTTGTTCTGCCCGTGAGATCAGGATCAGAACTGCTCCCTATGTTTACATGTAAGGACACCCCTGCTATTTGGCTTCTCTTCTGTGGTATGAGGATTAGCTGCTGCTCGTGGAGGGTGGTGCTTTGAAAACTGACTCAGCACTTACCAGCTTGAGTGTCTCTTCTTAGATGTGTACGCCTGAGCACTTAAGTTATGTTTGAAGTCATTACAGGTTTCCTCTCTCTCCCACCCCCAGCTGTTTATACCACACATGGGCATTTCTCAAGGATCTCTGAATCTGTGCCTTTCTTTGTAAAGGGACCTCAAACCCAGTGTGCTCTTCCAGGAGCTGGACAAGGACAAGAAACGAGCTCAGCTGCTCCTGCAGTACATCCCACATGTCATCCCCCACAAGAATGTGAGTGGGGCAGGGACAGAGGATGGAGGCTGAAAAGCCGGTGGCCTGGGGTGGAAGGGATGTGTGTCTTGAGCATTTTGTGGCATGGAGCTTGTGATTTAAATGCCAGTGGAACAAAATCTTCTCCTTCCCCTCCCCAGGATACTTCCCCTAATCTGTCTTGATTTCTCATTGAGAGAGAGCTGATTTTTGTGAGCAGCTGCATAGACTCCTCCAGCAGCGCATGGTGTGGCTTTGGAGAAAAAAGCAAAGTGCCTTTGATGAGAGATTTTTATGTGGTGATAGGAAAGGTGCTTCTGTTCTCAGTACTGTCAGTACCCTGTCCCTCCCAAAGCAGGGCTTTGAGGATTTCTTGGCCCCACTGGGGAACAAGGAGACAGATCCCACTGTTCCTAGAGAGTAGATGGCATAATAGGGCCTTGCTGGGAACAGGATAACCAGGACCTAATTCAGGAGCTGCTGCACTGCGGGGTAAGGAGCCTTGTGGATGAAGACTTACATTTGTTTTCTTCTTAAGAGGGTTTTGCTTTTCCGTAACATGGTGACAAAGGAGAAGGAGAAGCTTGGCCTGGTTGAAACCAGCTCCGCGTCCCCTCACGTCACACACATCACTATCCGCCGCTCACGTATGCTGGAGGTGAGTAACCAGTAACTCGGTCTGGCAGGAATATGGGGTGTGAATATGTTGTTACCTCCTCTGTGGGTATTGAGGGACCCATGCCAGTCTGCTTTTGGATGAAGTGACGTTACAGGGTGATGAACCTTAGTTCAGATCAGCTACAAATCTGGCATTCTGACGAGGAAGAATGCTGGTCTGTTTGAACACAACATACAATGGCAGATGCAGATTGCTGTGGTTTAGGTGTCTCCTGTCTCTGCTGCGTGCTGGGAGGGTGTTTCACGTGTCTCCCTGTGTGACTGTCCTCTGGCTCCTCTGGTCCATGTAGGATGGATACGAACAGCTACGGCAGCTTTCCCAGAATGCCATGAAGGGAGTGATCAGGGTGAAGTTTGTGAATGACCTGGGAGTCGATGAGGCTGGGATTGACCAAGATGGGGTCTTCAAAGAGTTTCTGGAAGAGATCATAAAAAAAGTGTTTGACCCTGCACTCAACCTGTTCAAGGTACGATGCAGGGCTGCAGATGCTGACCACAGTGACCCATTGCAAGCAGGAACAGGCTGGCTCACTGTGCTGTTACCTCTGTTTGTGTGCAGACAACCAGTGGTGATGAGAGGCTGTATCCATCCCCAACATCCTACATCCATGAGAACTACCTACAGCTCTTTGAGTTTGTGGGGAAGATGCTTGGGAAGGCTGTGTATGAGGTGAGCTGAAGGTGCCAGATCAGGATATTGTCACTGTTGGTACAGCACTGTTTAGATGCAGTTCTGTGATGGTGCCCTTTGCCTTTGAGGGCATCTGTTATATGTTTGGGGAGGTGCTACTGAAGAGGTGAGTTTGAAAAGGGTAAAGGCACTAATGATGGAACAGTCTGGAACTTATTCAGGCATGGGTTAAAAATCCATTACCCTCTCCATGTAAGGTAGTTCTTTTAAAGGAAACATGGAGTTCCCCTATTGCCTCCTCTAATGAATGGATTTTATGAGGATGTGGTTTTCTTGGCTGATTTCAGCGTCTTGCATCTTTGCGCTTGTCCCACAATACATGGAATGCCCTCAGGCCTCCAGAGATGCTGCATAAAACAGGCACACAGTGGTGAGACCTTACTTGTGCATTCTTATTGCCTGTAGGGAATAGTTGTGGATGTACCATTTGCTTCCTTCTTCCTGAGTCAGCTCCTTGGGCACCACCACAGTGTCTTCTACAGCTCTGTGGATGAACTTCCCTCCCTGGACTCGGAGTTCTATAAGAATCTCACTTCAATTAAGGTTTGAGCATTACTTGTCCTGTTGTTCAACTCCCTTATCCCTCGCTGCTGCTAGAAATACTACATTTGCAAATGCCTTTGGGGTACTGATCATCTTTAAACACCCTGGAAGGAGCTGGCGATTCTGAAGCAGGTTGGCAGGTGGCTGTCCTGTGTTTTTCCTGGGGCAAACAGGGATGAGAAAGGAGTCTGCAGGTGTAAACCTGGAACTGGCAGTCAGGGAATCCCAAGTTTCAGCCTCAGCTCTCATGCAGTCTCCCCATAACCTCAGGCAACTCATGTATTTGCTATGCTTTGGTGCCTTGTGCCTGCTGGAGATCACCAGAAGAGTAATACAAAGATGCGGAGTTCCTGCTGCTAAACACTGACCTTCATCCCCTTTCTCTGTTGTTCCTCCAGCGTTACGATGGTGACATCAGTGACCTGGGCTTAACGCTGTCCTATGATGAAGATGTGATGGGTCAGGTAGGTTTTTATTCAATGACTTCTTGGGCCAGCATTCCAAACACAAAGGAGACGAGCTACTACAGCTCTGCTGAGCTTTCTGGGAGTTGGTCTTGAGCATCTAAAAGTCAGGCAGCCTGTCCAAGCTCATACTGCCCAGTGCTTCTTACTCTGCTGCTTGTGTTTCTGGGTATGGTGGATGCTCTGTATGGCCCATCTGAACAAGAATCCTGAGGGGACTAACTAATAAACGACCTTGTGTTTGATTGTGCTCAGGACTGAGCTCTGTGCTCCTTTTACACAAGAAAAGCCTGTGCTGAAAGGCTGGCTCAGCTTCAGAGGTTCTCTGAACTCAGGCACAGAGTTCTGTGACTTGGTTCAATATTTAGCCATGGGCAGAGAAGAGCTATTTCCACAAAAGAGGCTGCCCTCTGGCCCTGAATTTTTCTACTGCCACAGATTTTTCCTTTCTAGTTGAAAAACACTGGTTTGTGCTCTCCCTCCGTAACTGCTCTTCCCTGCTTTCAAAGAGAATAATCTCTGTGAGGAGGGAGAAATCCCTTGTCTTCAAAACACAGCCCTTTCTGTCAGAGAAACTTGAATGTGTCAGGAGGTCTCTTGGCCTTGAGAAGAAAAGAAAAGGCCGTTTGTGAGTCCCTTTATGAAGCCTTGAAGGTATCTGGTTGCTTGAGCCCTGGTTCTGTGATGCTGTGTGTAAATAGCTGGAAAATATGGATAGGCAAAATAAAAATGCTTTTGCTGTCTGTGTGTGTTGCTGTAGGTTCAGTGGGAGACCCCAGCTAGTGCTAAGCTTGGGCACTATTAGCATTGTAAATCCAATGGCAGAGAGCTCAGAGACCCCCAAGTCATGGAGTGTTTATCTGGGGCAGCTTGTCCTTGAGAGCTTTGCATGCTGCAGTTGCTTATTCCTAAGCTGGTTAGTTTGGACTTAGCTTCCATCCAATAGTAATAGCAGTGTAAATGCACCTGCAAAGCTGTGAGGTTGAGTGGGAAGACAGGGAAGTTCTGATACAGCTCTGCTTTGCACAACTGAGAGGTTGCATCCACAGCACAAAGTGGGCTCAACGCCTTGCTGCTGCCTCAGGATTGCTGAGGTTTGAGCTTTGAGGTTTCCTCCACCTGAAAAAGAAAGGTAAGGAACAGCATAAGAGAGCCCAGCCGTTGAACACTGAGTGCTGCTGCATGCAAAGCTTCAAAACAAACCAGGGCACTCCTGTTTCCCTTGTGCTTTGGCCATGCTGAGCCAAGTGGGGTAACCCTGTGGTTCCTCAATGAATTTACCTCTGTTGGGCCCCCTTCTGACGTTGAAGTCACCGGTAACTGAAGCACCAAGGCCACTGTAACACATGAGTTAATGGCTTTCCACCACTTGGTGTTGGTGCAAAGATGATCCCTGACTCTGCTGCTGTAGCAAACACCGGAACGGTCCCTGCTCCTGTCCCTGAGCTGTGCTGTTGGCTGAGCACCAGCCCTGGCAGGGCAGGCACAAGATGCTTCCCAGCTGTCTCGCTTTCTGAGTGCTCTGTTTCATGCCTTGAGTGCCCAGCTTGAGGGACAGTGGACTCCAGGGAGCTCTGTCACTCAGTGGCCCCAGATGAGACCTGTGGAGCAGACAGCTTTGGATGAACTGGTAGACTGAGCTATGCAAAGGCTCTGAGCTTGTTCGGCCTCTGGATTCTGGGATTGTGTCAGTCCCCCAGGGCTCTTTGAATTGATTTGTGTGCGGTTCAGCAGTGATGGATCAGTCTGGAGAGGAGGTTTCTTGAAGAAGGGCTGGCTGCACTGGTGGGAGAGTTGCAGTTCCCCACTGTTCAATTACTCTGTTAATAGTTCAGTGCAACTGGTTCAAGGCAGAAGCAGAATTATTACTTACATTTTAAATCCTACTGTTTCATTGTGAAAATGAATGTTTTATGGGGAAGGAACAGCTTAGCAGGGCATTGCTTTCCATTGTGGTTCCAGGCAGTAATTAGCAATACAATCATTTCTTCCCTCAGCTTGTTTGCCATGAACTTGTTCCTGGAGGGAAGACCATTCCCGTTACCAATGAAAATAAGTAAGTACAGCAATTAGATTTTTAAGGTCACCACTGCAAAATACTTGATTCTCGTTCCTTGGGCTTGCATTTGGAATGAATTGAGATGGATTGGACTAGAAGGAGCACATAAATATCTTAATAGAATTTCCTGGTTACAGTTCATCGGCAGAAATTGCATTAAATTTGATTTGCAAAATAAAAATTGACAATTTACTTCTTGAAACAGCACTTCTGAGGTCAAAGGCACAGAGCCTGTGAGATTCTGCAGGATTTAATGATGGTGATAGATACAGACAGATGGATTCAAAGCAATTCAGGCACACAGTCATGAACATAGAGGGCACAGATGCTCAAAGACACCTTGGAGCAGACAGATCCTCTCAGAATGATAACATGTGGCAGTTGTATAAAGCACCCTTCTTCAGAAGAGGCAGTGGTGAATTCAAATGCAGTCGACAGTCGTACTTTGGGCACAGGAAATCAGAGGAGACACGGAGCCCTGTAGCTATTTTCACAGATAAGCGGCTTTTAGATAGTTATCGTAAATGTCAACTCCGGAGCCTGGAAACCAAACCCACCTTTTTGTTCCCTTCATTTTCTTCTTCTCTATACCCTTCAGTGATCATAAAAGCAGGATAAAATATCTATTAAGCAGATGTGTGTTTGAACTGGTAATCTGGGGGTTGTTCACTTTAATGGCAAGTGAAAGCTGGAGCCTACCTGAGGATTTGTCTTTTAGTCGTGCTCTGCAATTTGATGGTCCCAGTCTTCTCCCTTCTTGAGCTCTGACCAGGGAGTTTGCATTTGAAAGGCTCTTTGCCTTGTCAGAAGTCAGCTCAGGGAGAAAGTTGAAAGTCTTCTGTGTTGCTCTACTCCCTTACAGCAGAAACTTTGAAGCCTTTGTGCAGATGTGCACACAAATTGGTAGTTGGGAGGGAGCAGAAGTGGTGTAAGTGGAAGCAGTCTAGAAATAGATCTCTCTCTTAACGGTGGAGGGAGGTTACCTCGCTGAAGACCCTGTCAATGTGATTTTGGTGGTGTCTGCCTGGGAGCCGATAAAGAAGAATCAGCAAACTCAGTTGTTTTGATTGTTTGTGAGAAGAGGAAACCTGATGGTGCCTCCCTCTAATAAACAGCATGCCTCTTCCATCCTCCTGGGATGAAGGTGGCCATCTCCCAAGTGGTTTTTAGTGTGTTGTTTTCTCCAGCCATAAGTTTCAGTGCAGGTGGCATCGGGGCCCAGACAGCTGGTTTTCAAACCTAGAGGAATGCCTGTTATTGGGGATCTGATCCTTTAAAGAGGAGTTGGACACGTGCTCCCCCCCATGACCTTCTCTGTGGCCAAGGTTAATCAAGTGATTATTAGAGCCAGTTAGTCCCTGGGCTGGGAAGGAGCTCTAAGAAATGTGCAGGCAGTGCCAGAGGCAGGGGGAGACAGCAAAGTCTGGGCAGAACAACAGCTCTTTCTGCTGAAATGAAGAGTAGGGCCTTGGAGAAGAAACTGTAATGCATCTCCAGGCAGTGCCAGTCCCTTTTGGGCTGGAGAGGCAGGTCAGCAGCCTTGTTCCTGCACTGTCGAGGTGGGTATCCCTTACTGCTCCAGCTCTTCACTGCCACCTTCCCTGTCACACACAGGATCAGCTACATCCACCTCATGGCTCACTTCCGGATGCACACGCAGATCAAGAGCCAGACAGCAGCGCTCATCAGTGGCTTCAGGTCCATCATTAAGCCTGAGTGGATTCGTATGTTCTCTGCACCTGAGTTGCAGCGGCTCATCTCTGGTGACAACGCTGAGATTGACCTTGAGGACTTAAAGTAAGTGAGCAACTGGGTCTGCTGGTGTGTCTCCATAAACCAAACCAGTTATTAGAGCTCTTTGGAGGTTTGCAAGGGACTGACTTGTTCACAACTTTTTGCTCCTTCCAATGGAAATTTGGAGAGTGGGTAGAAACAAATAGAGCTGAAGAACATGTTCCTTAAAGCTAATTTGGACAAAGTACTAATGAACAAGGGTGGTACTAATCTATGAGGGTGGTGAGACACTGGCACAGGCTGCCCAGGGAAGATGTCACTGCCCCATCCCTGGCAGTGCTGAAGGACAGGTTGGAGCAACCTGCTCTAGTGGAAGATGTCCCTACCTGTGGCAAGGAGTAGGAACTGGGTAAGCTTTAAGGTCCTTTCCAACCCAAACCATTCCATGATTCTATTGAATGGGAAGGGTCCTTTCTTACACTGCTCCCTGAGAGCAGAATTCCTCTCTCCCTTCCTTGTTCTCTGATGAAGTGCCCAGTGTTGGTGAGGGCTCACTCCTGGCAGTGTCTGCTGCAGCAGTGAACCCTGATCATGGCAGGTATTAATTCCAGTCCTTATCACCTGGCAGCTGTGACCCTCCTGCTGCAGGGGGACACAAGCCTGTCACAAGCTTTCTCTCCCTAGAAAACACACGGTGTACTATGGGGGCTTCCATGGGAGTCACCGGGTCATCATCTGGCTGTGGGACATCCTGGGCAATGACTTCAGCCCTGAGGAGAGAGCCATGTTTCTCAAGGTAAACACAGTCCTTTCAGCCCAACCTGTGATTTGGAGTGGTTGGGCCTGGGCAGTTCTCCAATGAACTGAGTGCTTTCTACACTGAGAAGCAGTGTCAAAATGCCATGTGTCTGTTACAAGCAGGCTGCTCTCACTGCTGCTGTATTTCATTGCCCATCTCTCTTTCAGTTTGTTACCAGCTGCTCCAGGCCTCCACTGCTGGGCTTTGCCTACCTCAAGCCTCCTTTTTCCATCCGCTGTGTGGAAGTCTCTGATGATCAGGTAGGACCCTGCTTGCTCGTGTCTTACACATTCCCTGCCAGGCTTCTGCAGGCCTCCTGCACTGCCCAGCTTCCTCTTCTCTGTCTGAACAGGAAACTTTAAGACATGAAGATACATGTTCTATAGGGCAAAGTGAGAACAGTCTTATTCTAGCACGATGCATATAGCTGCACCTACCTCTTCTCAGATACAAGCAGCACTTGGGCTCTTTTTTGCCTGTCTCTAAAGCTGTGTTTTCTCCTTGGGGCCATCCTGTGCCTCTTACCACAGGGACTCTGCATGTCTAAGGGCAGTTGCAGTTACAAGAGAAGCTCCCTTCTAGGTGTTGCGAGGCACAGGGCTTTGAGGTTTGCCTCTCCCTGTTCCTAGCAGACAGGTTTTGTGTTAGCACCTCTGTGTGTAGGCACCCTGCTTGGAAGGAGCAGAGCAGAGCAGCACGAGGGTGATGCCTTTCTGCCCTGTTCCAGGACACGGGTGACACTCTGGGCAGTGTGCTGCGGGGCTTCTTCACCATCCGCAAGAAAGAGCCGGGCGGGCGCCTCCCAACCTCCTCCACATGCTTCAACCTCCTCAAGCTTCCCAACTACAGCAAGAAGAGCATCCTGCGGGAGAAGCTGCGCTACGCCATCAGCATGAACACTGGCTTTGAGCTGTCCTAGTTGCCATGGCCCTGGACTCTCTGATGGGGGCTCTCAGAGCTGCTGACTGCTGCTGGAGGTGGAGACCTTCATGCACAGAGGGTGGATCAGCTCCACAGGAGCTGGCTGCTCACTCGAGGGCTGGAGAGATGCAGCTGATAATAGAGGTTTACAGGGAAGAGCTGCTGGGCTAGACAGGGCTGGCTCTTTGTTGGGCACTGCTCCAGGAGGAGGGAGGTGATGGGCCTGACCCAATACACTTCACTTGACACCCACGTAAATCGTCTTTAAAAGCAAACCCCGGGGGAGCATAAAAGGAACAGTCCAAGTGCCAGTCAGATTAGTGACCGTGATACCCCCCGGCAGCCCGTGGGCCTCGGCAGCTGCTGCTGTGGGAGTGTTTCTTTTCCCTTTCCCAGGAGATGGTCCAGTTTCTTACTGGGTGAAGTCAGCCTGTGGGAGGCTGCGGAAAGGCAGAAACATGACGGAGCCCACAAGGAGAGGAGGCTGCGGTGTTGGATGTGCCACTGTTTTACTCAGGACAGGTACTGCCCCGGGGCTTCTTCATGCCCTTGCTCTGTGCAAGGCCCTTGTGTGTGCCTCAGAGAATGAACCACTTGCCCAGCCTTGAGAAGCAGCAGGTTAAACACAAGCAGATGAACCCCACCATTCTCAGGAAGGTTTCAGGGGGCTGTAGGTTAAGAGCTGAAGCCGCAGGCGTGGGGTCAGCGTGCTGAGCCACTGTGCCTCTGCCAAGCTCATGCCAGAGCCTGTGCTTTGGACCCAAGGGGTTGTCTGAGCGTGCTCAAGGAGCAGAAAAGGTTTAACTTGATTTAGTTTCCAGAGGACAGGAGCTGGCACACAGCTTGGGCAGCCCTCACTCCCCAGCATGGTGCTCCAGTGGGGCAGGTCCCCCGGTGCTCCATGGAAGGGGAATGTGTGGAGCTGCCCAGAGCCCTCGGGAAACCTCCACTGGCAAAATTCCTCGTGCTTGGATGGAAGTTTCACTTTGTTTGCAGGCCCTTTTGTTAGGGGGATGTGCTGTTCCAAACAGGACTTGGCCTCTGAGTAACAGCCACATTTGCTTTGTTGCCAAACTATCTCTTTTGGTCGCTTTGTCTCTTTCTGGCCTTATTTTAACACTTGGTGTTTGCCTGGAGCCTGCAGCTCTTCCAGGTGGTTCTGAAGGGCAGAGGGGTGTAGGTGTGTGTGTTGGGAAGGTGCAAACCCTTCCTGCCATTTCTAATCCAGTCCAGAGCCTGATTTGTCAGGTGTCTGCAGCTTCCCAGCCTTGGCCCCTCGTGCTGCAGGAGCTGGGTGAGAGGAGGGATTCCCATCTCCTGGGCTGCTCTGTCCTTGCTGGTTTCTGGCACAAAGTAAAGCCATGTACATTCTGCTGTTCAGGATAGGATTAAAAACCAGTCATCTTCTCCTCTTCCCCTGTTGCTGCTCACTAAGGAAACAAGCTCCCACAGAGGCTGCTAGTATTCCCCTTGGATTTCACATCCCCTCCTTACCTTCCTACGGTAAGGCACTGGTGACCCTCACCCTGTGCTCTGGCCGCTTTGTGCTGTGTGGACAGACGGGCTCAGAGCCTCACCACAGCCTCTCCTGCATGAGGCTGACATACCCTACCTCATTGCCTTGGTCCTTCCCACAGGGATTCACACCCCAGGCCCACTCCGTGCAGCACGGGGATCTGCAGGGGGATGCTCCCTGGGCTCTTTGGAAGAGCCTCTGATCCATGGCTTCATTTCACATCTCAAACAGACCAGAAAATACTTGGCACTGTTTAACCAAGAGTATAGAGATGGCCTTTGCTTCATCTTCCTCTTCTGGCTTGCTTCAGCTGCTTTTTGGAGTGGTAACCCTGATTTTAGAACCAATGCCTGGATTTGCATTTGGAAAGCAAAGCCAGGATCCTTTTCTATGTCAACTTCACTACTGAACAGGAGTGACTGGAAGTGTTGGTGAGGGCAGGAATGTCTGTGTTCAGAGGGCTCGAGATCCTGGACTCCGAGTCCAAAGGAATTAATAGTAAATTTGTTTTATTAACTTTTACTGTTTTAACATAGACATTTCAGCGTGAAGCAGTTGCTGACAGTGTGGTTGCGAGGGTTTGGCACTGACTTGTACCAATCTTAGCTTCAAACGCCACACCAGATCCCTTCTTTGTCTCCTAGGGAAGTGCAGTGTGTCTCAATAGAGCACAGTGGCCATTCCCTGAAGTGAGCTGTTGAACACTGAAATAGAATCTTTGCTCCCTTTTTTCCCTTCATTCCTCAGGAGTACGATGCCTAGAGAAGATCTTAATGCATTCTTAGCTAGGAGCCCCTAAACCTGGAATTACTGCACTATGAGGCACTGCATCCAGTTTGTAGCTAGTGTGTAAAACAGGATTGCCTGGTAGGTGCCCTGCTGCCTGTGTGAGCAGCAGCAGCACCGTTTCTCTTGTGTGGCTGCTTTCTACAACTGGCTTTGGTATGTGTGTACCAAAGCAGAAGGCTGTGAGTGGGGACCAGCCCTGCCTGCACCGGTGTCCTTGCACAAGGGGCTCCCTGTAGGGCAGGGATGGATTTGCCACAGGAGATTAATGACTGTTTTTTCTACAGAAGACTTGTTTCTGTGGGACCTTGGTTATGTTCCATATGCAGGGAAGAGAAGAATAAACCTGGGATGGGCAAGGTGACTGGATGTCTTCTCTTCCTTGTGCTGAGTGTTCTGCTCCAGCTCAGAGCATGGGGGGAGCAGAGCTTTTAGATGCTGGGACTGGGTTTGGACAGCCGGTGAGCCAACTCTGAACCTTCACACCCAGGAATCCTCCACTCACGTGTGGGGAGGGAGAAAAGAGGTTTAAGGAATGCAGGTTTGTGGGGCAAGGCTGCGCTTTGGATTTTAGAAGCTGCTCTAAGGACCAGCCATGGAGCTGCTAATGGGGCTTTGATGAGGACTGTAGGGACAGGACAAGGGCAATGGCTTTAACCTGCCAGAGGGGAGACTGAGCTGAGCTCTTAGGCAGAAGCTCTTTCCTGTGAGGGTGCTGAGGCGCTGGCACAGGGTGCCCAGAGAAGCTGTGGCTGCCCCATCCCTGGCAGTGTTCAAGGCCAGGTTGGACACAGGGCTTGGAGCAAGCTGCTCCGGTGGAAGGGGTCCCTGCCCGTGGCAGCGGTTGGAGCTGGATGAGCTTTAGGCTCCCTTCAATTCAAACCCTTCCATGGTTCTATGATAATAGTAGCTTTACATTAATGACACAGGCAGTGTTTATCCTCTTGTCTGGCTCTGGAAGCATCCTTGTAGGAGTGAGGAGCTGTGCCTGCTGCTGCTGCAGCTTCCCCCCTGCTCAGGTCTGGCGCATGGCAGCAGCATGGTCCTTCGCTGCCCACCCTCACCATGCCCATGGTGCTGTGCTCGCTGTGGTGCTGTGCTCATTGTGGTTCCATGCCCATGGTGCTCGGGGCCAGCCCTGTGGGGAGCGGGAGCGCGGCGGGAGCTGGGAATGGGGCTCGCAGTCAGTGTGCAAGCACCATTGTTTTGACACTGAGGCATATGGCAGCGTCAGGGAGAGCAAAGGGAAGGCGCAGCAGCTGCTGCCGAGGCAGAGCTGGCAGCAGGCAGCCAGGCCTGCACCGCGCCTGCGCTGCCAAGGGGAAGCGTGGCCATGGCCGGGCGCTTGGAGCATGCATGCGCTGGTGCTGAGCCGGGAGGGATGGACTGACCTTGGTGCTGGTGCTGTGGTGCCCCAGCCATGGGCTCCCACCACTGCTGCAGTGCAGGCGGAGCGTGCTTGGGAGCAGACAGCTCTTCTCCCTGCTCCTCTTGTGTTCCTATAGACTGTCCCCATCCCCTGGCTCTCACCACCCGCTGGTCTTCCCTCTGATACCACTGTTGGGCCTGTTCTGCATGCCAGGGCTGGTTGAGGGTGAGACAGAGCAGGGTGTGCTGGGCTTTGGTCACCACATCCCAGAGCAGAACAAGATGAGGGATTCCTGCTGCTTATTTTGTGTTGGTGACCTCAGTGGGTGATGGCATGGTCAGAGCTACATGGCACTGCCTTGGCACTGCCTCTCCTGGGTTAGTGCTCCTTAACTGCCTGTTCAGAGGTGATGTTGTGGCTGTTTCTTAGGTCAAGTTCTTTGATGCTTCCCCTGGGGTGGTTTGAGCCTCTCCATGCACATCCTATGGAGCTGCTGGAGCAGGGATGGGGCAGGCTGCATCAGAGGCAGAACTGAGGGACTGAGACAGCCCTTTCCTTGACACAAACAGCTCAGTCTGCTTCTGCCTGATGGCAGGGATGGTGGCTCTTACCCTGGGATGCCATAATTGCCTGCCCACCCTTCTCTAACCATGTTCTTACCCTCTTGTAGCATGAGCTCTTTGGATGGGGAGTGTTTTCCTTTGACCACTTCCAAGCAAAATGAGTATTCCGGGGGCCTACAACTGCAGATGGCAGATGTTGTCCCTTCCGGTCCTCCAGCTTGAGAGGAGGACAGCAGGACTGCTGCTGGCTCCATCACCACAGCTGGGTACCCCAAAACTTGTCCTTCAGGCCTGGGGATGGAGAGGGGCCACAGGCACTACGAGTCTTCCCTTTGGTGCATGAGCAGAGGAAATGCTGCCTTGGATAAATTTCCATGTGACTTGGCAAAATGTATGTTTGTGTCATTTGTGCAAGAGCAGCAGCCGGCTCTGCTGCTTACACATCGTGGCAGTAATAGAGGTGCTTGAGTTATAGTGAAACTTATTTCATTTTACAGCTCCCACCGCGTTAACAGATGTACAGGCGTCTGATCCAATCATGCAGCAAGAGATTTTGGGGCTAGTTCTTCCAGTTTTGACAGTGTGGAAGCTAGGAGCAGCCATACATTTTACAAACGAGAGTAAACGACCCTTAGCAACATATGTCTGCATTGGCAGCTCCAACGTAACCATAAATAAGGAACCCTGCTAGGCAGGAATGTATCTGGGCTCTGCCTACAGTCAGTGTTGGACAAAGCATCTGCCTTCCTCCCATTATATTAATGAGGTGCAGGCACTGGAATCCCTATGCTGTATGGCTGGATTTGCTGGGTGGGGACAAAGGACTTGGAAAAGCAAATGCTAATGCAGAGCAATGGAGGTTTATTTGATTTAAAGGCTCTATTTCATTTTAGTGATGCTTTATTCCTGCTTGCTGTCTCGCCAGTTCTCTTGCACATTACTGTAGGTGGCTCCAGGGTCATTGGCAGATGGAATCAAGATGTTTTCTCCGTGCTGCCCATAGCATTAGATCCTGTGGTCTCATGCAGTTAGAATCATAGACAGGTTTTGGTTGAAAGGGACCTTAAAGCTCATCCAGCTCCAACCCCTGCCACGGGCAGGGACCCCTTCCACTGGAGCAGCTTGCTCCAAGCCCCTGTGTCCAACCTGGCCTTGAACACTGCCAGGGATGGGGCAGCCACAGCTTCTCTGGGCACCCTGTGCCAGCGCCTCAGCACCCTCACAGGGAACAGCTTCTGCCTAAGAGTTCATCTAAAACCCTCATATGTAATCTAAAAAGCACCAGGGTCACCCCAACACCAGCGCTACAGCATCTTTGGGTAGAAATGGAAAGCTTCATGTTAAAGTGCTGTAGCTGAATTAATTTCTCCTTGCAATCAGAACAATACCAGCTTTGGTCCCAATGCAGTAGGGAGATTTCTTCTCCCCAGCTGGAAAAAGAAATGCTGTAACTCCATCCCGGAGCTGGTTTATAAAGCATTCATGAAGAATTTATATTGCAAAGGATTTTATTCAATTAAACTTGAAAAGCCTCTGGATTCCTGAGGTTCAATTGTGATCACCAAGACAGAGCTATCATAAAACTGGATGGCCTGTCTGGAGCAGGCATTGAGGAACTGTCTGATGTGACACTGCAGCTGATGGTTCAGTCCAAATCAAAAGCATTTGTCATTAGGATGTGGTGGAGGCTAAGGCTTGGGACATGACTCTGAAAAATGTGCATTAATGATAGCCATGAAGTATCTGTTTAAAAGAAGAGGGCGAGTGAGGAGGCAGTGATGTCCATTAGCCCTGGGCATTCTTCACTCTGACCCCATGCTGATTAAAAAGTTAACACAAAAGCCAGAGACCCTTTGGGGAAGCAAAGTTTAAGGTTGCTTCTACTTAAGTAATTGAACAGAGGAACTGCATGATTGATGTGGAAGCTCCCACCACTGAAAGTGGCACCCTGAGTGCAGGACAAGAGCTCTCGAGGTGTGGAATCCACCAACAGAGGTGGCACCAAGCCCCTGCTGCTCCTCACAACTCCTTCATCTGCAAACCTCAGCAGTCCCCAGGGACAGAAGCTCAAATGGAACAAGGACTCTACTCCTCCAGCTGGTACCTGCAGCCAGAGCAGAGGATGTGACCAAACTCAGAGGGGTCTGTGTGCTCCAAGGGGTAGCTCCACAAGAGTTAACCCCAGGTACTTCCACAGAGCTTGACTGCACATCACCCTTCCTCCTTTAATCCCTCCATCCTGCCTGGGCTCCGCTCCTGGCAGAGGATGCACTGGATTGTCAGCATGGGGATTCTTCATGTGCATGCAGAGAGGCTGCCAGAGCCAGGGAATTCTTAGTGCATTCCTGGAAATCCACACAGCTCAGCTTTAGCCAGGGCTGATGGACTGAAAGCAGCTTAAAGAAGAAAAGCACACTGGGCTCACTACTGAAGTATGAGTTAAGGGCCTCTGGTACAAGTAAATTCACATTTATTACTTCAAAGCTTGTGGGCAGAGTCCCTGAATCCACTCAGCTCTGTGCTGCACGAGCATGGGGACTTGCAAAGAGAAGCTGATTGTTTTCTCCTCTTCATTCCTCAGCATCCTGTCAAAGCCCTCCCACAGCACCTGCACTGGTGCCCAACTGCCAGGGCAAGGGGGACTTCTCTGGAATCAGCTCGAGTTCTGTCAAGTTTCCTGCCTCAACTCCAATGCAGGGCAAAGACCAGAGTGTTGTACAAGGGGTATTTGGACAAGGCCCAGTGAATAGAGCATGTTCTGCACCATATTTAAGAACAATTCCTAATTATTTAAGCTGGAAGTTTTTGGCAGCTCACGTTTCCAATCCAGGCTTGTTCTCCTTCCCCTCCTTGAAGGCGGAAAGCAGTCTGCTGGATTTAGCTTCCAATAATCAAGGAAATAAACGCTGCAGCTCCCAGTTACAGCTCAGGCTTTATATATATTTTCTCTTCCTTCCCTTCCTTCATTGCAGCGTAACGTGCCAGAACGAAGAGGTAGTCGCTCAGTCTGGAAAGCAAGGGGAAAAGCAGTGAACCCACTTCTCACATCAGGCGTGTTTGTCTCCAGCAACACCCAACGACACTCAAAGCACATCTGGTTACAGCAAAGCACATCTGCTTACAGCGTAAGGACTGCAGGTAAAGGGACCACAGAGAAGTGATTTCCAGAACAGCCTTCAGAAAGCTGAGTGCTCCCTCAGCACCACTGCAGCAGCTCAAACAGACAGGCCTTGCAAGAACACTTTTAACACTTAACTTCAACAATCTTACTCTGTAAGTAAGGCTTCTTGAGAGGTAAAACCCTGCAGTTTTAGCCCAAGACTAAGGGCACAAGCCCAGGCACCGTTCAGGAGTACGGAGTAAAGGTTTGGGGGTTTTTATTACCTGTTTAAGTATTTGGCCACGTTTGGATCTGCTTCCCCTGCTTGTACCAAAGGAACCACGCTAGCAAAGGAGAAGAAAAATGTTGAATGCATTTAACGTTTGAGCTCTGCCTGCAAAAAGGACCCAATTTGCTGGAGCACCCTCCCAGCCCAGGCTCACCTGGAGTCCCCATTCTAACTCCCCACAGGCTCTTTGCTTCCCCGAGAGGAATCTCTGGGCTAAATGATGCAACTGCTTTTTGTAACTGCTCCACTCCTCCAAAGGATGCTCATCAGTGGGCATGGCTGAACAACAGGGAGCAGTTTGCAGGGTCATCATCCTTTTCTGCATGTGAACAGGGGCCCTTTTGTCAAGGCAACAGCCCTGTTCCTGCCTCCTGATTGGTGCACAGCCTTTTCTGGCTTGCTTTTGACACTGACTGTGATGCTGAGTTTTCATCTATGGACCTTACCAGGGGAGTTTTCATCTCCAACAGAGAAGTGGGACAAGGAAGGTGTGAGCAGTAACATCTCAAGCCACTAAAAGCTTCCCTGGATCCCACACCTGGCGGTCCCCCAAACTACACTTAGCAAATCAGACATGAGCTTCACAAACAGACGCATCTCAGCATAAACCTGTCTGGTCTTTCTGAAGTCTTTAGCTCAGATGACCCAGTTCAGGGGAGGGAAGAGACTTGCTTTTTGCTGCCTGCACTCCTGGAGTTTGGCTAATCCAAACACACAGAGCTTGCCTCAAGCTCCAGCCGAGTGCAGTATAGCTGAGGGCTCTGACTGCACCGCTTTGCTTTCATGGCAGCATTCTGATCAGCTTTTAGCAGTTTTATGCTGTTACGCTACAGCCAACACTCACCACCTTTCAGCTCTGCGGCAGACAGCTCGGGAGAAGTGGAGAGCAGCACTGCTTTTACCTCCTGACTGAAACAACAATGCAACAGCACATCAGTGTCTGCAGCAACAGGTACAGCCATCCACCCTACTGTGGAACTGCAGCAAAGCTCATCACACCTCACACGCTCAACTGGACCCTGTGTTATGGCCAGGCAACTGGGAGAGATACCTGCCTGCAGGATGTGGACATTTAACTCAACCAGGACCTTGTCTCTGCTTTTCTTTTGGTATTTGTCCATGCAAATAACAGCCTCCCAACTTCTTTTCTCACAGCAAGTGATAAAACAGATTTGCCCTAAGAACACGAACCATCTCCAGTTGGTAAGAGGCATAAGCAGTGCCTACTGGTACCTACTGGCAAGATGAAAGTTCTGAGTGGAGGAAGCTGCTCTGAGTAGCTGTCAATCCACTGCTCCAGCTCCAGAACTGGCTTCTCACTGAAAGATGTTCGTTCTACAGAGGGAAAAGAAGAATCAGCTAAGAGAAATGCAGAAGTGATTCAGACTACAGAGAGAGCTCTGCTTTCATGTTTCTTGGATCAGTAAGACCCAAGAAAGCATCCCAAAATCCTGCTCTAGATCAGGACTTCAGTCACCCAGACACTGCAGAACAGCTCCATCTCCCAGATACCAGACCAGCCTCCCCAGCACCAGCCCAGGACAACTGTCATTCAAGAACTGTTATCCCAGGACAACTGTGGGACTTACTTAAGTGAGCCTCCCTGGCTGAGGAGAGCGGTGTGGCGATGTTGGAGCCCACATCCTGCAGCATGCACTGGACCTGGATAATCAGGACAAAACCGAGAAGTGCTCTCATTAACCAGCCTTTGATGCTGTGGTACAACTGCAGCAAGCTCTGTGCAGGCTGGGCTGATTAAAGGAGATCCTACCCTTGCTGTTCATCATCCTGCAGCACACTGGCAAGGAGGCTCAGGTAAGTGCTCTCTAATTGCTTTTTGAGGAGCCAGATTAGCACATGGAATTGTTTTCACTGGCATATGAAACCACGCTGGCTGACTGCAGAAAGCAGACTGGGGAGTGTGCACATTAATCCCTTTGCTGGTAGGACACTGAGCCATAACCTCTGGAAGAAAGGCAGTGACAGAGCTGCAGGCAACGCTGGCTCCATGTCATGTCTGCTTCCAAGAGGGACATCTCTCCATGGATCAGGATACTTGTGAGGCAGCCTGGTGAGGCTTTCTAACATCTCTGATCAGCTCCTTCTGCATTCTTGTGCACAGCAGAACTGATCAGCACAACTCATGTGGTTACTTTGCCCTGATTCCAAATCTGAGTGATCTGACACCAAGACTCATGTCCTTAACCATGCCCAGTAAACAGGTCTGGATAAACCTAGAGATACTTTTGCCCCAAACTGATCACTTGATCTCCCAGTTTCCTTCTCGGTTAAATAAATTTATTTCTTAGCAAGCAATGAAGGGGCAGAGCTTTAAGAATTCATTTATTTCAGTACTGGATTAGTTAAATCCCTGTTGGTCAGTGGATGCACTGTGCTAACATTAAAGAGTTTAAGACTGTGTTTCAATAGCACTGATGCAGTGACTGCGCTGGGTGAGGGTTATCATTAATACTCACTTTGTGAAGCTGCTCAACAAACGTGTGGCCCTTTTCACTGCTAAATTCCCCAGCAAGCCTAGGTTAAAAAACAGAGTTAGCTGGAAGTGGAAAATTAACCACGATTGTGGGTAGATCTAAGGCAGAAGCTCTTCCCTGTGAGGGTGCTGAGGCGCTGGCACAGGGTGCCCAGAGAAGCTGTGGCTGCCCCATCCCTGGCAGTGCTCAAGGCCAGGTTGGACACAGGGGCTTGGAGCAAGCTGCTCCAGTGGAAGGGGTCCCTGCCCGTGGCAGGGGTTGGAGCTGGATGGGCTTTAAGCTCCCTTCAACCCAAACCAGGCTGGGATTCCTTATGAAAACACAGGATCTGGACACTCCTGGCTCTTCATCAGTGCAACCCTCCAGAGAGCTTTGGCTCACAGCCTATCCCTTCCCCTGCTGCAGGGCTGGGAGAGCAGCTCTGAACGGAGGGGGACGCCCCAAAGACCCCGCCGAAGGGGGACGATGCTGCTGGGCCCTTCTGCATGCGGAGGGCCTGGCTCTGGAGTGCCCTGGAGCCCCGGCAGCGGCTCCTGGGGCAGCGGTTACCCGATGGCCGAGCTCAGCTCGTCCGTGGCTCCCAGAGCTTCGAAGATCCGGTCGCCCTTCGGCCGCCGCTCCCCGGTGAAGGTGCTGGAGAAGCCTTTGGGAAAGGCCCGGGGGAGGCGCTCAGAGGCCGGGCGCAGCCCCGCTGCGTGTCCCCTGCCGCCGCCCCCGGGCGCTACCTGCGTCTCCCGTCTTCGTGTAGATCTTCGGGGCCCGCTCGCTGCGGGGGCCGCGGTCGGGGCTGCGGAGGGAGAGGCCGTGAGCGACGGCCCAGGCCCGGCCCCACCGCCCCGCGGCCCCCGCGCTCACCTGCCCGCCCCGCTCCGCTGCCGCCGCCCCAGAGCCGCCGCTCCGCACCGCAGGGCCCGTCCCGCTGCCGCCGCCCGCTGTAACATCCCTCCGGGCCGCCGTAGCCGCCGTCCCTCCCTTCTCCCACGCGTGCTGTCACCCCAGCGCCGCACCACTGCGCGCTGCGCCTTTCCGATTGGCCAGCGCGAAGCCCCACCCCCGAAGCAACCGCGGCTATTGGCTGGGAAGCAAGGAGGGCGGGGCAGAGCTGGGTTCCTATTGGCCAGCGCCGCTGTCAGTCAGCGTGGCCGGAGCGGAGCAGCCGAGGCGGCGGTGCGGGGCGCCGGAGGTGCCGGGTCCCGCAGCGGGAGATGTGGGAGCGGAGCCTGGTGGTGTCGGCGCCGGGGAAGGTGATCCTGCACGGGGAGCACGCCGTGGTGCACGGCAAGGTAAGGACCCTGCGGCCGCCGGGCCTCCGGGGCTGCCCTCGCCTTCCCTGACCCGCTTCTCCCCGCCCGCAGGTGGCCTTGGCCGTGGCGCTGGACCTGAGGACCTTCCTCCGCCTGCGGCCGTGCGGGGAGCGCGGGCTGTGCGTCCGCCTGCCCGGGGTCGGCGTCGTGAGGAGCTGGGACGCCCCCAGCCTCCAGGCCCTGAGGAGGAGCTTTGCAGGCAAGCGCTTCCCCGGCGGTCGTGTGAGGCTCTGGGGCCTGCCCGATGCCTTCTGCCTGGGACCCCCATCGCTGCGGGTACCCTGTGCTGGGTTATTTGGCCCCCCCTGCACAGCGTTGCTGGGTCTCGTCGCCTCTCAGTGTGTGTTTAACGTGTCCCTGCACGCTTCCGGCTCAGGCACCCGCACTCTGAGCCTCTCGTGACCTGCTTCACGGCCTGGTTCCTGTGAGCGGCCCTCGCTGCGGCTGGGTCCTCCTGTGTCAGTTCCCAGGGGCTCAGGCAGACAAGGTTCACGTCCGGGTGTAGTTAGGGGTGCGCAGCCAAAGCAGAGTCTCTCTGAAGCGGGTCTGAGTTGAGGGCGCCTGGGGAGGGCAGGGTATGGGGCTGTTCTCCTGCCTCTGTGCCCCATGGCAGCTCTCACTGGGATTTCTGCAGCCTCTTGTGCTAGGTGAGAGCCCCTGCCTGCTGGCTGTGCCATTTGGCTCCCAGGGACTTGGCATTAACCCCCGGGATCCTGCATTCGCTTAGCAAAAGGCAGAACAAGCTCTAATAAGTGAGAGCACTGGTGGCAACCGCTCAGCACTGACCAAAAGCTGTCTCACACTGATGCCTGCTCCTGGCTGTTTGGAGTCCAGCCTCATGTGAAGCACCTCAGAATATCCACGTTCTTTAAGAAAGAGTTTGTGGTTTGCCAGGTTCTTTGTAATGGTGGATGGAGGCACTGGGAAGTGCAGGGAAGGAGGTGGTTGCTGTAATGCAGTGCAGGTGTGGGGTGTTGGAACAGGCTTCTCCGAGTGGCTGGTGGAGATTGTGCCTTTCGCTTTATCCTAAATCCTCAGGAAGAAAGTTTGTGGGGGAAACCTGGAATCGGCTCAGTGTGTTTCAGCCTGTTACAGCGGGAGAGGTGCTGTGAATACTGCTTTCACGTTTAACCATTCCTGGCTTTCTGAGTGTTTCAGTTCTCCCCTCTTGCTTCCGTAGCTGACTTTGATGAATCCAAGTCCCCCAGTGCAGAGCAGCTGGATACACTGAAAGAGTTTGCTGGAATTGCTGCCGGAGCCTCGGCTCCCGAGAGCCTTGCCACTCTTGCCTTCCTTTACATGTACCTGGCTATTTCAGCTAAGCATGGGTAAGGCTGCCTCCCTGCCCCGAATCAGCATCCTGAGTGTTCACCATTAATTGCTTCTCCAAGGGCATGGGAAGAAACCAGCCCTTTGAGACAGAATCTCACTTCATTTGAGCTCTGAGCACCTCAGGTGATGCTCTTCAGAGCTGAGCTCTATGGAGGGTGAGGAGCTCTCATTTAGGCATCAGGCTTTGAGGTACTTAAGTTGGAGTGGTTCATCCCCCACCCTTTCTGCACAGTCAAGAGAAGCAGACACTGATGTCCCTACCTCCAGTGGGCACCTCAGTTCATCCTGGCTTAGGATGCTGGACACGAGCTGTGAGTTTCATGTCTGAGCTAAGGCTGATCCCTCCCGTGGGCTGAATCTCCCTAAAAACATGAGAACTTGGGGTCCTTGCAGCTCAGGGCTGGTCCAGTTTCTAAACTTGACTGACACTGTTGCTATCAGAATGTTACTGGACAGCTGAAACCGAATCAGAACCTGATCTCAGTGTTCACAGCAAACAAATCCAAGGTTAAAGACTCTGATGTGCAGCTGCATTGTGCTTTGCTTCGCAGCCTCTGAGTTGTGTGGTGAGAGCACTGCGGCTGTCATCAGCCTGCTCTGAAACTGTCGGTTCCTAGTTCATGTCACTCACCAGCCATGGAAAGCTCCTGGGTTTGATGTTAGGCTCTGTAACACAACCCAGATGGGTTCAGTGGAGAAAAGGCGAGCTTGGGCACGCAGTGCTTGTTGCTCCAGTGGGATGTAACTGTGCAGTTATGGACTTGGAGTAATTGCCCTGTATTTAGAAATACGTTTAAAATCATGTTTACAGCAATCTTTGAAGGGTCTCTTTATGGTGCTACTCAAGTATTTAGTTACCAAGTGCCCTGCTAGCAGCTTGACAAGCTGTGCTAATCACAGACCCAATTCAGGGAGGCTTTGTTCTAGCACAATGGCTTTGCAAGGCCCCTCAGCTGTGCTAACTGAGCACTCCTGAAGCCCCTGTGTGTGCTGATGCTTATGCTGATGTTGCCACTTTTCAACCAGCTTTCCCTGTGATCAGTCCTAATTGCTGTATTTTGCCTTGTAAATGTCGTCTCAAGATGGATTTCAGGGTCCTTGTGCTGCATCCTCTGTGCTTGTGTTCCAGAGATGTTCCCAGTGTGGACATACTGGTGTGGTCGGAGCTGCCCACAGGAGCTGGGCTGGGTTCCAGTGCTGCCTACGCCGTCTGCTTGGCAGCGGCCCTGCTGACTGTGTGTGGAGCCATCTCCTGCCCTCTGAAGGAGGGAGAGCCCACGGCCAGGTAACGCATCCCATCACCCTGCCTGCTCTGGGTGCACGGCCCGGGCCAGCTCTGCTCTCTGTGCCCCTCTGTGTCCTTTTCCCCAGACAAATTCTGGCTCTGGCATCTCTCTTGGTCTCTCTGGCCAAGTTCTGGGCTGTGGTTGTGGCTGCAGCAGTGGCACCCTGAGCCCAGCTCCTTTCCCTTCCTCTCTTGTTGCTGCTCTGTGTTCCTGGCAGCAGGGACATGCCCTGTCCAAGGGCTCTGACCTGGGAATCACGAGTTTATAACTCACATCTGATAACAGCAGCTGGATGCAGAGGCTGTGTAAAACTTGCACCGTTTCCCTCCTCTAGTGCAAGGTACATGGGCTTAAAAACCCCAGCTTTATTTTGCCAAGCAAATAAAACTCACACTTTAAATGGTGAATTTGTTTAACCTCTATTTTCTCTCTGTCTCTGAGCATCTTCCAGGCTTTGCTTGGAGCCCTCAAGGAGTCAAAGATCCTTTCTGGTTTCCCTGCGTTTTCACATGAGTGTTTCTCTGCACGTGGTACCCGTCCCCCTCATGTCCTGCCCGAGCTTCCCCCTTATCAGTGCCTGGTGAAAGGAGCTTTCTTTCCTCCTGCCCTTGGGTTGCTTTCCCTTGGAGTTGAGCCTTGCTGGACTGGTCTGCTGCGTGTCTCTGTTTAAAGATGCGTACCACAGCTGGAGCTCAGCACCTCTATTGTGCGCTCCCCCTGCCAGGTGCACCCTTTATGGTTGGCTTCAGTGGACTTTGTGTGGGGCTGAAAGTGTGACAGCAAAGAGGGGGTGACTCTGTTCTGCTTCAAACCCGGGTTTGCTCCTGACCCAGAAACCCCTTCTTGGAGCAGAGCAGTTTGTGCTCAGGCGGCTCTCTCCCAGCCACAGGCATGAGGGGTGAAAGGCCGGTCCCGAGGTGAGCAGCACGGATGCCTTCATTCCCTGCTCCCACTCCTGAGCTGCAGCTTGAATGCAGCGTGGTTTTTTCCCTCCTGCTGGCGTGCAGAGGGGTAAGTGAGAGATGAGAGTGTCAGACTTCAGAGGGTTTTTGCTTAACGTGGCAAGAAAAGAACAGCGTGATATAATGACTCCTGTGCGGAGAAGAATCGCAGCCTCTCAGAGAGGATTAAAAACAAGTGGTTTACAGCAAGCTGCGCTTCTATTTTGAGTAGCGGCGGCGTGAGCTGCTTTGCTGAATGCTCTGCAGATTAAATATTGGCAAGAGAAATGAGAGGTGCGTGGAGATGGATAAAGACGTTCAGCTGAGGCCCAGGGAAGCGGGGAGTCAGAGGAAACAGCTTCCAGGTAGCAGGTGGCTCTCAGAACTTCAGTGCTGCTCTCATTATCTCATGGAAGACTGATGCGTTTCCAAAAGCCATGGTTGTGCCTCTGCTCCATCATCTGATACCTGTTCCGTGCCCTGTATTCCAAAAACCTGTTGAATGCACGCTCTTGCTACAGCAAACACCAGCTCTGGTCTGTGCAGAGCATCGCTGGTGCTGGGATATCTGATAGCACCGTGCATCAGGGCGTTTGAATGGGGACCTGGAGCGTGTGATCAGTGTGTGGACCGCAGAGCAGGCAGCGGGTGCAAGCTGGAGGTGCTGAGCTTCCCTTGGGGCCCCAGGGTTTGAGACTGTGGAGTGAGTGGGTTTGAAATAGACTGGTGAGTTGTGAAGGGGGTTCTGTGCGTGCATGCCCTGAGGGCGCAGAGCAGTGGGGTAGTGAAGGATGCTGGGGGAGGAATCACTGCACTGGATTGCAGGGAATTTGCAGCCAGTAACTGGCAGCTCTGCCTTTGCTTTTTGTGGTGCTACAGCCCATTAATTAGGATGTGCAGGCAGGGGCTTGGGTCCTTGCTGAGCCTGACCCAGCACCAAACTCTTTGTGCCACCATTTGAACTCCCAAAGCACTTAACCAAATGATGGGACTGCTTTTAAGAGGACAGAAGGAGCTGCTTTTGTGTTGTTAGCATAACACCTTCTGCGTCTGCATTTGGTTCCCTTCTGTGCTCTAAGCGCTGGCACCCAGTGCAGCTGAAGTGTTAGGAGTTAATCCCTGAAAATCAAAGTCTTTGCTGGAGATGCTGTAGTTAAAACTGCTTTATTTTTTGACCCACTCTGTGAGGCAGCTGGCAATTAGAGGCATGTGTGAAATGCAACTTTTGCTACTCTCTTCTCACATCACACCTTCTGTGGCTATAAATACACCGTCCCGCCTGGCGCTGAGCAGGATCTCAGGCCAGGATGTGTGGAAACGCGCAGCGTTAGGGAGGTGCGGATGGGTCTGGGCTTGCATTGAGTTAAATCTGATCCTCACTTGAGCCAGGGCTAGGATCTTCTCCCTGAAGTTTCTCCCCATCACTCAGCACAAGCTGGTTTTGGCTGTGTATTGGAGTCATTTTCTTGCCTTTCAGGTGGACAGAAGAAGAGCTGGCTTTGATTAACCACTGGGCCTTCCAAGGGGAGCGGGTGATCCATGGCAACCCCTCGGGGGTGGATAATGCTGTTGGTACCTGGGGTACGTGTGTGTTTGCTGCTCCCCAGCACTGGATATGGGTGCTGAGGGATGATGGAGCACCAGATGTGTTTCCATTCTCTGCTGCAGGGTGTGCATCAGCAGACAATCAGGCTTGGTTGGGGTTGCTGCAGGGACACTGAATGCAGCAGTTGCTTTATGTGCTGAGGTACAGCAAAGGCACCAGAAACCCCCAAGTTCAGGTCCCTCTTTTGACCTGAGCAGAGGGAATCCTTCCCTCAGTGAGCTGGGACTGGCTACAGTAACACCAGGGGTCTGCATCCCCCAGGCAAGTGCCATGGGCAGAGACCCTCCTTCAAATAACTGATACTTAAACATCCTGGTGTGAACAAAGAGCCCTAATCCTGTCCCAGGGCTAATGCAGTCAGACAGCTGCCCCTTAGTTTCAATTAGCAGAGACTTCCAAGGGGCTTGGAAGTGTCCTTGGAGACTTTTAATAATCTTTCTAATGAGACCTAATTGCAGAGCCTCTGGAAAAGTAGGAGCAAAGTGAGACATTCCTTCTGGACAGTGAAATTCCATGCTGAAGGATGGCTGCTGACGTGAGTGCGCACGTTCAGTCCGCTTTGAAACCTCCATCCTTGGCTCTGCCCGTGGAATCTCTGCTTGGGGTTTATTTAGTAAAGATTTAAGGCTGGCCAAACTCTGCCTTTTGAAAAGTCTTTAATGTGATTGCAGAGCAAAGGGGAAGCCATTGGGTTAAGTATGGCTGGGCAGACCCCCTCATTAAGTCGCCAGGGTTAGGCAGATCCATGCTGCCTGAGAACATGGTTCATTTAGCTGGTGTTCCTTGCAATTACTGTCATGTGCTCTGGGTGAGGTTCTAAAGATGAAAGCCCTTCTGCCACTGTTATCTCTCAGACAATGCATGTCTTTTACTTTAGGTGGAGCCCTGAGATACCAATCAGGAAAAATCACACCATTAAAGAGGTAATATTAGAGCTTAAAAATAGCACTTCCATAGGCTGGGTGGAATATGTCAAAGAGGCTTTGGGTGGGTGTTGGAGGGTAGGAGATTGATGGGCGATCATGAACAGAGTGGTGCTAGGGCTTTGGAGCCAGATTTTGCCCTGGGTGGGGGTAACTTGAGTGTTGGCTTGGTTTGGGGTGGATGGGAACAATGAGGTGTTTGGTCATTATCTGACATGAGATGAGCACAGTGCAAAGGATCAATATTAATTTCATGGCATTATGGGCAGCAGGAATGGATCTGCTCCTGGCAGCAAATGACATTGTGGGCAAGGGGAACTTCTTGCTTACCTGGTGGTAGGATGGTGGGGAAGGCAAAGCAAGCTGCAGAGACAAATCCAGGTCCTGCCTGTTCCCTCTGCCTCCTGCCAAGGAGGTATAATCTGCCTCCATTAAAATCTTTCACAGTGCATGAAATTGCTCTATTAGCAGTTAATGGCCAGTGCTGGCTAGTCTCTGAGATAGTATTTCAAAGGGAAAATTTTGCTTGGAAAACATGGATTTCGGTAAATACATTACACTCCTATTTATAGCACTGGTACAGTCGTGCCTTGTATCTGAGAGGAGCAAGCCTGAGCCCAGCCAGCACTTAAGCACCTGCTTAACTTCCTTTAGAGGGACTCCTTCTCTTGGGTGTCCTGCTCAAACAGGCCTTTTGAGGCAGAGCAGACTGAGCTGGAGGTGTCTGGGCCTTGGGAGCTGATAGGGGCTGCGAAGGGAAGAGGCAAGGAGATGGCTTTGTTGTTCCAGGGTGCCGATGCTGAAGATCTTGCTGACCAATACAAAAGTCCCTCGAAGCACCAAGGTCCTGGTGGCTGGTGTCAAGGAGAAGATCCTGAAGGTGCCGTTGTGTGGGGATGGAGCTGTTTGCTCTGCGGGGTGGGGAGAGAACCCACATGAGCTCAGATCTCCTTGTGTGGCACTGCAGGGCTCACGGGGGGACCCTTCTTGTGGTCACTGCATTCCTGTCTGATGCTAGCTAAGGCCAAGATGCGCTGGGAATGAGGGTTCAGCTCCCCTCCACCTTTCTCCAGCATTAACAGGGCTTGCCTGTTGCAACCATGAAAAGAATAGTTCCTTTGGCCTGTTTCCTCCTCTTTCCCCATTTTCTGCAGTTTGGGAACAACCCACCTTTGCCCTGCTCTGCAGTGGGTCCTGTGAACGAGTAGCCCCAAATGGGATGAGGAATTGTCCAGCTCAGAGAGACTGGGTCTGGTTTCATCACCGTGGTACGAGATTAGTGAGCAGTCTCCTCGCATCTTGTCTTCCCCCTTCTCAGTTCCCTGCTATAATGAACCCGGTGCTGGACTCCATCGATGCAATTTCTCAGGAGTGCCAAAGTGTTCTGGAAGCGATGCCTGCAAATCCATCACCAGAGTATTACCCTGTGCTGGAGGTGAGGGGCTTGTTTGCCAGTGTTTGTAGACACGGTTACTGTTGAACATCAAAATGGCATTTAAAGAGCATTAGGGCGAAGGAAAAATTTGATAGCAGGAAATGTTCCATTCCGAGTGAAACCGTGCTCTGTGCACGCTGCTTTGAATGCCCTTCCTGGAGCCGAGGGATGGAAAATGCTGCCCATGTGTCTCCTGAGCTGTGCACAGGCGGGGAGGGAGCGGGTCTGGTGCTTTGTGGAGCTGTAGCTCTGGAGGTTTTATTTCCTTTTGCTGAGATATGGAGAGATACTGCTAAGATAGGGAGTGATTCGGGTGGGGATGCTGCCTCCCTGCACCATGGATCAGCCACTCTCCTCCTGGCAGTCACTGCCTGTGAAGCAGCTGCTTTGTCACTGCCAGGGCTGGGGTGAGGAGCAGAGCCCAGCAGCCGCTGGTTTGCAATGGACTGGTTATGAGCCAGCTCCCTTTGCTCTGCACTCATCCTGGCTCCAGAGAATAACAGAGTTGTGCCCAGAGCTGACCTGACATTGATGCATGAGGTGCATACCAAGATCTGTGTTTGTCTTGGCTTTGTTCGGAGCAGGAGAGGCTGCTGCAGCGGGGGGAGACGTGGTTCTGAGTGGAAGAAGTGGGTTTTGCAGTGCTGAGAGCACTGATTCCTACAGCCACAGGGTGAGGACGTGTGGCAGTGGCCCAGCTGAGGCAAACCTGGCCTGGCCATGGGTGCCAAGTGACTTGAATGGTCAAGAGCCATTTGGTACCAGCGGTGCAGTTCCTTGTTGGCATCTGGATCCCTCCCCTTGGCTCTCCTGTGAGGACCTCTGCTTGTCCTTGCTGGTCAGTTGTCCCCTCCACAGCCTTGGGCATGGTCCAGAGGCACAGGGGTGGGCTCTGGAGCGGGACAGAGCCACTGCCCCAGCTCTACCTGCACAGCAGCATAGGGCTGCTCTGTTAGCACACGGTGGGTACAGCCTTCTCCCTGCTTCAGGCTGCGTTGCACCTCGCTGCATGTGGGTGAGCTGCTGCTTGGACTGCAGCAAGCACGGGAGGGTCTCCCATGGGATCCAGATCAAAGTCCTGCTCCCTTTGCACCAAGGGGGGGTGCTGGGTTTCTGTACCCCTCACTATGGGCTGACCCTAATGAGGGCTAAAGGAGTCTGCAGCAAAACTTCAGACAACTCTTCTCCACTTTAATTCCATATTGCTCAGGTTGTTGGAAGCACTGGGGGACAGGGAAGGGCTAATTTGAGGTGTGCTCTGAGATGCTCACATGAAAGATGCCAAAGCAACCATGTATATGATGCCCTGGAAACAGCCCTGCAGTGAGCAGGTTTCTCTCTTGAATCTGTTGTTTTGTCTTGTGCTTGAAGAGCCCGCAGAGGCACAGTTGATTATATGCAGCATCTATCTATCTATATTGGGCTGTTTCTGCAACGTGCACTTGCGGACAGTGTTGTATCTGAGCCATCGAACTAGTCTACTGTGTCATAAGCTGTCGTCTGATTCCTGGCAGGTTTTGGATCAGGAGATGACAGGTGTCTGGGATCATCACGGGCAGAGCTGTGCCCTCACTCAGGCATATAAAGAGGGCTCTGGATGGACGTCTGTCCAGCCCGGCACAGAGCTGGATGGATGCGCTCTGCGTGCCGCTGGCTCATGCAGCTCCCTGCGTTAGAGCAGTGCAGAAATGCTTGGGGGGGGAGAGGGATTGTTTCTGTGTTGTCCCCTCCTGTGTGGTGTGGTGCTGGCAGGAGACCCGTGTGGAGCGGAGGAAGGTGGTGTGACAGATGCCTGTCACTCTATAGCGTGGCTCCCACTGCTCCCTATGTGCAGCTAACTGCAGACAAGGAAGTGCTTGGTGGCATCATTCAGAGGAGGGGGCACAGGGTCCCTGTGAAGAAGCCTCTGGGACTGGTGCTGGCTGCCTGCTTGTGACACCCTATGGAACAGCGATGGAACAGCCACCAGTGCCAGGGAAATGATGGAGTCAGTGTCAGACCACTGTTGCTGAGATTGAGCATCCTCCAGTGCTGGTGCTGATGAGCTGGAAGGCACTTGCAGTGCTTGGGGGCCTGGTGTCAGGTTTGCTCTGAGTGTGGGCCAAGCTCTTCCCTCTGTTCCTTAATTCCTCTGGTCCTGGGAGCAGAGAAGCTGGGTAGCTCTGCTTGGAGGGTGGCCTTGCTTGCAGGGTGGTTTGTGCTGCTCTTCCCCCGAAGCAAGGACCCTCTCGACCCTACTTGAGCTGGGTGCCACATTCCCAGCATGGTGCTGGTGGAGGCCCCTTGGCTCTCAGCCCATGAGGACAGGGAAGGTGCCCAATGCAAACACAGGGACATAACTCCCGTGTCGCCTCTCCAGCAGTGCCGTTTCTGACTTGGCAGTGTCAGGAGGATGCAGCTCTGCCGGATGGACTGCAGAGCAGGGCAGGGTGACAGCCAGGAATGAGGGATGCTGGCTTGGTGCCCTTCCCACGGCCAGCGAGGGGCTTGCACTGTCTCCTGCTCAACACTCGTGTGACAGGGGAGAGGTGAAGCCATCCGGGGGCTCTGATTTAGCACCTGAGATAAGTCCCTGCCGACAGCTTGCAGTGAGCAGGGTTTCTCAGGAGGTCCAAGAGCTGTTGTAGCACTGCCACCGTGATGGGCAGCAGCGGCAGCCCAAGTTGTGATGGGGACAGGGACAAATGAGCAGCCCAAGGCTCAGACTCTGGCTTTGACCTTCCTGCCCAGAGCTGCTGGACCCTGAGAGATGCTGGTGGCCAACTCCTTGCAGAAATGAGATGGCCATGTAGAGGGATGGGAGGGAGCCTCTGTCGTGATGCTCATCTCACGTGTGTGGTTGCTTTTAGGAACTCTTTGACATAAACCAACACCACTTAACCGTGATGGGGGCCGGCCATCCCTCCCTGGACCGGCTGTGCCGGGTGACAGCATCCCATGGGCTGCACAGCAAGCTGACCGGGGCTGGTGGCGGTGGCTGTGGCATCACCCTGCTGAGACCAGGTCAGTAAATCCCTTCCCCTGCTCATCCCCTGCATCCTGCCCCACTTCCACACAGCCCTGCCAGCGGGGTCAGGTTCGGAAGCAGAGGGGTAGATGCTCATGGTGGGACGTGAAGCCATGTCACAAGTGTGGGATGGTGCCTGGTGGTGTGGTTTGTGCTGTTTCATACAGGGACCATTCAGTGCCTTCATTTACGTGTGTCAGATCTTCACGGCACGAGCCCTGTGCCAAGGGCACGTGTTTAACCATGTGATGGCCCGTTTGGGTCTCCCCGCTGGGGCCTCACTCACTAACTGCCTGCTCTTGCCCTCCTCTTGGCAGACACCTCCCCGCTGGCCGTGGAAGCAGCCAAGCAAGACTTATGTGCCTGTGGATTTGAATGCTGGGAGACCAGTATCGGGGCCCCCGGGGTGACCCTGCACTCCTGCTCCTCTTTAAGCACCCAAGTGCTGCACGCGCTCACCGAGAGTTAAGCTACTGCCTCTGGCAAGACTTGAGCTCCTGGCACCCTGTCCTGGGAGCTCCGTGTGCCCCGGTGCCTGGAACCTTCTCTGCTGTGGGGCTGAGAGCCTCTAGGTGCAGGTGTGGGGCCTGATGCTGCTGGGAGTGGGGGCTGCCATGAGGACCTGGGAGCAGCAGGGTGTGAGTTTGACCCAGGCTCTCAAAGTCCTGTTTTGAATCGCCTTGCTCCACTGCTGTGCTAATCCCAAGGGGCAGGAGGAGAGGGGCTTGGCTGGAATCCAGCACAGGTAATAACACTTTGCTTGGTTCTGCTGCTTCAGATGCATGTAGTGTCTCTTCCCTTCTCCCCTGGCGTCGGGCAGCGGAGGCTGGCAAGGTGGATGTGCAGGGAACGTTGACATTTTGGGGTGAAAAGCATCTTGGCAGCTCAGGGCTTGACACTCGCGTCTTCGTTTCCCCTGGACTGCAGCCTCCAGTGGAGAGGAAACCTTTAAATCCAGCTCTTCCCTGCTACTAATCAGGAGCTGGATAATTAAAAGGGAAGATGTGGCTCATTTCTAATGATGTTCTCACTGGTTTCACTCTTTCCCATGGTTTCTGCCTGAGGCCAGGCTCGTGTTCATGTGCTCTGGTTCAAACAGCAACTGGTGCCTGCAAGGAGGGAGGGGGAAGGAAACCATTTCTGCTTGCAATTGCTGTTCTGGGGTCTCTTGTGCTTCATTCCTAACCGAGCGTGCCCTTGCCCCTGTCACTGGGATGTGCATAGGGGCAGGGCAAACACGAGTTTGGTTTAGTTTGAAGTAATCAAGTAGGAAAACTGACCCCAACCTCCTCAGAAGCTGACCTGAACTTGCAGTTGGCCAAGTAGAAAACCTCAGTGCATTTAAAGCGGGGAGGCAAATGTAACCGTGGTTTTACTGCTGGAATTCGAATGAGCTGTGCCACAGCACAAAGGGGAATTGGCAGGTGAGTGTGAAGCTGGAGTATCCTGAAGTAAATACACGGACTCTCAGTGGCTGGGGTCTCCTCTGTACCTGCCACAGGGATTCTGTCGCTGTTCTGCTTGGCTCGGTTGGGGTTTAAGTGCAGCTCTGCTCAGGGATTGCTCCATTCAAAGCTGAGTAATAAAGTGGCAGAGGTGCGGGCTTGTCTTCCAGTGCAGGAGTAGAGACTCAAGTGCGAGATGTGCTAGCGCTGTAATCCCGGCGTCGTGGTGACCGGCTTGACTTCACTCATCACGTGTAAACTGTCTCTGGTTTTAATAAATGGATGGGGGTTTTATGTGCAAAGTGTTCTTTGATAATTATGCTGGGTACAAAAGGAGAAAAGCACCTTACACTGCTTCAGTAAAAACAGGTTTCAGATGCTGGGTCTCTACACGTCTAATTACAATTCCCATTTGCATCCAGGAACAGCTTTACACTAATCACAAGTCAGAAAGCCTGATAAATAATTTACCATTTTCTAATACAGCGTAATCGATGTGCGGATCTGGGAGCGCGTTGACGCTGCCACGTTTGAATGTGTCTGCAGCTCCTGATGGGGAGCACAAAGAAATGCCAAATTCAGTGCCAAGGAACTTCGCTTCGGAGCTGCGTGTCTGGGGCTCAGCCTCATTAGCAGCTTTCAGGGGGAGATGGGCTCGCAGGCAGCGCGTGGGAGCTGGGGGGACAAGGGAAATAAGAGTAAGGATTGGGATTTGCTGGTTTAAATGGTGATTAAAGCGGGTGCTTTCAGCTGACCGCTTCAGGTCGGTGGGGGGCCTCCTGTTACCACTGCCAATGTCCGCACTGGACAGTGGAGTGTGTTTTGTGCTATCCCTGCTTCAGGTGTCATCTCCTGGCTGTACCTGAAGGCCTCAGCTTGACCCAGACCATCCTGCAGCCGGGGATGCCTTTACCTGCACGTTTTCAGCTCTCTCTTGCCAGTCTCTGCTTCGCTTGTGGGTGTGATGGAGGCACAGGAATGAGGTGATGGCTGAGCCTGACGGCTGAGACGTGAGTGATGTGGATCATGGTGGGGTGCAGCGTTTCTGCCTGCCCCGACACTGGGGATGTGCCAGGGCTGGGATCTGCCTTCCCTATGCCACAGGGACCAGAAGTGCCCAAGTCAGCAGCTGGAGCCAGTCCCAGTTAGAAGTAAGCATGGATTTCACATCCCTGTGCAAGCATGGGAGCATCCTCTCCCTCCTTTCTGCGGTCCTCCCTCCCGGCTCCATCAGAGCATTCCCAGAGGCCTCGCTGCAATCCGGGGATAACCAAAGGGACATTTGGCACGTGCCCAACCCCAGCCTTTTTGGTTGCACCAAACTGCATCCAGTTCCTGTGCTTCCTTGGGCCCCACATCCTACTTTGCAGGGAATGTGTGGGATCCAAAGGACCCGATCCCTGTGCTGTGGGCATCCGGGTGGCTGCCCTCCAAGTCCTCTCATGCCCCATGGGTGCAGTTTGCTGCTTTGGGAGCAAAACTGAAGCCCAAATTAAGCCTCTTGAGCACATTCTCTCCACGGACCCATCCCCTCCTGTCCCCCCAGCCCCACCACAAGCCCCAGTGCTTTCCCGTCTGCTCTCCCCGGGCTTGTTTTACGGATGGGCCGTGGCGCAGTGATTGCTGCTGAAGGATTAGCCTGGTAATTTGGCTAATTTTTCTTGAGCTTCATTTTTCACGTTATGAGCTCTGCAGGAAGACTGACGATCCCGGCTTTGCCTCTTATAGCCAGCACGGGAATGGGGAGAAGCCGCTTCCATCCAAAGGGATGCAGGGCAGCATCATTGCGGCCGTGCCAGGGTGCCTCTCGCCACCCCAGAGGGCTCCAGTCCCCTCACCCTGTGGGTCTCCCCGTGACCTGAGACTTCCCCACTGGCTGCCTGTCCCCTGCCAGGCACAGATGGTATTATTCTGTGTTTAATCCATGTCAGCAGTGGCTTCTTTCTGCTCCAGTGAATGGATGCTGAAGAGGCAGTGACATTATTGGAGATAACGGAGTGAACAGAAAGAGGGTCAGGGAGAGAATGGAAATGTCAGCGCACAGCCACTGAGGAGGTGAGGGGCTGCTCGGGACCCTCGGGGCTCCACAGTGCTCCCAAGGTACCTCCTGGGGGTGGGAATGGGGCTGGGGACCCTCCTGCACAGTGACGGGCTCAGCATGGGAGCTCTTAGGGCATGATGGGGTTCCCCTCGGTCTGGGGGTACCCAGCTTGGTGCCATTTCAAGGGCAACCTGCAGCTGTGCCATCACCCCCTATGGACGGGCTCCCCGTGCCCTCTGCACCCCAACGCCAGGGATTTGGGGCTCCCTCCTGGCTGGAGCGCATGCGGGGTACCCCAGTTACACCCCATTGAGACGGGCGCCCGCGGGGGAGCCCGTCTGTGCCCCCCCGTTCCCTCGCTTCGCTCTCCCCTCGCGGCGCACGGAAGGTTTTGAAAGTTAAGTATTAGCGTCTGCTTTGTTGTTGCCTAACTACGACAGACAAATTGAGAACCGGTTGTCAAAATGTCAGTGCACAACAAATCAACATTCAAAATGAGTCTCGGTGCTCTGCGGTGTATAATTAAAACCCAGCCCTTTGCAGAGATTTCAGCGCGCGTTGGCTCTGCTTTCTATTTGTCTGGGTGATTAATAAAGGCAGCTAATTTTCAGACTTTAAAAAACAGCTAGAAAATAGCTCCTAATTACATATTAGGTTCCAAGCGGCCCCCGCTGAGCGAGGCTGGTATTGGTGGGCCAGAGAATTTGGCAGGGGCTTAATTACATTCTGAGCATCATCTAATTTTAGTTAAATGTAATGTAATCAGCAGCAGATGTCTGAAATAAAATATGAATTATGAATATGATGAAATTTCATTCTTGACTAAAAAAAGGCATTTGCTGTTTAGTTCATTAAAGGCACGCAGGTTTATTAGGGAGCAGGTAGAGGCTGCGGCTGCCTCGCGCTCAAATGAGAGTTCGGAGAGAGGAGGAAATTGCATTAAAGGTGCTAAAAGATTCCACTTTGGGAATTCACGTGTGCGAAAGGAACGGAGCCCCTGAGCTGGCGCCGGCACATCCCATGTCCTGGGGAGCTCCTTGGGCTCTGCTGTCCTGCCCTGGGGATCCTGGGTGCCTCCGGGCTCATGGTGCTGTGGAGCTCAGCCGTTGTCCCTGGTGCTTGGAGGCTCTGGTCTCCAGTGTCCCATCCTCACGGGGACATCAGCCGCCTTCCAGCTCGGCCGGGAGCACGGGGCATCCATTTGTCCAGTGATCCCTGCGGGATGCCATCGCCTGGGCATCCATCCCTCCCCGCAGCATCCGCGGCAGTTCCAGCTCTGAAGTTTAAATTGCTTTTCTCTATTCCTCAGTGGCCCCGACTGACAGATAAGCATCTTCTGGAGAGGAAGAGAGATGCGTGTTCATTATTCCCTTGTATTACAGATCCTGTCATTTTAACTCCTTGTGGATGCTGCGAGAAAGGCTGTGCCCGGGCACCAGCTTAGAGCCCTTCCTGCTTCCCACGTGTGGTCCCTGCAGGAAGCCTGATTCCTCCTGGAACCTCCCTTCTAGGCAGAGGGCAGCCCCGCTCACCAGCGTGCCAGCAGCACCAGTGTCCCCTCTGCTGGGTCACCGTGGCTCCGGTGTGCCTGCGCCGGGTGCTGCCGGTGCTTGCCGGCTGCCACGCTCGCTTGCGTGGGTTTGCAGTCCTCCCTCTTCTATTCATCAAGGGCCTGACAGCTAAAATTCATTTGAAGATGAAGAAAGTGCCGGCTAATCCTTTCTGGGAGACAGTGATAGACTAGCGGCTCGGGAAGAATTGCACAGCAGTAATGAAATTAGGCTAAAGCTGCTGGCAGATAGCAGATAATTGTCCTTGTCTGTCACGAGGAATAACATCCCCCCAGTCCAGCACAGCGATTGTTAAACTTGCAGGGATTTATTTTATTTATTTGATGGGCTTGCGTTTGTCTTTCCAAAGGTCTTTCCTGGGGAAAACACCGGAATGAATGGAAGCCGCGTGCTCGCCTCCTGCCTTCCCAGGGTGTTCCAGCTCCTTAGCCTGGGTGAAGCAGGCGCAGCCCATGTCACCGTGGTGCCCTGGCAAGGGACACTGCTGGGGGAGATGAGCCAGGGGCTTGGTGCCAGCTCTATGGTCATGAGGTTGGTGCTGCTGCTGCCGGTCCATCCCCAGCTCCCACTCGCTTTGCCAGCAGGACCCAGAGTTTTCCAGGGTGGATCCATCCCTGAGCACCAGGGACTTACCTGCGTGGTGCTGGGATGGGTGCCGGGGTGCCCATGCAAACCCCAGCACCAGCTCGGGGCTGACCACAGCCATTTCCTGAGTAATGGATGTGGGCTGGCAGGTGAGTGAGTGCGGTGGCCGGCGCCGGCGATGTTTCATCCGCGCGGGCTGGCACGGGTGATTTACTGCGGCCGGCACTGACATATTTCACCTCCCGTCTCCCAGATGGAGATTACTGGTGTCTGAGAGTGCCTGAACACACGCTCCGTTCTGCTCAAACACCCGCAGCCAGCCGAGCGCGGATCGTCCCGGCGGCGCGGGGATGGGGATGGGGATAAGGAAAGGCTGGGCCATAGCTCACGCACCCGTCAGAGATGCTCGCAGCAATGGGGGAACCCACCCGGCGCAGAGGCTGGAAATATTCCATGCACCTTCCCTGACATTTAATCCGGCTGCACGAGGAGCTCCGTGGCATTTCCAAGAGGGAAAGGTCACGGGGTGGAAAAGGTTGGTGGGGTCGGTGCTCCCACCTCGCCCTGCAGCCCCTCCTGACCCCCCCCCGGGCAGCATCGGCATCGACTGCGGATGGCTGGGAAGACCGGGAAGCACCGTGTGCTGTCCTGGGGGTGCCAATGAGAATGGGAGGGATGGGGCTTGGAGCAAGCTGCTCCAGTGGAAGGTGTCCCTGCCCGTGGCAGGGGTTGGAGCTGGGTGAGCTTTAAAGGTCCCTTCCAACCCAAACCAGGCTGGGATTCTGGGATTCTATCTCCATAGCTCCTCAGGCAGGAAGAGGGGTGCCGTGACCCGGAATACCCACAGAAGGGATGCCAGGCCCGGGAGCTGCTGCTGCTCCTGACAGCGCTGGCACATCCCTTAATGGATGCTGATGTGTCACCAGCCCATTTGTCTTCATTTGGTGCCATCCAGCAGCACGTGGGGCCGCAGCCAGAGCTGGGCATGCAGCCCTGGCATGGCTCAGCCCATCACTGACCAGACACCTGGGTGATGGTGCTGGCACGGACACTGCAACCAAACCCAGCCGATGATCCCAGCCAATTCCCACATGTGCATCCCAGGGAGCATCCTCAGTCACTTTGCAGCATGGGGCTGCCAGGCTGAGACCCTGGCAGGGCTGGGGACACCCATGAGCAAACCCCTCATCTGCTGCACAGCCTGCACCAATCTGTGCCATGGTGCTCCCGAGCTGGTGTCCTGGTGTCCAGTACCAGCACCGGTGGCGTTGTGGTGGGAGCAGGGAACACTGAGCCTTTTGGTCTTGGGTCATGGGATTGAATAGGAATTGGGCATGGATTCTAGGACATGGGGTGGCCCATCAGCTCCCTGTGGCCACCCAGAGCCTCCCATCATCCTCCTGTGGCTGTGCCCAAGGGGACCAGTGACGTTGCTGCCGTGTCCCGCTGGATTCCAGGATGGAGCTTCTCCAGTGGAGCTGCTGGTGGGTAATTTCTGATTAAGGATTACTGTACCATCGGCTTCAGTTTGATTGCAGATGTTTTTAATTATATCGTATAAGATCGTATTATGTAATTGCATTTATCTGATTGAAGCCTTAATTGTAGGATTTCATAATGGTATGACTGGGTAAATACACCATTGCGTCTGTTGTCCCCCACTGAAAATTAGGTGCTTCATGTCTTTATTGCATTATCCTGGAGAGGAGTTTAAATTGGGAAGAAAGAAATTAGGAGAGAGAGAAGGAAGGAAGGAACGGCCGAGCTGGTCCTCCCAGTCCCAGCGAGCATCATCCGCTTCCCGGCATCGGGATGCGTGGTGGCACTGGGATCTGCTCGCTGGAGCTGCTGGTGGGTGCCGGAGCATCACCTCCAGTGGGATCCCTGCCCGGGGTGGGCAGAGCAAGGGGCTGATGCTGCCCTTCTTCAGCCTGTGGAGACACGGATTTCTGCAGTGGTTTATTTGGCAGGATCCATGTTCCAGTAATCCTTTGGTTACCAGTGGATGCTACAAGGCGTGAAGGACCACTGGGATTAAAGAGCATGAGGCTGAGAGGTGCTGGGCCATCACCTTGCAAGGTGGAACCTGCAATTACACCTTATGGCAGGATGGAGCCAAACCTTCCTGGCGCATCCCCGTTGGCAGGAGCATCCCCGGAGCTGGCCCGGGCTCTGTTGGCCATTAATAAGCAAGTGAGGGAAGGCAAGAATTAATATATCTATGAGAAACGACTGGAAAAGCCTCCACCTTCATTGGAGATCTCCTGATTCCCAGGGGAAGTGCTAACAAAGTGCTCACTGGGACAAGAGAGGGTCCAGGGCTCTGAGCCCCAGTGTGCTCACTGCAGCCATTGGGGTGTCCCATGTCTTTGCCCTCCCCACAGCAATTCCAGGGAGGTTCAGGGCTTTGTCGGATCCCTTTTTTCCAGCCATAATCTGCAACATGTGGTTCACACGGAGCCCCCTGCCTAATGGGTTTAGGATTAGGGGAATATGCACAAATCCAGCGTCTCGCTGTCACGCCGCTCGGCGCAGTGAGGTGATTTCATTAGGATTTAGGTTAGAGGAAAGCCTGTCTCTGTCTCCCCTCCCCTTTTCCCCCCTTAATATTATTTTTATTCAATTACATCAGCAATTCATGAAACTTCAAAGAGTTTTCATCAGCGCAGCCCCGATGCTGCCGGATCCTGCGCTTGGAATGGGGGAGAGAAAGGAAACAGAAGCTGCTGCTTGCCTGGAATTACTGAGAGGGGCTTTTTAATTAAAAACAAAGGTTGGGGACGAGGTCTATCCATAATTTAGTGCCGCTGGATGTAATATCTGCTGCTGGGCTCCTGTTAATAAATGTATGTATTATTAACAGTGCAATCTATATTTTCCAAGCCAGAGGAAGGCCCGGCTGTCCCTGCAGGTATGGCTGTCAATATCTGTGCCATGGGGCTGGCCAAGGGGGCATTCAGTGGCCATAGGGCAGGGGGCAAGGATGGGGATGCTCCTGGTGATCCCTCTGGTGCCACATCGGCCACAGGAGCTGTCGCAGCCCTGATGAGTTAATAACTGCCTAGCACCAGCGTGGGTTATTTAGCACGACTCCATCCTCATTTTGATGATTTCCTCTTAATTAGCCTTTATTAATGAGATATGACCCTGCTCAGCATGCTGTTTCCTCACTGGGACGATGCCTTTTCCACCATGGCATGGAACCGGGGCGTCTCCATGGCCAGGGACAGATGGGTGGTGGCATGGGACAGTGATGGCACACAGTGGTCCAGCTCAGGCGGATGATGGCACACAGTGGTCCAGCTCAGGCGAATGATGGCACACAGTGGTCCAGCTCAGGGAGATGATGGCACACAGTGGTCCAGCTCAGGCGAATGATGGCACACAGTGGTCCAGCTCAGGCGGATGATGGCACACAGTGGTCCAGCTCGGGGGGATGATGGCACACAGTGGTCCAGCTCAGGCGGATGATGGCACACAGTGGTCCAGCTCGGGGGGATGATGGCACACAGTGGTCCAGCTCAGGCGGATGATGGCACACAGTGGTCCAGCTCAGGCGGATGATGGCACACAGTGGTCCAGCTCGGGGGGATGATGCCACACAGTGGTCCAGCTCAGGGGGATGATGCCACACAGTGGTCCAGCTCAGGGAGATGATGGCACACAGTGGTCCAGCTCAGGCGAATGATGGCACACAGTGGTCCAGCTCAGGCGGATGATGGCACACAGTGGTCCAGCTCGGGGGGATGATGGCACACAGTGGTCCAGCTCAGGCGGATGATGGCACACAGTGGTCCAGCTCGGGGGGATGATGGCACACAGTGGTCCAGCTCAGGCGGATGATGGCACACAGTGGTCCAGCTCAGGCGGATGATGGCACACAGTGGTCCAGCTCAGGCGAATGATGGCACACAGTGGTCCAGCTCAGGGAGATGATGGCACACAGTGGTCCAGCTCAGGCGGATGATGGCACACAGTGGTCCAGCTCAGGCGGATGATGGCACACAGTGGTCCAGCTCAGGCGGATGATGACACACAGTGGTCCCTCTTGCTGCCTGGATGCTGCTCTCATGGGGGTGGTCCCCATCCCTGTGCTGTGCCGGTGGGGTGGTCCCCACCCCCCCATCCCCTGTGCCAGCCGATGCGTGCTAATAAAACCAAATTAACTTGTACAAGCATTCATTTTGCAGCCTCCATCCATCCCGGGCTCATTACAGTGGCGATCCCGGGAGCCGGGGCTTTGGGCACATTGTAATGAGGCGCATGCGGTAGTAAAAGTCCTTCTAATAGGATTTATTTACTGTAATTGTGATTCGAGGCACAGTGCCATCGCCCTGCGAGCCCGCGGGGCCAAGGGAGGGGGCAGCAGCGCTGCTGAGGCTGGAAAGCTGCCACAGCCAAGGAGGGGGGAGATCCAGTGGGGTCCCATGGAGCCACCTCCTGTTCCTTGCTCTGTCAGAGGTTTCCCAGAGGACAGATAAAGGCCCCGTGATGCCAAACTGAGCAAGAGCCCAAATGGGTTGGTTTTTCACCCAAAAACTGGTGCAAGGAGGGGTGGGGATGGAAGGAGAGCAGCACTAATGAGGTGCTGATCAACTTCCCTGCAAGACTCAATGCTGGGGGTGGTTGAGTCCCATTAAACCTCCCCGGCACCCCATGTTCCCACCACCACGGCTTCACCCTGTTGGTGGGCAGCTCACCTGTGGTTTCAATAAGGGAGAGGTGAAAGGGGCAAATACAATTGAAATGAGCTGATTAAAAGCTCAGATTGACAATTCCAGGCGGCACAATGTGGCAGCCATGCTGCCAGCATTGATGGGCTGGGGAGGGGAGCGCCCATCACCATCCTCATTGGGAATCACCCTGGCATTCACCATCCTGGATGTTGTCCCATGCTGGTGCCAGCAGCAGAAGAAGAGAAGGCTCCTGAAGGGGAGACCTGAGAGCAGCTCCAGTGCCTAAAGGGGCTGCAGGAAACCTGGAGAGGGGCTTTGGACAAAGGCCTGTAGGGACAGGCCAAGGGGAATGGCTTTAACCTGCCAGAAGGGAGACTGAGATGAGCTCTTAGGCAGAAGCTCTTCCCTGTGAGGGTGCTGAGGCGCTGGCACAGGGTGCCCAGAGAAGCTGTGGCTGCCCCATCCCTGGCAGTGTTCAAGGCCAGGTTGGACACAGGGGCTTGGAGCAAGCTGCTCCAGTGGAAGGGGTCCCTGCCTGTGGCAGGGGTTGGAGCTGGAGGAGCTTTAAGGTCCCTTCCAACCCAAATCAGGCTGGGATTCCGGGATTCCATGATTCCATGGCTCTACGCACAGGTGGTGCTGGGGTCACTGCTCTTGCATGTGGTTTATCTGCCTGGCACACATGGCATCAGGATGCATTGGGAAGCAAAGCCCAGACAGTGCCAGGGCTGATGCCACTGCTGGGGCTCACAGTGGCAGCTCCGCTCCCACACCAGCCCTTGTGCTCCCAGAGGTCCCAGACCTGCTCCGGAGGAGGGATCGGAGCCGGGAGAGCTTTCCTCTCGCTTGCACTCCATTATTGTTGCTAAGGAAACCTGTTCCCGGGATCCGGGCTGGAGCACGTCTGCCTCGGTGGGGCCGCGCATCCGTCTCACCCGAAGTGCCCTGAAAGCAGACAAGGGGGGGGATGGAGGAGGGAGCCTGCAGGGGGGCCACCGGCTTTGAACCATGGGGGCCCAGACCTGGCCGTGAGGGTGCCCTGAGCAGCAGAGTTGTCAGGGATCATTATACAAGAGAAATAACCCCCAAATCCCTCAGCTGCTCCGCTGAGGAGCTGGGAGCCGCGTCCTCCAGCACATGGCACAGGGCTGGCACCGCATCCTCCCATGCTCCCCTGATGCTTCCCACCGCAGCAAGGCGAGTTCCCATCGTTAGGAATGGGCAACTCACGCAATGATTTGTAGCTTCCTTTTGATGCAGCAAGGATTTATTCCTTTCTAGGGCCATCAAGGGGTTATCGATGGTGTTGGACTCACTCGCTGCCCTCTGGGTTGTAACTGGTCCCCAGTGCCCTGCATGTCCCATCCCTGGCAGTGTTCAAGGCCAGGTTGGACACAGGGGCTTGGAGCAAGCTGCTCCAGTGGAAGGGGTCCCTGCCCGTGGCAGGGGTTGGAGCTGGAGGAGCTTTAAGGTCCCTTCAACACAAACCAGGCTGGGATTCCATGATTCAGGCATCTCCCATCAGGGCCATGGCAGTGCCAACAGGCAGCAGCACCGTGTCCTCCAAAGCTCAGCACCACCAAGGGGTCTTTTGTCTCGCCCTTGCCAAGCCGCTATCTCCTCTTCTCCTCTCTCTTTCCCCCCTGCATTCCTCATTAAAGAAGACTACAGATTTCCCAGCCTGTCTCCTGGTTCTATATTGAAAAGGCTAAATGCTATGCTGACACCTTAATTACACCCCATTGTCACAATGTAGCATGGAAGTGGTGTGAGTGATATGAGAAGAAAGGGCTGCAGCGCGCATGGCAGATCCTTTGATTCCCGGTGGCAGGTTGGGAACGACGCAAACGGGGGCTTGCGCCAGCATCACCCCCGTGTGCAGCATCCGCATCCCAACCATCCCGCTCTCCGGCATCACGCCTGCCCGAGGGTGGATTGGGGATACAGGATTGTGACACTGGTACGGGGATGCTTCCAAGGCTGAGTGATGTGACCGAGGCCAGGCAGTGTGGTGGCCCCATCCCTTCCAGCCACCCTGTCTATCACCATCCCATCCCCATCCCCATCCCCGTGCTGCTTTGCCGAGGGCACAGGAGGTTTGAAGTGGTGACTTCTGTGGCTTCTTATGGGGTTGGCTTTGCCTTCTCAGCAGCCGGGTGTGTTGTCCTTGGGGGGGTTTAGGGTCCCTGAGGCTGGCCTGGGTCACATCACTTGGGGTTGGGGTGCAGATGGGATCTGGTCATGCCCCGGAGGAGCAGCCTTGCACGCTGGGGTGCCCTGGTCATACCCCATGGGCTCATACACACCCCATGGGTGGGTGCAGGTGACACTTCTGTCCCCCTTCCCCACTGGGGCATAGGGGTCCCATGCTCTGCAGGGACAGCAGTGCCAGCCCTGGCTTCCCAGATCCCTGCCTTGCCACACAGCAGTGCCACAGGACCAGGACAACCGGCTGCCATGGTGCCAGCACCCAGCCCATGGCAGCCCCGGTGGCACACGTCCGGTCCCTTGTCCTGTCCCACATCTTCCAGGGCTGGGAGAGAAGCCAGGGAACAGCCCGGGAATGTTTTCCATTAAGTAAATGTTACCTTTTAAAATGACATGATGTGGGAACGAGACATCAAACAGCCAGACGGATTGCCCGACTGAGAGGCACTTTTCCATATGCATTCAGCAAATGCATTTGTTTTTGAAGATGAGATCCCGGGGGATTGCAGGCGGGAGCAGGAACTTGTTCAAACAATTGTAAATGCCTTTGTACAATAAACAGCGGAGCCGGTGCGGAGCCGAGAGCTCCGGCAGGGCAGAGCCAATGGGATACATGGGGCAGTGGCACGATGGAGCCTGGGCACTGCAGGGCTGGTGCTTCCCTGGCATGTGCCATGTCCCTGCCCCATGTCCCAGCTCGCTACTCTTGCTCTATGCGTCCCTATCCCACATCCCGGCTCTCTGTCCTTATCCTCTGTTCTATCCCATCCTAACCCTAACCCCAGCTGCATTCCCTGCCCCATGTCCCTGCCCTACGTCCCAGCTCTGTGCCCTGGTCCCATGTTTCTGCCCCGTGTCCCAGCCCTGCAGATGCTGTGTCTCAAGCTGGTTTCTGCAGAGCAAAGGGGAGGAAAGGGTCCCAGCTCAATGCTCCGTGCTGGACAATGCCGAGCTGTTCCTTGCTGTTTCATGCCGTGCCGTTCCGTGAGCACCCAGGTCTTTCAGGGCAACGGGTGCACACTGGGGGGAGCTTCAGGTGGGGACAAGCCCAGAGCCAGCGCTCTGAAGGAGCCAGGAGCCAATTGAGATGCAAATGTCTTTATTAATCAAGGACAAGAGGAGGAATGAGCAGAAAACACCCAATACAAGGGCAGAGCGTTTTGTTACACCAGATGCTTTTCAAAGTTGCTAATGAGGCATCAGCAGCTCTTTTCATCGCCAGATTATTTGCTGTCTGGATTCTCCAGCGATCCCGTCTCCTCCCGGCGCTGGGGATGGGGCTCCCTCCGCTTCCCAGCATCTCCCAGCCTATCCCTGTGCCTGGTCCCAGCCTGTCCCAGTGGCAGGAGGAAAAGCAGAGCAGGGACTTAACAGCACCAGTTGCAATGAGAATAAAGCACCCAGTCGGCAGCACTGCTCTGAGGACGTGATCCTGCTCGCTGTGTCCTGCCTTGGGGTCACTGTCCCCACGCTGTGTCCCCAGCTGCCCTCCCCGGGCATGCTCACACAGAGCCGGGTGTCCCCATCCCCATCGCTCTTCCAGGATCACTTCTGCTTCTCCCTTTGGACACAGAAGCCCTCCAGGAATGGTTTATCCTTGTGACCCCACACTGCCTGCAGCGGGATGGGGACCTCGGGGGGGGAGTCACGGGGCTGAGCCACCTCCACTCCCGCTGCAGCCACTCCGTTCCCGGGAATCTTCCTGCTTCCCAGCAGCCCCAACCCACTCCCATGGTGTTCATTCCTGCACAGGGCTTTGTCTGCTGCCCTTAATCTGATTTCGTGTAGTTCAGCTGCAAAGGGGAGCCCTGTGCAAGGAAGGCTCCAGGGGGGTCTCAGAGGCCCCACTGCAGCACCCACAGAGGGGAAACATCAATGGATGCTGCAGGGAGGACCCCTGAGACCATTTTCTCTGCAATGGAGCAGCCAGAGAGGGATGGGAAACTGGGAAGTGGGGTTCAGAACATCCATCCCTGTGGTCCCCGCAGCCACCCATGTCCCGCTGTAGGACCAAAATCAGAGTGACCCCAGTGGGTGACCATGCGCTTGGCCCTGCTCCCAGCCCTGGTGGGGCCATGTGTGAGGGCAATAAAGATGTTGGCAAATGGCACAGGGACTGGAATAATCCCTTGATTTCCTGAGCTGGGGCTGCCACTGGCTCTTTGGGAGTGGGAGAGGAGATACCTAAGGCAGTGGGATGCTCAGGGACACCAAGGGCAATGGGATGCCCAGGGATACCCATGGTAGTGGGATGCTCAGGGATGCTCAGAGCAGTGGGATGCCCAGGGATACTCATGGTAGTGGGATGCTCAGGGATGCTCAGAGCAGTGGGGTGCTTAGGGATAGCCAAGGTAGTTGGGATGCTCTGGGACACTGAGGGCAACTGATGCCAGAGCACTGCCCTGGCAATTGCAGAACAGGCGGGATGGCACCATGCTGAGCCTGTCCCATTCCTAAGTGCCTGAGCAAACCCAGGAGCTGGGATTTCATAGCTAAAAGTGGTCCCTCTCCATGCCCATGAGCTGCTGCTTCCCCTTCCCAGCTCTGCTGCAGGGCAGAGCCACAGCTAAAACCCACAAATACACCACAAAAGTAGTCAAAATAAAATAGACTCTTTGCGATGAAGCCAACCTGAACAAACAAACTCTGCCGTGATTCAATTAATGGAGCAGTTAAGCACATAATATTGTTAAGCAAAGCAAAACAGCCTTTTGATGTGTTAATCATCCTCATGCCTGGCAAAACGCACTGAAAGCAAAGAAATCTGGGCCCCCACTTTGGGGATGACACAAGGGGGAAGCAGGGTCCCAGGATCCAGGTATTGCCCCATGGGATAAGGGATGGGGCTGGGTGGGAAGGGGGTGGCAGGGACCTGGGTGCTGCCTTTCCATGTGAAACACATCCCTGATTTTATTTCAGTTCCATTTAAGTGAGGCAATTTCTGAGTAGCCCAGGGTCTGCTGCAGCCGATTCACTTGGATCTCATACCCAGCGTGCTCCCAGTGGGAAAGAGCCAATATCAGAGATCTCGGGAAAACCTGCCCCTGGCTTCAGCCAGGGAAATAAACCAGAATGGGAATCATGCAGAGCAGTGAGAGCTGCGGGATGCTGGAGCATTGAGGGGATGTCGCAGCCCCTGTGGGTCTCATGGGCAATCAATGGAGCTGGCAGCCCCCTGGGGCATTCCCACCTATTCCTTCTCAATCCCATTGGGAATCTCAGCCCTGAGAGTGAAGGAGTGGTGAGACAGAGGGGCTGCATGGAGGACAGGGGCCGTCCCATCTCCCTAGGGGAGGGTGCTATGGGCTCAGCCCCAAAGCAGCCACCAGAGAAGCCGCTGCTTCGGAAGCTGATGGCACAGGGGTGTTGCTGTGTACTTGGGGCCTGTGGCAAAGGAGAGGGACAGGGACAGGGATGGGGACAATGCACCAAGCATGGGGTGAATGAGGAGAGGGGAGGCAGCTTCCGAGCCACAAACAAGATGCAACATTTCCACCATAGTCAGCACTACGAGGGGGGAACGATTCCAATGCAAAATCATTATCCCAGATCGTATCCACAGGAATTGATTGCTTTGCTCCAGCACTTACCCTGCTGCGGGGCAGAGCTGCAGAGGTGAAAGGTCCCCATTCCCATGGGATCCCAGCTGCCATGGGAAGGGTCCAACTATCAAGGCCAAGTGAGGAGCTTCCCCAGCTTCGTGTATTTGCCCTCGCCCCCATCAGTGCCTTGCTCGGGTGCCTTGTGCTGCTCCCGCTCATGGCTCCTTGGATCCCTCTCCATAAATAGCAGCACAAAGGGCTCTGCGCGGCTCCAGTGCAGCCCCCGGGCTCTGTTTGTGACGAGCTGTTATTAAATTGATTTCCCCCCCCTTTACATGCTCAATGAACATTAAAATTAAAGTTCTGCTCAGTCCCTCCCTGGGGCGAGGAGAGGCCGTGGTTCAGTGGAGGTGTGCCCACATTCCGGCGTGCTGGAAGCTGATCTCGGCATCACCGCGGTGCATGGGATGGAGATCGGTGAGGATGGAGATCGGTGAGGATGGAGAAGAGGGAACCAGGACCAGCAAGCACCAAGAAGCATCATGAGCTCGATGGGGGGTGATGGATGCCAAGTCCCAGTTTAGGATCAAACACCCCCCATGTGCCTGGTGACCTGACCCAGCGCCAGGCTGTGTCCCCTCATTACGAGGTGTTCCCAAGGGTCAGCATCACAGAGCAGCCAGAGAGGACCAGGAACCTAAGCAAGGAAGATGTGTCGCATTGGGACACATCTGAGCACGGCTCAGGGCACATCTGGGCACTGTTCAGGGCACATCTGGTGCTGGGGCACATCTGGGTGCTGCTCAGGGCAGGTTTTGATGCATCACAAGGGAGGAGAGGGGTGGCTGCAGGGAGGTGGCAGCTCCTTGTCCCACTGGGGGCAGGGCCTTGGGCTTGGGGGGGTCAGGGAGAGGCTGCCCCTTCCTCCTCCTCATCCCCATCACTTCTCCTCCCGCCTCAGCCCCAAATCAGTGCCTAATTTAGAGAGCTGACGGGGAGACGGCTTTCCACCGACACCGTCACTACTGGAAATTTACTTCAAGGTTCATTGTTGGCAATGTCAAAAGTGATGAAAACCAATAAAAAGAACCAGCACAGCATGAATGTGCTGGTGACAGCGCGCGGGGGGGCCCGCCCCAGCCCCCTCACCGCAGCCTCAGCCTCCACAGATAAAAGGTAATTGAAATGTTAGTTCCATTAATATTTCAGCGTGCCCCACATCTGACAGCCGCGCGCCTCACGCTCTCCCAGCCCTGTCTCTTTAGCTCCATGGCTGCTGGGGGAGGATGCCCACAGCCCCAGCACAGGGCTGCGTGACACAGGCCGTGTCCCCGAGTGGCACCAGTGTGGGGACACCAGCACATGGTGCTCATGGTGCAAGCAGGCTTGGTGTTGGTGCTGTAAGAGCTTGGGATCACCCTGGAATCGGTCCTTGTGTTGGGTTTGAGGTGGGAAGTTACCCACCTTGTGCACTGGTGTATCACACCTCAGCACATCACACACCGTGCACCAGCACATCACACACCGTGCACCAGCACATCACACACCATGCACCAGTACATCATACACCGTGCACCAGTACATCACACACCGTGCACCAGTACATCATACACCATGCACCAGTACATCACACATGCTGCACCAGCACATCACACACAGTGCACCAGTACATCACACACCATGCACCAGCACATCACACACCATGCACCAGTACATCACACACAGTGCACCAGTATCACACACCATGGACCAGTATCACACACCATGGACCAGTATCACACACCGTGCACCAGTATCACACACCATGCACCAGTATCACACACAGTGCACCAGTATCACACACCATGCACCAGTATCACACACAGTGCACCAGTATCACACACAGTGCACCAGTATCACACACCATGGACCAGCACATCACGCATGCTGCACCATCACATCACACACAGTGCACTGGCACATCACACACAGCGCAGCCCCCCCTGCACCCGGCAGAGCGTTTCATCTCCCCGCGCCCGCCTCACCGCATCCTCATCTATATCAAAGCATCAGGCAAATTAAATTGTTTGCAAAGCACTGTCTGCGCGTCTGTTTTATTCCTGCTCGGGGAACACGGCGCTGCCGCGCCTGGGCCATTTTGTTGAGTTTTCCCTGTAATTCCTGTTCAAAGCCCTGCGCTCCCGCCTGCCTCCTGCCATCGGGAGCAGTGCTGCCGTGCTGCTGCCTCTGCCAGCATCGGAGCCAGAGTCTGAGCTCCAGGATCCCCGTATCCACCCCAGCTCACCCCTGATGGGGAAGGCCGGGCTTGAGGAGCCTGCCAGGGAATAAGGGTGGCATTAAAAGGTTTCCCTTTGGATTGAAGGCTGGGGATGGGGAAGTGTGCGAGCAAGGCGTCTGCTCTGGGAGACAGTGCAGAAGATTGCAAGGGAGAGGGAGGACGGAGCCAACAGCCCTGTTTGGGCACCCATGGGTGACACCAACTCATGTCACCCTGTCTGAGCCAGAAGATCCCAAAAGGACCCCCTGGGATGCTGGTGATTGTGCCTTCCCCGGACCCAGCCCAGCATCTCCCACTGCCAACAAACAAAATGAGCTCTGGCCACCAAATGGTTTCCTATAAATCCTCTGATCCCAAAAAATGCCCTTTTTCTTCTCCATTGCCTGGCGATGGCTGGAAATCGCTGTGTCCCAGCACCTGGGCATGGAGCTGCTGGCCCCAGCAGGGATGTTTGTCACCGTCCCATGGAGCTGGAGCAGCAGCGGCAGGGAAAGGGCAGACAAGAAGTCACCTTCTATTGGATTCAAACTCTTCCTCACTGTTCCCCTCTGGTTTTTCCCCTTTTCTCACTTCTCTGGCAAAGAATAGGATTTAGGTTGATCTGGCAATGAAGGCAGTCTGCCTGCAGTGAATCCATCCTGCATGGCAGCATCCTGAGCATCCCTTTTGGGGATGGATCCCTTTTTGGGGAGGACCATGGATCTCACCACAGGCACCTCCCCACTGCGGGCTGAGGGGATTATTTGTGTTAGCAAAAAAGCAGATTAAAAGCCAAGCGAGCAGTTCATTGTAACACGCTGTGTGCAGCAGGATCTGCTGCAGTTGTCTTGGTCCTGAGCCACGGTAATTGTATTCTATGAAATATTTATTCATTTTCATTTCAATTTCATTCCCAACATGTATTTCCTATAAAATGATGTGGGGAAGGAAAGAAAAAGGGAAGAATCACCCTGGATGCATTTATCATCATCACAGGTTCCTTCCCAGACCTTCCCTGGGGTGGCACCGCCGGGCAGGACCACACAGATTGGGTTTGTTTAAAAACTTTAAATCCCATTTTTCATTCTCTGTGGGGTCCTGAGTGCTGCAGGACCCATTGGAGCTGCACGGCAACGCGGGCAGCACCCCTGTGCGCAGTGAAATGCACCTATGCAGAGTAAAGTATCCGTATGGACACTAAAATACACCTCAACCCATGGCAGATCCCAGACTCGGGCATGGTGCCCCAGGGCTAGCAGCAACCTGCTCTAGTGGAAGGTGTCCCTGCCGATGGGATTGGATGAGCTGTGATTTCAGGGTGGGTGGCACCTGCCCTGGGGATGGTAGATTTAGGGTGATGATCCCATCATCAATCCCTATGAAACTCCTTCCCCCGTCGTTATTTCCAGGCTGATCCTATCCAGTGTCTGATAAACAGTTGATTACTTCCCCTCCCAGCCCCGCGCCCCATTTGCATACAATAAATATTGCCCTGGGAAGCGCGCACGGGAGAGCTGAACCCCGGCTCATGCTTTATGTATGAGAAATAAACACGAGATCAAGTTTGCATAATCAACACGGCTTTAATTTGCGAGCTCTTCCGCCCGGGTCCCCGGCTGCAAGAAGGCTCCGTGCGTGCGCACGCCTGACAATCCGCTTGGAAATATCTTCATTAAGTGCAATTGCCAATGGCAAAGTGCACGGTGCCCGCTTGGGATGTGAGCCCTTGGGATGCCACGGCAGGACAGGGCATGGCCAGGAAGCACAGCTCCCCCTTTCCCACCAGCCTCACACACGGAAGTTCCCTTTAGTGCCTCTAAAACGGGTTGTACTTTACTATAATTTGTCGATCTGTGCTTCCTTGTGCATGCTAATATATGCAAAAAAAACACTGGGGCCCCTATTAAAATGCCATGAAAATCTAATGAAATTAATGCTGGCAACAAATATTACCTAATGGAAGAGCCCCCGGGAAAAAAAACCGAGGAGCGCAAATATATATTTGCACATATTTAAAGAACTCTGTCAAGGAGTTTAGCTTCACAGTTTAGGCTTTATTAAAAAGGAGGGGGAGGAAGCACAGAGCGTTTAAAGAGCCCAACGTGAGCAGAAGGGCTCTCCTGAATTATATGTTTAATTTCAATGGAAACTGGTGCTGATGGAATTGAGACCTTCTCGGCTTGTGCTGGTGCTCAGGGGGGCTGTGCTCCCACCAGACAAAGCCCATGTCCAGAGAGCATCCCGTCCTGCAAGCATCCTGTCTGGTGAGCGCTGAATCCAGCGAGCATCCCATCTGGGGAGCATCCCATCCATCAGGCCTTGCGTGTAGCGGCATCCCACAGGGATGGCAGCAGCACCGAGGCCTCCCTGGGGAGGGGACACCCAATTATACGTGTTTGTTAACTTAGGTGTTAATACTCTGAAGCCATCTGGCAATGACAGCTTATTATGAGCTTATCTCTTGCAGAAAGCTACTCCTCATTGGTAATTACAACAGCCACTATTAATTCCTCTTTAAAGGGCCCTGGCAGGTAATATCTGCCCCTACATTTAAGATTTGAAATATATCTAAAACCTCAGTTCCCCTCCCAGCACCAAGTGGGGTCCCCAGGCTGGGATGATGGGGACCTATCACTGTGGCTGGAAAACACCAGCTTGGCTGCTGGATGGGAGGGTTTGGGGTCTGATGATGTCCCCTTCTTGTCCCTATGGCTTCAGGACTCAGGCATTACATTCACGGGGGGGATGGGGCATGGGGGGACAGTCCCCACTGCACCCGCACCCTACTGCACCACCGAGTGCTGCTCCAGTGGCTGTGGCGAGCAGTAATAATAGACTTTATTATCCATAAAAGCCATCTTTAATGGTTAAGAGCTTGTATCTGTGGTGTAATGGCATTAAAACGCTGCTGGCGGGCAGCCATCCCGCCTGCCAAGGCGAGGGGCTTCCTGCCTGCTGGAGTTTTCCCACTGTGTTCCTGTTTTACCCATGGAAACAGAGCGAAAGCTCCGAGAGGAGAATCTGCCGAGGCCGCTCCGGTGCGGCACGGAGCTCGTCTGGCAGGAGCAGCACCATCCCCATCCCACACACAGCACCATGGGGATGGAGATGGGGATGAGGATGCTGGTGCAGCACTCGTTGGCATGGTGGGGCATTGGGGTACATCCCTGTCACCATCCCCTTTGCCCCCCTGAAATCCACTGGAGCCCCATCCCAGGTGCCTGCCCTGCTCCTTAAGCACTTCCATTACTGAGGAGTCACAGGTGATGCTGGCCTGACCACATGCCCCAGCCAAGGGCTGCTGGGAGGTGATAAATGAGAGCTCTGAGCTGCAGTATCTATGTCCTTGTGCATGGAGAGGGATGGAGCAGCAGGGGATACTCGGCACAGCTTCACCACTGCATGGCACAACCCTGGCGCACCCTTGGCACCGCAGAGCACAACCACTGGAGCCCTTGTGAGTATCCACGGACACAAAAATCACCAGATTTCCCACACTGGGTTTGCAGTCCTGGCTTCATATCTGGGAAGGAGCCACACAGGACCTGCTAAGCCAGAAAGCCATGTGGAAGGGGGCTGCTTTGACCCTGGGAGCATGTGGGCATTTGTACTGGTAAGTAACCCAGAAAACTGTTTTGGGTCAAACCAGCTCACGGTCTTTGTCCTGAAATGTGGATATTTGGGATTTCCTGGGGTTTTTTATCAAGTGAAGCCTTTGCAAAAGCCTTCCCATGGATGGGTCTATATAAATAGATAGATAGGAATATGAAGCTCTATTTTTATACTTACATAAAAAGAAGTTAATTTCCCACCATTGCAATATCCAGTAACAAAAGTGGCAGTGTTTCACCTGGGAAGCATCTGGGTGGAAAGCTTTGAGCCCCAGGAGCCATTCATCCCCGGTTCCCAGCCCAGAGCCCCTCAGCCTCCCCATGCGGGCTGTTCACTCCTCACTTTAAAACCTAACCCCCCCCCCCCCTTTGCCCATCTCTCTTCCCAAGTCCAAAATAGCTCCGGTGGTATCCGCTCGGCTCTTCCAGAAAGGATTGTTCAATATTTCCCAGGGAGCTGTGGGATGTCTGATGTTAGTGAGCACATTAAACAGGGGTATAAATTCGTAATGAGAGCCCTGAAATGAATGGTGCTTATCATTTATGGATGGAATAATTAAAGATACTGTACTTGGGGGTTTTACATGGTCCTGTCAATTGTCATCCCTGGAAGGAGGGGAATAAGTAGAAGTGAAATGGATTCAGTTTGGGAAGTTGAGGAAGCCCCTTGGTGCATCCTGGAGGATGCCACTGCCAGTGATCCTTATTCCATCACTACCGGGATGTCCCTGCTCCTGCCCATGGTTCCCCTTTTTGGCTCCTAGGAAAAGTAAGTCTGGGCTGTCAGGAGTTCGGTGATTTAAGCTTTTTTGCTGACTTTCCTGCCCTTGGACACCTCCTGCTGTGTCAGAGCCAGCCCTGGGGCTTCTGTCTGCTGCTCGCCCCCAGTGTGGGGCTGTGCCTTGCCTGGGTATGGCACAGCACAGGATGCTGCAGGCGGGCAGGTGATGCTGCTCCGGGCATCCCGTGGCCATGCACAGGCCACCCCTGGACCTTGGAGGGGGGTCAGGCCATGGGGCACCCTGTGCCGCGGGGCACCCAGCCCAGCTCAGCACCCCAGGGACCCCCAAGTCATCCCAGTGCCCCCGGGGGGCAGAGCCACATCTTGTCCTCTGTCCTATTTTAAATCTGATCATCTAAAATACTGTAACTATGGCAACTGCTGCAGGTGAGACTCATTACAGTTAATCCTCTAATTACTAACTACCTCTTCAATCAGTTGTAATTACTTTGGGGACACAGTTAACCTCTCATTAGAAACGCATGGCCACGTTTTACCAAAAGCACAAACAGTGACATGCCTGGTAATTTAGCACCGCGGCACTCAAGGCCACTCTCCTTCTTTTATGCCGGCACAATCTCATCCCTGTCATTAACCAGGAATGGTTGTCATGACAATTAATCATTCAATCCCTCATCAGCAACTTTTGCCAAATGTCACCCTGCTCTTGATCAAATGAGAAGGGAAAATTAAATGAATCAATTCAGCACCCTGGCATTTGTGCCTATGGATTGTGTAAGGGGGGGCGGTTGATCCGGAGGTTGCCCTGCTCTGCCTCTTAATCAGGATTTGGGATGCCTTGTCCTGGGGCTGGGGGGCCCTCCAAGGCCCCCCTAGTGCTGGGGGTCACCATGTGCCCCTTTGGGCTCCCTGAACTGATCCTCCAGCCCCAGGCCCATCGCCACTTCTGCCATGGCCACCCAGATGTGCTGTCCCCAGATGTGCCATGGTGATGGCTCGGTCAGCCAGGTTAAGGCTGGTGACCTGCAGAGCAGAGCAAGTGCAGTGCCCGCTCCTCCGGCATGCCCCAGTTTTGCAAGCAAACCTCTCTCCCATCATTTTCCTTTTAAATCTGTAATTAGCTGGAGTCATTTGCTACATGCAAATCCCAGCCCTTAATTGCCAGTGCTAATCTTGGGCACCCTGGGGCTCCCAGTGGCTCCAGCCCATGGCTGTGCTGGACCCCATGTGGGGCTTGCAGGGGCTCAGGGGTCTACTAGAGCTCATGGTCCCACAGAAGATGTGTTGGGATCTCAGTGCCATCCCACTGACTCTGGGAGAGGTTGTGGAGCCCTTCAGCACAAATATGCTGCTCCGAGATGGCACTGCTCCACTGAGAGCTTCATTTATCATTCCTGGGGTTGATCCAGGCCAGCTCCCATGGGACCATGGGGAGGTGGAATTGGGTGCCTGTGCATTGGCAGGGACTCTTCTTGGTGCACATGTGCATTGGTCCTGGGGGCTGTGTGCTGATGGCATCCTGGCCATGGCTCACCCCATAGGGGTTTGACCACGATGGTCTTTGGAGGCCACGCACCCATGATCCACACAGCCCTGCGGTGGCAGGGAGGCCGCGTCAGGCTGGGGAGGGCTGAATCCATCCCCTGCCATTGCAGGGGAAGGGGGAAGTTTCCCTGTGACTCAATTATAGGAGGCTGTAGAAGCGCATTAGGGAAGCTGGCATTTAAAGCCTGATGCGTTTGGACAGTGTGTCTCTTCCCGGCTCGGGGAATCGATTACCCGTCAGAGGGCCAGGCACGATGCTCCCGCTGCTCACACCATGCACAACGCCAGCAGCCAGGGCAAGGGTTGGGGGTCCCCCGGGGTGCCCTGATCCGGTGTCCCCCCAGGCAGCACAGGGCAAGGATGCCTGTTCCATGGCAGTGCCCGGTGGTGCAGAGTGGGTGTCCGGGGGTCTCATCATGGCTCAGCGCTTCCCTATTTAATAGCCCTGATTGTGGATTCCTGTTTGCTCACAGTGTGTGGCTTCTGCTGCCACAAGCACCCGGCACCTCCCTTGGTGGTGCCAGGTCAGTGCCAGGGCCATTTTTGGGGAACAGGGGTTGTCTGGAGCCAGGGACAGGGGGTTCATAGCGAGGATGGGACACAATGGGAGCAATGGAGATGCACAGGCATCCCTGGCCCTCCAGCAGGGTCAGGGTAGGGGGTTTAGCATCGACCCCAGCCTTGTCAGCCTCCCAGTGACCTGTTGCTGCAGTGCTGGGCCCGCAGGAGCTGGGCAGGAGCCTGGGGCTGCGGTGCTGCCGCTTGCTCTCGTCAATTCTTTATGGCGCTGCATCTTTAATAGCTTTACAGAGCCCATTTAATGTGCTCCGAGACATGAAGTGCTGTCTAATCAGCACATTTAGGAGAATTGCCCACATCCTGGTCTCGCTGCCATAAAACAGTGCCCGCAGAAGCAGCTGTAATTAATGCTGGGGTTTTTTTCCCCACTCGCTCCCTCTTTCTCCCACTGAATCAATTTATAAAGCACGGACTTCCTCTGCGCTGGAGCTTTTAGGCTGGTTTACTCCGGCATCCGAGGTGACTCGTCAATTAAGCAGCTGTGTATAATGGATGCTTCAGAGGCAAAAACACACTCTGATTCCCAGAAATGATCAATGCGCCGTTTTCTCACACAAAACACAGGCTCGCATGTCCCCAGCGCACTCCGCTCGCCCTCCCGGGGCTGAGCCACCGAGGAGGAGAGCATGGGGTTGGAAAAGAGCTGCCTTTGGAAGGGAATGGATAAAATGGGCTGGGAATTGGGGATGCGGCTGATTACTGCTGTCCGCCCGGGCAGGGGTCTGCCTGCTGTCACCTACAGCGACTGTGGGCTCCTTGGGGAGTCACTGACCCCATAACTGTGCTACAGGGAGCAGGTCAGTGTGGCCTTAGGGTGCCTGGGGTGTCCTGTGGGTATGGCCCCTGCTGGGGCTCTCTGGGGAAGTTCTCAGGTTCTATTGCACGAGCTGGAGGTGGCTCCTCATTGGGAACAAGGAAATGGAAAGGGAGAGGAAAGTGGGGCTGGGGGGAGCTGGGCTGGCAGGAAAGGGCCGGACACCCCCCTCCTGTGCCCCCTATTCTGTTCTGGGCTACTTCAAAGCCTCCCGGCGCACAAAGGCCTTTGCTCTTCCGTAGGGATCAAAGCCCTGTGGTGGGGATGACACCGGCAGTGCTCGGAGAGCTCAGTGATGCAAACACGGCCCTCACAACTGCCATATCCCAGCTCCATCCGGCGTTCCCACCTCCTCCCAGTTCCCACCGCCATGGGGTGCAATGGGAGCTGAGCCCTCCCTGCTCCCTGCCCTGGCCGTTGCCCCACTGTGAGTGTCCTCATGTGCCCTCAGCATCCTGTCAGTGATGGGTACCAGTTCCAGCTCCCTTCTTGCTGCCCCAGGGATGGGGACAGCCCATGGTGATGCCACCCTGGGGTGATGCTGGGGGGCCAGGAGCAGTTTTCCCAGCTGATGGCTGTGATGAGGCTTTTTATTTCTCTCCTGCAAAACCATTGATGTCAATCATTACCACCAGGCATCCCTGGGGCTCTCACAGCCTCGTGCCTGCATCATCCTGCTGAGCTTTGGAGTGGGGCCAGGCACCATCCCACAGGGACAGGATGTTTTGGTACCCTCAGCATCCATGTCACATTGTCTCAAGACAGCGCCAAAATGGGGACCAACCTCTGATGATCCAAACTGGAGCATCTTTGGGTAAGCAATCCCCTGTGGGCAGGGGGCTGGGGACAATCCCCAACACATCCACAGCCCCCCCATCCCTCTCCTAGGGTTTCCCAGCCAAGAGGGATGGTTTTCCATTCCTTTCACTCTCTTTCCAGCTTCACCCTAATTAATTCTGCTGGGAGCTGGAGCCCCCTAAACAAACAGCACTGGGAGAACGCAGGGAGACAGGGAGGCCATGGATCAACCTCGGCCCCGCGATGCTCCCGCGCCTGCCCCGCTGACCTCTGCCGCGCCAGGGCAGCCGGTGTCTCTGCTCCATAACCGGATTTACGGCTGTGGGCTGGAATACATCATGCAGGGATGGAGCCTCTCGTACGCTCCATACATCTCCATTAATCTTCCCTGGGCGCTGTGGGTCGTCGGCCCCGCTCCTTGGGAAGGGACCCCCTGATCCTGGGGGGAGAAGGAGCCGCAATGCTGATGGAGGGCAGATGAGAGCCTGGTGCCATGGCCAGGCTGGACAAGCTTTGCCCATCACTTCCCCAGTGTGGTGCTGCCTTCCTGGAGGTCCCAGCTCAGCTTTGATGCCTCCCAGAGCATCAGTGCGTTTGCCTACAGCAGCCTGATGTAAATGAACATGCAGAGTGTGGGGATCCTTCCCCCCTCCAGGCGGGTGCCATGGCAGGAGCTGGCTGAGTGAGGGGAACACAGACGCGAACGGAGCGCGGCTGTCGCAGGAGGCGATGCTCTTATCAGAGCAACGACACCGACAACGGCCTTGATGCATTTTTAATAAATCAGTTCCCGTTGGTGACTGACAGGAGGATGGAATCCGGTGCTTCCCTGCCTGAGAGCATGAGGAGCTGTGCTGGCTCTGCTTCCACTCGCTTGGAGCTGCGGGGCATTGCTTGGTGTCATGGACATGGGGCTGTCCCACTGTGGTGGGCTCAGGGATCATTGACATCCCTCTTCCCCCCCTAGGCAGTGCCCTCACTGTGCTGGGTCCACTGGCAGCCCAGCAGAGCCATACAGAGCTGGGAGCAGCACAGGGGGGAAGGGGAACTTGCTGAAACAAGCAAATTGCACTGATTCCCCTTTTCCAAATGTCAGCAGATTCGGAGGGGAAAGCAGCAGGGAAGTTAAAGGTGAAGATCTCCTGGGAATCTCCTGCTTGCTCTGATTCCGCTCCCGCTGCCCACAGACAGGCGCTCCCCTGGGGCTGCCCCGCTCGGTGCAGAGCACCCTGTAATCCAGGCTGACAGCTCAGGCCAGCTCCACTCTGCAAACGCAATTAAGCATCCTAATCGAGTGATCCGGGGGAGAAGGAAACTCACTGCAGAGCAATGGAAGGGGAATAAAAAAATCCATGCAGGAATGAGACACGTAACAACATACACAAGGGAATGGGCAGGAGCAAACCCAGCAGCAGCATCACAACAAGCTCTGATCATCTCCTAATTCCAAGAACATCACAAAACCAAAGTGTTTTGGCCGAGGAGCTGATGAATCCCGGTGATGGATCTCTGAGCTCCAAGGGAGGAAGCAGCCTGGCTCCATGGGGCTCTGTGGGCTGGAAGGTGCCCTGAGGACCATCACAGGGGATGCGATGGCCATGGGAGAGGGTGACAGTACCCTCTGCTGCTCTGCTATGGCTGGGGAGCCACAGGGACCCCTTGAACCCCTCCAACCACGGTTCTGCCCAGCGATGCTGCTGAGCGCTCCACACAAAGAGGCTGTGAAACGGCCCCGTGCCGGATATGAAACATTCCCAGGTGAGATAAAACCAAATCACCTGTCACTCAGCTCCGTATCTCCGGTGGCATCAGAGCCTCGTGACTAACAGGGCTTAGAAAATGCACCGCAGGCTGCAATCCGCTCTCCGCGTGTTCCTGTTCCCATCACAAGGGATTTTGCCCCAGCTTTTGAGCAAGGTTGAATTTTCCACACAATACAGATGGGGAGGAAAGAGAAAGGCGCAGGATCTGCTCCATCAGTGGCAGGGAAGCGGGTGCTCCTCTCAGGGAACAGGGAGGGAGACAGGGAAAAGCAAGGACACAGGGATGCTCCCTGGCTGATGCTGGGATGCGGTGGGGCCATGCTGGGCTGTGTGTGTTTCTTGCAGCCCCACACTGTAGGTGCTGTGATGTCCCCTTGCTGCTGTTGTGGGGTAGGAAGAGTTCAGGGGGCTCTCACAGGAATCCTGACTCTGCTCCTTGTCTGGAAGCAGGGAAGACCCTGGGGGAAATCGCAGGAGCCATGATCCATCATGTGCCAGTGACCTGCACGGGATATTTTTAAGCAGGGAATAAAAATAGACTTGGGCTGACAAAGAGCATCCGCTCCCAGCATTGCTATCAATGGGGGCTGTGGGCTGTGCTGGGGTTCAGGATGCACCCCAACCCCTCACACCCCAGCCAGCCCACCCCAGCCCTGCACGGTTATATCTGTGCCATGCACTGTTGGTCCTGGCTTGCTCTTAGGGTGGTTCTTGTGTCCCTGCCTGCGCCATGGGCACTGTCACTATGCCCAGGCAAAGCCCTTCCTCCTGCAGCCTGTGAATGCTGGGTTGTCTGCGTTGGGCTGATGATGCCCCTCTAGAAAACACGCTGCCTCGTGTATGGAGATAATGCAGGCAGCCGCTGGCCCCGGGACCTGACTGCAACAGAGATTTGTTTCACTTGAATAACTTGCTGAATCTATAAATAAACTGGAGATGGGGGAAGCGACCAGAGAGCGCCGGAGCTTCTGCCTCCCTGACCCCTGCAGTACCCTGAATACTGACGAGGGGTGCAGCGAGGAGGATGCTCCTGGGACACGGCCTCTTGCCCAAATGCGAGCTTTATGTGCCTGGACCAGCCGCCTGCCCTCTGTGCCCCTCATCTCCAGCCCTTGTGCTTCTTGCTCCAGGGACACTGACAAGGAGCCAAATAGGACCAGTTTCTTGCCTTGGGCAAACTCTGCTCTTGGTGAGGTCTGAGATGCAGGAGCAAGGCCATGAGGAGAGGGGCAGCAGATCCTCTGCACCACAGCAGCAGCTTGGAAAGACCCCCACTGCTGTATCCCTTCCTTCTCCTTCCTCCTCCTCCTCCTTCCGCTTCACGCCTGGCTGCCCGTGGCTGCCTCTCTCTGCTCCGCTCTCTCCATTTGTTTTCCCAGCAGATGTTGGTGCCTCTCCTCTAACGAGCGTTTTAACACCGGAATCTCGCTCCCCCCTTTGACTGGGAAGCAAAAAGCTTGACATCTGCCATCAGCATCTAAGTCATTGCCCAAACACCCCGCACCCATTGTGCCACCAGTGCCTCGCTCCTCCGGTGCTGCCGGTGCCACTGTGGCTCGATAATGGCACCGCCGCATTGGTGCTCAACATGTGGATGTCCCCCATGAGCCTGTGGGATGTGCTCATCCCTGTGGTGCCCCTTGGGGAACCACATCTGGAAACAGCTGGGAGATAGGCAAAACCTCCTGGGATTTGCTGTGGAATGGGGACCAGGGGACACTGGCTGTGCCACAGTGATATTAATGATGGGCAGGAGCAGGCAGGGGTTGAAGTCACCGTCCCCCTGCTGTGTCCTTCAGCATCTCTTCATGTCCCCATTGCCAACGCAGGAGGGCTGCATGCGGGGCAGGAGGCAGTGATCCCAAATATCGATGCTGGCCCCGATCAATGCTATCTCCTTTTTCCATGCCTATGAGCTCATTGATTTTTTCTTTCGTTGTTGTTACCTCTCTGTTTATGTAATGTCTGAACTTTGCACAACTGAACCGTTTCATGTGCAGAAAAGAGCCCTGTTGCCATGAAAACGGACCTGCAAATGACAGCACGAATGCGGAGATATCCCTGTTTTATTGGGCCATACTGAATGTATTTTAACCTTGATAAGTCAATAACTTCTGGTACAAAAGGAACGAAAGCAGATAGGGCTTTCAGAGCCTTGAATGCATTTAAAGAGGAGAGTAATGGCCCAGTTTTAATCCCTTGCAAATCTTTCTCATTCTGAGGGTCAGTCATTTCCAGAGCACGCTGACATTTTGGTCCAGGAATTACAGCGTGTGTTTGTCAGGATGAGAGATGGGAACGCTCAGTGCTCCCATTGCCAGCTTCCCAAATAATGAGGGTAAATTAAAGGGACACCATCACCTTAAAGAGCAACTTTGGGTGGGCTCCCCGGTGCCACAGGAGAAGGAGCTGCCCGTGGCCAGCCCGGACCCAGCCAATGCATTATTTATTCGTGCTAAAGCAGAAGGACTTTTACAAATCTGCCTCGGCCAGCTTCCTTTTTGCAATTCAATCCCTCTGGATGTGGAAGTGGAGCCACTCTCACTTTGCAGAGCTCATTCATTAGCAGATTAAGGCTCTCCTTGTGTTCCCAACATCGCCGGGTGAAATTTATGTTCCGGCAAAGTATTCACTGGTTTCCCTGAATCACAAAAGTGTTTTTCCTCTGTAAGGGAGAAAAAAAAAACCCAGAAAAGGATGTAAATGGGGAGGTCAGAACTGCTTAATAGTATCTTCTTGAAGGCAGTGCCAAAACACCCACCTTTTGAAGTCGGCTGTTTCAAGATGGATCTCTTCCTCAGCAAAACCACCATCCCCCTTTCAAGTCCTCGTGAGTGACTTGAAGTGGTTCAAACATCTGAGAAGAATGAGGGCTCCTTTTTGTATTCTTTTTCCTTGGTGCCGAATAAAAAGCCATCTTTCTTCCTGACTTCCTAATAGCTTTGATTAAATTATCTTTGAAAAATCTAAGTGCTGCTCACAAATCCATAATGGTTTTATTCTTATCGCTGGCCTAGATTGCAACCCAGAAAGCAGATAAATAAGCCACAGAGAATGCACAAAGCTGCACAAGAACCTGCCAGATCCATGAGCTAAAAATGTTTGAACTGAAACAAATGAATAGTGTGAATAGCCCTGCTCAAAGAGGGAATTGATTCAATATAACATATTTTCACAGGGAGGATAATACGTGTTATAATTACACGGCGGAATCGCTCTCCTGAAAGCATATCTAGCTATTATTTTAATTCCTCGACTTTCAGCGCTTGCTGGATCACAAGTGGAGACTGGATCTTTGTGTGTTTGGAGATGCTGAGTCTCCCCAAACGGCTTTGCTCTCCTCCTGCACACCAAGGCCCTATGTGCCTGAGAAGCTGCTGGCGTTAGCCTGAATGGAAGAGCTGAGGAGGCCCTGAGAAGAAGCCAAATGGACATCAAACCCTTCAAAGATCATGGCTGGGAGGCAAGGAGTGGGGAGGCGATGAGCCCAGGGGCACGTGTTGGGTGGCTTTAGGGGTGCCGGGTGGTGGGAGCTGTATGTGTGTGTGTAGCACTCCCTGTCATCATTATGGCAAGAGTAAATGGGCTGATTCCCAAAGTCCCCTCTGTCTGCTCTCCTGTGGCAGGGGGCTCCCGGCTTGGGAACAGCTTCATGCTGCTAGTTCCAAGGACTAACGAGGGCAGTGCTTGCCTGGCTACACACACCACGGAGGGCTCGGTGATGGCTGTGCCCATCACCAGGATGTCCACAGCTCCCGACGGGTGATGGCTGTCCCCTGGTGAACTCCAGCCGAGGCTTCATCCCCTGCCTGCGGCAGAGCCGATGCGAAGAACCCGTCTTTGTGCCCCCGGGAGCTGCGGGGGATCCCTATCCGTAAAGCCCCTCTATAGCCGGAATAGGGACTACAACTCCCATGATACCCCGCGGCGCTGAGCCGCGGCCATACGCGGCGGGGTTGGCGCGGGGCACGCCGGGAGCTGCAGTCCCGCTCCGCGCCGCCGCCGGCGCGCCCGCTTCGAAATCTCCCGCGAAAGGGGCGCGTGTGCGGGAGGCCCCGCCCCGCAGGACGCGCGGCGGCGTCCCCTTGGTAACGCGCCGGGGGCGGGGCCGAGCCGCGTGCGGCCGCCGGGCCCCGCGCGGGGCGCTTCAGTGTCGCCGCCGCCGCGCACCGGGCGAGAGCAGCGCTGGGGGCCGCGCCCGCACGGCCCCGCCGCCATGGAGCGCTGACCCGCGCTCTGCCCGCACCCCTCCGGCCGCGCCGCGGGCACCGACCGGCGCCGCACAAAGGAGCCGCGGTGCGGGGGGATGCCCGCGGGGTCCCCGAGCGCACCCGCGCGGGGCTGATTTTGGTTTGATTTAATTCGGTTTTGACCGGATTTTTTCGCCCCTCCCGTCCCCGCCGCCGCCGCCCCGGGGGCAGAGCGCCGGGAGCCGCCGCACGCTGGCCGCGCACGGGGCGGGGCGGGCCGCCGGCGGGGCGCGGGGCCGGGCGGGCGCCGCCGCTGCTGCTGCGCGGCCCGGGGGGGGCGGCCCGGCGAGCCCCGCACCGCAGCGGCCGGAGCCGGCCCGGATCCAGCTCTGACGGTAAACGGCGGCGAGCGACGGGGAGGGCGGGGGGAACGGGGGAGGGAAATTACTGGCGCGGTGCGGACGGGGGGGGGTACCGGGAGGGACCGGGGGGCTCCGGTTCCTGGGGCGCATCGGAGGCGGCGCCGCCGCAACGCGGAGCCCGGCGGGGCTCGGTTTCCCCCGGCCGCGCAGCCGCGGGGAAGGAGCGGCGGGGTCGGAGCTGGCGCCGGCGGCCAGGGCCCGGCTCGGCCGTCGCTACCGGAGAGGAACGGGAACAACTTTTGGGGTTTTTTCCCCGTTATTTTTTATTTTTAATTTTTTCAATGGCTTTTTCGGGTCGCCCGACTCGGGAGTGGAAATAAAATACCCACGGGTGCCTCCACGAGGAAAGCTGAGACACTTCCACCGGAGCCGTCCGGGAGCTGCTGCTGCCGTCCCTTCCCGACCGGAAAAAAAGGGATTTTCTCCTCGCCCGAAGAAAGGGGCGGCGGGGAAGAGCCCAACGGGCACAAGGAAGCGGGAGCGCCGCCGGTGCGGATACCGCCGGTCACGGAGGAGCCGAGACGAGCAGGACCCAGCGGCGATGCTTCACGGAGAATCCCGTCTCCCCGCCTGCCGCCACCGAGCAGAGCGTCTGCCGGGAGCACGCATCTCCCAACACATGCCCCGCTGCGGAGGGAGCATCCCTGCGGCATCATCTGGATCGCCGGGAATACGATTCACCGGGGACGAGGCACCGTGGTTCCCAGGAGCTCATGGGCATCGCGGCCGGGCGTCCACCGAGGCTGCCACCGGGGCCGAGCGGGTTGTGCCGCCTTTCCTCCTCGCTCCCGACCAAACCCGAGGTGTTCCCGGGGTCCCAGCGTCCCGATCCGGCTCCGGGAAGAGCCGCCAGATCGTGGGAATTGAATGGCCGGAGAGGCAGGGCCTGGATGCGGGGAGCCGGCGGCAGCTCGCTGCAGGTGACACCGTGCCACGGCTCCGGCCCTGCGGGTTTATTCCCGGGAAAGGCGGTGGGGAAGTTTAACATCCGTGCTTGGTGTTTTCCAGGGGAGGAATTTGCTTGGCATCGGGCAGCGGTGGTTTGCCTGGCTCTGATTGTCGCGGCACAGGGAGCTCTGTAAGGAGGTTTTGTGTACATATATGTGTGTGTGTGTTATATGTGCATCTCCCTGCTATAGGGATGCTCCTGTTCGGAGGCTGCAGGCAGCTCGCCCGGGCGGGCGATGTGTTTCTATGGAGGACAGAGCATTCCAGGCCATGGGGGTCTGTGGGCAGGGGCAGAGCTGTGTGGCTCCTCGCTGAGGAATATCCTGCATCTTGCTCGGGATGATTTGGGGGGATTCGGCAGTTTTGTACCTTCGCGTGCCCCTGTGGTGGGGTTTTGCCATCTGGTGTGCTGGGCTCCAGTGCTGTGGTGGGACCGTGGCTGGCAAAGCCTTGGCACACGGGCTCCTGTGCTGGGATGTGAGGTGGGAAGCATCCCTGGCAGGGGGTACGTGGGGATCCCAGCTCCTCGGGAGGGACTTTTCCTTATTAAGGATCCATAAAACTTTCAGGAGTGGATTTTCGGGTGCTGGGGTGAGCTGTGTGCTTGAATCAGGCTGCCTCGATGCTGTAGCAGGAGAGGAAAGCTCTCACCGAGGTGCCTTCTTCTGACCTTGTGTGTAGAGCTGGGGAAGGGAAAGCCATTCCCTGGCTTCGGGAGCCTGGCTTCTTATCCCGGCTTAGGAATGAGCGGGTCGGTACCGGTGGGGCACGGAGCAGTGTGGGCTGCCAGAGGAGTCGTTTCAGCTGAGGGTGTCATTAAAAATTGAAATATCTCAATTTATCCCCAGGCCGGAGCAGAGAAGCCCACGGAGGGAGGAGATGGGGTGGCTGCTGCTGGGGGCAGCAAACCTCGCGTTTCAAGCCCCTCTGGTTATCTGCCTGATTTTATGCCTAGAACACGCATCCATCCCTGAGGAGCCTGTTCGCTCCTGGTGCTGTGTTTTAATCGCAGGCTCCTGCCCTGCCTAGGAAGGGCTCTGGGTCCCAGAACCGAGGGTCTCTGGTGTCCCACGACCCCGCAGCAGTGATCCACACCGAGCTGCTCCAGCCGTGCCCGCAGCATCAGTGCCAGCCGGGCTTTGCATCCTGCCAGGCAGCTGAGTTCATTTCGCTTGAAGCGGGTTTCCCTGCATGGCCTGAACTTGTGCTGGGAAACCTGCGGTGAAGCCTAAATATTGGGGGGGATCCAGCCCTCCGTGCGCCCTCCTGCTGCCGGGTACCAGGGATGCGGGTCCGGGTCGATGGGGATCAGAGCAGGACATCTTTCCCGGCAGGATGCGGTCTATTGGGGTGGTGTTTGGTGCTGGGGGGGTGGATCCGCGGCCGGTGCCCCCCCGCAGGGATGCTGCAGCTGGTGGGGGGGGATCGGGGGCTGCACCTGCAGGACCCAGCTCCCGGCCCCGCCGGCATCTGCCGCCGCATGTCCGTCTGCAGCGGGCGCATGCATGCAAAGAAATAAGACATTTCTTTCTCTTCTGCCTGCGCATTCCTCAAAAAGCTAATATTCATGAAAGGTAATTCAATCAAACCACGATGCCTATCAGCTAATGCAGCAAAGCTGGCGCAGGGGTGAGAATGGGAGCCAGGAACACAAAAGCCCTGTTTTATTACCTCCTGCTTGCCTGAGAATTGCTTTTCTCCCTCGAGTGAGCCGGCTAAAGCTGGCTTTATTATGTTAACCTATTTGCGTGTCAAGAGCTATTGTGCCTCTCTTTATCTGTGTTTGTATTTGCTCGATGCAGGGAATAAAAGGACGAGGCGAAAATGGATGGCTGGTCAGTGCTTTGCACTCTGGGGGCACTGATTGGTTGCTAAGTGATTTGCATCCCCGGTAATCGCTTTTATCTCGGAAGGATGTCGTGTATAATTATAAGCCTACTGACATCTTTTGAAATCTGCCTAATGGGTGTTTTTAATTTACATGGGAAGCAGGGGCTATTTGTGTTGCTCTGATTACAGGTTGTGTGCGAGTGTATGGTTTAAAATATAGATATTTCCATAGACTTGGGGGACTGTGAATGACGAGGCTGTGATTTTTGGCGTGTCCCTGCTCTCCCGGGGACGGGTGCAAGAGCAGAAGTCACCAGGTGTGAGTTTGGCATTTAACCTCTCAGCTCACCAGTGTGCAGCTTGGGGTGCTGCTGGGCTGGGTTCCTATAGTCACCCTGTGAAATCAAACTCCCCTCTGCAGCCTAGGACAAGGTTTGGGGGGGGAGTCAGGCTACTGAGCCCTGCTCTGAGCATCCAAGCCAGTGTGATGGTGATGGTGGTGCTCAGGGTAGTGTGGGGATATGGGTCAGCAGTGGGGAGCCCAGGCTCAGCCCCCCATGCACACAGTGCTGGTGCTTCCCGGTGCTGTAGTGGAGCCGCAGCTGGTGGGTTCACTTACAGCAGGTAAAGCTCCCGGTGACCTGCGGTCCCATTGCCAGCCCTGGGCACCTGCACCCGGCCCCCTGCCAACCAGGAGCCACACCGGAGCCTCCTGAGGAGTTAATGGGGTTCTTGTGTGCTAACGGGGTGTGCTCCTGGTGTTGGGGCATTGGCAGCACTGTGGGTGCACCTCTTGGGCAGGCAGTGGGATGTGGGTGCTCCAAGACCATCCTGGGTGTGCTCATGCACGGAGGAGCCCTCGCGTGCAGAGCAGGAGTGCGGTGCTGTGCTGGTTGTGCACTTAGCTTTTCCACTTTCCAGCTCCGTGGTGGTAAATCAGCACTGTGCCTCGGGGTGGAAGGCTGAGGTGGAGGTCACTGTGAGACGAGGGATGCTGGAGTCCCTCCTGGGGCTCTCTGTGTATCTTGAACATGCAGAGGTCCTGATATGAGGTGGGTGCTTGTGATGGGCACAGGGGCTGTGCTCCTCCTGCCGCCGCTGCTGATCTGTTTGAGGGCACAGAGCAGGGCCTGGGGGCAGCTCACCCCCAGGGCCAGCTTGGCCCAGCTGCCTTCCTCCTCCTCTTCTATTAAAGACCACAGTGGAGCCTCAAGCGCACCCAAGAGCATTCCCCAGCTCCCTCTGGCCACGCACAAGGTGACCCCATCAATTTGCAGGGCTGAGGCAGCTTGATGGCACCGTGGGCAGTGCTGGGATGGGGAGCACGGGGCATGGGGGAGGCATTGATGCGGTGGGATGAGCACCGCTGGACTGGGTGCCCTGGACCCGGGGCACTGCGCCCTCCTGCATGGGTCCTGTTGCACCCGTCCCGGCGCCCGCGCCGCTATTTATGGCTGGCTGTAAACAAACTCCCAATGAAAGAAAGTTAATGACCTGAGACTGACAGGAGCCTGCTGGGAGGTTTTATAGCCCCTGGGACTCCTTTTGCTAGGGAGAGAATACATCAGCGGGTTAACCCAAACCGGCGAGAGCAGCGCAGGGGCCAGGGACGGCCCCAGCATCAGGAGGCGTTGCAGAGGGGCTGGCTCTGTGTGAGGAGAGGGGTTTTGTGCGGGGGACCTGTCTCTGGGCCCTGTCTCTATCCCCTTATGTGGGACCGGGGTGTGCAGCCCTATGGAGGGAAGGCACGTCCCAGTGTCAGGGGCTCTCTAAAGCTGTCACCATCTGCCTCTTGTAGGTCATCTCTGCTAGAGCGAGGACTGGCTTAGCGTCGCTGGTAACCACACACTAATAAAGCCTTAATACCCTGCAGCGGGGAGGTTTTGCTGTCAGAGAGAAATATTCACATTGCTGCCAAATTCAGCCTTGGTTGCACAACAAGAGCGCTGTGGGGGAGACGGGAATGATGCAGCGTGGGGTGCTCTGCAGCCCCCCTGTTTAACGCTGTGTCCCGGCTCACTGCAGGGTGGGAATGTCGTGGTTGGTGCTCTCGGGGAGGATGGGATGGTGAGCATGGCGTAGGGTGCCCCGCTCACTGCCTGCTCCCTTCCCTGCAGCCTCCATCTGCACGCGACGCTTGATTTACCGAGAAGAGCTGGCAGTTAAACCTGACAAATTGAAGGCGGTTTTAAGTGGTTCAGGTTAATTAATAGTCAGGGAAGTATCAACTTTTTAAGGGGTGCTCTTGGCTTGCAGGGAGAGCTGGAGCTTGACTTTCCCTTTGGAAAGTAACACCATCTGTGTGGGTCCCCCCGGGCAGGGGGATGGCGCTGGGCTCGGTGGCATCGCTCTTCTGACCTGCAGCCTTGTATTTCTGCTTAAATATCCCCCCTTGTGTGGCTGGTGAAGGAGGGATGGGGTCACCCTCATGGCTGCAGTGCCAAAGCCTCACTGCCCTTCTCAGCGCCCTTTGGGGTCTGGTTGTCCCCTCTCTTTCTGTGCCTGGAGGTTTGTGCCACGGCAGCATCATAGTGCACAGCCGCAGTGCTCCGGTAACCGCAGTGCTTTGGTTGTAGTTACGTGCAGTGGTGCAGCCGCTAGCCGTGGTGTCCTTGCCCCTGTGGGGGACCCATGGTGAGCACCAGTATTAATGGGACCATCAGGTTCCATCATGGGCTGGGACTGGGAGTTGATGTGGATGAACTAGAGCAGTATCTACTTCTGTTAGTTCATGCGTGCTTGATGCAGATGCTCACATCTGCTCACATCTGGTAAGCTTGAGGCGTGGGGATGCTGCCCAGGGTTCAGACTTTAAAAACATAATGAAATAAGCTTAAGCTTTGCTGTAAGAGGAAGCTTTGGTGCTGTGGTGGTCTTGGTGTGCAGGGATGGGCACCTCCAGGCTGTGCCTGGGCTGGGTCCCAGAGCAGCACAAAACCTTTGCTGGAAGATGTGCTCCATCTTTCTCGGCACAGACTTGGATGCAGGTGGAAGCAGTGGTTTTTCAGGAGCCCTAATGCCTGGGAATATGAGAGATTAAGGTTAGTGACCATTTTTTAACTCAATAAAGGGGAAGACAAGCTGGAGTCTGCAGTCCAGAGATATAATTAGTTCGCAGCAGTGGTGCTTTCTTGATTTAGCTTCAGAGAGCAGAACAAGACAAGGATGTTATACCCAATTAGCAATAACATACAGGCTGAGCCTCGCTAGGTGAGATAACAAGCCAGTTTTATAGCTCTTCTTTACGGACTTTTTTTGTTGGCAAGGGGGGAAAGGAGGAGAGGGACCGAGTCTTTATTCCTTTTCATCTGGGAACTATTAATAGTGAGCTCCGAAAGCCCAAAGCTGAGTGATGCATTGGCCAACGCAGATGATAAAGAGCCTGAAGCTCTCTGTCTGTCCCAGAGGGCTGTGTGGTGGCCCTGGAGAAGGCTGGGTAGGTGCCAGCCATGGCAAGGACACAGCCAAGGGCCACCCACACACCCTGGATGTGTCTTATCTGCTGCAGCAACGGTTTATGGCACGTGGATGGGCAGCATTGATCCCTGCCCACAGGGGCCCAGGCATGTGGGGCGGCCGTTGGTGCTGCCCTGTCCCCGTCCCCAGCACTGTAACCCTGGGCCACGTCCCCCATCCCCGTTGATGTGACCCGAGCCGTGTCCCCTGCTGGGTGACCCCCAGCCACGTCCTCTGCACAGCCCCGGTCAGATGCCGGCTGCCAGTGCCACGTTCCCACTTTGTATTGCGGATCGATGCTCATTGATTTTTCCTCCCCTGTAAACCTGGACGGGTCGGGGAGGGTTTTGTGCTGGTCTGGCTTTGGCTCTGCTGTGGCTGGAGCATCCTGTGCTGGTCTCCACAGCCCACCCGTCCTCCTGCAGACCTCAGTGCAGCGGTGAAGCTCAAGGGCATCTGAAAAGCCAGTAAAAGGTCTGGGAAGCTCAGGCTTTGTTAATTAGCTTTTAATAAAGAGCTCTGCTGTTGGGGGGGGGGGGGTTGGAGGTGGTTCTCCTTGCTCTCACCATCAGCCCCTCCTGCAGTGCTTGGTGAGGATGTGGTTGCCGCTGGGGTCCTGGCTTCATTTGGGACGCTCATGGGACCAGGGTGGCCCAGTGCTTCCCTTAGGGCACAGCCAGCGTGGGGGCATCCTCCTGGTATCCCCTCACCCTGCAGCCTCCCCTTGCTATGGGGCAGAGCCAGGGGCTGGGGCAGGAGCATCTCCCCTTGCACACACAGGGTGGATGGGGACAGGGATGGCAAGGAGGGGGACAGCCCGACGCTCATCCCCACCAGGAGAAGCCGCATTGCTGCTCTCCGGCCCTATTAACACCCCCCAGCAATCATCAGCTCTCGTCGTAATCATTGAGACTATTAGGGAGAAATGTTGGCTCGCAGCTCATGTCAGACTTTGCGTTCTGCTTTGCAAACGCGCACAATTAATGCCAATCAGGCGGGGGAGCAGCCAGCTCGCAATCACGGCTGCTCCGGCGCGGCTGTCAGCGCGTCCCAGCCCGCCTGGTACATTTTCATACAATTGCTATAAACAGCGGAGGGGAAACTCCTCGTTCCTCGCCAGCCGCGGGTATTGTTCTCTGTTCCTTTTAATTACTCGCCATTCAGCAGCTCATCCGGCCTCGGATCGGGGCGGGCAGAGCAGGGCTTTGGAAAGCAAATAGATAAATCTCAGCCGTGCCTGGTTTTCCCGTGCAGGGGCTGCCTGAGGTCTGCGGCTGAAGAAAAGCCTGGTTAATTCTTTGTCTTTTTCTTCTCCCCCCCTCCCTCATTGCATTGTTGTCTCTCCTCGGGGACCCAAGCTGGTCCCTCACCCCCAGGGAACCCCGAAAGCAGGGTGAGCTTGGGAGAAGTGGAGGGGGAAGCTCTGGAATTACGTGATCGGATGGTGGTATAATCCTCGTTACAAAAGTACACATCAATTATAAGAATTCCTACAGTAATCTCAGAAATCTATCTTTTCTGCTGAACCAGCTCATTAAAGAGCACCATTCATTTCCATCTCTCTGGGTGAGAAGGGTTTAAATCTCCAGAGCTTTATATTACCAAACAGACTCAGGGTGATGGACTCTCGTTAAATATTAAAAGAGCAAAGTTGATTTTTATTATTTTTTCCCTTTTTTCCCCTCTTTTCCTCCAGACTGACAGCTCAGACCAAGTGTAAGGAGGTGAGGGTGGTGATCCCCACCATGAATAGCATCCCCATGTGTCAGTGAGGTGATGCTCAATGAGTGTCTTTGAGCACCCCATGGCTCCCCTCACCCGGGGACACCAGCGGGTGCCATGGAGGAGGGAGGGAGGTTTCCTCAGGCCACCCTGGCAAGCTCTGGAGCCTGCGCTGGACCCGGGCACCGGCACAGGCAGGGCTTTTGTGTGCCGGGGGGCAGCAGCCGGCTGTGGGGTGAGGGACGGGGACAGAGCCCCTTTGTGTGCAGCTGCACCCCGCGGCAGCGGCGACGGGGCAGGATGCGGGGACAGGGAGCAGCGGTGGCAGTGGGGAGCTGGTACCCGGGGATGGGGAGATGGTACCCAGGAATGGGGAGCGGGATGCAGGGATGGGAGCAGGCCCCAGGGCCAGCCGGGGTCGAGGGCGGCGCGGGGCAATGTGTGCGCTGCTGCTGAGGCTCTGTGCAAACACGTTAATTTGTTTTCTTTCTTGCCTCGCCTTTCAGGGTAATTGGTTGCATTTGAAGCCTTTGTGAAAGCCTTTGATTATAGTAATTTCAGCAGCGCGATCTACCCTGGATTCCTTCGTCAGATTCTTTCACAGCCCTGGCGCTCGGGGCTGTAATTACCGAGGAGCACATGCGGGGCTGCAGTGCATGGGCTGGGCACAGCCACCGCGGTGCTGCTGTGGTCACCACGGCCACTCCAGGCCCTCTATTGCCACAGTGAGACCTTGGGATGGGGCAAGAGGACCCGGGCTGGGTGCTGGGGAGCTTTGGTCTCTGAAGTGTTGAGTCTGTTGGGTCTCGGGTGGGGGTGTGGGTGATGCGTGCACCCAGGCAATGGGTGGGACCCCAGCTGGGCTCCTGGTTCGTTGGTTACAGGGTGATTTAATTGCTGCTCTGGAGATCTCCATGTGGCTGCTTGGTTTTCCTGATGGTTTGATCCTGTATCACTGCTGGGGCTGGTTCCAAAAGTCTGTGGAGCATCCTGAGGATGCTCTTTCTGCTGGGCAGGGGCTCTTCTCCCCTGGCCCCTCTCCTTCCATCCATGTGCGGGATGGAGGCACAGTGTGACTGTATTGGATGAGGGAGGCTTTGCTTCAAAGCCCCCCCGCGGCAGCATGTTGCTCCCGTAGGGTACCAGACTAAGAAGGGATATACACTTACAGGCAGGTTCTGCCCCTGCGCTGCACTGAGATCCTGCTGGGACCCAGATGCAGTCCAGCAGAGCCAGGCTCTGCCAAAACCACCAGAGGAACCCAAGCAGGGCCCTGACCTTCGCTAACGGGGCCGTTCCCCCCCTCCTCACTGCTGGCATTGCGCTCTCAGTCCCACGTAATGACCTTCTCTGCAGCGGCGCGCCAGCGTCTGCCACTTCCAATTACCCACGCCTGTCAGCCCGCGCTCCTCCCCGCAGCAGCGCGGGGGCTCTTCCTCCCTGGAAGCATGGCAGCGGGTTGGGGGGGACGCTGCACCAGGGTCCTCACCCTCCCTGCTCAGGGACCCTCATGCGGTGCTGCCCAGGGCTCTGGCTGCTCAGCCCCGGGGCACTGGAGACATTTGGGTTTCTAGGATCATTATTAACCTGTTCGAGAGCTGTTCCCGCTCGCAGCTAAAATAGATCTTTAATCTCTGCTCAAAATAGCTCGTTTGACGAGAGGCCTCCTTAAAGCTGACACATAAATTTAACCAGGCTGCCCGAGCCCTGCGCGAGGATGTCTGCAAGTGCTCAACAGCACTCGAATTGTTGGGGTTTTTAATGCCATCATTGCGGACACATGTCATACCTTCTTTCTTCCATCAGGTCACTTGTATCGGTTGGGAAGCAATTTGCCTGTGTCCTCTGCTGTGTCCCCATCCCTGCCCCTCTTGCAAGCTAAGGGATATTTTGGGGTATTCTTTGATGTTGGTTTTCTTGAAGGGGGTTCTCCTTGGAGCTGCTGCAGGAGCATCTCCGTTGGGATGTGCACCTGCATCTGCACTGGGATGTGCACCCCATCCGTGAGGTTCTCCCTGCAGGCCCTATCTTGCAGAATGGGGCACGATAGAGGAATTTGGAGGGGAGGGACCCCCTGGGCATAGAGCTGGGTGGGGTCAGACCCATAAACTGAGGGCACAGCTCTGTGGGGTGCCAGTTGGATCTGGGCTCACCCCAGTCACCTTCCCCATAGGACACAGGTCACTTTTCCAGTGCCTCGCTGCCCTGCACCCCAGCGAGATCCCGAGCAGCAAAATAATCACTTCCAGCATCATTATCCATTGCAAACCCCAGCTTCCAATTTTAATCAGAGGAGCTGGTGTTGCTTTAAGATCCGCCGGTTTCAAAGATCACAAGAGGGGTTAGAGAAAATTACCCTTGACTCTTACATGCTAATGTAATCTCTAACCAGATCTGCAGCACTGCAGCTAAAATTGCTTTTTAGATTAACATTTAATTATTAACAGGGCCCCCTGAAAGGCCCGGGGCTGGAGCGCGCGGAGGGGAGCGGATTAGCAGGGTGGGATGGAGCGGGAGGGAGGTCGCGGTGCGGCCGTGCTTTGCCGCAGCCCTCGGTGCCGAACTCGCTGCCCTGTTTTATCCTCTGCTCGCTGTAATTTATGGCGGGGTGACCTTTCCCATCCTCGCCCCTTGCAGGGCTAAGATGCGGTGTCGCTCACCCGGTGCTGTGTCCCCTCCATTGCCGTGGCACCATAAATCTGGTGCTGGATGGGAGATGGGCAGGAGCTGGCACAACCACAGTGGTGCCAGGCGGCAGTGCCAGCCGGAGTCCTGGTTGCCTTGGGATAGGATGGGCACCCTCTGTGTACAGAGGGGAAGCCTTCCTCCTCCAGCACCTCCTCACCCTCGCTATCTGGTGGGAAACCAGTGTCTGTGAGGACTGGGGATGGTGGCAATGGCTATGATGGGGCTGCTGTGGGGTAGCACTGATGTCCATGGGGAAGGGGAGCTCCCTGGTGGGTTTCTCCCTCCCAGCACAGAGGGATGAGGTGGCTGTGTTGTACTCAGGGCACCAGGGACCAGCAAGAGCCTTTGCTTAATTTATCAGTGCTGCCAGCTTGTGAGAGCGCTGCCAGCCTTGGCCCCGCTCCCACGCTGTCTGTCTGGTGCTGTCAGAAGCCTCTTGCTCCTCTCCTAGCGGGGTGATCCTGTCACCTCCTGTCCTTGCTCCGAACCCAGCACTGCTTTTAATAGCAGGGCTGGGAGACACCGCGCTGTGATTCTTTGCAGCATCCCCTGCTCCTTCTCCCCTTCCTCTCCTAACCCCAAACCCTCCCTTTTCAGGTGGTTACATCCCAGAACGCTCAGATAACACTCGCGCAAGGATGCGCACACGTTGCACCAGAGCCTGGATGGTGACCAAGGGCTGCTCTGCCCTCGCCCTGCCCGCCTGGCGGCACAGGCCCGGTTCAGGCTGAGACTTTAAAGATTCCTCTTTTTTGTTGTTCCCCCCCTCCCATCATATTTTCCTTTATCTAAATCCTCGCTTGCGAAAGCCTCCATCGACAGCTGCGGGGCCTTATCTCGCCGGAGGGACCTTCGCAGGGCTCTCGTAGGAGATAAGCCCGACTTATCAGCCGCTGATGTCAGAGGAGGTGCCAAACCCTCCCGTCACGGGGGCTTTAGGCATGGAGGGTGTTGGGTTTGTGTTTTTATTAAAGTCACAAAGTCCTTGGGCTTATAAATAGTGCGATGTAGAGATTGGGCTCCAAAACTACCCGGCACGGGGGGGGGAAGGAGCAGTCGGAGAGGGGATGGAGGGAGTGATGCCAGCATTGGGGAGCGATGCTGTGGGATGCAGGACTCCTGGGGGACCCTGCTCTGTGTGTCCCCAAGGGACCCCTCTCGCCATGTGCCGCTGGCTGGGCTGAGGCTTGGGGTGGTTGGGCAAAACTGCTGAGTGTTGTCTTTCCTGCTACAGAAGAGCCAGAGCAGCTTGAACTAAATCGGATCCTGCTGATTGGAATTAGTTCAAATGCAGATGGAGCTAACTAAGCCGGCACTAAGCGTTCGGCCAGCCCAGTGCCCAATTCCCATCAGCTGATTCAGGGGCTTTTCTGAGCAGCATTAGTGAAATGCCACCGTGGCACAGATGCCTATTGTGCCGGCGCCCACCCTCTCGCCTACACATGCTTTAGGGGCTGGGAGAGAGGGATGGGGTTGTGGCATGTGCGGGGTCATCGTGGTTATGATGTGTGCCCGTTGGGGTGGGGTGAAACGCAGCATAGCTGTTGGAAAACTTGTCCCCACTGCGTGACGGTGGGAAATGGGGACAGAACTGGAGTCTGAGTTAATTGGTGGCTTTATTTATCATGGAATCATAGAAGGTTTAAGGGATCTTAAAGCTCATCCAGTTCCAATCCCCTGCCATGGGCAGGGTCTGCAGGACCAAGAATGCCAACAGCTCCTGTGACCGACCACCAGCATCCCCCTTTCCCCAGGGCTCAGCCATGTCCTGGGGGCTGCACCCTCACCCTCTGGTCAGCACCCAGCTTGGTGGCTGTTGCCTTCTCTGCTCACCCCATGCCACCCCATCCCTGGGTGCTTTCTCCTTGCTCTCAGCCCTGATTCCCCTGGGAATCATCAGGGATCCGATGCACATCCGGCATCATCCCAAGCCTGTGTTTACCAGGGACATGGGGCAGTGTCCCGGCACGGAGCTGGCCTGGCTGCAGGGGAGGAGGTGACGTCCGCCAGCTGATCGGCCAGATGGTGACACGGGGCAGGACGCCAGGCCTGAGGTCACTGCAGAGCTGAGGCTCAGGTATGGCTGGCGCTGATGCCATCCGCAGCCATCCCATAGGGTCCATCCCATGGGGATGCAGTCGGAGTGGATGCAGAAGCGCTCCGGTGCCAGCGTGCACACAGGAGCTGTGTAATGAACCCCGAGTCCCGGCGGGGAGAGGCGAGCTCCCCGGCAGTCAAGTGCGCTCACTCAGCCTCTGAATAAGAAGCACTTCATTCTCTTTTCAAACTGTATAATTTCTGCCTGATTGTAATGGCATATTTTAAAATTACCAGAAATCGAAGCCAGAAAATGGATACGGCTGCTTTTACTGCGAGCTGCGTTAACAAAGGAGATGTAATGCATGAAATAAAAACACCTCCCTGCCCCCCTCCTGCTTTTTTTTTAAGACAGTAATAGGAGAAAATTGGTTTTGAAACTGAATAAAAGTCCCTTTCAGAGGAAATCATTTCTTTCAGGGTACCTTTGCTGAAAGTAAAATAGTGAATAATGAAAGGTGGTTACATGATTGTCTTTCATTTAGAGAGCGCGAGGACAGATGGAATCTGGGAGAAATGCACGATTGGAATAATTGCATGGTAACAAGGCGCTTGTTGTGAAATTAGTATCTTAAGAAAGTAGTGAAAAAGGCTTTTACTCATGAATACTTCATTATTAGGAGAAAACAGCACAATTTGGGTTCTCCAGACACCTGCTTCGTATTAGATGACTTCCTCCTCCCTGCCTGCTCCTCACACCTTTCGATAACAAGTCTCTTCCCTTGCCCCCTGGTTTGCAGCATGGAGGGGATGGGCTGAGACCCCCATAGCACCACTGGGCAGAGCCTGGCCTCGGCACTGATATCCTGCATGGGTCCCATCGCCAACCTGGGACCCCCCTTGCCCGATGGAGTGTGGCACAGAGCAAGAGCAAGCGGGTACCATCACCTACATGTCCTCGGTGGCTGCAGAGGCGTGTTTTGAAGGGTGACATTGAAACCAGTGGAGCAAGGAGAGCCCCGGGCACGGCTCTGGGACCAGATCTCTGCTGGTGTGAACCCAAGGCCACCGCATGCTCCCCTGCACGCCGGTCCCAGTGCTGTTTGCCAACGCTGAGGCATGGTGGAGACATCCCAGCTGGCTGCAGGAGGATGATTCCCCCACGATGGAGCACGTGAAGTGATGGACCCGGCCGTGACCCCCGTCTGTGACCCCCACCTATGACACTGAACCATCAGTAAATGTTCAGCTCCGAAGCTGCGATGCCGGAGGACCAGCACCACTGCCTGCTTTTCTGCTGCTCCTGCCCACGTCTCCCTGCCCTCTCCAAGTGGGAATCTCACTCCCCGCGCCAGCCGGAGCAGTGGGAGGGTGTCAGCAGCAACTGGTTATAATTCATGCCCTCGGTGGCGGCTGCTGAAGGATGTACAATGAGCAGAGCGGTGGCGGCGGCGACTTTGGCTTGACCCCTCCGGCTTTTGTCGAGCGGATTTTTGATGCCAGCTGGGAGCTGGCGGCAGATCCCAGGACCCCGGTGGGATTTTAACGCTGTCTGTCCCCAGCCTTGCCCGGAGCCGGCGGGATCCTGCATTGCCAGGAGGCACCGACTGGCACGCTGGCAGAGCAGTCTGGCACTGGTGCCGGGGAGGCATCCCGGCTCTGCCCCGTTCCCGCTGGGAAGGGTGGAAAGCTTTGCAGGAAGCGCGACTCACCCGCTGAGCCCTTCATGTTTATTTTATTTACATTCATATTTCTTTAAGGCTCCCGGAGTTGTTATCTGTGAAGGACGGAAGGGCTCTGAGCAGAGCGGCACCAGGGGCTCCTGCTGCAGCTCCATTGCCCAGGGAGAGGCTGGATGGGCAGGATGGTGACGGGCAGCTCCTGACCGGATTCTCTCTCCTCTCAGCAGGGCACAGGCTGGCAGTGGGGCCGGTGCTGCCCACCCAGAGGCCAGGACCATGCTGGCGTGTCTGCAGAGGACCCAGAACCCCCCAGCCCAGCACCTCGCCTGCCCCAACAAGGCGCTGGAGCCGCGCAAGTGTAAGTGCCCCCGGTCCGGGGGGGGGACACACAGAGATGCGCCCGCTTTGATGCTGCTTCCCCTATTGAAAAAGACATTTATTTAACCGATGATAATTAAACAGAGCAGCAGAAGCGGGGAGGGAGGAAGGAGACGAGATAAGCAAATTAAATTGGGTTGCTCTGGTTGATAAGTGGAACTTCAGGACATGTTGCAGAGCTGCCTGGAAGCAGCGCAGAGGATGCTGCTGTCGCCTGCTCCGCAGCCCCCCAAACCTCCCCATCCCTTTCCCCCCTAATTACCTTCCCCATTCGGCTGCTGCTCGCCTTTCCCAGGAGCTGGCCTTTCAGATAAGCTGTAAACCAGTTACATTAAAATGGGATCCAAAAGGTCACTCCAGCAAAGCACCTGTCTCTCCCAGCCTTTGTCTCTCAATCCAAACCGTGATTAAATGTATATTTAATGAGCCTGCTTTCGGCAGGCGTGTTTGACCTCCCCGGCTGGGAAAGGCGCATTAAGATTCTCAAGTGATGAATGTGTGTTTTAAAGAGGGGAGTGGATATTTTTCTGCTGGTCTCAGTTGGATTTTTAAACATTGCTGGCTGAAGACAAATCAGCTGCTAAAGCTCTGCTTGTTAGGCTCTGACAGCCCCTGGGCATTTGTTTAATGATCTCTGTTTTCATGGAGATGTGTTTTTCCCCTGTACCCGGGTACCCCGAGTGAGCCGGGTGTGGGGTTCAGGGGATGCTGGGGACCCACAGCATCGCTCTGATGGGGCTTGGGTCACACTGGCAGCACGGAGGGCTGGTTTTTGGGGTGAAGCTCCCCAGGGTTTGGCACAGCATCGCGGCAGGGAGCAGAGCGCCAGGCCAGAGGCGGGGTGATGGGTGCCCACGTATTGCAGGCAGGGAAGCACACGTGTGTGTTCATCAGTGATCACAGGGATAGATGGGATCGGTACCTCCTGAGGTGTTTGCCCCCAAGCACCCACTGGGGTGTCAGCAATCGGGGGGTCTCAGCGCAGATGCAAAGCCGCTCGGGTCGTCCCTTTATTGGTGTTGGGAAAGGAAATGGATGTTGCTCCTGGAAAACCATTCCTCATCCGTCACACCTGAGCAATGCAGGGCTGGCATCAGGCTCTGTCTCCCGGCGCGCTGCGTTGCCACGGGGTATTAGCTCAGCCATGGCCACACGCTCTGAGACCCATGGCAGGGTTTTCCAGAGGTGCTTGGCAGTGGGAATCCCTGTGTCAAGTCCAATGTGATGCTGAGGTCAGGATATATCCACCCATCCCAGGCTGAGCCCAGGGCCATCTCGGTTCATGGGGATGAAGCCCAGAAGCACACTCCTGCTGCGGAGGCTGATGCTCCCAAGTGCTTCCCACCCCACTATAGATGATGCTAAAGTAAGGTTTGGGGAATGGGAGCCCAAACAGGGTGTCACCAAGGCACCCATGGGTAGGGAGACCCGCTCTTGGAGGGTCCCATCCCTGCAGTGCTGGGGTCTCTGAGCCATGCTGATGGGAGGAGGGTGAGTTGCAAAGTCAGTCCCCAAGCCGGACGGGGCACCGGGGCACTGGTGCTTTTGGCTGGTTGCACCGCATCCTCCAGGGCAGGAGATCCCTGAGGCTCGTCCCACTCCAGATGTATCCCTGGGGTAGATGGCGTGTGGTGACAGCCAAGATCCCTGCCTGGGACCCCCTGTGCCGCGCTTGCCGCTGGGTGCTGCCAACCAGGTCACCTTAATCAAAGTTTAGGTGCCCGCCTGCTCCGGCTCCTTGCGGGCAGACCCAGCACATCGCTCCCGCTCCTGCAGATTGAATTGCAGGTGACATCCAGGGCCACGCATCCAGCTGGGAAGATTTCCCCTCCTTTATTTATGGCACCTGCGGGAAGCGCAGTGCAGAGGGGCTGGGAGCCGGGGCCGAGCCCCCCGCACATCGCCACCGAGCATCCTCTTCAAACGAGGCACAATTTAGAAGTGCCTCTGATTGCTTAATTTGCTCCTGAGTATCTCAGTAATTATCTTTATGGGTCTTATTTCTGTCCTCTGGCATTGTTTCTGTCGATATTAAATGAGTCTGGCTCCGGGCGCGCTGGCCGTCTGGCCCGGCCCCACCGTGAAATCCTATTACCCTGCCCGCGCCGCTGATTAATTTTGGTATTAATTTCATGTAAAAGGTGAGCTCAGTAATTCTGCCCGTGCTGGGAGCTGGCGGCCCCGCTGCCTTCACCCCCCAGCTCTGCCCCTTGGCTCTCCTCCTAATTGCTGTCCCCTCCTTGTTTCCCCACGTGCCGGTGTGGGCTCGATGCATCCCATGAAATCCATCCTAGTAACTGCTGTGGGTGACGTTGCTGCGGTGCCAGTTTAAAGCAGCAGCCTGTTTCCCTTGCCGGCGGTCCCAAGGCTGCATCCTGGCATGGCAGCGATGCATCCTTGAGGATGCAGGAGCAGCAGGAGGGTGCCTGGAGCCCTGCCTGCTTCCAGCCGAGGAGCAGGAGCCTGCGGAGAAGCAGCATCCTCAGGAAAATATCACGTCCAATTAACTCCAGCAGCCTGGTCCCTTTTGATTTTGTTCTGTGCACATTACAGGAATCCTGAGCTTTATTTAAATTATAAATCAAATAATACCACTCTCGGCTTGGCCAAACTCTGCTGCTCCTGCTCTCTGCAGTGATGTCGTGGTGGCTTGTATTTAATTACATGTTCCTGTCTGTGTGCCCTCCGTCAGCCAGCACCATGCTGCTGGCATGAGGCTGTGGGGTGCAGGGTGGGTGCTCCCCAAAGGCTAACGTCACATCTCACCATGAGCATCCTTCTGGTGGGTCATGGAACCATAGAGTGGTTTGTGTTGGAAGGGACCTTAAAGCTCCTCCAGCTCCAACCCCTGCCACAGGCAGGGACCCCTTCCACTGGAGCAGCTTGCTCCAAGCCCCTGTGTCCAACCTGGCCTTGAACACTGCCAGGGATGGGGCAGCCACAGCTTCTCTGGGCACCCTGGGCCAGCGCCTCAGCACCCTCACAGGGAAGAGCTTCTGCCTAAGAGCTCATCTCAGTCTCCCCTCGGGCAGGTTAAAGCCATTCCCCTTGGCCTGTCCCTTGTTGGCCCCATGGGACCTCAGCCCAGTGGGAACAGTGTGAGAAATGGCTCTTAAGGGGTGGCAGGAGCCAAGAGCCCTCCAGGGCTCTGGCTGGGTCGTTAAAACACTAACGAGCGGCGGTGCCAGGGCCCCAGCTCCAGGGTCACCCCCACTCTCACACTGACCTGTGGGGGTGCCTCTCATCAGTGATAAAACTGTTTAATTGCATGTGGGATGAAGGGGGTTTAATGGCTCCTCATTCCCCAATTCTACTGATTCCAAGGGCATTTTCATTAGAGTGGCTGCGGCGAGGCTCTGCTTTCGTACACACCCATAAAATACCATTTTAATTTCATGAGGGGTTACACATGAATGAAGTAAGATTAATTCTTTCATTTTCAGTTTCTGGAAGGGATCGGTTAATGATGGGTCTGTGTATATATATGCCATAAAAAGGAGTTCAATTAACTGCCCTGCCCAAAATGTGCTGTTGACTTGCACTTTCCCTGCCAGGAAATGCCGCAAAACCACGTGCGTGGGGAAGGGAAGGATGGATGGATGAGGATGGGCTGCTCCTTGCCAGGGCCACCAGGTCAGAGCCCTGGTGTTTGGGTGGGATTCACTCATAATGCCCCTGCACGCGATGGGGTTTTGGGTTGTGTCCACACTTACCAGGACCACACCAGTCCAATGGGCACGGAGCATGGGTACCAGCGGGGCTGTGTGGGACTGCAGACCCAGGGATGGGGCATCTCCTGCCCCAGGGGTGCCCATTCTGCTCCCCTCAGCAGGGATGGGGTCCCATGGGCACCAGCAGCCACATTTGGGATGCAAAATCCATGTCTTAAATCCATTCAAATGCCGATTCATCATCAGTGATGAAGCAGAGGGGATGCGGAGTGGCTGGGAGGAGCTGCAGTGGGGTCCCTTCTCTTCCTTTTGGTAGAATGGCATCAGAGGCCATCAGGGTGGCATCAGGGCTGTACTGGGGCCGTGTTGGATGTCAGAAGGGTGACATTAGGAAAGCATTGGGCAGCAGTGGGGTGGCGTTGGAGCAATATCAGGATGACATCGGTGTAGCATGGGATTGTGTTGTGCTGGGGTGGCCCCAGTGGCATCAGAGCTGAGCTGGGGCAGTGTCAAGTGGCATGTAAGTGGCATTGGGGCAGTACTGGGGTGGCATCATGGTGGTGTTGGGGTGACATCTTGGTCTCTTAAGGGTGGCATCGGGGTGGCACTGGGGTAGTATCAGGGCAGCACCGGGGCATCCTCATGGCCACGATGCGCCTCCCGCCCGGTGCCGTTGGGCTTTGCCGCGCCGGTGGCCGCGGTGTGCTAATACCTCGTGGAGGAGACAAATGGGAAGTGACACGTGTGTGTGTAGACGGGTATTTGTGGTGACGCTTTGACTGCAGATAATAAAGTGCTCGCCCTGAGGTGATCCAATTCAGCAGCCGCCTCGGCAGAGCCGCGCGCCGAGCAGGGGGAGAAGAAAGGGGAGGCAGAAAAGGCCCATCTGAGATGACATGTCAGCCGAAAAAGGGAACGTGTTAACGGATGAATATCTGGGGACGGCAGAGCCCGGCGCTTCCCTTTGTGCTTTGTCATGAATTCTGTTGTCTTTGCAGATGACGGCTCCTGCGCGGGGTTTGCCACCTACGGTTATCCAGATGGATTTCTCCCACTGTTATTTCTGGAGTTGGTTTTCATTTAAGCCCCCGGAGCCGGGGTGTGTTTGTCTCTCGTCTCCTCGCACCAGGGGATGCTCTGCCAAGGGATGCTTTTAGGGGCTGGGGAGTGGGGGGGTTCTGCAGCAGGGATGCAGTGTTTTGGGGGGCAGCCGCAGTGATGCTGAGGGTGATGGTGGTTATGGGTGGCTGCCATCCTTGCCTGGGGTCCAGGGACCCCAGTGGCATCCTGCCTCTGTGCCACCCATCCCGGGGACACCGTCACCATAGAAACCACTGCTCTCTCTTCACAGTGACAGCAGCGCGACCTGCCTGGTGCAGGGTGAGTGGCGATGGCAGCATCAGTGCTCTCCTCTGCACCTCAAACGCAGCTCGGGGCTGGGTGCTGCTCACCCCTGTGGTTCACTGTGGGTCTGGGCATCCCCCAGTAACCCCCCAGCTCCAACTGGGACCCTGGTGATTTGCCACGCTCCTGGTGCCAGCACCCTGCTCCGTGCCACGCTGGCAGCCCGTGCCAGCTTTGCCATCTGTGGCTCGGACCACAGACTTCAAGGACTTTCTTGATTTGTGAAATGCACCAGGTTTTGTTTGTCTTCTTCCCCAGTATTTTCCAAACATTGATGTTTCTTCCAAGCGTTTCCCAAATATTGATATTTCTCCCAAGTGTTTTGCAAATATTTAGGGTTTCGCTCTTCCAAAATCTGTTCCCACTGTCACAGACAGAGAAAAATGGGTTTTTTTGATGCTTTTTAAGGCTTTGGAGACATTGGGATCTTCCTGCTGCATCCCCCCGGAGCCAGGGGACCAGTGCTCAGACCAGTACTGAGCAGCTCCTTGTGCATCCACCCTGTGCTCAGCATCCTCTGAGCATCGCTCCCCTTCCCACCTCTGCTAATTACACAGCCTGCCTAATTGCTGCCCTTTTGCCCCTCTGGCTCGGGGAGGCAGAGCAGGAGCAGAACCCAGAGCTTTGCTTTCCATGGCAGGATGAGGAGGGAGGGTGAGGAAGGGGAAGGACAGAGAGGATGGGAGGGGGAGGATGCTCAGGGCAGGGCAGGGTGACCCCCATGGAATGCCCTTTCCTGGAGGGAATGTGGCAATGGGACCACATGAGAGCAGAGCAATTGGGGCTTCATGTTGTGGTTCAAGGCAGAAAACCGCGGCCAAGCCTTTGGGTGTTCCTTGTGAAGGGTTGCCTGGAGAAAGGGGTGAGAAGAGTTTTCCTTTGGGGCCGTAGGAGGCAGGGCTCAAGCAGGGCATCAGGTAGCTTCCATCTGCAGCTTCACCACCAGCAGCTTGATAACGATTTACTGCCCAGATCCCTTCTTTCATTTGTCGCAAAAGATTTTAGTGCCTTCGATGTGTAAAACTCAGGTTTGTCCCATCTTATCCGGAACAGGAGGGAGGGAATGGAGGCAGGGATGCAGTGCATGTCTTTCCTGTGCATGTTAACCGGTTAGGTGCCATGTGCTGCTGCTCGGGTTGTCCCTGCTGAGTCCTTGCTCAGGGCTGTGTTGGTGCCAGTGCTGATTCCAAGGATGTGCCCCAATATCCTGCTCACTGTCCCCTTCCAGAGTGGGACAAACGCCCCGGGGAGCGCAGGGTCTCCTGCAGCATCATGGCCTGAAAATTAAAGCCATAAATTGCCAGTGCAAGTGCTCGCCCTCATCCAGGGAAGAGTGGGCTCAGCCAGGGATGCTGCTGCCAGCACAGGCCCAGGGATAGCAGGGGCTGTGGGAGTAGCATGGAGCATCCTTCCTGTCCTTCCTGGTCCTAAGCATCCTTCCTGCTGCCAAGCATCCTCCTTGGTACCAAGCATCCTTCCTGATGGATCTTTTCCCGTGCTGAGCATCGTTACCGGTGCTGAGCATCTTTCCTGGTGCCGTTTTGATCCCAAACTGCTTTCACGGAGCAGCAGCAGATTCCCAGAGCCCCAATGCAGCTCCTGTGAGCTCCTCGGGTGCCGAATTGTTCGCCTGACTGACAGCTGAGCAGCACAGACAGGTCTATTATTGCTATGGGGCCCGGGCCCCGCGGGCCTGCAATTTAGGTCTGCGCTATTAACCTTGCCTTGTTCTCCACTTTGTAACCGCTTTAGTGCCTTTAAAAGTGTACAGTTAAAATCAGGGTTAATTAGGGGCCTGGCAGCTGGGCTTAACTGGCGCCCATTGTGTCCCAGTGGAGCCAGGCTGAGGTAATTGGGGACTGTTGTGGGTTTGTGCTGGTGGACTCCTGCGAGCACAAGCCCTGTATGGTCGGTCTCTGGTGGGCTTTGGGCTCTTCTGCCCTAAGGATGGCTTTGGTTTGCTCCCCTCCCCTCCTTTCTCCCCATCTTTCCTTCTTTCCCAGCGCTTGAGGGCTGTGGCTACAGCTGGACACGGCACAGGAGTGTCTGGGGGATGCAGAGGATGCAGGGGATATGGGGAATGCGAGGGAAATGGGATGCAGAGATATCAGCGATGCTGGGGAAACAAGGGATACGGGACATGCTGGGGATGCGAGGGATAAGGGTGATAGGAGGGATACGGGGGATGCACGGATACAAGGGACACAGGCAGTGCATGCACATGCCAGGAGAGGCTTTTGGGGGGGGTTCTAAGGGCACCCCCATCGCTGTTGGACATTTTGCTGCTCGGGCCATGGCGAGGCCAGAACTCCCTGACCCATAAAGAGGGATTTATTCCGGCTCGCGGCACCGGTGGGGTCTGGGATTTACATCTGTGTCTGGAGCCGGGTTTGGTGGCCAATTTGCTAAAGTAAAAAGTTGTTTAGCTGGAGGCGTAATCTTATAAGCCTGTGCTGCCATTATAATGGCTTCTCGTTTCTGCCTGGCTTTCCAATAACGCTGGGAGCAGGAGCTCGGAGTAATATAAAAAGCCATCGGATTATTACTGCGGGCAATGCGTTTTCCATTTACAGTAATAAAATACTGAAGAAACAAAACAATTCAAAATTCCAATAAAATTCAAACCAAATCTTTGGCTGCTGAGCAGATTCAATTATTTAGCTGTTATTGAGTGCAGGCTGGGAAAATAGAGCAGGTCAGGGAGGGAGGGAATGCTCGGAGCGAGGAGTGTGCTGGCCGCATCCCGTGGGAACGCCGGTGAGGGAGGGAGCCAGGGAAACATCACTGTGGATGGGGGCCTGTCCCTGTGCCCGGTGCCTGCATTTAGGGATGAGATCCCGGTGTGATGGCTCCGATGGTCCAAGTGGAAGAGGCGTCTGGTGAGTGCTGGCAGTGGCTGGTTGGTTGGTTGGTTGGGGAGAGTTTGCCTCACAGTGATTGCATCCCATGGGAAAGCAGTAATTACTGTGGAGATGGGGAGCGCCGGAGCCGCCGGAGCACACGGCACACTGCTCCCTGGTCGGTGCATCACCCTCCATGTGGCAGCACACCGAGCTGGAGGCATCTCACAGCCAGCCCAGCTGGCACAGAGAGGTGACAAAGGCAGCTCCTGGCTCTGCCATCGGCTGGATCACTGTTGGATGCGGCAGTCCTTGGGCACACACCAGCACTGGGGCTCACGAGTGGGATACCCTTGGCCAGGCTTGGCTCATTGCTGCAAGCAGCTCTGCGGTGCCACTGCATACTGCATGGGGCTGTCCCAAAAGCATCACTGCTGTCTCAGTGCTTGGGGATGGCTTTTTGGCCACGGTGGCCACGGGCGATGCTGCCTCCCTCCTCTCTCCATCAGTGTCCCCTTTCCTTTTAATATTTTCCCTTGGAAAGCAGCGTTTCCACGGAATGGGCTCATTAGGGATTCTGCAAGTGTCACCAGCTAATTAGTGTCATGTTAATTGAGTATTCACGATGCTGCCACCTCCAAGGACAGCGGTGCCGGCATGAAGGGGAATGCAGATGTGCGTGGCTCCGTGCGCTGTGCCCATGCCTGGTGCATGCTCGTGTGGGCCCCATGCAGCTCTGCAAGGCCCCCCGGGCTCCGGAGCTTCCCGGAGGTTGGATGGTCCATGGTCGGATGGTGCAGCCCGGGATGCCGTGTGCCTGCACGTGTCACGCCATAGGGAGCTGCGGTGCCTCCTGTCTCCCGGCAGCTACATTAACTCCTGCTCAGAGTCCCTGGTTTTAATTGGCTTAATACACTCGTTAATAGCAATGTCTATTTAAGACACCTGTAAAAAGCCCATAACATTTGCTTAATGGGGGGAATGGCTGGTGAACGCTCCACCGTGCTGCCTCTGCAATTACTGCTGCACCACTCGGGTGGAGAGGATGGAGAGAGGCCTCGCTCCTGCATCCCCACACAGCACGCTGGCATGGAATGTCCCCCTGAATCCCGGTTCTAATGCTGTTCTAATGCATGTGTGCAGGCAGCATCCCTTGGATGTAGGATTGAGGCAGGCCACTGTAATGGCTTGGTTAGGTGTGCTGAATGCACCTGATGGTGCAGCTATTCCATGGTGACTTTGCCACCATGGAAGCACATGGTGGCATCAGGAATCGCTGGTGTCGGTGGCATCCGGAGCTAAGTGCTCCTCTGCAGGGATGCTGAGTACCTGCGGTCCCTTTCCCTCGGTACCGTGGGGATGTGCTGCTTGAGAGCATCCAAGATTGACCTGCAGCAGGGGAAGGGCTCCTCATTATGGGGGTCACAGCCCCAAACTCCCCAGTTTTGACCATCTCTTCCTTGCAAATCGTGTCTCTGAGGCACACACGGGGTTTGGCATTCCCGGGATGCTGCAGATGTCCCTTAGGAGGGCTGAGGAGCAGACATCATCCCCTATGCGCTGGCATGTGTGTGCGTGTGCCTCTGTATATGTGTGTGTGTGTGTGTGTGGAGGTTTTAAACACCTAATTTATTCCATCTATTAGATAGATTTTGTAGATTTAATCATTTTCACAGTTGGTGGCTCATTGGATACTCAAGATAAACTCCAAATGAAAGTATAATGGGTACGACAAATGAGTTTTCACACCAGAATGGCAGAAACTTGCTCGGGAAAGAGTTTGAAAGGGACAAAACTATATACATATATCCATTTTTTCCCCGCAGTGCCTTTTGCTGACTCCAGTAGGTTACCACAGTTAATTTCACCAGTTTTGTTCATCTGTAAAATTGCATAAAAGTGACATTTTTGTGCTCATTATAGGAACTGCTGATTTATGGCTGGTAAATGCAATGCTCTTCCATTTTTGGTGAGGTTCTTGTAGCAGCGCAAAGCACCCATGAAATTGCTTGTATAATGTAGTTTAAATCCAATCTCGGAGAAAGATTCCCCCGTTGGGTAAAGTGACATTTCCATTCTCCACACCGAGTTTATTTTAGGCCACTTACAAGTGGCTCCGTCGGCGGGAGGGGGCAGGTTGGTGCCGTGACCTGGTTTCTGCTGGCAGCGGGTGATGGGGTGCCAGGTCCCCACTTCCCAAAGGCACCGGATTCACCCTCTGCTTCGCTCCCGCAGGCGAGACGGCGGCACCGATGCATTCCCCGCGCTACCCCAGCCCCGCCGAGCTGGATGCCTACGCACAGAAGGTGGCCAACAGCCCGCTGACCATCAAGATCTTCCCCACCAACATCAGGGTCCCCCAGCACAAGCACCTTAACCGGACGGTCAATGGCTACGACACCACGGGGCAGCGGTACAGCCCCTACCCCCTGCACGCCGGCGGCTACCAGGGTCTCCTGGCCATCGTCAAAGCCTCCGGCAAAAGCGTGGTGAAGAACTCGGAGGGGAAGCGGACTAAGCTCTCGCCCGCCCAGGTCGGCGTCGCTCCCTACCCCGCGTCAAGCACTTTAGCTCAAGGTCCCTCCTGCGCCGGGCAGCTGAGCTACCACGGTGGCCAGAAGCAGCTGGAGGGTCCCGTGCCCCCCAACGTGACGGTGGCAGCCTCCGTGCTGCCGCTGGCGGGCAGGAGCCTGGCGCTGCCGCCGTCCAACCTGCCCTCCATCCAGAGCATCATCTACCAGATCAATCAGCAGTGCCAGGCGCAGGGTGCGCAGCCGGGCTGCCCGGCCGTGGTGGCCGCCAACCCCAGCCCGGCCAAGCACGGCGCCTTCACCGGTGCCTACGCCGGCACCGTGCTGCCCGAGTGCCGCAAGGGCGCTGAGCTGGCGCTGGGCTCCAACCCGACCACGGCCCTGGCACCCAAGGGGGGGGTGTACCCCGAGGGCATGGACTACCTGGTGTGGCAGCAGAAGCAGCAGCAGCAGCACCTGCGGATGTACAGCGGGGGCAGCGGGGGGGCCCTCAGCAAGTCCCCCGAGACGTGCGCGGGTGCATCGCGTCCCTACGCGCTGAGCGGCGCGGCCGAGAAGGTGAGCTCGTCCCCATTGAACTGCATGCACGGCAACTTCTCGGTGGGGCAATACTTCGCCCCCCCTTGGAACAGCATCTTGGTGACCCCCAACAGCGACTGTTACAACCCGCCGGAGCTGGGGGCCGGGCCCCGCGAGCTGGGGGTGCCCCCGTGCGAGGGGCTGCCCAGCAAGACCCTCTGCAATACCTCCATCCTCAGCAGCAGCCTCCAGTCCCTGGAGTATCTCATCAACGACATCCACCCGCCCTGCATCAAGGAGCAGATGCTGGGCAAGGGCTACGAGACCGTGTCTGTGCCAAGGCTCTTGGACCACCAGCACGCCCACATCCGCCTGCCCGTCTATAGATAAGGAACCGATGCTGCTTTTCCCAAACCCAGGGCGAGGATCCCGGCGCGAGCCGCGCTCCCCTCCGGCACCGCGTGGGGCCCGGACCGCGGCAGCGATGGTGGCAGGGGGACGGGGAGGGGGACACACGGGGTCGGCTGCCGAAAGGGCTCCCGGGACACTGGCATTTCCCCGGGGTCCCCAGACTGGATTCACCCGCATCCCGCCGGGAGGACCAAGGACCGCTTGTCTATCTCTATAGCTCAGAAATCATTTTATCTCCACGAATGTGAACAGGGAATCGCTACGAGTTGCTGCTATCCAGGGAGAGGAGGCGCCGACCCTGCGGGCTCCCGGCTGGGTCCGTGCGGGGCAGAGCCCCTGTGCCGGGCTCACCGCAGCCGGTCCCAGCCCGGTGCCCGCAGGGAGCTGACGCCTGACCTGTAGCTGAAGTCCGTAACTTGCACTGCTTTGATTAAAGCTAATAACTGGGGACAGTCTGGAGGCTATTTAAGAGAAAACCACTTGAAACTTGAACAGATTGCTTTGTTTTCTAAGTTCTGTTATTTTTTGTAGTGACTAGGCTGTACATCTACGTGTTGGCTGCTACAGAGTCTCCTCACACCCCTCTTCCTCCTCATCCTCCTCCTCGCCTGGCCCCGCATTGGCCACTGGCTCCTATTCCCATTCAACCAGGGGGTTCAGTACGCAGAGGGACCCCCCCCCCAGCCCCTTTCCCACCCCAGGTCTCACACTTCCAGCCTGTTCCATCTCCCCCTTTACTGTCAGTTCTACCTTGGTGCTGGGTTAGAGGTGGCCGCGGTACCGGGGGCACTCACATACCTCCTCCTTTTCTCTTTTCAGTTCCGAAACGCTCATTAGGGTCCGTTATTCATGATGTGTAATTACATCTTTAATCGAGTTATTCATTTAAAAACAGCTCCACACCACAGAATACAAAGGGTTTTTGATGTCTAATGGATAAAGAAGGAAAAATACCCCGATGAAGCCCAAGGTGATTGTGCTCGGAAGAGAGGTACTGTATCCCTGAAAGGCCTGTTCAAGCACTAAGTGCATTTACAAATCTCTGAGAATGTTTTTTCTTTTATACTAAAATTGACCATTATATTCTACTGTGAGAAGTGCTGCTGCACTTATATTGTTTTAAAACAAATGAAGAAAAGATAAAAAAAAAAGAAAGAAACACAAAACCCACAAGCCGTGTGTCCGGATGGTGTTTTTCCCAAAGTAAAGCCAGGATATCGCTGCATGTGTGTGCTCTGGAGTCTCTTTGCTTTGCTGTGGCCTCCCCCCAAGAAGCAGGACCCCCCCCCCCCTTTAACCCACAGACTTTTAGGGCACCTATAAATAACCCACTAACGATGCTGAGCCATTAATCCGGCCCCAGCGCCAACCTCCACCTCGCACCCAAAGGGCAGCCATGCACGTGGGACAAATCCCCAGGGATTAGGGCCTCGACCCCATGTGCACCCATGGGATGCTCACCCCTCACAGCACCAAGGCCCAGGTGATGGGCACCGAGGCTCCAGTACCGCACCCTAATCCCGGTACCCGCAGCCACCACCGGTGCAGTGATGGCATCTCCCCTCCCACCCATCCACTGCCATTTCCCAGTGCCAGGACACGAAGGGGGTCTCCGGTTGGGATCTGCTCCCTCCTAACCCATCCCACTCCCCTGCTCTGCTCTGCCCTGCCCCGCCAGCAGCTTCCCAGCCCCAACAATGAGCCGGTTGCATTAGGATAATAGTATTAAATCCCAAATAGCTCTGGGCGGAGGACGCGGCTCCGTGTCTGGCAGCGGTGACGTATCGCATTGCCATTATCCCAGTGGGAAGAGGGCTGAGGGCAGTGGGGGCTCTGCTGCCTGCTCATAGCCCTGCCTGCAGCTGCCTGCAACCCCAGCACAGGATTCCTTCATTTCCCACTTACCCTGCAGAATTAGGATCATTTTTAAACCAGTTCCTGCCCACACTTGCCCGTGGCCATCACTTGCTGTGGGGCTGGTCCCAGTAGAACCCCACACGAGGGATGCAGGCCGTGCTGCCCGCTCCTGCCCTCTGGATGGGGATACCCAAACCCCAGCATGGCCAGGGGCTGGGAGCCTCTAACAGGATGCAGAGGCAGGTTTGCTGGGAACAAAACTCCAGATATTCTGATTTTTGGCTCCTGTGCTGCTCCCTCCAGCCCTGCTGAGCACAGGGATGGGGATGAGGACACAGCATCCCCTGGAGCTGCCCCGTGGCTGCGGAATGTGGCTCCATTTGTCTTCTTCGCCCTGTTGCCATAAGCGCGGTTGTGCCAATATTTATGGGCTGCCGGGAGGGGACGGCTCCATCACCAGCAGTGAGCGGCGTGACAGCACCCGGGAACAAAGAGAAATTGGGACAAAAGGGGAATTTCACAGGGGTTGATGTTGCTGAGGGGGTGGGAGACGCTCCCTGCCTGCACGGACACATTAGACTGGCTGAGGACACTTGGATCTTTGTCATTAGATGCCACATCAAAGGGAACAGCAGTGCAGGGCACCGAGTGGTGGTGCTGGCTCCAGGCTCCCCATGGGGCTGCCCCCTGCTTCGGGGGGTACCAAAGGGGGGAACCAAACAGAAGTGCAAGGAGCCTCACCGGGAGCCCCAGGAGAAACTTTGCTCTGCTACGGGTGCCCCTCGGAGCGGGGATTCATTAGCGCTGCCTCCATCACGCTTCCCACATCACCATAAATCAGGGCTGGAGGGTGGTGCGATCCCTCCTGCAGGTCCCCAAGTCATGGCATTCCATTAGGAGGGGTGCGGGGGGGTTACTATTGAGCAGGTTAATTCTCCCCTCCAAGAGCTCCCTCTTGGAGGAGGGTTTCGCTGGGCACAGGAACGCTGCACGTGTGCAATGCACAATAAATGGGTGCCTTCTTGGTCTGCTTCCATCCAGGACTGCCACAGGTGAGTCCTTGGGACCTGAAATGGATGGAGAGGGATGCATGCGGATGCGTTCTAGCACCCAGAGCAAAGCCACCACCACCTGTAACCCCCAGATGCCATTTCTGATGGCAAATGATGCCCTTTTCAAAGATTTCTGATCAAAATGATGCCATTTCTGGTCTGCAAACACCTTCCTATTAAATAACACTGATTTCCAAGGCAGGTGAGGAGGAGGTGGGTGTTAAACGGAGTGGCCGCCTTTGCTGGTTGAGTGCAAGGAGCAGAGCCAGGAGGTATGAACTGCGCGGCTGCAGGAGCGCTTGAACCAGCGCATCCCTCACCGTGATTGATTCCAGCTTCACAAATTGAGCTTCGGATTCATCTGAAAATGAATTTGCTTCCGCGCTCCACACTCCCGGGGTCAGGAGCTCTGCTCTTCCCTGTGCTGAGCTTGTCAGGGCTGGCGGGGAGGGGCGGGAGGGGGCAGTGCCCCAGCATCACCAGGACCCCCAGCCCCATGGGGGCCCTTGCGTCCTAAATCACAGAATCCCATAATGGTTTGGGTTGGAAGGGACCTTAGAGCTCCTCCAGCTCCAACCCCTGCCACGGGCAGGGACCCCTTCCACTGGAGCAGCTTGCTCCAAGCCCCTGTGTCCAACCTGGCCTTGAGCACTGCCAGGGATGGGGCAGCCACAGCTTCTCTGGGCACCCTGGGCCAGCGCCTCAGCACCCTCACAGGGAAGAGCTTCTGCCTAAGAGCTCATCTCAGTCTCCCCTCTGGCAGGTTCAAGCCATTCCCCTTGGCCTGTCCCTACAGGCCCTTGTCCCAAGCCCCTCTCCAGGTTTCCTGCAGCCCCTTTAGGCACTGGAGCTGCTTTCAGGTCTCCCCTTCAGGAGCCTTCTCTTCTCCAGGCTGCCGCAGCCCAGCTCTCTCAGCCTGGCTCCAGGGCAGAGCTGCTCCTATGAAGACACAGGTGTGATAACGCAGGGCTTTGCAGGGGGTAAAACTGCCAAACACAAGCCCTGCAGCACCAAAGGTTGCTGCAGTGTCCCCCTCCCCACTGAGGGGTCCAGACTGATGGCACAGGGCACTGGGCTTGGCCACATCCATTCTTTCTGCATCCCAATGGCTTTAAACCCCGCTCCCATGCAGCTCCTTGACACTGAGACGCTGGAATTTGCACAGGAGGGGGGAAAATCGGTTCATTTCCAAATACATTGGAAAAATCCCATCTCCAGCACCATAGCCTGGGGCAGCCACTGTGCAGAGCCCCATTGGGGCTCCCTGTGTCACCCTACACTGCCCGCCCAGGGCTGGTCATCACAAACCCACTGGGGATGGGTAGAAGCAAGTTTCTCATCTCCAAACGCGAGCCGGGGTGAAGGTGGAGCCGCTCAGCTCCTCATTCAATCACACAGCGAGAGCTGGAACCTCAGCCTCTCATAAGTAGTGATAATGAAATTTCCTCATTCCCTCCCCCTGGGGAAGTACTTAAACCACAATATGAGAGATAGATGTAAATCACATTTAAACGGAGACAGTGCAGTTAGAGCTAACGGCGAGTAATCAAGTCTGAAGATGAAGTGTCCCCTTTGCTGCTGCATTATTTGCTTAGTGAGCTGGGCGGCCTCCAGGGCCCTGCCCAAGGTCTCTGCCACCATGCACTGTGCCATTGTGACCCTGGTGCCCACTCAAACCTGTCCCTCAGACCTACCCCATGTGCCAGTGCAAAAGGAAACTGATGTGGCAGCTGGTTGTGAAGGAGGTGAGCAGAAAGGGAGCACTGCAGTTAGAGGTGAGATGGGATGGGAGTTGAATAAGATGAGATGGGGTAGGTTGGGATGGGATAGGATGAGATGGGGTATGGTGGAATAAGATGCAGTAGGGTGGGATAGGATGGGGTGAGATGTGGTGCATCCCACCACGGTCTCACTGCCCGCCAGGAGCTCATCTGAACCCGATGAGCATCCCCCAGATCCCAGACTCCATCCCCACCCCCTGCCCATCAGCAGGAGCATCACCCTGCAGACCCGCACCCCATGGGCTGCTCCCCACCCGAGAACGGGGCGAGGAGGTAGGAGGACACCGGCAGGGTGCCCAGCTCACAGCAGACCCTCGGTTTGCCCCCGGTCCTGCGCCCCCCAGCTCAGAGCTGCCCGGCCCCACAGCCTGCCCGGCGGGGTGGGCATTGCGCGGTGTGTGCTGCCCTCCAGTGGAACAAGCCCGGCAGTGCACCGCAGCATCGCACTGTCACCGGGCACCGCAGCTGTGTATGGCAGCCCTGCACCAAAGCCCTGCACCATAGCCATGTTCCACAGCTGTGTACCGCAGCCATGCACCATTCCCGTGTCCCACAGCCATTCCACACACACCTCCAGCTGAATGCGGTGCTGTCAGGGCCAGGATCTCCCATCTCCTGGGCAGAGCAGCCAAGCTGGGATGGCAACACCGGGTGCAGCAGCCAGCCATGACCCCCCTGGTGCTCAGTGCAGCCCTGCCTGCGGTGCCATCACAGTGCCCGGCCAGGCTGGCAGGAGGCTCCGGGGCTGCGGGCAGAGGAGTGGGAGCTCCGTGTGTTGGGTGGCTTCACGGCACATGATGGGGAGCAGCAGGCTCCTGCCCGCAGCGGGTCCCTCGGGGCCGGGAGGAGCAGCGGGGGCAGCTCAGTCTTTATTACTAATAAATAATCGTATAAACCTTGTGCAAAAACCTGTGGCAAAAACCATCGGGGGCGGAGGGGCCCCTGCCCGCAGCAGCGGTTTCCAGCATGGCACAGCCAACGGCCCCGGGGTGGCCAAGCGCAGCGGTGGCACTGGAGCTCGTCTGCGTGAGCCGGAGATCCCCCAGCATCGCCGGGGCAGGGCCAGGACCCCCCCATCCGGGCTGGGCACCAGCACAAATCCCTGAGGAGCAGACAAGCACCATCCAGCCCGGTCCACGGTGCTAGAGAGGGGAGCCCGAGGCCTGGCCGTGCCGCCGCTCCCGTGCCTCCGCTGTCCCCATTGTCCCCAGTGGCACCACCACCTCCTCGGGCTGGCAGCTCTTGTTGAGCTCCACCACGCGCGGCACCACCGTGGACCAGCGATCTGCGAAGGAGATGTGGGATGTGGCGGCAGAGCCGGGAGCCTGGGAATGCTCCCCACGCCATGGTCAGCCCCACAGCACCCGGTCCCCAGAGCAAACGGGGGCCTGGGGCTCGTAAGAGGCTGGAAGCAGCATCCCAAAGGATGCTCCCAGCGTGCGCTCACCTCTCCGCAGCCGGCCCACGGTGTGGGAGAAGCCGTAGTACTGGTACGTGTCGCTCTTGCCTGGATCCTCGCTAATGATGCCCAGGTTCTGGTTCCAGTGGGACCAGTTCACCTCGTCCACCCTGTGGGAAGGTCAGAGCCAGAGGGGCTGCAAACCCTGCATCCCTGAACCATCCCACCTCCAGCCTGGGTCCAGGTTAGCACCAACTGCCCAGCAAAGAGAGACACATCCCCAGCACCCCAAAATGCTTCTGGTTGCAGTGGCAGAAGCTTGTTTGCTCCTGGTCCCCAGCTCCTGCCTTTACCTGAAGCACCAGCGGCGGTCGGGTGTCCCATCAGTGCACTTCCCCACCGTGACCATCTCTCCCGAGCGGAAGGCTTTCCGCAGGAACACCGGGAAGGAGCGCTCGATGTCCAGGATGGTGGTAGCCCACTGCCAGCAACACCAGGGACCCCTCAGCCACATGAGGATGGATGCATTGGGGTCCCTTGCCCAGGCAGTGCTGCTCTGATGGAGCCTGGGGGGCCGCAGTGGTGCAGCCCCCCTTGCCCAGCAGCTCTGAGGTGGTACCTGCAGCTTCCAGATGTGCTTGCTCTCCTTGGAGACTTGGCCCACGGTCTCCCCCATGAGGGCGATGAGCATGTTGAGGAGGAGCACGAAGGTGAGGATGATGTAGGTGACGAGGAGGATGATGAAGACGCCGGGGTACTTGGCGCTCTCAAGCATCTCCAGGTCACCCATGCCGATGGTGAGCTTGAAGAGGTCGAGCAGGAAGGTGCTGAAGGTTTGGCTGTCGCGGCACGAGGGGTAGGTGGGCACCGTGCAGTTGGCCTGGTCCTCACTGCAGGACTCGCTGCTGGGACATGGGTTGAGGAGGGACACCAGGGCTGGGGGGAAGTGATAGGGATGGCGAGTCCATGGGGGCAGCAGTAAGGACAGGGTCCACAATGAGACCCCGCACTGGCTGAGCCTCTCTCCATCACAGGAGGAGGCACAGCCTGAGCCCGCAGGCAGGTAGGATGGAGGAGGGGCTCCACAGACCCCTGCCTGGTCAAGCTGTGCTGTGCCAAAGGGCTCGTGCTTACCCCAAGCCCCAGCTCACCACAGGCACCTACCTGATGCGTATCCGATCATGAAGAGCAAGTAGACCAGGAGGAAGCGGAAAAGGTCTTTGAAGAGGATCTGCAAGGGATGGAGAGAGGGGTGAGATGTGTGGCACCGTGGCACCATTGACAGCCCATGCAGCATGGATGGCCAGGCTGAGAGCCACAAGAAACCCCTAAGAAAGCAAGGAGAAGCCTCCCTTTGATCCATAGGGAGAAGACCCCTGATCCCACCAGACCTTCTGAATCATGATGCTGTAGGTCCCTGTCAGCTTGAGCCCTCGGGTGAAGTACAGTGCATTCATCCAGCCCAGCACCAGCGCGAAGACCATGACAGCCAGGTATGCCTCGATGCCCCCCAGGTACAGCCCCGCTGTGACAATCACCAGCACCGAGTAGATGAAGCTGGAGGAGAAGCAGGATCAGACCCCGCACCGAGAGCTACTGCCCCTTGCAAGCCCAGGGATACCCCACGTACTAGAGCAGCTGGAAGGAGCCATCTATGAAGAAGGAGTTCACCCCTGGGCACTTCTTCATGAAGAGATCTTTGACCTGGGGAGAGAGGGAGAGGTTGGAGGGGCTGCGGGGAGCAAACCCCTGCTTGGCAGGGCCCTGGTGTCCAGGGGGGCATCACAGTGGGGGCTGATGCCTTGGGACATGGGGCTGTCGCCCTCAAGTTGCTCCTTGCATGGAGACCACAAGGGCTCGGCCATCACGGCACTGACGTTAGTGAAGAAGAAGAGGATGCCGGTGAGGAGGGTGATGATCTCCCCGGCCAGGCGCAGGTAGTCCACGGTGCTGGTGTACGGGTAGGGGGGCTGTGGGGAAAGCACAGAGCAGAGCTGCTTCACCGTAACAGCGCAGGATGCTGGGGACAGAGACCCAGCAAACCCCCCTGCCAGGAGGTGCCGGCCCATGGGGCTGAGCCCCGGTGCTGTGGCACTCACGGGGCCTTCCATGGGGCGGTAGTAGGCGACAAGGGTGAAGATGACCATGGCGCAGAGGTAGGAGACCACGCTGATGTAGAAGGAGACAGCCCCGAACTTGCGCCACTTGTCACGCAGCAGCTCATTGATGGGCTCCACGGCCAGCATCTCGTGGCGGTTCTGGGGGCACAGGGATGCTGTCAGCAAGGACATGGCCCCATGGTCTCCCCGGTCCTCCCCCCGGCTCCTGCACACCTCGATCTTGCTGTTGTAGACGAGGATCTCCAGCACGGACACCTCCTCCCCACACGTGTCCAATGAGGAGAGGTCGTACAGGGAGGAGTAGACGGGGCCGTACGCCCAGTCCTTGAACTTCCGCGAGAGGTGCCGCGCGTCCTCGTCCGTGATCTCCCGACGGATGATGTGCTGGAAGATCTGATGGAGGGAGGAACGCTCAGCACGATGCAGAGTCCTGCATCTGGGCAGGAACAACCCCAGGTTCCAATATAGGTTGGGGAACGACCTGTTAGAGAGCAGTGTAGGGGAGAGGGACCTGGGGGTCCTAGTGGACAGCAGGATGACCATGAGCCAACACTGTGCCCTTGTGGCCAAGAAGGCCAATGGCATCCTGGGGTGTATTAGAAGGGGGGTGGTCAGTAGGTCGAGAGAGGTCCTCCTTCCCCTCTACTCTGCCCTGGTGAGACCGCATCTGGAATATTGTGTCCAGTTCTGGGCCCCTCAGTTCAAGAAGGACAGGGACCTGCTGGAGAGAGTCCAGTGCAGGGCAACAAAGGTGATGAAGGGAGTGGAGCATCTCCCTTATGAGGAAAGGCTGAGGGAGCTGGGTCTCTATAGTTTGGAGAAGAGGAGACTGCGGGGGGACCTTATTAGTGTATATAAATATATAAAGGGGGAGTGTCATGAGGATGGAGCCAGGCTCTTCTCAATGGCAAACAATGATAGGACAAGGGGTAATGGGTACAAACTGGAACACAAGAGGTTCCACTTAAACTTGAGAAGAAACTTCTTCTCAGTGAGGGTGACAGAACACTGGAACAGGCTGCCCAAGGGGGTTGTGGAGTCTCCTTCTCTGGAGACATTCAAAACCTGCCTGGACACATTCCTATGTAACCTTATCTAGGTGTTCCTGCTCTGGCAGGGGGATTGGACTAGATGATCTTTTGAGGTCCCTTCCAATCTCTAACATACTGTGATACTGTGATACTGTGATACCTGTGCCTGGTCCCTGCTGCTCGAGGCACCGAGCTTGTCCTCCCATCCCAACCCAGGCACATCCCCTGCCACCGCTGAGCATCCCAAACCACCCCCGTGTGTCCAGGGTGCTCCTGGGATGCTCCTGGGTGCATGGCCACCATCACAGCAGGCAGCCCATGAGGATGCTCCAATTCTGGCATTTTTAGTAAACCCCCTGCCCACACCACCAGAGCACAAGGACAAGACAGGGGGAAGGATGGGATGTGCCAAGGGCCTGGGGTTGATTAGGGAAGGGATGCAACAGAGTAGGGGGTTAATTAGGGTTAACAGGCTGCACATCCAGGTTTCCAACAGCACCTGCAGAGAGAAGCCGTGCTGCTCGCTTCCAGCACTGAGTGCGACAGGGCTCAGCTAAGAGAGAGGCTGTCACCGTACCCCGATCTTGCCGGTCTTCGCCGCCATCATGAGCGGGGAGAGGCCGTCGTTGTTGAGCAGCGTCTCCAGGTTGGTGTCGGGGAAGAGCTTGGCGCACTTGACGAGGAGCAGGTCGTACATCTTGGTGACGAACTTGGTGTTCTCGCGCGTGTTGTCGGCGATGGCCACCAGCGCGTGCAGCACCGTGTTCCCGCGGGAGTCCTGGCGCCGCAGGTCCGCCTGCTTGTGCCCGTTCTCCGTAAGGTAGTGCACGATGTGGGGCTGGTTGGTGCAGGCGGCCAGCGACAGCGGCAGCTCTCCTGCAGGGATACCGCCGTTGGTGTCACCGTCCCCTCACCACTCCTGGGGATGCACCAGCTCCTTCCCCACTCACCAAAGTAGAAGTAGCCGCCCTCGTCTTTGGGCTGGAAGAAGCGGCCGCGGGCCTGGGCATGCACATCCGCTCCCTTCTCCACCAGCAGCTCCACGTAGTGCTTGCAGCGGCGCTCGATGGCGATGTGCAGGGCTGTCTGACCTGCGCCATGGGCAACCATCACCACCGTCTTGCCCCATGACTCCCCCCAGGGTACCCAGCCTTCCAGGGGTATCTGCCGCTCCAGCCCCCTAAAGCCTCCCATCACCTCAGGGTCCTCACTGCTCTGGTAGCTAAGGCAATCCAGGGCTCTCCATCCTCACCAGGTTACTCGCTGCTCTGGTCCCCAACCTCTCCAGCATCCTTTATCCTCCATCCCCCTATGCTCCAGTCCCCAAACTGCCCCCAGTGTCCTCGTGCCCAGGCAGGGCCACAGCAGCCCCATGCCCCCCTACCTCGGTAGTAGACGTCCCTGAAGGGTGAGTTGATGAACTCTCGCATGTTGCCCGTCTTCTCGGCGATGTCGAGGAGCAGCGGGATGGTGTCGTTCCTGCCACCGCTCAGGTTGAGCAGCGCCTTGGGCAGGCAGGTCTTCCCCGTGGAGGGCTCTGCGAGCAGAGGCTGCTGAGACCCCAGCACATGGGGGTGCCCAGACCAGCACCCCTGGCCGAATCCTAGGGGATCACCACCCACCATGGGGGGCCCAGGTCTTCACCTCGAAACTCCTCATCCGTGAGGCGCTTCTTGTGTGTGAGGAGGAAGGGGAGGAGCCCGTCCAGGCCGGCCGGGGACCCCCGGGAGACGATGTCGAAGAGGATGGGTCTGTTGAACACCTTGAGGACGGGAGGCGGGTTGGGAGCCGGCCCCTTCACACCTGGCGCTTGCTTCCTGTGGGAGAATGGGGATCGGAGCCACTGCCTCAGTTTCCTACTTGTGCAAAGAGCCTGAGGATGCTCAGCGGTGGGGAAGGGTGCAGGCACCACAGGGTGACCTCCCCACCCACTGCAGCCCAGTGCTCCCAGCATCACCCATGGGGACTGGTGGGGACTTCGCCAGCTCCTGCCTGGAGCTGCATTTTGGGCCCCAACCGTGACCGGACACGGGTTTGGCCGCGCTCCAGTGCCACGGGCAAAGCCAGACCGGTTGGAGCAGTTGGCAGCAGCGGGACAGGCTGGGGACAGCCGGCGATCACCGGGAACGGGGGCAGGACGGACGGAGGCCGCGCCAGCGGGGACCTCGGGCATCCCGGCCCCCTCCATCCACCTCCACCCCTGCCGCTGCCCCATCCCGGCTGCCCCCGCCCCAGGTGCCCGGCACAGAGGGGTCATTGTGCGCCCGGCCGCGGGCGGCCCCCCCCGGCTCCGGTTTCCTGGCGTGGGGAGGGCGGAGGCTCTCCTGAAAAGCCCTTTCATGCCCGGAGCCAGACGCCCGCTCCGGCCGGGAGCGGCGGCGCGCACAGAGCCTCTTTCACGGGGCCGGTGAGGGGGAAGCGGAGCCAACGTTACCGGCACGCAGCACCGCCACCGGGACCGGCCGGGAGCTGCTCCCTGCCCACAGCACCCCTCAAAGAGCCGCGGGGGGACCTGTTCCCATCCCCAGCCGATGGGCATCCCCGTACCCCCTATGTATCGTACCCCCATGGGCATCCCCGTATCCCCCATGTATTGTACCCCCCATGGGCATCCCCGTATCCCCTGTGCTGTCCTCCCAGCCCCATCCCCGCCCGCCGGCACGGGGGCGCACCAGCATCCCCGTACTCACTCCACGACCCTCCTGCGCCAGCGCTTGTTCTCGCTGGGGTGGTGTCGGTAGGTGCCGTAGTCGAACAGGGAGTCCATGGGGGCTTTCTTGGGCGCTGGGACCACGGAAGACTCGTAGATGGTGGCCTCCAGCAGCTCCATGGGCTTCGGGGCGCCCTTACGGAAGGCCCCGTGGAATTTCATGCGGAGGTTCTGCTTCCCATCCCCGGCGCCCGGGGGACCCCGCGCTGCCTCCGGGGGGGACGGGGTGTCCTCGCTCTCGAATAGGTTGGCCAGGGAGGAGAGTGGGAAAGAATCGTTCTGGAGGGACCCATCATCCCCTGGGCCCTCCCCGGCATCACCAGCGGTGCGCAGTGGGTCCTCGGTGTCTGCCATGCTGCGGGGATGGATGTGACCCGCACGAGAGCAGGAGACCTGGCAGAGGAAAACACAGCATCACCCCCAAATCCTCTGTACCGCCCATCCCCTCCCTGCGCTGCCCGGTCCCACACCGACCCTGCGGCAGTTGGGGTGTCCCTACTGCTCCCCTCGGCACCCCCCGGCCGTGGGGACCCCTCGTTGGCCGCGGTGCTGCCGGCTTCAAAGCGCAGCCGGAATGGGCAAAGACGAGCCCGGCCTCGCTGCCTCTCCCCGCTGCGGTCGGCTTGGGTGCAGCCCAGGACAGGGCACAGAGCAGACCCTGTGCGCTCCCGTGTGCCGCCCAGGGAAAGAAAACATTCCTGGGATACACCCCGCGCCTTGGGAAGCGCCCAGAGGCAGCGGGAAGCTGCCACCGCAGCAGGGATGGAGCTGGTCCATGAGTACTGGAGGAGCCTGGATCTGGGTGCTGGGCATGGGAAGGGGACAGACACGGCCCGGGCGGGTCAGAGCCCGCTGGAGCGCGGGAGCAGCGGTTAGGGCAAGCAATTATGGGTTTGGGTTGCCCAGAGAGGAGCGGGGCTGCAGCAGATGCGCGCTCCCAGTGCAAACGGCAAAGCTGCACCAGGGCAGGCACTGCCCTGCTCTGCCCTGTCACAGGCAGGACGGGCACACGAGCGGCCCAGGCTCTCCCCCAGCCCCGTTTTCCACCCACAGAACAGCAGCGTTAAGGCTGAGCCCAGCTCCAGCCCCTGGGGAGCTGAACCCTCCCCGCGGCTCCCGGGACAGAAAAAGCAGCCTGGAAACGTGTCATTTTCTGCCCAAGGAGCCACAAGGGCAGGCAGGGCCCCGCCGCGGCGGGCGCGGATCCCTGCTGCATAACGGGCCTCTAATCAGGCAGCGAGTCCCAGAGCCGCCCATGGCTGCCCCAGGATGCTGCCATGGACACGGGGATGAGGGCTGCAACCAGCCCGGGATCCCTGCGGGAATGGGGGGACAGCGGTTCCCTCCTCCCTGCCACCATGGAGGCACCCAAAGGGGATGGTGCAGCCCCAGGAGACACAGGACAAGCCACAGATTGGACGTGGTTTCTCCTCTCTGCTGACTTTCCTCCCATCACCATCTCTGCAAGACATTCCACAAGCACCTGCCAAAGCCCACAGGTCCCACAGCCCGAACGCGAGCACACAGTGCCTCTTGCACGGCCAGTGTGTCCTTGGACAACAGAGAACAGGGATTTGCCAAGCCAACCCTCAGGCTGTGCAGGGGCATGGAGTGCCTGACTCCTCTAGCCTTGGCAATCCCAGCATGGCTATAGGGAAAAGCCCAGACTGACAGATCCAGAGCCCAGAGAGTCACCGGCACAGGACAGTGTTCCTATTGGAAGCAGATAAGGACGTCAGTGGCAGGAGCAGTGGGGATGCTGATGGGAACATGTGGCAGAAGCTGGGGGACAAGAGAAGGGGCTGGTGGGGCCGGGAGCCGGCGCTGCCACCGGTGACCGCGGCAGGAAGCCTGTGTCGGAAACGGGCTCTTGGGGCAGTGCCGCCACCCGGACGCTCCCGGGGCTCCGCTGCCAGGAAAGGTGCCGTCAATGGGGTTTCATTTGGCTCGGTCGTTATTTGGGTTTGCAGCTTTCAGACTCCCTCACCCCATGGAACAAATGAGTCAAGGCGCAGCTCACCCTGTGCCCCGAATCCAACACAAACCCTCCCGCCCCATGCCCCACGTGCGCTCCCACCTCTCCCCAAGTCACCTCCCAGTATCCCCAGTTGGTTTCCCGCTCCAGCCCACCATGGGGGCAGGGACACTGGGATGTGCAGGGATCTGCCCAGGGAGGATGCCGCTGTGCTGGGACAGACTTTGCCACATGGAAGTTCCTCAAAGTAAAGCACGGAGGGCTCCGGGCAGGGGTGAATCACTGAAACCGCATCGTGTGGACACCCGGTGCCGCCGGGAACGCTCATCCAGAGGGAAACAACCACCTCCCTAAGGGAACAGCACCGCGGGGCCGCGCTCACCTGGGTGAGAGCACAGCCTGGTCCAGCCCGTGCGTGTCGGAGCTGCGGGGAACCCTCGCGGGAGCCCCAATTGATCAGGACCCCGTGGGGCCGGGGGAGCCCGTGGGGCTGCATCCAACCTTGCCCAGCTCAGCCCACAGCTCCCTCCTCGCCCTGGGGCTCCATCCTGCCCCGTACCGTGTCCTGCCCCTGGGCTCCATCCTGCCCCGGTCCCGTGCTCTCACCTCGTCCCGTGTCCTGCCCCGGTCCCCGCGCCCCGTGCGCCCCCCTGCTGGTGCCGCCCGTACCGGTTACCGCGGGTCCCCGCGCCCCGCTCCGCTCCCGGCCCGTAGCGCGCAGGGTCCCGCAGGCTCCGGCGCCGCTGAGTCGCCGCGGGGCCGGTCCCGGAGAGCGGCTCCTCCCCGGCCCCTGCTCCCGCCCGCGGGAGCGGATCCGCCTCCGCCCGCCCCCGGGCACCGGCCCGCAGCAGCCCCGGGACAGCCCCAAAACCACCCCCCCTCAGGAACAACCTCTCTGAAACAGCCCCACATGAGCAGCCCCAAAAGGTCTCTCACAAACAGCCCCCCCAGGCAGAGCCCCCTAAAACACCCTCCTCAAACACCCCCCCATGGAGCACCCCCAAACATCCACCCAGGCTGAGGTTACCGTCAGTGTTTATTAACAATCACATCCCGTCGGCAGCACCGTGAGGCCGTCAGTGAATAAGGCAACGTGTGCTCCCACAGACACCGTGTGGGGCTGGAATCCTGGCTTCAGCCACCGGCAGAGGGGCCTCGCTCCGTGCGGGCGCTGGAGGCGCTGGGATTCCCTGGGAAAGTCATCGGCTCCTGCTCCATAGGCATCATTCGGGAAGCTTCTCACACGAGTGCCGGAGCAGTTGTAGTCCAGTGGTATTGGTAGCAGTCCAAGAGGATCAGGGCAGAGCCAAGGCAGCTCCATTGGGATGCAGCCACCAGTCGCGCTTCATTCCCTGCACCATAATAGGTGTGAACCCAGAGGATGGGATTAGAAACACTTGGTCTTCCCTCTTTAGTACAAAAACTTGGGGAATCCTGTGATGACAACTGGTTTATTGCCATATCCTTACTAGAAAACTCATTATTCTGTTTAGAAAACAGGTCATCCACTGCAGATCCAGACACGAATCAAAGTCACCTGACAGCCAGGAGCCGCCCCAGTGAGTAAACCACAAGTAGCACCCGTCACACCTTACTACAACCCTGCCAGGCCTTTGTGAGCCTCAGGCTTTGTAGCTCAGCTCCGCGTTCATCTTCGTGTACATCTCATAGATTGCGTCCAGGATGGGGGTGACCCTCGAGAGGAAGTGATGGATCTTCTCGATGCTTTCCTCCTCTTTGACTTCTTTACCCTTCTCCAGAGCCTTCAGCAGATCTGATTTGTATGGGAGAGCGTAGACTGAGCCCTATAAAAGAGGGAAAGAAGCTGTAAGGCTCACAAAACCCTAAAGCTAACCCTATCCCACATGCAGGACCCCAGCCTGGGTTATTTCCATGCACTTTGGAGCATTCAGAGAGCCCATGTGGATGCACATGGGAACAATCTCAGGCATGGTGGCTGTACCCTCGGAGAAGCAGGGATGCACAGAGAGGGTCCTAGCTCAAATAGATCAACAGCTTCCCATGTTTCCAAGCCCTTATCCCTAAAGCACATCCCTTCTCGGAGGAGATGGACTTTAGGAAAGGCTTTTTCCTCCATGGAGATGTGAACACTCACTGTGAAGAGCTTCTGCAGCATCCAGCCATGGTATTTCTTCAGTGCGATCTCATAGGCCTTCAAAGCATTCACTCGGATGAGGTTTGGATGCTCCTCATCCCGCTCACCATCAGAGATGCTCTGCAGCAGCACCAGCATGAACTTCAGGCCCCTGGGAGAAGAGCAGAGACGTTGTGATGGGGAAGGGGATGCTGCTTCCCAGCCTCCAGCAAGGCACCCCCTGAGCCTGGCACATCCAGGTCCCCCCAAAGCCCTACAGCACACAGAGCTGGTGCTTGGTGTGGTCCCCACAATGCCCCAGCCCAAAGGGACCAGCCAGACCCATGCTCCCCGCAGTAGATGTCCCCACGTGCCAGAGCAGCTCCCAGCGCCCTGAGTCACCTTTTCAACCACATCAGCGCCAGCGTCGCACCCGTCTTGGGCCAGGCCGCGCCGTGCATCTCCTTCTCCACCTCCAGGATGTTCTGCAGTGTTTTGAACTTGGTAGGGTTGGAGTCATAAACTGCACGGATTTTCTGCAGGCAGAGAAGGGGACGGATCCCAGGAGATTCCCGGCTGGAGCTTGCACCAGGGACCCCATTAATAAACACACCAATGAGCCCCAGATGAGAAGAAAAGCTCCTTCTAAACACCTCCAGGTCTTGCCTCTCTGATCCCACCGCATCTCTGCTCCACGTTCACCCCTCCTGCCTCCCCCCATGCCCATTCCTACCTTGATATTTCCAGCCAGGTCGGCTTTGACTGGCGAGTACACGATGGGAGTGCCCAGGCAATCTGCAGAAGCAGGGAGGGAGGATGATCAGGCACGAAGGGACACAGGAAACAACACAAAGTGAGGTCATAAGCAACAGGTTTCACCTTAACCACAGCCACACACTGAGGCAAACGCTGGCGAGGCTGGGAGCGGCTCTTCAGCCTTCGCTCAAGGACACGGTGAGCAAGAGCTTGGCCTTGGCCATGCTGGCAACCCACTGACCCGGGATGCAGCCCCGGTGCTGTGGTCTGGGGCAGCACAACGGGCAGTGCCCCGTGTCCAGCAAGGCCGGCCTGGAGCCAGCACACAATACCGGCTTTGTGGAGGGCAGCGAGCCAGCGTGGCATGAGGGTGCCCATGCCCACACGCTCCCACGGCCCCGGCATGGGGTGAGGACCGCGGGTGGGACCCACGGGATGGCCTGGAGCGATGCTTCTGGCCCGGGTGTACCGGGGGAACGATGCCGGGCCCGGCCCTGGCAGAGCGTGGGCCGCGGGACGCTTCCCAACAGGGCTGCTCGGCGGGTTTGACGGGCCCGTGATGCAACCGCGGCCCCGCCACGCTGCTCTCCTGGAGCCCGGGATCGGAGTCCAGGGGAACCCAGGACCGGGGGTGGGAACGACCCAGAACGGGGGGACCGAGCACCAGGGACGGGGGGCACCTGGTCCGGCCGGGCCCGAGGGGGCGCTGCCCGCAGTAGGCCTCAGCCGGGCGCGGCGGCGGGGCCGGTCCGGTGCCGGTCGCTGCCGCAGCTCCCACCCCCTCGGACGGCAGGCCTGGGCTCACCGAAGAAGGGCGGAAGGTGCGCCACGGCCTCCAGGAAGGGCAGCGTCTCGATCTGCTTGTCCGCGGGCAGCGGCTGGAACTCGTGCTCCAGCAGCAGCGCCATGGCCCGGCCCGCTCCGCACCGGGACCGCACCGGCACCGTGACCGTGACCGGCACCGGCACCGGCGCCCGACCCGGCAGCGCACCGCCCCCGCGCCACGCCCCCGCCGCCCCAGCCAATGGCAGCGCACCACTCACCGGCCCGCCCGCCAGTCGGAGCACGGGGGCGGGCTCTGAGGGGCGCAAAGCTCCGCCCCCTCGGTGCCCACTCGCCCACGGCCCGCGTGGTCTCTGCTCCGGGTCCCGGTGTCCGGCCCCGTGGGCACCGGAGGGGGCATGGGAGACCCCCGGTTCATCCCCCCCGGCTCCGCCCCGGCGTGGTCAGGGCTGCACAGGCGCCTCCAGAGGGGGAAACCACAGAATCACGGCCTGGCTTGGGCTGAAGGGACCTTAAAGCTCCTCCAGCTCCAACCCCTGCCACAGGCAGGGACCCCTTCCACTGGAGCAGCTTGCTCCAAGCCCCTGTGTCCAACCTGGCCTTGAACCCTGCCAGGGATGGGGCAGCCACAGCTTCTCTGGGCACCCTGTGCCAGCGCCTCAGCACCCTCACAGGGAAGAGCTTCTGCCTAAGAGCTCAGCTCAGTCTCCCTTCTGGCAGGTTAAAGCCATTCCCCCTGTCCTGTCCCCGCAGGCCCGCATGAAGAGCTCCTCTCCGGCGCCCTGTGCTCCTTCCGGTCGCTGTTAATTATTCAGTGGAGATCAATTGCTCGGAGGAGCAGGAGGCTCAGGCAGGGCAGTAGAGAACAAAGCGCGACCCGGGGCCACAGCGATTGATTAATATTAAACACTGCTGAGAGCTGCAAGTGTTAAACGACACCGGGCTCCGCGCAGGCAGCGGGACGGGACGGGGGGGATTTACCGGTGTCTTGGCTCCAAACCCGGTGTTTTCACCGGATATTCTGGTTAAACCGGTCGTGCAGCGATACCGATCTCCGGCAGCAGCCACGGAGACCAGCCTGGGCGGGGCGCGGTGCCGCAGGAACCTTGAAACCGGAGCGTTTACAGCGCCATAAACCGGAGCTGTCCGCCCTGAGCCCGGCCCTCACCGGAAAGCGCGCCGCGGCCTGTCCCTCGTCGGCGCCCGTAGCGGCCGTAGGCGTTGCCATGGCGGCGGGCGCGGCCGTTGTTGGCGGGCGATGGCGCTGTGGGGCCGGGTGTCGGCGGTGGAGCGCTGGGCGGCCGGGCGGGAGCGGGAGGCTCGGAGCCGGCAGCAGTGGGAGCGCACCAGCCGCTCCTTCGCGCAGGCCGCCGTGTCCTGCTCCCTGCAGGCGCGCTGGAGCGAGCCCCGCGGTCCCCCGCGCAGGTACGGGCCGGGCGCCGGGGGGAGGCCGGGCCGCGGGCGGTGTCGGCGGGCGCTCCGGTGACACGCGGGTCGGTGGTAGCAGCCCGGCGGCGGAGCTGCGGGACGCGGAGGAGGCGGCGGCGCGGCTGGAGCAGCGGCGGGCGCGGCTGAGGCGGTTGCTGGGCGAGGAGCAGGAGGCGCTGGCGGCGGAGCTGCGGCGGGGCCGCGGGGCGGAGTGCGCCGGGGTGCGGCAGCGGAGCGAGGAGCTGCGGGCAGGCCGCGAGGAGCGGCGGAGGAAGGTGAGCGGGGCTCGCTCCTCGGCGGGACTGGCTGGGGGCTGCGGTGCGCTCCGTTAGCGGCTGCTTTGGGAGGGTCTGGAACACTCCGGTGTCCTTACACGATCCAACTCTCCTGTTCGCAGGTCGCTGAGCAGCTGCTGTACGAGCGCTGGAAGAAGAACAATGTGGAGCTCCGGGAGGTGACGCTGGTTTCTTTCTAGTCTCCACTGCCTTGGAGTTATTAAATCAGTTTTTAACTTGGGGGTCATCGTATGGCCCCAAGAGCTGGGCCGATCCTGGTGGTGATCCCAGGAGAGCCTCTGGCACTAATGGTGATGCCACATCTGCTGTCTTCCCAGGTGGAGTCAGACCTGCACAAGAAACATGTGATAGAGGCTTGGGGGGATCAGGTGCAGCAGAAATCCAAGGTAGGCAGGGGGAGAGCCCTGGTGTTACTGGTCACAAGGGTGGGCTCCCAAAATGGTGAGCATGTGGAGGTGTGACACCATGTGCCTTCTGACCCCACTGGCACACTGCTTGCCTTCCTGTATGGACACAGCTTGCCTGTGGAAGGGACAGGACTTGGCTGCTTGTTTGTTTTCTCACACCAGTGTTGAACCAAATCGTGACTGAGGTCACCACACTTGTCCCCATAGTGATGGGGAGTTACTGTGCTTCAGAACAGGAGCTGCTGCCGGGAAAGATGCTTTTAATGAAGAGCCATCATTCTGATGTACTTACCGTAATGAGTACACACCATCCATCCCCTAGGAAATTCAGTGCTACCTGCTGAGTGCTCTGCTGCAGGATTCAGTGGGGTGCTCCTTGTGGTGTTCCTTTTATCAACAGTGAGCCAGGGCAAAGTCACAAGAGCTCAGTAGTTGAATGTGCACACACTAGATCTGGGAATACAGTGGTTATGATGTGAAAGAATCATAAAGGTCTTCAAATGCAGATTTCAGAGTTAACTACAGCAATAATCTATGTTGTAAAAGGAAAAACCATGTATTTGTGAGACTACCTGTGCCTGGCATCAGGCCCATGCAGGGTCCTGCAAAGGATGCGTACAGACTGAGAAGCTTTTTCGTCAGCAGACAGTTCTGCTTTGTCTCTGTGCTCATTCCTAGCGTATTTTGTTCCATATTTTCCCAGTACAAGTCACTTGCAGGATTTGCTTTGTGGATTTCCTGAGCCAGAGGCTGTTTCTTTACTTTAGCCTAATGCCATGTTTTCTTTTGGCTTGGAAAGAGAGAAGCAACTGAGCTTGAAGAGAAAAAGCATTATGAAAACCAGTATGAAACTGCACGAAGGGAAGCGCTGGAAAGAATGAGGCAGGAGGAAGAGAAGCGGCGGCAGGAGGAGAAGAAGCAAGCAGAGATGTTGCTGCAACAAATAGAAGAACTGAAGTTACAGGAGAGAGAGGTAAGCCTTAATTCCTCCTCAGGTGAGCCACTGAGCCACACATGAAATGAATGTGGAACAGGTCCTGCAGTGAGGATTTTGGCTGCTGCAGGGGAGCAGGATGGGGTACAAACTCAGTATGAACACTCTCTCTGGGCTGTCCTAGCTCTCCGATATTACTCTTTCTTGGTTGTTTTTTAATCCTTTTAGGCAACAAAGCTGAAAAAAGAACAGGAGAATTTATTAAAGCAGCAGTGGGAGCTGGAGAGCTTGGAAGAAGGAAGAAAACAAATGGAAGAGCAGAGGAAGAAGAGAGAGCTTGGGTAAGAAGAAAGGGCAAATGCATTGGTGCCATTACTGCCTTTTGTTCGTGTTAGCAGTAGTAGGTACCTTCGTTGGCTGTAAGGTGGGTTATCACAGAAGCACCTTCCTGAGTGCTGGTGTGTAACACATCAGGCTTTAGAGTCAGATTGAATGTTCTTTGTTTTCCTCTTTCAGTCGCTTTTTGAGGCATCAGTGCAATGTCCAGTTACAGAGACGAGCTCAGCAGATACAAGAGGAGCTGGTAAGAGAAAGGACCTCTTGATTTATGTGTTATAGATACTGTGTGCTGAAAAACTCATTCTTTGTGTTCTATTCATGTGTTTGCCTCTGATGCTCACAGGTAATTAGTTAGGAAGCTCCTTCCAGCTCCTGAGCAGGAACTGGAGCAAAAGGATCACAGGGAAGCCAGCAGACTGAGTGTCAACACCAATAATAGTGGAGAGTAGCCCTGCACCCAGGCTGGAAGCCTGCTGGATAGCTGTTAATCCTGTGGTTTTTCCTCAAGGAGATAGACAGGCAAATCCTATCAGCCCTCCTCGAGAAAGAAGATGAGGAGCAGCGCCGCCAGTCAGCGCGACGGGAACGGGCTGTGGCAGATGCTGCCTGGATGAAACGCGTCATTGAGGAGCAGCTCCAGTTAGAAAAGGAGAGGGAAGCAGAGCTGCAGACTATTTTCAGGTGAGTCTCCCCACCTCTGAATGTCATCTGAAGAGATCCTGTGCTGAGTGGCATAACCAGTGCTGAGAGCATCTCCCCTGCTGACAGGACAGTGTACACTGCCATCAAGTTTCAGTTGAAGGTTTTGTTGTGGAGGGAGGACTTGTAAGAGCTTCAGCTGTAACTGCCCCAGCTTTGACAGCAATGCCCTTAACTACCTGTCCCCCATGTGAAGTAACATCCCTGTTAAGAGGCAGCCTTCCTCCCAAAGCCCTTCTGTGCTCAGGGCAGACCTGGGTGTCCAGGAATTCCTGCTGCAGGCCAGCATTTGCTGTACCCCTAAAGCACAGGGTAGCTTGTCTATGCCCATAGAGTATATAGGGTTTTTCTTAACTGTAAGTAATAACCTCAGAGAGAATTCTTCCTCTCTCTTTTAGAGAAGAAGCTAGAAAGATGTGGGAGAAGAGGGAAGAAGAATGGCAAAGAGAGAAGGCAGCCAGAGATCGCCTAATGAGTGAGGTGAGGATCTTTTTGGATGAGGTCTCTCCTGGTTCCAGCTATAACCCTCCACACTCCAGCAGGCCTCAGCCATCACTACCCAGGGCAGAGTTTTTCTGCTTGTTTGACTCATTTGCTCAGAAATGTCTAACCATCTGCCCTGAGATTTCCCCAGTTCTGCTTCTAAAGCTGTCTTTTTCTTGACTGACCTCCCTTAATCCTTATTTCACAAAGGTCCTTGCAGGCAGGCAGCGTCAGATCCAGGAGAAGATGGAGTTAAACAGACGAGCCCAAGAAGAGTCCATAAGGTATCGAGAGCAGCTGATTAAAGAACTTGAAGAAGCCAGAGAGCTAACTCATCGAGAGAAGGAGCAGGAGGAGGAACTGAAGACAGCACGGAGGCAGGAGCTGGAGGCACAGGTACTGTGCGCACCCCAGAAATACTCCCAGTTGCTGAAGGTGCCGAGTCTATGTCTGGTCTCACTGTAACCACCCTGTTTTTCTCTGTGCTCAGCTGACAGAACGGCGTTTGCAAGAGCAGGAGGAGCAGCAGCACCAGAGAGAGGAGGAAAGATCAGCCCAGCAGCACTGCCAGGAGCTGGTGCAGCAGGAGGCCAAGCACATGGTGGAGCAGGGCTATTGCTCCAGGGTAGGTAGCAGAGCTGTCGGGCAGCCCTGCCACACGGGTGATAGCCTCAGGCAGACACAATCCTCACTGCCCCGTATCTGCCCCTTAGTTATCACATGGCACCAGAGCAGAACACTGGGCCTGTTCCTTCCCTGGTACTGTTTCTAACACCAGTCTCCCTCCTTTGCACGGGTACAGAATGTTAATTCTAGAGCCCATCAAGTAGTTACTGTCTTTGTTTTGACTCCATTAGCTCTACAGTTACCCCAGAACAGCATGGACCTGAGGATTCTTGTCCTTTGCGCCTGAGGAATGGGCACTAAATGTGGCTGCAGACTACAGAAAGAAAACTTGGAAGAATCAAGGAAATTCTGAAACCGTGGTGGCTTTGGAATAGCCTACAGTGACACTGAGACTCAACTCAGTGGATTTCTGAAACTATTTAGCGATGGCCTTGCTAAAGAGCCAATTTTGACAGGCTTTGAGAAGATGGAGGTGTGAGCATCCTCAGAGGACTGAACTGCTTCAGGAGCTGTGACCAGGTATTTTAGCAGGTGCTACGCTGGGGCAACACAGCAAATAAAGAGGCCCTCTGGATCTGAAGAGTGAAAGGATCCAGCCTTCCCCTAGGATGGGAACTGCCAATCACTGTGTTTGGAGTCAGCTCATAATGTGTGCTGCAGATCAGCAAGATAAGCAGTGCTGCAGCTGTAATCCTTAACATGTTCCTCTCCAGATGGCACCAAGGACTCCATTAAATGTTGGTTTTCACTTGTTTCACAAAGAATGTATAACTTCAACCTGAACAAACTGCTTGTTTTCTTTACATAAGCCAACTTCTGCAACAGTAGAAGGGGGTTTAGTTGATTATTGCACTTGATTCCTTCCTTTTATCATTGGTGACTGTGCTTGAAATTGGTCCTTCAGCTGGTGTGGCCTGGTCAGGTCCTGCCCAGTGCATGAGGAGCTGTAGAGGGCCCTGCCACAGACAGGCATCATCACAGCACTGCAGGTGTGACTCTGCTGGAGACACCTTTTCCAAGATCTTCTCTTTACAAAGCCATCAGTCAAATAACCCCAAATAAACACTGAAAGGGTTTTAACATTTTATAGTAATACTGTAAACAAAAGATTAAGTCAAAATATTGTACAGACGAATGACACTGATAAATACAAGTTTTGGAAAAAAGGCAAATAAATTTTTTACTTTCCTATGCAGCATTTTGTAAAGAAAGAGCAGAGTTTGGTTAGAGGGGAAAAAGGGGAGAGCTAGTCATAAATGACACAACCACCTTTGTTATTTGAGGTGTTACAAATCCGAGGCCCAGTGCTGTGCGACCATAACCCACCCGGAAACAAAGGTTTGTTCGGAAGCAGGGAAGTGGCCAGAAATGGTGTTCAGGTGACAGAACAGGAAATCAGTTATGGGTTGACCATGATTTTATAGCTAAAGGTAGAGCTAAATGCTTGGGTTTAAGAAACCTGGAGCTGGCATAGCAAGAACAAGGGCTTGCAGCTCTCAGAGTGTCCGTTTGGTTTGGTATAGAAGCAAATAGCTGATAGATTGCAACATAACTCAGTGTTTCCCTGGCCTGGAAATCAGGCAAGGTATCTTAAAAGCACACAGCAGTGGCCTGAGAGGCTTCAAGAACCACCTCCTGCCTGGCAACGGTGCCAAGTTAAGGAAAAGTTCCTACAAGATGATCACTGTATTTAACTGCCAGTAGCATTATTCTGAAGCAGGTTTTACAAATACCTTTTGTGGTTCTAATCCCATTCCTGGGAGGTCAGAGACACTTCTGGAATTCAGAAGTGCAGAAAGGAAGTAAAAAACCCCACACTGAAGAAGATGAATTTACTGGGTTGTCATCGACTCTCCATTCCTTCCCTCCCTCCACCTTGCACTGCTTTAAGACGGCAGCTAATTGCAACAGGAATCCAACAGTGTTGTGGCACTGAGTGTTCAGATACAATACAAACACACTCGACTCAAGAAGGAACCAACCTCTGAACTTGTTTCCCACCAGAAGGCCTGTAGGGGTGCATGGTTTGGGCAGACCCTGTGCTGCAGCCTGGCCATGGAACAGCGTTCTGACCCAAAGGGGTCTGTGAAAGCTCTGAACATTCACAGCTCCGCAACCCTGCTGCCACCTCAGCTCCTTGGCAGTGACAACTGGGACAGTTCCAAATGGGACACAGCAGAGGGAAAATCACTGATATCTCCTCCCGTCCATGGAATTTAGACTCCCCAAAAACCTCTCAATTGCTGAAATTATGGACTGACATATTTTGGAAGCTTTGGGAACAATGATGAATGAAAACCCCAAAACACACAGTGACATTTGTGACCCCACTGCCTTTCCAACACGCAGCCCACCTGGGTCACTCCATACATAGCTCCTAAAATGTTAAAAGATTTGCATAAAACTTACTGGATAGAAGAGCTCTTTTCACATTTGGCTATGCTGAGGTACAGCGGTTCTGTGCACCGGCAGATAGAGCTGCTTTGCACTGGCACTCTTCTAACTTCCTTCTTTTTCAATGAGTACAGAGATCTTTAGTGAAAATGCATCTTGAGTCACTGAGAGATGCTGCTGCCAACCAGAGGGTGCTTGAAGCTGACAATAAAACTCTGTGGGAAACTGAAGAATCAATTATTAAATCAGAAACAAAGGATAATATTTTAACCACTAATGCCCTAAAGTAACATCAAACATATATGTTAATGGCATAGTGACAACTAAAAGAAAGAACTACTAAGTTTCAAATTCCTTCCAAAAAACAGATAAAGTGACAAAGACCTCGTATAGTTACACATCATAAGCTTGGATGCCCACAACTACTCCTTGTTTTAGCAGACTAAGAACGTATTATTGCACAACAGTTGATAATGGGAACAGATAATACTCTGCTCATACTCCTCCATTGGGACGGCAGCCAGTTACGGTCCTGGAGCCTTCAGAGCCTCTTTTGCTGCAGGGTTCTCAGTCAGGACATGTGCAGCTCCAGGACAGAGAGCCCCAGAGGCAGGATGTGGCCCACTGGTGCATGTGGTGACTCCAGTGGGAGTTTTGCAAAGTGCTATCTGAAAGCAGAACGTGGCCCCCAAGGAAACATCTAGTGAGAGCTTGAGACAACGCTGGTACGCTGTATTGGCTCGACAGCTATTTGCAACATGCTATTACCTGTAACTAAACTGGCAACACAGGCACAAAATAAGGCAGTGGGTTAAATTAATCATAAAATCGTTAGAAAACATGCAAAAATAATACTGAGGGTTTCTTAAAATAAAAGTTTCTTGCCCCATTAGTTCTTCCTCATAAAAATCCGAGCAGTTCCACACCTATGTTTGCAATCCAACCTTTACAAAACAGGACTAAAAAGCCAAGTGTGACTCAGTTGTTGTTCTCTTTGGTTGTGATGGTGACCAGCTGCTTGGCTGCCTTGGCGATGTCGTAGGCGCACTGGATGACCTGCTGCGTGACCAGCTGGATGTCGGTGCCGGGGCATGTCTCCACGGGAAGCGTCTTTTTGCACTCGGATTGGAGTCTGTAGGCACTAGATGTCAGCAGGCGTAAGGAAGTCCTGACCAGCTCAGATTTGGGTTTCTGGGAAAGGAAAGTAGAAGCTGAACTAGACCGAACACCAAAATCCTTTCAGGATTGCTTTAATTAGCTGGCTCACAAGTGATCTGTAACATGTGCTGCTTTCCACACAGGCTCCTCCGTGCTGTAGGAGATGCTACAAGCCGTCGCTGTAGCACAGACATGGAATAGGGGTGGATGAAACAAGCTCCTGGAATTCCTCCTCTCTCATCTCAGGGGTATTTCAAACTGCTGCCAGGCAGCACACAGGGAATACTGCTTCATGCTCTCATTTAGGAAGTTACTCACTCTAGTGCCTGTTTACAGCTACCCAGCCCACTTCCTGGCTGACATTGGGGCACATTGTGTACAGGACACCCAGCTCAGCAGCATTAGATTTTCCCTGCAGCTTTAGGGGCAGGTAAGTCTTAACAAAACTTAAGTCATGGAGATTTCACTCCCTCAATTTGCTGTGAATCACAGAATCAATGCTGGATGGTACTTACTTTTGGGAACAAGGCTGCCATTTCCGTTACTGCCACATGTATCCTCTCGGAGCACGGTATATAACTGCGAAAAGACGGATTGTGTTACTCATTATGTAAAGACTCCCCTTTCCTCCTCAATCCCACTGCTCAGTGGCTATTATTCCAAAAACTGAGTAAAAAACCATATATATTCTAATATATATTCTACAAGTATCTCTGCAGGCTGCAGTGAGGGCGATGGAAGCAGCTAGTGCAGCACACAGCACGGTGACTCCTGGTGTGTCCTCAGCATTGCCTTGCACACTTCAGCACACACTTGTGTAGAGCACCACATCTTGAGAGAAAAACAAGAACTTAACCAGCGGTATGGAACTGTTTCTGAAGTTTTCATTATTCTTTGACCAAGGTTTGTTTGAAGGCATGACTGTCCACAGCCATTATACCAAACGGTCTCAGAAAAGGTCTCAATTTGTTTGCAGCTATGGGATTGGGCCCATGAATATTAACTGCACATTAAAGCATCAAATGGTTTCCAAACCTCCCCCTGCCCAACCATCCACATAATCCAGAAAACTGCTCAGCTCCTTCTGTTCAGCACATGCACTAGGATGTTCTATTGTGAGGTGTGGGAGAGTGAGGCCAAGCAAACCCATCCATGCCAGCCAGGCACAAAGTGAAGTAAGATTCTGCAGCTTGAAAACATTTACACAAAATCTGGTGATACAGAGGTTTGGGGGGAAAAAAAGCAACTTTTTTTCCTCAGTGCAGATGATCAAAAGGAGATTAAAAACCCCAAACCACTCTGTATGTGGGATCTGAGTGAGTTTAACTTGCTGCCACCTCAGGGAAATCCCTAACCATTTGTTCTGAAAGAGCTTTTCCTCCATAAGGCAAGAGACTGCAAAACCAAAGAACTGAAAGTAAAGCTTTTAAACTGTTAAGGACCCAAGAGCTGAAATTACCCAGTAATCTTGGAAGAAAATCAAAAACCCCAAAGGTGTTACAATTGATTTTAGTTTCAGAGTTGAATTTTGGCCATCCAAACTCTTACATGTAATTCGACAGCCAAAGGTTGGTGTGTACAGAGCTGTCTTGGCTACCCCTCTGAAGCAATAGGGTTTTCCTGCTCTTCTTTTCCATCTGTAACTTAAAGTAGAAGCCTTAAAAACCCTACTTTATACTCAAAACCTATTCAAAAGCCATCAGTTCTGAGCCTCTCTGAGCCATATCTGTTCAAAACAGCCCTTACATCTTCACCACAAGCTGCTGTGAAGTGCTGTGTTAGTGTGGCCTGTCAAAAATCTCATTTCAGAAGACTCATTTTTATATTTCAAAGACTCAATTGTAGCATTAAGTTCGTTAACATCGTTCACTCTCAAGCAAGAGCATCTCAAAAAATCCCAAAGCAACAGCATTCAAGAATATTCAGCATCTGTAGATTATTGCCCTTTCAAGCACAGAAAACCCCAAACCCAAACCAGCACTCCCCAGGCATTATTTGTGCTTCACCCTGCAGCACCAAGGATGCCAGAAGAGGTTACTTGTAAATGCACTGAGAAAGAAGCAACACACCGGGGTCATTTTGGCAATGCAGGAAAACTGCTGTCAAAAGGAGTATTTCCGTATGTCCCAAATCATGAGTTCTTCCAAATAAACTAAAAGTAGAGGAAAGTCTTCCAAGTTCACTGGAATTCCCATTCTGCTCCTGGGTTAACAATCAGTTTGCTCCCTGCAAGCACTGCCCAGCACCATACCTCATACAAAAGCCAGTTTGGTGATTAAACCGTTTGCTAATGGGGCAAAGGTGGCCCCAGTCACCACACAAAGGAGAGAGACCAAGATTAACAACAGGCATTTCACAGCATGCTCTCCAGGTCAGCTGCAGAGCTGGTGGTGTCCCTGACAAATGGCTTTAGATAGTCTAAACACTCCCTCTAAGATCAGGAAATAAGCTGACACGTTTGTGGAGTGTACAGACATTTGGAGGTGTCCTACAGGCCCTTGGCCAAAGCCCCTCTGCAGGTTTCCTGCAGCCCCTTTAGGCACTGGAGCTGCTCTAAGGTCTCCCCTTCAGGAGCCTTCTCTTCTCCTGGCTGTCCCAGCCCAGCTCTCTCAGCCTGGCTCCAGAGCAGAGCTGCTCCAGCCCTCGCAGCATCTCCACAGCCTCCACTGGACTCACTCCAGCAGCTCCACGTCCCTCTTGTGTTGGGGACCCCAGAGCTGACCATTATCATCTAAAGCACTTCATGCATGGCCTTCAATGACCCCTGTGCAGCTGGTGCATGAGGGAAAGAGGCAGCAGAGAGCAAGAGAAAGGACACTGTGCCTGGGAGGCAGGGGCAGAGGCCGGAGCACCAGGAGGCAGGACGGGGCTGCTGGATGTTCAGGGGAGCTCTCCCAGCACAGCCAAGGCCGTGCCTGAGGCTGCGCACAGTCCATGTGCTCTTGAGTGGTCTGCTTGAATCAGTGCAGGGAATAGAAAGGAAAACAGGGAGGAAAGGAAGGAAGTTGTTTCATTAACAGGTGATAGTCTTGCATCACTTTATTACTCTCTGATAATCTATTCGGTGTGTGATTTTTATCTACAGTATTCCCAGTACTAGCTTGGAAGATGCACTGCTGCATCCCTATGGATCTCACTTTGATAAGGAAGCAATCCCATTTTCAAGGAGAGAATGGCAGAACAAGCCTGCTCCATGCCCTGCACATCCCCAGGCCTCTGAGACAAAGCCAGGGGACAGGAGCACACAGAACAGCAGCTTCACAGCTGATGTTTTGAAGGTTTACACTCATTTTGGTGCTGGAAAACAGCCCGCTCCACAGGTGGTACAGGAGAGAAACCAAAAAGAAGGGAACAGGTTGCTGAAAGTTTCTTTAATTTAACAGTAAAAGTGTTGTTTCAATGACATCGGGGGGAAAAAAAAAAAAAAAAAAAAAAAGGAATTCCAATCCTGTGAACTGGGATATCCATAAACCCCAAACTCAATTAAAACTCCTCTCACTGTTGCTCCTCTGAGAGAAACAAGCAATAAGGGATTGCAGTGGAAAAGGTTACAGCCAAGGGCACGGAGCTCAGCACAAACACGCCAGGATTTGCCATCCAGCGTGAGGAGAGGATTCCAAAAATAGAAAAGAACAAGAAAGGAAAAACATGGAGCAGAAGTGGCCTCACTGCACCTCCCAGCCAGGCGCGAGCCATCAGCCACTTCCCACAGACAAAGACAGGCACAGAACACCAGAGCTCCCTCCTGGTTCTCAGAGCCTAAAGTTGCCCCAGGATCCAGGAAGACCTCACTCCTATTTACAGCCTTCCAGAGGAACAGGGCAGGAGCAGCCCCTGACAAGGTCAAGGGCAGCATCACTCTTACTCGCTCCCCATTATCTGGAAAATGAATTGCTCAGTTGGGCCAAAGCTTCCTGAGGGTGCTGGTGCCATGTGCCACCCGACAAAGTCCTGCTGACTTACCTCTGAGCCTAAACCCCACAGTTCAAACTACCTTCTCCTGGTGTGTTATCCATACTAATCTTTCAGTAGGAAAGTCAAATTCTCCCAGACTTCATGATTTTTCCCTGACACAAGAGCCGGTGCTGCTGTCACGCTTCTGTGGGTGTCCTTGCCTAAGGACACAGAGGTCTGAAGCTCCAAGTTCCGTCCAACACATCTGATTTATATCTAAACCACCATTTCACAGCAGGACCTCACAAGTGCTGTGCTCACCAGCACCCATCAGCTGCGGGCAGGATAGGCAGACAGCACTGCTAGCAGAACCCACTTGCACACAGCAGCACTGACATTTTGGATAGGATCATGTGTTCCCACTGCCAGTGATCCATCCCTGCTCACACTGCGGCCTGCATGTGTTGTAGGGGTGAATACCCTGGTGTTAGCATGGGATGTGGTGACCATCATTCCCAAAACACCCAATGGACTGTCTTGGTTTTCCCTCAAACCCCGGAGCTTTGTCTCCCTCACACCTTACCTGTCATGCTTGTTCTCCTGCGCTGCCCGCAGCAGCTCCTGGATGTTCTTAGTGATCTGCTCGGTTTTCCGAATCACATCTTCCGTACTGGGCAAACTGGAGCTGGGAGCTGCGTCCGTGTCTTCAGGGATGGATCCCTCCCCCTGCCAGATGATGCTCCTCTGCCGGCCCTTCCTGCCTGACCTGCAAAGGACCACGCACAGGTCAGCCCTGGTGTCAAGGCAGTGTGGGGTTGTGCCAATAGCACCACATCACTGTGGCATCAGCTCTGCACCGTGGCACCTACCCAATCTCCTCCAGCTCCAGGGGGGTGGTGGGGTTGTCGTAGTCACCCTCAGACACGCTGCTCTGCTTCTCCAGCTTGGAGGCCTGCAGTGAATACAGACTTGGTTTGGTGTTTGGTTAAGAAAGATGAGCCCCACGCTGTGCCAGCTCCATGACCCTGTTATAGCCCATGTGCCTAGGAATGCCAAGATCCACTGCAAATTGGAGGCTGAAATGGGGGTGCAAGACCAAAACAGGGAGAGTTGAGGCCCACTGCAGATTGGAAGCAGCTTGGCACATCCCCATCCCTCAGCCAGGCCCCAGCATCAACACACATCCATCTACTCCTGTCTTAAAAACTGCAAAGCTCAGAAGTGCCTACTACAGCTTGACCATTTCCAGTGCACCACATATGCCTCACTCCACACATGAGCAGCCTCTGCATCAGCTCCTGCCTTGGTCACACGCACTGCGTAGTAAGAGGGTCCTCCACAATCCCCACTGAAGAACCAGTCTTGGAGCTTTACAGAAACTCTGACATCAAGGTGAAGGAATCTCAAGTGTTCAACAAAGAGCCATTTGCATCCCTCATCCAGACACTTAGGAAATAATACTTCTACCTCTCGGACAGGCCAAAAATGTGACCAGGAATTGGTTTTCATTGGCTAAGATCCACTACTTGTGTTAAGCACTCATCCAATACTGAAACCAGAAGTTCTTAACTCTGAAGCACCGGGAGTGTGAACATCCATTTTAAAGCTACTCTGCATCGACGGAAAGAACAAGCACTTCCTTGAACGCTCACCTCTCAGGCTAGTGGAGATCATCTGTAAAGTGACATATTCTGAAGATATAGAACTATTACATGTCAAATCTGACCCTTCTCTTCTCCCAGACAGAGGAGAACAATACAATCAGTGGCAAAACTCTACACAGAAACACAACTGACAGAAATGAATTACAAAATCAGTAACAGGCTATAGGATCAGAGTACAACAGAACCAAACAAAACCTTTGCAGGTTTCTGGTACTACCCAGTCCTGGTCCCAGCTGCAGCCAAACCCAGATTTGTACTGACCAAGCAGGATATCCCTTGGAATATTTATCATCCAGCCCTACTCGCAAATCTGATGCTTTCTGAACTGAGATGTCCAAATGCTGTACAGTCAAAACAAAATGGGGCCCAGGAGTTTAACAAGCAGGGTCCGTGTCCTGGCAGGAAGAGGCCAATGTGTGAACATTCAACACTGAAACCCACAGGCTTGATTTTTGAGAAGTTTAGGATGATGTAGTGAAATCTGATGGGAGACTGCAACATTTGCCCAAGAAACAGAAGGAGACAGTGCCGATTTCCTCATCGGAACCACACAGAAAGAGCAGAGCAAAAAGAGAGAACTTTTCTTGAAAGAACTTTTCAAACTCAGGTAAGTCTCACAACAAAACGCAAACACCTCCCTCAAGTTTACTCTTGGGAAGTCTTCTTCTAATACAGAACTAAGCAAAGCCTAAATCTTGAACGCATGAGACAACAAAACAGGTATAAGCTACATGTTATTTTCTAAGAAATGAGACATGAACATCTAAACCCAGCCCAAAAGACCTTTTATTTATATTTGCTTCAGTCAGAGAGGTTTACCAGAGAGACCTTGAAATGTGTTGAACTCATCCTGATGGTGAAGGTACTTTCGGCAAGCAGTGCAAGCTCAGGCCAAACAGCAGCACAAGACCATGGGCTGTTGGTCTTCAGCACTCATCAGCGTGAGACATGTTAAGCTGTACCTGCTCTGGGTCAGTCACTTCAGTTACAGGCCCTTCTCAACCAAAGATGTTATTCTAGAGCTGCAAATGCAAAGTGCTTTCCCTTTCTCTTGAACGTGTGACTTGCAATCAGTTCAAGGATCTCAAATAAAACAGCCTGAAAAGAAGCTGTGATGGACAGACTAGCTTATCAAACTGCTGGCCTTGCTAAACATGTCCTTCTGCAAGGGGGCATTTCTAGCAGATTAATCTGAGTAAGACTAGATTTAAGTGCTCCACTACAAAAAAAGAAGAGTTTAAAAGCTGGATGAGGCTTCTTCATGTAACTAATAGCTCATATGAGGTCTCAAAGGCAACGTTTTTGGAATAACATCAGCTTACAGGATGCATTTAACGCTTCTTTGTAACACTGCAATTTTATTCTTAGAATCAGTACTGTAGCTAACAAAACCCCTAAGAACAAAGTTCTGTAGATCCAAAGGAACACCAATATAAGCTTTCTCTACATACTCTCAGTGTCTTTAATCTGCCCTAAAGGAGTCTTGCTAAAATCAGTTCCTGTACCCACTCAGTCTTTCATCTGTGAAGGGCAGCATAAGGCTCACTGACCCCGCAGTGTCTCAGTGGGCAACAGAAATGGCTGTTTGGAGATTTAAGGAACGCACTTCAAACAAACTAATGAACATCTGTAAGATCAATAGTCAATCAGGACCAGCCTGGATTGATGCAAACTGGCACCCCCCAGAGAAAGCAGCTTTAAAGGCAGGGCCCAGCGAGCTTCAGAGGCCACATGCAGTGCGTTTAGTCAGGAGGAAGAGTTACACATTGGCTTATGAAACAGCAGTGAGCATCTGCCAAATTACTTTCCAAACAGCAACCAAGTTCTCTTCTGGCTGTTTTCAGTGTTATGCAGCTGAAGAAGTGATCTGGAGCGGCTGTGCATGATGTTAAAGCTGCTGAAGTTAGAGAGAGGCAAGTATCCACAGTGTGTGGCAGAAGAGAGGGATGCAACACTGCTCCATGCAAGCAGTCAGCATAGAAGTGGAAAAGACAGAGGCAGGATGGCTCTGGGGAGATGGCCACCTCCTCCAGGAAAACGACCAATTGGGAAGGTACTTAACCCTTCGTGTGCTTTCATCCCTTGACCAGGAAAGCGTGGAGGGGAAGGAAGGTAGAGATGAAGAGGAGGTCACAAACGCACTCCTCCCGATCTAAAAATGGGAAAGAGAAAATAACTCGGGAAAACCAAACCAAAACACAAATAAATTCTTAACTGAAATCAAGGAATGTTCTTAAAACCATAGTGATGACAAAGCAAGAATGATTTTCAGAATTTGGCTAAGCCCGAGCGGATTTAGTTCTTTCAAAATATAATTGACTTCATGTTAATTCCAACATTGATATTCCAGAGGTGCTGAATTCCACAGAGAATAATACACGTTCACCTCAATACAGAATTACCTCCACAGAACCAATCAATGCTTCAGAACTGCTGCTTCTACCCACACTTCAAACCAAACGACCAAAGGAGCCCTACAAAGTGCTGCCATGTCTTGCAAGCATCACCACATACAAAGGAATTGTGACATTTCTTCTGTCAGAGCTGCCTGCATCTCAACAAGCCAACAGAATTGCAAACAATCCAAATTTCATAGCTTAAAGTTCTTATTAATTTAACTGAGGGTGGGGAAAACCCAGCATACAGATTCCTGCACTGATTCCCTGGTGCACTCAACTGTCTCCTTTGGAATGTGCCTGGAACGTTTGCCCTCCTTTATGCCAGGCAAAAACCCCGCTAACTCCCAAATATGTCTTTAAAGAGCTCAATTGTTTAACTGGAAGACAGTGCTTCCAACAGGGAAACATGAAATAGATCCACAAATGTTAAATATGTGCCTAAAACCCACTGTCCCACATTCCCACCCCCAAGGCGATCTAAAAAGATGCAACAAAAATTCACTTTAAAAAGCACTAGTGTGTGATGTGTCACTCATCCAGAGTGCAACCAACACATCAGTGCAAACCCACAAGGGTTTGCTAATACAGAATACAGTTCTAATACAGAACGCCCCCTCTGCTACTAGCACATTGTACAGGAGAATACTAAACCAGAATTCAGCTAATAGATTTTAACAATCTTCAGCCTCCAGTTCCAAACTCAAAATGAGAAATTAGTGGCCTAATGAAAATTTAGCTTAATTTTATGTTTGGAAGGTGATTCTGAAGTTCCACAAATGGATACATGCCTGTATATCTCAAGAAAGGAAGGCATGAACTTTACCTGCCTTCCTGGAATACTATTTTCTCCTCTCCCCTCCTGGTTTTCGAACAGCCACACATTGATATTTGGTATATAAACTGTGGTTAAAAGAAAGAGCTGAGCAGAAGCTCCAGTTTATGTATTCCAGGATTGTTATAGCTTTTCCTTTTTAAACCCTCAAGCTCCTGTAGACATGTTAATACAGCAAACATGAAATATCTGTTCAAATTCAAACACTAACAGCAGTTCAGATTCACCCTGAAGCAGACAGATGAGCACCTCTGGTACACAAGCATAGCTGGAATAGACAGAAAAGCTGAACACGAGAAGAAATGCAGAAGCATCAGCAGTTTTACTTACATGTGGAGGGAAAGGCTGCAGTCGTGTTATGCTTTCCTCTGGGTATGGAACCTCTCCCATGGGGAGGTAGGGTTTCTGACCTGATCCAGTCTCATACATGGACATGGGTCTGCTACCACGTGCAGATGGTCGTCGCTTTAAAGAAGAATTGTTGGTAGGGTCTGTGTACTCAGAACCACTTTGGACCTGATATATATTGGTTGTGGCCTGTCTTCTGAGGTTGGTATTTTCACTCTGTAGCGTTTGAAGCTGAAAGAAATGTTTAGCAGTGGGACTTTGTTTTTCTAATAGCAAGTGTCAAAAGCAAACTGACCGTACATACACACTTATCAGCTTTACTAGTAAATCCCATTACTAGTAGCTGGGGGTTGATTTCTTTGTTCAAAATCTATTTGACTTGCATAGAAACATTTATGTTCCAGATCAGAAACACTTATGTGCTGATTTCCAGCACTTTTTGCTGGGATGCAAGCTAAATTAAACAGGAAAATCAGCTGTTGTAGTTAAATCCACAGTTTCTTCCAGCCTGGCTGTACTGGCACATGGAATGTGCTAGAATGAGGTTGTGGGGGGAAGCACTGCCAACAACACAGGTTTTCAAGCAAAGGGCTCCATTTTAGCAGTTGATGCAAGAACTTAAAAGCGGACTTTAACATGAGGCCCATGAAATCTGACAACGCCAGAACTACAGCACAGACACCAGAGGCAGCACAAAGGAGATTGGAGCTTGCTCTGCAAAGCAAGAGGAGGGTTTAGCTTATGGAAATCAAGGATCAGCTACTGCTTTCTAAGAAGCCAACAGGGAATAAGTTTAAAGCTTTTTATTATTATGATTTGATGCATAGTAAAAATGTAATAATTCTGATTTTTTTTTGGTGGAGTTACTCAGAGTTTGCTATATTAACACATCATGAAGAAAAGAGGTAAAAGAAAGGCAGTATCAGCAATTCTCTACCAATAACTGAGTATATTGCCAGCAGCTGCTGGCCTTTCAAACAGGAAAGTGCGTATTTACTAATGGCATTTACTTTGCATCATACGAACCTTCAAGAGCATTACTCCTATCACAAAAATCCTATTTTGCCTTGAGCACTTCCCAGAACCCTAAATCAAATGTGCTGACTGTGGTTCAGGCCCTTTCTCCCCACTTTCTGTGGCTCTGTAGTAAGATGCACCAAGGCTTCCGATGTGAGAATCAGCCAGGAGCCAAGCTACCCCTTTAAAGTTTGCCCTTAGAAGCAATGCAACAGGTCAACCTTATAGTCTTCTTCTTCCAGACATCTACATATCATAAATGTGCTTTTGGTGCAGTTCTAGCCAGTAGCTAATGTAAACTCACACCAAACTTAACCACATAGAAGCAGGCAGGAAAAAAAAACCCATAGCTTTTTCCAATAGAATACCCATTAAAGTAATTAAACTATTTTCATCTTCATTTAGGAAGAACCTGCTCTGAATGGGCATTCATCAAGTGTAGCTTTGCCTCCTCTTTAACATATTTTGCTTGGTAATTTCCATGCAAAAGATTATCTCATTAGCAAATGTGTATGTAAAGTGGACAGATTGTTTCGTATGACCTAAGCTCTTGCTTAGAAATCAAACCAAACCCAAAGAGACTCCTGAATGGACAAATACACTGATGTCTTGCCACAAATAACCCAGCAGAGAATTCTCATGTTGTACCACGGCTCCCAGGAGCTTTGAGCCAAGCCCTTCCTTGCATTCTGCAGTGTCTCACAGCTGCATTGATGCCTCAACCTGAGCCACCGACCACTGAGTGAAAGCCCTGTAGTTACACACACCATTTGGACACAGAGCCAGTGCAACTCACCTCCAAGGTGAGAACACCCTGACTACACCATCCTTCAAAACACCTTCAGCTGCAGCACAGCCACCATCTCTTCTCTGCTACACCATAAATACACTAAAGCCTGGTTAATTCATAGGCCCTAGCCCTAAATAGACTGTAACTGTCTATAGAAACTCAAAAGAAGTGAAAATTCAATTGATGCAGAGAAATGCTTAACCAGTACATGCTGTTAATAGACAAGGGAAACACCCTCAGATCTACCCAGTTCCTCTCCGTATTCACCATCCCAATAGACCTGAAAGGCTGAATACAACTGTAAGAGAAGGATGGCACTTAACAGACATGGATATTCTGATCTGCTGAACTAGCTCAACCTCAAATGCCAAGAGCTCAACAGTTCCCATCACTCACCAAAGCATCAGCCTCTTTGTCCCAAGACAAAGGGGGAACATGCTCCGGGCATGGGTTCACCTGGGCAGGATCACAGCTTAAACAAGTTTCCCTACAGGGAGGGAGCTTTCTGCAGCACACGATGGACTCTAGCATTCTTAGGCTAGCATGACAGACAGGAGAGTGAATACAATAGACAGGAATCCTCCTTTACACCATTCTATTTACCAGAACACTGGCAAAGCATTCAACAACTTGATTTGTTTCCATAAGGATTTAAAGATTTGGCTTCTAAATTACCACATTTCAGATTATTTTCTATTGCATTGGGATTTAAATTTCCCTTCATTCCAACTGAGTTTATGAATGGAAAAAAGCCAATATATTTACCAGAAAAGCTGAAAGTACATCATATAGTTATGTATTTATGTGTGCACAGGTAAGGTTATGCTAGCGTCGACTTCCTTATTGTTGAAAACTGCTTATCTTGAAGCCAGACAGCAAAAATATACAAGACTTGTAACAACTGCCTTGTCACTTGGAAAACTTATGTCAAAGTGAACCAAGCAGATGATCATCATCTCCACAATAAAACATTCGAAGCATGTACTGCCCTTACACAGTTATAGTCTCATATCTGATTCCAAAGCAGCTCCATTTAAAATGAGTTTTCTTACTATCCTAATATTGGATTACTGCATTTTCAGTTTTATTCTTGTCAGCTTAAAATACATTGAGAGATGAAGGGGTTGCACTGTTGGGCCTGTTACCTTTTTCTGCATGATCCTCAGCTCATCACTCAGGTTGATGTTCACTTTCATTAACTGCTGAATCTTCACTTCTGAAGCCACCAGTGCATTTTTAACTTGCATGTATTCTTGGGCTGTCACTGGTCCATCTGACAAGTCCGAATCCAGGCTCTACGAGCAGAAAGAGAAAAATACACCATTGAGGAACAGATTACCCAAAGAAAACAGAAGATAGGACAAGGATGTGAAAAGCTCTTGAAACCTCATTACTTTATAGGAATCACAGTTCAAATTAAGTTCAAATAAATAAGATCTATCTATTAGAATAATTTTAGTCCAATATAAATGAAATTTGATCTCAATCAGCTTTTAGCTCAAAAGCACAAATGCACAAAACCATTTGTCTCAGCAGATCAGTGACACAATGCTGTTTCAGCAGGATTTAAAAATATGCATAAACTGGACAGTCCTAAGAGACAGATCCCTAAATACCACTGTGCACATCACCAGGGAAGATTACACTAGTACTATAAGGTTTATTGCCCCTTTTTTACCATGCTGCCTTATTTTCAGGAATGGTTTAAAACACTTGGTCACTATTGGTCTGCTGCAAATATTTCTCCAGTAGAAAGCAGTAAATCTTTGTGAAACATCATGGAATCACTGATCAGGAGTGTTCTGGTAGATCCAATTACTTCATCTGGGCAATTACGTCTATATCTTATCTCCAGACACACACAGCGGCACACAGTACTTTTCAGTTCATTTGTGCACATTAAATACCCTCACAAGGGGTGAAGTCTGACTGCCGATTACCTCTATGAATAACATTTGGTCTGTGTATAAATATTTCAAACCTACCTTCTGCCTGTTTGATTTGGCTGCATTGGTTTCCAGATCCGTATCCTCATCTGAAGCAACGCTGTCATAATCAGGCTGGTCATTGTCCTGACTCTCACTACTATGCTGGTTGCTGATTGATTTAAGAATCAGCTCCACGTTTTCTGTAGATCAAGATACACCACTTAAAAATATACTAGTGAGTTTGCAGAAGAAGGTGAACTGGCAATAAGCTCAAGAGCATCTAAATTACAGCAAAGTCCTGCATGCACAGAGCAGGCAGGAAAGCCAGCACCTAAACCACTGTGGTTATCCTAGCTGCCAATCAAAAGAATCATCATTCAAACTGTACAGGATTATCATAGAAAGTTTTACCAATTCATCATAAAAATCCCAGCCATCACAAAAAAATGTTCCTGGATTGCACATATCCCACCTGATTTAACTGTATTACAAATTCCAACATTTACACACAAATCTTCTGTATTTGGGCATTCTTTTGGTGGCCTAACACATGCCAACAGCCACATGATTTAGTTCTTGTTTATAAAAACAGTCTCTCTTTCTTCACTGACATATAGACCAGCTAACAACCAAAAGCATTCTCACCTTTTGACCCAGAGAGAGGATTCCCCTGTTGCCTCCGTTTTGCATCACTCAAAATATCTATAACTAACGTAGCAAATTCATGGGCATTAAATCGAGCCAGTTTCTGCCTTCCCTAAATCACAGAATAATGGAGAAAAAAGCAGCACATCATGTGTTAGATGAAGAGCAGAGCTCCCAGGTAAAACACACAACAGCACTTCCAGGAAGATGAGTGTCCAATTGTATTTATTGCAGAAAGTGCAATTTAAAGTATCCATCTGCACACTCCAGGGCAGAGGAAGTACAAAGCTATTTTAACCTCTTTACAAGTAGATGCAACTCTTCTACAGTAAAGAAGTGCAGTAAAGCAATATTACATCAAATAGCTGGCTTATTGAATATAAATAGTTTTACAGTATTAAAAAGGTTGCCTACCTGATTCCTGGTTGATGAATATTCAGGATTTACGGGAAGAAAAGGGACTACTGTGGTCTCTGTCACAAGTGTACTGTGGTTCTGAGTAGCAAGCCAAACTGCTCAAGGAAGAGAAAAGAGGGAATAACCTTCCTGTACTATTTGACAGTGTTTCTTATCAAAGAATAAAAGGCCACAATCTCAAACCCAAAGACCATCAATTCAAAGGGAAGCTTTTTGCCCCAGAGGGTTCTCTACTTGGTAAAAACTAAAAGATTTTTTCAATTAATGTCACATTCAGACAATTAAAGACAAAGAAATTACCATTATGAGCAATTACTGAATAGAACAGTGCTTTAAACAGAACACATGCTTGCCCTAGGATCTTGTATGCAAGAATTCACATTCATTTTATACACATTCCAGAAAGCCTCATTCACCTGCATCCGTCTCCCTCCTGTCAACTTCATCATAGACATCCATGGCAAGTTCTTCAAACAAGTGGTTGCTTAGCTAAGGGTACAGGAGAACAGTTAGAGCTTGAACATAAAATACAACAAGACCTCTATACACAGAAAATGTAAGGGCAGAACTCTGCTCTTGCTTTTCAGCCTATTGACACAGATATATACAAGCACCCAATTGCTATATACAGACAGAAGCACTGTGCTACGTTTTTCCTTTACTAGTTAATGGATTTTTCCTCTCCTATCTGATCACAAAAAGATCTCATGTATTCAGGATAAAGCAGACCTACTGTGGGAACCAGGTATCCAACTGACACTGCAGATGGGGGTTTGAGTTAGGACTCACAACATGCCTGGGTGTTTCAAACTCTGCTTCTACAGCGGATGGTCCAAGAGAGATAATTGTGTGACAGCAAAAACCTTTAAGTAGAGGGAATACGTATCCTCACTCTAACTTGTACAAGGATGTGGTCACCCACACTTCAGCCAAAATAGCGAGCTGGCATTGCTAGCAACTAATTAGCAGAGACTAATGCACTAGTCTGGCTTTCCAGAAAGCTAAAGGCAAATAGCAACATTTAACATACAGATTTATATCAAACACATGACAGCAAGACAAAGTTTAAGGTTCTGAACTGGGGAGACAGACCTTGAGATACTGCCTCAAACAAGACTATCTCTGTCATGGATTTGTCATCATCTTTGTTCTTCCAGCTCTGCCTATTTTCATGTTTTTCTCCAGACTTTTAACTTGCTGGAGTTGACATTTATTGATGCAGGAATTAATAGAAGCTGAAACCAGCCTGAAAGATGAAGAGCAGAGTTCACCACATCTAGACAAAGAAGTTTTACTTACAGACTGAAGTTTCTTCTTGGCTGCCTTTGCAAGTTCTGATAAATCTAGACTGCTATGAAAACAGGAAGTGATCATTACATCTGCAGCATCTACCAGCTTGTTGAAACACAGACTCTACATTTTGGTAATTCAGTGATGAAGTGTCACTTTTACTTAAAACTCCTTGAATCTTTCAGTATTTTAACAAAGTTTTTAACACACTGATCTTACTAATATTGCTAAGATCACAATTAGCATATTCTTCAGCTTTTTCTAAACAACTTAAAGAATCCAAAAGATCCTTTGGAATACGAATAGCCCCATCTGTGTAGCTCAAGCCACAGTCAAGCTGTAGTGCAACAAAACGCTTTCTGTGAGGCATCTGAATAATACGATCATTCTGACCACAACTCCAGCCCACATAAAACACATGGGACTTGTTCCATTGGGCTGTGCAGGACGTGGGGGAGCATCTGACTGGCAAATGGCCACAGCAATAAGGCCACACTTAAAATGATTCTGTACTCATCAGTAAATAATCTTTTCCACTGGTTTCCAGTCTTGAACATGAGGCACAAGATGAAAATTGTGCAGTTCAACAGAATTCATCACCAGAGCCACAGATCAGGAAGCTGATACCTTGCGAGCCCACATTTATAGCACGCAGGAGAAGACTCCCCTGGGTGTCTACAAGGCTGCAAAGGCTCAAATAAAACCTCTGTATGATTAACTGACATTGCAGAGAGTCACCAGACAAGGGGGGGAAAAGGAGAAAAACCAGAGCAGAGGACATGAGGCAGAGGTGAAGCAGGTTGTACTGCAGGCTCTGCACTCTCAGCAGCACCTCTGAACAAGTCCTTTTCTCTACATGTCAACTTCCTTTTCTGTGCTACAATGCAAATGATACTTACTGTACTCTGCAGAACACTCTGCACTGAAAATATACAGTATTTTATTCAACAGCTAAGTACAGCTTATCTAAAAGAACTACAGATGTTAACACTAAGTATTTTACCAACCATTACACAGTTCCTATCATTTTAGAAGTCTTCCGTAGCAATTTTGCAAGCAATAAATTGAACAGTAATTTACTCACAGCCGCCTTATTCCCAATTGCACAGCAAAGAAAGAAAAATAGGGATTTAGGATTAATACTTCATATGTTTTATACAAAAATTATTTCATTGATTGTAACCAAAAGTTAAAAGCTCTCAAGTGATCTAAATTATAAATACTTTTAGAGAAAAATGCAGCTTTCTTGCAAGTATTAGTTTCAAAATGCTGTATCAGGAACTCAATTGGTCCTGGAATTATCTACAAAATCTTTTACCCAGGAATCCCCATGTTCCCTTAATATAATTGTCCCACCTTTCCTCTGCATTTTAACAAATACATTCAGCTTCTTCAGTTTCGTGACTTTGTTTAAATGACAATATTCTAAAGGGAATAAAAAAAAAGCCTCCAAGAGTGACAGAGGCACCAAAGACACACATTAAAGAATTAGAATAACCACAAGCTTAACAGTTGCTTCAGAAAGGAAAAGAAACTTCATTAAGGGGTTTTATTTTGCTGGTTTCAGCCATGCCATGGAATCAGGGACTTACCTGTCTGCCATCTGAGGTATCACAAAGTGCTGTCCGTTTTTATGCTCTAGAATTTAAAACGGATTGCATTTTAACAGGTTGTTCCTGGACTATAGTTTCAATGTTGTCTGCATATATACAGCTGATATTCAGTGTTACGAAAAGACACAGTAAGGAGAAACCCAACCATACACACCAGGCAAACATAGTCATTTATCTTGCACGTAATGACTCAACTTCCAGTTATAGGAAACTAGCATGTCTTAAAAGAAGGTTCCTACCACAATTGTCAAATGTTATCAAAGATTCCAGTTAAGGTTTATCAAGTATATTAACATTTCCTTTAGAAAAAAGCTAATGTTCTACCACAGCAGCCTTCATAGCACCTAATGGCTAAAAATTTATTAGTGTGCTTGTCTTCAAAAGACATCCACTTAACTGAATGCTCCCCTACTTTTGCATTTCAGTGAGGAGAGGCAACTTGAAAGAGTTTCTGTATCACTCTTGCAGACTATTCAACGTACACAATACCTGTCATTTCCCTGCAATTCACTCCTTGAAGTTCAGCATTATTCAACTGTTCTAACACATAGGTTTCTCCACATTACCAGGGGTACTCCATTTACAGAACACATTATTTGTGGAAAATGTGTTATGTAAATGAATTTTAAATGTTATTAATTTTACATCTTGCACTTTCTTGAGTTCTTGTATGATTTATATAAACTTAGGATATTTGAAATGCATAGAAAAAGTGTATTAATGCTGACCCTAACACTGCATACCATAGTTTGAACTGCCCTATGATTAACACTGATAGATCTCAGAGTGTAGTTTCTCCCTCTCACCTGGTTTCCTGCCACAGAGGTAGAAAGCCAACCTGTCTGTGAGCTCGTACTGGATCTCCACCAGGCGCTCTGCCAGCTCATGGTGCCCCCCTTGTCTGGTTCACACACACACACAAACAGAAGTTACATCAGTTACTCATTTTGAGACATACAACATGTTAAAAATAATCAGAGAAATATATTTTTTTTTCATCATGTGATTTATGGACATGGGTGAATATATAAGAGCATCACATATGTCAGAGCCTTCTACCTTGCATAGTCAACTGGAGTTTTTCCATTAGAATCTTGCGTGCCAGGATCAGCGCCATAAACTGCTAATAACTCTGCCTGTAGCGTCTGTCCTGCCTTGGCAGCCACGTGGAGCGGGGTGTTGCCTTTCTCCTACAGGTTAGTAAGAAAAATATCTCCTTAATCAACAGGTCTGAATTACAATGTGCATCAGCTGAAATCTAGACAACTATTACAAACTGTAGAAAGTATTCATACAGGATGAAAGAAGTTAGCTTGAGCTCCCAAAGAAAGCAATCGCAGACACGTCTCCAGGTTCCCTGTCCTCACACTGGAATGGAGTTGCTGAAAGAGAAGCAGAATTGTACTTAAAGCAGCAGCAATTACTGTGATTGAGCCTTTGGTTTTTTTCAGGCACCATTTTAGAAACAGGTATGCAAGAATTCTTGCTACAGATCTTTTGTGTAAATGTTTTTCTCCAGGTTAACCTAAACTGGTGCCTCTCAACCACCCACATCTCCAGTATCCATATACAGACCAAAACCAAAGAGGCTTCAAGCTGAAGTCAAGCTGTATTTGTTTATGTGATAGTGCTGGAGAACAGCTATAGTTAAGTGAAAAGCAACTGCTTTAATTCAGTCAGATTTCACTGCTGGTACACACAAGCTATAGTTCCTGCAGCCTGCCAGAACACATGCACTGACCTTACTGAGATCTTTGGCAGTGACACTGTCGTCCTCACGGCACGGCAAGCGATGAACAAATGCCAACATTTGATATTTAGCTCTAATGAATTCTGCTTTATTGGGACTGTAAAGAGAAACCCAAGCAACAGAAGGGAAAGAAAATATATATTAATGTTTTCCCATTGATACAGATGGTCTAGAAAAAGGAAAATTCACAAGTGAAGACTCTATTAGATCCTTGCTTGCAAAATTAGACCTATTAAAAGCACAACCAATGCAGACTGTTTAACTACACAGAACACATTTCTGTTACAAACATCAGAACATCTGCGGACCCTAGGAGGCAGAGCGTATTTTTTACAAGTGAACACTGAACTTAAAATCATGCCAACTTAAGATATATAATTACTACATGCAGCCAATACATTTTCAAATGGAGCGGCATATTCAGTGACAGAAACCATAATTTTTGTTTAATTCATCATCTAATCTCAATCCCATCAGCAGAGTTCCATTAACTGAAGCACATGGTGTGAGAATTAAAGACTTTTGATTTAAGTACAAGTATCAGGTTCTCAATACCCAAAGCCAGAGGTCAGGAGACAATAGCTCAGAGAATTCAAGCAACTCAGTTCCATTTTTGTAATAAATTTTACAAAATTAATCATTGTAAATTAAAATAAAAAGGCAAAAATAAGAAAATGAGTGAACAAATAACTGGTTTACTCCTGTTCTCTTCCTGGAATACAATTATCACCAGGTCCCCATGGATAACTTGCTGCTTCTGTCACTGCTGAATATAACAGTCACACGTCTACAAGAATAAAACCTTTGTCATTTTGCACTTACTGCACTTTATCCTGTGGGCTTGCTTTGCGCCTCCCGCTCATAACAGAGGCAGGGTCCAGTAAGGAATGTTCCCATATGGAGTTTGCACCGTTATTATACAGTGTTTCCACCATCTGAAATCCAAAGTGAACGCAAACAGGCAGTAAAGGCATTTTGCTGCTAACTGCACAGACTGACTGCTCAAATGTCTGTAATTACATTCACACAGACAGCAAGCCAAGAGATGCACATTCCGTGTGCCAGCATCCATAACTGACTGGGGTATCAGAATCAGGCACAGGCTTCGGAGCTTGTTATATGGAATGTAAAAAGAACCCCCTTAAAACTCTCTACTCTTCCCAACAGCAGCTCTACCTAAGAGAGGTTTGCCATATATTCAAAATCTAGGTTGAAGCAGATGCATTGCAAAAGTCTGGAAGAAAAGTTGAAAGCTCAAACTCGTAGAATCCCAGCCTGGTTTATGTTGGAAGGGACCTTAAAGCTCCTCCAGCTCCAACCCCTGCCACAGGCAGAGACACCTTCCACTAGAGCAGCTTGCTCCAAGCCCCTGTGTCCAACCTGGCCTTGAACACTGCCAGGGATGGGGCAGCCACAGCTTCCCTGGGCACCCTGTGCCAGCGCTTCAGCACCCTCACAGGGAAGAACTGTCTGAGAGCTGATCTCAGTCTCCCCTCTGGCAGGTTAAAGCCATTCCCCTTGTCCTGTCCCTACAGGCCCATGTCATAAGACCCATAAATTCCATACAATATTCATATATGTAGTTTTACTGAAGGAAGACACAGTTTTACTTTTTACCTGCAGCAGTGTTGGAGGCCATGGGGTGTGCTTGAGATGCCTCACTTGAGAGATGTGACGCCCCAGACTTCGATGAACACTACAGCACTCGTCACAGATGAGAATCCCCCTGTTAATTGATGCCCAGCAGGGATCTGAAAAAGAACACATGAATTACAACACGGAAGGCAACATGTATGTCAAACCCATAGTCTAAAATCAGGAGCCTTGCCTTCTAACCTCAGCTTTACTGCTTAGCAGCAGTGCACATGGGCTGTGGGTGCTGGCGAAATACCAGTTCTTGTGCTTAGTGGGGATGTGGGACTCTGAGAACAGCCCCACTGTTTGCAGTTCTTCCTGTGGCAATACTTTACTTTGTAAGAGTAATAGGATGCTCAACTTACTGCCTCCTTAAAGTGCTTACTTGTAATTTCGTGAAGTCCTACAAATGTATAGTCTAACAATAGCACCCATCTACTCTTTGGAAAACCTCAGAAGTCTAAAAGTAAGAAGTGGTAAAATAGTTATGCTTCTTCCCATGCTACTCAGTCTTCAGTTCTATATTACTACGATGATTTTTAATTTCCACATTCAATAATAAAAATGCTCAAGAGTATCACATTAAAGAAAAAGAGCAGGATGCATGTGCCAAGTAAAGGGTCAGTAAAATCAAAGCTTGCCAAGCTAATTCACTTCAACCCTAGATAGAGCCAAACTGGAGCCATCTTATAAGCAAACCAGAAAGACAACTGGTGACAGATGAAGTAGTAAATAATAACACTAGCTATTATGTAGCTTCAGACATCAGAAAGTGTGAAACCGAGTAGGGATGTTACATCAGATTGAAACAGAGGACACTAAAGTGAGGTCCTTCCACTGCTCTCAGCTCCATCTCCAGAAGAAACTCCAGTTTTCTGTCAGTGACTCATGAAACTGGATGTGCCAAGAACCCTGCAGGAACAGGCAGTGAAGTAGTGAGACAGACCTTCAGATCTGGTGCATCCCAGGAGAAAGCCAAAGGAATTCAACATCTTTTCTATTTCGGAAAATTCTTCTTGATTTCAAATGCAGAGATGAGTTTGAGGCTAAATAAGTGAGTACAACCCAAGGCTGGTATGCGATGGGAGAACTCCTGCATCCTGTCAGAATACATCTGAGCAACTGTGCATCAGAAAAGCCTTCTCTGACCTATGCAGTGAATGTACTGACTCCCTGAACAGGAGATCCCATCACTGCTGTGGTTTTTAAGCAGAGTTGATGTTGTGTGTGTGCTGAAGGCAATGTGGGCAAACCTGTTCAAACCATGAGGGATGGGAGCATCCACTCGGAGCTGATAACCATCACAGCCCAGAGCCAAACTAAAGCACAGCTTTGAGGGGGAAAAAATAACCTCATTTAAAAACCAAATTAATAACAAGCACAAACCTCCTTATAAATCATTGCATTATTTTAACTTTCCCTTCTAAGAAGGAAAAAAATAGCACTGAAATGAGATGCATTAGTTCTAATCTAACCCACGGAGGCTGGAGGCAGCCTTCCAGACTAATGAGCCTCGTCCCTTTTCATTACATGCAACCTTATCACACGCTCATTCATAAACTAATGGGACTCTTCTGGAAGCCAGTATTCACTTTGCCTTAACTAACAATCACCATCAGGTTTATTTCTTTACATCCACCTCGGTACATCACTGCTTGTTATTTCAGCTTGTGCATTCTGCCTGAAAGAAATCACATTGATGACAGTCCATGTTTATGTGGAATCTGGCCAGTCTGGGTCAAAACCTGGCACCATTGGAATAGGGAATGGCGTGATGCAAAAAAGAGATGACAATAACAGAAAAGCAAAAGGAAAGACAATAGAGGGGCCAACAAGAAGCCTGGAGAGGGGCTTTTTACAAGGGCCTGTAGGGACAGGCCAAAGGGAATGGCTTTAACCTGCCAGAGGGGAGACTGAGATCAGCTCTCAGGCAGAAGCTCTTCCCTGTGAGGGTGCTGAGGCGCTGGCACAGGGTGCCCAGAGAAGCTGTGGCTGCCCCATCCCTGGCAGTGTTCAAGGCCAGGTTGGACACAGGGGCTTGGAGCAAGCTGCTCCAGTGGAAGGGGTCCCTGCCCATGGCAGGGATGGAGCTGGAGGCGCTTTAAGGTCCCTTCAATACAAAACAGCCTGGGATTTGACAAGGGAACTGAGAACTTCATCATACTGAGCTGAGAGAACACTCTTTGCTCTTACTAAGCACCGGGAAAGCTGAAGAAAGGACCAAGAGCAGCTCAGGGCCCAGTTTAGGTACCTAAATGATACACAGCAGAGCAAACCTGACAGCAGGCATGATGGAACTGGGAAGCTCAGCACTGCAACCTGTTTTGAGTCACACAAGTTTAACTGAAAGAGGGTTTTGCCAGTGAAACTGCACAATGATTTGTAGCCCCTCACTTCAATCCATACCTGGCTTAGAACCAATCACTTGTTCTTAACTTACAGATGGGGGTGGGAAGGGAGAAGAAACAAAGTGTTAGTCTGAAGAAACAGAGAGCAAGCTGTCAGGTTATGGGAAAATCCATATTTCTGGTTTAAATTTAATGCACTGAAGAGTCTGTGCTGGTATTTGAATCATTTTAAAGAGATACAATGATGGACACCATCAAAATACTCTTAAGCTAATAGCAGAATGCAAGAGGGGAGAAGGCAGAGGACTTGTGAGCTCTGCTTTCAGGAACACGCAGGGTGATTCAAAACAGGAAGCGTGTGATGAAGGCAAGGCCAAGCCATGAGCATGAACAGTGAACTCCTGCCTCAGAATAGGAAGTATCAAAGAAGGACACATAACATCACCTCCTGTGAGAGAAAAGCATGCACACTTCACCAGAGAGTAAGTTCTTTATATATATGTGTGTATATATATATACATATGGGTCAGGCAGCAGATTTCTCCACCAAGATCAAGTAAATACCTGACAGTGCTATAATGTCACAACACAACAAAATGAAAGGCCATCTTATGAGATCACCCCAATGATGATTCCAGCACACTGCACTGTCCCAACAAGCTTAACAAATAGACACACAGAAACAGCTTTATCTCAGTGTCAGAACACCACTGATGTTTACAAGCATAGATACACTGCCTCGTGTGAGATAGGGACAACTGCCCACAGGAGATACACAGCTCTGTTTATCACAAAAACAACATTCTGTGAAGATAAAAGTGATTCCTTGGGAGTTAATTTGGGATTTTTACTATTTTTAAGCAAAAGTCCTGTTTTACAATAGTTGTTACCCATGTCCTATCTTCTGCCCATTCACACGTTATCTAGATTACACTGTTTTAAGGCCTTTCAGTATGTACATAAGTAATTGTATTGGGAGAACCAGCACAGAACACAACCATGTACCTCTGATAAAGAAAGACAACAAACAGACATAGCAGCTAAAATAAACAAGGCAGTTTTAAATGTAACAACATCAGGGCTAGAGATGGTCAGAAGAGAGGCAACTGACTTCCTAAACACTAGGTTTATTTCAATAAACTCACAAATTGACCCACGGTCAAGACTGCCAATGTGCACACCAACAGAGAACATTTTATTAAAAAATCCCGTGTTTTTTACAAGCCCTTTGGACAAGGGCCTGTAGGGACAGGCCAAGGGGAATGGCTTTAACCTGCCAGAGGGGAGACTGAGATGAGCTCTTAGGCAGAAGCTCTTCCCTGTGAGGGTGCTGAGGCGCTGGCACAGGGTGCCCAGAGAAGCTGTGGCTGCCCCATCCCTGGCAGTGTTCAAGGCCAGGTTGGACACAGAGGCTTGGAGCAAGCTGCTCCAGTGGAAGGGGTCCCTGCCCGTGGCAGGGATGGAGCTGGAGGAGCTTTAAGGTCCCTTCAACCCAAACTAGGCTGCGATTCTATGATTTCCAGCTACAGCCACCTCCCACCTTTTACCTCCGTGACTCTAAGAGCTCTTTAAACCCGACTTCCTTAAGCCAACCTACTTTGCACCAGCCTTCCTCGTTCCTGAGCGCAGGAGCTCCAGGTTAGCTCCTAACCGGCCACCCTCCGCAGGGCCCGCCCGAGGGCCCGGGGGACCCACCGGTAGCAGGACCGTGCGCTCCAGATCCAGAGCCGGGAGCAGCCGGAGCTCTCTCAGGAAGAGGCCCGTTGAAAGCGCGTCCAAACCCGGCTCCTCGCCGCCGACAGGGTATCACCGCTACAAACCGGAGACATCCCCAGAGCCCCCCCGCTGACAGGAGCCCCCCGCCGCGCTCCGGTACCTCCCGGCCGCCACCTGCCCGCACCCCCTCAGCGGAGAGCCACCGGTGGCGGGTCCGAGAGAGGATCCGGGCTGCCCAGGCCACCGGCGCTGCCTACCCGGGGCGCTGCAGTCGGCGCACACCTCGCTGCTCCTCAGGCGCTTCGCCATGGCGCGTACGGCGCCACCCGCTTCCCGCCGCCTTAACGGGCCCCGCGGCGGCCCCGCCAGGCGGCAACGCGCCTGCGCCGAGCAGCCCCGCCCGCCCCGCCGCCGCCGCGCCACAGCGGGAAGCGCCTCGCCGCCATGTTTGCTCCGGGCAAAGGGGCTGTAGTCACAGCGGGCGGCCATGTCTGATCCTGGCAGACGCCCGCCTCAGGCTGCACCCTGCTCCGCTGAAGCGCTGCGGTTCCGAGGGGAGCGGCTGTACCGGCCCGGTCCTGCTCCTCCAACCGGGGCGGAGGCGCTGGAAGCCCGTCCGCTCCCGCTGGCGGAACACGCTTCTCCCCGTCAAAGTCTGCCCTCACCCATCATGGCGGCAGCAGAACGGGCGGGCGAAACCAACGCTGGATGGACGCAGGGGGGGCAGCGAGCTCTGAGCGCCGCATCCGGCCCGGCACCGCTCTGCACCCCTCCCACCGCTCAGAGGGCAATGGGGCAGCCTGGGGGCGGGACGCACCATCTTGGGGGGGTGATAAGGTGTGCGGAGAACAACAGTTTCCTTTTTCCGTGGTCTTGCTGGTGGAGGCTGGTGGGCTGAGGGGGAGTTCTCCCCTCGCAGCGGGTGCGCTGTGGTTCGTCCCGGCCGCTGCCCTAGAGGGACAGGAAGGAGGGACGCGGCGACGGGGGTGAGGTGGTGGCGGTTGTTGTGGGGCCGAGGGGTGGGGGGCCCAAAGGGGTGAGGGGCTGTGGGGAGCACCGGCAGTAGGGGCCTAGGGGCAGAGTACCCCAGCAGTGTAGGGCTGTGGGGAGCACTAGGAGTGTGGGAGACCCTCAACAGTGTGGGGCTGGGGGGGGGGGGGGGCCTTGAGGAGCCTGGAAGCATGGGGTCCCCGGGAATGTGGGGGTCTGGGAAGCACCAGGAGCAGTGAACCTACATGAGTTGGGAGCTGTAGGGAACACCAGGAGTAGGGGAGACCTTCAAGAGTGGGGGGGCTATAGGGGGAAGCCCAGGAGCAGAGGACCCCAAAGGTTGGGGTCTGGGGTGCCTAGGAGAAGGGGGGACCCCCAGGAGCAGGGGGCTGGGGGGATCCAAGGAATAGGGACCCCCAAGAGCAGGATTTTGCATGGGGCACCCCTTGGAGCAGGGTGTGGGGTTCATAGGGGGTTGTGCTCCAGTGTTCCCCCCAGTGCCTGGGACAGGGGGGTGCTGGGGGAGAAGAGAAGCTCCAGGGGTGAGGGTCTGAGTAACGTGGGGCCTCCCAAGTCAAGAGGGGGGACAGTGAGGGTAGGCACCCTGCTTCCCCGCTCCTGCAGGTGTGTGGCATGATGAGTTCCCCTGGCAGGGCCAGCAGCGCCTTCCCCCTGCACGTCCTGGTCTGGAATAATGACTACAAGCGCCTGAACGAGGAGCTGCAGGACCAGGTAACTGCGGTACCAGGCTGGCAGAGGGGCTGGAGTGAGGCTGGCAGCCCCAAAAGAGCTTGTGTCCAGTCAGGGCCTTGGTGCCCCTCACTTCTAGGGAGAAATAACCTTGATGGTACCTCCAGGTGTGTTTGCTGGGCTTGTGGGGTTGCTGTGCTGCTTTACCTGTTGATTTGGGGTTATGGGAGCAATGTAAGGAGGGGTAGGAATATGCCTTTTGTTTATCTATGATATTGACTTCTTACCTATAGAGAATGCTCAGAGCGTTCGAGTGTGGGATGCAGAATAGCTTTTAGTGTTAGGAGTCATTGAAACAGATCAAGAAGAGCAGATATGATGGACATCAGGTTTTTCTCTGCAATAAGTAAGCAATAAATGCTGCTTACCTTAATGGAAACCTACATGCAGAGAAGGTGGCTGCTGAAGATGAAACCAGCCTCCAGCTGGCTGGGCACCAGCAGTTCTTCATTGCTATCCCAGGCTGCGGTGCAGTGCTTTTATACGGGCTGGGATGTTTTCAGCATCTTTGGTTAAAAAATTGGGTCGTTGTTTCATGCTGTGGAGTAGAAAAATAACAAACTGTGCCCTCCTGGGGCCTGCTCAGTGAGCAGTGGTCGTGGTGTGAGGAAACAGGGTGAGGAGCTGCAGTAGGGCTTGAGCAGCGCGTGTCCCCCTTGCTGAGGTGCTGGAGGAGCACAGTGAGGTTGAGGCTGCAGAAGCAGAGAATGTTAATTACATTATACCTGACACCACACTTGTACGAGGCAGCAGTGAGCTGTGCCACCCGCTGAGTACTCACTGTCATCTGCAACTCTAACGGTACACCACGATTTACTAATGCTTGCTCAGAGCATGCTCCTCTCCTACTTTTGGGAGCATCTTTGGAATGCTGTTACTTTTTATATCATTCAAGTGATCTTCCTTAACCAAACCTTGAACCTCACTGGCACGTTGCTTCTGTGCACTTATTTCTCTTCCAATAGCGTTTCTGCCTGTGCCAGTTTGTCAGTGATTCAGGATCTGCTGTCCTTAGTCTGAGACTGCTGCAGTTCACAGTTGTGGAGTGCTGCTCCCCAGCTCAAACAAGCAGCATGTTAGGATGGGATGTGTCTGTCCTTTTATCTCCTGTTGAATTACTTATGGTGTTTTAAAGTATTCCAAAGATATGTTTCCTCCTGCTTCCTTGGGATAAGCTTCTTGCCGGAGGGGTGTGTAAGGGAATCAAAGACACTTGGTGTGGCAGATGATGGGTGCAGTGTGTGGTTACCAGTTAATAGCAGCAAAGATGATGGGGGAGCACCTCAGAGTCCTTCACCTGTCAGTAGGGGTGGGGAAGCAAATCCCTTAGTATCCCACCACAGAGGTGGAAAGAGGATGCTTTATACTGAAGCTTTCCCTACTCTGTGTGTGATGTTTCCAACTTTAACACTGTCAGATAACCGTGTTAACTTGCATAATAACTTTCCTTTCTTATTCTGCTATTGACTTTCCCCTTTTCCTTTAGTTATAGATGCTCTTCTGTTTCAAATCTCTAAGCTAATAGTGAAAAATAAGTAAGGTATGAGTATGCTGTGCTTGCATGTTTTGGATATTTATGCCTGTGTAGTTTGTTTCTTTCTTTCTTCATTTTTTCAGTGACTTGTACAAAATGCACTCACTCCCCATCGTGCTGTGTGTGTCAGTCAGGTGGATGCTTTGTACAATGCCATTTGCTTCTGTACTTTTAAAAGTGATACACGAAGTTGATGTTGTGTGCCCTGTTGGTTTGAGTTTTCCTTTCCCTCCTTATGTTATGTGTTAACCCCTCTCTTGGTGTCTCAGGCTGTCCATGGTTCAGTGTGCACAGAGTAAACTCTGGTCTTCTTCTAAAGGGAGATAGAGGAAGAAATATTTACAGAAAATGAAATGAGAAGCACCAACTCAGTCGTGTCTTACAGTGATACCAGCTCTTACCATATTGGTTTTATAGGCCCCATTCTGCTTCTCTCTCTCTCTGTGTCAATGGGGAAGTCAGGCTGCACTGCAGAGTGCAGGGTGGTAGTGTTGGAAGCTGTGCACCACGGGCTGATATGTGGGAATATTGACTCCTGGGTTACTGCTGCCAAGCTTTGTTCACATAAACTCTTAGTGTGCTCTGATGCATTTGACAGGGCAGCTTCAGCATTATTTCTCTCTTGGATACCCCACAGGATGTTGATCAACGCGACCCACGAGGCCGGACCTTGTTGCACCTGGCTGTTTCCTTGGGTTATATAGAATCTGCCAAGGTCCTTCTTCATCACAAGGCAGATGTTACCAAAGAGAATGCACAGGGATGGACAGGTAAGGACAACCTGGGAAGCAGAAGTCATGTGTTGATGCTTTTCAGTTGCAGGTGTTGTATTTGGACTGCTTTTCCATGATGTGTTTTGCTCAGAAATGAAGCTGAAACCAGCTTGTGCATGGATTTCTTTCAGTTCTAAACGAGGCTGTCAGTACAGGGGATCCAGAGATGGTACAAATGATTCTGCAGCATCGGGACTACCAGCTGACCTCCATGACACTTGGAGGAGTTCCTGAGTTACTCCAGAAGATTAGTGAGGTAATGGTTTAGTTTAAACCTCTTACTCCAGGCTGCAATTCTCATTCAAGTAGTTGAGTTGAGTAAACTGAAATCAGGTGGGCAGTTGTATCCTCTGGCTCAACTTGCATAATCCACAGTGCTGTGGGAGTGGGTGACCTTTTCCTTGACTTCATTTAGAATTCCTTAGTCCTGAACTCCAGCACTGGAGGCTGAATCTTGAAGGTGAACAGCTCATTGTAGTTTCAGTTTCAGCTTTTAACATTTATTTATCACGGCTCTAGTTCTGTTCTTTGTTTTCCTTTATCTGAAATGTTCATAAGAAATGTTGGACTGAAACTATTTCCTGTAGTATTCATCAAGTATTTTCCTTCTCCAGACTCCTGACTTTTATGTGGAAATGAAGTGGGAGTTCACAAGCTGGGGTGAGCATCCTGGTCATTGTCATCTCTTCTATACTATCAACAAAGGGACTTGCTAATGTACAGATGTCACAAAAGATGCACAGAGAAATGCCTGCTCCCCGGAATACATCTCTCTTTACCTCTCAAAAGAGCCACTTTTATTTTTGTTGCACAAATATTCTTTGTTTCCTGTTTCTTTGGGTTGTTTCTTGGAGGCTTTGTTTATTTTTTAATGGAGTTTAGCCATCACTAGAATTGCTAAAGCCTTTTTTGGGGGCTTTCTTTACTTGTCTGGCTACTGATGACTTAGACAGTGACGCATTTCCTCTGGAGAGGCACAGACTACTTGGGAAGAACCTGCTTTTCTTTTAAAGGAATGAAGGATAGGCCATACAGCTGACTTCATTTTCCAACAGCTGTTAGACTGCTAGAGGATGGGGTTTGTGCTGTTCCACACCTCTAAGTCTGAACTGATGTTATCTTCCTTTCCATGGTCATCTTTAAATTAAAGTTGGTGGGGTTTGTCCCTGATTGTTCTGAAAGCTAAAGATCAGTATCTCCTCTGGAATAATGATCACAGTATTGACAGTCCTGTATCAGGGATAAGCTTCTGCTTGAGCTCAGGCTCCCTGTGTATTTAGTTCCTATCTACAGTTTTCTCATACAAAAGAATCTTCCTCTTTTGTAGTCCCGCTGGTTTCCAGGGTCTGCCCGAGCGACGTCTGCCGCATCTGGAAGAGCGGAGCCAAGCTGCGTGTTGACATCACGTTACTGGGCTTTGAGAACATGAGCTGGGAGAGAGGGAGGTGCAGCTTAATCTTCAAGGGAGAAGGTAAATACTTCACGTATGTACACCTTTGATTACCATTGTGAGCCACAATAAGAAATCCTAATTTTGGCCAGTTGAGGCTCAGTACTGAGTTCTAGTTGTTTTTCTGTGAGTGTCTTGGAGAGATACTGTTTTGTGGTTTAACATAAGGGTTTCATTTCTTTCCTTTGAGTATACCTGAGGTAAAAAATATAGTAATAGGGCTAAAATTTTACTTCAGTCTTTTACTTTGTTTTCCCCTTTCTGTTCTTCTGCCCCCAAATAAAAATGATCTTAGCTACAGCTCCAAGTTTGATCTTAGCTACGTGCAGAATGCACCCTGATTGATATACAGCATATCGTCAGTTTTTCACCGTGGGATACTTGCTAAGATTTCTTTAGATTGAGTTGTACTGCTTCCAACAGATACTGGAGGTTGGGCAGAACTGATTGAGATCAACCACGATGAGAAGTTTGTTACCACGGAGCGTTTTGAGATCTCCCAGCAGATGAAGCATTTGACGTTGGGATCTATGACACCCAAAAGAAGAGATGTGGAAAGACGCCTTACATCTCCCATTATTAACACGTGCCTTGATACCAGAAACATTGCTTTTGAGAGGTAAGATACAACATTTCCCTTCAATAAACACTTCAAGGTTATGGATGGTCATCGTTAGAATAAAGCTTTACAGACAAAAGTTTAAAAACCCTGGTAATAAAAAGTCTTAGGGCTAGATCTGAAATTACTTTAAACTTCATACACCATTGGATAATGAAATTTGGCTTGGTCAGCTTGCCGCTGTCATTTGGCAAAGAGCTGGCAGCTGAAAGAACTGATGTGCAGAAAACTTCCAGTTTATTGTGGTAGTGGGGTCAATGTTAATGTCTCATTACATGTCTGCCTTTCACCCAAATCTGTGTGTATAGTGCTGGAACTAACAGGGAGGAGCTTGCATCTTGTAGCTAAGTCAATGAAATCTCACATTAATACTGCGAAAAGATGTGTATAGCATGTTCCTGCCACAGACACGCAATTGTCTTCCTTGTTTGCTACCTGCTTTTATCCCAGTATCCCTGTCAGCTTAGTTCAAACAACCTATTTTATGAAGCTCATTCTGGACTTTCACTAAACCACTGCCGTGATCATGCAAAACATGTGTCTGCAAAGTGAAATGTCTAATTCAGCATCTTTCTCCTGAATATTTAGTACCCTTCCAGAGCTGCCCAGAGTTAGTTCCTGTAAAGTTCACTGAGCCTTAGGCAGCATCTACACATCCAGAAACTTGGATTTCTTAGAAGCGTTCCCACTAACCAGCTCCCCAGACTGCAGTGACAGGTTACGTTTGATATGAAACTATGTGTTTAATTGTAATTGGGTAAGTTTTTAGGCTGCTCACCTCTGTGGCTCAGATATCCACATCTTGATGTAAAATCTCTGTCTGAGCCTTTGTGCTTTGGCCATGGACTGAATAAGAACAGAAGCAGTGTGACTTCCTCAGCCCGGGTACATGTGTGTGAGGACAGGTCAACCTGTGCTTTTGTATGGGGTTAATAATCAAATAACCTCTCAAATGTTGTTTAGAATCAGCTTTAGCAAAGCAGGCTGGGGGTTGTGTAGAGATGCAACTGTACAGACACTTGTGGTGTTCCCTTTTTGTCAGAACCACATCTGGATTCTGGGTATGGAGGACAGAAAAAGCAGAAAGTGTGAATGGTTATGAAGCAAAGGTAAAGCCCATTCTATTTTGTTAACAAGTCTTGCAGCCAGCTCAAGTGTGATCATGTTTTGCCTTTATTTCCTGAATATTTCAGGTCTTAAACTTCACATCAACAGCTTTACTGTCTTGCCAGGAGAACTGAGCAGGAGTGAGTTGGACGGAGTCCATTAGTGTTCCTGCAGAATTAAACTCTCACTAAATTTCATTTGAAAGGCCTTATAAGTGCCTTCTGTTCAGGAACTGCTTCCTTTGACTTCCCTTCCCTGTTCTTTCTTAACATCTTTGCCCAGGTGGGGATTCTCCTCAGGGAACTTGGAGGTGCCAGTCTAGTTTTGAGGTTGGTTTAGTTAGTTACCAAAAAAAGTGTGTAAATTGTGGGTGAAGTGAAAGGCTGAATTCTGTTGCTGCCAAAGGCAATGACCAGACTCCTGCACCGTTGTTTTGGTACACGTTTGTGAGATTGGTGCATCATTTGCAGGGTTTCTTGTTTTGTCAGTTTGCCCAGCAGGTGGCATGTGCTTTCAGCCTTAGCATAGGTCAGTCAAGAACATAACGTGTGGGATTTCCATTATAGCAAAGCAAACACAAAAATCAAGTGCAGCATTTCCTGTTGATCACCAGTGTATTAAAAGATCAAGATCTTTTTCAAGAGAGGCAGATCCACGCTGCTTTATTCTCTCTTTAGATCTCTGTGTGTGGTGTTTTACTGGAGAACTCTCTTTTTAACCTGTGGCTGTTTGATTTTTGTCCTTGTACTTTTAAGGTATACGTGGCAAACAATGTGAATGTGGTCACCAAAATCCGCACAGAACACTTAACAGAGGAGGAGAAGAAAAGATACAAAGGTAGTTTTCCTGTGGGATAACTGGGAATAAGTAGAACCTTTTAGCTCTGATTCTCTTTGTGACTGTAGGACTGGGCAGATAGACAAGGGAAATACTTAACTTGCTGGCTTTGTCCTGCTTTACTTTCAAGTGTTTTGAGTCTGTTTTATTGCTAATTAATAGTAATAGATTGTTTTTATTTCCCTCCTATTATCTGAAGCTGACAGGAACCCTCTGGAATCATTTCTGGGTACAGTGGAGCATGAGTATGGTGTTCAGGTGAGTGTTGAAACGGGGCACTGCAGCACAGAGATCTGTGCCAGCAGGAATTCTAAGTGTGTGGAATCACCTCTTCCTTAGTTTGGCAGGAATTTTGCTTATGAGGTTTAAATTTTCCCTGAGGATGTTTCTGTTTGTTTTAAGCCCTCAAGTGTTCTGTATGCGCAGCAGGCACCTCCTTCTGAACACTGTAATGGAAAACCCATAGACTCCATTAGTGCAGCAGGAGTTGAGGTGTGGGCAGTGGCAGTAAATCCGAGCAAGCACAGATCTTAGTGGCAACCCACCAGTAATCTGGGAAGAAGGGTCCATTTGTTTCAAATACTCCATTAATAAGGGATTTGGAGCCTAGAAATGCTGTAGGTTGTGTGTGCATTTCTGGTTGGGTTTTAGCTTAAAAGTATTTAAGTAGATTTTTCCTGTCTCTAAAATGCATGGAGATCTTTACACCCAGTAGGAAGCAGTCTGAATGTGTGTGCTTGGATTTATGGTTGTGACTGGTGTCTTAAAATGGAAAATGAGTTAATTCACAAGAGGTAACTTAAATATTTGTTGCAGTAGCCACTATTTGTTCCATACTTTTAGTTTGGTTGTTTTTTCCCTCTCTTATAGAGTACAACCAAGACAACAGAGTATGCTGCAGCCAACAATCCTACTGCTATTACTCTGGAGGAATACTTTGACCCAGAATTTGATCTGAGAGGTCGAGACATAGGAAGGCCTAAAGAAGTCACCATCCGAACACAGAAGTGAGACATAAAGTTTTACTTATTTCTAGTTTCCCTTCTCAGTCATGTAATCTCTGGAAACCATAAATACCCACTGTGGTTTCCCCCAGCTTTACAAATTAATTAAGAGTGATCTCGAAGTATTCAGCTGTAGCCTAATTCTTTTTCCACTAAGTCAAATAAAACAGTTGGACTAGTGTTGTAACTTGTTAGTAACCTCCTGCTTTGCCTTTGGTCTGACCAGGAACGTGGTTTGGTTTCTCAGAGCAGTTATTGTTCTGAAGTGTATGAAGCAGGTGACAGAGCTCTGCATTTTGCTTTGCATCTGTTGCTAAACTGTAAACTTAAGGTGGTTTTATGCATCTTTAAGATTTAAAGCAACCTTGTGGATGAGTGAAGAGTTTCCCTTGTCTCTTATGGAACAAGTCACTCCAATCATCGATCTGATGGCCAGAACCAGTGCTCATTTTGCCAGACTTAGGGATTTCATCACTCTGGAATTTCCACCAGGATTTCCTGTCAAAATTGGTAAAGTTTAGCAATTTTTATTGTAGCATTTTCTTCATTTCCAGTTTTTCTATTGGTTTTACAGCCTATTTACAAAAGCCATGTTAGTTTTTTACTAGACATTTTGCTTATATCTAGAACTGAGAACCCAGACATACATTGTCTTGTACATCTGGGGTCATTGCATCCAACTTCTGAATGACCAGAATATAACTGTAAGGACAGCTTCATTTCAGGAAGATTGAGCTGTTTCTAACCCTTTTCTCTGAGTTCAGTGCCTTAGATTTGGCAAATCTTACTGTAAAATAAAGAGATTGAGAGAGAATGACTAAGGGCAACTTCTTGAAGTGAGTTGTTACCTGCTTTTCATTATAGGATGCTACTCTATATTTTGTATGTATATTGTGGAATGTGTTCAATAAATGTGGCTGTAGATGCGGAAGCAAATGAGGGAATTCCCTGTTTGACAGAAATCTTGTACTCTTTCTTACAGAAATCCCCCTGTTTCACGTGCTGAATGCCCGGATTACATTTGAGAATGTCAATGGCTGCAGGACAGCTGACAGAACCTCATCACAAATGGCTGGAGGTGCACCCTACGATTCAGGTGAGGGGTGGGAAGATGCAGTGGTTGCATCTTTTTACATGCCTGTCAGTGGGATGCACAGGAGAGAGAGATGGGTTAACTGCAGAGATAAAACATTCACAGGTGAGAGGAAGCTGGAGTGTGTGATGCTGCTCATACTGACCAGTTCTTCCTTTTCCATGCTTGGCTGACTAAACTGAGCTTGGACAAGCTTTCCCAAGCATTCTGAGATCTAAATTCTGGTGCAAGCTACTGCTAAGTCTGCATGCTCCTTCAGCAAAGAGTGGATTACATTTGAGTAGGATGCTTCTGACTGTGTATATCCAGTGATACTCTGTCCTATGAGCTGCTGCAGACCCATTAATGAGTAACCTCAGAAGAGCTACTATGATATTTATCTTTTCCAACCTTTTATTTTCCCTATCTGGTTTTGTCAGAGTTCAGCCACCTCAGAGCTCTGCTGCCCACTGGTTGTTTTTATATCACTTGCCAGCATCCTAAAGAAAGACCCTACATTCTGTCTTGCTGTGTGCTTGTTTGCCACAGAAGCCTTTCAAAGGCTGTTGGTATATTTAACCTGGTAGTTCGTCTGAATTTTTGGAGTTAACTTAATCATGCATGAACATTCATCAGAACAAGTCACAGCTTGTAAGAACAGCCTGTGTCATGTTTGTAACTGGCTTCTGCAGGTGCGAATTTTGAGGTCGACCAGTCGGTGTTTGAGATCCCCAAATCTTACCACATCCAAGATGACAGCAGGAACATACACGTGCAGGATGAAGACAATGAGATCATGCAGTTTGCCATTCAGCAGAGCTTGCTGGAATCTGGTGGAGTTAAAGTAAGTGTGCTGTAATCTGTGCAGTGCAGAGCTGAGTTTTGATGAGGCTAGTGCAAACTTTGATTTAAACCAATGTAAGACCTATTTTTCTAAGACCCTCAGAAGAGAAAAGTATAGAAATGTATTTTAAAGAAGAAATAAGAGTGATTTAAGAATTACCTTTCAGTGAGTTGCACTGCAGATCCATTATTGCTGTGGAATTGTCTGTTTTTCCCCATTTTAGGATGTGGGGGTGCACGCCAATGGAGCTATTGCATACTCACAGGACTTCAATATACAGTATCAGAGGTAACTAATCTTTTTCACATCAAGCCATGCAGTGACAGAGCAGAAATACTCCCAAGAGTAGCATGAAGCAATTACGCGACTCTTGTGTTTGTAGGTAGCAGATACACAGAACTCAGAGTCTCTTTTCTTGTGCTGCTTCTACTTTTCCCAGCAGCAAGGACTCTGAACTAGGCCTGTCTGGCTTATCTAGTGCGGCTGTTCAGGTCAGCTATGGAACTGGTTGGCAACATAAGTCTTAACCCAACAAATAAACACAGTCCTTCTGCTGTTAAAGCTTTGCATGTGGTCCCTCTGGGCTGAATGTTTAGTAGGTGCTGCACACTTCAGGGTAGCTCTATAATCCTTAAAAACTTAGCAACGTGTATTTAATGGGCCCTTGAGAATATGCTCGTGTATCTGTGGGGTCTTCCTGCATGTGCATGCCAGGAACTGCTTCCTCTTGATTCTTTTGAAAGTGGGAAATCATGTTGCCTTTGAACCAGGTGAGAATGCTTTTAGAAACTGAGAATTTTTTGGCATGTGTGAAATATTCAAAGGTGCCTTCAGAGGACAGATTTTATACTGGGAATTTTGTGGATGTTGGAACAACTGCTCTCTGGGGAGAGATTGTCAGGTTTGCAGTTAAAGAGCAGTCACTAGGAAGGAGCATGGCAGGAACTGGGAAATAGGCTCTGTCCCTCTTCCTTCTTGAAGTTCTTTCTCTCCTCCAGGGCGCTGCAGGAGAGCTTTCTCACCAGCTCGGGTAACTCCCAGTGCAGCAGCCCTAGCGAGCCTTCCAGCTTTGAGAAAGACTTGCAGCTTGCCATGGAGTTGTCTGTCCGAGAGCAGGAGGAGCGGGAGAAGCAGCGTCAGGAAGAGGAGGATGCAGAGCTGCAGCAAGTCCTACAGCTTTCCCTGGTGGAGAAATAACCCCTCAGTGGCCTCCTGAATCGAGGATGATAACCAAATCTGCACAAAACTGAAGGCTTTTGGGGCTGTCAGGCTGAAGACCACTCCTGGATTGCTTAAGTAAATGTTTCACCTGCCCTCGAGGTTGGCACCATCAGCTACCAAAAGCTGATTTATATTTTTTTGAGGGAGTTTCAGGCCATGGGACTCTGCACGTGGCTCCCCAATGCCACGGTCTTGGCTCTGAAGGAAGGTTTTTATCTAAACTTATTTATTGAAGAGCAGATGGAAACTTTGCTTAGCATCAGGATATAGAATTGCAGCAAAGCTTGAAAACCTGATTTCCAGGGAGTTTAGGAGGGAAACTTCATTACTTACCAAAGAAATATTCACCTGCTTAGTCATTTCGGAGTAATTCAAAGCCATTGCCTGTTTCTTCCCGTTGTGATGTGGAAGAGTCTCTATATGCATACACACACATAGGGTAGTTCTTTGTGCGACAGATGGTTTCTGTTAGCTTTGTTTATATGTGATTCTCTCTTTAGTTACTGAGATTTTAGCATGTGCTCCTGCTTAAGAGGGATAATTTTATACTTGAACAGCTAATCCAAGCTCAAGATTAAACTAGTGCTTTCTGCAGAAAGGACAAAACAAGCAGCCAGTAAAAGCAGATCCTAAACTGGGACCATTTGCCAAGTAAAGCAGCAGTTTCTGCAGCGATTCTAAACCAGCTCCTTCCCGTAGTCAGAGGGCAGCAAGAAAATAAGTGCTAGATACAGGTGCTTCTCTGCAGTGTGCACGAGTGTGTGCCTGGGTGTGGGTGCTAAAGTCAAACAGGAAAACAAATCAGGTGGAATTCTAATGTATCCTTAGTGGAAGATAAGTGTTAACCTGCCATTGGAAAGGGAAGCGCGTGTTGCTTTTTAGAACTCAACGGCTCATCCTTCGTGTGAAGACATATATTTTTTTATCTGAGTATTTTTATTGATTTTAAAGCAAGCCAATAGGCCTCCACTCCTGCAAGTGGCATTGTTCGGGTTCACAGGTCTGTTTTAACCAGCTCTCCTCAGGTCTTTTCCTCATACGAGCTATTTGTAGCTGTTTTATCTGCACTTCTGTCGGTGTTTACAGTACTCCCACTGTGACTCTCAAGTGCACTCCACAAGTACACGATGTACATCCACGGGAAAGCCTTACTGTAGTTAAATGTGAGCAATATTCCTCTGTTCTGGCTGGCAGAGTAGGAAGAACCTATGGTACATATGGTCTGATCTTGCTACCTAATCCTGCACTTGTTCCTCGGGCAGAACAGGGCAGTTCTGTGTGACCAACTATTAACCAGTACAAAATGACTATAGAAAGGACTCGATCGTAACCAGGGAGATGGTTGGTGACTTGGAACCTTATTTTAAACCAATAATCCATTGTTTTACATAGGAAATGATTAAAATTCCTTCAGTGTACACTACAACTGGTTTATCTGCACTGTTTCTGTTCATCTGAATGGCTTGGGGGTGGTGGGGGGAGCGTTGGCTTTCAAGGGTGGTGGTGGCCTGAAAAGGGCATTTGCATCGTTCTACGTGACCAGGAAGGCCATTCCCTGTACCAGGAGCTGCTTTTCTTAAACCCCAGCTTCCCTCTGACACTGTATGTATGGGAAGTGTCCTCTAATCCTCTGTGTGTGCTGGAAGAACAAAGATTCTGCACAGCATTACACCCATAAATGAAGTATTTTATTGCTGACACAGTAACTGGAGTCCTTTGAAATAATGACCTGCCTTTTTGCATATCAAAGGTGACATTATGTCTATGGAGTTATCAAAGGTAGCTCTGGTTCAGTCTGAAACACAGATACAATCCCTGGAACTGTGTTCCTGACATTTTCAGCCAACCTTTGTGTCTCCCTGGTTTGGAAACAGATGGATCTATGGCAATGAAAGGAAGCACCATGGGACTTCTGAGCTCTTGTTTCTGTACCTACCTTTGTGTGAGTAACAGGAGAGGAGCAGCAGAGGGTGCACAGCGTATTTAATGTTAATGCTGTGTAAAAGCATCTTTCCAAGGAAGCTTGAGGCTGATGTAGGAAAGCAGCAGCTCAAACACCTCTAGTTCATTCCAGAACTACAGCTGACTTTTGAAGTGCTTGAGATTGTTTCCACAGGGTTGGTGCCGTTTGTACATGGTTTTGAGACTTAACCATATGCTTTTTTCTGTGCTTTTGGACTCTTTTAAGCATATGGGCTAATGTTCAACAGCAACAACAGGTGATGGGCTTAATGTGGATAATCCTTACGCTGCCCTGGATGTCTTTTGATTTCAAAATGGAATCTTCCTAACTAGACTCTACCTGTTACTGTTGCTGATGACTGTACCATGCTCACAGAGTGAACTCTGGGGTCCCTGTTACCATTTCTTGCTGAGAAACTCCTATGAAAACAGGGGCTTTTGCCCAGTGCTGCTGTCCTGGCCCTGGTCAGAACTGAGAGCTGATGGGAGGTGAGAAGGGGACAGCTTCATCCTTCGTCCAGCTCCAGAGTTAATAACAAACAGAACATCCATGAATAAAGAAGAGCCTTGGGCTGTTTACTCAGCTTTTTATTTGTACAAAGACACATGGCAGGGAGTGAGGGATGAATGCAAACCAGCATGCTGCTCCAGGGAATGCCGAGCTGGAGCTGTGAGCTGCATCCACCTGCCAGGAACAGCCGGTGAGGGCCGAGAGGAATCAGCAGTAAGGACTCAGAGATTAGAACGAAAGGGATCAGAAAGCAGCAGACAGCGTTACCTTGCTTCCTTATCCATGTTTCACTTCAGTTAATACCTGGATCTGTTCTAGACCAGCCTCCTACTGTTATTTGACAATAGAGCATGAGCAAGGCAAATTCCCCATTGCAATCATGGAGTAGGTTGGGTTGGAAGGGCCCTTCAAAGCTCGTCTAGTCCAACCCCCTGCAGTGAGCAAGGATGTCTTCAACTAGACCAGGTTGCTCAGAAGCACATCCAGCCTGGCTCTGAATGCCAGCAGGCAATGTCCTTTAAAACACACTGAACAGAGAACACATCGGATGCAGCACAAGGTTTTAGGGAACAGTCAACACAGTCATTGCGGAAGGGAAGTTTTAAAACACTGAATAAATTACTAGGCAGACACCCCTATGTTAAATAACAGGTATACTCAAGAAGCAAAATCCAGTTACTACTCGGAGCAGTGCAAAACAAAACAGCAGCATTCATACCAAGTGGGATTCCAGTGTAAACACCTGAATCTGTTACTGATGGGACAGGGCTGGCTGGAGCTTCCCCACAAGGAACCTCCAGGAGCTGGATCCCGGTAGTGGAAACCCTCAGCTGCATCCCAGCTCTTGACAGGTTGGGCATGGACATTTGGTGCAAGGCGGGTTGGGGCTGTTTAGCCAAGAGTTAAAGCAAATACCATGGGGAATGACAAGCCTGTCCCAGAGCAGCTGCACCAGGAGCTGCTCCTGCTTTGGTGTTTCTGCTCGGAGGGAAACATGGACCAGACCCCGCAGCTGCCAAACTACAGTCATAGAATGGTTTGGGTTGAAGGGACCTTAAAGCACATCCAGCTCCAACCCCTGCCATGGGCAGGGACACCTTCCACTGGAGCAGCTTGCTCCAAGACCCTGTCCCACCCTCAAGATTCATCATTCAAGCGAGGAACCGAGTTAATGTGAACACAAAACTAGACGTGGTGGAACTGAGCACGCTGTGAGCAATGGCTGTGCTCTCCTGCCGACCCAGGGTGGTTCCAGGCACCGATCACCCCAGCACATCCTGATGGATCAGCCTCGCTGAAACGCTGCTCAAACCCAGCCGGGTTCAGTGAGGGAGGTCCGGAGTCAGCCTGCTGTGATTTCCTGCACCCGGCCATGCTGGTGATGATGGAGCCACCCACCACATCCATCAGGGCATCCTGTGGCTGGCAGGAGATGCAGCGGGCAGCACGGCTGGGTACTCAGGCGGGAGAACAGGGGCACATGAGCAGCGCTTCCAAGGACGGACCCAGCCCCGGGCCTGGCTCTGACGCCGCTACCGCCGCCGCACGGGCTTGTAGACGCAGATGGCCATGAGAATGATGGTGAGCAGCAGCGCGCTGAGGATGCTGCCGAGCAGCACTGCGGGAGGGGGACACGTTAACGGGCCCGCGCGCTGCTCCCCCCCCCCCCCCCCGCACCCCTCATCAGCGTCAGAACAAACCCGCAATTAACGCACGGCGCGGGCGGCCGCGGCCCTTACCCAGGTTCTGTTTCTGCAGCACAGCGTAGGGGCGGCCCCGCTCCGCCGGGCCCAGCAGCGCCAGGGCCGCCAGCGCCCCGCGCCGCACCACCGGCATCCCGCGACGGGGCGGACACAGCGCCCGCCTTTGTGCGCCCGCGCCGGGCCCGCCTCTTCCTGCAGCCCAGCCGCGACCGCGGCACCTTCCGGGAGAGCCGGGGCCGCGGGTGCGGGAGCATCCAATGGGGCCGCGCCCCCCAGCCCCATGTGCCCCCCCCGCAAGCCTTGCGTGACCCCTTAGTCGCGTGCGGCCCCAAGCTCCACGTGCCCCTCCAGCCCCATGCCCATCCCAGCTCTCGCTGCGCTCCGCTGCGCCGCTCTGGGTGACCCTGACTGAGCGGCGCCGCCCGGAGGGGACGGTGATGGGCACCGCTGCAGAGCAGCACAGGCTGCGGCTGCGGCCAGACCGGGAGCTGCTGCTTTGCCTGCACCGAGGTGAATGTGGGTTCTGGGAAGTGTTTAACGGGCATAACCAGTGCTGAGGGATGCGGTGTTCACACCTCCCTGATCCAACAACAGCCAAGTGACAGCAGCTTTATTTCCCAGGTCGCTCACGGCACCGCTAAAGGCATGCACTGCCCCGGCCGCGGCACAGCAAGGTCATAGTGCCCCATACACGGCGTGTTCACCGCTGGGCAGAGCCTCCGTCTTCACCGGGGTCGGGGATCCCTCAAGCCGAAGGAGCTGCTTTGGCCTCTTCCCTTCCAGCCCATGGGAGCCAGCGGTGGGTCCCGTGGTCCCTGCTGTGGACCGGAGAGCAGCACGTGCGGCACCGGGGGAGACGCGGGGGGCGGTTTGCTGTGAGCAGGGCGATGGCAGCGGCTCTTGGTGCCTGCCCCATGGCTCACACAGGGCAGGGGCAGGAGGCCGGGGCAGTCTCTGCATGCCCTGGACGTGCTGCTGGGCTACAGCACAGGAGACGTGGGCACGGCCTCTGCCTGCGGGGCTCGTGTGGCTTTCTCTGGCCAGAGGCAGACAGCGAGGCGCTGGGGAGAAGAGGCAATGGGTTTCCTTCCTGCACCGGGGCCTGGTGCCGCCTTAAAGCTCCTCCAGCTCCAACCCCTTCCACGGGCAGGGACCCCTTCCACTGGAGCAGCTTGCTCCAAGCCCCTGTGTCCAACCTGGCCTTGGGCACTGCCAGGGATGGGGCAGCCGCAGCTTCTCTGGGCACCCTGTGCCAGCGCCTCAGCACCCTCACAGGGAAGAGCTTCTGCCTAAGAGCTCAGCTCAGTCTCCCCTCTGGCAGGTTAAAGCCATTCCCCCTTGTTTCATCCACCCAGCCCTGCTCCTCGGGTGTGATTTAACTGCCACGTGAACGATGCTGAGGATGCATCAAGCATCTGCCCAGCTCCTGGTTCTGGCTCACCCGAGCAGGTCCCTGCCCACCCCCAGCCCTTGCAGGGGCCGTGGCATTGCCCTGACCTGCTTGAGTGACCCCGGCGTCCAGACGAGCTTGTACACCATGTAGAAGGGGATGCAGATGAGGGACGATGCTGCTATGAGGTACCCCACCGAGATGCTCCACTCAGGGTACTGATACTCAAAGAGGGTCAGCGGTGGCTGGTCCAGGAGGGAGCTGATCACTATGAACTGTAACCAGTGGAGCAGAGAGGGATGCTCAACGGGCTGGACCGCAGCAGGAGATACCCCACTGCTGCTCACAAGCGGGTACAGCCCCAAAACCCATGTGCATGACATGGGTGGCACAAACCCTCTCTGGGGATGCTGCAGTGACACTTCCCAGCTGCCAGGCGTGGGGCTGGGAGGTCTTCATCTCACAAACCCCACTGGGACCGCGGCGTGCGCAAGCTGCACGTCCCCAGTGCTGAACAGCATCGCTCACTGTCTGCTTTGATGATAATTCCTCCCTCTTAATAACCACGGCCAAGCGCTCAGAGCACTAATTAATCCTCACAAGGCCTCTTCTCCTGCAGATGTGGTGAGATTAGATCCCTCTGCCTGCAAGCAGCCTTTGAAGTGCTGGGCGAGCTGCATTTCAAAGGGGACGGATCCAGCTCGGTGCTGTACCCGTGGCTGCCGGTGCCAGCACAAGTGTGGGACCAGGAGCATGAAGTGAAGCTGTACTTGTGCCGTGTGAGCTGCCAGCTCCCAGCTCTGCCCCAGAGCTGCAGGAGGGGCTGGAAAATGTAATTCCAGCTTGTTCCTTTGTAAACCCGGCTGTTCCCGGGGCAGCAGCAGCGTTAGAGGCTGGCACGGGACAGCCCTGCCTTTATCCTGGCCATAGACACTCACCGCCAGCAAGGCAGGGCTGATGGCCACCCAGCACACCTTCCAGAACACGCCGGGGGTGAAGCCCAGCATGGCTTTCACATCGTGGGAGAACCTCTGTATCCCTGCGGAGGAGAGAGCTGTCACAGCACAGGGACCCATGGGGAGCGAGGGCATGGGGGCATCCACACACCACTCCGTGCCCCATCCCACACGTGCTTCTGCCCCTGGATCCCGTGGCATTGACTCACATGCATGGTGCAGAACGTTGTGTAGGTGCCTGCAGGGGGCTTAATGAACAGAGGGGGTTTCTTACCATAAAACCAGGACACAGCGATGGTTTCCAGGAGCACCACAGCCAGGATGGAGCAGCCAGCTCCAAACTCCTCCAGCAGCTTCACCACGTAGGCTCCCCCCTGCAACAGCCCAGGGAGAGCGGCTGCAGAGCCCATAGGGAGCAGGGGAAGCCCTGCACCAGGGGATGCTGGAGACAGGAGTGGGGATGTGGAGGGATGGGAGCGGAGCCCGGTGCTGCTCACGTAGGTGAGGGTGCTCAGGGAGCCCAGGAAGCACACGGTGATGAGGCCGAGGACAAAGAGCTCCCGTCGCCCGGCCAGGACCTGCGGGTACTCGTCCATCACAGCCGTGATCACGGCCTCCAAGCCCCCGAACTGCAAAGGAAACAGCAGAGCAGGGTGGAGAGACGGGATGTGGGGATTGTGCTGCTCCCTCAGACAGTCTGGTCCCATCCTGTCTCCTCCATCCCCATCATGCTCGGCAGGCTGCCCTCCTTCCCGAGGCCACAGCATCCCCTGTCACCCACTGTGAGCCATGGGGCACCAGGCTGCACCCACCGTGCTGTCCAGCCCCAGCGTTATCACCATCAGGAAGAAGATGATGGCGAAGAAGGTGGATCCCACCATGTTGGCGATCGCTTCAGGGTAGGTGATAAAAAGGAGGCTGGGCCCTAGGAGGGGACAGGGGTTTGGTTTGCTGTTCCCCGGCTGCTCTGGCACACGCAGGGGCAGGATGGGGCGGCTGTGATGGAGGGAGGGGAACCTTTGTCTCTGGCGACGTCCTCCACCTCCACGTCCCTCATCTCGGCCATGTAGCCCAGCACGGTGAAGATGACGAAGCCCGAGAGGAAGCTGGTGAGGCAGTTCACTGTGCTGGTCACCAGCGCATCCCTGCAGGGCAGAGAGCAGGGATGTGCCCCATGGGAGAATCCTACCCCGGATCAGCACCTCCAGGGGTTCCATCTCCAGCCCCACACACCAAAACCACCAGTGAATGGGGCAGGATGCTCTACCCGGTGCTCAGGAGCTGCGGGATGCAGCCGAGCATCGCACGGCTGCAGGAGCTCACCGGTAGCAGTTGTTGTGGAAGGGGTTGTAACTGGCCAGAGCGAGAAGGACACCGAACCCAGGGCCCAGGGAGAAGAAGATCTGTGCGGCAGCATCCACCCAAACCTGGCAGGAGAAGCAACAGACAGGGCTGGGGGTACCCCATGGCATGGGGATGGGGTCTGTGTTGGCACATGCTGCCAGACCTCCTCTCCTGCCTGCCCCATTCCCCTGGAGCAGGGAAGCTGCTGTGGGATGGAGGGGGCTCATTTCCACCCTGGGCTCCTGCAGCAGCAGGATTAAGCATCAGCATCTGTGCGTGCCCGTGTTTGGAAGGGGATGAAGTCGAGGGGAGCCCCGAGCCCCCCATGCCTGCTCCTGCCAGGGCAGCCCCAGTGCTGGCAGCAGGGCCCTGATTCTCTTTAATGAGAATTCTCAAGTGCTGCCTGGTAATTACCCACAGGAAGCCCATTGTGAGCCCAGGGCACAAACAAAACCCGGTGGTGATGAGATGGGTGATTCAATTACAGATTTACATTACAAGAGCCTGTCCGGGGCCTCTGTTCCTGTAGGAACCAGGGCCCCATTGCCAGACTCCTGGTGTCTGTGCCCGGGGTTGGGTGCTGGGGTCCCACCATGCACTCACCGCAGTGCTCAGGAGCTTGCCCCAGTCCGGGCGCAGGTAGAAGAGGACCCCTCTCCATGCCCCGGGCAGGGTGGCCCCTCGGACCAGCAGGATGAGGAGGACAACGTAGGGCAGCGTGGCCGTCACCCACACCACCTGCAGGGAGGCAGCACACGGAGCACCCAAACTGCCCGTGCTGGGCATGGCGAGGGCTGAGAGCATGGGGAGGAGGCAGTGGTGGTGTTTGAGCAGCCAGGATTGCTGCAGGAGCCCACCAGGGCTCCGTGCCTCCTGCCTGGCCATGGTGGGGATGCTCAGCACGGGGATGGTGCTGGGTTCTCTTTCTTACCTTCCCAGAGGTTTTCACCCCTTTCCACAGGCTGAAGTAGACGATGGTGAAGATGAGGAAGAGGCAGAGGAGCAGCTGCCAGCGGATCCCCCCCACATCATACAGGCCCCCGGACTTCTGGACCTCCAGGACCTTCCTCCTGCGGAATGGGAGCCCCATAGCCAGGGATCAGCATAGCCAGGAGCAGGCAAGTCCCACCTCACCTCTCCCCCAAGCACACCGACAGCAGGGACCAAGAGCTCCGCAAGAGCATCCCCACGTGAGAGCCTGCTCCCTGCATCCCGGTCCTGCTCCCAAGGACCCGAGTGCCTCCAGGGGGATGTGCCCCAGGTTAAACACCTCATCCACATGCAATGTGTTGTGCTTACGTGTAGAACTCTTCAGCGGGGGACCTGGAGAAGTTGGTCCAGGTCACGTTGCTCCTCCCGAAGTAGTTGGTGCAGTCGGGTGTGTTCCAGGGGTTGTTGCAGCTGGCCCAGGGCAGGGAGCCCGAGAAGGACGAGCACAAGTAGTAGAGAGCCCAGGCGATGATGGTGTTGTAGTAGAAGGAGACGTAGAGGCCAATGATGCAAATGGAAAAGCCGATGCCTGGGGATAGAGAGGAGCAGGCTCAGGAGCCGGTGCCGGTCCAGCCCTCTCGGGGTCCAACCCAAGTGCGTGGCCATGACTGGGGGTCTCTTACCTTTAAAGATGGGGCAGATGCGCTTCCAGATGGGGATGGCGCCCGTCCTGTGGAACTGCCCCAGTGCCAGCTCCATGTAGAAGAGGGGAACCCCTCCGAAAACAGCCATCAGTGTGTATGGGATGAGGAAGGCTCCTGTGGGGCGAGGAGCAGAGCGGTGGTGACCAACCTGTGCCAGCGCCTCAGCACCCTCACAGGGAAGAGCTCCTGCCTAAGAGCTCATCTCAGTCTCGCCTCTGGCAGGTTAAAGCCATTCAGATTGAACGTTGTCCTCATCCTCTTTGTCCTCCATTATCTTTACCAGGGCTACACTTGTACCCCATGGATGTTTTGGACCTGGAGCTGCTCTCCAGGCTCAGAAAAGCCCTGCTGGGGTTAATTGAACCCCAATGGCTCTTCCACCGGGAGCCCTCCATGTGCTGGTGGGGCACCCCCAGCATCCCCCGTACCCCGTGTGCCTGGCGGGGCTGGCCCAGCGGTGCCACATTGCTGTTGATATCCCTTGAGGATTCCCACTCCGTGTGGACCAGAAGCAGCTCTGGGATCAATCCTCCGTGCATGGGGCGGGTGAGGAAACCTCCTCCCTGAACCACATCAACACAGAGCAGCTCAAGTCCACTGCCGATCCCACAGGAGTAAATCCCAAATAGCTGTGTTTCAGCATGGGCACCCGGGATCCCCATCGTAGCCTTGAGTGTGGTACTAATGATCTCCTCCTCGTTTCCCAGGCACCAGAGGATGCTTCCAGCAATTTAACTGCACTGCAAACAGCACAAAACTGGAATTCCTCCTCTTTCATTTCCACACAGGGGCCTTGCTCTGCTCCACTTGCAGCACTTTATTTAGGTGTCATTTACTCGGGGTGGTTTCCCTTCACAAAGCTTCTGCATCTCAGCTTCATGTTGATCACTCGCAGGTTGAACCCCCTGAGCACCGGCTGCGTGTCCCTGCTCCAAAGGATGAGCCAGGATCTGCAGCAGGAGGCGGGATGCTGGCAGGGATGAGGTTAGAATAAGGGTTGCATTCACAGAGCCTCAAGATCATCAGGTGGACGAACCTCCCAGCCCGGATTTAGGGATTCTCAATCCTTTCATGCAGTTTGGACCGCAGGAGTTTGCTGTTTGTGATCCTGGGGCTGCTAACGCACCTCTGAGGAGGGAATGGCACCGGGAAGGAGTGGATAACACTGGTAAGGAGTGAATGATACTGGAAAGGAGTGGATAACACTGGGAAGGAGTGAATGATACTGGGAAGGGGTGAATGGAGGAGGATTTTGGATGGAGAAAGACACAAACCAGAAAAGAGACAGAGGTCAGGAGGAGCTGGGTCGGTCTCTAAACCTCCCTGTCCGGAGAGGAGGCAAAGGAAGGAAAACAACAGCGAGTTTTTTGGCATCAGAAAGATGAAACCCAGGTTTCTTTGGAGCCAAGAAGCCTTTGCAGTGTCCTTACCCCCTCCATTCTGGTAGCAGATGTAAGGGAACCGCCAGACGTTGCCCAGATCCACGGCGAACCCGATGACCGAGAGCAGGAAATCCATCTTTTTGCTCCACTTGTCCCTGGGGTGGGTTTGTGGCCCCGGGGCCGTGTCGTGCCGCGGAGGGCTGGCGGTGGGCAGCGGGCAGGGCTGTGCCATGCTGCTGCCCCGGCGGGTCCTGCAGGAGTCCGGCTCAGTAACTTGGGAAGGGTTTTCCGTGTGGCTGATGACAGCTCCGAGGAGGGGAGGGTCGGGCTGACGGCGCTTCCCCACCTCCCGCTGGACCCAGGGCTCCCGCGCAGCTCCCTGCTGCACGCATGGAGTTATTGATCCTTTTAACTCCTCGCGTCGGGATCGCGACCGGTCCCTGCTAGGGCTTTGTGAGGAGCGAGTGGTGACAGCTCCCTGCACGGGCGGGTGGCAGGGTGAGCCCGGGAGCCCAGCCCTGGTCACAGGCAGGGGGGAACAGTGATGCTCCCGTGGGGTTCCAGCCCCTCCGCCACCGCGGTCCATGGATTTCAGGGTTGGTGCAATGTGTCTGTATCTGCACACAGAGGTGATGCTCCTTCCTCGTGAGCTAACACTTACTTCTTTCCCCTTTGGTGTATTTTGCAGTGAGTGCTCTGTGAGTGATGGCAGTGGACCCGCCAAGGGAATAACAGCTCATTCTTGCTGGGAAAGCTCTGCGGAGCAAGTGGGGAATGGGAATGCCAGGATGCAAGAGCAGGGCACAGACTTGACCCACACTCACCGTGAGCCCACTTGTGTGCTGGGTTCACCTCTGTGTGCTGCCCAGAGCCAGCACCACTCGCACAGGGCTGGATGAAGCCTCTCCGCATCACCCCATCATCCCATGGACGCGCTGGGTTGTTCTGTTCCAAGTAAGCCACCAGCTTCTGCAGCTCAGGTGTGTTCAGGGTGGCAGCGTGTGGGAAACCAGCACTCCTCAGTGTAACAGCAATTGAAAGGTGCCTGTGCACGGTTACAGCCTGGGAAGGTCCCTGCACAGGGCTGGTGCTGAGTGAGCCCTTGCACAGGGCTCTTGGGTGCTGTGGGAGCTCCGGGCTGCTCCAGCACTGGGTTTGCAGCCACCTCATCTGTAATTAAAAGAAGCAATAGAAGAGATCAGAGCAGGATGTGTGCTCCCAAGGCCACGGCTGGCGGGTTGCTGTGACGACGTGATGCAGTGCTCGGCCTCTGCTCGGCACCCGAGCCTCTGGACACTGTTAATCCTGCAGGCACACGCAGAGATCTGTTAGAAACAGCATTAAAAACACATTTGGGGTTGGTTTGGGTGTTCGCTGGGGCTGTCGGACCAGGGCTGATGCTGGTCCATGGTCGCACATCCCAGTGCTCTGGGTGGCTGCTGTGAGCTGACAGGACAGGCTGTGCCTCGGTGGGTTTAGCCCATCTGCAGTGGCACAACCACCCCGGGCAGGGGATGCTGAATGGGGTGAACTGGGGTGAACTGGGATGCTCCATCCCAGCGGGCAGTGATGTGGGTCCCTGTGCAGGGCTTCTCCCCTCTGCTTGTGAACCATGAAATCACTGATCCTTTTACGTCCTCCTGTGCGCTCCCCTGAGCTGAGCCCGGCACACAGGAGGGGGACAATTAATCTCCTGGAGGTTTAGATGGGATTTGTGTCACTCCTGGGACCGTGCAAAGCCGAGAGCTCCAGCTGCAATCCCTGCAGCACGGGGTGGGCACAGCCACGGGGAATTAAAGACACGGCTGTGCCCGAGTGCTGGGGCTGCAGAGGGGCTGCCGTTCCCCTTCCCGCTCTGCCCTGGCCGATCCCATGTGCTGTTGGTTTGATGCCGTTCCAGCAGCCCCATCCCTGATGGACCCCCGGGCTCCTTGCTAGTGAATGAGCCATGAATGCACCCAGTGCTCCCATCCTGCTCCCACCTTCTCCTGGGGCGCCCGATCACCTGCCCATGCCGCTACCTCTCCTCCAGCATCAGGGCAAGGCTGCTGCTGTCAAGTCAATGAGGAGAGAGCTTTGAAATCCTTATTTATTTCAGAAGCTGCAATGGAGAAACCATCACAGGTTGTCTGGGATGATGGGGATGGAGGAGGGCAGAGGGAGAGGAGTCTTGGGGAGATGGTTTTCATTGCAAGGAGTTGTGCTCCCCACACTCAGCTCTGGTGTTTTGGTGCCCAGCAGGATCTCGGCTCTCCAACCCACCAGGGAGATGAGTTTCCCCCCAAGCCCAATGTCCCAGCCCCGGTGTTAGGGGCAGTGTGTGCTGGTCCAGCCTGCCCCATCACTGGTACCACCGGGGCCCAGTGTGCCCGTCAGTGACACACCAGATGAGGGGTTCTGGGTAAAATGCTGTTATTTTGCCAACTTCATTGGTAACTGGTTTTGTCCATCCGCTGGCTTCCAGTTAGAGGCATTCCAGAGGCCATGTAGCATCCGAAATCACACACAGCTGAAGTCAGGGGTGCTGGATCCGGGTGTTCACCTTGGGGTGGGACAAGGAAAGGGAAGCAGCAAGCAGCTACAGTGGGGTTTCTGCCTTTCCTTACTGGTCCCAGCGCATCATCCCTCGTGCTGTCTCAGCATCAGCCGCATCACAGACGTACTCTGTGCGCTCCCTTCATCACTTTATTTTGCCTTTCCCTGGTATTTTCCTCACTCAAAGCACAAATCGCTTTAGATTTCAAATGCAGAGTTTGAATCAAGCTCAAATCAGATTTAAATGTGAATTCCCATCGAGTCAGAGGCTGTTTCTACACAGGACGATGATTTGATTAGCACATTGCTTTTATCCTACCTGCTCATCCATGCAGAGAAACGCAGAGGAGTGGATTGTGGTTGGAAAGCAGCTATACTGTGTGAGCCACAGAGGCAGCAGTGGGGAGGTTAATTTAATTAGCATGATACTCAGAGATGTAACTTAAACACGTTAAGGACAGATCAACGTGCTCCCGTTTAAGCCCTCCAGGCTCCCGAAAACAGGAGCCGATTGTCTCCCAGCAGTCTTTAATCCAGGGAGAAGCAGACTTTTCCAAGGAGAAGGAACCAGCAAGGCTTATCCTGGGCTTCTCTGAGCTCCCCAAAGGAAGGTTATAAATTAGCCATAGCCCCCTGTATAGCACCGTTGTGACTGGGAAGAACCCAGGCAATCACTGGTCCCCTCCAAATGCTGTTTCTGGTGCCACCAACCATCTGAGCCTCCCTGGGCTCGCTCAGTGCGTGTCCAGTCACCAGCTCCTGCCCGGCAGGACCAGGACAGCATCTCCAGCATCATCTTCACAACAGCAACAGTGAGAAACGGGCAGGAGAACCTCGGTGCCTGCCTGAGACCGTGCTCAAGGCTCTGCCAGGCTCTCCTGGCCGGCAGGGGCTGATGGCTGAGTTCAGACCGGTCTCATCCTGGGCTGGAGAAGCTTTACAGAGCCCGGAGCGTGCAGGGTGCTGTGTGACCCATCCCTGCTGAGCCCTGGCTCCTCAGGACTCACGGGATCAGACTGGTTGGGGTTGGAAGGGACCAGACCAAGCGCAGCCGCTGCCCTGGCGCTAATGCGGTTTGTAGTTATTGGAAACTGGGCTGCGGAGGAGCCGGGATGCAGTTTCTATGGAAATGTCCTGGAATAGCAATGGGGGAGCAGACAAACAGGAGATGCGTTAATGGCAGCTGCCGGGAGGGATTTCTCGGGGGGGGGCTGTGATTTTGGTAGCACAGACTTGGGTCTCCCGTGAATGGGTGTTCATAGAACCATGGTTTGGGTTGAAGGGACCTTAAAGCTCATCCAGCTCCAACCCCTGCCACGGGCAGGGACCCCTTCCACTGGAGCAGCTTGCTCCAAGCCCCTGTGTCCAACCTGGCCTTGAGCACTGCCAGGGATGGGGCAGCCACAGCTTCTCTGGGCACCCTGTGCCAGCGCCTCAGCACCCTCACAGGGAAGAGCTTCTGCCTAAGAGCTCAGCTCAGTCTCCCCTCCGCACCCCTGTTCCCATCCATCACCTCCCACCCGGTGCGGAGGGGCCCGCAGGGGCTCCCCTGGGTGATGGAGAGCTCCGAGGCCGTTGGCTTTGCCCCCCAGAGGCCTCTGCGGCCCCGCAGGTCCCGGCGGTGCGGCCCCAGGGGCTCGCCCCAGTCTCGGGTCGCCGGCCGGAGCCTGCCCGGTGCCGGTGACCGCCGGCGGCTGCGGGGCGCGGCCGCGGTCCCGCTGAGGGCCGGGCCCTGTGCGCTCCCCCCGCCCGGCGCCGATTGGCGGCGACAGCGGCGGCTCCGCCCCGGCGGCCGCGGGTGGGCCCGGCCCGGCTCGGACCGGAGCGGGAGCTGCGGAGCGGAGCGGGGGAGCGCGGCCATGGCGGCGGCCCCGGCGGGTAGGGCTGGGCGGCGGGGCCGGGGGCGGCGGGGCCAGGCCCGGGCCGCACCGCACTAACGGGCTCTCCCCTTGTCCCCACAGAGGCCGAGACCCGGCAGCGGCTGCTGCGCACCGTCAAGAAGGAGGTAGGCGGGTGCGGGACCCAGCGGGAGCAGCCCCGTGTCCCCGGTTCCCTGTCGCGGCCACCCGAGCCCGCGGTGATGGGGATCGGAGGTGGGACCGTCCCCGAGGGGAGCCCCGGCGCTGGGCTCGGCTGCTCGCTGGCTCCTGCTGCAGCGAATCCAGTTCCTCAGATCCCCCCCATCCCGAGCGGCGCTGGGGCCGCGCTCCGGTGCTGCTGCCCGGTGCCGGGGTGCAGGAGCATCCCTGCCGCAGCACGGCTCCCCGCGGCTCCGCGCCTCACCGCAATCGCCTTTCGCCGGTGGCTCCCGCAAGTTGTGGTTTCCGCAGGGATAAAGGGACGGTTCCCGGCGCTGCTTCCCTTGGGAACCGGAATGGGGCGAACCCCTCATTCACAAAGTGCCCCTGTGCAGGGCGGGAGGCAGATGGGGGCATGCACATGGGTGTCTGTGTCCGGGCTGCCATGGCGTTCCCGTCGGCCTGCTCTGGTCCCTCTTCTCAGCATCTTGAACTCTGTTGGTTTATACTGAGCTGCCTCAAGCTCCTCTGTGTTCATCGTGTGTGTGGCATGAATGCGTTAGCACAGTGGGCGATGGTAGCTCAGGATGTGGAGCTGAGTCCTGCTGCTCTGCCTCGTACTCCGTGCATGGAGCAGCTGGGAGAGCTGCTCAGGGACCCATCCGAGCCTCCCATCGCGGGGTCTGGAACGCTGAACGTCACGGGACCCACTGCAGGGGACCTGGGCTGGCTCTGCTGTGCAGTGGGGCCCTGGGAGCTGCCTGGGTCTGCCCACGCAGGTCACCTCCCCTGGGGCTTTGGAGGGTGCGATGCGCGATGTTCTGCTTCTGGTCTTGTGAGCACCTCGGTATCGAGTTATGGGCTCTGGAGAGCAGAACGTGCCCGCTTGGAGACAGACACTGGGTGCACAAGCCCCGCGGGGGGTAGGTCTGGGTGACAGCGCGCGGTGCTTGGCTGTTCCTCCAGGCCACTTCCCACCTTTCATCCTGTGCCTGGCGCGGAGGTAAGGAATACTACACGTTGCCTTGGCAACGGCAATTAAAGCAGAGAAAGGGTCTGACATTTATTCAGCGCGGTGGATGGAGCTGACATCTCATCATTAGTGTCTGTCTGCGGAGAGAGACACAACAGCAGCGTGGCTGCACAGTGCCTGCGATGAGGGCGGGAGGTGAGGGCTGCCCGGCCGCATGCTGCTTAAACCGGGGACGGGAGCTTCCTCACAGAGACCCCTGCGAGCTCCCAGTGCACTGGAGCATCTTCCGAGCTGGTGTTCAGAGCCGGGCTTTGCTCCCTCTGCTCTTCCTCCAGGGGTTGTGGTTGAGGGAAGTGCAGCGTGTGTTGGTGGGAGGAGAGCTGAGGGTGGTGATGTGCCTTTCTGCTGGCTTCTGCTAGAATAAACCTCTCGGGGAGACCTAACAACAGTCTTCCAATGCCTAAAGGAGGCCGACAAGGAACTTGGAGGGGGCTTTGGATGAGGGATGTAGGGACAGGCCAAGGGAACTGCTTTAACCTGCCAGAGGGGAGACTGAGATGAGCTCTTAGGCAGAAGCTCTTCCCTGTGAGGGTGCTGAGGCGCTGGCACAGGGTGCCCAGAGAAGCTGTGGCTGCCCCATCCCTGGCAGTGTTCAAGGCCAGGTTGGACACAGGGGCTTGGAGCAAGCTGCTCCAGTGGAAGGGGTCCCTGCCTGTGGCAGGGGTTGGAGCTGGAGGAGCTTTAAGGTCCCTTCCAGCCTAAACAGGTCTGGGATTCTGTGACAGGGAACAACAGGTTCTCTATTATTTAATTAGTTAACAGTTAATTATTTAGCAGTAATTAACTGCAATTGGGAGCGGATGGGGCATTCTTTTGCTTGGTGCTCCCTGCTCATTAGGCCCGTTTTGCTTGTGCTCTGGTTTTCCTGCCTCTCCTGGCCTGACTTCACATTAAGTCGGGAGCTTGTGCAGGCTCCAAGGAGTAGTAGAAAGGGCCAACTGCAGACATCTCTCTCCTGCTTTCCCCCTGGAATAGCTCCCTTCCATAAACCTGCATATTCTCATTCATTAGCCTGTGTCTGGATTGTTTCAGCCCTGGCTTTGTGTGATCTCCTGGGTGCCCAGGGGCAGGTGAGCTCCTCTGGGGCTGGGAACAGCGTGGATGCAGCTTGGAAAGCCATGCCGTGTCTGTCATCCTCATGTGGTAACCGAGTGAGTCAACACAGTGAAGACAAGGGCTGATTAGAGAAGGCAGATAAACACCAAATGAAACTCACCCCGAGCGCTGCGGCGAGCGGATGGGGTTTGCTCTTTGGTTGTTGCCATGGTTAATGCATTTGTGTTTTGCAGAAGTCCTGCTCTGCAGCAGAGCTGCAGGTTGGGATGAGTTGTGCTGTCACTGCCGTCTTCCTGCTCGCTCCCCCGTACGGTCATGATAAATCAGACTAATGCTGAGAGCTGCCAGATTGACTGTTTGTCAGCAGGCTGCCGGGGAAGCAGTGCAAGCAGGACTTTGTGAGGCATCCCGCTTTCTGGTGTGCAGGGGAAGAAGCACAACCAAATCTTCCCTGTTTTCTTCAGAGCTGTTATCCGATGGAGCGAGGCTTCTGTAAAAACCCAAACTCTCTGCTTTGAAAGGGTGTTGGATTTTCAACTAAAAGCACTCTTCTTGCAGCCCAGGTTCCTCCCCTTCCTTTTCAAGCTTCATTCTTAGCAGAGGAGAGAGAACCCTGTGTACGTTTTTCACCTCCTCCAGGTAATTGCATACAAGAATAGGGATTACCCACAAAACACAGAGTAAAATGCAGCCTGCCTGGGGAATGAATGGTGTGAAAAGCTGAATGGGAAAGGAAAGGAAACAGTTGCCTTGCTTATTCTTCTGCAAAACCCTTAGTTTATATTTAGCTTGCCACTCTGCAAGGAGCTTTAAGCCTTAAACAGGAGACACGGCATTCAGGGAAACAAGATCTGTGTGCCAGAGGAGCTCCTTCCTCCTCACCAGCCTCTCCTCTGCTGCCAAGATGTCATCCTCTTCTTGTGGCATCCTTGCCATTGCCATGGAAATACCTGGGGTTGCATAACTCAGGACTTCAGAGGAGTTTGGGGCTGGAAGTTTCACCTGGTTTCAGGGCAGATAGCATTGGTCCTTGCCACATTTGCTCATCAAATCCCAATCAATAACGGTTGTGCCTGTATTCTGCCTGTGCTTAGAGTATTACTGCAAGCTGTTGTTGACCGCAGCCAGCTCCCTCACTGATGTCCCACAGCCTTCTGCTTGAGTTATTGTTTATTTTCTCATAGTTCACATGGTTGTCACTCTGTGGCTGTTGACTAATCCCATCATCATATATCATAGGGACAACAGGGAGCCTCTCTTCCTCCCACCCTTTCAATGCTGTGCCCCCGCTATGCAGCCCTATTGGTGCGTCGTGGCTGAGTGACACGGAGTGATTGAGAAGAGCACTGTTCCTGCAGCCTGGGTTTGTCTCCTCTGTGCCCCTGGTTCCCAGCTCGGAGGCTGAGGGTGCCAGTGCCAGGTTTCACCCTGGATTGCTGGAAAATGGGAAATTAATTGAATGCTGCTAGGATTTGAAAAATTAATGCTGGTAGCTTTGAATGTGCTCGAGGCCAATTGGAAGGGAAAAGGCCTTTGTGGAGCTGTCAAAGCTCTTCAGGCAGAATGAAGATGAGGGTGATAAGCTGCAGGTTTGTAATGAAAGCTGCTATTTGCAGAGGGACCTTCTGATGCCTCTCAAGCACCCAGGACAGCCTTTTCCAAATGTTCCTATATCAAAAGTAAACAGATGGCTTTAATGCAGCACTCTTGATTGCCTGCATCGATCTCTTCTGAAAAGAGTATTACTGATCGCTGGGGACCGTTTTCTCTCCTTTTGAAGATAAAAGCAGTGATGTGCAGAAGTGCTCTCATGCTCCAGAAGCCCCTGGCTTGATCCTTCATACCCAGAGCAGGTTTCGTGCTGCTTTTCCTCTGCCTTCATCTTCCTTCTTGGTGTTCAGGGAGACGAGGAGCTCCTTCCTCCTCACCAGCCTCTCCTCTCTGCTGCCACAATGTCATCCCCTTCTTGTGGCATCCTGGCCATTGCCATGGAAATACCTGGATTTGCTTAAATCCCAGACTTCAGAGGAATTTGGGGCTGGAAATTGCACTTGGTTTCAGTGCAAATAATGTCAATCTTTGCTAATCAAACCCCAGATGATTGTCAGAGTAAGTTTAGCCCCTTGGGAAACAGCAGCTTGGTGGTGTGGTGGGTGCGGAACAAACCAGGATCTGCTGTTGGAAGCAGAGAAGTGACTAAAGTTTGTCCTGAAATGCTGCAGTGTTTATTGAGCATCTCACAGCTCGTGGTGCCACCAGATGGTATGGAAATCTGCGCTTGACAAGCACAACAGGAATAGAAGCAGCTATACCATGGTCTTAAATTAGTGTCGTATGGATGGAGGTTTTGGCCAAAAGTCGATGCCCTATGGAGAAAAATCTGGTTGCAGAATAGTGTCAGCAAATAAACATCACTGGGACGGTTCCCGAGGGTTTCCCCAGGGATTCCATGTTGCATTATGGACCCTTCCATTAACCGCCTTAGTGATTTCTTGCCCAGCAAACTGCCCGAATACCCAGAGCTGTTCTTCCGCAGGGAGGCTCAGCCCGGTTCCCGGTGTGAGCACATTGGGTCCTGGGGAAGGGCTGCTGCTGGCCTGGAAACACCACGTGTGCCACGTGGAGGTGCAGGAGGTGCTGTCATTGATTTAGTAAGTGATGACAAATGATTAAAGGAGACCTCCAGAGGAGCCGGAGGTCCGGTTGATTGTGTCTGATTGGTGTTGTGGAAGCAAGAATCTGCACCTGAAAAGTGGCTTTAAAGCCAAGTGCATGTGACGTGGATGGTGGTATTACAGCTGTCCCTGTGTTGTGCTGTCCCACTGCGGTGCAAGGGGCTGTGCTCCCTCTCTGTCCATCAGAATGGCTGTAAAGAGCCCTGGAAGTCTGTGTATAAATAGTGCAAGGCCAGGCTGGACACAGGGGCTTGGAGCAAGCTGCTCCAGTGGAAGGGGTCCTTGCCCGTGACAGGGGTCGGAGCTGGATGGGCTTTAAGGCCCCTTCCAACACAAACCATTCTGTGGTTCTCTGGTAAGTGGCAGAGCTTGGCTGCAACTTGTGATGGTGCTGGGGAAGTCTGTCTGGTGCCTGGTTTTGGAATAATCAGGGGGTTGTTGCTGGGAAGATGAGGAGCTGTATCTTGCCACATTGAGATTGATAATGTGAATTCTATAAACAAGTCTGCTGAAGAAGGATGCTACAGCAACGCGACGGGCTGCAGGCAGACATTTCATTTTCAAACGAGAAGATAAATCTGGTTTGGGAAGAGAATTGGACTGAGAAGTTCTGCTTGAGATGAAAAAGGGGCTTCTGGCTGCAGCACAGGCAGCGTGGTCTCAAGCAGCAGGCTGAGAGCTGGGCTGGGTCAGCCTGGAGAAGAGAAGGCTCCTGAAGGGGAGACCTTAGAGCAGCTCCAGTGCCTAAAGGGGCTCCAGGAAACCTGGAGAGGGGCTTGGGACAAGGGCATTAGGGTTGGAAGGGAGCTCCTGTCCTTAGGAAGGAGGAATGCTGGCTTAAAGAAGGCTGGTTTAAGGAAGTTGGGCTTAAAGAACTCTTCCAGTCATGGAGGTGGATGCAGCTGGAAATCACAGGATCACACACACTGGTTTGGTCATCTCAGTCTCCCCTCTGGCAGGTTAAAGCCATTCCCCCTTGTCCTGTCCCTACAGGCCCTTGTCCCAAGCCCCTCTCTGGCTTTCTTGCCAGCCCCCTTTGGTGGGAGATGCTGTGCTTCAATACAAATGCCTTAAGAACCAGGGAAAGGCTTTGCAAGGCGTGTGGCAGGAAAACTGTGTCTGCCAACATCCCTGTGTAGGCTGGAATTCAGGGTGTATGGTGACTCGCCTGGCAAAATCCAGCCAGGTGAAACAGCGCTGGGAGTCAATATTGCCTTAGAGTAATTAAATGCAGGGTTATTGCTTTGCTCCTGAGCTCTGTTATTGTAACTGATGCAATATTTGGCTTGCTCCACCAAGGTAAATGACAGCAGGGACTGGGTACAGTTGTGAAGCTGTTACAGGAATATTGGACTTTCAGATGCAGCGTAACCCTGGGAGTTTTGTAGCAGGTACCTAAGCCTGCATCCCTCATGGGGCCTGGGAGCTGTTGGATAGGGATGGGTTTGGGTTTGAAGGGGAAAAGGGCAGTTAGTCAAATAAAACTTCAATAGCAATGTTTTGGCTGTGATGGAGCTGGTGAGGCCAAGAGGATCCAAAGGAAAAGCTGAGACCACTGGGGTCACGAGCATCGCTGAAGGTGTGGGGCTGCAAGCTCAAATCTCTGCTCTGAAGAGGGTGCATCAGGATTGCGGATGCTCCTGATGAGCCCCATAATCTAAGGACTCATCTCAATGCCTGTCACTCTTGGATCCAGCTTTGGAGATGGAGAAAGAAGGAAACCAAATGGTTTTCCTTGTAATTCAGGCATGCACATGAAGCAAGGAAGGACGAGCTCACTAGTTCACGAGCCAGTGACTCAGAGGGTGATGGTGAGAGCAGCCTGACTTCTGCTGTGGTTTTGGATGTGCAATTAATGCTGCTGAGTTTGTGTGGACACCTTGATCCCCTCTCCCAGAGGAGGGGTGGCTTACCCTGTGCTCACAGCTGGAGCCAGGAGGAGTGCTTTGGTTGTTGTGGAATACTTGATGATATTCCTCTGGAGTTTACCTACAGCTAAATTATTAGTTGCTGGTTTAATTTCCTTCCTAATAAAAGAAGAGCAAACATCTCATTTTCCTTAGGCTGGCTCTAGATAAAGAGTGGGCAGCCTCATTTGTTGAGATTGTTCTGGCTAGAATATGAGAATTAGCATTAAAATGCTGGAATGCAGCATATTTAGAGGCTGTTCAAGTCTTCTCTATGGAGCGAGCCAAACATGGGTTCAGTGTAGTTCTCCATTCCCACACTGCTACAAACCTGCCTAGGGTGGGAGAGTCCTTTGGGATCTGCAGACAAGAGCACAGGAGACCTGCCAGGAGTTTTGGAGTTCTCTGTGTTGGAGCTGTCCTGCAGATGCCAGCTGAAAGGGTTGTCCAGCACTGGAACAGGCTGCCCAGGGCATCATCATCACCATCATCATCATCCCTCACACACCGTGGAGATGAGGTCTCAGTGCCATGGGTTAGTGGTGGCCTTGGCAATGCTGGGGAATGGTTGGACTTGATCTTAAAGGTCTTTTCCAACCTAAATGATTCTGTGATTCCAAGTCGGTGCCCTTGTGGCTGTGCCCTTCCCACTCCTGTTTCTTTAGCTCTGTTTGATCTATTGTGTTTGGTGTGATAACCTCAGTCAATACAGCGGGGTTTGGTTTGGGTTTTAATTGCAATCAGTATTTTTCCACTACGCTGTGTCTCTTGGAAGGTTTTTCTCACCGCCTTGAGAGCACAGGTTGGTTGTGCTGTGTTGGCACCAAGTGCTCTATGGGCACTCCCTCACCAGCTGGTCCTCGGTCCTGCGGTAGCTGTGACCACGGGTGTTGCATTGGAACAGTGAGATGATGCTTGTGCCAAAGGTGGCTGGCAAACATTACACTGCTTAAATTGGAATATATTCCAATGAGAATATTCCAATGAGAATATTCAAATCAGAGTTAAAAGCTGTGAAGCCTGAATGAGGATTGCAGTTACCCCCTTCCGTGGGGCTCAGCACATGGCAGCGGTAAAAGGGACCAAACTGTACATCGGGCATAATGAAACCAAGGGCTTGCTTCCGTCACCTCACCTTGCCTGAGGCTGTCCTGGTAAGGGGCAGCTTCAGTCATTGGCCACTTGCCACACTGAAGCACTGACGTAGAAGAGGGACCTTTACGGAAGCGGAGCCAGGAACATTCCTGCAGCTGCAGTCGCTGCTCCGAGCACGAAGTCGGGATGGAGGAGCTGCAGGAGCTGCATCGTGCTGTGCCAAGGGGAATATCCCAGTGCTCTGAGCCACCTCTGAGCCACCTGAGGTCCACATCCCAGTGGAGTGCTGCGAGTTCCTGACGCGCTGTCAGCTCATCCGAGCTGTGGGATGAAGAAGTCACGGTGCCAGTCCTGCTCCCCAGGCACCCAGCACATCGGAGCTGTGCCGCCCTGGGAGCTGCCCTGATGGCTTTGACATGCAGGGAGATGCTTTTGGCTTTAGACAGGTCTTTCTTCCTTAATCCATATTCATAAAAGGATTTCCTTTATGGGGCTGTCAGCTGTGCATAACTGACCTTGGTTAGATCTTGCAGAGGAGTTGAATTCCCCAAATGATGCTATTAAATGCAAGGTTTGCTTGGCCAAGGCTGGACCTCCTGTTTTTTCCTCCTCCTTGTGCCTTCACAAAGAACATCCTGATAAGCAGAACCGCTCTTCCACCCACGTCTCTGCACTGTGAACCCTTTCCCCTGTAATTTCTGAAATCAGAGAGTGAGAAGCAGGATGTTCCAGAGGCACCAGCAGATGAGACCCAGGCACACCAGCAGCTCTGTAGTTAGTAGGAAAGGCAGTTGGGAACTGAATGTGTTGGGCAGAGCTGGGGCAGTTCATGGGGCCATCAGCTGAGAGCTGCCTCCTCCGTTAACAACACCTACTTCTCCAGCACCTTCTGAGCAAGGCTCAAAGCTCCCTGAGGCATGGGGACAGCCTCTCGGAGCTGCTCTGCCCTCGTCACAGGACCGCAGTTCCCCCCCATCATCCATTAAGGGTGTTTCATGTGGAATCCCACGCTGAGAGCCTGAGCACCCTGCGCAGAATTCCCCCAACCTGTGGACACTGGGAGAAGCCATTTAGGTTGAGAGCAGTGGTCCTGGGCTCCTCAGGCTCCTCGGTGCAGCAGCCAGGCAGGCCTGGGAGCATCCCCCGACGCCATCAGCTCTGCAGCTGATCCCAGCTCCCATCTTCTGTCTGCAGAAATTACGCTCCCAGTTTATGTGGGCTCCTGTGTATTTTCTTCCCTCTAATTGTGCCCCTGGTGTGGCAGCTTCCCTTTGACTCGTTGCACTGAAGGGAGTGCCCGTAACGTGGTGCGAGCAGTGGAGGCTCAGTCGGAGGACAGCGCTGATGGCACTGCCGTGCACGCAGCATTCCTGGTCACGTTGGGTGCCAGGAGGTCATTGGATTTGGCACTGATGGGTGGTTACAGTCATTCAGAACAGCCGTCGTGTGGAATTTGTCAAATCCATGTAAAATGAAGGACTGTAACAATACTGTGAAAGGATGGAGATTTGGTTACCTTTGGTAAGAGATCGCTTACCTAAATGATGCTGGATTCCCACACTTAGTTCTCTGCTCATCGTTTTCTTACTTGGAAGTTTCTCAAAACCAAACCAACCCTTTTTTGTTATACCTGACTTTTTGAAATAGCCACAAGCAAAGATGCTTTGGTTCTCCAGGAGACCACACGTGCTGTTAGAGGTGATTAGGAAAGGCAGAGAGCGGAGAAGGCTTCCTTCAGACACAGTGCAAGCGGAGCATCTCTACCACAGGCCTCCTGACTCTGGTCTGTGGCTGTAATTCAGTGTTTTCTCTAACAGGGCCTCTGTTCAACAGGTAAAACAGATCATGGAGGAGGCAGTGACGAGGAAGTTTGTGCATGAGGACAGCAGCCACATCATCTCCTTCTGTGGTGAGTGTCTGGTGGTGGGGTGTTGGCACGGGCTGGGGCTGGAGCCACGCTGGCATCCAGGGCTGTGGTGCGTGTGAGTCCCGGGGACACGGTGCCGTGCTGGGGAGGTGGTTGGTGCTGGAGGGGGGTGGCAGTGGTCTGAGTCGCTGAGGCCTTTACTTTGTGCTTAAAATACAGTGGGATGTGTCACAGGAGGCGGGATGTTGGCAGTGCGCGCGCACTGAAGGAGCACCAGAAATAATGTTGTATTTTTAAGTCCCTTGAGAACCAATTCAACAGAAACCTGAAGATTTCCTTGCTGTGACAGAAGAGGAATTGATGGGAAGGAGCCTCCGGTCTGCTCCAGCGCAGGAGCAGGGAGGCTGGGGGAATTTCAAGTGGAGCAGGTGGGAGATGTGCTCTGATACTGTGCTGCTGTCAGGCTTGCTCCCCGGCAGCTGCGCTTCACACTTCACCTGCCTTCCTCATCTCTGTTGCTTCTATGGGGGTGACAGTTTTGTGAGTGTGGAAGTGTTTCAGGATGGATCCATCAAAACCTTGGCAAAGGGTTTCCTGAAAGCTTCCCAAAGAGCCGCTGGCTGTTGCCTGTGATACGTGTCTGGTGTGCGCTGTGCTCACTGCTCACAGTTAATGCCCAGGTAAAGAGGCAGCTTCAGCCACTCAGTCCCCTGGGTCAGGCTGGGGGTGTGTGATGACATTAAACCTAGGCAGAAGCCAGCGGGTCTGATGCCTGAAGTGCTTACCCTGCTGTCCCTTGGATGAGTGAGGAGGTTGTAGCCCTGGGCATGGGACAGGCTCTTTGTGCCCCTCAGCAGCTGTCTGGGAGGTGGATGATGGTTTTGGGAGACACAAATGACCAGTATGGAAGAAGAGTAAGTCCCTTGCTGTCCTCTGGCTTGGACATAGCCTTGTTCAGTAGTGCCTTTGGTTTAGGACCTGTCTGTAGCCCTTTTCCTTGGCACTGCTATGTAGAGCAGCACTCAGCTTTGCAATGCACTGCCCTGCCAGACACTGCCTGTCCTGCCAGGCGCTGCTCTGGGGTGGTGTGGATGTGGGAGCTGTCGCTGCTGCTCACTGACAGCACTGAGCAAATGCTGGAGGCAGTCTGCTGAAGGGCCAAGTGTTTTACCCACTTGTGCTTCCCTGCTTGCGTGTGTGAGGTCAAGTGCCATCCCGTTCCAATTGGAATTGCTCTCTTTGGGATGCTCCCTGAATTCTGCAAGACAAAGATCCTGTGCTGGACTGCTGATGGGAGCAGTTAGAGGCCCTGTAGCTCTGCTGGAGGAAGCTGTGCTCCCTCTGCCCACTCACCAGTTTTCCAGCTGTGGCTCCCGTGTTATCCGCCTGGTGCCAGTGCTCCCTGCTCCCGGTAGTGTCTATGGCAACACAGGGCAATGGCTGAGCATGCAGGCAGCAGTGCTGGTGCGGCAGAGCTCTGCCATGGAGCGCAGGTGATGGTCTGTCCTCCCTGGCCTGAGCCTTCTGAACAGCCACGGCCTTCCTGCTCCTCCTGGTCCTGCAGGTCTGTAGGGAATCCCTGGGGCAGATTCCGGGCACTTCCTTCCTGCAGGGCACAGAGCTGCTGGGAAATCCTCCCTGCTTTGCAAAGAGAAGCAGTGTTAAGGGGGGATGGACGCTGGCTCTGCCTGCAGACCTGCAAGGGCCTTGGGAGGGACCGCTCTGGGTTGAGCAAGTTCCTTTAAAGGGCAAAGCAAGAAACTCCCCTCTTGTCCTGAGGCTGAAGCTGCTGGGGAGCCTCTGCTGCAGCACCGGGAGCCCTGGATTGCAGGTGAGGGGATGGCAGCCTGTGCCCCCCGGAGCCTGGCGCTCTTGCTGTGCCCACGGCTCTCAGCAGAGCTGTTACAGGCAGCTGCACGTCAGCACACCCAGCCTGGGGCCGGGCAGCGTGCGGAGGGGAACCAGAGCTCCGCAGTCCACAGGGAGCTGCAGGGCAGCCTCTAATGTGGAGGCTGGGAAGTGAACGACAGGAGCGATGGCAACTGCCTTTTGGAGACGTTGCTCTGGGAAGGCTCCTGCAGCACTGTCACCACTGAGTAAGGCTGTAGCATCCACAGACACGGGCACAGAACAGAAACAGAAGGGAGCTGTGAGGTCTCCTTCCCTGCTTTGGAGGGCAGAGATGCTGCCACCTTCCTTTTCTGCTCACACAAATGACATGCGGATGCTTGTTTGAGGCCTGTGTGCCTTTGTATGCAGAAAGGCATCGAAAGAGCAGGGCAGGCACCAAGGTGTGAGTCATTTTCTGCTTTTCTGTGCAGCACGAGGCTTCGCAGCCTGCAATTATTTATAGGCTCCTGCGGCACGGAGCTGAGGCATCCAGGCACGAGGGGCTCCTTCTGGCTTCTTCATGGTGCTGCTGCGCTTTCAGTGGCTTCTGGTGTCTGCACGTTGTGCCGTTGCTCCCTCGTGAACGGTCTGTGCACCTTCCCCATGTTGTGGCTCTCCATGACATAAAGAACCTCTCTCCTTGCCAAGCAGAGCGTGCTGCGAGCCTGGCTCTGACTGTGCAGAGCTGCCCTGTGCTCCGGGGAGAGCCGCCTTCCTCGCAGAGCCCTGCTCCTGCTCTGTGCAGCCAGTGAGCTGCAAACCCTCTGATGAGACCAGTGGTGTGGCAGGAAAGGGCAGCTGCCCCCGGCAGCCCTGCGCTGCCTCAGGGGAAGGGTTTGAAGCAGACAAACACGAGTTGGCATCTGTCACGTTCAGGCTGCCCCGGGATGCTGATGAGGAGCCGGCGGCAGGGTTGGGGGCCTGTGTGAGCCGAGGGGGCTGTTGTCCACATCGGTGCTGGGCCTGCCTTATTGCTCAGTCTGAGTGGTTTGGATCGTGCCAGGCCAGGGAGCTCGCAGAAATCTCTTTAGTCTTTTGCCAGGAGTTTGTGTGCTGAAGCCTCTAAGCCCTTGGGAGAGCCCAGGGGGAGTTTTTCCTAAGGACACTGCACGTTTGCATGTTGTTTGCCAGCAGGAATGGAATCTGGGAGAGGTTCAGGCCATGGCGTTGAGCAGAGGTGCTGATGGCTGCTGTGTCTTGCTGGAGTGTGCTGGGAGGCCTTTTGGCCATCAGGATGTGTCTCGCAGCACCTCAGATGCTGCCTGCTCCGCGGTGAACTCAGGCATGGCACTAAGCAGGGCAGAGATAATGAGAGCATCTCACAGCCCTGGGAGCTGATGTTGATGGGTCTGCATGGAATGGTTCTTTTTAATGTCTCCATAGAGTTGTTCAGCTGCAGGGAAAAAGCCTTTCCAGGTGAGAGAGAGGTGGATCAGCATCTGCTGGGCTGCTGCAGGGGAGGCTCAGCGCGGCTGGCTTTGGTCCTGAGGAAGGAGGGTGCTGGTGCAGCAGAGAGCGTGTCAGACCCTGATCAATACCCTGCAGAGCTGTGGGTCTGTGTAGTTTCCAGGGCTTTGATCAGCCTGTTTAATAAGTCAGTGTTTGACACCAGGCATCCATCCTGAGCATCCCAGGGGACTCCAGCACACAGATCGTGGTGGAACCTGGACGTGTGCGCAGCTTTCTGTGGAGTCATCGCCGTCACCCATCACCAGCAGAGCCAGATCCTGGGCTCCTGCTTGCTGTGGAGCCGGGCAGGGAGCTGGTGCTTCCCGAGCACTCGCTGTGGTTTGTGCCTGCTGCACTCCCCAAACCACAGTGCAGTCAAGTCCCTGTGCAAGGCTTCGCCTTAGCAATGGTGGCTGCGATGAGCACAGTAGAGAGAGGGACTCGTGTGCTGAGTGAGCAGAGGGACCTCAAGTCTGGTGCCCCTCTCGATGACCCTGTGAAAGCCACCCTCTGTCCAGTGGCTCCAGCCACGCTGCTCTGCTGGGACCACCCCAGTGGTGGTGCTGGCACAGAGCTGGCACAGAGCTGGCAGCAGGACATCCCCCCCGGGCGTGCTGAGGTGCTCCAGCGTTAGCATCGATCTGTTTGCAGTGAGGCTGTCGTGTAGCAGAGCCAATCCTGGTGTTTGTGAGCAAAGGCTGGGAGCAGAGCGCTGCGATTCCCTTCTCTGCTCTGCTTTTATGAATGAGCAGAGTGCTCTGAGAAGCCCTGACCCTGCTCACTGCTGGTGGCGGCATGGAAGTACCACCTCTGTGGTCGAAAGCTGCACGTTCCCATTGCATCGCCAGCCCTGTAAGGTGGTGAAGTGTTGGTCGGTCAGGTGAGTGAGAACGAGCCAAGTCAGTCCTACCGACTGGTCCCTCAGGTGGTTTCATGGAGACCCTGGATCTACTTTAGCAGGCACAAGGGAACTCTCCTTTGAAATGCTTACGTCTTGGCACATCCACAGCTCCACAGTTCACGTGTACTTCCGTTAAGCTTGTTCAGATTAGCAAACTTCCAATAGGCTTCACCAACCTCCGTTTTCCTTCCGTTTTGCAACACTAAAGTGGTGCCTCTGTTCAGCAGAACTGATGCCTCTGCAGGCAGCAAAGCCATGCTGCTGTGTGCTGCTTGCGTCGGAAGACAGCTGGGTTCCCTCACCTGCTTAGGCAGAAGTGGGACATGGCACTGGTGTCCTCTTGGGAAGCGTTTCTGCTGTGGAGCTGCAGCAGGGGACCAGTGCTTGTGATGGGGGCTCCAGCTTCTCCTGCGGCTGCGGTAACGTCTTTGCTCTGTTGCAGCGGCGGTGGAGGCCTGTGTCTTGTTCGGCTTGAAGCGACGGGCGGCAGGGTTCCTGCGCAGCAACAAGATAGCAGCTCTCTTCATGAAGGTGGGAAAGAGCTTTCCCCTGGCAGAGGAGCTCTGCAGGAAGGTGCAGGACCTGGAGCAGCTCATCGAGAACGCGTAAGGCACCAGCACTGATGTTACCCCTCAGGTCGCTGTGGTTTGGGTGCTGTTGTGGATGGCAGTGTCCAGCTTGATCCTCTGCAGAAGGAGCTGCACCTTCATCGGAGCAGGGTCCTGACCTGGGATTTTGATACCTTGGCTGAACTGGTTGATCTTTTAGGATGCTGTGAGCTGCAGTTGTAGTTTAAGCAGGGGTGGACAAGTTCTTACTTCCTCGTGCTCAGGGACAGCTCATCCTGTTTGCTCCTGAGCTGTCACAGTTGATGGACCAGAGCACTAAGCACTAAGCACTAAGCCAGCTGGAACCAGATTTGCTCTGCCTCAGTGGGCAGGGCTTGAACCTGCAGTAATTCAGCTTCTGTTTGGGAATTGCTTACTCATCCTTGGACAGGAACCAGGGAGATGGATGGAGCAGCTACCTGGGGGCAGGAATCTTTATGCTAAGATAAACTTCTTTGCTTGTAAACTGCTGTCCTCAGGCACCAGTGGAAAAGGAGTGTGGGCTTGGAGGGCTCTGCTGAGGCAGAGGCTTGTCTGAGGGTGCCTGCACAGTGGGAAACTGATTCAGTGAAGTCAGGGTTCAAATGCAGATGTGGGCCTTCGGGAGCAGGGGGTGGAACAGATGCAGGGAATGGTGTCCAGAGCCCTGTTCCCTCTGGTTCCCTGAGCTCTGCAGTCACCACTGAGGCCCTGGCGTCAAGTCCCTGAGGATGCCAGGAGCGCCCTGGGCTCGTGCAGTGCTCAGTGATGTTGTTGTCTTTTCCCTTGTACTCCTAAAGACGAAATCAGGTCCAGGGCATCCCGGAGAATGTGCGCAAGATGCCGAAGCTGCCCAACCTGTCTCCTCAAGCCATCAAGCACCTCTGGATCCGCACGGCCCTCTTTGAAAAGGTGCTGGATAAAATCGTCCATTACTTGGTAGAAAACAGCAGGTGAGTGCTGGCACGGGACCACCAATTGCTCGTCCAAACTCACTACCAGCATCTGACCCCCCTGATGGTGCTCGAGGTGCTGCTGGCAGAGCTGTGTCCGAGTGGGCCAGAGAATGGGACAGACCGGTTGCTGCTCTGTGCCCACCACAGGGACTCTGATACCTGCTGCTGGTGGCCACCATACACTCCCTCAGTTAAAGGGAGCTTTAATTGTGGCCACACTTGCTCTGCTTATGGCTGGGTTGTCAGGGACTGCGGTGTCCTTGTCTTCTGGAAGCTGCATGCTGGGGTGTCCTGTGCTGGGGAGCTGCCATCTCCAGTGCTGGGGGTGTTCTGTTAGGAGATGGGGGTGCTTGCAGCGTGCTGCTGTTCACCAGAATTTCACAGCCAGCAGAAACAGCCCCTTAAGGGCTTCTTGTCCTCTCACCATCGAGGAATGATAGAGAAAGAGAAGGGCATCACAGTGATTTAAAACCATTCTGTAGTCCCAGGGGGTTGCAATGCTACAGATCCTCCTTTTATTTCTTCTAGTAAGTACTATGAGAAAGAAGCTCTCCTGATGGATCCTGTGGATGGGCCAATTCTTGCATCTTTACTGGGTAACACTTCTCTCTTTACCCTACTTTGATAGCTTGCTTTCCAAACCCATGTTCCCAGTCCTGGTGTGCTGCTGCTGAGCCACGCACAGAGATGGAGAGTGGCAAGGCTGAGCCTGCACAAGCTTCAGTAATACTGATGGGCACGAAGCAGGGCTGAGGCTGGGGTCTGAGCAGCAGTGCGGGGCTGCAGTGTGCGTGGTCCATCGGGCAGGGGGTCATCTGCTCCCTGCCAGGGCTGCCCAGCCCCGCTGAACTCTCTGCTATGGGGTGACCCCGGGCTCTGCAGCTCCGAGAGGTGACCACGGGCCCTGGGACAACCCTGATGGGTCCTTGTTGGTGATTTCTCTGCGCAGTGGGGCCCTGCGCGCTGGAGTACACGAAGATGAAGACCGCCGACCACTTCTGGACAGACCCCTCTGCGGATGAGCTGGTGCAGAGGCACCGCATCCACAGCTCCCACTGTCGCCAGGACTCGCCCACCAAGCGCCCGGCGCTCTGCGTGAGTGTGGCAGGGCAGCTCCTTGGGTGTTCCAGCCCGGAGTGCTGGGAGCAGGGGCTGTGGAGACTGGGGGATCAACACGGCGCTGCATCGGGGGGGCTCTGCCCTTCGAGAGCACCGTGCGTGAGCAAAAAGCAAAGGCAGCTGAAGTCTGCTCTGTTTATTGCAAACAAAGCCCACTCCTGGGGTTTCTCTAAGTACAGAATTGAGCTTGGCCAGAGCCAGGAATCCTTTTAGAGGACACAAGGGAAAAGTAAAGGGTGAAAGTTGGACTTTAAGGTCTTTTCCAACTCTGTAATTCTGTGGTTTCTAGCAGTGACTTTATAAGTGAGGGGGGAACGAGCTTTGTGAAAGCAAGAGGTGTCTGTGCTCAGCTCACGTTTGTAGGTGGATCTCTTCCCAGATCCAGAAGAGGCATTCGAGTGGCAGCATGGATGATCGGCCGTCGCTGTCTGCCAGGGACTACGTGGAGTCGCTGCACCAGAATTCCCGAGCCACACTCCTCTATGGCAAGAACAACGTCCTGGTGCAGCCAGTGAGTACCTGCTGGGGCAGCTGCCCTTTAAAATGCTCTGCCCCCCGCCTGTCCCAAGCACATTTGATGGAGGAAAGCACAGGCTCATTTTTAACCTGGGAAGGCAGTGACTGGACTGGGTTTGTTGGGGTCCTCCCAAGTGGGACGGAAGAGCTCTGCTTCTGTCTGAGTACAAACAGGCTCCTCGCCTGCCCGCTCGTGACCAGAGGCCACAAATGCCTCCTCCTGTCCCTGCCTGCTTATTGCAGTCAAGTGAGGTGCAAATGGCTTATGTGGAGCTGCTGTGCCTCAGGCTCCTCTCCAGCCTTCGCAGGAGGTGTCCTGGTGGCTCTGCGGAAGGTTCTGCAGGGCCCCTCTGGGTTTCTCACTCAGAACCCTGAATTGCTGAGAGGCATTGAATTGCTCAGCCTCTGGTACCCTGGGGTGGTTGGTGCTTGGTGCTGCTGGCATCTTCCAGCCCGCTCTCACCAGCTCCTTCTCTCCTTGTGTTTCTCAAGCGAGATGACATGGAGGCGATCCCGGGGTATCTGTCCCTTCACCAGACTGCAGACATCATGGCACTGAAGTGGACTCCCAACCAGCTGATGAACGGCTCCGTGGGGGATCTGGACTACGAGAAGAGGTGACTGGTTCCCAGTGCGTGGGGCAGAGGAGAGGGAAATGTTCCCAGCTTGGATCTGGTGTCCAAGCCCATCAGTGAGTTTTCCCCATGACTGCAGAGCAAAACAATCATCCTGGAGTCTCTGACAGGGAAGGGGATGGGGAAGGAGGCCTGAGGCGGGAGAGGTGAGCTGCAGGAGGTGGGGTGAGATGCTGTGCTAGTGTTCTGGAGGGACGTTGTCACTCAGGTTGGCTTCGTGGCAGTCGCTCTGCTGCTGGGACCTCATCCTTTCTGTGGCTTCCCCTGGCACCAGGATAGCTGGAGGCAGGATCTGGAGCTGATGTGAAGCTCACAACTTCTTCTCTCTCTGTTCCAGTGTGTACTGGGACTATGCCATGACTATTCGCCTGGAGGAGATTGTGTACTTGCACTGTCACCAGCAAGGTAAGGCTGGAGCCAGGGTGCTGGAGGCTATTGGCACCCTGGCACTTGCTTTATTATCTCTGGGGAGTGTGTGTATGGGGATGCTTCAGCTGAGGTCCAGGGCAGGTGTCCAGAGGTCTGGATGGTCACTACTATGTAAGTGTTCTAGGAGAACCTTTAAACCAGCTCCTTAGCTGGGAGGTGCTCCATGCAGAGCAATGCCCCGTGGTTTTCAAGGGTGGGATCTAGGCAAGCCTCCTCCAGGCCCCCAGACTTATAACGGACGTGGAGATGAACCCAGACAAGGAAGAGTCTTCCTTCTCTATACCAGAAGGACAATTCCCTCAACTTCCTTCCCTGCTCCCTGCACGTTTGGCTGGTGATGTGTCCCTCATTCATGTCTCTCTTCTCTCTGCTGTCACTGTTAATAGTAGACAGCGGTGGAACGGTTGTCTTGGTGAGCCAGGATGGGATTCAGAGGCCTCCGCTGCGCTTTCCCAGAGGAGGGCACTTGCTGCAGTTCCTGTCCTGCCTGGAGAACGGGCTCCTGCCCCATGGGCAGCTGGATCCACCCCTCTGGTCACAGCGGGGAAAGGTAGGCACCAGGGCGCTGCGGGCTCCTGCTGGTGTTCCCTTGGGGAGGGTCTCGGAGCAGAGATGATGGGGAGGATGCTCAGCCCAACATCAGTGGCTTCTGGTTTGAAACAGCCCTCCCAAAGCTGAGGAAGATGGGCTTGGAATATGGCAGTTCGGTTTAGCTCGTGGCCTTGACCAGCTAAACAGACGTTCCAGGGCAAATCAGAAGGGAGATGGTGCTCGCCATGAGGCATCATAGCTTTGGCTCTCATGGAGCTGGCCGCGCTGCCTGGGTTATAGAGACTGTGCACAATCCAGACGCTGTTTCAGCCCGGGGAAGGTGCAGACATCATCCAGGATAGGAGCCTGGCAAGCGAGGCGCTGACCACGCTGACCCATGCGGTGGAGCATGGGGTGGCTTGTGAAGATCGGGTTTTGTTCCCCTAGGGAAAGGTGTTTCCCAAGCTGAGGAAGCGAAGCCCACAGGGCTCCTCTGAGTCTGCCTCCGACAAGGAAGATGATGAAGCCACGGATTATGTTTTCAGGATCATCTACCCAGGGACACAGGCTGAATTCGGTGAGTGCAGGGGCAGTGTTCTGGGTGGGTTATCGGCGGTGCACGAGCAGGCAGGGGTGCAGCACTGGCAGGCACATGGCGCGCCCTGCCAGGAGGTGGTTCCAGGGCAAGGGGCTTTGCGTGTAGCGATGCTGCCTTTAATCACGTATGGGCTGGGGTGTATTTGTTTTAACCTTTCACTTGCTGGGGAGTCCTTCACTGCAGCTGCACAAGAGGCCCCAAGAAGGAAATCCTTGCACATCATTTCAGTAGTAAGGTGCGCTCTGGTCACGTTCCTCGGGGGTCACTGTTCACCATCACAAGCCTCCAGGGCTGATTCTTCTCTTGCTATCCCCAGGCCAGCTCAGCAAGCGCTGCATTAGATCCATCTATGTTCCTTCTGCAGTGCAAAGGAGAGATGACAGCACCTCCTCCGTGTGCTGCCACGCTTCAGCCCTGTCTCTTCACTCCCTGGCTCACAGGGAAAAGGAGAGGATGCTGCTGGATTCACCAAAGCAAATGTCTGGTTGGGAATGATGTGAGCCATGTGCTCGCTGAAATGACTGTACATTTGTCCTCACTCTTCTGTGGGGTGCCAGTTTCTGACTTCTGGGAGCATCGTGGGTGACTTTATAAGGGGGAAGCCAAGAGTGTGGTAGAACTTGTGGAGGGGGTTTTAAAAGCTACAAAATTGGATCAGAAACTTGTTCCTGTAATTTTGAGGCTGGAAGGGAGCAATCACATCTCCTGTGACTCCTCCATAACGTCACTTAAGATTATACTTAGTTCTCCCAGCCTTTAGCTGACTAACACAGTTCAGTGAGTCAGATCAAAATCTGATTGAGGCTAAAATACCAGATGGAGATGCTCCTTTCTGCAGCTTCCTTTTGATCTACCCCTTAATTCCATGCTGGGGGCCAAGGCTTCGGTGAAATGAATTGCTGCAATCTCCTCAGCTGGCATCATCCAAGTCTGTGAGGCTCCTGTGAACCTTCCCAGAGGGGGGTGGAACTGCATCAGTTCTCTCTTCTCGATGGATTCTGCCTTTACCCCCTTTGATTTGTGCCTTTGTCCTCTCTCTGTGTCTCTAGTTCCCATTAATGGTAATTTTCAGCCGTTCCTCGCCTCTGTGATCTCCATCAGTGCAATGAGAGGGAGGAGCACAAGGACTGCAGCTGCGAGCAGGATGGTGGTGACCCCTAAGTGGTTTCTGAGGCTCCCCATCACATCCCGACCTCCCTTTGCCCCCCTGGAGACCGCTCGGCATCAGTGTAATGCGGCTGTTGTTGGTGTCCGGTGCTGCTGCTCGCCTGTGTTGTCACTTGACAGGTCCTGCAGAGGTGTCCTGGCTGTCACCAACCCCCCAGCACCGGCTCAGAGGGGAAGGGAAGAGGCTTTCATGGGGCTATTTCGACATCTTTCTTGCCAGGATCAGTTACTCAGCATCACAAACAGGGAGCTGGTGAGAGGCAGGGTGAGGGAGGAACCTTCTCCCGTCGGGAAGATGGAATTTCTGCCATGATTTAATGTCCAAGGAGCAGTAAATAGGGTTCTTCTTCATTCTTCTTTCTCCATCCCACAGTTCACCTTCTCCTAGGGAGGCCCAAGACTGAAGGGCAGGAGCTATTCCAGGCAGGACAGCAGCCAAGCTGCTCAGCATGACCAGCATGAGGCAGTGCCTGAGCTGTGCCCAAGGCCACTGAAATAGCACTTCTGAGTTTCAGCAGGGATTTAGCAAGTGGCAACATGAAGAGCTCCCTGCTCCTGCTCTCCCGCTCAACCTCATCATCAAATCTTTCTCTCTTGTGTGATTTGGGTGCTCCCTTCTTTCCCTGTGTCTTGGATGGGATCCGAATGCTTGAGAGATGGGAGCTTTTCCCTTCCAGTGATCCCCTCTTCATGGGACAATGGTTGATTTCACTCCCGTTTCTCCTCATCTGTGTGACCTCTATTGCAGCCCCTTCTCCTCAGTCTCTGTGCGTTGGGTGTTTGTTCTCTGCCATGGTCAGTGCACAGCAGCTCAAGATGAGCTTGCTGAAGGCGCTGTATTTATTAGCAGATGATTCCCTCTTGCTCTCTTTAACCAACCCTCTTTGTTTCCTTCCCTTTCTCCTGAGCTCACCAGTGCTGGTGCTGTCATTGCCTGCTCTGGGTCCTGCCTGGTGGCTGGAGCCTCCTTGCATGGATGGGATGCTGCAGTTGCTGCTCAAAGCTCTCCTCTCGGGCCTCCTGTGTCTCCCCTGGGGGCAGTGCAGGCAGCAGCTGATGCTCCTCTCTCTGCCCTCGCAGTGCCCCAGGACCTGATGGATGCACCAGGCTCTGCTCTGCCTCCCATGTGGCAGCCCAGCACCCGCAAGTCCTCCTGCTCCTCCTGCTCGCAGAGTGGCTCCTCCGATGGTGGACCACCCAACGGCTGCAGCCACGAGAGGTACAACAGCTCCCATGCCTGCTCTGGGAAACGCGGGAAACACAGGGCAGGGTAACAGCAGACAGCTCAGCTGGCGGCCGCTCCAGAGCTGGTACAGGGCAAGTGGTGCCTCCAGCCTCAGGCTTGTCTTGGTTGTGCAGGGGCCAGTGGGACGTGTCCAGCCTGAAGCGGGGCTCGTCCCCTCATCTGGGACATCTCGGCTGCTCTGTGGCCGTGTCCTGGCAGCAGGAATCACTGCTCTCAGGCTGAGCAGAGGGCCTGTGGGCACCTCTGAGGGCAAAGCTGGAGCAGTCACATCAAGGCAGGGGCTGAGGGGACACACGGAGCATTTCCTCTCCTCACATCTGATGTGTTTGTATTGGCAGGGCTCCGCTGAAGCTCCTGTGTGACAACATGAAGTACCAGATCCTCTCCCGGGCCTTCTACGGCTGTGAGTACTCGTCACATCCATGATGCCTTGAGATGCGTGGTGGGCACAGCACAAGGTCCTGGGATCTGGACTAGGAGTGGAGCTGAGGGTCTCTTTCAGGGACCCTCGGTCAGAGCTTCCTCCTGCTCTGCATCCTCACGGCTCCTCGGGTTCTGTGGCTGAACGTTTCCTTCTGCCCGGTGCAGGGCTGGCCTATTGCAGACACCTCTCCACGGTGCGCACCCACCTCTCGGCGCTGGTGAACCACAACATCGTGTCCCCTGACGTGCCCTGCAACGCCAGCTCGGGGCTGACCGTGGACATCTGGCAGCGATACCTGCAGGACAGCACGGTAGGGCCGGGACTCCTGGCATATACCTGCTGTGGGGGGCTGGGGAGGTACTGGGCAGCATCACTTCAGCGGTTGTAGCATCGTTACTTGAGTGGGTTTGGTGGCCGCTTCCTGGCCAGTCTTTCCCACAATGTCCACCCACAGGGGCCTCTGGCTCTACTTAAGCCCAAGCAGAGATCGGAGAGATCATCTGCAATGAACGGGCAGTGATTTTGTGGAGGTCAGGGTCTGGGCAGTGCTCGGGGCGCTGGAAGGCAGCATGGCCAGGCCATGGTTGTCCGTGTGTGTGTTAGCGATGGGCTGTGCTCCTGGCTGCGTGTGCACTTACTCGGAGCTCTTCCCACAGAGTTATGAGGACCAGGAGCTGCTGCGGCTGATCTACTACGGTGGGATCCAGCACGAGATCAGGAAGGCTGTCTGGCCCTTCCTGCTGGGCCATTACCAGTTTGGGATGACGGAGGCAGAAAGGAAGGAGGTTGGTGTGGGTACAGGAGGGGATGGAGATGCTCAGCAGCCTTGTGCATCGCATTGCTGTGTTCTGGGCACTTCACAGCCTGAAGTGTCTCTGTGCCAGAGCCCACCCTGTGAACTCACTGGGTGTTGTGTCCCCTTTGTACTGCGGCGGTAGGAGGTGGGAGAAGGACTCGGAGAAGCAGGAATTGATAGGAGCAAGCTCAGGCTCCCCTGTGCAGCTGCTGGTTGGTTGTGTTCCAGCATAACCAGGCAGGGAGGAGGGGGTGGTCATTTTTCCATCCTGATTTTGCAAGGCTTTGTGGGTCAGGCTCTGGCTGGCACCGTGCAGATCACAGGATCTCAGAACCCCCGGCTGGAAGGGACCTCAAGGACCATCTGGTCCAACCTTTCTAGGCTGGACCCTCTCCGTCCCGTCCCCATCCTTTTTGCACAGCAGGGACAGAGATGGGTGACCTGCATTTAGCCGTGGTCCATAGGCGCGTGCACCTCCCTGTGCAGGGCTGCAGGAGGGGCTGGTTCCGGGCTCCTCCGGGGCAGCATTCCCAGCCCCTGTGTCTGATCCCCCCACGGCAGGCGGACGAGCAGACGCGCACGTGCTACGAGCACACCATGGCGCAGTGGCTGGGCTGCGAGGCCATCGTCCGCCAGCGGGAGAAGGAGTCGCACGCGGCTGCTCTGGCCAAGTGCTCCTCGGGGGCCAGCCTGGATTCCCACCTCCAGAGGATGATGCACAGGGACTCCACCATCAGCAACGAGGTGAGGGCGCGGGGAGGGCTCTGCTCACCCAGCTTCGTGTTGGCTTCTGCTGTGGGGTACCTGGCCCTTGCTCGCCCTCCTTCCTTGCCCTGTGTCTGCCTCCACACCTATTGCTCACTGCAGTCCATGCAAGTTGGGGCTTTCTTACCCACCTTTCATGTGCTCTTGCAGTGTTTAGCAGTGGAAGGAGGCATCTCCCGTGGCATGACCCCCGTTTCCACAGTGTGTGGTGCTGCACTGCCCAAACAATGGTTTTGGTTTGAGTGGTGTATTGGGGGTCTAACAAATGTGCTTTGGTTCTTCCAGCAGTGCCGACCGGGTCTGCATCCGTGCTGGGCACAGAGGCCCTGGAGGCAGGGGTGGAAGGGAGGAGAGGGCAGGGGGTCAGCCAGGGAGGAAGATGATGTTTCTGGCACTGAGGGGCTGTGAAACAGCCGAGTGGGCTTCTTGGCTCCCTTCTCCACGTTCCCTTTTCTGCCGGCACCCAGCTCCATGGGTCTGGCTTCCAGCAGTGCAGTGAGGAGTCAGAACCAGAGCCCACCCCAGGGGGTGTGGGGGGAAAAGGCTGCTGAAGGAAAGGCTGCTCTGGGACCAGAGTCCAGGGAGTGTTTCCATATGGGTTTTGCCCTTGGAGCAGGGCAGCGCGGCTCAGAGGTGCTGGGTTATTGACCTCGTGCTGCTGTGAGCGGGGCCAGGCTGGAAAGGGCTCGGTAGGTGCAGCTCTGGAGTCCTCTGGTTTCCTTTGGGGAGTTTGTGTGGATGCTTTGGGAAAGGGATGAGCTCAGTCCCGAGTGTGTGGGTTACAGCTGAGGCTGTGGCTGCCCCATCCCTGGCAGTGCTCAAGGCCAGGTTGGACACAGGGGCTTGGAGCAAGCTGCTCCAGTGGAAGGGGTCCCTGCCCGTGGCAGGGGTTGGAGCTGGATGGGCTTTAAGGTCCCTTCAGCCCAAGCCATTCCCTGATTCTGTGCCCCCCGCGGCATCTCTGCCGCTGTTGTTTCGTATCCACCTCTGCCTGCTCTGGGAAGGGAGCTGCGGAGTTCACGCACACAAAAGTTCTCCCTTTTCCCATCTCACCCTGAAGTTTCCTGTTAGTGACCGCTCCCGTGGCGATGGAGGAAAGCTGTCGCCCTTCCTCTGTGCACCAGAGCCCTGCCCAGTGAACACCACAGCACGAGGCTGGGGCAGCTCCAGCTCACAGTGCTCTGCTTTCTGACAGCCCTATTGTTTGTGCCTGGTGTCCCTGCATCCCGAGCCCCACGGGCTCCTGTGCCGGGATAAGCCTGGCACTGGGATGGCTTGGATGACAAGGAGGTTGGTTGCCCAGAGGGAATCCATGGGGAGCAGCACTGAACTGGTCACAGCAAAGCCCAACCCTTCCTCTTGTGCTTCAGCTGGAAGCCAGAACAGGGTGCTGTGGGCTTTTAGAGGGTCTGCCTCAACTGGGTCTGGCTTAAAACATCAGTATTTGTCCTTTAAGAGAAGGAAAAAGCCATTAATGTGCTGGGAAGGGTGGTTTATGGGCTGTGACTTCATGGTTTATGTGAACCAGGATGGGGCGAGCTGTGATGCTGCCAAATTAGGACAGGGCTGTGTAGAAACCTGCTCTCCAGGAGGCAGCGTGGGCTCTCCAGGGGCCAGAAGGAAGCGGTTCCCTCAGACCCACACGTGCTGGGTTGGCCGGAGGCTTGGCCTTTGTCATCTTTTCCAGGAGGCCCTCAGCGGCAGGGCGCTGTGCTTGGGACTGATCTGCAGGGCAGAGCTGTGTGATGTGAGCGTCTCGCACGGGTCGAATATGAGAGTTTATGGGATGATTTTCACTCGCTCTGTACCTGCAGATGTGCCCACCTCTGCCAGCGTGGCCGCAGCCCCTCCCCGTGCTCTTTGCCTTTTCAGTGTCCTCTTCCCTCTCTTTCAGTCCTCGCAGAGCTGCAGCTCCGGCCGACAGAATCACGCCCGGCTGCAGAGCGACTCCAGCTCCAGCACCCAGGTGAGCAGCAGCCCCTTGTCCCCTGTGCCCCCTCAGGCAGGGGCAGGTCACCGGTCAATGACCACGGTGGTGTCTGGGGGGGGTGAGTGCCTCCCAGCACCCCCGGTGCCACCCAGCTCAGAACCACGCAGTGCCGGTGGTGGTTGATGTTCACCAGCCGGCTCTGCCTGGGCTTGCAGGACCAGCCCCCGTGTGCCCTTCACACTTGAGGGCCCTGAACTGCTCCCTGTGTTGGTGCCAACCTGGGGGATGATGTTCTGCTCGCTGTGTTGTGCTCAGGGAAGTGCAGTCCTTCGGAGCCGGGGCTGTGGGCTCTGAGCTGTGTAAATCATCAGGCACTGACCTGCCACAATGCAGGCAGGGGAACCTAAAGGCTGAGATGTGCCCGGCCATCCTCCAAGGCTGGTTAAATGGGGCAGGGCTGGGTGCTCAGCTGGAGTTGTCTTTCACTTATAGCAAAGATGTGGAGCCGCAGCCGGCACAGAGGTAGCAAATTAAAATGCCCTCAGGTCCTCTGAGCTCCCTTGCACTGGGTGCTCGTAGGAGCCCTGCGCGTGCAGAGCAAATCTTCCTCCTTCCCCTCTGCTGTCTGAATGCAGCTCCTGAGGATGTAATGCCCATGTTCCCAGCAGTGCTGAGCACGGGGGCTTTGCTCACTTTCAGGGGGCTCTTTGCTCTGCTTTGCAGGTGTTTGAGTCTGTTGATGAGGTGGAGCAGCCCGAAGCAGACGCTCAGCTGGAAGATGGCAAACAAAGCAAGCTCCCCAACGGGACAGTGCCCAACGGTACCTGTTCCCCGGACTCCGGCCACCCCTCGTCCCAGAACTTCTCCATCACATCGGGGTTCTCTGAGCGCAGCTTCAGCAACGAGGACAGTGCCCTGGAGACCACCAAGTCCTCGGCCAGCTCTCAGGGAAAGGCGGGGGGGCCGGATGCGCCAGCCCCACAGAACCCCGATGGTGCACGGCAGGAGGGGAAGCTGCAGGGCCAGGACAGCCTCGAAGGGGAATTTCCCACCGGTGGAAGTGTGGACTTTGCTCCAGTGAGCTCCTCGGGGGTCCTGCGTGATGGAGACCGGGTGGCCCTGACCGTGGTAGAGAGCTGGGCAGACAGCGAAGCCGAGAAGCAGAGCTTGGTGGAGAGTGAGGATAACCTGTCCGAGGAGCCGGAGATGGAGAGCCTGTACCCACAGCTGGACTCTCTGCCTGTAGCTGATCTGGCCAACAGTGAAATGTCTGCAGTCTCCTCGACGGGTGTCACCTACTCGGTGAGCATGGGCCTGTTCACTGCGTGGGTCCTGCCTCGCTATCTGCTCCCTGCCCCTCCTGCCGCTTTCTTCTCAGTTTCCATTTAAACCCCAACCAGCTTTGGTTTTGCTTTGGGCAGGCCGAGCTCCTGGACATGTACACGGTGAACCTGCACCGCATCGAGAAGGACGTGCAGCGCTGTGACCGCAACTACTGGTACTTCACCCCCGCCAACCTGGAGAAACTGCGCAACATCATGTGCAGGTGGGAGCTGCGGGGGCACACGGGCCCTTCTCAAAGCCCCTCTCCAGGGTTCCTGTAGCCCCTTTAGGGGGAAAATCCCCTCCCTGAGCTGCTGCTCACGCTCTGGGGGTGCAGCCCAGCACATGGGGGGGTTCTGGGCTCAGGTGCACGCTGCTGGGTCATGAGGAGCTTCTTATCATCCCCTCCCTATCCCAGAACTGGGCCACAGCCCCAGGACCTCACCCTGAGGAGTCCAGCATCCAGCCCTTTGTGGTCTGCCCGCTGACTGCTGTGTCTTGGCCACAGCAGAGGCTCCCTGGGGATGCTCAGGCATTCTGGACCCGGTGCAGCTCACCTGCTCCCTGGAATGTGCCTGGAAAACGTAATGAGGATGAGCCTGCAGAGCTGTGGTGCTAATGAGGGTGTGCCTGAAGGCGCTGCGTGTGCTTAGTGCCTACCCAGGACCAGCCACCCCAGGGTATCTGGTTCTCTTTGCTCGGTCCCTGTGACTGAGGGGTTGCTGTGTGACATGCAGCAGCTCAGAGCAGCTCCAGCTCAGCAGCTGGCGCAGCGAAAGCTGAGCTGTCGTTACTCATCTTGCAAATATGAGGAGAAGCTGCTGTTTCATTAGAGCTGTCGCTCCGTCTGACAGCCAGCACTGGAGATCTCTGCTGGGATAAGGCCCACAGTGCAGCAGACGTTGGAGTGGGCAGGCTGGGAAAGATCGTTCCCTTGTGCCAGCAGTGGGTGCGAGCCCTTTCGGAGCACGTTTTGACTTGCTACCAAATATGGGAAGATATCCACAGGCTGGTTGCTTCCTGGGACATGGGGTCCAGGGAGGGGAAACGGGAACGTTGTGAAGACAGGAGGATGAGTTGAGGGGGAAGAGCGAGAATGAGAGATGAATTCACACTCTGTCAGTCTCTGGTCCCTTTGGGTGACCACCGCACCCTGTGGTGCTTTCTGATTCTGCCCTTCCCCACACTGATTTCCACGCAATGGCCATGGCACAGCCCTGGATCAACACCATGGCCATGGACTGTGCTGGGCATGGCTTATTAAAGTCACCATGGGAACTTAATCATAGAACCTCAGATTGATTTGGGCTGGAAGGGACCGTAAAGCTCCTCCAGCTCCAACCCCTGCCACGGGCAGGGACCCACACAGTATCACAGTATCACAATATCACAGTATGTTAGAGATTGGAAGGGACCTCAAAAGATCATCTAGTCCAATCCCCCTGCCAGAGCAGGAACACCTAGATAAGACCCCTTCCACTGGAGCAGCTTGCTCCAAGCCCCTGTGTCCAACCTGGCCTTGAGCACTGCCAGGGATGGAGCAGCCACAGCCTTGTGCTGGAGGCAGCATGTAGGGAATGCCGGTGTCCTGGAAACAGAGGCAGGTTGGGAAGTGAGGTGTCAGGCTATGGCATGGGGAGGGCTCATGGGCCTCCTTTCCTGCTCTCTCACACAGCTACATCTGGCAGCACATTGAGATTGGCTACGTGCAGGGGATGTGTGACCTGCTGGCCCCTCTCCTGGTCATCCTGGATGATGGTGAGTGGGTGCCTCTGCTCTCCCTGGACCTTTGTGGGAGCACGGGGGGATCTGCTGGGCTGGTGGTGACCCTTTGAGCTGTCCTGTGCTCGGAGGTGTGGAGCAGCAGGATTCCATTTGTGTTGATGCTGGTGACTCGCAGGAGCCCAGCCTGGGCACAGTGTGTGCTTGTTGCAGCCTGAGCTGTCTGCCCAAGGCCGGTCCCTGGGCTCTGTGTGAAGCAGGAGGGATGTCCCTGCTGCGGGTGGGTTGTGGTGGTGGGGATGCAGCAGCGTCCCTGCAGCCCCAGTGACTGTCTCTTCCCTGCACAGAGGCTCTGGCCTTCAGCTGCTTCACTGAGCTGATGAAGAGGATGAATCAGAACTTCCCCCATGGTGGAGCCATGGACACCCACTTTGCCAACATGAGATCCCTGATCCAGGTAACAGAGTCCCTGCACAGGGGCACAGCCTCAAACCAAGAGGGGGAAAGCTGGTCTTGGGATGGGGGTCTCATGCAGTGGTGGGGAGCAGGAGGCTGCAGAGTCAGCCTGGAGTAACGTGTGCCGGGACTGTGAAGGAGGGAGGCGCTGGGTGGAAGCTGCAGTGGGAGCAGAGGAGAGCAGGCAGGGGCATGGCCGCTGCCTCCAGTGTGCATCGTTGAGTTTGCTTTTGCTTTCCGCATCAGATCCTGGACTCGGAGCTCTTCGAGCTGATGCACCAGAACGGTGACTACACTCACTTCTACTTCTGCTACCGGTGGTTTCTCCTGGACTTCAAGAGAGGTGTGTGCTGAACCCAGCAAGGGGCGAGGGGAGGCGAGGTCTGCGTGCCCTCTGCACTCCGCTTGTCTGAACTCAACCGCGTGCTCCTGGTTTGCTCTTCCCTGGTGGATCTGGGGCTTTTCTGTGTGGGTGCAGAACCTGCTGTTCCAGAGCGGCTGGGTTTGTGTCCTGAGCCTGCGCCACCCGCTGCAGCCGGGAGATCCGTCCCTGCTCTGGGGTGCTGATTGCCTCCACCAGGAACAGGTTCTGGTGGGAAGGAACCACCAGCATCTTCCCAGGGCTGCTGTGCGTCGGGGTGGTTGTAAACCCGGGCTGGTGCAGTAACTGCTGGGCTTTCTCGTGTGTTGCAGAGCTGGTGTATGATGATGTCTTTGCCGTCTGGGAGACCATCTGGGCGGCTGCACACATCTCCTCTGCTCACTACGTGCTCTTCATAGCCCTGGCCTTGGTGGAAATGTACCGGGACATAATCCTGGAGAACAACATGGATTTTACAGACATCATCAAGTTTTTCAATGGTACAGCTGTGTCCTCCCGGGCAGCCACTCGGGTGTAGGCAGCACGTGTCCGACTGTAGACAGTCATCTGGGCTGTACTGGTGTATGTTAGAACATAGCCACCTTGCTGTGCTGGATGGGAGCTGTGGGCGCAGGCTGAGCCTCCTGCGGGCTGTAATCACCCCCAGAGGGGTTGTTAGTGATGGCTCCTCAGTCAGGTGTCTGTGAGGGATGGCGCTTGGGAACTTGGGCAGGGACTTGTGGCTTCAGCTCTGGCTTGGAGCTCAGGCCTGGGGGGCTCCTCAGGACACAGGGTGCTTGGATCTATCCTCCTCTTGTCTGTGTTCCAGAGATGGCCGAGCGGCACAACACCAAGCAGATCCTGAAGCTGGCTCGGGACCTCGTCTATAAAGTCCAGACTCTGATCGAGAACAAGTGAAGGACAGGGGGAAGACGAGACATCCAGACAAGGAGCCAGGACGCCCCTTCAATGCTTCCTCCCCTCCTCCTCCTCCTCCTCCTCCAAGTGCCATGCCTGTGGATACAAGGTAGTTGGACACATGCTGCTGTCTAAGCTGGAAGTACCCTTAGCTCTCCATGTGCTGTGTTCAGTGTTAGGTCCGGTGGTCCTGGCTCACGTCTTCGCAGCCGCCTTCAGTGACTTAACCAAAGATCTGTGCAACTGCACCTCAGTGCTGAGGACTTGCTTTGGGAGCACACAAAAACTGCCGAGGCAGGCGCCAGCAGCCAGGCAGAGCTGGGGGGGTGGGAGCTGCTCCCATGCCTGGGGCTGCCTTGGGCTCAGCAGCCTTTGCTGCAATGGGATGGAGCTGCTGCTTGGGCAGGCGCTGCCCCGTGGCACCAGGAACCAGCTCCACAAGCCCGGTGCTGCCAGTGCTCAGTTTGTGACCAACATCACGAGGTCCTGCCAGTAACAGAGGGACTTTGATCACAGAAGTTCCCCTTTGATCTTATCCCTCAGTGCGTCCCCTGTAGGGTTATTTTTAGGGCTCTGTTCTCCCCCTGGGGGTTTTACATTGTTTGTTACTGCAGCATCCGAGCACAGGGGACTTTCAGCTCTGGATGGGTTTTCAGAAGAGCTCCAAATTCAGCACTGGGCTTTTCTGTCAAACCCAGCCTCTCTGATGCTCTCCGAACACTGGAAAATCTGGTCCCAACCTCCTCTGGGAACTCCAGACCCGAGGTTTTCTTCCCTGCCTTACTCGAGCTGCTCATGGTAGGAGGCTGGTTCCTCTGTTAGGGGAGAGCTCCTCGGTGGGCAGGTCAGAGCTCCGGGGGGGGTCTGTCCTCACCTTCCCTCTCAAGGTGCCTGTCTCCTCTGCTCATTTAAGGACCAGCTGCTCCAAGCAGGACAGTGCAGCCAATCCCCTTGGTGCCTGTGGGGTTTCTGTGTGCTTCTGGGGCTGGCTGCAAAGCCCCTGACATCCACTGTAAGTCTCCGGTGAGGTCTTGGTGGGCTTCTTTCAATGCCTGTGAAGAGGAAAATATTTTGCCCGAGGTCCCTGAGTGGGCTCTGCTGTTGGAAGATGCACTTCTGTGACCCCTGCATGAGGTGCCTCTCCAGCACTGCCAGTGTGAGAGCAGGGGTGCCCATCGTGCTAGGGCTGCGCTAAGGAGGGTTTGGATTCATTCTTCAACTCAGGTACAAACACTAAAGGCAAAGGAGAGGGGTGGGTGCTTGGCAGCTCTGGTGCAGCCAGGGAGGCTTTGTCATGGCCACAGGGCTGCCGGGAGCCGTGCTCACAGCAGCGGGGAAGGGGCTGGGTTGTAGGGTTCTTGCTCTCCAGTTTTGCTGCAAAATCCATGTTCCCCTCCATGCAGTGTGTGATGTGTGATGTGTGATGTGTGATGTGTGTGCTCCCCTCCCCTCTGCAAGGTAAGGCCCTGCTCTTCTCTTGCTGCGGGCGTGCTGCTCACCCGAAGGGGAAATGGGCCCTTCCCTCTATGGCGCATCTGTCTGTGCCGTGTTCTGTATTTACTTGTGGCGTGCGTCAGGCGTTGCTTGCAGGAGTAAAGAGGGATGTGAATCTGCAGGAGGGAAGGCTGCTGCTGCAGAGCAGCTCTGGAGCATGCTGAAGTGGTTTGCAGCTCCCCAGCAAACCGGCTGGTCCTTGTGTAGTGCTGGGACAGGGAGCCTGCAGCTGGGAAATCCAGGGGCCAGCAGCACAAACTGAACCCATCGGAGGCTGCAGCAATGGGGAACCTTTCCTTCCCTATAACCCCAACAAGCAAATGTGTACCAGCAATCTAGGAGCTCTCTTGAAGCAGTTGTCTGCATTAAGTCTCCAAAGAGTGTTTGGTCTGCAGCAGCAGAGGGAACAGAGGCCCCTGAGCTTCAGCTCTGCACTTGGTATGGAAATCTTCCATCTTTCCACAAAGCAGAGTACAGGCTGTGCCTCTTCCCTCTGCCTCCCAGCACAGGCATCCACTTCTCCAAAGGGGAAGGGCCATGCTCCGTCCTTGCCTCTGAGGGACCAGAACCAACAGGTGAGCTTACACAGTCTTACCAGGCAGCATCGCTGACACTTTATCTTTCAAGCTTCTAATTCCTTGGTTTTTACACAGAAAGAGCCAAGAAATTCTGCACCATATTTGCTCTGTGTTGACCGAGGGTGTCTCTGGGCCGCTCGATAGCAGTGTCTTTTGAGTAACTTCTGGGGAAAAGAAGTCTTTATTTCTTGATTGTACTTTACTGTGTGTCCTTGTACACTGGAGTACGTGGGTGTGCTTTGTTATGCAAATGGAGATCTATCTTTTCAATGTTCTTTACGATATCTTGTAAATGTTTACCAGAAAAGTGTGTCTATATGATATATATATATGGTATAGAGAGAAATATGTGAATTAAGTGGGTTATTTTTTGAGGGGGGCGGGAGGGAGAAGAAATCTTTTGCTTCTAAGAACTGTGTGGTTCCTATAGCACCTACTCCATGATGTGCCAATCTGTCACTGTCCCTGTACTGTGAGAGTTGTTCTGGTACAGCAGCAGGAGGCTCAGAGCAGAGCCCCCATCATGACCTCAGCCTGGGTTTAGTTCTGACCTTAAAACTGGGAAAGAAGAAAGGAGGAAAGAGCATTACAAAAGGCTTTGTTTGAGCAGCGGGGCTGAGTTCCACAGAGCAGACCTCTGCTCGAGCGGGTTCTGTGCCAGCCCTGGCATTAGCTTGTGCAAGGGCAGTTGCAGGGTTGAGGCTTGGTGTGTGTTGCAAGGAAATTGGATAGTCCCAAGAATACGGCCTGTCGTGTAACGTGGGAGTGAAGTCATTCTGCTCTGCAGCTGATCAGACCTCTGCTTAGGAAAGGAGAATTGTGTGCTCCGGACAGAGGAGCTGATCCGCTCTCCCGGCTGCAGGCAGTGCCCCAATGCACTGCTCCGCTCCAGGTCCTACACAGGCCAGTGAAAGCCATCTGCTCCCCATACTCCCCTGAGAACTCGAGTCTGAACCCGCAGGTGCAGCTCTGTGCAGGTCTGAGGGAGGAGACGTGAGCGGTTTCCATGCCCTGCAGTCGTGGATGCTTCCCTATTGCCCACCCTGCCGGACCCTGGCCATGCTGCCTGCGTAGGAGCAGGCAGGACAGGAACAGGCTGTGACGGTCCCTGTGCTCTGCCGTTCCCCAGCCCCTGTCCGTGCGTGATCCCAGCTCGGTTTGATCATCAGATCCGCAGTGGCAGCTCTGCTCCTTGCTGGCCACAGGTTTAGGTGCTTGTAGAGACCTGGTGTGAAGCAGAACCGGGAGCCTGGGGCTTGAGATCTATTTGCTGGTTAAAACCTGCTAAATTTAAGCACAGGTTTTCGTTGTGCAGCTGCTCGTGGCCCTTCTGCCCGGCTCTGCCCCTCTGCTGGGAGGAAGCTCTGTTGTGGGCTCCTGACAGTGGGGATCCCGTGGTCCTGCGGGACATGCAGCTCTCCCAGCTGTTCTGCCACAGGATTGTGTTTACCAGGGCGGGAGAAGCCCATGGCAGGGGAATTCTTGCCCTTATACAGTCATCTTGTCTGGCTCCTTGGGGAGAGGAATGTCTCATCCCAGCGGCTCCGTGCCGCTGAAATCCACCCCCTGCAATGGCACTGCAGCCTGGGACTATCTTTAGCCTGGTCGCTCTGCTCTGTGGGACCAGGGACTGGGGCTGCTGCCCCTTCTGACTCCAGACTGCTGCATCCTGCCCCTGGGCGCAGCATCCCACTTGTCCCAGCCTGTGTTCCCTGCTCCGGGTGGCTGCAGACTGAGCTGGAGTGAAGGATGGACACGGGCTGAGATGCTCAACTCACATTGCACCCGTGCTGAGCATCCTCAGAGGCATGAGGGATTCACTTTATGAGCCGCTCAGCTCACAGTTATCTTGGTATCTTTAAATACAGTGAATGTCCCAGTGCCATGTTCCCCGAGGGTGTTACTGATGGATTCCCTTTCTGCATTTGAGCTTTCTGCTGATGCAACCTACCAAATAGCTCCTGGTACCCATCCCTTTCAGTGTTACTCATGTAAACCCTTTACAAGTTGTTGTTGTTCCTAAACGTGGTTTTTACAGGAGTTGCTCTCTCACTGTGTTGAGTCTCTGAACTGCTTTGCTATGGGTGTGATTCATGAAGACTGAGAGGGCTTTTTGTGTGGGGACTTCTTGCTGCCACCCTGTTCTGCTCTCACCCAGCCTCTTACGATCTGGACATCCCTTCACATACCCACATGGACCTTTCCATCACTGAGAACTGGAAATCAGATCAAGAGAAGTGACATTCCTGATGTGGTAACTTGGAATTGTGGTTCTGCCACAGCCCATCCATGGGTGAGCTGAGCTGAGCCCATCCCAAAACCCCACCTTGGAGAAACCAGCCCTGTGGCCAAGAGCAGTTCATGGGATAGATTCTTCTTATTCTTTCTCCTTTGTTCATTTCTTATTTAAATCCAGCTGGCTGGTTTTCCTTTCTCTCCCCATTTACTTGGGTTAATCCCTTGCACTGGGAGCTGCTGTGGCAACAGTCCTCAGAATAGGTGTGAGACCAGGTTAGGATCCTCATCACCTCAATTTGCTTTTAATAATCTCTTACAACGTCTTAGATCTCTGCTCTCTCCTGTGGTGTTGCTGTTCAGAGCCCTTCCATCAGGAGGCCTGAAATGATTGGCATTTCATCAGACATCTGTCCAACATTCCTTACTCCGTTTGGGAATTTCCACTTGGGCCGAGCAGTTCTGGGCTGGTTTTCAGCATTTTACAATCGCCTGAGCACAAATTGGTGGTGAAAGAGCACAACCTGCGGATGAAGTGACACTTCTCCAGCGGGCCCGAAGGGTTGGAACTCGCCAGAGCCAGTTTCCAGACACCCTGAAGCAGATAAAATGCCACTTCCTGCTGCCTGCGCTGTTTCAGGCACCCCAGTGGTCCTTGCCCAAGGTCATGATCCTTGTTGCCTGCCCTCAAGTAAGCACATTATCGCTGATAAAGGCACCTGAAGTCTTTGTGGTCCCACTGACACCCCTTTTGTGTGTGGTGCTGGCAGTGAGGGCCGGGTTAAGCTGTTCTGGTGCCGTTTCCATGGTTTGGAGTGTTCAGATTTGTTCTAAGCTTTGTCCGAATCCCGAGTTTCCTGGCGAATGTGCGTTGTTGGAATAGCCATAGCAGTCTGTTAATGTGTCTAATTTTAGATCAGTGATAGGCATATTCAACCTTAAATCCCCGTTCAGTACTTTGATAACTTCCTTTTTGAAATGGGTTTTGCACATGGGGGCCGAGCGGGAGCTCAGGGATGGAGCTGCAGGTCCCAGCCCCTGGTCCATGTCAGGCTGTGGTGGCTCCTGAGCCACTGCCACACTGAGGGTCTGGGGCTCTATTATTAGTATTATTTAAATTATTATTTAGTTTTTAATAAATCAATGCTAAAATTGAAACTATGCACAAAATGTTCAAGATACCTGGAAGGTTTGAGGATAGGTGTGGCTTCGGGGTGAGGAAGGGAAAGGATTGAAAAGGCAAATCCTGGATACTGAGGTACTAAAAACTTCCTTTTCACAGCACGTAAGATCCACTTAAATCCTTAGAAGTTCAATCTCCTCTCGGAGGTTAATTCCCAGGAGCCAGGGAAGGAGAAAGGTGTCATTCACGAACAGAATTAATGAGAACCTGTGTTGTTAATCCCGTCATAGACCCACGGTTGTCACCTCCCTTGTGCTAAGGTGTGTTCTGCAGAGCCTGGCGCTGGGCTGTCGCCCTGCTGCAGCCCTTGTGGAGATGCCAGGAACCATCCCAAGCTCTGTGGGACACGGGGTTACCTCTCCACAGCAGGGCTATGAATGTATCTGATGTCCTGGCATTAGACTTTTCTGTTGCCCTACACTGAATTGCTGCTTTTCTCTGTTGATGCCATTTTGGTCTCTGGGAGTTGCTCTATTGAGCTTAACAAGCACTATAGCTTTTAATATATTTGTAGAAGTGCTGCTAATGTTCTGGGATGATTTGAATTCCACTCTGTGGTACAATATCTGTTTTATATTATTTTATCCATGCTTTTGTTTTTTATGTCAACTGTTCCTTATTGTTGTTCAGAAAGAAGAATTAAAGCTCTATTCTCTATGGTTAATGTATTTTCAAACCGATACCATCCTGGTGGTTCTTTATGGCTGCGCCGGTCCCTGGTAACACAGAGGATGTGGAGGGCATCAGAAAGGCAGCAGGGTCCTGCCTGTGTGCGGGGCTGGCACTTGGCATCCCTGCAGCCTCCAGAAGGTCTTTGGGTGCTCCCTGGGGAGAGTGCTGTGTGTGGGGAGATGTGAATGGTGACCCCAGGAGCGCACGGTGCCACCAGCCACCTCCTCACGATGTGCTGTTGGCTCCTGTTCCTGCACTGGGAAGAGAGCAAGGATTTGCATCGGCCCCAGCATCATGTTTGAAGCAACACCAAGCAAGTTTCAATGCATTTCTAAACACGGGATAGGAGTAAAAGTGAGGGTGGATGTGAGCTCCAGATTCCTGCCTCGACGTACTTAGTGCGAGAAGAGGCTTAATTAAATACACCTAGCATTTAATTAATCCTTAATATGTTTGCTTCTTGGGGCCTGTTTGCTCTCATGGCACAGCACCAGGTTTCAGAGCAGGCTCGCAGTGAAGGGCTTCAAAAGGCTGGTGAAGACACTCCCAAACACACATAGCTTGTGAAGTGCCAGGGGGGTTCAACCAGCCTATGTTACTTACCTGGTATTGGCAACTTAATCACTATAGGCCTGGTCTCTGAGGTGTGAAAGCAGACATGCTCTGCACTCAGGGTGCAAGGCGCTGGCCAAATCCTGCTGTGGGGAGTAAATGATCCTAAAAGTGAGTTTCGTTCGTTTTGAACTGGGATATTTTCCCACAAAAGCAGGTATCCTGAGGTTGTGCTTTGAAGTGCTCTGAGATTTCCATCGGGATTGCCACCTCCTGCAGTGAGGAGACACCAGCCTGCAGCGGCTCCTCAATGGTGGTGGTTCCCTATCTGCTGCAGGAAGAAAAGCTCCCTGGGCTGCAGACAGGGGCACTTCAGGAGATGCCACTTTGGGTGGCAGCTCCCAGGAGGACAGGAGGGGTGGTGGCAGCCGCAGGGTTGGTTTGATCCTCTGCTGCATGAGTCTGAGCCCTGAGGCTGCTGCTGCTGCTGCCAAACCAGTTTTCCACGGCACATGCCCGGGGCAGCCCATGGCGGTGGTGGGGTTGGATGGGACGAGGGGCTGTGGGGGTAAGTCCAGGGCTTGTCTCCAGTCACCCTCCCTGCATCGCTGTGGCACAGGGCACCCACACAGCACCTCGGCCGTGGCCTCAGTGCCAGGAAGGACCGGGGTTTTTATAACGCATTATTAACGTGCATGAACGAACACGTTAAACCTCGATGCAAACAGAGTACTTCTCGTCTAAACACCTACTTTGTACAGGAGCGCGCTGTCCTGGTAGCACCTCTGGCTATGTCTGACTGTGAAGGTGTTCTAACACGTATTCCAGGATGCCTTTTTGCTAAGGAAAATAAAGCCATTGCACAAAGGCTTACCCACAGAGCAGCAAACCTGGGCACATCCTTTGGAAAGCCCCATTTTGCTGGACAGGCAGCAGTAACGTACCCCGATGCCAGGGTGAGGGGCACCAGCATGAACTGTGCTGGCAGCTGGGGCTCCTTACCCTGCCCAGCATCACTGTGAGCCCAAAGCCTGTAGGACAGGACCAGATTTGCCAGCCTGGGGTTTGGAGTTTCCTGCTGGATCTGAGTGTGGTGCAGTGATTTGAGCCATGGTGTTTCCAACGAGCTGTGGATGTAGCTCACAGCCATGAAAAACAAGCTCAGATACAGGAGACAGAAGAGCAGGGATGGGCTGAGCTGCTCCTAAAGCACAAGGAAGTGGAGGGCTTTTTCCTGGAGCATTTCTCAGAAAGCGAAAGCATTTCTGCAGCACTTCTATCTGCTGCATTGGGGTGACATTCAGAGCAGAAAGCTCCCATCTGTGACCATGCACCAACTGAGGTCATTTGGGCTGCTCTAGACCAAAGTCTGTTTTCTGGGCAGCTTCCAGGAGCTCGGTTGTTTGGGAGGAAGATGCTGTGAGGGCTCATTCGTGCTCTCTGGTTTAGGGACTGGGGTGGACAAGTTTGAGCTGTTCTGAGATCAGCAAATGGAACAAAGACGCTTGCTGGCCTTTATCGCCTCGGCTGACAGCGTTGTTGTTGTTGGCCGCGGTACAGGCGCGCGCTGAAATCTGAGTCACTGCCTCGGGAAACACAAACAGACTCCCAGGAAATCTGCTTCCCTTTGTTCTCCCACAACCCCCCCTACATCCCACCATGTGCCGTGTGCTGATAGCGCGGCCGGGATGGGTTTGTATTGCTGGCAAAGATTCCACACCCACGGAATGTTCACCCTCATGCAGCAGAACCTCCCCTCCAGTGCACGCTAACAGCTCCTTCCTGCCCCAGAGCGCTGTACACACTAATGGGATGCTCGATTATCCCTGTTGTTTTGTCAAGGATTCCTGGCTATAGTTGCTTGGTTGAGAACCTGCCTGGATTTCTCCTTCCGGGAGAAAGAAGTATACTGCGGCAGGGCTGTGCCCTCCACTGTGCTCTGTGCTGGGCCCTTGGTGCTGTCTGTGCAGCTCTGCACTGATTTTCATGGTGGATGAGGATGAAGAGCAGGGAAAGGAGCTTTTGAGGCCCCTGCCGTGGTGGTGATGGGGAGCAGGAGGATTTTCTGCCTTCCTTTCTGCAGCTGATCTGTAGTCAGCACCTTCCTGCAGTATTCAGTGCCTGCGAGGTGCAGTTTGCTCCTGGTCAGTTCCTCATGAGGCCATATCCTGAACCTTCACTGACAGTTTTGGCTTCCATGGGAGCACTTTCTTCGTGGCAGGTTGTAAGATGGGACATTGAGGTGCTTCACTGCTTAGGGCCAGTGCATTTCAAACTCCTGTGGGCCTGAGAAGAGAGATGCTTGTTCCCCAGCTCCAGATGAAGGGGTTTTGCATACATCTGCACCTCTGCACAACAGGAGCGACTCTCTCAGAGGGAAGAGACGGAGCTTGCTAATGGCTGGAACAGAGGAGGGAATCTTGGCCACTGCACTGGTAAGGTTGGGCAGAGCCCACTGCTGTTATAGCAGAGGTAGCACAGGAGCAGACTTACATCTCCATGGAGGCAGCGGGGCAGCTGCTGCTCCAGAGCTGGTTTATAAAGGCAAAGGTGTTTGCCTGGGATCTCCGCACTGGCTCCGTGGCCTGACCTCAGGTTTGCAGGCGTGTAACGTGGTTTGGCAGTCGCTCCATGGGATATATGCAATTAACCCATTTCTCCACTACAGGGCACTGACAGACTATGGCGAGAGGAACAGATCACAGAGCAGCCCTGCTGCTACACCCAACAGTGGAGGTTATTCACTGTTTAATGCAGTTCTTAGTTGAATTCTGAAACAGTTAATTCTATCATAGAGAGGAGAAACAGTGGCACTACCCATGTGAAAGCAGAGCTGCTGGTAAACTGGTGCCTCAGCCCAACAGAGCCTTTTGTGGGCTTGATGGCAAAGAATGTGCTTAAAAATGGAAACTTCTGATAGAGAAAGGGCCTGTCATTCTGTTCCGTATGCGAGCTGTATATTGCTTGCATATCATCACACTGATGGGCTGGTGAAATCATAAACCAAAGGTTCAAAGCTCAAATGTCTGTGCAAGATGGAGCTGGCAGTGTCTGTTTGCTATTGCCATCCACACCGGAGCGTGGAATTACAGCTCTAATGTATATACATGGGGTGATAGGACAGGGCTCTGCATTTAACTCTGCCCCTAGATTGCAGCTCACTCTGGTCCAACACTGGTGGGCCAGGGGGAGAAAGGATCACACAGGGCCTCAGGTGGGGAGGGAGCACAGGGGATGAAACCCTTCCTAGAGGGCTGTGTGCTCTGTGTTTGCCCAAGGGAGCCACAGTGGTGGGTGATGTTGGGTGATGGTGGGTGATGGTGGGTGATGGTGGGTGATGACGGGTGACAGTGGGTGACATTGGGTGATGATGGGTGATGTTGGGTAATGGTGGGTGATGTTGGGTGATGATGGGTGATGGTGGGTGATGATGGGTGATGACGGGTGATGATGGGTGATGGTGGGTGATGATGGGTGATGGTGGGTGATGGTGGGTGATAGTGGGTGATGGTGGGTGATGGTGGGTGATGATGGGTGATGGTGGGTGATGGTGGGTGATAGTGGGTGATGGTGGGTGATGGTGGGTGATGATGGGTGATGGTGGGTGATAGTGGGTGATGGTGGGTGATGGTGGGTGATGATGGGTGATGGTGGGTGATGGTGTTCTCCTGCCTGAGCTGGGGTGCAAGGGCTGAATGTGATGATTGGTGCTAGGTACCTGGCTCCCACAGTTCCATGGTTCCCTGCTCTGTTCTGGACCCGCACTTCAGCCATTCCCATTCCCACACATTTGCGATGTCCCCAGGGCAATAGGAGCCAAGTGAGGGTGAGGATACAGCCCCTCCAGCTCTGCACTGGAGGCTTGTCGAGACCAGGCCTGCTCTGCGCTGCGGCACCCACCGCAGCTCTGCGCTGCCGCTGCTGCTGCCTCATGCCGGGGCTTGAAGCATCTCTGTGGGTCCTTTGAAGCTCCCAGCTCTCATGTCCCGGGGCACTCACAAAGGCTCAGGCTGAGGTTCCTCTGCAGACAGTGGGAAACGTGGCTGCAGCTTCTTGGGAAGGCGCCTGCTCTTCTTGAAGTCACCCATTTGAATGCAGGGGCTGTGGAGGCTCCGGAGCCCGGCTCGCCCAGTTCTCTCGTCTCATGTAGGTGTTTTGTGGAGGGTGCTGCCATTACAGTGGCTCCTGAATAACTGATCAGATGGTTTCGGTGGTTGGCTTTACCTGCTGAAAACCCAAAGTGTTACAGCTGGGGTTCCCAAGCCACGGGTGGGACAGAACCACTTCAAAGAGGTGCAAGAAGCAGGGAGATGCTCTTTGCATAGGCACTGATCTGAGCCATGGATCCCTCTGTTCCATGGGGGCAGGTACCAGTGACAGCCTGAGCTGCAGGCATGGATGGGGATATGTGTATGAGGCGACAGGTTATGTCCTAGTTTCAGAGAAAAGAAAGGCAAATGAGGCAAGGATTCTGGATCTGTTTGTGTTTGTGTGTGTGGTAAAGATAAAAGGCTGGCTAAGGTGGGGAAAACACATCTCTTATCCTGATTTGGGAGCAAGGAAAGGGATCTGAATTTAACCGGGATGCGGGTGTGCACGGCGAGGGTGGGGACGGGGGCTGAGGCTCGCGTATCCCTGCAGCTGCCGCAGGGATGGATGCTTCGGCTGCTGACGCTTTCTGCTGGCCCCCATCCATGCACCTGCTAAGAGGCAGCGCCCGCAGCTAAGCCGGGGCTGCTCGTGCAGCTGGGGAATGGATCATGGAGACATCGAGCAGCCTGGACTGCTCGGCACCGTCAGCGTCTGCAAGAGGCCGGGTGCGAATGGCTCCCTCGAGGGCTGGGCAGCGGCACACGAGGACGTTCGCCATTGATGCGGGGACACGGGGCCTGCTGCCCGAGCTGCCAAGGTCCTGCTGAGCGCTGGGGTGAGGATGTGGAGCTGCCTTCCTGAGCCAGAGCATTGCCCTTGTGCCACAGCGCTGCCCTTGTGCCACAGCATCGCCCTTGTGCCACAGCATCACCCTTGTGCCACAGCATCACCCTTGTGCCACAGCATCACCCTTGTGCCACAGCACTGCCCTTGTGCCACAGCACTGCCCTTGTGCCACAGCATCGCCCTTGTGCCACAGCATCACCCTTGTGCCACAGCATCGCCCTTGTGCCACAGCATCGCCCTTGTGCCACAGCACTGCCCTTGTGCCACAGCACTGCCCTTGTGCCACAGCATCGCCCTTGTGCCACAGCATCACCCTTGTGCCACAGCACTGCCCTTGTGCCACAGCATCGCCCTTGTGCCACAGCACTGCCCTTGTGCCACAGCATCACCCTTGTGCCACAGCACTGCCCTTGTGCCACAGCACTGCCCTTGTGCCACAGCATCGCCCTTGTGCCACAGCACTGCCCTTGTGCCACAGCATCGCCCTTGTGCCACAGCATCACCCTTGTGCCACAGCACTGCCCTTGTGCCACAGCATCGCCCTTGTGCCACAGCACTGCCCTTGTGCCACAGCATCGCCCTTGTGCCACAGCACTGCCCTTGTGCCACAGCATCACCCTTGTGCCACAGCACTGCCCTTGTGCCACAGCACTGCCCTTGTGCCACAGCATCGCCCTTGTGCCACAGCACTGCCCTTGTGCCACAGCACTGCCCTTGTGCCACAGCATCGCCCTTGTGCCACAGCACTGCCCTTGTGCCACAGCATCGCCCTTGTGCCACAGCACTGCCCTTGTGCCACAGCATCGCCCTTGTGCCACAGCATTGCCCTTGTGCCACAGCATCGCCCTCCTGCCCTGCTGCTGCCGTACCCGCTCATGGCCGCAGCCCAGGCACTGCCCGGGGGCCGTGAGTCACAAGCCCGGCGCCGGCCCTGCCTCAGGAGCCGACTTTGGACTCCTCACAAGGCCGCACCTTTTGAGGGCCGGAAAGCAGCGTTTGGAGCGTTCCAATCACCACAACCATGCCACGGCCTTGGAGGCGGCTGAGGTGGCTGTGGGCACGGTCAGTGACTCGGGCGCCATTCCTGGGGGGGACTGGCTGCGGAGAACCACCCGGTGTGAGGGGATGGGCTCCCCGGACTGACCCCCGGCCACCATGGCAGCCCCGTGCAGGCTGCCGCAGGGCCCCTCCCTGCAGCCCGAGCCATGGTGGCACAAAGCTCACCCGGAAGGGCCGCTCCTGCCCCTCACCCAGCGCCTGTCCGGGGAGGCTGAGAGGCCTGGGGAGGAGGCAGGGCGGCGGCACCGCGCTGCGGAGGGGCGGCTGCGCTCACCCGGGGCGGGGGGGATTGGCAGGGCCGGGACTCGAACCCGCGGCTCCCGCGCCGCGCCCGGGACCACCGAGGAGCAGGTGGAAAGGGGGCGGAGCCACCCGGGGAACGGGCCCCGTGCTGCGCGCGGCAGGCCCCGCCCACCCCCGGCGGAGCCGCGCGGTCGCCATGGCAACAGAGGCGCTTCCCGCGGGGCCGGGCCGGGCTGCGCGCGCGCCGCGGCTCCTGGCGCTGTGGGGCGAAGGGGCCGGGCCCGGCCCCGCGGCTCGGCTCTGGGGAGCGGCAGGACCCGGACCGAGACCGGGCCAGGCCCTGCCCCGCCGCGCCGCTCCCCTCCACCGCCCTCCGGCAGCTCCTCGCCCCGGGGAACGCGGAGGGGCGGCCCCCGCTCCGCCTCGCCCCGCCCCCGGGTGGGGGTGTCCGGCCGTGCCCGGCCGCTGATCGCCCTCAGCCGGGCAGGCCGCTGGGCGCCGTCGCGCTCAAAGTTAGTTGGGAAGTTCCGCGCTGCGGTGGAGGCAGCGCCGTCCGGTGCCGCCTGCCCCGCGGGAGGAGCCGGTGCCCCGCAGGGTAAGTGCAGGGCGGTGGGAGCGCGGTGAGGGGCGCGGAGCCGCGCTGCTGGCGGCGGCGGGACAAAGGCGGCCCGGCGCGGGGAGTGTCCGGTTCGCTCACCATGAAGGGAGCGCCCGAGCCCCAACCCTGAGCCGAAGCCCCCGGAGCCGACCCATGGGAAGGGCTGGGGGGGGCTCCCCTGCTGCTCCCGCGGCTCCGCGTTCCCCCGTAGCGGCGGCTGGGGGGGCGAGTGCACACGCCCGGGGTCCTGTGTGCAACCCGGGGCTCGGTCTGTGGGGTCCGCGTGGGTCCGACCCCGTGGGGGTGGGATCGCTTCGTTGCTTGTTTTTCACTGCGTCAGAACCAAGGGCGAGGGGAGAAGTTGGCTCCTCGTGTGCGTGTTTGTGTTTGGAACAGAGAGATCCCGCCGTGCCCCTGCCCCGCGCCGGTGCGGGTGCTCCGGTGGTGATTTTGATGGCTCATGGGTATAATGTTCTGCTGGCGAGCGCGGCAGATTAGAGCCTTATTTTGTAATCCAAGATGACTTTTGTAAGCGCTGCAATTATCTGTTCCCCTCTGGATTAGTGACGGTAATGTGCTTGGCGTTCTTAAATGTACAAATAAAGATGCCCCCCTCGCTCTGCCCCCGAAGAGTTCACGGCAGAGCTGACTTCTGCTCGGGTGAGGAGCTGTCTGCGGGAGAGATTTAGCATCCCAAGCGCGGTATGTGACTCCCTTTTGCCTTGGACTTCGGGAAACATACCTGAAACAGTTTCAAGTGCCAGTTTAAGGTCATTGCGCCGGTTCTTTTCAGTTGCAGATGCACATACCTTGTCTTGTTGGCTCATCAGCCCGCGTGTGTATCCGTGTCTTTGTTTTACGAGCACGTCTGGCGTTTGGGAGGGCAGATTTGTGTTGTGTTATGCAATTTAGTTGTTCGTTTTTCTTCCTAAATTCCAAATGTAAGTGGTTTATGTGTGGATGGGGGCTGTGGAGTTCTGTTTATGGGTGGAGAAAGCTGCTCCGAAGGAGGTCAGTTCCCTGGGTTTATGTAGAGCTCTGCGCCTGGATTTGGGAGGGAGCAGAACTGGGATTCTGGAAGGGTGAAACTGCTCTGGGAAATCGCTGTTTCCTGCGTGGTGTTGAGTCCTGTGAAGAGCTTTGCCTTCCCCAGTGTGTTTGCAGCATCGTTACTGTTGTGGCATTTCTCCTGTCTGAGCGTAGGAGATTAATCCTGTGGGTTCAGGTATTGACTTGACTTCTATTTCCGTGGCGTAATCCCTGTGTTTTTGATTTGTGTGTGTGGAATGGGATTAAGGGAAATCACACTTGGCAGATGGCAGAGCTCTTCTGTACCATGACGAGAGATCGTAACCTCTTATAATACCTATGGATTTGATTCCCTGGAGTTTAACAGCACAGTTGTACTGGAGATGAAGTGTTGCTGATGGTAGAACACGGGCACTGTGTTACAGGAATGGCAGCACGCAGCAAAGGACATTTTGTCAAGCTGATGCTTCCTGCCACCCTGGTAACTGCAGGCAGTTTTCATGGTAGGCTGAAGAGGTGAACTATGTTTCCAGGGTAACTGGGAAGTTGTTCAGCTGCTTCAGAGGTACTTTTTTGCCAGAACTGAAGGTTGTTGGTGTTCCCTTGCCTTGTCTCTCTTCCAGAAAGGAGAAGGTTTTGCATCTTTTTAATGACCACATGAAAATACCATTTTTCTTTGTTTTCCCATGACATTTTCAGGGTGCAGTAGGGAAACAGACAGTGTGGGGCAGAAATTCCAATAAAGCTGCCTGGCAGCTTGACCCAGGTAAAGACTTTATTAAAAAAGCCCCAGACTTTATAAACTTCTTTTCACTTTTCTATTTGGTAGGATTTTCATCACTGCTCAGCCTCTTTTTGTACAAGTTGTCAAGGACATTTATTAGCGAGTAAACCTATAAAGCCTTTCTACTTGAGTATAATTAAAGAGGTAGGAATCCCATTTAAGTAGATGTAGCCTGTAATTCGCTTTTGATAGGCGTATGGTTTGTTGAAAATACACTTGTAAACTGGAGTCTGTTCTCTCAGACGATGCTCAACTAATCCTCAGCTCAGTGTTTCTTTTCCAGTACAGAGAAGACATAGAACAAAGTGACTCCAGAATGTCCAATCCCTAAAAGAAGGCAAAACTAGGACTCTTTCCTAACTTGGATTCCTGAGTTTGTTGGGGTTTTGCTGTCTCATGTGTGCTGGTAATGACGTGTGTCACAGTCCCAGGTTTATGCTCGTGCTGCAGTTCTGGAGGCTGGAGGAGAAAGGGCAGAGTACCCAGGTATGTTCCCCCTGCCCTGGGCTCTTGACTGACACCATGCCAATAGAGTAGGAGAATCTTAATGTCTGATGATGAAGCAATTTATCACCTCTGATCATGACCATCCTGACAGCTGTGTGTGGTGCTTGGTTGGTTTAGTTTTAAGTACTGTTTCCAGCCATGTGTAGCACTGTCATACTGGATGCTAATTGGGTCCCTTGTGTGTTTGCAGACTCCTCTGACAGTAATAATATGCTTACTGTGTGCCTCTTTTCTCACAAAGGAAAATGGAATAAAATAGATTTACTGAAAGAAAGGATTTCAGACTCCAAGGTCTGAGATAAGTGTGGCAGCCCCTACTGCTCATGGACTGAAGGTACAATTTAGACCCTGTGTGAGAGATTTGAGTCCTGACCAGCAGGTCCCGGTGGAAGGTCGATGGGAGCTCAGGTATTCCTGCCTGGGATTCTTTGCTTGCTCTGTGGTTTTGCTTGGGTGTTGTCCTGGACTCTGCTCCATTCAGCACTTGTGTTTCTCTGGCTACTAGATAATTTTGAGGCCAGTCCTGTCACCTCCCTTCTTTCACACGTGCTTGGTTACTGTCAAGTGAAAAGCGAGCGCTCTCGCCCTGGTGAGGAATGTGTTGCTGCCTTGGCTGCCCAGTCCCTTCCTTGGGATTAGCCTTTGTTTGATCTTAGGTCATGGAGCTTTCTCTCTTGTGGTAGGTTTTCCGAGTATCATCAGAGCCAGGTTGTTAGAGCTCCTTGTGATTTTTGTCCTGTCCTTGGGTTTTTGAATAGTGGTGAGGAAACTTCCCATAGTCTTGAAAATGTCAATATAGCAGTGCTTGTGGGGAGTGCTCTGCAGACCAGGGACACGGGGCTTGGGACTGTATTTGATCGGGAAGCAGCTGGGAGTTGGAACTTGATGATCTGTAAGGTCCCTTCCAACCCAAACCAGTCTGATAATTTGAGAGGATTACTCTGAGCATGTCAGTTAGGGACATGGGGAATGGTGGCAGCAGCAATCTACCTCTCTGATACCTCGGGCTGCTCATGTGTTTAAAAGTTGTACTGGTTTCTCACTGAGCACTCACATGTATCAAGGTTTTTCTCTAGGACTTGGTATGTTTTCCTGAATTGATATTCCACCGGAGCTGGTAACTTGGCTCGGCTCACTGGCTGGGGAAGTTTCCCTTGGCAGATGAGGTTGTCATGCTGAGTTGTGAGCTGTGGAGTCACTTACAAATTTGACTAGTAAAGGGGTGTGTGTGTGCATGTCGAAGTGCGAGTTCTGGATGTTCTGCAGGCAGTTAAATGTAATGTCACTGTTCTTCTTTTCAAGCTATTTGTACCTACAGGATGTTTTCCTGCACAAGGATGTGAATGGTGCTGGTTGGAAGTCTGTCTTTCACATCCATAACTTGATGAATTTACATGATACTGTTGGAGGTATTCAATGCCTTAGTTTTTCTGCTGATTTATGTGTTTATTTCATAATGCAGGTGCAGCCTTTTGGGGCTACTTATTCTATTGTGAAGTAGTAGGCAGCCCTTGGGAGGAAAGTATCATGTCTGTTGGATACTTCAAAGAGATGTTCATAGAATAGGAGATTGTTCTGCATTCAGTGGGCTGTTTGTAAAAGCCAGACTGAAGTAAACTACTTAATCCTGCAAGCCCAGGCATGAAGCTCGCAGTGATGCTGTGAGCACAATCTGTATCACTTGTTTGTGTTTGATGCATGAGGGTGAGTAGAACCTGAGAATGTTGCAATGGTTTGGCTGTGTTTTTTGTTGTGTATGTAGGAATTGCCCAAAGACATCCAATGGAAAAAAGCCACAAACCTTTTGCTTTTGCCTCAGAAGTCTATTTAACTGCTCCTGCACTGGTTGCAGTAGTAGCCTCTGCAGTGTAAGCCAGTGCGGGGTTCTCTTGAGCGTGCAGCCAAAGAGACTGGAGTAACAGCGACAGGAGAGCTGTGGAATTACCTCCACAGCAAACTAGTCCTGAATCCTAATAACAGCCTTCTGAACAGCCACAGAGCTGGTAGATTTGATAGTGTAACTGGAAGACCTCATGCTTGGTAAGCTCTAGATGCACCTGCCCCATGCAGTTGAACATGCAGGCTTTCCCAGTACAGGGACTAAGAAAACCTGGATATTGAGTTTTGGCAAAACACAGTAAATCTTTTCTATCCTTTTGCAGGTACTGGTTTAAAAAAATGAGTAACGTCTCCCTCTTTTTCTCATGACTGGGTATCAGTTCATGTTGATATGAGCTGAATGTCTGATGAGAAAAGGATATGTAGATCTGGATGATGGTTCTCCTCAGGCCTAGGCTTCAATACTACTTTTAAAAGCCTAGATTATGCTTCTGTAAACAGCCTCATCTTCAGATTCTTTTCTCAAATCAAGGTGGCTTATTTTCCTGCCTCCCACTGGTTGGTTCTGGAAATACCTAATGCTGAAACTTCTGCAGACAAGAAAACCTTCAAACAGCTTCCCAAGCTGGTTGGGGTTATTTTTCAGTGCATCTGTATAATTAGGAGACTGTTAATACATATTTTCTCAGTTCCTGAATACCTTAAAATTACATTGAAACAATGAGAGCTGAGTTTTTTTAAATACTCATCGCTATTAAACATGCTTGGAGAGGAAATGAATTTGTTCTTAGGCTGTGTGATTGCGGTGATGCAACGTGAGCAATCTGGGACTAGAGAGGATTATTATCCAAAACATTGCTTGGTTTTGTTTTGAGTCATGTCCTATGAACATGCACTTAAATGTTGGAAATGGGGGGGGGGGGGGGGAAGAGGAAGGGAATCTGAGCTGCTTTAAAGCCACTTACAGAGCTGTTCATTAGAAGTTCTTATCAGTATTAAGTGCCCAAACTTTGAGTTTTGGGCAGTAATAAAGCTGCTGCATGCCTGAAAGAAGATAAAGATAAGCGTTGGTCTTGCAGCACTGTGAGAACTGAAAGCTTTGTACTGTTGCAGTGATTATGAGTCAGGATGGTCATTGGCTTGCTGTAACAAGTACGAAAAGATAACAATTCAATTGCTGAAGGTTTGGTTATCTGCATGGCTTTCACTTAGAAGGAAAAAGGAGGCATGTGCGTTCTGGCACTTCCGAGAGTGTAAGTACACGGCATGTGAACGGCTCCAGCTTTGGTGTGATTTTGATTTGTCTGATTTTACAGATTTAGTGTAAGCTTTCGGGGGGGTGGGAGTTGATCTCGGGCTTTTTCCAAGCTCAGAATACCCCTTTGATTTGGCAGGGGGCTGGGAAGGGAGCTGTCAACTGCAGCACAGGCCTGACCCAGTTCCCGTGCGGCAGCAGAGGCTGCTGAGCTCTGGCCTCTCTGGGAAGCGTGGGAGCTCCTCGGGCTGGGCCAGCCCAGGGATCCATCCGCAGCTTTGGCTTTGCTGCACAAGCAGCATTTGGGTGCAAAGGAGATGATGGCAAAAATAGAAGAAACAGAAGATCAGCTGCATTTAGTTTTTGAAAATAGGTAGGCATGACATGATGGAGACAAGAAGATGCTGATGCCTTATTTTGTTTGTTTTTCTTTAAATCTAGTCATTAAAAACTGTTTTACCCCTCATAGTTCCTAAGGGTAAAAAGCTGCCAGTATTTTAGTGCAGTGCATGAAAATATGAGTATTTGCGTGTGCTTTTGCTGATGCAGACAATGTTGTTGCCACACACATCAACCCCTTCTGTTTGTTTTCATAGTGACTGTTTTTTCTGGTATTGGTAAACATGCTTCCCATGCCTTTCAACAGCTCATATCTATAGATGTGAAGTTCTAAGACTTGTTATTCCTCCTATTGTAAAACCAGGATGATCTTTATTTCACCGTGTTGATAAGAATTTGAAAGACATAAAGAGGAATGGGCTGTAAGTTTGTCTTTGTTCCGTGTTTTAATGAGGTCAAACTGCAGCCTGCAATAAGTCTGGCTGCTTTTTCAGCTCAGCCATAGTATCAGGAACTCCTGGTAGGGAGCGAGTTGTGCCAAACTTGAAGAGGGATGTTTATCTGCTGCAAGCATGTTCAACCATACAAGGCTTTGGATGGACAAAGCTGTCTCATCCGTAATGAAGGCATTCTGCCCAGCAAAGCCATGATGTGCTTTAAACAGGGCTGGAATTTTTGGCCACCAGAATTGTGCTTGATCTTTTGTGAGAACACTCAGAATTCTCCATTGAACAAAATGGGCACAGATGCCTTTCTAAAAGGAGTGTTCATGCTGGGGTTGCGCAGCTCAGCTGCTGCATTAGAGACCTTTACAAGAAACGCCATTTCTATTATTTGTGGTCAAATAGTGCTCTCACTCTTTTGGCATTGTTAAATGTCAGATATTAGTGTAATCTGCCCTTAGAATATTTTAAGCAACATGATTGTTGCAGACTTACCTAAATAACATCCTGCTGTTGTAGTCCACACGTACAAATGATACAGGGCTTTTCTTCTGCATGTTTGAGCCTACAATAACAGTTATGTCCAAGGAAACAGATGTCTTGATTTATGCAAATGACATTAACCATTTCTAAAACTTGTTTAAATTAATGTATTGAAATTCTCAGTGGTCATCATAATGTTCAGTTTGTTCTTCACAATCTGAGTGTTAAAAAATCACTGCAGCTCTCTATGGTTACTGCTTGTGAATGAGAGATTAAATGAACTGATTTGGTTATGTAGAGTTCCAGCACAACTTCACAGCTTTACGTACTCTCCTAAATTCAGTCCTTCTTAGGACAGAGATGCTCACTGTTGCTGCGTGGTGGTATGAGGCTGCAGGAGAGGGTTCCACATCTCTGACCCATTCTTACTCAACTTGTCAGAGCAATGGATGTTGTCTCACTGCTTCCTTACCATAGCTGAATCACAGCGCTCATAGGAAGGGCTCATCGATGGCTACAGAGCAGTGTTTCAAGGTCAGGGAAGCGGGTTTCTGCATGGTGAGCATTATGCTAATTCAGTTGTTAAACATATTGGAATTGTGCTTCCTTTTGCTTCTGCAGTGCTTGCAGATTCCATCAGAGCCTTTGCTCTGCGCTTGGAGTGCAGAGGCTTGGGTTAGAGCAGGGAGCAGCTTTCTTGTGTGCTGGGTTGTAACCACGTGCAAGAAATGTGTCTGCAGATCACGGTTTGATTCGAGTTCTTTACATGGAATACTTGCTTAAACAGTGCCACTGTCGTGTTGGTGCTTATGCCTGAAGATGAAACCTAAGGAGGTGATGCCGTGATGGAGAGGGTGAAGCCTTGAAGGCTGGGGGAGACTAGCAGCTGTAATGATGGAATTCATTGTTTGTGTGCATGCAGGAATGAAATGAGAGTGTATTGAAGCAGAGGTGGAACTTAAGCCCTGGTGCTGACACCCTTTATAAACAACATGAAGCCTTTTGTCTCATAGTTGGTCTAGAATACTATGAATGTGTATTGCTACTGATTCCTAACCAGCATGTACAGTATCTTTAGAGATCTTATCATACGTTAGTGTATGTGATACTTGTAATGATCACACAGCGACCTGTTTGCTTGGTATCAGTTGCGCACATTGTTGAAAGCAGTCAATTTTGAATCCAGCTTTTCTGTACTGCAGATGTATGATTGACTGAGATAGGTTTTGCACGAGCTTGGCTCTGTAGGAGCAGGTTAGTGTAGTTTTCAATGATTGTGCTAGTACATGGGTTACGTCCTTCCTAATGACCCTGGGAAGCTGAGCTCAGTGATGTTCCTCCTGGTGAGTTAGAAGCCTCATTGTACCTTGGGACAGTTGGAGCCTTCCCACAAGCTTTCAGGGCAGGGTGATGTCTCCTTCCCATCCTGCTCCTGCTCAGGGCTGCTGTAGCCTGGATTTTTCTTACTGCTTTCAAACCTTTATAGATGGTGACCTGCTCCATTTTCTGCTTATGTTGGCTCCTTCAACACTGCGAAGCAGCTCTGCTCTGGAGATCTACATCTCAGCATCCTGCTAATTACACTGGTTCTGCCAGGACTCCCTTGCTGATGGGAGTGTGGAAAAGGCTGTGAATGTGGGAGGAGCACCTCAACCCAGAGTTTGAGAACATCTTCAGCAGTGTGAGAAGGGAGCAATGAAGCAGAAGGCAGGTTAGTGTCTGGAGAGCTTTAGAAGTGGTGATGGCACATGTTGGAAGGCTGTGGATGCTGTTTGGACACTTGGCTGCCCGGGAGCTTCCTGCTGAGTCCCTGGCATTGCTTTGAGTGGATGCCACTGCCAGTGCTTGATGGGCTCCGGTTGGGGAGCTGTCTGACTAGTTTGAGACCAGGGGTAGTAACTGCTAACGATCAGAGAGAGACAGCACCAGAACCTGTCTTCAAAGAGCAACTACAGAATGTGGTGTTGGCCAGATTCAAGGGCTCTGCCCTCCATTACATCTGGAGAGGGGCCTGGAGTGAAAAGCTTGTTCAGACATGAGTGTGTATTTTAAACTATATCATTAACAGAGGTTGTTTATAACTGTTTAGCCAATATTGGCTTTAAACCAATGTGCAAAGCAGTGTTTAGAAGAAGTTGGACTGGCTTTTATTAGGCATCACAGTCTGGAGAGTTTGTCATTTTGCTGCAAAACAAACAGGCTGTGTGCTGTCTGAACAGTTTGGGTCAGGTAGATCTCTTCATCCTGCGTATCTGTCTTGCGTTCACCTGGTCTTCTGTTGGCTTATCAAGTCTCTAATCTACAGCTTACTGGAAACTGAAAAGCAAAGGTACGTTGTGCCTTTGTCACTTCTGAAGCATCCTCCACTGGCTGCTATCTCATGGAAGGTTCTGGGATGTGTGAACTGTTGATTGCACTGGTCAAGCTTGCCATGAACTTGAGGAAGCTGAAGACACATTTGACCTCACATCCGGCTCCCTGGATTGGCAAGGCTGTTCTGAGAAGGATTTGATTCAGATGGGATTCCTCCTGCAGAAATTGCGGGTCCGGAGTCTGTTACTTGTTCCTAGGAGAGCATCGTGCCACTGCTTGAACGTGCAGATCTGCAGCAGAAAGGCCAGTGAGGGAGTTGGCTCAGCAGATTTCCTGGGAGCTGCAGGACTTAACCATGCCTCTTGAAGTTGGTGAATGTGTCTTGTGCCTTCCAGAGGCATCTAGTGCTGTTAACAGTGAAGCTAAACCCAGGATCGGTCAGTCACACTTTGCTGCATGGCTTTCTGGGAGCAGGAATGGAGAAGGATGGAGGTGGGGAGCTGGGGCCACTCTGTACTCTGGTTTTGCTTTGGGTCAGATTTCAAAGGAACCTTCTCTGTAGTGACCTTGGGAAGGTGATGTTTCTAAGTTCAGTGTGAGATCATTCTCAGATTACTAAAATGCTGTTAAAATCCCTTCCTTTGGATATACCCTGAGAAATCTGGATCAGGCTCTGGGGTTGCTGTAATAGTGGTGTGGGTGTGATCGGAGGGAAGCATCCGGGCCTGGATGGGATGCTCCCAGGCAGGCGAGTGCTGATGGCCAGGGTTGGATGAACTGCTGGGAGCATACCTGTGACCCTTCATTCCTGCTGATTTTTGTGACCTCCAAAATATGCCTTAAAATGGAGGTGATCTCCACAGTGCACAAGGTCTGCACTGTGTCGAGTGTTTCTGTGTTACTCTTAGCTTCATTTCCATGTGTTGAGTGGTTCTGTGGCTTCTGTGCTTAAAGCTTACCACAAAATGTTGACTTGTGGTTAAAGTGCACTTCTATGCTCAAGGTGTGAGCGTGGTGTGAGCAGCCGCCATCGCCTGCCCTTGCCTCGCTCCATGCCCTTGCTAGCACAGGGGTGTGCTCGCAGCCAGGCTCTGCTGGTTCTCGATCCCTCCCTGCTTTCTCAGTGCTGCTTCCTCACCCTTCTGCTATTTCCCTTTTTAATCCCACCCCCCTCAATGGAGACATGAACATTGGAAGTGTCTGAGCTGTTGCCTTTCAATTAATGGGCATTTTCCTCTTTTTTGTGCTTTCTCAAGCATCCAGGAAGATGGAGGGGATTGTGTTGTAGTCAATATCTTCTAGATTGTGTGTGGATCAATAATTCATTACAGGCCTTGGTTTGCTGTATAACATCATGTTTGTCTTTCTGCCCTTATGCTGCAGTTCATTTCTAAGGTAGTGCTTGGGACAAGTATTTTCGGCTTAAGTGTAGTTGCTTGTTGACTAAGCCTGACTATGTGCTTCTGTTATGACTAACGCAGACATTTGGAAGGTAGAATAGTGGATTGAGTGGGGAAAACTGCTGCTGGACAGTATTGGCTGTTTGTACTGAAAGAAAATGTGGTGTTAGCAGTAAAACCAAAGCTGTTGAACACAGCTTTATAGCGTATGAGTCTTTTTAGAGAAAGCAAGTAGAACATCAGGCCGTGAAGATGTCAAATGGCTGAGCTGTAAGAGCCGAAGCAGAACATGAAACATCTGTAAGAAGGCTATGCAATGGCACGTTTCTTTTCAGCTGGGTGAAAGCTTGGAAGCAGCATTACCTGTTACAACATCTGTGCTCAGTGGTTTGCTTGTAGGTGGCATGTGCCTTTTGTGAATGAGTCTATGCAGTGGTGACTGTCCAGCTTCAGTCTGTCCTTTAAGACAAGAACGGGTAAAACTAATGCAGTGGAAACTCTTTCTTCTTGCAGAATCAGAGGAATCTTCGTGCTCAGACCTCAAATACAGATGTCGGTCACCCCCTGCCCTTGTGCAGGACTGGGCTGTGGTGGTTCCACAGCTCTTCCTGTGGGTCTCTGCACCTCAGCTTTGGTGCACAGAGGGTGATGTTCTCCCCCTGCCCGGCAGCTCTGGCTCTGCCCTGCCTCAGGAACAAACAGTGTTATCCCCGAAGACTTGGCCCCATGGTCAGTCACGCTTTAGTTGTTGTCAGTGGCTGTTGCTGTCCTGACACAGTTGGCTTCATGGTGAGAGCAAATCCTGAGGATTAAAACAGGAGGAAAGCTGACTTCCTTGTGGAAACCATGCAGTTTGGCTTTGCCCAGGTGTTCTGTCATGGAGAAGATGCACATGCATATGCACACATATAATTTTTAACCTGTCATGATTCTTTCTGGTCTTGTGTCCCATCTGTTTTATTGCTTCAGGTGTTCTCTGGGGGATTAAACTGTTGAAGTGACCTATTGAAGGTGCTGCTCCTTCAGCAGCCTCAGGTTTTCCTGAAGGCTTGATGCACCCACTTGTTCTCTTCTCCGTGTGGGAACACCTTAATCCCCTTTCTGGCAGTCAGATGAATGTGCAAAAGCTGTCGCATTTATATATTGGTACCAGTGATGTTTGAGTCAATCACAGCACAGTGCGAGCTGGTTGTACGTGCTGAAGGAGCGTTACCACACAGGCCACCGCCGCGTCTTCCAGCACTGGAAATCCTGTTCGAATTTGAAGAGGACGATCAGGGATTATTGGATTTGTCCTTTCTTATGGGCCCTCCTGCCACAGGAGCACCTGCTGTGCTCAAAGGCAAGCAGGAAACGTCTGCTAACATCACTGCAAGCTTGTATGAAACGATCCATCCCCGCGGTTCCTTCCTGGGCGCAGGGCTGAGGTGTCAGGTGTGTTTGTGAAGGCTGCGGAGCCCTGGCTCTGTGCAGGCTCTGGCTATTTCTGTATCGAGTAGGCGGATGTTTTAATAGCCCCAAGCCCACAGATGGTTTCACTCTGTTCTTTGACTCCCGTGTCACCGGGTCAGGCCCAGACCCACCTCCCCGGAGCAGCTCTCCTTGCGGTTCTGCTTAGCTTTGTTTCCCTCCTGCTGGCAAGCTTAGCAAGGGGTTTTCTGAGGAGGATTTTAACCCAACGTTTGCTCCATGCAATAAATAGAGTCAGTGTCCATGGAATTCTCCCCAGTGTTTTGGGAGGACACTGGCCCAGTAATATCACTGCTGCCTATAAAGCATTTGCAGCAGCTGGTAGCTCTGACGGCAGCGAGCACAGTGGCAAACCAGAGACTGCAGCAGTGATGATACCTGTGTCCTGTGCTGCCCTTACTGCCAAGAGGACAAGAAGTACAGGCACTTACAGTAAATATTTCCTGGTGTGGGTGGTCTCTGAGCTCCACTGACTGTTGAAACCTGGTACGGCACATGGCATTCTGGAGGGGGTATCGAGCGGAGGGATGCCAAAGGTTGTTTTCCATCCTGTATGTCTGTGCTGCAGGCAGCTGGCTTCTCCGTCACTTGCTCTCCTTCAGCCATGTCCATGGAGTGCCTGCCAAATGGGAACATTCCCACCCAGAGCAGGATCCTGTAGGGAAAACACAGCCCTGCCTTGCCTCAGGGCTTCATACCTAGAAAGGGGTGCTCAGATGTGCTGCCTGCTCGAGGGCAGAGGGGTTGGTGGCTGCTCCATGTCTTTCTGAAACAACAGTGAACCAAATTCACCTCTTCTAAAGCAAGGTCGTGGAGACCACACGCTCAGAGGAGGTATAAATAAATAAGCATGTGATCAATTTAATTGTATTTGGGATGTACAGCATAGGAGAATGAAAAGGATGCAGCCTTTCCTTTAGAATCTTATGTGCAGGAAAACTGAATTCTAATCAAAATGAGAAGCTGTGGCTGCCCCGTCCCTGGCAGTGTTCAAGGCCAGGTTGGACACAGGGGCTTGGAGCACCCTGCTCCAGTGGAAGGGGTCCCTGCCCGTGGCAGGGGTTGGAGCTGGAGGAGCTTTAAGGTCCCTCCCACCCCAAACCAGGCTGGGATTCTCTGAAGCTGTATTTTAAATGCAGTTAAGAGCTCCCTGCAGCAAGAGGACTGCGTTGTTCCTGCACATGGACCAGGAGGAAGCTTTATAATGGCTCTGAAAAGGTCTGAGGAGAAATTTGCCAGGTTGCAGATGAAGGAATCCACCCTGTGCTGTGTCAGAGGCACAGCCTTGGTGACCTTTGGGAGCTACAGATAGGGCAGGGTTCTGCCTGAAACAACTGAACATCAGCCTCCAAGAGCCTTGGCCTGACCTCTTTGTTTTTTCAGTTCCATAGCCAGTTCTCCTTGCTTGGATCCAGTCATCATATTTCACCTGGCATGTGCTGGAGCTGGCCCTGGAATGTCTTCTTTTCATGCTGAACTGCATATAATGGGGGGAAGTTATTTCCAAGGTCTGGTTTGTGAGTGAAACACATTTACAAGGATGAAACCTAAAAGAACCTCACCAGGAGTTGGAGCTGACCACAAAGCAAATGTTGGATGACACAAGCAAACAAAGCAGCACTTTCTGTGGCCTCCTGGGAATACCGACCTTCTGCACAAGCACTCCTCAGCCTTGCCCAGTAATTCATCTTGTTCCTGCCCAGTGTCCTCCCCCGCCCGCATAAATCAGGGTTTTGCTTTTGTTCCCTGTTCCAACTGCCAAAAGAATTGGACTTTCTGAAGTACCCCCCCACTGGTGAGCCCATGGGATCCCTCGAGCAGAGAGCGAGCTGGCGAGGAAGGGTGACTCAGGAGGGTGAGGATGCACTGCAGCTGGTACCAAAAAAGTGATTATTCATGCGCACCTGAAAGCATTTCTCCTTTGGGTAGGGTTTGTTCTAGCTCACTCTCATGAGACTTTCAAAACAAATTAGACCCTCTGTGAAACTTGGACGGGAGAAGAGTTTACTCTGAAACTGTCAATGAGAGGGTTGTGGAGAATGGAATTATGGAAGAATGAGGCGTAATGAGGTAGTTGTGCAGGTCAGGAAATGCCCAACGTGCTCTTTCAGTCTTGATGGGTCTCTCTCGCGAGGAGAACACGCTGGCAGTGGGATATGAAGAGGAAACACCCAAACCAGCAGTCTGGCTTTGACCAAGCTGATCTTCACAGAGAAGCAGTTGCCTTTGATTGTCTTAGAACAGTTGTAGTTGTCCCCAGAAGACTGCAGCAAGTTTTGGAGGTCTTGCCTGTGTTCAGCTCTGAGAACTGATGATAAATGCAATAGGCATGCAGGGGAAAGTATGGTCACTGCTGGTGTTAGGAGGGATCTCCTTTTGCTGGGAAGGATCCCACATTCTTCCCTTAAAACCATCTGGCACTGCAGAGGAGAAGGATCTCCTGTTGGTGGGAAGGGTTGTGGGCACCATGCCTGGCTGTGCGAAGGGTGGAAGCTGGGCTGGGTGAGGAGGGGGAGCACGGAACAGAGGCTGATAATCCAGAAGGGCTGACATTCAGAAGCTGTTTCATGAACACGACTGGAGTTAAACCCCTCTAGTTCCAGGTCTGCTCCACTTTGCTGCCTCTTCTGAACAGTGTGGGCACACCGCTGGGCAAAGGCCCAGGGATGCTCCTGCTTCCTAGTGACTGATTTCCGGCGATGAATCCTGTCTGGTTACTTTTGTCCATGACACACAGGCACTGACAGCTCTGCAGGGCTGGCAGCTATGGAAATGGGTCATTACCTATAATTTTGTCACAAATCCTTCCCTCCAGCCCCATCTTTGTCTCGCAAACTCCAGGAGATCTGGAGGATGAGATGACTCCCTGTGCTCCCCAGCCCTCACACTGTGTTCCCTCTTGGTTACAGTTGCATTTTGCTGTTGAATCCTATTTTAGCATAAGCTAATGTGCTCCTGAATGAATGTCTCTATTGTCCTGCTACATCAGGAATGCAATCTCAGATTTATGTTGTCCATTCCATGGACACGTCGGCGTATTGAACATCCCATTTTTGCCTTGCTGTAAATGTTATTGCCTCTGTGGGGCCAGTTTGAATTATTGCAGCTACTGGCTTATAGTTTGTTACCCTTTTAACTGCCTTACCCTTGTAACAGGGGCATTGAAATACAAGGTGTAAAGTTTTCACTTGGGTAGCAGCACATGATGAAAAGGGTTGTAGAAAATACTCCTGTTCTTTAGTGCATGCCTGGATCTCGGTGCAGCTCTAAGGAGTGATGGTCGTTATGCAATTGCCCTGGCAATGGCAATTAGAGCTTTACAAGTGCTTGTAAATGCTGCTATTTATAGGATGGGCACTTTGTTTAACCAAACGCTAATCTTTCTCTGCAGAGGGAGAAATGTCAGAGCAGAGTGGTTCATCCTTGAGATGGGACTGGACTGCAGTGTCCAGAGGAACAGCACTTTGGCCTTAAAATACTGAAATAGAGGCTTCAAATAGGCTTGTTCCTGGGGAATGGCAGAAGATTGTAACTTGGAATATTTGGAATGTTAGTATTAAAGATGTACGGGGCTTTGCAGGTCATAGGATATCTCAGTTCTCAACCTGTTGCTATCGATTATTGAGAAGCAGAAGCAGCACCTTGTTCTCCTGAACTGCACTGTGAATCCGGGAAAAGGGAATTGAAATGTGTTGTGTTTCCTGCTTTTCCTTTGTGAACCAGTTTGTGCAGGGATCATTGTAAAACTTCGAGCCAGAATGACAGTACTTTTGTTAATCTTTGTAAGAGACCCCGTATGTCCTCTTCAATACAACTGATGGTCCCACGTAAGGGAATAACAGTACTAATAATGGGAATCAGCCTTAAATCCAAGAACAGAGAAACCCCTTTTTTACTGAATTAGTTGCATTATCTGCTTGGTGCTAGAAGTTTCAGGAAAGGGGTTTTTCTTCTCTCTGTTACTTTGGTTGTACCGTATCAGTTGCGTGTTCTTGGTAGAATTCACACCCATGGTGAAGTTATTCCCCTCTTCCTACGTGCCCAGCAAGTGGTTGGATTAAGCAAGAATTAACGGAGGGATCCTGTCAGCAGCAATCCAAGTGCAGCTGGACCAGCAGGAGGGCAATTGCTCAGGAGAACTGATGTGACCTGCTGTACGCTGATGCCAAAACATGGTCAGTGAGGAGAGGAAGGGGAAAAATGGGAAAAGGAAAGAGTTCTTTTTATGAAGACTGAAACATTTAAGACACAGCAAGAACCAAGTGTAGAGGGCAGGAGACAAATCCGGGATTGCTGTGTGTGTGCTCACTGCGTTTGTTTTCAGTGGTGCCTGTGGCCTCCTGCCCCAGGGAAAACCTGCGGGAGAGATGAGCGTACCCTGGCAGAGCCGGGGTTTCGGGAGCTCTCGTGCATGTGGTTACAGGGAGCTCCTCCTGGATTTGCACACTGACTTCCTTCATGCTGCCGCAGATCTGCTGGGGCAGTTGTGTCTAAAGAAGGAAAATCCTGTGTTTGATAGTTGTCTGCTGGCGTATTCTTAGTGCAAACAGGAATAGTCACTCTTGAGCCATGCTTTTGGGTTGCTTTCAGTTTTATAACTGGTTTGGGAGGTTTATTGTTTAGGGGTTTCTTGATATTATAGAGGTTTTTCTCTGTGGGATTTTTACGCTTCCCATCCTTAGGAGAGACAGATGGATAGGTCAGGGACAGCTTAGGGGTCATTTTGCTTTGTGTCATTTAAAACATTCTTATTTCGGAACAAGGAAGTTGATGATAACCATGTGGATCGTGGTGCAGAAATGACCTGCAGGCTGCTGCTCCTCTTGGCCTAATAGGCTTAAAGGAATTACCAGTGAGGTAAATACCAGTTCCATGCTGGTGGTGGGCAGGGCAGCGCGATGCAAAGGGTGTGTTTGGGGTAAAGCCCTTCCCATAGGATTTTAGCAAAAGCAGCACTACGAAGGGAGCAATCCATTCTGGTTTTGATGAGGAACGTGTATCATTGTTTAATTGGATTGTTTAGTTAAAAACCCAGGCAGCACCTCAAGACATTAACTCTGTAAGAGCCTGCTTGAGCTTGGAGTGGCGTTGGCGTTCGCATCCCTGTAACACCCTGTCCTGGTTCAGCTTGGCCAAGGAAAATCCTGGCTGCAGGAGCTGTGAGGAGGAGCAGAGGGAAGAGCCAGGCCTGCACACGCTGTTCTTGTTGTTATCAGCAGCAGGAATTTCAGGAGTGATTTTGGTGCCATTGATAATTTCATTTGTGCATCCAGGATGTGCCATGGAACAGCTGAGGGGAGTGAGACCAGAGCTTAGGGAGCATGAAGGAAAACAGTACCCACAAAGGGGGATGTTGTGGCTTGGCGGCTTTGCTGGATTGAGCTGGGATGTGTAGAGGATGAGCACAGGACTTTGCTAGGTCATGGGGAAGAAAACAGGATCCTGGAAAGCTGTAGTATAGTAAAACTAAGGTACAAATATCATCGGAATGGGTAAGCTGTGGCTGGGGAATGTTGGCTGGAGACAGCAGTTGTACACTGTTAGCAGGGATTATGTCCTGCATCGTGGTCTCGCTGCCAGCAGAACGCTGCCTTGCGTTCTGTTGAGGATCAAGTTTTATCCCATTTAAGAAGCTCTGTGCCCCCTTCTTCCTTGTCAAAGGAAAAGAGCTCCAGGATGAACGGGGCAAACGTTCTTGAGTACTGCAAGGCAGATGCTGGGTTTGCAGCTTAATTTTTGCCCTGTGGTATTTCCTGTTGGCATTGCCCTCGTTGCACAAGTTTCACTGTTTAAGAGCATGAGTCTCCTCATAAAACCTTTGCATCCTTGGAATGTGAGAGCGTATTTATCAGATTTTAATGGTGTTTCTTAGAACAAGGAGTGGGTGAGGCAGGAAGACCTCATTCAGATCTGTGAGACTGGGGAAGGGACAGCTGGATGCTGATAAGCTGATTGGGTTAGAGCCCGTTTTGGAAAGGAGAGGTCGTGGGCTCTGCGGGGGCTAGAACAGGGTGTCAGTGATTGAGGCACAATTCCAAGTGGATTGGGAGATGAGAGGGAACGGGCAAGGTGAGGGCACAGCCTGGCCCAGAGGGGAAGGCACGAGTGCAAGGGCCGAAAATAAATCCCTGCAGTCTGTGTGCCAGTGTGGTGTCAGGCTGCTCGAGGGAAGCTGGAGGGGAAACAACCCTTTTCCGGACGGCAGGCTCAGGAAGGGAAAGGGCTCTGGTGGGCTTTGTGCCTTTTAGTTTAATATTCACATGCAGGGGCTGCATATTCCATGGAGCCCCGTTTTGGGAGGGGTTTAAGTACACACCAGAATAGATGAGGCGAGGGGGGTCCGGAGACTGCCCAAAAGTAGACAAGAGGGTGGCAACACAAAACTGAGCCCCTCAGCGAGAGACTGTGAAACACAGGGTGAATTGCCTCAAAATTGGCAGAATGGCAGCTTTTAAAGGGGAAAAACCCTAAGCACCTAACCTCACACAGCCCCCAGCATCTGCTACAGAGCCTAAATATGCTTCTTATTAGGACAAATTCAGGTTACTTCTTGTTGCTGAAATTGTAATTACTCTGCTTTGCCCTCGTCTTTGCACTAAGAATATAATTAAAGCCAAAGCTGCTGTGCCTTTGTGGTGAGAGCCTGGAAAAACTGCGTTGTCATGGCAAAAGTCATATTTGGCTGGAAAAGCAGGCACTTGAAGGTCAGCTGCTCAGGTGGCACTTCCCTGCTGCTGCCTCAGAAAGGAGATTTACACTGGGAAGTGAATGGCAGTCATTGAGATGATGGCAGTGCAGAGCTCGTGTTTAACCAGTGACTGGCAGCACTTGAACCTGCAGACAGTACTTGTGGCGATGCGGTTTTACCTGTGCTCGGGCTGGGTCTGTTGTGCCCACCAGGGCAGACCTTGCAGTCTGACCTTTCAGGCTGTAGGTGGCAACTTCTGTTGATTCTTTAATAACTGTCTGAAACCCCCCATTTTTATTTGCTGTGTGCAGTTAAATGAGGTCGGTTTATGCTCCCACCTGGGAGCCAGCTCTTTTCCCTTCAAGCGCGCCGGGTTTTTGTCTCGTGGTGTTACCTGTGTGCATCTGGGTCTGTGCCACCCTGGAGTCTGAAGCTCTTTGTTTGTGTGCAGGAGAGGCCTGAGCAGTGCTGCTGCAGTGATCCCTTCCCCTGCTGTTAATGTCATCGTGGGCACCGGGACCCTGCTCTCACTATGAGGAGTGAATCCAGTTGTATGGAGTGGTTCCAACAGAAAATGCAGATTATGGTAAGTGGCAGCAAAGCTTCTGGAGATGCGTTTATTCCATTGCTGAACTCTAGGCCTTAGCTAATAGGTAACAACGCTTTCAGACACACCAGTCTTGCTGGTTTTGTTAACTGCAGGTACCTTCTCAATGCAGCTGAGCAGCTGTTTGTGTTTTCAGAAGGAGCTCATGTCAACACTGAGATGTTGGCTTTCAAAAAGAAATCTGTTTCTTTATTTTGAAGCATCTCAACCCTTGAAACTTACTCATGGGAACTGTGTGCAGAGCTCTTGTAGGTTTTGTGATGTATTCTTTGATTGTTAGGTCTGATCAGTGAATAATGGTGTTGCTGTTTCTCTAGGGGAGGAGGAGCAGGATGTCTGTCCTTGTGATACACTCTGTAAGCAGCGTCTCTGAAAGGCACCTTAATTTGAGTTTAGCTGCTGCATGAATTTAAATTGGCATGATGTTATTTGATATTCCTGCTGACTCCACATCAATACTTGCATTTCCTTTCTTGTTTTGCAGGTCCCTTTTCCTTGTTGGATTTTCTCAGTTCTGTTGAATGTGTAATTACAACTATGGCAACAAGAGTAGAAATAAATTCGCCTTTGGCGTCTTTGACGACAGTGCCTGACTTAAATGAGATCAGAAAGGAGGAGAAATCACAGCGTGTGTATGTAAGTGTGCTTTCAGATGCAACTAGCAAGGCAAAGGAGGCTTCAGCATCACTGACTCTGGAAGAGAAGAGCAAGTTTGGGAGCACTTTGAGATCTGCAACGATGCCGTCGCTGGGATCACGGCCAAGGCTCTTCCCAAAGCCCTTTTCCAAAGAGAAATCTTCAGATACTTTTGCAAATGTAAAACCACCCGTTCCAGCTTTCAGATCAAGTAGTCTTATTAGAAAGGCCCCTGAAGAAACATCATCTGCTAAGGTATTGAGTGGAAATGTTCCTCCATTAGTAGATCAGAAAGCAATAGGCAATGAAAGTAAGGCTGGCAGTGAAGTGGTCACAAACATGACTTTCTACACTGGGCCCAGCGCAAATACTGTCATTCTCTTCGAGGCAGCAGGCACAGAACAAGCAAAGGTGAGCCTGGCCCAAGAAAAAAGGGCTGCTGATGACTGCCGAGTATTTACTACTATGCAAACGAAAGAGCTACAGTGCAATGCAAAGCTGGAGAAACCATCAGAGACATGTAGGAGTCCTGAAGGGTCTCTCCATAGGCAGATAGTGCTTTCCTCCAGTGTCAGACCAGTTTCTTGGAACTCCCTCAAAACTGCTGAAAAGAAAGATGCTTCTGAAGTTCATCCAGGGGAGAAGCCCAGCGATGATGCAAATAGCATCAGCAGAAAAGCTGATGTCTCCATTGATGTGCAGCAAAAGCCAAAACAAAGACCAGTATCTGCTATTTTCCTGGAATCATTACGGGATCAAAAGCATCGCACTGTGGAAGCTGCTGAGGAGACATCTACAAAGAAATCCTGGGCTACGAAACCCAGGCCTTTGTCCATGGACCTGACAGCGAAGTTTGAACAGAAAGATCTTTCTCCTTGCACGAAGACTTGTTCATCTCATGACAGCAAGGAGAATGCATCAATGACATCTTTTACTGATGTGGGCTGTCTTGATCAGGCTGAAATGAGGCCAAAACCTGAAGAAACTGAATTTAATAAAGGCACTTCTTCCAAACCAACTCTGAAGTGCAGTAGTCAGGACATTGGCATTCTAAATAATGGAAAATACATCTGGGAAACAAAGCTTAAACCTAAAAGTGAACAAATTGAGACAAAACCAGAACTAATGAGTAACTCGCAGGGTTCAGAAAGGAGCCATGAAAGCCCGTGTGAAAGCAGAACTGTTAAGGGGGTGAAAAGACCGGATCAGAAGGACGTGTGTATGATCCCAGGCTCTGAAAGCCCTGCAGCTTCCTCAGAAACAGAGAACGCCATTGTAAGAGGTAGTGTTAAAAAACACATTAGTTTGTTCACTCCCGAAAATCCCAGTACCCCGACGGATCCAGAGCTGCTCCCGTCAGCGGCTGAGAAGGAGAGCAGAAGTGTGAGCATCCAGCAGAGAATCAAAGAGCTGACGACAGAAACTGCCGAGGCCCAGGCAGGAAACCTGCGCCGGTCACTGCAGTCGCGACCACGTTCTGCAGACTTCACCAAGTTGTGAGTTCAGAGCGGTTCTGTTTAATCCTCCTCAGGCCACCTCATGCAGTAAAACTTGAGCCCTCAGTACAGTAAAACTGATCTTTTTGGTTCCGCTAAATGTAATTCTTCTTTATACTGTTATTCTTGAGCCCTTTCCCACCTTTTCCTATTCGAGAAGTAGGAAATAGACCCTGTCAATAGCTGCAAAAAGCAGCAGAAATAATGCTGTCAGCTTTGTGGCCTCTGCCTGTTGCTGTAACTGTATCTTATTAAAATCTGATGCGTTTTGGAATCTCGAGGTGAGCACTTTAGCCTGCAAGCTTCTCTGTCTCTAAGGCAGAAGGATGGTTCCCGTGTCTCTGCCAGCAGTACCAGAGTATGGGGTTTTCAGCCAGACAGCAATCTGATTTTGCTGTCGTATTAAAGCCTGAAGATCGATGATGTCTGTGCTGCCTGAGCTGTGGCCCTGGGCAGTGCTATTAGGGTAATATGAGATCTGCTATTTTTATACACCCAACCAAAGGAGCGAAAATCCTGTCCAGTACAAAGAGATTTAGTCCAAGATAAATGTGTTCTGTCAGTGCCAAGTTGGGTAACTGTGGCCAGCAGTAGAGGGAGGGGATTTTCCTCCTCTGTTCTGCTCTGCTGAGACCCCCTGAGCTGTCCTGCATCCATGCTCATGATTGTCTGTCATGACAGAGAGAGAAGGACAGAAAAGTGATGGGTGTAGGTTGTGTAAGGGAGATGTGCTTCAGGTGATGAACACAGTGGGTGTTTTTCAGCAGGACCTGCTTTGTAAACCTTGGTCTTGTAACATTGGGATCAAAATAAAGGTATTTACCTGAGGAGTGAGGGTACTGGTATTGTATCCGCTGCGCCTCATCACCTCTCAATCTTACACTATACAGTCAGCTGCATAACCAACCATTTTTTGGGAATCAACAATCCTTTGGTCTTGATGCGATGAAACCACCACACACCGTTGCTGACTATGAAATGCTGATGTTTCTCCTTTAAGAAATACAATTTATTGGCTAATTTCTACCAGTCTGCTTTGGTGCAAGTGTATTTGCTAAGTAACTTGCTGGAGTAAAAGAAGTAACAGAAATCTCTTGGTTTAGGTTTTCAAGTCCGACCTCAAGCAGGGAAGCAAAGCCTGAGAAACCTGCTGAAACGAGAAATGACTCCATGGGTGAAACACCAGAAACCCCCAAAGTAAGAAAGTGGCACCAGGCCGGTGTGCTCTCCAGCTGAGTGTGCATTGGTTTGGAAGGCAGAGAGCACTGTCCTGTGGGTCTTTATCGATCAGTGACTTGAAAATGGGTATTGAGAGTATTGAGAATGACATAATCCTAATAGGTTTACTTGTGTGAGTCTATCTTTAGGACATGCTGATCAAGTAGGGAAGTCTTCAGTGCGGAGTGGATCTGTGGTAGCTGGGGTTATGAACCTTCTCAAGTTTTGTACTGTTTTGGCATGTGTTGTCTTCTCTGGAGTTTGTGGGTATAAATTCACCACAGGTTAAACTGTCTTGTGGAATCCATGCTCAGAAGCTTGGTCCTGCATCTCATGTACCACCACATCTTTCCTTTTTCTGCATTAAAAGCAAAAATCAAGCTGTGGGGTAATTCTGTTACAATCAGGATTCAGGAGCTGGAGCTACACGTTTGCTTAGTTACCTTGGTCTGAGTGGATTCTGTGTTCAGAGAACATGGATGTGTTTAACTTGACCAGACCATGTTGCACAGAGTAGGTGCAAGTAGCTTTATAATAAGCTTTATTCCACACCTTTTCAATGTACTCTCCTAACTGTTGGATTTTCCTGTTCCAGAGCAAGGAGCTCAAGCTTGGACATGGCACTGATTGCACTGAGGCACATGCTACTGGGAACCCTTGGAAAGCCCGGCAGATAGTGAAGATAACGCATAAAGCTGCTGAGCTGGAGAGGAGTAGGAGCTTCCTTGGAGACAGTCAGCGTTTTCCCCAGCAAAGTGACAGCTCTGTCTCCTTCACAAGCAGCTTGGAAAGGAAACTAAACCCAAGCACACCTCTGGAAAAGCCCTGCATTAAAACTGTCCGTGCCACCATGTTTGACCATCATGTCCAGAGGCATAACGTTGCTGCTGATCACCCTGGAGCTGATGCTGCTCTGAAAGTGAATGATGAGCCCAAGGCAAAGCACAATGTGATGACTTCAGGGCACAGCAGACGCTCATGGATGGGAGAAGTGGAGGAAACTACTGGTATAAAGAAAGAGTATCAGAAGCAGCCTGATCTATCAAAACATACAGCAGATGGAGAGAAAAGTGGAAAACCAGCTTGTTCAAGTGAAGACAAGAAAATGACTTCAGGAATTCTCTTGGAAAAATCTTTGGTTGAGAAAAGTGAAAAGCCCCCTCCTAAAACTGCAGAGGGCTCTGTGATTTACCAGAGAATAGAGCCAAGATATGAAATCTTCCAGACCTGCGGTGAGAGAGTTCTTAGTGAAGCCATTACAATGGCTCCAGAGAAAAAGGCCGTGACTCTCAGAACTAGAAAATCATCTGTGAAGGAGAATAAAGCCGATGAGGATGTTTCACACACCGGTCAGTTGGTGAGGACGAGTAGTAAAACTCTGTACTTGAAAGAAGATAGTGTTATTTCAGAAGCTAGAGACACAAAGGTGTTTGCAAGCAGAGCTGCTTTGAGAGAACCCACTGAGTGCACTTTACCTGAACAGAAAAAAGATGCTGATAAGACTGGTCCAGTATTAACAGCTGAGAAAATGCCCTATTCTGCAAACAAAAGTAAGTGTTTGGGAATGAATGAAGAAGCAAACAAACTGCATTTTGGAATTCAAAATGATAAGAGTGAAGCCTCTTCCTTGGATAGAACAGAGAGGTCCAATGTAATGAAATCCTCTTCTGAGAAAAGGAGTTTTGGACCAGGAGGGACAGAGAGCTATGAATTCAGAACCAACTTGGATTGGGAAGTTACTTCAACAAGTGTCAATAAACACAGGGCCCAGTCCTCTGTGCTTTCAGGTGGACAATTCAGTACATCATCCAGTAACCCCCAGCCTGACCCAACAGCTCTAACCGTTAACAAAGAGGTGCCCAGGGCCTTTGGTTTAAGGAAAAGTCTAGACTTCACTCGCAAAGAGCAAGACTTCAGCTTAGATGGTCCGGCTCGTGAAAGCAGTGACAAAACCCGAGTCACAGATCCAGAGGAGAAAGTCAGGAGAAGCAGAAGCAGCGTTTCGGACTTGAAGATTTCCGAGAGGTGGAGGAGGAGAACCCTGCCTCAGGACTCCATCAGGACAGAAGAAGTCCTCTGGCTCACCCCTGAGAATACCAAATGGCTGAGCAGGACAGATTCACTGCAGTTGGATGAAGGCTTGGTTAAAAAGAGAAGCAAAAAAAGCAGCGAAGGGGTGGAAGGGGACGAGGCAAACCGGGCTGCTCTTGGCAGGCATGATGATGACTTGAAACACCAGAGTTCTCCCTTTGGGCCAAAGGCAACTTATTTTGCAGTGACTTACCAGGTCCCTGATAACAAAAAAGAGAAAAGCCTCATTTGTGCTCCCAGTGTGAGTGAAACCAGAACAAGTTGTAGCTCAAGTGAGGGAGCAACAGTTAATTTGGACCCTGGTCTTCCGGGCAGGTCCAAATCTTCCTTGCAGCAACCAAATGCAAACATGAGGAGTACAAACTGTAGAGAATCGTCACGGGAAGTGCATATTAACAGGGATTGGGGCAAAGATGACCACAAAGATGATATGTTTTCCAAGAACATTGCCTTTGGGAATTTTCATGTGTCTACAAAAGATCACCAACAGTACCATGAAAAAGGGTTGGATCCTTCTAAAGAGAAAATTATAGATGTTGATGCTTTCCTGTTAAAACAGGATCTGGAAAGTCCAGCCCAAACTGATCTCAAAGGTAGCAGAAGAAAAGCCTCCTCTTATCTTGAGCCCAGATCTCCCCTGCGTTTTGCACAGTTACCTAAAGAGAGTGAACCAGCCCCCCAGACACGGGGTGAAAATCACTCTGATTTCTGTGGGAGGAAGGCTGAGGATGGCTACAGGTCCCACATCCTCGATATTGATGCGCTTATGGCAGAGTACAAAGATGACTCCGTGAAGGCCAGTAATGTTCAAGATAAGCTCTTAGAAGAGCAGAGTTCACTGAGTAGGGAGAAATCAAAGAACAAGAGAAATGAGTTGGATAGGGTGGCTTCTTCCTCTAGCTGGAAAGAGTGGAAGGGATCAGGTCACTATTCTGTTAATAACAAACAAGGTGAGTGTGCAGAGGAGTGCAACAGGCCGGAGAAACTAATTCTAAACGAAAAGAGCAAAGAGAAAGAGGAATCCCATAGCCCCGAATTGGATAAACCAAAGTCCAAAGACAGAAAGTTCCTTCCTCCTTACTGGGGAAGTCTGAGCAACTTTAGTCCAGATAAGTTTGTGAGCTCCCCTGTGGAGTTCACAAGGAAGAAAACGTTCATCGTTGATGAGGATGAAGATGTGAACTTCAGTTCCAGGAGTCAGAGTTCAAAACTGGTGATCGATAAGGTACAGCCCAGCAGCGCGGTTGGTACGGACCAAAGGGTGGAAGTGAATTTTGCTTCCAAGTTATCCATTAAGGCAGACGATGGCCTCTTACAGAAGAAGTTGGTCGCAAAAGAACAGTCCCTGGAGGTGTCTCCAGAAGGTGATTGGAGCAAAAATGTAGCAAGGATCTCCATAGTGAGGAACAAGGACAGTGCAAATAAGACTGTGTGTGAGAACGACTCTTCCAATGTGAAAAGCAAAGCTGATTGGAAGAGCTTAGGAAGTGCATCCCCGGATTTGAGACGATCCTATTCGGAAAAGAGCCGCCAAGGGAAAGACAATCTGCTCCTGCTGCAGGAAGTGAGGGCAACAAAGGATCTGCACCCATGCAGGCAGAGCTTCCCGCTGGAAGGAGCCGACAGTGCATGGAAGCACAAGGTGGCAGCTCGGTCAGAGTCATTCTTCTATGAGGATAAAAAGGTATGACACAGGGTATCCAGGTGTTCCTGGAGCTAACATTGGAAGTGAGGAGAAGCTTTTATTAGGTGTCTACACAGGTTTTCAGTGTCAGCTGTGTGGCAGCAAGTGAGCAGGGCTATCCAGTAGAGTGCCTGTCCTCTGGCTTGTGTTTCTTGAGGAATCTGTATTGTGCTTCATGACTGGATTCTTTCAAGTGTATAAATATTGATGTTTCCATGGAGAGCCTGAAAAAGCTTTGAAATGTGTGTGTATGTTATTAGTGCTAGGATGTTAAACTGTTAGCTCTGCAGTTCTGTAATGATTTGAGAAGTTGAGGTTTATTTTGCAAGTTGTCAGCAGTGAGCTTGGAGTTCTTTTGGGTTGTTTTTTATTTTATCTTTTTTTCTGAAGGAAGCAAATCCATGGAATCCCAGAACCCCAGCCTGGGTTGGGTTGGGAGGGACCTTACAGCTCCTCCAGCTCCAACCCCTGCCACGGGCAGGGACCCCTTCCACTGGAGCAGCTTGCTCCAAGCCCCTGTGTCCAACCTGGCCTTGAACACTGCCAGGGATGGGGCACCCACAGCTTCTCTGGGCACCCTGTGCCAGCGCCTCAGCACCCTCACAGGGAAGAGCTTCTGCCTAAGAGCTCATTTCAATCCATTCTGTATTTTTACTGGATGAATGGCCCTCAGCTGTAGATGAAACTTCCCTGCTGATGCTGACTGGTGAGACGTTGATGCCTGTGATGTTTTCTCATTTTGCATTTTTGGCTTTGAACTTCCTCTGGTCTTTACTTTACACAGGCGTTGAGGAGAGAGTGGAGCAAGCAGAGTTCAGCTGGAGCAGACTTCTCCCTGGTCTCTACCCAGAGAAGCCACCACAGCTTTTACAAGGAGAGAAGGGACGACGGGACGGTACGTGGCTGTGGGGAGGTTCTCGCGTGGGGGCTCTCAGCTTAGATTGTGAAAGCTGAAATACTGCACAGACAGAACCGTGTCAGAGCCTGGAAAATGACAGCTTCAGACTTGTTCTGTGAGGAGCGCACAGAGCTGTTTATGTGAAGGAATCCCAGCTGACGTTTTGGGTTGTCTGATTTGTCTTTTGGGGTAAGCTGCCGCTTAGAGCCATTGGGTGGTGTTCTCCTAAGTCGCAGGAGGATGTCCTGACCTCAGCCCACAGTGGAATTTTCTGCTGGGAAATGGTCTCCTGTGTCCAGGCGTTGTGAAATACAAGGCAAGAACCTGGATCTTCCAAAAGCTGCATAAATGAAAGATCAGAATTTTCTGTGGGAAGTAAAGGGCTTGAAGCCACATCAGCAGTACAGAGCTCTGCAGTTGTAAGAGGGACACTGGTGCTGCCACTGAAATCCTTCCTTACTGGAAGAACTTGTTTGGAACCACTGCGAGTGCTGTGGGGGTTTTGTTGGGTTTGTTTTTAACCTTGTGCATGGAAACAGATTTAATACACTGGAGTAACACTGGTCGCTTCAGGGTATGCTCTGTTGTAACTCCACACACCCGTCTTTGCTGTCTTTGGAAGTCTGGGTGTCCCACGTCTTTTCAGAGCTCTTCCAACTGTGTGGAAAGGGGTGGCTGAAGGGTGTTTCCAGACTGGCTGTCCCAAGGTCAGCTATCCTTTTAGTCTGCTGCACACTCGTGTGGTGACTGAGAGTATTGCTCCTTGCAGAGATGCTGGTTTTGTAGTTACTCACACTGCTATTAGCAGCCCTTCAGCTGGGAGTAGACAGAAAGATAACAAAGGAGAGGAGCTAAGTGAGTTCTTTCTGTCTCTTCTAATGAAGAAAAAGGAAACCTCTAAGTATTTTGTAAAAAGTTTCCTAATAGGAGTTCTGGAAACAGGCTTATAGTGTTCCAGTTGTAGTCCTGAAACTTCATGGGAGGTATCAAAAGGCTCATATCCCCTGGTCCTTCCCATTCTCATCTTGAGTCTTCATCTTAGGGGAACTTGGGGTATTTACAAAGTTGGTGATTATCATTTGATTCCTAAGAGCTGTTAAATGGCATCAGCTTATGGTGCAGATGTGTAAGATGATGTTGACAAGGTAGAATATGGGGGAGAAAAGTGCTGTCAGCAGTGCTGGGATGGTTGAACTCTTCAGGTGCTGTGCTCGCATAAACATGACTTATTGTCCAACTTGGTCATGAAGTGTGAGGTTACTCAGGGTAAACCTTTGACTTTGTCCAGCGTAGCCTGAAGCAAGAAAGGAAGCCTGTGAGCCCTGCTGGGCGAGAGCACTCAGTGTCCAGCATCCACTGGAATTGCTCTGAAGAGCCAGATCATGGTGTATTTGCTCTGCAGAGCAGTGGTAGCAACAGGGGCAGCCAGGCCTTTGTGTGTGTAACGTGGTTGGGAGGCAGAAAGCTCACCATGCTTTCTTGTTTGCCAAAGCCCCACATAGATAGCACAGAAGATGATGTAAAACTGAACTGTTTCTTCTGGCAGCAAGGTTGAAACCTTTGTTTTTCTTTGGAGAAGTTCTTGGTGTGCAGCTCGCTGTGTGGTCGCTGTTGTCATTGGGACGTTTCAATACTTCCCTCTGGTGGAGGGACCCGTTGTGGTTGTGTTGGAGCTCGAGGCTGGGCTCCCTCTCCCACACTGTGTCTGCACCACGTTGTGGTGAACCACCTGGGTATCAGAAGATGTTTTCAAGGATTGCCTTGGTTAAATCAGAAGGATTCCATCACAGCTGACACATCTTTCATTCCCTGATGCTGGGTCACAAACCTCAGCTCCTGATTAAGTCATCAAGACTGATAGGAGTCTTATGAATTACAAAGTGAGGAATGTGCTGTGCAGCTCACCCCCTAAGTAAAGTAACTGCACTTGTATGGGGATGAAGGGGTTGTGCCTTCATCTGCAAACAGAGCAGCTTTAATGCAACTATGGGCTAGAACGAAAATTGCTGCTTTGTGTGGTTCAAATGGAGCACTCTGGTACTGGAGCTGGTGCAGGCATGAATTATTGTGAAGCTTCTGGTTATGCATTTAATGTATTTATTTAATCATAGAATCCCAGACTGGTTTGGGTTGAAGGGACCTTAAAGCCCATCCAGCTCCAACCCCTGCCACGGGCAGGGACCCCTTCCACTGGAGCAGCTTGCTCCAAGCCCCTGTGTCCAACCTGGCCTTGAACACTGCCAGGGATGGGGCAGCCACAGCTTCTCTGGGCACCCTGGGCCAGCGCCTCAGCACCCTCACAGGGAAGAGCTTCTGCCTAAGAGCTCATCTCAGTCTCCCCTCTGGCAGGTTAAAGCCATTCCCCTTGTCCTGTTGTCCTTTGGTGGGGAAAATCTGGTATCCATATAAAGATGTGGTGTGTGGGTGGAGAAGGATTTGTTTAAGGAAATCATGAGCTGACTCTTGGAAATATTTTGGAAGGGAGCTGCAAGGGAGAGAAGATAAATATTTTATAAACACGAGCAGATGAATTTGAAGCTGGGCTCATCACAGTTCAGCAGTTCCCAGGTCTGCCTGTGACAGTCTCTCCTGCCCACTGGAAAGCACGCCTTCTCATCTCCAGTACTGCAGCTTCACCCCTCCCAGTGCAGGCAGATGCACTGAAAGCCATGTGTGGGAAAGTGGAAGAAGGTGAAAAGAACTTGTCAGCTCTGCAGGATCTTCCAGGTGCGGATTAGAAAAGTGAGGGGTGTTCTTCTGGACCATCCAGACCCAGAATTCCAAGCAGAGGAGGCTGTGGTGTCCTGGAAGGGCTTGGTGTCTCCTCCACACTGTCCTGCACAGGGAAAGGTGAGAGCTGGAGAGGGAGCAGCCATCAGGATCCTTGCTGGACTGGCTCTGGTCACTTCTCTTGCCTTTTCCCATCCAAAGCCAGACACAGGTCAGAAACGCAGGAGCGGGTAGATGTGCTGCGCTCTCATTTCTGCTCTTCACAAAGTACCTGCCACCCTTCAGCCGCTCAGTTCTGCTTCCTATTGCTAAAACCAGCCCAGAGGAGGGAGGCTGGTGTTGGTTAAGGACTGGGTTTGCTCAGGCTTGCTTCCTTTTTTGGTAGTATTCACTTGCTGGGAGCATTCCAGTGCTGTATAAAAAGTCACTTTGTTGTGTCTGTTTCTTCTGGTTCACAAAAGAAGTTTTCATATTTAAAGCAGGAGCTCTTTTCACTTGTGGTTTTTTGCTTTTCCGTCTACATTAACTGAAAATAAGGTCAGCTGGCAACCCCGACCATTAGCAGCATTTCATAACCCAGCCTGCCCAGCAGAGAGGGGGGAGAAGCTTCTCTTTCCCTGCAGATGAAGGGCTTTTTAGCATGAAACCCAAAGTACTATTATTAATTCCAGCCTAACACACTCGGGATTATGGAGAAGGGAGAGGTCGGAGCAGTTCGATGCTAAATAGCAAGTGGTGAAGTCACATGGTGCTGGGAGCTCAGCTACTGCTTATAAGTAGCCCCAGCATCTGTTAAAGGCACAGAGCAGAGCGTGGTGACGTGCACACACCATTCCTACAGCATTCCTGCTGCTTCTCATCCCACCGCTCTGCTTTGGGCTGCTGCTGGAGGCGGGGAGGAGCAGGAGCCTGGCTCTGCCCACCATGGTTCTGTGTGAACTTTAGCTGTGGAAGATGGAGTATTATTACTGTCCACGTCTGCTGAAGCTGCTGCAGTATCTGTGGGTGAGTGTACTCCAGTTGTGCTTGCCAAGTTGGGTGTTTGTAGCTGTTTTCAGAGATCCTGAGGATGCTCACATGCAGCAGTGGCTTTACTTTGGAGTTTTGTTCTGATGTAGCTGGACAGTAACGTTGAACTTGGGGGTTATTTTGGGTGAGAAAGGCTATTTTATCTTTAATACTCAAAATGATGAGACTCTGAACTACTTGAATGTGCCTCAGAAAACCCTCCTAGTAACTGGAATTTCTTCCTTGTTAATGTCTAACCATAGCAGTTGTAGTTTTGTATTCCTGTGTGTTAGAAATACTCTTCCTGATGTAGTGATAGGGAAAAGGGGAATGGCTTTAACCTGCCAGAGGGGAGACTGAGATGAGCTCTTAGGCAGAAGCTCTTCCCTGTGAGGGTGCTGAGGCGCTGGCACAGGGTGCCCAGAGAAGCTGTGGCTGCCCCATCCCTGGCAGTGTTCAAGGCCAGGTTGGACACAGGGGCTTGGAGCAAGCTGCTCCAGTGGAAGGGGTCCCTGCCTGTGGCAGGGGTTGGAGCTGGAGGAGCTTTAAGGTCCCTTCCAACCCAAACCATTCTGTGTGTTTGGAAGCTGGGCTCTAGCGAGTGCTGTTCCCAGGGGTGCTCCTTCCCCTGCTGCCTGTTCTTTGGGTCGAGCAGCAGCAGCCCTGGTTCAGCAGTGTGTGATGGCACAACGCTGTGTGTTTCGTTTGGCTGTTCTGGGTCTCTCCTGTGTCGGGCAGCGCTTCCTCTCCAAACAGCTCTCAGTGAAAAGCTCTTTCTGGCCGGCTGCTTGTGCAGCCTGCTGCCTCTGAAGGGTCACTGTTGCCTGGGGATTGCTATTTGATACTTTCACATTCATAAAAGATGCATGTGATTGTAAGGCTTTATGAATAGATGCTCCATTACTTTGAACCTAATTCCTTAATGTTTTCTTTGAACCTAATTCCTTAATGTTTTAATTTCTTCTGTACAAATCCAACATCAGTTTTCATTTGCTTGTTGTGCTGTTTGCGTTAATCTCATGCCGTTTTCAGCTGTAAATCCGTGTAACCAGCACTGACACACTAAACCCTTTAATGTTGGCTGTTTGCTGGCGTGTTTTGAAACTAGCAAAGACTTGGCCTCCCACATTTAGAGCTGGATTTTACAATCCTTTCCTTGTGCGTGCTGCGAGCAGTCGTGAGCAAAGCTGGGGCTGCCAATGCAAAGTTTTTGCAGCTGGGAAAGGAAACAGTGCTCAAAGAACTGGGTCTGTCCCTGTTGGAGGCTGTAGTGCTGCAAACCATGGGAGTCTGTGGCCATTTCTGGTTTCATTTGACTATGTTTTGAAGAGGTAAGCTGTCTTTAAACTCCTATTAAAGCATGACCATGATGTATCTGACTTCAGTGTGATGAGAGGGTGGATGTTCTCCCTGGAGTGGGAACGCTGAAAGAGATCTCCAGGTGCCTTTGCTTTCACATTATCTGGCGATTTTCCATAAGGCCAGGAAAAAACCCCAACCTAACTGAAGTGTTTGAGCAGTGCAGATCCTCACGGGGGTCATGTCTCACATTGGGCAGTTTTAGTCTCTAACAGGACAGGCGTGTTCTATTTTTTGTGTGTACAGGCTCTTGTAGGGGCCTTGAGCATTTCTTAAGGTGTTTTCTTTAGTGTCCACTCCTGATATGTTGTAGGAAAATACTGGAAGGACAATATGATATTAAATATATATATATATAAAAAGAAAAAGAAATAGAAAGGGAAAAGCACGTTTGTGCCTTCAGTCACTTTCTGTGGTGATGTTACAGCTGAAGGCTGCTAAGGAGGTATCAGTTCTCTCTTTAATCAGGAGTAACTAGAGAAGATGGGGTTAGTTGTCAAGTCTGTCCTGGGGAGCTAAGATACTTTATTCATGAGATGGACATGCCTGAAGAAGCTGTGACTCTTAATTAAAAAGCATTACAATGAAAATGCATTTTAAAAGCTCTATTTTGGGTTCCCAATAGGTTGCATCACTCCTGCTGTGTATCTGTGGTACTGCGCAGTGGTGGAGCTGTTGGACACCAGTGGCCACGCTCATTGCCAGCTATCTGCTCATTGTTTGGTGATTCCTCTCCTGACCTGTGGATAGGATATGTAATGTTGTGATGTGTAGGGGAGTGTCAAAAGGAATCCTCAGTGCTCTGCCTGAGCATGTGGGAAGTGGGGACTGCCCACCACGAAGCCTGTTTTGTTCACTAGGTTGTGTTAGGTGCAGGCAGAGTTCAGTCCAGCAATGCAGCCAAGAGATCTCTTTTCAGTTGGAGTACTGAGGAGAGCAAGCTAATCAAACCTGGGTCATCTGCACCCATAAGGAGACTTGCTGCAGCACTCTGAAGTACTGCAGCTTGCTTCAGGTCCGTGTGTAACACTGACATGGGATAGCGCAGGAGGAGGTTCCTGAGCAGCACCTAGCATTGGACTTTGTGATGGGTAATGAGAGCTACTGAGGACTCTGGCTGTGACTGTACCAACTAGCAAAAGACAGAACAGTGAAAGAGGAGGGCCAGGGGTGCTGATAGGTCATTCAGATCACTGCATAAGCCTTTGAGTGTTTAGGATGGCTGTTCCAGAATCCAGAGGTTCCTGACTGGTGTGATTAGCACAGTCTGGGTTTGGACAGGTTGCTTGGTGTTTCCTGGAGAGGGGGAAGAGCAGGACTCTTCAATACCACTCAGTAAATTGTCTTCTCATACTATGAATGTGCTGCTTGTTGGGAGAAATTTCTCAGCAGCTTGTGGGTTTGTGACTGCAGCAATGAGCTGATGCTTCCTGGGCTCTGAGCATTCAGATTTGAGGCACTGTGAGCTGTAACCTGTGTGGCATATAACCAAGATCTCGCAGTGATGGGGAGAAGAAGGGTCGGGGCTGCCTCTTAGGTCTGTCTGCAGCCCTTGCTGGGACTGTCTGTGGTTGGACCTGCCTTAGGATGGGTTTAAACCACAGCACCATGGTTTGGCGTAGGCTGCTGGCGGTGTTCTGTTCCTTTTCCTGGCCAGCCTGGGGCTGGCTGTTTTCCATCAACTGGTGTGAGCACCGATTCCTCTTGCTGCTTTTCCATCAGCCTGGAATCCTCACCGGCTGAGCTGCTTTCAGGCAGGTTTTTAATTACAGAGCAGAGGTGTTATTCGGACCCCTTCAGATACGTGTGAAGCCAGAGCACTGCTCACTGATCACCAACTGCGCTGTGGTCGGCAGCTGACGTTCAGGCACTGAATCAGAGCTCTGTGCTCCACGTCATCACTTCCTCCTCTGTTCTGCTGTGCACTTCCTCCTTGCTGAGCCCTTTCCATCATCTTTAATTGGCTCATTATTGTAATTACATATTCCAGTGTCAGTCTTGCAGTGACCATGTGCTATATTTATTCTGTTTGAGTGTTTTCCAGGGTACACGGGGTATTCATCATCCCTTTTCCAGATGGTGAGGAGCTTTGCTGCAGCTGATGAAAGACATCCTTAGGTCTGATTTGCAGAAGAAGTCCTTTAAGTGCAGCTCAATAGCCTGGTGTCCAGCTGCTTGCATCAGTCACACCATGAGCTGGTCAGCATGCCAGGGTTGCACCACAGGAAGGTGGTTTCCTGCTCCTCTGCAATGCCCTTTATCCAATAACCAGCTTTTTTGGCTTGCTTGTGGACACAACCACTACTGGAGGGCCCTGGCAGTTCTGCCTGTAGGTATCTCAAAGTTGTGTGCAATGCTTGCTCTGCCCCAGGGTGTTTGTGGGATGCTGCAACTTTGATGCTGTGTCTGAGGCTGCTGTAGGAGCACTGTGATAAGCAACGATCCGTGTCACAGGTAGAACCAGGTAACATAAGCCGGCTCGGTGAGTGGAGGCCAGGCTTCAGAGGGGGCAGAGCTGGCAGGAGATAGGGAAGCTCTGGTTCTCTTCCAGAATAGGTGCTGAAGGGAAGGAATTGGCTGATTGTGAAGAGGCGCTGCTGTGCTCCCAGGGAGAAAAAGGGTTGGTGTCAGGATGTGAACTGTGCTGGGGCAGTTCTTAGTACCTTGGTCAGGTAAGTGACTGAGGATGCCTTGAAAACATCATAGGTGTGATCTAAGGGTGGCCTTGGCTCCCAGTTAACACAATGGAGGTGCAAAAAGCCTCTGAGTAGCAGCGAATCTCGGGAATCTTGCAGCTGTGTCACACACATAATACTGTGATACAGCTGGAATGGCAGCGGGTTGCTCAGTTTTGGCCTTCTGCTGTGGATGCTGGTGACAGGTCTCCTGAGCATGCCGGGTGTCATTCCTGATGGGTTGTTTCATCCCAGCCTGGCACTTGTCTTTGTTCAAACAGCAAACAAATGCTGCATCCTGGAAGCATTCAGTGGAAAATGGCATGTTTTAAATGCAACATTGCCCTGCAGCACTGGGATGGTTTTAAAAGACTTCCTTATTCTTTATGAGCAGTCATTAAACAGTAATTGTAAAATCAAAAGGAAATTGGGGCATTTCAGGAAGATCTAAAGTTTGTTTTGCCAAGATTTTGTTGCTGCCTTTTAAGGGTGGTTTTGGTAGCTCTGTATCAGGTGACTCCAGAGGAAGTGGCAGTTCAGTAATAGCCATGGCAATCGATGTCACTGGTGCAGCATTCCCAGGGGGATGGGGGGAAACCCTAATGGTGGGTCTGTGTGCTGTGGGAATGGTTGTCCCTGCTTGGAGGGAGGGCAGGCGCGTGCTGTGGGTGCTCTGTGGCTTCTCCTTGTGTGCACTGCCCGCGGTTTCCTCTGCACAGTGTCTGTTCTGTTACAGGTTTTCCTCTGATGATGGGGCAGTTGTGTTTGAGGCACATGCCCCTCAGCCCCAGGTAGTGTCTGAGGTGTAAATCTGCCTTTCAGATAGGAAATGGAGCCCTGTTACGGGAAGAAATCTGAAAAGACATTTTCCTAATTCTTCCTGGAAGAGGAATTCTAACTTGTGTGTCGCAGCTGAGAGCAAGCAGAGAGCGGAGGGAAGCCCATTCCTGGCAGGAACACGAGAGAGTGCTGTTCAGCCACCAAGGCCGGGCGCTGGCTCCTGGCCACTCATCCTGCCGTGACTCCGGGCTTGCACAAGGGACACGGGGCAGGATCCGGGACAGGCTGTTGTCATCAGGTGTGCTATTCAGTTTAATTTGCCATCAAATGCTGTGATGAAACGGTGCATTCTAGGTTAATTCTGCACAATAAGGACTGCTCAGGAAGAGGCAGCCATTTGTAGACCTGGTAATTTTTGTTCTGGAATGACGGTGTCATTCCGGGCTGGGAGCAGCTGGAGCTGGGCACTGTCTGCCCCTTCCCCTTCAATGCAAGCCTCAAGTGGTGAGTACACCTCTGATGGGCAGCTGGAATGGGTTGTTAAACCTCATTTCTACACACAAAGCAGAGGTAACCGCTGCCTCCCCACTAATGTTTTGATGTGGACTTGTTGTGACTCAGTTCCTGCTTTCCCATGCTGTTGTCCCTGTTCCTGGTGCTGGGAGACAGCCAAGTTCCCACTATTGTTCCCATTCTTCCAGTGCCTGCGAGTTGTTCGCGCAGCCGGTGCGTGTTTACTGTACTGAAAGGAAACAGCAGTTTGGAGAGCAGCTGGAGCAGGGGGAAAGTAGTTCTTTGTTGTGGGCTTCCCTCAAGAGATGCAGGACTTTGTTCTGGGCTGCAGAGCTTCTCTTAAGTAACTGCAGGTGATTCTCAAGCCTGAATGACGCTTGGAAGTATTTGGTTTAGTGATTCATGGCTGAGGCTGATAAATACCTGCAGTATAGATTAGTTGCTAACCACAGCCCCTAATTTGGCAAGTTTTGATTGCTAGGGCCGGAGATTGCAGATGTTGAATGTGGATTTACTTCTGGATTTGTTCCTTAGCTCGGCAGCATTCCTGAGGGCAGGAAATAGAGCAAACCTAGTTGAGATCACAGGAGGAATTCCAGCAGATCAACCTTTTAGCTCCATGAAGTTCCAGACCAAGCAAGAAATAATGCACTTTATGTATGAAATGTAAGTGAAGGCCACTCCTGGAGCAGTGACCCTGATAAACAACTTCGGATGTGGCCTCCTGCAGCATTGCGGGGCTGGTCTTGCACCATGACACTGCTCAGGGCTCCTGAAAAGCATCTCTGCTGGGTGTAGTTTGATGCAAGCGTGGACTTGGCCAGCTTGTGGTCCCCCCCAGTGACCTGGCCTCAGCCCAGGGGATGTGGGAGCATCAGCCCTCATGTGGCTGGGCCACCCTCCAGCAGGTGATGTGGGGCTGGCGTGCATGGCAGGAGGAGGAGGAGGCAGCAAGAGCCAAGAGTCCAAGAAGTAATGGAACCGTGTGTATATGTGAGGTCCCACAGCCACGGCGAATAAATGCTATTGCTTTCGTCATAAAAATGGCATGTGGCAAGGTAAAATGGATAAAGGACCTATTGTAGGAACCTGTACCTGGTATTTGTTCTGCTTCCTGCCATCAGGAAGTGGCTGATGTGGATGAAAGATGCATGGAAAGGTGTTTGTAGGGAGAAATGGAAATTGCCATCAGGCCTCACGCTGGGGGACCCAGAGCTGAACGCAGTTGCCTGTGCTTAAGGAGTGAGAGTTCATTGGGTCAGGTGATGGAGGAGTAACTGTTCCCGTGTTGGGACCTCGGGACGAACTGCACCATGCCCATGCTGAGATGGTGCATTGGATCAGAACAAGGAAGCTGCTCACAGCAGTAGTGCAGGGTGGTCAGCCTGCTTTATACTGCTTTACACACCCGTATTTTCATTTCAGTGTGCAAATAGCTTCATTGCCTTAGGGATAAGTTTCACGTCGTGTTTCGTGTTGGCATCAGGTACCTCCCCTATGGTAAGACAGCTCCTGGTTTTCCAAAACCTCTTTTCTTAGGTGACACTAAAGCCAGGGCTTAGCTTGCTACTAAGCTTGTAGCTACCTCGACTGTAGTTTCCAGCCCCCATGGGAGGGAATGTCTGGTATCTGTATGGCAGTGTTTATCAGCAACAAACTTTCATCCTGGCCTCTTATTTGTATAAATGGAAACCAGCAACTCCCCATCCTTTGCTTGGCCTGAGCCTTTGGATGTAAACAAATGTAAAGCAAATGTTTTCAGGGCTTTCCAGAAGATCTGTGCTCTCGGAATTTCCTGTTTCTGTTTTGCTTCTCAGTTTTCCCTCCTCCATTGAGATAGAAGGGAAGTGCTGAATGATTATGGCCGTGGCCTTTCAAACAACACCGTGTATTTTTAGCTTGTTCCCTCCGCTTTAACGTTGATTGTTTTATACTGAAACAATTCAAGGTACCAAAGCTATGCATGGTCAGGATGTTTAACGGGGCCTTTCTTTAGTTCAAGAGAAACAGAGTTGGGGGACAAAAGAATTAACATTTCCCAAAGAAGACTCCTTTGGCACTCTGGTTTTTGCAGTTATTGTAGTAATCATGTTTTAAGTGAAATGGCTGAAAACCTTAGATTAAAAGCTATAGTTCACCATTACCTGCATGTAAAAGCTTGGAATAATGATATAGTACTGTAAAAGGGCACAGAAATTTGTGCAGGAAAAGGGATGTCTGGCTTCTTGCTTTGGTTGCAGTGAAATAGGAAGCTGCAGTTTCTCACTGATCCCATCAAGGATGACCATGGTGGTAGGATGATAAGATTATTTAGGGAGATAGAAAACAAATATGTGGAGAGTCATGAGAGTTACTGATGTGTTTTCTCTTATCACAAGCATTGCTCTGTAAGGAAGACAAGGAATGCAAAGTTAATGTTTGCCTTATCTGGCAGCCTTGGACTACATTGATGAGATACTTTCTGAAGTGCTTTAGCACCTTCCTTTGTCTCTGGTATTAATGGGTGCTTGTCTAAGCTGGACAAGCCTTGGTCCAGGACCTGTTGCTGCTGCAGCCTCTCCTTGCTCAATAGTTTATGAGGCCTCTGTGGGCTTTTAAAATAGCCCAATGTAAGAAAAAAGCCTGGAAATGGAATTCCAGTCCCTTGCAGCTCGCTGTACAAGGGGAATGCCTTTAATGTCGTGTTCTGTGCAAGCTGACTTAAATTCTGGATAAGCCTGAGGCAGAACTGTCTTTGTGAGTTCATTTGCTTCGTATCAGGAGAAAACGAAAGTAGGAGCAGAACACAAATATTTAGGGTAAATATTGAGACAGCCGGTGTTTGAGGTACAGGAGAGTTCACTGTGCAAAGTCCTGGTGCTGAAACACCCTGTCCACTCTTTATGTCCCTTTTTGTGCTGCCCACAGGCTGCTGATGGTGGTTGGGGTGGGTGGAACAGTCTGGGCATCAGAATGAGTTGTAGTTCCCCATGAAAAAGGAACAATAAACCCCAACAAACAAACCTGACACAACCACTAAGGCCTTTCATCTTTGGCTGAGTCAAGTTTCATGAAGAATCTTGGATTTGTGGGACGGGAAAGTGAAGTACAGCCAATGGGAAGAAGGATGGAGGAAGACGCAAACTTAATTTAATGACTGGCTGAGGGTCCATGGCATGTCTGTTATTCTGGGGTGGTAGACATGATGCTGTGTCAGAATCAGAGGGGAAGCAAGGCTTGTGTTGTGTTCAGAGTACCTGGGCAGCAGGGGCCTGTGCTGTGAATTTGTTCCAGTGTGGGCATACTGGTACCTGTGTCCCAGCTGGTGATGCCCCAGCACTGTGTGTTGGGAGCATACAAGAAAGCTGGAGAGGGGCTTTGGACAAGGGCCTGTAGGAACAGGCCAAGGGGAATGGCTTTAACCTGCCAGAGGGGAGACTGAGATGAGCTCTTAGGCAGAAGCTCTTCCCTGTGAGGGTGCTGAGGCGCTGGCACAGGGTGCCCAGAGAAGCTGTGGCTGCCCCATCCCTGGCAGTGTTCAAGGCCAGGTTGGACACAGGGGCTTGGAGCAAGCTGCTCCAGTGGAAGGGGTCCCTGCCCGTGGCAGGGGTTGGAGCTGGAGGAGCTTTAAGACCCTTTCAACACAAACCAGTCTGGGATTCTGGGATAACCTCAAGGTCCTTACGTTGTCACCCAGGCTGTGTTCACAGCCTTGCAATAAGGGGAAGGTGTGAGGCTGAAGGATGTCAAGCTGTAGATGGTTCCTGGCCTGCTGCGGGTCCTTGTCGGGACTGCTGGCTTCGGGACGGAGGTGGATGCGGAGGTGTGAATCACATCATCTGTTCCTGCTCTCTCAGCACAGATCTTGACTGCACCAAGGGTTTATTTCTGTTTCAGACGAAGGATGTCACAGTGATCCCTGCACCGAGCAGCTTGTCATGGCTTTGAGGTTCTGTTGGGTTTGGAGCTTTGTCAAGTGAAAGCAGGTGCAGGAGCCCGAGCGATTCCAGTTCTTTGTTCATGCACCTAAATATAAGGCATTTGTTTAACTTCAGCTCTATGTTAATTCCTGTTTTATTAAACGTAAATGAACGAGATCACTGCGTGCTGTGAGCAAAGCTCTAAATTAAGGCTCTGTGCAGTGCGGGTGTTCTGTGCACAGTTGTGACAGAGCACTGACAGGAACAGGGGAAGCGCCCGCAGTTCTCCAAGTCTGCCTGCTTGCCAGCCAAGTGCGATTTAACCTGGCAGACACACACAGACAGCTTCTCCCCAGAAGCCTGATAACCTGATGGAAACTTGTGCCTTTGTCAGACTTCCCCAAATCCAGATAATCCCAAGCTGCACCCAGAGATCTGTCACTGTGTTTGGGTAACAGCAAGTCATCCTCAAGAGGAAAAGGGGGAGTGAGACCTGGTGGGTTGGCAGGAGCTTTGTAAAGAAACCAGCTCGATACACAAATACTTTTGTTCTTTGTGTATGGAAAGCCAAACAGACTGTATGTGCCCAGTCTTAGGCGCTGTGTCTTTTCCCAAGTTAAAACTGGTTTTAAGCAGTTCAGTTGGTCTTGGCTTGGAATGCAATGAAAACCTCTGCTCCAGCTGTTGGCCTTTTGTGCCTGTGCCAGATGTGGGGTGGCTGGAGCAGGTCACAGGGGGGTCACTGGGAAGCCTCAGGAGTATTACTTGGCATTTCAGATGACTGAGTGCTGCAGCATTCCTCTTTCCTTCAAATGAGAATCTGAAGGTGACGTAGTAAAAATTATGGGATGTTACATGTGGGCAATTCAGCCTGTGGTTAGGAATGCTTGTTGGCCCTTCTGCGGACATGACAGCCCAGCTGGCAAAGTAGAAAATACAGGAGCAGAAATAAGGAGCATATAGAAAACCGTAAGCTGGTTTGTAGTGTCTGAGGAGCCCACGGAGTAATTGAGTCTGGAGCCACACAGCTCAGCTCAGCCCGGTGCTGTGTGTCTTTAAATAGTCCATAATGTCAAACACAACCGGTTAAATTAAGTTCTCTTACTAATGAAACAGAAAGAGTCGGTGTGGAATGCGGGCCCAGGACAGCCTTACAAGGGCAGGCTTCTCTCCTCGTGGTGCTGAGACTGGGCAAACCAAGAGGCCCGGGATGGGATTGAAGCTGTCGTGAGCTTGGCGAGTACTTGGTCATATGTGGGGTGATGGCTTGCAGGAAACACTTCAGAAATGCATGAATTGTAATAACTGCTAACGTAAGTGGAGTGATGGGATGGGAGGCAGGTCAGCACCAGGACGGTGGGTTTCTGACTGAGGGTCCCACAAGAGAAAAGCAGACACTGTTCTCTTGGTTAGAGAAGGATGGGCAGCGTTAGTTTAAACTGTCACATCTGCTTTGCTGGCAAAGGATCACGCAGGGATCCAGACAAGGTGCAGACTAATCCCTAGTGTCCTTTTGATGGTGTTTCAGCAGCGTTGCCCTCCTGGTTCCATGCACCCCAGTGCTACCATAAGGAAGGAGGTGGTGGTGATGGTGGGATCCATGGCCATGCAGGGCTCACACTCCTCACAGGGCTGAGCTGTGAGTTCCACCTCCTCCCACGGCAGGTCCATCATGCGCTGTGCTACACGCAGGCCTGTCTTCATTTGACCTTTCAATCCTGTATAGTCATTAGCATAATTACATGTATTTGAGGAGAGGTAAAGCTCAAAATGAGCTGAAAAAGCTCTTGAGAAATAGAATATAACCATAGAATTCTCTTTTCTACTGAATAAGGGGTGAAATAGGGATCATTACTTCTTTGTGCAGGGTTGTGTTTGTGAGTCGTAGGTGGAATTGATGTTAATAATAAAAGCATCCAGCAATGTTTGAATAGTGAGGTCCCATTTGCCACTTGTGCAGTGCCAGGTAGCTGTGTGTGCTCTGTGTTCTGAAGCTGCAGACCCTCAACAGACCCAGGGTGGCTGCCGCTCAAGATAATCACTAGCAGCTTTCAAGGGCAGAAGATCATCTTGTGCTGTTCTTGTTCAGAAACAAACCCTTACTCAGCCAGAAAGACTGCTGCTGAAGCGGCTATGAGACAATTATAGAACATCTGTATGGTTCGAGCTATGTTCTGGAAGCTGGTGGTTATAAAAAGATGCGTGGATTCACCACAGAAGTAAAGGGAGGCCATGTGTAACCCCCACGCTGTTATTTAATTAAAATACAGTTGTGAGCCCTTTGCCAGCTGGGAAGTGTGTGCAGTGCTGCAGAGCATCGTGTTCTGGGGAGCCTGAGGAGAGGAAGAACAAGCACAAGTTGGCGTGCTCCCCGGGGAGCCCAGGCATTGCTGCAGCATGGGGTGCACACCTCAGGCAGGAGACCTGCGCTCTGAAACTGCTGCTCTCCTATGGCTAATACAGTCCTTACCCCACTGTGAAGGTGATTCGTGTCTCTTCAAATGATTTTTAACAGTGGCTTATGTTCTTCATACAGCTGAAATGTCACTTGGACCAGAAACGCCCGAAACCACAATTTGCTACTCACAGCTATTGAAAACTCTGTCCTTTAGACTTTCCAAGTGTGCTCCAGCTTTGGCTGGTTGATGTCATGGGGTCCTCTGAGGGCTCAGTGGATTCTTTTACCTACCAGAATAGAAGGGCTAGAAGCAGTCTGTTTTAATAACATGGAATAATAACCCTCCTCACACCCCCTGCATGGATCCAGGCAGAGCTCAGCTGTTGACGAGGAGGGGCGAGAAGAACAAATTGAGAGACTAAATTTAGTATTGCAGATAGCCTCAGATCAGCAGTTTTACAGTCTCCTAAGGATGAGGAAGGTAAATGGGACATTAACACAGGCACAACCCACTCTTTTCGGGGAGGTCTAATGAAAAAGTGAATATGTTCCCTAGGGAATTCTCAGATCCCTCAAGTCAAGTACACATGTAGAGGCTCTTGCAGCAAGTGTGAGAGCTGCCTCCTGAGGATCTTGGGCTGAATCTGGTCATGCATCTCCTCCTGTTCTGTGGTGGCTGGTACACCAGGTACTGGTTGACTTTCAGTTCTGCACCCATCCTGTCTCAGTGCAGGGACTGATGGCTGACCCGTGTGGCAGCTACAGTCCACAGCTCTCTGATGGCTATTTTGGGGGCTGCTGAATCAGACAGAGCCTGAACCCATCCGAAACAGCCAAGTGCCTCGTGAAGAATCCCTGTACTGCAGCAAGCACGGAGCTGTGCTTGCAAATGCACACATTTGAAATGGAGAGCTTAGACCCAACAGCTTGAAAATGTGGGGCAAGTCTTGAATTTCAGCCTTGGGCACAGGCTCTCCATCGTTCGTGAATCATCATCCAGAGCTGTCAGAATAGGTCTGGGGTTTTCTCTTTCTTTAAAAATGGAAGGAGCACCCAGCTCTTGGGGCATCTGATCAGGAGTCTCTCTTCCCGTGCCTGTACAAGAACAACTCTGTAGCTCTTTAAAACAAGAGCTGTGTGAGGGGGGGAAAATGTTTTTCTCTATTGGTTGCATTCCTCTTTAACACTGAGGGTTTCGTAAGGCTGCTCATTTGAGAATGTTCAAATATAATGTATTCAGCAGTGAAGGAGAGCACAGGGAATGGGACACTTTGTCACCAGGGTTTTTTTCTTGGAGCTAAGTTGCAGGATGGTTGAGGCTTTCAAGCAGTGCTTAAAAGGCAAAACCCCCCCATTTCCTCAGAGCATCTCATGCTCCTGTGCCTGTTTGTAATACGATAATCCTGTATGTGAGAATCATTTCATAAGCTATCTAGAAATTATTCATTAATGTATGAACTAATACATTTAAATCTCTTCCTGAATGGTTTAGAGGAGGAGAGGATGATGCAAGACCATGGTACTTTGTATGGCAAATGAAGCAACAGCAACACAACCCCCTTGAACAAACAAAGTGAGCAGCTCTCAACATGCCCTTTTTGCCTTCAGACCCATAGCTGTCTCCCCTCAGTCCTGAACTAGTCATGTCTTGACTTTGGATACCTTTTTAAGCTTATTAATTGAAATCCTTAGCTTTTATTTCTGCTGTCCTCCCAAATGGGCTGTTCCCAGGAATTCCATGGTTGGTAGCATCTGGCTGCTCAGTATTAGCTGGTTTCATCCGTGGGGTTCTCCTGTTATCCCCATGCATTCAGGGCTTTGCAGCCATGGTCCCAGACAGGATCTCCCAGCTGGGAAGGGAGCAGAGCTGGTGCCGACAGCGAGCCCTTGCTCACAGAAGTGTCTGCAAGGGGGGGAAGAACTGCTTTACGTGGTCAGACCCGCTCAGCTTTGCTTTGAGCTCTGGTTTAATCCTTGTCTTGCACTGATGGCATGGTCACTAACTCGGAAGTATCTTGTTTGAGTTTAGTCACGTCATGAGCGGTAAGAGGTGATGGTGCTGCCCCAGTGCCCTGTCAGACACCAGGAGCAGGGTGAAGACTTTGCCTGGAGCTGCCCATCCGAATAGGAAGCCTTTTGGTGTCAGTCAGACACTCCCTTGGCAGAGATTTTGCTCCCGTTTCCCCACGGAAGGGTTAAAATCAGTAAGTGCACGTGACATATGCAAACTATGAATCATTCCAATAGATCTGTGCAACTCCTGCCTGCTCCGGCAGCAAGCAGATGCTGTTCCCTCGTTGCCGTGGTAACCCTGCCTGTACTATAATAAAGCCCAGCCCAGATCCTTCCTTAGGCAGACCTCTGCGGCTCTCCCACCTAGCTCATTGTTTCCTCCCCGGAGCAGAGGGGAGGCAGGGACACAGAGGAGGGAGCGGGATTCCGGAGCCAGCGTCCCTCCTGCTGTGACCTCTCGTGCCTTACCCAGGGAGCGTTCGGACCGGGGCGGGCATCCAAACCCGGCACGGACCCAGTGCCTTCTGCAGCGCGTCCCTGGCTGTGCTGGGAGCCGGGGTGAGCAGCGGGGCAAGGCTCCGTGCTGGCCTCTGTGCAGCTGCATTCCTCGGGGTGAAGCCCCTCGGAGCGGAGGAGCTGATGTCATCCCGGAGGTCTCTCGGCAGGCTCCGAGCAGCGGCAGGTCCGCTCTGAAGGCGGCGGCTCCCCACGGGTCCCCTGCAGCTTCACTGGGAGCTGGGCATCTGGAAGTGAGCGCCTTGAGAATGGCTCTGACAGGGGGAGAGTGGTGAGGAGGGGGTGCTGCTGGGGGCGATGCCTTCCTGCTGGGTTCCTGGGGAAGAAAGCCGTTGGGATTTATTGCTCGGAAGGTCTAATCGTGTTGCTGCTAAATGGATTGTATAGAAGCGTCAGAAGTTTGTTTCATGTACTGGCACCTGACTAGCCGCCGAGCCAGAAGAATGCATTGGGGTTTATCCTTCTGATGGTATTTACAGCAAAACAAAAACTTGGCTTAAAAAGGGAGTTGCTTTTCCAGCTCTGAGATGAGACAGTGAGAGACCAGTTCTCTGCTTGTAGACGGACCAATTTCAGGTGGCTGTGTCAGGATTCAGACCTTGATTTCTCTCTCTAACATGGCTGAATGAAACGTATTTTGATGGAACTCTGGAAATCTGATGGCAAGTGGGAAAATTCCTTGATTTCTTCCTACTTGACAAATACCAATCTCCAACCTCACCTCTCCTTTGCTATTGAAATACAGAAATATGCTGATGGTTATCGTGCAGAGCTGTTTGCCTTTATGAGTGGAATCCTTTCAGCAGAAGCAAACCAGGGTTGTTAAGGAGAATCTCTTTGCCAGCAGTTCCTCCTGAATATTGATTTCTCGTCTCTGCTGGAGAAATGGATTACCTTGGAGACAAGCTGACAGTGGCACAAACCCACATGACCCAGTGGATGGGCACAGTGCGGAGATCCTTGCAGGAAGCTCTAAATTTAGTCACTACTGCGGTTGCTCACGAGCGGACTAGCGGGGAAGGTGGCAGCCGGACTCCCTTCAAGCGGACCTCCTCCTTCAGGCACTTTGCATCCCGGAGCAGAGAGTCCTTCCGAAGGTTTTCAGTGCGGAGTCAGCAGAGGTTTTCCTCTTTGAGGAAGAGGCAGCCCAGTTCAGAGCCACCCGAGCTTGTAAGCGAAACACCTTTTTGAGCCTCTCGAGGTAGATAACGCAATGCAAAAACCTTGGTGCTGGTGCAGCATTTGATCTTGATAACAGAACCTGTATCACATCTGCTTTCCATGCAGAAATAGCCCCCCAAACTCTCGCAGGTAGTGCTGTGTGTCTGTCTGTCTGCTCCCAGCTGGTTCCTTTCCGCAGCGCAGGTGGGTATCTTCATGTGCCAGGGAACAGTTAGTCCAGGTTTGGGGAATGGGGGGGAAATGGTGTTGAGCTGCTTTAAAACAACACAGCCAGGTAGGGCAAATATTTGGCTGACATTAGAACCAGAAAGCTAGTGTGAAACCGCACTTGGGTCATTGCCACACCGTGGATCCGTGTCACTTTGAGCTCACATCTGTATTTGTGATTGCTCAGTACAAATACCTTGAGCAAAAGTTGTGAAAAGCATGAAGGGCTGTCACTCTGCACTCAGTGATCATTATGATCTTTTTTTCATTGAAAAAGAGGTGTTTTTCTCATTATAATTGCTGTTTTGTCATGGGATAGAAGCTCCATGAGCATGGCTTCTGAGGGCTGCAGTGGGGTGTAATTTCATGGGACAAAGGGAAGATGAAGAGATCTTGGTTCACCCAGCCATGTGCCACACAGGCCCCCATCCCCTCCCTTCTCCTTAAATGCCTTTCCTGGTCTCCAGGTTATTTTCAGGAATGCCAATTGGCATTGAAGAGCCTCACAAAGTGGTGGAGGAGCTGCTGGCTGTGGAGGGAGAAGCCCCATTCCAGTGGAAGGGGTGTGGGTCTGGTTTGGGGTCTGCCCCGCTCCTTGTGAGCAGTATGTGCCACCCCCTGTCCCTAGTCCTGCCAAATACTGCCAGTGCTTTTAGGTTGTAGTGTGTGAAAGGTAAAAGAATCGGGTTTATTGCATGGAGAGGAGCCTAAATGGTGATTGGAGTTGTACCTGGAACTGAGGGCTTAGGGCCGATGCTTGAGCTATGGGTGTGCAGTGATTGACTTGAGTGGAATCAGACCAAAGCCTTGGGAGCAGCAGGTGGGTAAATCCTGAGGAGCTTCCTCTCTGACGTGGCTCCCATGTTGCTGGGTTTTGTTTTGGGTTTCTAAAGGAAGCAGTTGCTGGTTGTGCAGTGCAAACACGGAGTTGGTGCGGCCTCACAGAGCGGCTGAAGGTAAAGCTGCATTCCTGGGGCAGGCGTGGCCGTTGTGTGCGGGCTATTTCCAGTGCTTTTTATCAGCCCCGGTTAGAGCATTTTTGTCCGAGCTTGCTGCTCGCCTCCCATTTGGAAAAGAAAACATTGTCAAGTGAGCACGGAAGAATGAGCAGGAAAATATTTGGTAACCACTGTTACAGCGCTGGCGCGGAGGAGCTCTGCTGCTGCCTTTTGTAGGCTGATAATTGTGATTTATTAGAATCATCTCACTGAAAAGCTTGTTTAAAGGAAGACGAGAATGGGAACGTGGAACCTGTGGAGGACAAGTGGACAACTCCCTTTGTGCTGCTTACAGAGCAGGAATCGTGGGACACGGGGTGACCTTCTCGCTCCATCCATGGTGACAGCGTGGAGCTGCTGCTCCCCCCTTCAGTAGTCATTTGGTGTGTGCTTGGCTTTATGCATGGATTTGCTTTAACTTGCGCCCAACTCCTGAGCTCAAAGTTAAGGTTTTGACACTTGTTCATAGCCTGTCCCCTCCACAGAACAGCTTGTGTATATGGACCTTGAGCTATTTATTATACTTCTATCTGGCTGGAACAGGGTCCTGGGTTTACTTTGACCTTGGAGCTACGGATGTTTTTCTACAAAACAACTGTGGAATTACTGTAAAGCACATAACTCATCACAGCCTGAGCCTTTCTTGGTTTAGGGATGGGCTCTAGAGTAGCCCTCAGCGTTGGTACTTGAGTGATGCAGTTAAAATAGAGCAGCCAGGGACTGGGGGCTCTCAGCTCCCATCTCTGGTGGCTTCTGGCTGAGAACTTAGCATCATACAAGACCAAGGAACCTCTCACAATTCAGGTCAAACAGCACAATTTAAAGTAGTGTGAGTGAACTTCTTGACCTATAAATGCCTTGCTGCTGAGGCTGAAGGCAGGGGAGGTGTGAGGGTGAATTCTGCTGCATTGTGTAGCTGTGCTCTTGTCCCCTGTCATGACTTTGGACAGGGTAGAGTTTGTATGGATCTCCTGTCACTGATCTGGAGGAATTTAGAGTATTGCATTTAAAGCATTCATCCATTTGTAGGTGTTATCTCTGAATATACAATGCTCAGGCTCATAAATTGTCCTGTTCTCTGTAGTTGCCACCCTGTGTTTGCAGTAGCTGTTGTGGGAAAGGGCCAGTGCTGTGTGTGCTGCCTGTTGGAGACGTGGTGGGAAACCTGGGGCTGTTCCATAGGCCTGGCATTCTCACAGTTCCCAGACTTTTGACAGGTAGAGAAGCTGGGAGATCAGCACCCTACCAATAACCCACTGCAGTGTATTTGAGCTGGTCACTGCCGCGTGTGTGGCTGGGGAAGGGCTCACGCGAATCGCGGTGCTTTCTGGGGAAGAGATTTTTATCGGCTCTGGAGGAGCGCTGGGATTGGAGCGGGAGGGATTTGACGTAACTGCTGATTTCCTCGCTGAGGTCAGAAAAGCAGGGATCGCGCTGCGAGAGAGAGGAAGTGGTTTTCTCTTCAAGCCCTTCTCTCCAGCAGCTCTGAATGACGTACTGGCTGTGCTGCTTGGCTCGTACCTCGTCACATTCTCCTGCTGGATGCAGGGCTGGATTCCTGGTCCAGCTCCCATTGTGGCCGCTGCTTCTCTGCAGTGCCACAGCCAGGAGGTTCTGCAGCAGGCTCCTGAGGAGGGGAGATGGGTGGAGACAGCTTGCTTAGAATGTGACCCCCTGGTTTTCATATGGGAGCCAGGCTGTATGCACAGGACACTGTCAGCTTGTGCCTCAGAAAGGCTCTTCTAACCTCCACTTGTTCCTTTTATCCTCTTGGCTTTAATTCATACAGCTTCATGACACCTCCATAAATCAATGTCTAACACAGGGCTGTCTGATTCTGAGTCTGCAGAAAGTACAGCCTGAAAGCAAGGGCAATCCAGGGGTAAAATGAACCCAAGAGCTAAAGCCGTTTGTCTTGTTCTCAAACCGGCGGTTGATCGGTCAGAGTTTAATGGGTGCAGATCACAAAGAGGAGTGCAGGGATAGTTTTGATTTTTAAATAGCTTCTCTGGTATATGCAATGGGACTGCTTGGAAAAGCTGTGGCTGCCCCATCCCTGGCAGTGCTCAAGGCCAGGTTGGACACAGGGGCTTGGAGCAAGCTGCTCCAGTGGAAGGGGTCCCTGCCCGTGGCAGGAGTTGGAGCTGGAGGAGCTTTAAGGTCCCTTCAACACAAACCAGTCTGGGATCCTGTGTTTATTTCTGAGCCAATATAAGCTTGTGCAGTCAGCTTGCTTCTTGGGACTGCAGCTTTTTCCATTGGAGTAGGATCCCTGTCCAACACAGAACAGCAGGAGAGGGATGAGAAGAGCGCTGTTAAATCCTGGATGGCACCTCAGCTGTTAAAGAAGCATTGATCTGTGCTGTCCCGTTCGACTTTACCCAAGGTCTGTCTGCAAATGGTTGTCCTTTATGGTAAACACCCTTCAACAAACTGTTTGTAAGAAGGAATTAATGCAAGTTGGCATTTTTATTCCAAGCTTGGCTCTTTCGATCCTCATGAACTGTTTTGGCCTCATGTTCACGGAGAGCACAATGAATTGCTCTCAGAAATACTTTGTTGTGTGAGTTGTTTGTCCTGTTTCGAGGTGGAGGGGAGGAGTAAAGCTGTTTGGTTTAATTAATGCAGATACAAGGGCCAGTGCTGAAACAGTTCGGGCTTTTTCATTCTTAATAGCTTCTCTCTGGTTTAACAGGCCATGAACATAGCAGGCAGCAGGAATCTGGGCCATGAGATGCAGCGATGGGCATTTGGTGGAGTGCCTTTGTTGGTCCCTTGTTGTTCTGACAGGGATAATCACTTCAGCAACCTTACTCTGTGATTTTACTCGGGGGGCTGCAAGGAGGTGATTTTGACCATGTTAAGAGTGTAAGAGAAGAACTAGAGCTGGGCATTTTGTGCTCATTCACCTTGCGGGTTTAGGTTTCTTTGCCTTTTTTTTGGTGGTTGTGTTCTTTGGGTTTGTTTTTAAGCATTAAGTGCTGTCAGGGGGAAGTAAATTGTATTAAACAAATACATGGCTGAACACAACTCTTACCACCGGCAGTCCATTTGTATTGAGCTTCTGTAACAGTGCAATAGTTGTAGGAAATCCTGGTGCTGGTTCGTTGGGGGGGGAGGTGGTGTATTTTGACCACTCTCATCTAACCCAAGAAATCCTGTCCCTTCCTGCAGATATTTAAACCCAGACTTTCAATTAAAGAGCACTTTTTTCCCCAGGAACGTTTGTTTGAAGTTTAACTTGTGTCTTAGGTGGCAGAACATTAACTGTGCAGAAGAGGTGTGAAATCAAGTATTTCAAGTGGGAGGTGTTGATTTCAAGTATGCAGCATCTCAGAAAAAGCAAATAGCTTCACTTCCTAGCATAACAGCAGAAAGCTGTCTTGGCTTGTTCTGGCTTGTGTCCCTTGTGAGGCTGGAGACGAGGGATCCTATTCAGCTCTGGGTGCCAGCTTTTATTACTGCTGCTGGCTAGGACAGCACTGCTGGGCTCAGAATCTCCCTGATGGGCAGGCCACCATGGCTCTGATCCTGCTGGGTTCGATTTCATGGAGTTTAATGTCTTTAGAGCTTGACTGCTTAAAGCTGGAAGCAAAACTTAATATAGAAACACGGAATGGTTTGGGTTGGAAGGGACCTCAAACCTCATCCAGTTCCAATCCCTGCCACGGGCAGGGACACCTTCCACTAGAGCAGCTTGCTCCAAGCCACAGTTGGTACAGGAGGGGTCTTAAAGATGCTCCCAGCTATTTCCTCTGCTCTGCTTTGGTTTTCAACTACTTCTCAGAGGACGTGCTCAGCCCTAGCAAGGTATATTTAGTATTTGGTTCTTGTCTGCTTTTTGCACATCAAGTCAACCTCTGCTCTGTCTTCAGCCTTGTGCTGAAACCACATGATAGGTGCGTGGTGAGTGTTCACAGCAAGTCATGGCAGCTCTATTTTCAGGGTATAAAAATTGTCAACTCTAAAATGGCTTTGAAATCCTCAGTGGAGTGAGCAGGTTCACTGGGAGTCGCTGCAAAGCAGTGGGGGGATTTCATTGCACAGTGATAACCAGTTTCCTGGCAAAACGGAAATAGGCTGGATTAATTTGGCCGCATTCTGTGCTGTGGACAGTCAGCTCTGGGTAGACTTTGGGTCTCTGGTGCTGCTGCTGTCAAACCCTGTGTCTCAGCTGGACCTGGCTGGCAGAGCCAAGCAGAGGAAGTCATTCTGTGTGTTCAGGAGGTGAGGGAAATCATAGAATCATGGAATGATTTGGATTGGAAGGGACCTTAAAGCTCATCCTGTTCCACCCCGTGCCATGGGCCAGGACACCTTCCACTAGAGCAGGTTGCTCCAAGCCCCATCCAACCTGGCCTTGAAACAACCCATGTCTCATAAGGTAAAAACACTGTCAGCTTTGGGGATGTCACTGGTTGTTGCTTATCATATCATATCATATCCCAGTGGAAGAGGTAGAGAAGACACATTCGGCTGAGGCAGCCGGGGGTTGCATGGCAACAGCGAGGATGTGGCTGACATCATTTATGAGAATGTTGTATATTGTGGGACTTGGTACCTACTCCAGTGCACAGGGGAAAATTAAGCATAGAAACAAAGAATATCTGGAGTTGGATGGCACCCACAAGGATCATCAGGTCCAACTCCCGGCTCCTCACAGGGCATTTATTATTTAAAGGGTTTCTGAGTAGAACAGCAGTAGATCCTCAGGATTTAATGGTGCTAAATGTGCTGTGTGAGTGCTTTCAGACGTGGCTGGGGCACCTTGTGTTTCCCCAGGCTCACGTACCCTGCAGTTTGCCACATCAAGACCGGCCTGTCTCCTCCAGGGCTTGTCCCGCAAGGGCCAGCAGGATGTTCCTCTGGAGTGATTTAGAGCCATTCCCCTTGGCCTGTCCCTACAGGCCCTTGTCCAAAGCCCCTCTCCAGGTTTCCTGCAGCCCCTTTAGGCACTGGAGCTGCTCTCAGGTCTCCCCTTCAGGAGCCTTCTCTTCTCCAGGCTGCCCCAGCCCAGCTCTCTCAGCCTGGCTCCAGAGCAGAGCTGCTCCAGCCCTCGCAGCATCCCCGTGGCCTCCTCTGGACTCGCTCCAACAGCTCCACGTCCCTCTTGTGTTATGGGATTGATAATTCCATTACTTTTGTGGCTGCTCTTAGGCCTGGTCTCCAGCGTTTGTAAAGTGCTTCCTTGGTTGGAAGCGGGCATTCGGGAGGGCTGAGGGGCTTGTGCTCACTATCGATGCTGCGGGTGGAGCCTGCACTGGAGGTCTCTTAACTTCCCTCATCAGTGAGGTCAGAAAGCAAGCGTACAATTCCTGGAACTGCTTATCTGGCACTGCACATGGGGTGGGGGGAGGCAGGAGGTGCTGCTGCTGCCCAGGGTGCTGTGCTGAGGCAGTGACTCCTTTCTCACACACTGAGGTGGCAGATCTTCTCTCCTGCTCAATAGGAACCAACTGGGGTGGTGGTCTTGAGCCATGACTTACTCCCTGTGGGCAGCACTCATTCGGCGGATAGTAAGTATATATGGAAATCCCAGGATGCTGATCCCACCGAGTTAGGCTTTCCACTTGCTGTGTAGGCTTTTGGCTGCTTACCAAGAGAAAATATATAGGTTGTGAAGTGTTATATAAGGCCCTCTGAAAGTGTGGTGGGTTGCGTTGGTTGGTTGGTTTTGATGGGGTGATATGTTCTTGATAATTCTGTTAATGGTGCAGAATATGTAGTGTACCTTTCAGTAATGATCCTTAGAATAGTTCAGGTTAGGAAAGGCCTCTGGAGGTCGTGGAGCCCAGCATCGTGGTCAGAGCACAGCCAATTGTGAAATAAGAGAATGATACTTTAACAGAATAAGGTGTATTGCCATCTTCTTGGCCTAGTGCAGGGAACAACTGGGATGGTTTCCTGCATCCGCAAGGACTTGTAAACTCTCTTAAGTGCAGGGTCACTCTTAAGGGGCAAGGGAGGTCTGAACATGGGTGATTTAACCCAACTTCTCACTTCTTTTAATGATAAAAAGAAGGGAGAAAGAGAGAAGGGAAAAAAGCTTTCCAATAAACAGGCAATTTTTTTTTGTCTCTGAGTTGCACATTAAGAAGGCAGAATGATCACAACTTCATTCCATTGTGCAGTCACATTCATCTGCAATTTATGCCAGCAGATTTTAACTTCTATTTCTTGCACTTCAAGCTGTGGGGTGTCATTTTGGCTGTCGGATGTCTCGGTCTCTTTGGCAAACAAAGCTATTTTTGAAGCTGTCTGTGCAGATTCTGACTCATGAGATCTCTTTCAACTGGTGGAATAAAGACGTGGTGTATGAGGAATCCATCAGTGCAGAAGAGTTTTTCACATCCGTGTCTGCATTCGTGCTTGGTTACGGTTAATTTTTGTGCTGTAGGACCAATATTGTGTGTGCATCGCTTTCAGGAACTGGAAGTTGGAGGAGTAATCAGCTCTGGACTGTGGCCAAACCCAGCTTAATTCCAAGGGAGCACTGAAAGAGCCATAATCATCATGTCTCATTTTAGAAGAACTAGAGGGAAATCAGTGTAGAGCTCGGCTGGTTTATTTTGTGTGAAAATTAAGTTAGTTTTTTTCCTGGCTACTGGTATAAGAATGATGAAGTTTGAGATCAAAGATGGAGAATTACAGCATTTGGCTACTGGAGCAACAGTGCTTTTTATGTGATTGGGGCGATTTTTCTCTGATTATATATAAGAAAGTTCCCAATTTGGGTTTATCTTGTGCACTGAGAAGACACCAGATCCCCTTTTCCTGTGAAATGACTGGTTTTACTGTGCCATGAGTATTCTGTTTGTTGAGGAGATGCTGTCTCTGGCCTCGCTCCACGTGTTATACCCCTCTGCCTTCAGCTCTGGTTGCTTCTGCCGAGGGATGGAGGAAGAAAGAGAATGGGTCACACGTATTAGCACAAGCTTGTCAAGTTGCTAATGGGTGGTTGTCTCTTATAGAGGAATGGTTTCTGTTCAGAACAGGTCTGTTAAGAGCAACCAAAGTCAATGCCAGACGTGTCAGTGCTTCATCCTGCAGGATCCTGGGTTCTGCAGAGCTTCTCCGTGAAAAAAGACCTCAACATTGTCACTCTGGTACATTCAGTGTCCTATATTATTCTCCCAATCTGTCATGTTTTACAGCTTTTAATCTGTGATCCCAGTTTGTTCCTCATTCGTGCTCTTTGTCTGGAACACCAGGTTGTTCCATGTAAAATGTCAATGCCAGGAAATGCAAATGTATCTCTATGATCAAACTGGAGTTGCTTGTGTCTTGAAAGCATCTCAGCCATAAAGCACAGTGGTACGTACGTGTAGTTCTCAGTATTTGGGTGATTTTGACTGGTATTTAAAACCCAAAAGTTAATACAAACTAGTAAGTGCTATCCAGAGAGTATGAAAGCCAAAGGAGGATGGAAGTAGAGAAAATGATCCCTCTTTTTTAACTAGCCTCTACTGTGTTTGAACAGTCAGCTCATACTTCCTGACAGGTAAACCTTCTGAAGAGGAAGGAATGGATTTTTCCCTGGCACCTCCAAGGTCCCACTTTCAAATTCCCAGTTAAGAATTACTGAGCCTTTAGAGGAGCAATACATTTGCATCTAGATGTTCTGCTGCTGCTGCTGCTGAGGCAGTGTTATCTGGGCCATCCATGCTTTCTCCTTCCAACCATCACATTGGTGATAACACAGCACTTATTATAAACAATGTCTCCTAAATGCCATGAAATTAAGTTGCTTTTCTGCTGCTCCCATTCCTGTTTCTAAGCTTTTCAGGCTGTGTTTCTAGCTAGAAACAGTGGGAGTGATTGCAGGTAATACGCTCTATACACCCTGCATAGAGAGAAGGTGCATCAGTCGCAGCTGGTGGGACATACTGGCTTCCAATGACAAAGAGATGCTCATGTGTGTTGGGTCATCTTCTGTCCAGGTCAGGGAGTGTTGTCCCACAGCTGCTGGGGGCTGCAGGTATGGGGCTTAACACAGATGCCACGTTTTCAGTGCAGAAAGGAGCTCTTTGTATTGATAAATACTCTGTGTAGTGATTGCAAGAATGCAGTGGCTCGTAACGGGAGATTGGGATTGGAAACAAATTCATAACAAGCAATTTATTCCTGGCTTTAAGTTGCCCAAGTGTAATTGCTGAATTCCAACCCATTATGGCAACTGAGCTGTTAATCGTTGAGCTGAAGGAATGCTGAGAGCTCTGATGGTGTCGTTGCAGGATCGGCTGAAGCAGTGCTTCTCCAGACAGCCCGCGGGAGCCAAGGACACCGACACACTCGTGCAGGAGCCCGACAGCCAGTACGGCACCTGGAACAACCCGCGGCACAGCGGGGACAGGTAAGGGGACTGAGTCCCACCAGTACAGCTCTGCTTGGCTGAGTAAGGAGAGAAGCCCTTGGCTTGGGTGTGCACATGTGCATGGGGCTTCTCTAAAGCTTCATGCTCAGTTCAGCGACCACGTGGTTTCTTCAGTCTGTCAGTGAAGAAATATTCCTTTAATGTCTGCAAATTGCAGGAAGTTTTGAAATTTAAACTCCACCCTCAGTGAGAATGCAGCATCACTGCTTCTAGGATCAGTGACAGTAGCTGCTTGGACTGGGATAGACTGGTTTGGGTTGGAAGGGACCTTAAAGCTCCTCCAGCTCCAACCCCTGCCACGGGCAGGGACCCCTTCCACTGGAGCAGCTTGCTCCAAGCCCCTGTGTCCAACCTGGCCTTGAACACTGCCAGGGATGGGGCAGCCACAGCTTCTCTGGGCACCCTGTGCCAGCGCCTCAGCACCCTCACAGGGAAGAGCTTCTGCCTAAGAGCTCAGCTCAGTCTTCCCTCTGGCAGGTTAAAGCCGTTCCCCTTGTCCAGAGCCCCTCTCCAGCTGTCTTTTTGGCTTCTTTAGGCCTGGAAGCTGCTCTAAGGGCTGTCAGGTGAATGGTATCTAGTATTACAGATGCTTTTCTATTATTAACATGATTTAATGAAATAAACCTAGAGCACCGAAGTGTGAGGGTTCGTAACTTACACCTGTTGTGTAAATTATAGCTTCATCTACACTGAGCCAGTATCCTGTCTGCTCAGTGCAGTGTGAAAGTAGCATTTTATCTGGATTTTTAATGCTATACTTGCTGAGATCTTATAGCAGACATTAGTGTCAATTATGTTTGGTGTGTTCTACGCTCAAGAACAGTGTGTTATAAATATTTGATTGCTTATGAGCTCAGGGTAGCTTTCAGGCTGAAGTCAGTGGGCTCACTGACACACCAACAGTGACATCCAAGCCTCCTGTTAAATTAACTTTGATTTCAGGATGTTATAGGCACTTTCTGAAACCAGTTTCTTAACAGCAATGCTGTCTCAGCTCTGCAACAAACAGCAGTTGAGTGCAGCTTCAAACCTGGGGGATTCTTCCTGGTTAGAAAAGCTCCACCTAGAAATGCTGGTTATTGAAATGCTGAACTCAGCCCCCATGTCCTGGAGCTTTGTTTCCACTCTAAGAAATGTTTGGTTTCTCCTGCTTTCACAGTATAATGATGACAGTATAGTGACTCTGCAGCATTTTGCCACCCCCTTTCTCTGCTTTAGCTTGACTTACGGCTCACTGCAGGGGAATTACTGGTGTATTAATTCATACACTTAGGGGAATGGGAATAACATACTTTAAAATATTAAAGTAATAATGGGAATCTTCCTGGAATCTGCATTTTGGTTGCAGTTTATGTTTTATGAATCAGAGGACTTGTCATAAAGACAAGGGCAGCCGTTCTGTTGCTCTTGCCGTGGGTGATGGAGCCCGTCCCTGTGCTCTGCTGCTGCGGTGCTTGTCTCCTCTGCTCAGCCAGAGGCAGGAACTTAGAGGAGACTTTGATAATTCAGCCTTCCTGTTTTGCCTGGCTCCCTTCCCTTAGACTGTGTATCTCCCCAGCCACACAGCCCTGGGCTTGTGTTCCTTGGGCACCTTGATACGCCTGCCCAGGCAGTGTGTGGCCGTAGCTGAACTGAGCACACTGTGACCTGAGTCCTCGGGGGCACCTGGGGAGCAAACAAGGAATATAATGACAACAGGGACAAAACAACATCACCATCCTACTGCGGCTGTGCCAGAGGAGCTTCCAGCCTCTGGCATTTTCATAGATTCATGGAATCCCAGACTGGTTTGGGTTGGAAGGGACCCTAAAGCTCATCCAGTTCCAACCAGATTAGGAACCATCACTTGAAATTAGGAGCCTTGACTCCTAATTCTGTGTGATAAAGCAACACATTCTTTATGGCCGTGCAGCACTGTCTTGCTAAAACGAATGAAATTTAATTACAGTTGACAGTGAGGATTGATCTTACTGTATATGTGTGGTGCCCATGCTGCTGGCATTTGCGTGGGCTGGATGTAGGATAGGTTTTCAGAGAAGCAAGTGTCTGTAAATGGCACCAGTTGCACACTCTTGGTAGCTTATGGATGTGCTCATAAAGCTTGGAATCTTAATGAAGTAATAGAAGAAGATGCATAATACATCATCTTCCATATTCTAGTGGATCTAAAGCCTAACGCTGCAGAAAGCAAAACCAGCAGACAAACCCTTCCCCCTGGAGCTCATTAGAACCATTGCTTAATTATCCTGGGGCCCACACGGAAGGGGGGAAGAGGCATTCACTGTGCCCATGTGCTGGAAACCTTGCGTGCAGGGTTTGCTCTGCCAGACTGGAAATACACCATGCACTGCTCCTTGGTAGAACATTGTTATTCAACAGCTCCTGAGTGTTTTCCTCTGAGATCACCATTGGACTGTACCAAATACTAAGGTCTATTGTTCAAAATGTGTGTGTGTTCCTTCGTAAGTGTTGGGATTTTGGGGGGGGTTTGAACAGTTTTCCTAGATATTTGCTGAAGAAAAGGTTCTTGTTAAGAAAAAACCCACGTATCTATATGAAATACACAATACTACTTTAGTAAGAGATTAATATGAAAGGAAATAAATACAATCTAAATATTATAGATGTGTGTGTATATATACACACATATGTATATAATATATAATATATAATGTATGTATAATATGTAATGTATATATAATATATTATAATGCATATAATATGTTATCATGTATATAATATATATTATATATAGATATATGAAAGTGCCCTCCTGGGGAGAAGGGAACATGAACAAGTGAGCTTGAAAGCTGTGCAAGTACCTCCTAGTGTCCTGCAGGAATCCACTTACAGGAAGAGTATTGATTGTTCTGGATTGATAAGCATTTATATGTATTTGGGATTAGTTTGGATGAGAAAGGAAAAGAATCTTTTATGAGTTTCTCTTTGCCTGAGGCCTGCAAGCAGGGCATTACCCTTCACAGTGGTTTCACATGTACACAGTGCCAAAGTGTAAGGTCTGCTGCTGTTATATATTAAACAGGGAAATCACTGGTGGGGTTTATTTCCTGGCTGTTATTTCCTTGCTGTCTCCCCTCATCTTGTTTGTGTGTATATATTTAGAGGGGCCTTTGTGCTAGGGAGAAGAAACCCCAAGAATGTTACGATCCAGTTATTACAATCTGTACTTGCATTATTCAATACACTGTAAATCCACGTGGGTAAAAAGCGTGCTAATGAAAGCGATCCACACCCTTGCTGCTGGTACCTGCTGCCTCCAAACATGCCTTTGGTACTTGTTTCAGTTCTACCTTTCTCTATCATCTGCTGAGTATGTGTGATCCAGACTGTCCTGGCTTGCATTTGTCTCTCAGATTCCATTGTCTTCATTTGCAGCTTTGTGCCCGAATCTCCTTCCTTGGAAAATGATGGCATTTCAACAAGAAAGCAGCCTCCCAACAGCCACCCATCCTCACTGTCCTCACAGACAGAAGCTGCCTCCCTGGCTGATCACCATGACTTCTCTAAAGACCAAAGGAGCACGAGTTTGGATCGATCCAGCACTGACATGGACTCTACTGATGGCACCGATTTACCTCCTCCAGGAGACACCCACCCTGATGAAAACACCACGGACTTCTCTTTCATAGATGTAAGTTATCATAATGGGAAACAACTTCTTCGTTAACTATATAGTTACCTGTGTTGGTCTTAATGGAAACTTTGCACTCAGTCTTCCTATGCCTTTTCTTTATCCCATGGAGTTTTCTCAGCTGACTTCCTGTCTGAAAAGTTTAAGATCAAAGCTACAAAGTTGTTCTAGTTTCTTTACCGCTTAGATTTTTGAGAGATTCCAGAGCTATTGGCCTTGGGCAGGGTCTGCCAGTGGCTTAATAAAGTTGCTGTTTCTGGTCCTCGGTGAGCTGTAACAGAAGAGTTAAATGGCTTCATGAACACTGGAGGCAAATATCACAAATAGCTACTGACTGCTGTGCTAGGAGCTGTGCTATGAAGACATTGACTAATATTTTTCCTATTTACAGTTAGTCTCCATCTGAAGTCACTTACAGTTGCCCTTTAAGGGGCTTATTTCATACTCAAGAACTTTGCAGTTAGTGTACGAAAAGTGATTTCCCCGGCTGTGGTTAAAGGTGTCTCTTTAAAACACGAATGGCTGCAAGTTCAGCTGGCAATATGCTGTTAAAACAGGAGTTTATTCCTGACCTGAAACCTCTTGACAAGACACAAACCCGCATCTCCTGGAGAAGGGGAGGAGGCTCAGTACTGTTTGCTCATTACCAGCAAGCCTCTCACAACAGATTGCTTTAAACAAATAGATTACAGCTCCTTCTTTTGCCCTGTAACTGTTGTTGCTTTACCGTCACAGCCAGAGATGGATGTGTTGGAAGGGGCTGAGCACAGAGCTTTTGTGACTGCTCTGACACTTTACTTGCATCATGACAACTTCCTTGTTGCTGGTGAGCAGCTGGACGTGTCTGTGAATGGCAGCCCATCAGGATAATGAAATCCCAGCGCTCTGCTGCAAGAGAATTTTGTGTAGTTGCTCTTTTTATGTCCCAATCATCTTCTCAGCCTTCAGCTGGTACTAGCGAGCAAGGCTGCCTTCTGACAACACTGGAGGAACCCAAATCCTATTTATCGCAGTTAGTTTTCTATTAATTCAGTTAAAATGATTCGTGCAGATCAGGCATCCACAGCCAAGAGAGATCAAAGAAGCAGCATTGCACCCAGTTAGCCACAGTCTAGCTTATCCTCATTAGAAATTCTCTTTAATACAGCTTTAAGTAACTACAAGAATAATAATCAGGCAAATATGTACAGTTTCATTAAACTGAAGGAGTTAATGCATTAAAGTAGGGTAAAACCATTATGGAGGAGATGGCTTTTATTTTCAGGCTGGTTAAAGTAAAGGGTTTGTCTCTCTCTCCAGCAAACCACTGTTCTGGACTCCAGCGCTCTGAAAACACGTGTGCAGCTCAGCAAGAAGAGACGCCGCCGGGCTCCTATTTCCCACTCCCTTAGAAGAAGCAGAGGGCTGGAGTTTGAAAACAGATTTTCTTTGACAGAAGAACCAGACAATACCTGGATGTTTAAAGATTCCACAGGTACCCCTCACTACCTGAAATAACCAGCTCGGATCAGTTTGGTTGCCAGAGCAGGAATTTCTAACTGGTACAACATACCTGAAGTTGCATTGAGGTTTAACAGCAGTTTCATTTTCCTGCCTCTGGGTCATCCCCTAAATAAAGTCTCCCCCTCCATTCCTTGGAGCCTTTGGAGCAAGGGAAGCTGCAGCACCAGACCTGCAGAAGACCAGGGTGAAGGAGAATGTTGCTGCAGTTTCCCTGAGTCTCTGGCTGCTGACTTAAAGAGCATTTTGTTCACTGAGGAAATACTGAGTTTGGAAGTTGCTGCAGTTGGATGCATTCTTTCACATTGAAACTTATCTCAGGTTGTGTGATCAACTGAGATGTTTAGAAGCAGCAACATTCATTAAATCAGGATTACCTTCTGCTCCCTCACCTGTCAGCAAGAAATCTTTCTATTGTTGGGTACCTAGTATGTTTGCTGAAGCACTGAGCTCAGTCCTGTGGTGTGTTAATATAACTCTTAATACACATTTGAATGGAAGGGGAGATCTAGAACAAGGTACAGGTGAAAAGCTTGCTGACTAATGGCTTTTCCTCTCCTCTGCTTCTTCTCTTTTAAACAATCAATTAGAAGAGAAGAAAACTATGCAACAGGAGGATTCCGATGAGGAAGACAGGGTCCAGCATATTGTGAGGTCACCGTCTGTACAAGCCCAGAGACTCCCCGTGTTTCCAGGAATGGATCATTCTGTTCTCAAGGTACCTGTAGGCAGAAGGTGTCAGCTGAGAGTTAAACTGGGTCAGGAGCTGCAGATCCTCTCCAGGAGCAGAGCTAGGAGGTTTTGCTGAAGAGGTCTGCAGGGTGGGTGTGATGTGTGGCAAAACCACCCGGTTACCTTCCTTATTTTAACTCTTGGCTAGAAATACGAAGTGATTTGGAACAAAACAAGCTTTGCATCAGCAGGCAGGCGTTTGAGCCTGCAAGGTTCATAAGGAATCCCTTCAGTGATTTCAGACATGGATCTTTGTGGTGTTGTAAATCTCAGAAATCTCTTTTCCATTCCAAAAACCATCTGAATGTTGCCTTAACAAGGAGCCCTTGTCTTTATTTTTGTATTCAGGCCCAGCTGCGAAGAAGACAAGGGTCAGAAAGTCCTGCTGAAGTAAGTTCTGCTCAGCCCTTCAAATCCCCGAAACCACAAGCGCAGCTCGGAACTCCCGGTAGCAGAGTGCTGCCCTCCAGTGTAGAGAAGGAGGACAGGTGAGAGACTCCCTCGGTGTCGGAAAGATGCTAAACTCGTTTTGGTGGGAGAAAACCATAATGCAGATGCACTTCCCAAGGCTCATGGGGAAACGGGATATTCCTTTTTTATTCCGTAATGATTTTTTATGATTGAGGAGGGGTTTTTTGTATCGTAGGTCAGAAGAAAAGTCTCCTCAGTGGCTGAAGGAGCTGAAATCAAAGAAGAGACAGAGCCATTATGAGAATCAGGTTTGAAAAGGTATCTTCTGACAGGAAGAGGGGCTGTGCAGCGAGAGGGAAACACATGGAAAATGTTTCCTTACCATGTCAGTAAAGCAACTCTGTAAGCAGAAACGTTGAAGCAGACTTACCACCAAGTGTGAACCCAGGAATGTGCAGTAATTCCGTGCTGAGGCAGAGCCCTTCTCCTGAAAGAGAAGCTTTCATTCACAGGTGATACAGATCCCCTGGTTGTCTGCAGCTGATTTCAGTCTGTTTGTGCCTCCATCAAGTCAGAAAGAGTCTGTGAGTGAGTAACTGAGGCTTGCACACAGTTGGAAAACCTTGTGTATGTTCTTTCAGCAGCATCCTGGGCAGCTCATGTAGGACATTAAACAGCACGAGACCCAGGCAACACGACCACAGTAGTACTGGTTTGTGAGGGCTTTCCTGTCACACTGAGAGGGGTCTGACTGTGTTCTTGACCATGTCATCCCATGACCGAATTGCTCCTTTCTTTGCAGGTAGTGATTCTAACTAGAAGAAGATGAAGAAGTTTAACAGAAGCCTTAACTCATCTGAACCTAAAATTCACACGTCACGTTGCTGCTGTTTGCTTCCTGCCTCAACTGCTATGTGCATGGTGCCTTCCTGTTTCGTGGAGAAAGCTGCTTCATCTTCATAGTCAAATACAAAGCTGTATCTTTTCGGATGTGGGAGGACAGTCACCTAGGCCTGCCTGAAAGAAGAACCCGTGGCTCATAGGTAGCCCTTCAGAAAGTCAGGAAAGATGGGAATACTTGATCTAGGAGCGGAAAAGTCGCCCGTTGTTGACCAGAGACTACATTTCTCCATAGGTTATCAGTGACTCAGAAGGGTGACTGCTGGTAGCCGCATCAGGTGGAAGGGTGGGCTTTGTGTTTGGTTATGAAAATAACAATTTTAATCAGATTTACCTTTTTCTTTTTTTTTTTTGTGGAAAAACTAGTGAGCTCCTGTTTCGGCTGAAGCCTGGGGAAGGGGCGAGTGTGCGAACAAATGATGTTTACTGCCATATTGCAAAGGAAACTTGAGTATTTTTTGTAAAATGTATTTTTGATTGGCTTATATTTCCATGTGCTCTGCTGAGCCAGCGGATGGGGTCATTTTTAGATGAACACAATGTTGACTTTTGTCCCTATGAAATGGTATATTCTGTGTTTTGTCAGCATGTGGAATAATTGCTTCCTTGGAATGTCCTTCCTAAAGAGGATCAAGCAATAACGTCAACCAGTTCTCTCTAAAAACCATAGCTGTGTAAATACTGTTTTTATAACAAAAAAGGAAGGGAAGAGGGAGGATGTTACACTCGTATCAGGGTTCCAGTTAACTCTTGAATGTCACTTTAATAGCAGTTTGGGTAGTCCCACTTCATAGTTTTATTTGTTAAGCTGTAAATACCAGGTTTAAGGTTTTATTTTTATGCTGATTTTATGGGATAACCTCAGTGTGATCAGCTTCTCAGATCGTTTACTTTCCTGTTGCTAAGACCGATGTTCTAATAGCGGCATAGATGTCATGCACAACACGGGTGTTACAGATACCACTGATATCTCAAGTGTGTTCATATCTTTGAATACAGATTCTGAAATAGCAACCGAGGTGTCCATGTCAGACATACTTTCTTCTCCCCCCAAATAAGTGCTCTTTGCAGTAAACCTTTCCAAGTTGTAGCCCCTCGAGGAAGGTTATTCTGTCATGTCAGTATTCCTCGCGCAGGGCCCGAGTGCCGTGGCTGGGGTGGGAGCAGGGGCTGCTCCTTCCTTTGCCCTCCCCGTGTCCTGCTTTTGGGTTTCTCTGGATATTAATGATAAAGCACCAGCACTTGAACTCATTTTCCTTTTTCTTTTATTACAATCAGCGTTTCGGAAAGCTTGATCTTCCTGGGGTTACCGCAGTGGTGCATCTGCGAGCCGGAGTGGCATGCCTGCTCTGCCGTCTATCAAGCTTGTAGCTGCCAAAACCATGTGCCAATTCTTCTCATGGAGGAGTCATAGAGGAGGGGAATTTTAGTCCCAGTCTGCTCGTAGGAAATAACAGCAGTATGTCAGGAGACAAGTCCCATATGCCCAGATCTCTCTCCCAGATTTAGTTCCGATAGCAGCTCCCTGTACTTAATGGAGATGAAATGAATGTGTTTCTTTTAGGGAAAAAACCTTTCCTTTGCTGCTTTGCCCCATTTCACATCGGAGCTGTTCCAGTGTTAGAGTTTCACAGCCCCTTCTGCTAGCGGTTAAGAAACGATCACCCCAGATCTCTGCCAAGCCTTTCATTCTGTGTGGGTTTAACCTGGGCCACGAGATGGGCTTCCAGTTGGACGCGGTCAACCACTACTAAAGAGCTGCTCTCAGCTCACTTTACCATGGTGCACATAATTCCTTCCCTCTTCTTTAGCTGCTGGTGGAAATGGCGACTCTTAAGTTTCGCTTGTGTGTCTTTTGGGATGTGTTTTGTGATGGCAGCACTCACGGGTACCATCAGTTCCATACCCCACGTGCCACACGCTCAGGTACCCCTGAGCAGCAGCGTGTGCGGGTGTGAGAGGAGCAGCGATGCTTTGCTTACTCAGATGAAGTGGGGCTGACTTCAAACAGTACCTAGAAATCAGGTAAATTCCCCCTGCTTGCCAGAGTATTTACCCAGGCTCCATGTTCAAATGCAGCAGGTTGAGAGTGTTGCATTGCCAAGAGCTGGAGGAATTACTGGTTCTTGGTCTCATAAATGAAGGCCAGAAGGTGTGTAACTGAAGTGTTTGCTCTGTGTTTGAGGAACCTGAGGGGATTAACACCAGGTTTCCACAAAGCCCTTTGAATGTGTATGCATTTCCACGTCTGCTTGGACAATGCACTGAACCTTACTGTATTTAGTAGTTTAACCTACTACTGAGAAATGTTTAACGCTTAAATGTCTAATTAAAAAGCATCTTTAGAATGTTGTGGAATGGGAAGGTGTTTTTTCTGCTCTATCATTTCTTTATGTTGTACATGGATTAAATACCTACTCCCTTCTCTTCAGGTTATCATTATGTAATAAAAGATATATAAATATGTTATTACTACTTAACTGATAGAACATTCTGTAATACACTTTATATAATTCTATTTTAATTCCAAATAACGCTTGTTTGACTTTGTTACGCTCTTGCTTCTGTTGCCATGTAGTTCTTTTGCTGTTAATATAAGATGGGAGCGAGCTCTTGACCTCAGCACTTAAGGGATGAGTCCTCTTGAATTACCGGAACCTGCCTTAGAGCAGGATCCAGCTCTTGTCCTAACAGAGGCTGAGTAATAACAAGCGTGATGGAGATCCTGGCACTCCAGCATCAATACCTAATGTTTTGTAAGAGTCAAAGTATATGGAATTCAGAAGTAATTTCTGCTCCACTGTTCTTGTTCTTAGCAGGAATCCCTCCCATTCGGTCCAGGGATTTACACAGCCGTTCTGTTCCGTTGCATTGCAGCCCCACTTGTGGATTCCTTCCCTGCCGTTTTCCTGCTTGCAGATGCACCTCTCGAAGGTCTGTGCAGCTCGAATCTGAGCCCTGAGCTGCTCGGAGCCTCGCTGCTTTGGTTTTACCTCCTGTGGAGAAAGGCAACGTTTCTGCTCTTCAGCCTTTGAGGTCTGGAAGTGCCCCTATAGGAATTACCCCCTCCTTCTGTTTGCACAAAGTTTGTTCACCCTCTGTTTGCAAACAGTTATTGGGGAACTGTTAAACACTGTGTGTCACGTTCAGAAAGCAAACCCTCAGCTGGCCCTTTCATCTGGAGGAGCAGCATCCGCTCGCTCATAACCTTTAGGACTTGTGCAAACACACTGGAATAGGCCTCCTGGCTTAGGTATTAAAGCGAGGATGTGGTTTGATGTCGGGTGTTAAAAGGAGAACAAAACAGCTTAGTGGGGATCAGGGCAGTTCTAAGGCAAATATCATATAAATAGTTTAAATACACCGTGTTCAGGTCTGTGTCCCGGTGAAAGGTGCTTCTGTCTCGAAGCCTTTTCCCCTTTCTATGAAAACCCTGGTGCTGATACTGCAGAGTCGTTGCCCTTTGTGTTACTGTGGGTAGGATGGGAGAGAACATGGCAGACATGTAACGATGCTGTGGGGCCAGAGGAACCGTGTGTCCACGGCTCGGGTGGTCCACGTGGTGTGCTAAATGGGGTCAGTGAAGCCACGGAGAGCACGGGATTGCCAGCATGGGCTGGGATGTAAGGACAGGCCAAGGGGAACGGCTTTAACCTGCCCGAGGGGAGACTGAGCTGAGCTCTTAGGCAGAAGCTCTTCCCTGTGAGGGTGCTGAGGCGCTGGCACAGGGTGCCCAGAGAAGCTGTGGCTGCCCCATCCCTGGCAGTGCTCAAGGCCAGGTTGGACACAGGGGCTTGGAGCAACCTGCTCCAGTGGAAGGGGTCCCTGCCCGTGGCAGGGGGTTGGAGCTGGGTGAGCTTTAAGGTCCCTTCCAACACAAACCAATCTATAAAACACGATGGTATCTGTTAAACACAATGGTATGAAGCCTGTTTTTAAAGGAGCTATTGTATAGATTAACATTTTATATTGTTCCACATAGCCTTATAGCTTATGTAAATATGGGTCACAATAAATATATTGTGCTATAGAGAATATTTTGTACTACGTAGTTTCCTAAGTAATAAAGATGTTCTGGCTGCTGTGTATTGTACTGTACCATTACCATTCCCGTCCAGCTTTAGCAGATATTAGGGAAAACCAATCTGTTTTCCACCACTATCACCATTTCTCACAGGGATTTAAGGGGCTGACAGCAGAAGGAAATGGAGCTCTGTTAGGAAGGGAAATCAGTGAGATCTGGTGCCCCTTCTGTCGTGTTCCTGTAATTGCCTTATCAACGGGCAAAGGAAGATCCATGGGCACTGCAGAGCTCGCTGTCACCGGGATGCTGGCCAGGAAGGGGCTGGTGGGAAGAGTTCTGTGCTTCTCATCAGTCAGAAGCCCGATGCTGTTGTGTTTGGTGAAGGAGGCAAATTAACCCAGGCCAGGCTCGCCTTTAGGTGCCCCTCCTGTGTGAAGGGATTTGGTGTTTTACAGCCAAGCAGCTTCATGTGCAAAGGGAAAGTGAAATCGAACTGCAATGGAAACGGGCTCTATCGGACTGCTGACAGCGCCAGGCTGTCTGGGAGCATCATGGCCACAAACAGGCCTGCATCGTGCCGAGCCACCGCAATAACTTCACCTTGCTGAGACCCTCATCCCCCCCCAGCTCGGTTCCACGCGCTCGAGCTGTGCAGCACAGGGCAGTGTTTTGTGTTCTGATCCGGTGTTCTAATCACTGCTCACATGGGTGAGCTCCAGGTTTGTCCAACCCGGCCGCGTGCACCTGGGGTTTGGCAGCTTTGGGAGCTGCTTCCTCTGTGGTTCTTAGCTTCAAGGTGAGACCCAGGTGGGAAACCCTGCAGGAGGTGCGGTGGTTGGAGAGGTGTGGAGCTGAACCGAGTTCGTGCTCACTGAAGAGGGAATCCACCACTACCAGCAAAGCAGAAGGCGCTCAGCTTGGTGTGGAAGGGCTGCACTTGCCCTGTTCGATTGTGCCTCACCTCCGAAGGCTGATGAACCCACGTGCGATGCCCTTGGCTCCCAACAGCGCACCCAGGTCTGTGCGTGTGGGATGCTCCTGGGGGCCACATGGGGCAGGGAGAGGCACTGGGATGTACAGGAGGAAAAGGAGCTCGATGGAGGTAACTTCCCCTCGAGAGGCAGCACTGATCCAGAACCCAAACCCTGAGAGCCGTTCCTGCCCTGGTACCAGCAGAGCCCCCAGGGCTCTCCTTCCATTCCAGCCCAAACCATGACCATTTGCATGCTTTTGCCCTGCGCTGCGCTTGGTTTCCAGGCCCATCCCTCCCGTTCCTGCTGATGGGAGAGTTTTCCCCGGCCGGCGGCGGTGGGAACGTGCTGATGTGCGTTTCCCCGTTAATCTCCTGTGCGCGCAGCGCCGGGGGCACCTGAAAGCCGTTTCCATGGCGCGCTGCGAGCCCGCGCTATTGAGCTGGGATCTCCTGGGTGGAATTCCGTGGACGCAGCTGCTGCATCAGCGCCCGGGCAATCTGCTGCTCTGGCCAGAAGCAGCCCATAAATAGGCGGGCGCCCGCGCCGGGCGCAGAGCGGAACCGCGCCGGAGAGGTACCCGCGGCACTGCCGGGCCTGCAGCGGGCGTTACGGGAGCAGCAGCCTGAGGCAAGGTCCCGGCATCTGCAGCGCTCGGCTTGGATTGAGGGCCCGGTCAAAGCGGTTTCTCCTGTTCCTCTCCTATTAACTCTTGCCGACCCCGTGCCCTGGGGCAGGCGCATTCCGATGGGTTTCCTGTTTGAGGAGGAGCTTTGGGAGATGTTCCTGGAGCAAGGCAATGGGCTCGCGCTGTTGTCCTACCCGCCAGGATGCTGGGAATGTCAGATTTATGATAGAGGGGAGAGATGGCAGCAGCTGGAAGCTGAAATTCCTGCTGGAAACAAAGGAGGGGCTTTTAGACGTGATTCCATTGAGCAACTGGGTGAGGGACAGAGAGGGACCCGGTGTCACCTGGAAGATGGCTTGGTTTGGTCATAGCTCTCTGGCCTCCTGGCGATGCCTGGGTGAGGATGCAGGGCCTGTGTGCCAGAGGGATAGAGGATGGATAACGGAGCCCTTCCTTCCGGCCTGGGCACCCCTGGGGCTTCCCAGCTGCTGCACTGGCGGGAACTGAATTCACTTTGCTGCCTGCTCCCAGCCAGCTTCCTTCGCTGTGTTCTGGTGCATCCTTCAAAGGCCGCTGCCTCACCTTAACCTCCTCCATTTGGGTTTTGCAGGCACAATGACCGAGCAGCAGAGTCCCCCCGAGCAGATGGTGACCGGGGAGGGAGCTGGCGAGCGAGGAGGCACTTACAAGGTACCCTGGGGGCAGCCGGCCCTGGGTGGGCTCTGGGGGATGCTGTGGGTCCCTGCGCACCGCGGGCTCTGTGCTGGGACCGGGGGGAGGCTTCGCCCAAGGCTCTGCTGCTGCCTGGCAGGAGGAGACGCTGCTCCCGCGGCTGCCCAGGCCCTTTGCCTGCCCGGCTGCTGTGCATTGAGCTGGGTTGAACTCGAGCACCGGCGCAGCGGCACCGCCTGCAGGGACCCCCCCGGGTGTGTTCTGGGTTCTGATGCTTGTGCTCATGGGGTGTGGGAGGTGAATGAGCTCTGGGCGTTGTGATGGCTGCAGCCCTGCCCGCAGCTGATCCTGGCTGGGAGCACATCCTGTAAATGGGATAAAGAGCTGCTGCTGAAGGGGATTGCTTTGGGATGGAAAGAAGCTCCTGAGGACCACAGCATCACCTCCATCCCATGGTACCCACCGCAGGTGGGGTCTGCAGGAGGCTCTGCCCTTGTCCTGGGCTCAGCGGTTTCAGCTGGGACCCTGTTAGGGCAGGGCTGGGGGTACCAGGCCCTCCTGGTCCCCAGATTGCAGCGGGGACCCCGGGCCCTGCTCCCTGCTGTGCTCCCGCCACAGGCTCAGACCCGTCCTGCAGCTCAGCTGAGAGCGGGAGGTCCCAGGGAGGCTTTCGTGGCCTCTGCCATGGCAGGGTTCATAGGAAAACACCGAGAAACGAGCTCGTGCCAGGCCAGGGGCACAAATGGGTCTGGAGGGAGCAGGGAGGAGGAAAGGATGAGCCCTGCCCAGGCTGGGGTCAGAAGACCGCAGCCCGCAGCCCCGGAGGTCTCTGAGCACAAACCCTCTGTGGTTTCAGTGTATTTGAGCTGATCAGCTTGGTCTCAGCCTGTCAGAGGTGAAGCATCAGCCTGTGCTTCGCTGAGCAAACACCTTTGGCCAGTACAGGGCTGCAGAGGGAAGCCCTGGAGCCACCCATCGGGGCAGAGGCACACGCAGGGCCCAGCTCTGCTGCAGGAGAGCAGCAGCATCGGCGCGGGGCAGCCAGGACAGAGGGAACATGGCCGGAGCTCTTCCCTCTGCTCCTGCTTGTGCTTGCCCAGTGGGGCTCAGTGTGCTCCCCGTGCAGAGGGGCTGCAGCGGCAGCCGATGGCGTCTCTCCTGCCTTAGGTCATCATCTACGAGCTGGAGAACTTCCAGGGCAAGAAGTGTGAGCTGACGGAGGAGCTCCCGAACATCGCCGAGAAGGAGCTGGAGAAGGTGGGCTCCATCCAGGTGGAGTCTGGACCGTAAGTCTGGGATGGGGAGGGAGAGCATCCCCCTGTGGCGCTGCATCGTGCTGGGTACCCGCGCCACCCCCTGGTGCCGGTGCCACCCCCTGGTGCCGGTCCTGCAGGTGGCTGGGCTTCGAGCGCCAAGCCTTCGCCGGGGAGCAGTTTGTGCTGGAGAAGGGGGATTACCCACGCTGGGACTCCTGGTCCAACAGCCACAACAGCGACAGCCTCATGTCCATCCGCCCGCTCCAGATCGTGAGTAGTGGCTGTGTCGGGGGCTCCGTGCCCCTGGGGACAAGCAGGAGGTCTCAGGGAGCTGGGGGGGCACAGGGAGGCCCCTGACCCCCTTCTCCCCCCAGGACAGCCCCGACCACAAGATCCACCTCTTCGAGAACGCGGGATACACCGGGCGGAAGATGGAGATCGTGGATGACGACGTCCCCAGCCTCTGGGCCCACGGCTTCCAGGACCGCGTGGCCAGCGTCAGGGCCCTGAATGGAACGTAAGGACGGGGGCACTGGGAGCACCCCAGTGAGGTCCTGTCCTGTGGCACCATGGTTGGTGCCCCCGGTGGTGTCAGGGATGCTGGAGCAGCAGGGATGGAGCCACTTGTTCCCATGCTGCTGCTCATGCCCATCACATCCCTTTTCCCTCCCTGCTGCCACCCTTTCCCTGGTCCACATGGAGTGATGGAGACTGGGGCAGCATCCCTAGGGCTGTGTGACAGCTCCTTGCACTGCTGCAGGAGCAGTGGGACTCCGGGCTCCCCAACTCCTCTTGGGACGATGGCACATCCCACCTGGGCTGCAGGAGCACTGGGCATGGCCCTGGCAGTGCTGCATGGCGGCAGCAGGCAGAGGCACCGGCACTGCCATGGTCCCTGGGGTGGCACAGGGCTGCTGCCCTCCTGCTCCGGGTGGGACGTGCCATGGGGCTGGATGTGCCCCGGCACCACTGAGCGCGGCCTCCATCCCTGCAGGTGGGTTGGCTACGAGTACCCCGGGTACCGGGGCCGGCAGCATGTGTTCGAGAAGGGCGAGTACCGGCACTGGAACGACTGGGACGCCAACCAGCCCCGCATCCAGTCCGTGCGCCGCGTGCGGGACCAGCAGTGGCACCAGCGCGGCAGCTTCGAGGAGAGCTGAGGGGGGCAGCGCTGCCGGGGGGGGCCAGGGCCCCGGGTGCTGCTGTGACCGTGGTGGACGTTGGTGTGCAAAACCCTCAATAAAGCGCTGAGCTGGAGGCTGCCGGGGCCCGCCTGGGCTGGGGCGTGCGCGGGGATGCGGGGGGGATCCCATCGCTCTCCTGCGCGGAGCAGGGAACAAGTGGAGGGTTTGCAGCTACGTCAAGGCTGCAGCTTCCCAAACTGTAACCCCTGGTGCTGCAAAGGGAGCTGAGCCCCCAGCCAGGGGCAGCCCAGCCCCGGGAGTGCTCTCCAGGCACTTGCCAAGGGGTTTTCCATGGCTCTGCCCCTTCCCAGAGCATCTCCCAGCACCGGGGTCACTCTGCTCATGGCTCCTTCCCCACATCCCTCAGCTCTGCCCGCTCTGATGGGGGCAGTGCCCAGCACAAGGGGCATGGTGGGGGCCCGGCACCATGGGCAGCCTCAGGAGCGATGGGGAACAACCACCCCTGGGTGGTGCCAGGCCTTGTGCACCACAAAGGGGGCCGTGCCCTGCAGGAGCCTGTGCCCATCCCCTTGCAGGGCCCCTGGGGAAGCTTCACCCCAGCAAGGGGGTTGCTGCTCCCTGGGGATGTGCCCTGGCACAGGGGGGCCTGTTCTGGTTGAACAAGCAGAGACCTGGCCCCTGTGCCCCAGAGATGGGGCAGGGATGGGCATCGCTGCCGTGCCTGGGCTGGCTCCGAGGGGCAGAGCCCTGGGAGCTGCGCTTGAGGACGAGCCAGTGCTGGTGGCAGGGACAGGGTTTGTGCTGGTCCCTGAGCAGCCGTCCCAGAGCTCTGCTGCTTGGGCCCAGGTCTGCAGCCCTCACAGGGCACTGCAGGGCCCTGAGCTGCTGAAGCTGCTCCCAGCACAGTCCATGGGGCTGCCTGTGCCATTGCCACTGCCCGAGGCTGAGCTGAGCTAAAGCCCATCCCGCAGGAGCCGTGCCGAGGGGCTGGGATGTGCCGGGGGGATGCACGTGCCCTGTGCTGGGGCCTGGGGCAGGTCCATGGGGGTCCTGGGCTGGGGACCCCAATGAATTAGCCCTGAAAGATGGGGAGGGCAGAGCTGGATCCCTCTGCGGTGCTGCAGGTGGAGGCACAGGGCATGGAGGAGGATGGTGGCGGGGCTGGGAGCGATGTAGGAGCTTCCTCACAACCCCATTGTGCCAAAGCCTGCCCAAGGCACAGCACTGTGTGTTGTGGAGCCCCATGAGGTCCCATCACCAGGAGCCGGGGCAGCTGCAGACCATGGGGCCCGACCCCTCTGCATGTCACTGGTGCCCAGAGGTGCCATTGCGGGGCTGCAGCCCATCTGCTGCAGGACCCACGGATGTTGCATGCACAAGAAAGCTGCTCTGGGCCACATTAACGCTGCGTGACACCTGCTGGGGTGATGCAGGGGATGCTGCTCCTCTGAGGGGTAGGAGGGGGCTGTGGGTGCTGCACAGGACCCAGGGCTCTGAGTGCATTGGTGGTGTCCCCCCTTGCTCACTTTGCTGCAGCCAAACCCAGCCCATGGCCCTGACACATCCCCCGGGTCATCCGGCAGTGAGATGCCGGTGAAGGGGCTTTGCTGCCGCCCTCATCCCTCAGCTCATCCCTTGGGAAGTGCTGCTCACTCTGGGCACAGCTCGGATCTGGGGACACATCCCAGGCTCTGAGCCCCTGCCGCTGGCCTCGGTGATGCCCTGGTGTGACGGAGCAGGCCCTGTGCTGCTGGACCGGCTGCCCCGGGGCCGGGGGTGCGACTCAGGGACCCCAAGTGCGTGGGGATAACGGAGGAGCGCAGCGCTCAGCACCAGCGCTCGGGCTGAGGATGCTGCCGGGTGCTGCCCCCTGCACCGCGCCCGCAGGCCCAGCCCCTGCCCAGCCCCGCAGCCCCTCGCAGGGTCCCCGTGCGGTGGCCGCGGGCGCCGCGGGTGCATCCGTGCGTTCCCCCCTTGTCTGATGCCATTTTCCGCGCTCGGGAAGAGCCGAGCTCAGCAGATCCGTGCCCGCGGCCCGCGGGGCTGTGGAGGGATCAGAGCCCTGGCTCCAAACGCCCCGGAGCGGGGCTTTGTTCGCAGGGGCCGCCCGGCTCTTGGCACGCGTTGGGCTGATGCAGGCAAACTGCAAAGCTCCTTCCCCACAGAGCCAACAAAGCGAATTGAAAGGTAATGGAATAACTCCCGGCGCGGGGCTCGCGCAGACAAAGGCAGGGGCCCATCAGCTGACCCGGGCTTTCAGAGGGGTTTAATCCAGCATTCTCGCTCTGAGCCACGCTTTGACGGCTCCCTCCATGGTTTTGGCACCGTCCCGCAGCGCCCCGCTATAAATGGCACCTCCCGGCCGCAGCCCCGCACTGGCGCAGCGGGTACTGGTATCACTGGTAAGGCTTTGCTGCTTGCTCTCCTGTTCTCTGTCCTTGCCTCCTCTCCACCCTGGAGCTCCTCAAGAGCTGTGGAGGTGGCAGCGGCTGCGGGCACGGGGGGGATCCATGGGGATGATCCCGTCCCCAGGCCCAGGTGGCCAAGGCAGGGACATCGCTGCCGGCCATGGACTGGGTTTGGTTTGTTGGGAATGGGCCGTTTGGAGCCTGCTCAGACCAGGGGGTCCTGCTGGGCTTGGGGATGAGGCTGCCTCACAGCAGTGGCTGTGCCGGGTGCTCGGTGCTTGTCACCCTGTACATGCACAGTGGGAGCCCCGGAGCTTGTCCCCATCACCCTGCATGGGACAGGGACTCCTCAGTGCCCCGGGCAGGGACAGTGGGAAAAGCCCTGCCCATGGGGCTGGGCACAGCTCAGGAATGCCGAGGCCCATGGATTCCTCACTGCAGGTCCCATCATTGGTGATGCTGCCCCAGGACCATTCCCTGGGCTCCTCCACGAGCCTGGGAAGAGTTTGTGGTGCAAACAGCCCTGGGTGGGCCTGGTGAGCTGCGGGGTACGGATGTGCCTGTGAGCCCCATCCCTGCATCCTCGGTGGCAGCTTTCAACCCTCTCTGCTTCCCCCCAGGGCACCGGACAACCCAGTTTATGATGGCTTCCGAGCACCAAATGCCAGCCTCCAAGCAGCAGCAAGGCAGCTCCAAGGTCAGTGTGGGACCTCTCTGCCCTGAGGCACCCTCAGCCCCACTGAGCACCCAAACCACCCCTGGGAGCTGCTGAGCATCCAGCGTCCCACTGCGGTGCTGAGCTTGTGGAGGGGTGAGGGGACGGGGAGCAGGACACTGCAGACCCAAGGGGGTGTTTTGGGCACATCCCACATCCCGGTGCAGCCGGAGCGGCCGGGAGCGGATCCGGTCCTGAGCCGTGGGCAGGTCCGGGGGCTGCGCTGAGCTGGTGCCTGTGCCCAGCGCGTGCCCCGCTCTGAGGTCCCCTTCGCCCCCAGATCGCGATCTTCGAGCAGGAGAACTTCCAGGGCCGCTGCCATGAGCTCAGCGGCGCCTGCCCCAACCTGAAGGAAGCCGGCGTGGACAAAGTGGGCTCTATCCTCGTGCACTCCGGACCGTACGTGCCGGGGAGCTGGGCGGGGGGGATGTGGAGGGGTCTCCTTGCTGGCAGCACCCTGGGCTTCCTGTGGCCGGGGCTGCTGTGCCCACAGCGGGTGCCAATGGGTGAGCAGGGGGGGCAGTGTCCCCAGGGCCAGGCTGGGCTCCGCCAGCCCTGCTGGTGCTGGATGCGGGCATGGATCACGGTGTTCCCTCTGGTTTCCTTCCCTTTGGGCACAGGCAGGAATGGGATCCCCTCAGTGGTGCTGCTGGTGGCAGCTCCTTTCCCCATCCACCTGCTGACCCCTGTGTGTGCTCTCTGAGGGGCTGTGCCCCCCATGTTGGGGCTCTGGGCAATGGGGATCCCCTGGGAAGCACTTATGGAAGCACCAGGGGGAGTCCCTTGCCTGCACTCTGTGCTTGGCAATGTGCTACACCCCGGACCTATGGGGCAGTGCAGAGCATGCTTGCAGGTCCAAAACCTCACTGGGGACATGTGGGTGATCCCATCCTTCTGCAGGTCCCCAGGGACCAAGGATAAGTGGCCACCACATCAGAGCATCCCCCCTGGCACTGCCTCCGGGCCCCATGGTGCTGTTTCCATGCACAACAGGAGCAGAGGGGTCTGTGCCCCACTGGGGACACAGTTGGGGCTCAGCAAAAGGGTGCTTGCTGGGGTCAGTGCCGGGGTGCTGCTCCCTGCACCTCTGCCCCACCTGAAGCTGGTCCCTGCTCTGTTGCAGCTGGGTGGGCTACGAGCAGGCAAGCTGCAAGGGGGAGCAGTTTGTGTTTGAGAAGGGGGAGTACCCGCGCTGGGACTCCTGGACCAACAGCCGGAGAAGCGACAGCATCACCTCCCTGCGCCCCATCAAAGTGGTGAGAGCACCCAGACAGCCACTACCCACCCGCCAGACCAAGGTCTGCAGCCACGCGTGCTCCCCAGCCTTCCCCGCGCCCCCAGCCCCGCGGGCAGGGGGACCCCCCCTGTGCACCCCCGGGTGGGGGGACGGAGGGAGCGCGGGGACGGGGGCAGAGGCTGTGGTGAGTCTGGAGGTGCCCAAGCAGGTACCGGCACCGGGTGGGAGCTGTGGTGCCAGCCCCTCACTCGGTTTCCCCATAGCCCTGGGCTTATCCCCCCATCCCCGCCTGCCCCTGGGTACCGGCAGCCGCTGAGCCCCCTCCTGCTCTGCCCGCTGCAGGACAGCCAGGAGCACAAGATCGTGCTGTACGAGAACCCCAGCTTCACCGGCAAGAAGATCGAGATCATAGACGACGATGTGCCCAGCTTCCATGCACATGGATACCAGGAGAAGGTCTCATCCGTGCGGGTGCAGAGCGGCACGTGAGTACCGGGGCAGCGGGGCCGGGGCGATGCTTGAGCATCATGCACTGAGCAGCATCAGCCAGGCTGGGATGGAGCCTGACCCCATTGCTTGCCTCGCAGGTGGGTGGGATACCAGTACCCCGGCTACAGGGGCTACCAGTACCTGTTTGAGAAGGGGGACTACAAGGACAGCTCAGATTTCGGGGCTCAGCACCCCCAGATCCAGTCGGTCAGGCGCATCCGGGACATGCAGTGGCACCAGCGCGGCGCCTACCACCCCACCAACTAAAGCCACCAGCACGTGCCAGGGCCTGGGGACCAGAGCAAGCTCCCCCCCAGCCACCAATGTCCCCCCATGGCCTCGCCTCCCACCTCCCTCGTGTGATGCCCAGCGCTGCCGAAGCAACTGAATAAAGCTTGGAGTTTCAAAGAACCGGCTCTGCCTCCTTCATTCCTCGGTGGCACAGAAGGACCCCACCAAGGGGATGCGCATCCTGACCCTGTGCTGCTGGGAGGGACAGGGACCCATTGCTGCATCCCAATGCTCTCGGTGCCGCCCGCATCCCACCCTCCCCTTCACCGCCCAGGGGATGTGGGCCAGGGTCTCAGCATCAGGGACAGGAGCCATCACCCTGGGGGGGTCCAGCCTGACAATGATGGCTGCTGTGCCCGGCACAGGTATTCCCAAAGCACTGTGGTGCTGGTGTGGACGCAAGGATGTCTGTGGGGTTCACCTTCTCAGTCAGGACACCCCAAGGCAAATTGCTGCTTTAATTATTAGGCATTATGAGCTTTAATTAACAATGCTAATTAAATTTCATTTAGCATTAATAATGCTAAAGAATGGTGTCATTATTTGCATTGTAATGCAATGTCACTGCAGGAGTGCAGGGGCTGCTTCCCAGCCCCAGTGATGGGCACCTGATGGGGCACCCCGGCCACCCCCCTGCCATGGTCCTCTCCTGTGCACCGCAGTCCCCGGGGAGCTGGGACCCTCTTGTGGCTGTTTGGCTGCTGTGTTTTGGTGTGAGCACCATCAAAACTGGAATCACAGGGAGCTGGGTATGCACGGCCCCCTCTTATCAGCTCCCACGCGCAGCCACCCCACACAGGGTGTTTTGCCCCCAGAATCCTCTGCCTTTCAGAGCCTTTTCCTCTGTGCCTGGGATGACTGAGCCCGGCATCAATCCTGCTCTGGCAGGGCCCAAAGCCTGAATTAATCATCTGCCAAGTGTTGCTGTGAAATACCAGCTCCGGGCGAGTCGTGTTTTGGCAGCGCATCACCAGGCCCAGCATCCCTGCGGAAATCTGTGCATCTCACTCAACAGGGGCAATTCAGAGTGCTCCCAGACCTCAGCATTTCCTGTGCAAATGGGGTTTAAGGGAAGCAGGGACACGCACCCCCCCCCGTGCTGCTGATGGGCGGCCTCTGCCTCATCTGTGAGTGGGAAACGGTGCATTCTGTGGGTGCAAGCTGCTAAAACCAGCAGCAACGAGACCCACAGCCCCCTGGGGACCACAGTGCCGGGCTGTGAGCAGTGGGATGGGGACACCTGGGGCCAAGAGCACTGAAAGCAGAAGAGGAAAATGTGAATGAGCCCAGAGGAGGCTCATGTGGGGCTCATTGGGGAATGCCCTCAGCTGATGCCTGGGGCACTCAGGTGGGTGCCCTCAGTTCATCTCCATGCGGCTTTAGCTCTGCTCAGGTAGGGTTTTCCACTCTCTGAGCTCAGCCTGCTCCTGGGGTTCCAGAAGCTCCTGTGCTGCTCCAAGCGAGGGGACTTGGCGATGCCCCTGGTCATCACTGCTGTTCCCGGCTGTTATTCCCTGCTCACTGCTGTTGTTTCTGGCTGTTGCAGGTAAGGATAGCTCTGGAAAGAGCCACGTCCCCATCTGGTTGCATTTTCAAGCAGCCCCGGATACTAAATGTGAAGCCAAGTGCCCGGCAGCACAGGTGGGGGGGGGCAGACCTCCCATGCTTCCAGAGCCATGGACTTGTCAGGGAGAGGCGAAGAGCCAGGTCTGGTGCAGGGAAGGTGAGCAGGGACCTGCTGCACGGTGACAGCCCAGAGCCGGGGCTCCGGTCTTGTGCCAAACACCAAGGCAGGAGCTGTCAGACTCAAGCGCGTGGTCAGGACCCGGTGGGGCTCTGGCTGCTGCCCAGCTTTGCCCAGTGGCCGCTGCAGTGCTCGGGAGACGATGGCACGCACAATCACTGCACCCCCTTACCCATGGGGCTGCAGGGATGGGGGGCAGAGGACAAGGCCCCCACTATTCTCTGCCCCAGCTATCAGGTGCTGTTCTGCCAAGCAATGGGGGAGCCGGAGCTGTTCCACAGACTGGCAAAGAAAGAGTTCCGTTCTCTTTCACCCAGCAGATAATATGGGGGGGTCAAACCCACGCTGGGTTTCACCTGCCTATGGTGGCTGTTTCCTTTGGTACCGAGGGCATGTTGGGGTGCCCTGCCTGCAGGGGAAAGCCCAGCAGCAGTCTGCCATGGAGTAATTCATGCAAGAATCAAAGTAACGCAAGCCCCTGGCTGGATCCCACCTGAGATTTGGGTGCTTTTCCCTTCCCACTGTATTTTTCAGCTTGAGCATCAGCCACTGTGTGTCCTTGGAACGTGCCTCTGTGAATGTCCGTGTCCGATGCAGGATGGGCTGGGAAGCAAATGCAATGAGGAGATGCCTTCCCGTGGTGCCCAGTGTCAGCAGTTGGGTGAATCCCGCTTTGCACAGGGCACCAAGGCCCTGGGGATGCTCCAAGGTCAGGAAATCACTGACTAAAACCCGGTAGTCCTGAAATATGGGAAATGTTTGCTCTTGGCTACAGTGGGCTGAGCTCTATCTTATCTGCAGCCTTGGGGGCTGAACGTGCCTTGGATTCCAGGAGTTTTCATGGATTTCACAGAGTTTTGTCCTCTGGAAATTGCTGTTATTTTAATTCTCCAGCGTCTGGAGCCACGTGGCTCTGTGGGATTGATTCTTAGCTCTGGTGGTTTGGGTTTTTTCTCCTTTAAACTAGATTGAGCTCCAGCCTCACGCCTGTGCATCACAGACCTGAGCCACAGATCCTAAATGCTTAAGAAAGGAAGGAAATCTAAGCAGGAACCCAGCAAGTGTTATTAAAGCCTTGCAGGGCTGTGATTTATCACTACTCAGCTCTGGCATGTGGAAAAGTAATCTCACTTCTGATGGATGTGAAAGCTGGGACAAGAGTGGAATAACCCCGCTGAGAGAGGGGCCAGGAACACAGGGGTGCTGGCACTGTGCCCCATGGCGAGCAGGACATCCTTGGCCTGGCTTTATAGAATCACCTCAGTTTATAGTGTTCAATGCTCACATGTGACGGCTGGGGGGTGTCAGGGAATTTTTCCATTCCAGGCTCTGAGTGCTGCAGCCAAAACACGGGATTAGACACAGAGAGCTGGGATTGATGCTGCTGGGCACTGGCTCAGGGCCCGCTGGCATCGCTGGGCTGGTGCCAGCCCCAATTATGGCTTTTCCTACCCTACAGGGGCTGTGTGGGTCAGTGGAGGAGATCTCTCGTATCAGAGGCAGAGGGAACACCAAGTCCTGTCCAGCAGCTGATGAGACAAACCTGCCTTGATCACCCTGTGGTACCCAGGGTGCTGCACAGGGAGCAGAGGACCAGATCTGATGGATGCTCTTGTCCAGAATTCCAGGCTCCTGTTTGCTTTCCTGCTGCTTTTGTTCCTAACAGTGTGAAGAGGGACAAGACAGGAGGACAGAAGCTTTGCAGCTTTGTAGGCTCCTTCCAGCAGTGAAGCTCCCGTCCAGCTGAAACGCTGATTAAGAAACATCACTTCTTCAAAGGCCAGAATTGGAAACAGCCGCACGGAGACATAATGGGATTAACGTGCACCAGGGGATTACAGCAGCGGAGAGGGCTCAGCAGTGCTGCTCCTGCCTTGCGCTGCAGCTCCGGGTGCTCTTCCCAATGCCTGGTTATGAAACAGGGCAAAACCTTTATGATTCAATGACATGAGAATCCAAAGGTATGTGCCGGGAAATAACAAGTCGGCTGCAGCTGGGAGAAGGGAGCATCCTTGTGCATGCAGCACAGGGGCTGCAGCCACCCTTGTGCTGTGCTGTGGGGCAGGGCTTTGCGTCCCATGGATGTACCCAAACACATCAGCCTAAAGGGAATGTTCTCTTCCCCTCTAGGCGAGCAGCCAGGGCAGCCCTGGTGCAATTAAACCACAGTGATCAGCAGCAGCCCCAGCAGCTCCAGGTGGGAAACTGGAATGTGAGCAGCCACCACCATAGAACAGCAGCACAGAAACCAGCAGCAGGGTCTCGCTTTTAATGTCAGCGAAAGGCAAAGGCACTATTGTGAGCGAGGCGAACTCCTGGGCAGCAGAAGTGCCTATTAGGAAGCATCGGCTCCTCCTGGTCCAGGCAGTCTGTGGGCAAGCACATGGCAACATAATGGGATTAAAGTATATCACTGGATTACGGCAGTGCTGCGGAGATCAGCTGCTGGGGATGCTCTTATGAAATCAGGGGGAAAGTGAACATCAGATTTCTCACTTCAGGACGGACATAACCTTTCCTTTTTCCTCCTTAATTTCTATCTTGCATAAGGTGCAGGAGCTGGTGCCATGCCTTTAATCTGTACGGTTCAGCTCATCTAAAAAGCCTGTGCTGAGCTGAGTTTGAGCAATTTCAGATGGAATGGCCACAGGAGCAGCTGGTCCCTCCTGATCCCCAGGCACTGCCTGTGTGGCCATGGCTGCACAGTGGGAGGCTGCAGCCCTTGAGAATTCCCTTCATCTGGGAGCCTGGGATGTGATGCAGCGGCTGTCCTGGGTCTGGAAGGTGCAGTGTGTGAGCAGGATTTGGTCCCTGGGGTGCAGCAGAGAAAGGCTCATGCAGGGGATGCTCATGTGAGCATCCCTGGGGTGCAGCAGCAAGAGGCTCTTCCCCTCAGCTGCATCCCCTGCTCCCAACACTTGGCCTGTGGTAAAGCCCTGCGTGAAGCCTTAGGACAGAAGCAGCAGCGATTTCCAGCCCTGCAAACCCCGCAGACAATAGGGACATTCTTCAGAAACCCATACAAACAACCCAGGGAGGCGCACACTATTTTGGGATGCTCGTATGCTCGGAGGCAAATGTCATCTGTATGTAACATCCATTTCGGGAGCCGAGTAACGAAGTCGTGCATCATAAGGAGGGAACTGCTCTCTTAGCAACCTTCCAGCTGTGACGTCTTCCCTCCGCAGGACGGGATTGCTCCTTCCACAGCCAGGAGATGGAATGCTGCTCACAGCTCCCCTGAGGGGCGTTTGGAACTGAGACGCACCAGGTCCCCCGACAGCGAATCCTTGGTTTGGGCTTGTGGCCTGAGCTACAGCCAGGCAGCATTTGTGCTGTGAGGGGTGCTTGTGTCCTGCCTTACCCCAGCACATCCATGTGCTGCCTTCCTGAGGGCTTCCCATGCTCTTGTAGGGATGGAGAGCAGGGGGGAAGGCACTGGGTGTGCTGAATGCACTGGTTGCTCTGGCTGCGCTGGATGCTGTGGATGCGCTGAGTGCTGTGGGTGCATTGGGTGTTGTGGGTGCTCTGGATGCACGGAGCGCTGTGGATGTGCTGGGTGCTGTGAGCGCACTGGGTGCTATGGACACACTGGGCGCAGGCTGCAGCAGGGCAGCAGCAGGGAGGCAGGGGATGGCTGTATCACATGGTGGGGAGCATCTGCCCTGGCTCGCTCCGAGGTTTCCAGATGATAAGCAATTAAGGGAGAGCGATTTACAGAAGGTTAAGTCCGAAGGCAAAGTCCATTATCTCAGAGATGAGCTCCAAGGGAAGAGGCCGTGTGGAACAGGGAAGTAGGACACTTTAACTGTTAACATCCCTATCAACACCGATCTGGTATTTGAAGGACAGAGGCTGATGCTCCCTGCAAGGATGCTGGCACGAGCACCCCAGTGCCTCTCCCTGCCACAGTAATGGCATCTGGGTACCTGAATTGGCCCTGATTCTCCCCCAGCAGCCTGGCTGCATGAGGAATGTGAGCACACGCGGCTGCAGTGCTTGATTTAAGCTCTCTCTGCACCTGCTGAGTGCAACGTGCCACCACCCTGGAGCTCTCACACAGCAAAGGCACCAGGAAAGGTGTTATTTGCTAGGTTTGTGATCCATGCGCCTACACAACAGCCATAATGAATAGCCTGCATGTTCCTCTGGGTGGTTTAGAGGCATTAGTCCTTCTCTGCCCTACCCAAGCAGAAAGGAGCTCATTGCTTTTAGTGTTTTAATTGAAACAAGTGGCTTTTCTACGTACCATCTGGGTTTGATTTGCTCTTAGTACAGTGCATGGTAATGGCTGTGTCTTTTAAAGGCCAAACTAAATTGCCCTGGTGCAAAGGTGCTTTTCACCAGTGCTGGGGTGAAGCTGAGCTGAAGGTGCTAGATCCATGTGAATGCGTTTCAGCAGAAAGATGTTTTGGAGGTCACTGGCAGGTTATTCACTGCTTTCCTCACATGTGGATCTCTCTTCTCCCAGGCAGGCTGCCTTGGGATGCTGCAGCCATCTGCCTGGATGTGCCCCCAGACCCCATCCACAGGGTCCTGCAGGGATGCAGACCTGTACTCCGGGGCTAGGAGGCCTCCCTGGACCACGTTCCCTCAGCTGTGAAATGAAGATAATTCACTGATGTGCTTGACAAGGGCAATCTCCCCTCACCAAGAGGGGAGATGAATTGTTTGGCATCTGGGGACTGCAGATAGGATGGGTTATGCTCCTGCACATCCTGCTCTGTGGTTATGCACAGCACAGTGGGAGCATGGCTTCGCTCCACTGCGGTCCTGGGCTCCTTTCCCCCATGGACCTTTCCTGTGGTGTTGCTGCTGCCCAGGCAGGCACAGACTCAGGTGGCAGAACAAGGACACAGCCGGTGTTCTGGGAACAACATTGCCACTGGCTCTGGTGGCCTCATGCCTGGCATGCAAAGGGCAACCTGGTGTCCAGCATCCGTGTGAGGGGTGATGACGCAGCCGTAGCTGCTGGCCGGAGGCACCCGCTGCCATACATACCATTGGTGTCTGGATTAAACCTGGTACCTAGAGCCTGAAATCTGCTTAAGGGAAAGCTGACATAATTCTGTGCGGCAAGGATGGGCTGTGGAGCAAGGGCAGATCCCTCCCTGCTCTCCTGCTGGTTAGATGCTGAACCCATGGGCTTTACCCACAGCTGATGCAGCGGGACACCCCCTGCACCATCCTACAGCCAACAGGAGGAATCCTCTTACAGGATGATTCTTGGTGCCTGCAGATGAGCAGCAGACAGCGCTGATGTGCTGCCCACAGCCCTTCCTACAGCAAGGATGTCCCCAGGGATGCAAGACCAGAGCCACATCACACGGTCTTGCTCCCTGCTTGGTCCTTGTCTGGTAGGGATGATTTCCGGAGCATCCCTTTGCCCTGCCACCAGCACCAGTCCCTCAGCATCCCTGTGGTAGCAGTGCTCCCCTTTGCCAGCCCTTCGGCTTGCTGGGGTGCTCCTTCCCCTCGCTCCATGCCAATCCTGGAGAGGTTTAACGCAAAATCAGGCAGTTTGGGGGTAAGGCAGCTCACTTTTCTGCACTGGTGGCTCTCTGGGCACAGGAGCACCACGCAGCTCCTCTGGGATCCGGGTGCTAAGTTCTCAGTGTCATCTCCTACCCAAGTGGAGAAGGCAGTAATTAAAGCTGCTGAGTGCACACTTCTTCCAAAATTACCTCATTTATTCAGAGGCTCAGATGCTGCAGTCTTTCATGGCATCTTGCGAGGCTTGGATCTTGTGGGATGCAAGGCTATTAATAGGAACCAATCTTTCCCCTTCTTCTCTTCCAGGCTAAAGGGAGAAGAACTCAAACAAGGGCCCCTTTGATGTGATAGAAGTACAAATAAACTCCATACCACTTTGTTCCCAAGCTGGCAGCGCATTCCTGCCTTGTCACCCCATGTTTCTGGTGGGGTTTGCCTGCGTGAGGGCTCCATTGGCAGCCCCTGGGGTGCCCTGGAGCAGGGTAGCCGAGGCGGAGGTGCAGCCTGTCACACCGCAGCACTGCCACAGGACATGGAAAGCACCAGGTTGGTTCTGTTTTGCAGAGAGCTGTTTTCTGTCGCTGAAACAGAGATGCAGCCAAGTAGAACAATTCAGAGCACAATGGCTGGCTCAGGCAGAACACTGTGATTTCCCTTCGGCTTTCCCGAGCAGCCTCGCAGGGAGGACTTTTCCCATGTAGGTTTTAAACACAGACGGGGGGAAAGGAGGGCTGGGACACATGCAGGAACCTGGCACAGCTTTCCCTGTGTCTTGCTTCCTTCATCTGCAGCTGATGGAGATGAGCTGCTTTCCGCTCCTCTGTGTGTGGGTGCGATGGCTGGGGCTGAATCAGTGCAATCGCTGCGTGAAATAGTGACCAAGCAGCAGGGACTGGGCTGAGCAGGGCCAAGGCAGGAGCCCCGGGGCTGTGTGTGCCAGGGGGATGCTGAGCCCTGGCTCCACTCTGCCTGCACCAAGCCTGAGCTGTCAGCTGGAGGAAGGGGATATCTACTGCAGCTTCTGGTGTCGGAGCAAGGCAAAGCCTCCCCGTGCTCATCCAGCACAAGGGATTCGCTGGCTCAGGGGTGGCTCGGCCATGGGGAACCATGACTTTGTGTTCTGCCACCCTGCACCTCCCATCTGATGCTGCTGTTGTCTGTGCATCAGGCACCAGGGCCAGCTCGGGGACCACACGTGTGCTATTGGGTCCGGGTGAATGATCAGCCAGGGCAGTAAATGCCAATCTGTGTGCAAATAGACTTTGAGGACTAAAAGCCAGAGAAGAGAAATGACTAGAAAGCATTTCCCACATAACCAGACTCGTTTCCAAGGAGCACATGTGAATGGTTTCCTCGCAGGCTGCCGAGGCTGGCTCAGCACACTGGAGCCCCAGCACCCACCGGCTGCCAACTGCTCCCACCAGAGCACCGGGTGCTTTGGCATCACCCCGGGGTGCTGCTGTGAGCCCCACACCTCCCACTGCCTGCCAGAGCTCCCTCTGACACACTCCTGCATATGCTGATCTATGGTGTCCTCCCGATCCACTCCTACAACGGGCAGCAAAACCACCCGGGAGGCGCGGGAGGGCTTTTATTTCCAGCACTGCATGATTTACCTTCCATGAGATGCAGTGACAGAACCTGATTTAACTTGTGCCATTTCACTATCTGCGCAGTTGTGGGTTTGTTCCTTCCACCCCTCAGAATTTATGGCTAAATTAGTCAATTATTGATTTTTTTTTTTCCCTTTCCCTCTACTAAGTTACATTCAAGCCAGGCTGTGGAATAGCGAATGCTCAATGGTTCCCTCTTGGCATCTGTTTGTCTAATCAGGCTGCACAGGGAAAGTGCTGCTTTAATGCCAGCTGATATTAGCTCTCACTTCTAGTGCTGAAGGGGGACTCTTCTTAGAGCTTTAAGACGTTTGTTGTTACTGTCCTCATTTGGTTTATTTGCCTCAAACTGAAGCAACGTCCTCTGTTGCATTTAAATCAGGGAGTTCTGCAAGATGGGTCAGTTGTGAGCTTGGCAAAGGGAGGCACAGGCAGAGGGGCATGGAGAAGGTCCCTGCGAGCCCAGGGACGGCAAGGACAATGAAGGCTGGAGAATTAAGTGTAAAAGTAAATTGAGGATCTCCTTGTTCCCCTCTTGCCCTGAGAGGTTCCATGCACGGCAGCCTCCCTGGCAGAGCAACACAGGGTGGGTGCTCGTGGCACCAGGTGATGGTGTTTAGGGAGCAGAATAAGGGCTGGCTGTTAGCCTTGCTCCCTGGGTCTGCCTTCCTCCCACAGCAGGGGTTTGGTACCCCCAGTGTTGTGGCTGGGCTGGTTTCAGTGTGGTGATGCAGGGATGGTGATGCTGGTTCTGCAGCCCCAACTCGCCTGGCAGCTGCTCTGCACTGGGGATGCTGCTCCTGCGCATCTTAAACTCGCCCCGTCCAGGTGAGAGGCATGTTTCTTCTTTTAGATGTGCGGATGGTGGGAACAAAAGCTGTTTCCTCACCTTGCTCAGGTTTAGAAACGTTCCTGTGTGCAGCGCACAGAGGTTGGAGCCTGCTCCAGCAGCAGTGTGAGAGCATCGGGCTGCAGTGAGCACACAGCCATGGGAAGGGACCGCTGGCTGTGTGCAGCTGGGAGGCAGAGCCTGCTGGCACGCCTGTTTGCAAGGGAAAGCTTTGGGGTTTTGCCATGCCCGTGGAGCCAGCAGTGGCTGTTCAGGTGCTAGGATTGATTTCATATCCAGTCATTGCAGGTGGCCTTGGATGAGGGTGTCTTTCTGCACACAAATGTTCCTCTCCAGAATGTTAACTCCCCATTTACAGCTCAGTAAAGACATAAATGGTCTTTATTTCCATTTTTCTGAGTAGATCTCAGAATCCTGTCCAACCTGGCCTTGAACACTGCCAGGGATGGGGCAGCCACAGCTTCTCTGGGCACCCTGGGCCAGCGCCTCAGCACCCTCACAGGGAAGAGCTTCTGCCTAAGAGCTCATCTCAGCCTCCCCTCTGGCAGGTTAAAGCCATTTCTCTTGGCCTGTCCCTACAGGCCCTTGTCCCAAGCCCCTCTCCAGGTTTCCTGCAGCCCCTTTAGGCACTGGAGCTGCTCTAAGGTCTCCCCTTCAGGAGCCTTCTCTTCTCCAGGCTGCCCCAGCCCAGCTCTCTCAGCCTGGCTCCAGAGCAGAGCTGCTCCAGCCCTCACAGCATCCCCATGGCCTCCTCTGGACTCACTCGAGCAGCTCCATGTCCTTCTTGTGTTGGGGGTCTGAACACAAATGGGCGTCTCAACCCATAACGTTTGCATTCAAACACTCTGACACTCAGTCAACTTCTGGTTCTAACATAAGCAAACAAGTGAAAAGAAAGAAATGATGTGATGCAATTGCAGAGGGAAGGACTTATACCTCTTATGCCTGTGTTTTCTCATGCAAGACTTGAGACTGTTTTCCCCTGTGCCCCCACTGGATGTTATTATCACCAGTCAAACTGTTCAAGTACAAATGTTTGATGGTGGTAATATTTTTGAGAATTTAATTGCCATTTGTTTCCTAGTTCAAACTCGGCCTCTTCATCATGTGAGCTAGTTACAAACAGGAACACGATGGCAATGAACTACATCGTGTGATTTACCTGCCAGAGGTGGATGAAGTACCTTCACTAAGAGTATTTGTGAGAGAGCTGGAGGGATACCTAGAGATGCAGAAGAGCCTCTGTGTTTCTCCAAGAGGCCAGAGCTGCAGCGCTCGTTCCCCTCCTGAGATTCAGGGTGCCTAATGCATCGGCACTGAGAAGGCAGAGGCTGTCTTCTGTAAAATTGCTCCTTCTGGAATAGTCAGTGAATAAAAGCAGCAGCAGAAATGGCCATTAATTACTCTATTTGTTTTCCATATTGCCTCTCCCTGCTTATTAGCATAGCATGAGATGGGATGGAACTCCAGCTTCAGTGCGGGTGCTGCAGAGGAATGCCTGTGGGCTTGCCCTGGATGTGCCTCCCACCCTGCTCTACACTGGGTTCGGAGAGGGTCCAAAGCCTCCCAGAGCCCAGCAAACCCAACAGGCAGAGGGGATAGAGTGAGGTTGTTTCCTGGGAATGCTGGGCTAAAACCATCCCCGTCCCTGCATGCTGCTGTGCGAGTGTGGGAGCAGTGGCTCTGGTCCCCGCCGTGGGGCAAGATCAGAGGAAGCAGCAGGCTGAGGAGGGCTGACGCTGCCCAGGTTCCATGGGGAATAGTTTGCATTTATGTATCTCTTGCTGTCCTCTGGGCACTTTATCATTGCTTACTACTGAATCCTCAGACAACCTCCTTATGCAGGAGCGGCTGCTCCTGTGCTTTACCTCCAGGTAATCCTGTGCTCCGAGGCAAGAGCAGCTCAGCAGAGGCAGCGCAGGGAAGGGATTTCTGCCCTCTCCCTTTCAGCCGAGCGTGGTCAGACCCCAGGTAATGCTGCCAGAAGAAGAGGAAGGAGCAAACACAACCTCTCTGCATGGCTGTTACACAAACAAGCCACGGAGAGTCAGATCCCATCGCGATCCGTCACTGATAAATGTATTATCCCTATCAGCACTGTTGAGGAGGCACAAGGAATGCAGTGGGATTCTGGCTGCTGGCTTGTTCTCTCCGTAGACAGCAGTATCCAATGGAGGGAACTGAGCTAAGCACTGCTTAATGCTCTTAAACTTAAGCTATGTGTATTTCTGGTAATAGATCAGAAATACTTAAAAAATAGCATTTAATAATCTTCTCCAGAGAACAAATACTCATAGGTATATCATCAGTGTTAGCCACGCACAGAGGCGGAGCTCTGACCTTGTTTGCAGGTCTGCCTCCATCCTCTTGTGCCCCCTTGCACCATTATCTTGCTGGGATGGTGTTGGAATAGGGCACACTGATAAATCTGCTTCAGACGCGTTACTCTCTGTAGTATCATCTGTCATCCTGCGAAGCAGAGCAGTGCAAAATTAAACATTTAAATCTCATACAGATGGTAGGAGAAACTAGCTCCTCGGAAGGAAGGAATGCCAGAGGGGAGGCAAGGTTTCTTGGCTCTGCAAACCCGGCGCTCAACCCAGACAGGCCTCCAGACACGCTTGAATTGATTGAACAGGATCAATCAGCATGCACAGAAATGTCAGGAGGTATTTAAATGCATTCACAGTGTGCAGGAGTATCGTGTTCTGCGCTCTGCTAACCCTGGCATCGATGGAAACGGGGTTCCCTTCACCCTGTGGAACACTCACCGTGCGCTGGTTATAAACACACAAACACCACACACAAACACTGAAACCACCACAAACCAGCGCACACACAAAGGCAAACCGCACATACAGAGCAAACGCTAAGCCTGGGATACGAACAGTGCCAAGAAAAGCTGCCGACTTGCACTGGAGGAATCAGACTTCCCTGTGTCAGATGCCTGCGTTACCTGTTCTGCTCTCTTCAGGATGAGGAAAACAATGAGGGTTGCTTCCACTCCGTAATTAGAAGAAGCCCATGCAAGTGACCTTTACAACCTCTGAGTATAGAACTGCAAGATGTGTGAGTTTTCATACTGCTGGAGCCAACAGACACCAACCCCTTGGTGTGACACAGCCCCGTGACTGGTGACAGTGACACCTTTCCTTATAACCCACCCCTGGTTTCGTTGTAGGTGGCGCTGCCACGATGCTTCGCACTGACGGAAACCCCAAAGCAGAAAGAAGAGACCAAGTTTCTTAATTAGGTTTCTGTACTGGCCATTACAAACACGACTTCCTAAAATTGTCACCATGAACACCTTTGGAGGGTCCATTACAATAATACCCAGATGATAATGCAGACATGTCAGGGAATAAAAAGGACAGCATTTGGAATCTGATAAGGCATTTCTGTGGCTGTTATTGCTATCACCAACATCACTGCAAAGTCATTTAAATGTTTTAGACCACAAAAGGCCCTCCTTGGAGGTGGCACAGGTGGACAGTGATGGGTTTGTGTTTGCTGCATCGGGATGATGGTGTTTAGCAATGCTACCATCAGTGCTACTGCTGCTTCTGTGCATTCCCAGCTCAGGAAATGAAAACCGGTTCTCTCCACGGCAGCAGGGACAGGCCAAGGGGAATGGCTTTAACCTGCCCGAGGGGAGACTGAGATGAGCTCTTAGGCAGAAGCTCTTCCTGTGAGGGTGCTGAGGCGCTGGCACAGGGTGCCCAGAGAAGCTGTGGCTGCCCCATCCCTGGCAGTGTTCAAGGCCAGGTTGGACACAGGGGCTTGGAGCAAGCTGCTCCAGTGGAAGGGGTCCCTGCCCGTGGCAGGGGTTGGAGCTGGATGGGCTTTAAGGTCCCTTCCAACCCAAACCAGCCTGGGATTCTGTGATTCCATGATTTTATAACTCTGAGATGATTCCAGAGGAGGTGCAAAGGAACCTCCCTGGCAGAGGAGAGACCTTCTCCACGGGATCTGCTCCAGTGGGAAGCACTGGTTTAAATTCACGTTTCCCACAATGAGCAGGTTCTCAGACGGCTCCTCATGAGCGGCTCGGTGAAGCCCTCCCGGCTGTGTGCTCTACCTTGCTTTAATCAGATCATTAACTTTCATAAAGCTGTAGGAAGGAGGAGTGGCGGCACTTCAAAAGAGCTCAAAACAAGAGGAGTTTCAAACTTCAGACTTGTCATTGACTTAGCCTTTCATTGAGCCAATTATTCATGACATATTTGACGAAATCCAGAGCAGAAAGCAGCTGAAATCTGCATATCTGCTTGGCTGCAGCAGAGCTACTACTACAGCTCCAACCAGGACCGCGAGCGCGGGGCTCTGCTGGGTGCGGGAGCGCCCACAGCGCTTCAGTGAGCAGCAGCGGGGTTCCACACAGGTGCATTTGTTCACATCCCACTTTTCTTACACACACCATGTTTCAATGAGCTCTCAGGACATCCGCCTCAAGGCAACGTGCCCGACGGGTGCTGAGGGTGCTGGCACCCCATGGTGGGCCATGTCCATGGGGCCACGTTCAGCTCTTGCTCTCCCCTCGCTGCCAGGGGGCTGAGCCATGGGGATCCCGCCGGGTACCCACACCCCGGTAAGCAAACAACGGGGATCCTGCGGTTACCCCCGGTTCCCTGAGCTCCCCGGGGCAGGGGCTCTGGCTCCATGTCCGCACCGGGACGCGATCCCCCCCCCCCCGCCCCAATCCCACCCCGGCTCCGGCCCCGCCGCCGAATCCAGGTCCGGATTTTCGCAGCCGCCGCCGCCGCCGGGCAGCCCCTGCGGCCGCGCCGCCCGCCCATGGCCGCCGAGCGCCGCGGGCGCACCCGGAGCTGCCCGCCCGGCGCCGCGGGGGCCGCGTAGGCTGCGAGCCGGGGGGGGGCGCCGCGCCGGGCGGCCCTGCCGCCGCCATGGGCCCGGCGAGGGCGGGCGAGCACTGAGGGGCCGCTGCGGCGCGGCGGGGGCGGTGCGCGGCCCGGGGGGGGTTTCCCGCCCGCCCGCCCCGGCGGCCGCGGGCTGAGGGCGCGCAGGGCCGGCGGCGAGCCCCGGGCGCGGAGGGCGGGGAGGCGGCCGCTGCCCCCCCCCGCCCCGCTCACACGCGCACACGCGCAGCCGGGAGGCGCTCGGCGGCACCGGCGGAGGGGGAGCGGGAGCCGCCGCCTCCCGCCGCCAACCCCCTGCCTCGGGGGCGGCTGCCCCGGCGGAGCCTCCATCTGCAGCCCGGCGGCGGGAGCGGGAACATGGCGGACCTGGAGGCGGTGCTGGCCGATGTCAGCTACCTGATGGCGATGGAGAAGAGCAAGAGCACCCCGGCGGCCAGGGCCAGCAAGAAGATCACCCTGCCCGAGCCCAGGTACGGCCCGCCCCGGCCCGCGGGGCCCCGGCCCGGTGGCCTCCCCTCCGCGCCGCTGAACATAACGGTCTGGCGGCCTCGGGCGGCCCGAGCGGGGAGCGGGGCCGGTGGGTGCGAGGGCTTGGAGCAACTTGTGGGACGCCTGCGGGCAGGTGGAGGTGCGGAGAACGCGGCTTCTCCGGGGGAAAACGACCACCCCGCGACCGGGCGTTTGTTCGAGCCTAAACTTGATGCTTCATTGAGCGGGTGAGAGCAGCAGCGGTGAGCTCCATAGGATGGTAAACCCGAGCGGAGTCACGCTCGCTGTTGTGCTCCGCAGAGCTGTTTTCAAGGTGGTTTGACCACAGAGCAGGGAGATGCGGGGCCAGACTCGGCGGGAGGCTTTTCCCTTCGCAGGCAGCGCTCGGAGCAGAACTGGTGTGTGCTCAGCCATGAACCGGGGCACGGCTCGGGCTCACGGCCGGCTCCATCACTGTGGGTCCTGCCGGGCAGGGGTGGTTTGCTTGGGGCCTGGAGCAACCTGCTTTAGTGGAAGGGGTTGGAGCTGGAGGAGCTTTAAGGTCCCTTCAACCCAAATCAGGCTGGGATTCTGTGAGAAGCATCTTTTTTGCTGAACGACAGCCCTTGGTTATGCACGGGTTATAAAATCACCTGAGCATCGCTTAGTTATTTACTGCTGAAATGAAAAGTAAGCTTTCACGGCTCTCTGTGTGCGTATATATATATATGTATATATACGTGTATGTGCAAAATGATGTTTTAGCAGGCAAGCTACAGATTGCAGCAGAAAAAACCAACCCCCCCAATGCGCTGCAAAGCGTGTAGGCAGTTTGCATGGCTGCTGGTGGCCTAGCCCAGCTCTGCCGCGAGCGGGGGCTCACTGAAGCCCTCTCGCACTTGGTCACTTGTTTTTCTGCCTTTATGCTTGGATTTCAGGCAGTGTGGAAGGTGAGGGGCACGGGGGTGCTCGGCCTGTGTTAACCCCCCTTACAAGGGTGTGAAACCTCAGGCAGAGGGGTTTGGCAGTGGGTTTTAGGGTCCAGCTGAGGATGGATTGGGGAGCAGATGAAGGTGCCTGGTTTTCTCCTGATGTGTGGAGATGCTCATGAAAATAATGCCCATAACGTTTAGCCTGCTGTTAGCCTGAGGTGCTGTGTGTTTACTGGAGTGCTGGTAGCTTCACATTCCTCAGTGCTGCTGTCCTCGGTGGCAGGGATGTGCAGTGGGGTTCTGCCTTTGCAGCAGGGACGGGACCCCTCTGAGGAGGTAGAAGGTGGGATGTGGAAGGGTGCAGAGGAGGAAGGGTCCTTCCAGCACCCACATGAACAAACAGCAGCACTGTTGGAGCTTGTGGGGAGGCTCAGAAGCTGCTGCTGGTACCGATATCCCATTGCCCAGAGTGCAGAGCAAGCCTCGTAGCCCAGCACAGGCCTGGCGCACCCGCGGCACCGTGCGCTCCTCCTCCAGGACCCGCGTTTGGCCGATGTTTGGTCGTTGCCCTGAGATGGTTCAGCCGCGTTCGGGAAGCGGCTGCCCGGTGCAAGAGGAAGTTTGGTGGAGTAGGAGGAGAGGTGAAGGGTGAGGTGGGTGCAACGCCTCGCTCCCGGGGCTGCGTGTGGAAGAACCTGTTTGCAGCTTACATGCGATATTAAAGGAAAAGGATTGTTTGCCATCCCCCCCGGACCGTCGTGCTCTGCACAAGGCGAGGAGCCTTCAGCAAGGGATTGGTTTGTGAGCGGTGCCAGGGTGCTGTGGGACGGACAGGACAGCTCAGGAAATGAATGAGAGGAAGCGTGGACATAAATGGGAGCAGACTTACCTAAGCCTGGGACCGCAAACGGCTCTTAGGTTGCTTGAAATGACTGAACTTCTCAGCTTCTAACTGAAACCAGGGATTTCCTCATGCAGTAGGAAATTGTGACCGTTATTCGGGTGTCAGATGTCTTCCTGCTGGCTTCTGGTCGGGACGTTTTTTTGGTCCCTCTCATTAAAACAGACACAGTGTGTTGGCTATACTTAAATATTCTGTATCGCTGGCAAAGTGATTCATTTAAAATTACATAAATCGGCTGGTTAATGCAGGTTGATATAGTAACAGTAAAAAAATACAGCACACAACGTCCTCCCTTATACGAGTTTGAAATCAAACAACATTTCCAAATATACATTTTCATTTTGGGGTGTGAGAGCAGCTCCGCAGAGGAGCTCAAGCACTGGCTTGTAACGCTGCGAGCAGCATCCTGGCGTTCGGCTCCTGGCTGCCAGCGGGACAGATAGCAGGAAGGTCACTGGAATATCACATCCACGCCTGACAGTCCGCGGCTCTGCCTTATTGCAGCAGGAATGTGTTCCCTGCCGGTTTATCTCCAGCGGGCAACCACTGCCCAGGCACGGCATCCTGTGTGCTGACGTTACCTCCTGGGGATGTATCACAAAGGTTTTCCCCCCTGTGCTGCTTTGTCTCTTTGCTGGAGCCTGGCACACCTGTAGGCACCGTTTTATATCGCTGAGATAAGAGCAAATGAAGTAAATGAGTTTACTGTAATGCAAATTTGAGGGGGCTTCCTGTTTACAAGGAAATAGCTGTAGTGCAGCAGAATGAATTCCAAGGCCGCAGGCCAAGGCTTAGCAGCAAATAAACTATGAGGGTGAAGAGTTTATTGGCCGTGGGGCTGATTAGTGCTGAGTTTACATGGAGTATCCTCAGACTGTTTCTGTACCGAACATGTTAAATATCACAGTTTGGGAAGAAGAAGGCCAGCGAGCACTGATGAGACAAGAAGTGCCCAAGGAAGAGGCTGAGGGTGTTTTTGTTGTCTTAAAGCACCAAAACAAAACGACCCTTTTTCCATCCTCTGTCATCTGCTTTTCCTTCCCTTCTTGCGTTTCCTTTCGTTCCAAAGGGCCTTGCCAAGGCCTGGGAAAGCTGCGGTATCCTTGAGTTCTACGTTGTTCCTTGGGAGCTGCTTTGTGGGTGGATTCGCATGGGTGGACAGAAGGGTGTCAAAGGCAGAATGTCCTGCACAGATAGGACTGAAACGGAAAAGCAGATGTGTTGAAACATGAGCAAATCTGAAACCTTGATCATTTTCTGCACAATTAATGTCCAGTATTTTTAGCTTGGGGGGAAGGAGTAAATTCACTGCCTTCCAGTTTTTAGGCTATTCAGCAGAGTTCTGAAGGTCTTCACTTTTCCATGTAAATTTTAGATTTCCCTTATTTTGATCAAAGGGAGTGGAAGAACACTACAGAACAGCTCCTTTTATTTGCTAGCAGCTTCCTCTGTTCTGAGTAAAGGATTTTCATTATGTGAAATAGAGAAAAATGGTCCAAGAAATCCAGTAACTGGAATCAAAGAGGGTGCGGGGCTTGCAGTGGGTTCCATCCAGCTCTGCTGTCCTCCTGTATGCTTCTGAATCGTGCCCCTTGGGGAAAAAGGAGCATGTTGCTGTCGTTTCTGTAAAAGCCATGCTTTTAACATGTTTTTCCTCAGGTATCATCCATCCTCGCTTTACCTTTAGAGTTGAAGTGAGGCACTGGTACCCCGCTGCTTCTTCCTGAGGCAGGTTAGTCTGGGATGTGCTCTTTGCTTTCCTACCTGGTACTCAAAGCAACTCGTGTAAAACCAGTTGAGGTTCACTGAATGCATGGAGGTTGCTTTTTCTTTCCCAGTTCTATCCTGAGCTATTTGTGCTTTGCTTTCTTCATGTCACAGTGCTGAAAACCCAAGCACATCTCTAGCTGGGAGTTAAGCATCTCTATCCTCGATCCTTCTGGTTTTCAGTTTTGTTCTCTTGGCATTGCTGTACACTTTCTCTGAATTTCAGTTGTTTCTTCATGTTCCCTCCAGCGTTTTCTTGTACCTCTTGAAACCTCTGTAGCATCTCTAAGTTACAGGCTAAACCTCTGTCTCTGTCAGTCTCGGTTACTTTGATGGTGTTTTCTCTGGCTTTCTTTAACATTTTCTTGTGGTGCTTATTCATGTAGAGTGCTGTCTCTACCCAAATCTTCCTGGCAATTGTTTGTGTAATTTTCATCCTTGTTGCTATTACACTCGCGTCATCCCTTTCCATCTTTCTCTAGGTGCTTCTCTGTTGCTCCAAGCGTACCCCTGGGTTTGAGCTTCTGCTTTGGCACTTCACTCGCTGAGCATCTCTTGCTTAGTGTCACGGTACCGGGAACTGCTGCAGCTTCTGTTGCCCGATGCGAGGTGAGGGGCACAGGCTTTGGTCCCTGCTGATCCTTGCCTTCAGGTCTACAGAGCTCCTTCCTGAATCCCTCATTGAAACACCCTGTTTGTTATGAGGCTCTGAGGTTTATTGTGTTTAATCTCCCGGTGCTTGCAGTGCTGAGGCAGTGGTTGCTCTGTTTACCTGTGGTGTTTCCCTGTCGGCTTCTCTCTACACATTTGCATTTGCTTCCCTCCGATGGCACGTGTGGGACCTGGAACACCTTTTGTGTTGCTGGGCCGTGGCATGGCAGGGTCTCACCAGTGACATTAACACCAAACCCCTACTTTTTACACAGGTTGTTTAGAGAATGTGGCAGCTCCAGGAAGTCTTGTGCTGTATCACGCTTCTTCCCCACTGTCTGAATGCAAATGGTAGAAATCTTCAAAGTGCTGTTTTCCTGTTTGCAGAAGAGCACAGGCCCAGATTCTGCAAAGGCTTATGCATTTCCGGGGCTTTGCACAGAAACGTGCCAATGAATGCAGAATCAAACAGGAGATGCTATGGAGGATTAAGGATCTCATGCTTAATTCGGGTGAATTTAGCTCTGTAAGTTGATGGTGCTTCACTGGAGCATGTTCCATCTGCTTGTGCCAATAATGACTGTAAATTATTTGAATAGAATTTCTTAAGCTTGGCTGTGTAAAACTGCAAAACAGTTGAGGGTTTTGTTTGACATTTACAGGTTTTTAGTTAAGTGTTTCTTGGTATTTTTATGCCATTTCCAGGACTTACTAAATATTGAATTGAAAAATCTGAAGTGAGAAATTAAAACCAGCATGCAGGACCCTCAAACTGTTCAGTATGGTTCCATCGACACACAGTTGGTGAAATACAGAAGGAAAAAGGATTCTGAATGAAATGGGTTTAGGCACTCATTTATTGTCCTGCAGCTCTACTGCATCTCCTTGTTTGAGGTGAACATTTAAGTGAAGAATACAGGAGGCAAAGCTTGGTGAGAGCTGGGGATGGCTGAATGTGTGGTGAACACAAGGCAAGGATTCCAGCAAGTGCTGTAGGTGACCCTGGAGTAGGTGTGTGTTGGAGACAAGCAGTAGGGACTTTCCACGGCCAGAGTGTTGCTGTTAAATGGAGCTTCTCAGAGTTCACTGGGCACTGTCGTGAAACAGGTAGTAAACTACTCGTGTGGATGCATTATTCCATGCTACTGTACTTCTGCAATGCAGCTGACATTTCTGAGACGGTGTCTTCTCATTTCAGTGAGACAGCAGAGCATCTGCCCAGTTTTCAAGTGCTAAAAATACCCATGAGGGTGTATTTTTACATATTTGAGACACTCCAGCATGCCTTTTGTCCCCTGCCTCAAGCAATAATGCTGTTGGATGCCTGGGAAGCAGCGTGAGCTCTGCACTGGCCCATCCTGCTTGTCTTAGGCTATTTTTTATTTCCTTATTTAATGTAGTAAATTACTATTGACAAGTACGGTCAAGAAGGCAGTTGTTCATTTAGTTTAGTGCAATTCAAAGCGAGGTGTGTGTTTCAAAGGTTAGTCTTCCTGTTCAGCAGTGATGAAGTGTGTAGACCGAAGCTTCCATCTTACCTCGCTTGGCTGAAAAGGGATGCTTGAATATTCACATGGTAACTGGTTGAGGAGGGGTTAAAACATGTTTTTTTTCTGAGCTAGCATTACAAGAAGGACTGAACAGTTGTGGTTTTGTTGTGGAAGAGCTCAGCCCTGTGCGGGGTGAGGACAGATGACAGTAGTTAGATTTTCTTTAGTGCTTCAGCCTCCTAAGTGCTGTCAGTAGAAGTGTGTGGTTGGGAAGGTAGTAAAAAGATGGGTTTCTCAAAATAGTTTCGTATACATACGGGAGGCTTGGGGCTGCTGACAACGTGTGCTTGCTTTTTGTCTCAGCTTTGTGCTGCAGGACCGGCTTAGGGAAAACACAGGCTTTCAGGATGGATGTGGACTGTCAGTGCTGGAGCCTGTGGAGCAGGGCTGTGGATGCTGCTCCCAGCACCAGTTGGGTGTTCTCTGACTTGGGAATTCGGGCTATAATTTGTTTATCTGTTTATCTGCAGTGACACATTAATAAAAGACAGGCCTATGTGGAAGAGCATGGGAGGACGAAGGTCCTGTGGCAAGGCTTTAATAGATGAGAAGTGAGAGTCTGAAGGAAGGGCCCTGGTGCTACCTGTGCTCTACAGATCAGAAACTGAGCCTGACAGAAAGTAAACGTGTACCTTTGGTCACTTGTAGGACCTTTGGCAGATGCAGGGATTGCAGTTTGATTTTCCAAGCTTTGGATAAGCAGTGAGGCCCTGGACTGTCTCGGCTCCTGAGCACACTGTGCTCGGCGCATCTCTGTGTGCAGGCAAGAGAGCTCTGGCCTCGAGAGAGATGCTCCAATTAGCTCTCCTGTGGGGATGCTGTGAGACTGAAGCTTATGTTTTGAAACATAGACCTTCCCTCGGGTGTCATTACTTTAATTAAGAAAGAAGGTAAATGAGGTTGATCTGGGAAGGGATCAGTGTGCAATCTGCTGATGCTGTGCTGAAAAGAGGGGTGTTTCCGGGAGCGTTTTGAGAGGAAGCTCCTATGGTGTGATGTTGCATTGTAGCTGTGGTGCGTCTGACCAGCTGCAGCACACAGAGCGCACATGGTGTTCCTGGTGGGAGATGTGGACAGGCAGATTTGCCTCTCCAGTGAAATTAATAGCCCCTGCTCCTTGCACAGGTAGGACAGCTTTACAGGGCCCGGGCCTTCCCATGTGAAATGCTTGGCAAAGCTCTGGAACTATAACATCAGGACATGGATGTATGCAGCTCTCAGTTTCTTTTCAGGTGAAATCCTGTGGAATGGCCTGGTTTAATCTTCTTATCAATAACAATGTTATTATTTCTTTTTTTGTAATTAGTAGAATTAGAAAAAAGCCAATCAGGAGCCGTCAGGTCCAGGTGCGTAAACTGAATAACACAATTTAATTGAACTAAATTGAGATAAAAGCAGCAGTTCCTAGCTTTAGAAAATACAGCTGCTCCCCACAGCAAGAGCTTCACCCCATGCTTGTTAGTTTCTGCAAGAAAATAATCCCAGTACTGAGTAAACACCTATATAAATATGCCTTTCATAAATAATAATGTCTGAGAGGTTGGGATACATGTAGACACCCCCCCGGTTCATGCAGAACCCCCCCAGTCCCCTTGCAGTGTGCCAGGAATTCATCCTGTCAGCGTGTGTCATGTCCTGTGGAGAAGGGAACTGGGGAAAGGGCAGGTTTCTCAGGTAGAGCTCTGCAAATCAAAGCCTTTATTAGAGGCAAACAGCAACGCAGCCCGGCCGATGCCGTGTGTTGGTGATGCACAAGCAAGCACCAGCTCCTGTAGTTTGAACTTGTTTAAAAGACTTCTGGGAAGAGGTGATTCTTAGGCCACATATTATGTGAAAGGTTTCACTTTTGATCCGTTTTGCATTACTAAACCTTTTAAAGGCACTTCTCTAAAGAAGGAAGGGTTGGCTGCGCTGGCGGTGTGCCAGTCTGTCCTTGCTTTGAGTTGGGCTTGTTGACCCTGTCATGCTGGCAGTTCAGAGGCCTTTGGGGCAGGATCTGTGGTCCAGTTTTAGCAAGTTTCTGATGGGTTTGGATAGTGCAAATAAACACTGATGTCTCTGTACAATTGCATCCGGAGACTATAAATGAATAAATAAATCACAGGCGAAAGAAAACGTTGGCCGTAGTTTGTGGTAGCTCACTTAATGTTTATGGTTGCACACTGCATTTAAAGAAAGATCTAAACATTTTATAGATATGGGAAGATAAGATTAAAAAAAGATTGGCACGTCTTCAGTGTTTTGTATTTGTTTAAGAGCAAGAATGATGAGTGACAAATTACTTAATTGCAGGAGCGAGGAGATGCAGTTTTGCTCCAATTTCTCCTCCTTGTACTCTCTCAGTCGCAGCGTTCTGGTGGAAGGGCAAGTCGTTGACATTACCAGGCAGTGTAATTATTCCTGAAAAATTCATGTACTTAGAGGCTTTTATGTTAGTCTCAGATTCCAGCAATGATAATGCAGCCGATCCTCAAGGAACACGAGGATAGTGCATATTTTGACATCATCACTATGCAGCTCTTGCTTTTGGCTCTCTACTTGTGAACTTGCTCCATTACTACAATTTGCATAAGTGAAGCTGCTTCATCTCCTGGATGAGATGCATGCACTGGAGGGGGGGAGGTGGGAATGTGTGGCTGAGCTTCATTCCCTTCCATCATCAACAGGGTGGAATACGCTGTTAATTGTCCTTGACAGGTACAAGAGCATTAGTTGGCTGCAGTGAGTGACTTGGCAGTGGGCTTGGCATCAGCTTCAGAGGGTGCGGAAGGGCAGAAAATTGGGTGGAAGTAGGTGCCAGTTTCCTTCCCTTTCTGTTTTCTATCCCAGTTCTTGTCCTTTGTGACATCCATGCAGGAATGACCAGGACCCATGCTGCAGGTGCCTGTGCTGCTGCGTTGGTGGAGGGAGATGAAGTTTGGTTTCCTTCACGTTATCTGTCAGCTGATGAGACTAAGATTAGGATGAGTGTGTGCTCTAATTAATGTAGCACCAACCATCGCTTTTATTTCTCTATTAAATAATGAAGTCAACTGGATGTTGCATTGCCATCAAGGGTATTGCAGTAATAGGCTAGGATAGTATAGGATGCTCAGAAGCAAAAGAATAGAAGGAACATATATTTCCCATGTTATTTCATTGTTGTCCAAAAATGTTTGGATTTTGTTTTTTTTTCTACAGTCTTCTCATGATTTCTTTTCTCTCCGCATATGGAATTTTACAAGTAAGGAATACGTAGTTGGTCTCATGGTCCCTTCTAGCTTTACATGCTGGGACTTTGCCCCATTAACCGCTCGAACAAGTGTTGCGATGTGTAAAATACATTTTACAGGATCTGAGAACAAAATAATTTGGAGAAGTATTAACTTCTGCTGAACTTTGAGCTGGGTGCAAGGCTGAGAGGAAGCAAAATGAAATGGCTTGAGTGGTTTGTGATGTGTTCACCATCTCTTTTACCTCTTACACAGGAGGGAAGCTGATTCTTTTTTACTGGTTGCATCGAGTGTCTGCCCTTTGCCTTCACCCCTGAAGTGGAGCATGAAGCTGAGCTGGGGGCTGTGATCCAGCGATTGTTGCCGTTTAGTCTCGTTCACGGGGAATTTTCTGTTCAGTTGGAGCGATTCTTCATGCCAGTGATGAATATACTACAAGAAAATAACAGCACCCTTAGTAATCAGTCGCACAGATTTACTCATTATGTTGAGATGTTTCCTTTCTTCTCCCTGTCGCCTTCTGTTATGTGACTTGTTTTCTTTCCTTCTCCACAAAACCTCAGTAAAAATACTTGTGAGGAGAAGCTGTATTACTGATGATGCATTGGTAGGATTATACTTCAGGCTTCCAGATTTTCTCCTCATTTGAAATTGAGTCTTAAGTGAGCTCAGTTATTTTCTGACTGCAGCAAGCTCAGGTCTTTGGGAAACTTTACCTGCGGGCGCGGGCTGGAGTATTTGTGCAGAAAGAGAAGGCAAAGAGGAAAGCAGAGATGGAGGGATGGGATGAGGGGATGTGATGAACACAGTGAGCAAGGTGAGAGCAGGATGAGAGAGAGGTTGGGAAAAAGGAAATAGGGGGTAAGAACAAGAAGGGAGAGGAGAAGGCAGATGAGAATAAATGGAAGGTGACTGTCCAGCGTGGAAACGGGATGCTGGAATGGGGAGAGTGGGAAGGTGGTGCCTAAGGTCGGCAGCCAGAGGCAGTGGTGGTTTAGCTGCTGAATATCTTACATTCTCTTGAAATAATTATTAGCATCTAAGCAGTTCTTGAATGTGCCAGGAGCCATCAGGAACTTGTGCTGGGTACAGGATACGCACATGCAGAAGGATGCTACTGCCCTGACAACAAAGAGGAGGACGAAAAGAAACCCAGCTTAATTTACAGACTGGAGAGCTGAGGCAGAGAATGTTCAGGGCTTGCCCAGGATGGTACAGGAAATGATGGCAGAGTCGTATACTGCACTCTGCTCTCAGGCCAGCCTCCCTAAAGCTGCCATTTCATTCTTGGTTTGGTTTTCTGTTCCCCTTTTTCTGATTCAGCCTATAGGTGAATGTAGTAGTGAGTGTAACTGTGGATTCCTAACGTGGGTACGATTCTTTAATGCTTGCAATAAAGCCATTTTTCTCCTCGAGCTGTTGGGTGCATCTCTGCAATATATAATAGCCCACAAACCTGAACTGTTAGTGATTTATAAGAAAAAACAATGGCCTTTTATGATAAATAATTAAAAGCTCCTTTAAGATATAGTAAGGCCAATAGCAAATAGCTTCTTGATCGAGTTCCAGTAGTATGTATTCACACACGTACCATCACATTTTTCTTTACCCTTTTCATTTCCTAGGTGCAAGATTCTTTCAGAAGAACTCCTGCACAATGCAGTGTATCAGACCTGCAGGGAGAGAATCCATGCAGCTTTGAAATTAAGAGCACAACTTCTAGGAAATGCTAAAATGAATGCTGTTCATTTTGCCCTCCTCCCTAACTTCTGTTTCTGCTTATGCCCTCATCCTCACCCTGCTCTTCAAGGGACCTCCTGGTTTGCTACTGCTGGTGTAGCTCACCAGGGAGGGGGAGGGCTGTGGGTGAATGATGCCTGTTCCATACACATCCTTTTCTGTCTTAAATAGAACATAATGTTTTCTTCCTGGTTTTCAGATGCTGTGATTTGAAGTAGACAAGTTCCGCCTGTACCGACCTTGGCCCCGCGGCAGTCGGCTATGTCCTGTCAGACCATGTGCCACCACACATGCTGGTAGACAGCGAGAGCTTTTGAATTGCCAAATGTGTTTTAACCTGAAGGTTGCTTTTCAGTGTGTTTCTTTGATCAAGTCTGGAAGACAGAGATGCTGGCTGTAGTAACTACAGCTTCAAGATGTAGCTAAAAGCTCCTTTGAACAGATTCTTCAGCTCATGCTTGTAACAAACCCCTCTCCTGGGGCAGTGGAGGAGCTGACCAGGTTAGAGTGACCTGTGCTGCTCACAGAGTTATAGTTAGATATCACTGTCATCCACCTGCCTGCTCCTGGGCAGGCAGTACACTCAGAGCTGCTGGGTTGTTCAGCCTTTGCTTTAAGGGCAGCTTCTCCTGTGGGGCTGCCAGAGATGAGTGTGTCAAGTGCCTGCAGCATCCCGTTGACCTCCTCAACGTCAGCATGAGGCACTACGTGGGTATAGTCTGCAGTGCCAAGAATGGAGGTGACTGCCTTATCTGCAATGAAGAGCTCTCCCAAAACTTGGCTGGTGGGTCACCTCTGCATTAGTTGTCTCTGGCTGACCTTGGCACAGTGCAACTCTCTTCCCTGCCTCGTCAAGGGCAAAGGGCTGCATCATGCTCCCAGATCCCCACTTCAGTTCAGTGCTGGTTAAACCAGCAATGAAGTGTCCAGAGTCCCTGTTGCATTTCTCAGAAAATCTTAAACTTGACTTGTGATTTCCCCTAAATGGACTTGTTATTTCAGTTGCCCTGTGGTATGTGGACAGTGAACTGAACCTTTCTGATGTTTCTGTTTGCTATTCTCTATTTCAGAAAGGAAGAAGATACATGGACAGGTTTTGCCGCTGCGCAGTCAGATACGCTTTTGTTTCTGAATTTAATTTTTATCCAGCTTTTGTTTCTGCTTCTCCTGCGTGGTGCTATTAAAGTAGATCATGCTGTGAACTGAGATGAACTTGTGCAAAGAAGTCCACTTTCGCATTAGTGCGTGGTTTGTGCTGAAAGCACATGTGGGTATAGAAAGCTTTTCAGAAATGGTTACCTCTCTGTGAAACGCAGCTTTTAACCCAGATTGTTTGTGTGTAGGGCAACTGATGATTCAGTGTATGGAAGCAGAGAGGCTTCTTCCTTCCTGTTTATGGAATGTGCTAGGCTCCATTTCAAGATTTTCCATCCTTCTGAAGCATACGTGGACTCTGCTTCGTTTCTTTTGAACACAGAAGGATTTCTACCTTTGACGTCTGTGTGAGAGCTGAAGGTGGTGATTCGGGGTAGTCATAATCTAGTCCATGTCCTTTATTCCTCTTTATTCATCTGGATAAGGAGAAGTGCTTCTGAAGGGGTGGCAGTCTGTGTTCAGAGGCTGGAATGCAGTGTGGACTCCCGGAGCCTGTGATCATTTTACAGATTTGTTCAGATTCTGTAGCTGCCAAAACATTTTGTTCCTTTGACATGTTATCCACCAGACCAGAAGCGCTGCGTTTCGAGGGAGAGGGGGAGGCGCACTCCTTTGTGCCTATCACAATCAGAGTGTTTTCCTGGCCCCTTCAGTCACACGTTAAGTATTTCATTCTCTCCTCCTGTTGTCCAGACTGGGCTGTGTTTGTGTAGTTTCTTGCAGTGCCCTTGTTGGAGCAGAGAAAAGCTTTCTTGGTGTCATTATTATTAAAAGGGCTCATTCTGTTACTAACGGTCTAGTGGTCAGTGGGAACGGGACGTTGCACAAGAGTGCTCCAAGTGCAGGCGCTCTGATGGGCTCAGGTCAACCAGGAGAGAAGTTTGTGGTCTATGGTGATGCTCACCGTAGTCATTTATGAGCCCTCCGTAAGCATGGAGAAACAAGGGGAAGGGCTGGTTGGGAGAAGCGGGATGCAGAGCAGGCCATGCTGCCCGTGCTCACTGGCACATGGTGGTATCAGTTACAGCTGGAGGTATTTTGCCATCAATGTGCTCGCATTTTATGTATTTATGACAGAATTAAGTTTTACCATCACTATTTTAAACATGTTAAACTTGAATGTATATTTTTAAAAGCCTACCCATAGAACAGGCAGCCAAACTTGGAAGTTCTGCCACTTCTGTGAGAGATTTTCCTTTACTACCTTGCTTTTCCTGAGTACAGAGCCACAGTCTCTATCTACTGCTTCCTCTTTGCTTGGAATCAGTATTTTGTTTAGATTGTTAAAATACGCAGAGAGGAGGCATAGTTTTTAATGAGCAGATAAAAAGATTAGCAAGTTCGTCACTGAATAATTTATAACCTTGAACCCGATTAACAACGTTCAGCCCTCCCCGTTCTTGTTTAAGTTGACGTGGTGCTTACCCTCTAGAGTGCTCGCCTGGGATCACAGTGTTCGTGGAGCTGTGTTCCAGGCGGGGCTTTGAGATATACATAAAAACTATTCATAGAGAGATTCCCTACGCTGGGGTTTAAGCCTTCCAGCTAATTCTTGGCTTTTATTAGAGATGTTTTTCTGGTCAAGTCATGCAGATTTCATGCCTCAGGTCCTCATTTGAAGAGGATTGCAGCTACTTTCCTCCCTCAGAGATGATGGAAGAGATGCTGGTTGATATTTGATGGGTTTTCAGAAGCTCTGGTGATGGGTCCTTGTAGAGACACACAGGGCTGGGGATGGTCTCAGCCCTTTGCTTTTTCAGGCAGGGCTCTGCTGCTTCAGGTAACCCAGAGCAGTTCTGAGGCCACATTTTACAAGGATAAGGTGCTCAGTCTTTCTTCTGCAGGAACCTGAGTGATATTGAATAGTCTTGTTTAAGACATGAGCACTTTCTACAGGGCACTTGTGGTACTTCTCAGAAAAACAAATAGAACATATGAAAATAGCAATAGTAAAATCGGAACAGAAAAGGTCCAGTGGAATTTTGGCTTCGTGCTATGACAGGAGGGTTGGTTTACCAAGATGCTGCTGGGCTGCACTGATTCTCAAATTTATGAACTTGTATTGTTGCCCCTATGGAATTTTTATGGGCATTATATTGCAATGAATATTGAGGTTACTTGACAAATAAAGGAAATCTTTGTTAATGTGGTTTAAATGGGTGATTGTGACATTATAAATTAGGCAAAGTAGATGTTAAGTGCATTGCAGCCAAGCTAGGGGCCTAATGGAGCTTGTGTTGGCTCGTTTTCTGAATGATAGATGGCAGTTGCAGTGCTAACAGCCTGCTCTAGCTCTGAGTGACTTATACACTTGTTTTACATGGTGCAAGCTAAAACCTGATGCAAGAATACAGAAGTGATGACCAGAATGTCCCCTGGGAAGTGCTGTGACCCCGAGGCAAGGGTCCACCTGGTGCTGCGTATGAGTTTCTGCTACAGTTTCTGTGTCTGAGGAAGAATTGGTGCTCCTGCTCCTGCTGGCAGCCCTATACCACCCTTCAGTTCATCCCACAACTATCTAACTGGGATAAAAACTCTCATCTTGCATGAGTCTTCTACACTAATGTTTCATTTTAGAGATCTGTTTCTCCAAAGGATGCTAAAGGTCTGGTTTAAAATAAGCAGTTTCAAGTAACTCTTTTTTTTCCCCCCTTCTTTTTCAGTATCCGCAGTGTTATGCAGAAATACCTTGAGGAAAGGGGTGAATTAACCTTTGGCAAGGTGTTTCATCAGAAAATTGGTAAGTCATAGTTAAGTGAAATGTTCCTCATGTAAATACTAAGACCTGCTTGCCTGCCACCTCTCTGTAACGACTGCTGGAAACCAGTGTTGGAGATGGTCTGAGGAGCACTGGAGTAGGGACAGGACGCAGTCAAACAAAGGTCTTCAATAAAATGAAATGCTGTGGAAGGGAAGAGGATGAAGCAGAGCAATCTGTCAACTTCAGGGGCTGGAAAACTACTGGGAAAATAATTCAATTATTGGAAACATCAAGGAGAAAATTGTATTACGTGGTATGGGCTTGTCAGCAATGTAATGTGTCACATCAGTTACACTTTTCTGTTTTCTCTGCAGGGCTAATACACCTTCTTGATAAGGGAGCAGTAGTAGAAAAGATCCTGTATGTGTTGTCTTGACTATCTGACATTATGCTTTTGCTGGGAACGGAGGGAGATGTGGCCTGGGTGAACCTGCTATGTGATGGGGCAAGCTGCTGGGGAGATGGGCTTGAGGAACAGGTAGTGAGTGCTTCCATGGGAACGTGGAAGGAGTTTGCACCAGAGCATCAGGGATCAGTTACTATGCAGCATTTTACGTAATGGTGTAAAAGTTGGGATGAAGAACCTCTGTATGCTGTGTGTGTGACTCTGTTGACTAGAGGAGGGGGGAAAATGTGATGCTTCTCAATCAAAACCAGCAGTGCCCTCTATGTCTGTGCTGGAGAGATCACACAGATCCAGGGTGGAGAGCCGCTGCTCAGGTAGACGCTGTTAACTGCCTTGGCTGTTACACTGAGGTTGTATTGTCTGCGCTACATCATACGACTGAATATAAAAGCAGGATCATAGACAGTGAGGCATGTGAAGTAATCCTCTTTTGGCAGAGTATTGTGTCCATCCTGGCACTGGACTACAAAATATACATGGACCTGCTGGAGAGAGGCCAGGAAAGAGCAGTGGGAATGAGCAGACCTTACTTAGCAGTGTGCTAAACACAACCTACAAGGAAGTATTGAAAGAGGGTGTTAATATAGGCTATAAAAGAGAGAAGTGAGGTTGAACAATCTTCAAAACCAGAAAAGCTGTTGCAGAAATGGTGAGGTTGGTCAATTTTCCAGGGGCTTGACATATGAGTTATAGAAGAATCTGGATATGACTGAAACAGTTTTAGTAGTAGGATGGGTGGTGAAGCAGGGGAACAGATTTCATGAGGGGCTTGTGAAATCCTTGTCCTTTGGCATATGTCTGCTGGGATAATACAGCTGCTCTTGTCTTGCAAAATGGGAACAAAACCATAAAGCAGGCTGGGAAGATTTGAGGAGGTCAATGGATGTATTTCTGTCTGAAGTACACCAAGACTGTAGCTAACAGTGGAAGCAAATGCCCATGAGCAAGGTGCCATGCACATTGTTGCCCAGGGAGAGTGGTGCAATGGGGGCATCTTTGGGCTGGTTGAGCTTTAGCTGGGTTTCATGGCTGGAGCAGCAAGGTCCAGCCTTCCTGGTTGCCTAGAAATGTGCAGCTCAGTAGGTGGGAGAATATTCCAGAGTGGGAGTTTTGAGCATTGCCAGGTTGAGTATTTACAGATTGTCATTAATGGATTTAATTGCTTTGTGCAAAGAGGGTTGTGGAAGCACCAGTCTAAAGGATGCATTCGTAGCAGTCTCAAGGAGCTTTCCATTGTGTTACAGTAGCTGAAGTGTGGTCTGTCTTTTTGTACATAAAAGCTATCACTTTATTCTGGCCTGAAATGTTGCACTGTAAATACCTCGTTTGCTTGTACTGACGTCTCCCAGCGTGTGCTTCAGTTTAGATGTCTGTGCTGACTCATTAGGATTTGCTCTAGCATGACAGTTGCAAAATAAGTGGAATTTTAAGGAGGCCGACGCAGCCTGGCTCTGACTGTTCCATTCTCCTTGGTGGCAGTGAAGTGGAGTTGTCTTTTTTTTATCTCCTTAGACCCAGAGCAGCTTCACTGTAACCGGTATTTCTATTTCTGCAATGGGATACGTTTCGTTCAGCGTTGGTTCCAAAGAACAGTGAAGAATGCTGCTGTTATTTAATAAGTTAGGGCAATTACAGTTGGGTAACTGTAGCCTTGGAAGGATTCTAGCTTTGTGTTCTTCTGTCCCCCATTCTGGTGGCCATTGAGCCTGGCGTTTGAGAGCCCCTGGCCATTTAGAGACACCATTAACACACCAGTTCGTGTCCCTGGTCTCGAGGTGCACAGCTCGCAGACGTGCAGGGAGCTTTCCTCTCCTCTCCCCGTGGTACAAGCAGCGCTTGCCCTTGTTACCTGGCAATGGGGAGGGTGCCCGTGACCACTTTGGTGCCGTTTCGGTTACTTCTGCAGCTGCTTTCTTCTAAAGTAGGATTTAGACTGCAAGAAAACAAAGATTAAAGAGAAACGCGACTGTTTTTACCAGAAGACTTTGCATTGCTCTGGAAAATGTTGTATTTCCTTACTGCGGTGGTTCATTTGAGTTTGATTGCATTTTCTAGCTTGTTCTTTGCCATTGAATGAGTTCTTTTTCCAGACGTTAGCATAATTGCTTGTGGTGAAGTGCCTTCGTTTTTAGGCAAGCGTGGTGCGGGAGGCTGTGAAACTAAATCTGGTGAGGTCATTAAAAAGCCTGATCACTTTTTTACTCTCATTGTTACCTCTTGGCATGGGGGGGATGCGGCTCAGGCTGGGCCCCGGGCCCGGGAGGCAGCTCCTGCTCTGAGGAGTTTCAGTCAGCCGGAGCCGGATGAGTGTCGGGTCCTGAGCTGTAATTCTGCTGCTGCACCCCCTTGCTGCTGGCTCTTCCTGTGCCTTTATTTTCTCAGTTAAAGAGCTGTCTAGTATGCAGTGTTTTATCCTTGTACACTGATATAAAGCTTCATCAAGGCACCTATTCTTTCCTTCAGCAAGCATGTAGATAAGCACTGTTGGGCTGTTTTTCTCCCCAGAGCACAATTCTTTCTTGCAGCCCCAGGTCATTGTTTTCTCTGGTTTTCAGTCTCCTCCTTTCAAATGCAAACCCCAGGGCTTTGATCAGTTGTTTGATATGATTCTTTCTGATGTCCTATGTGGATGTTTTCCTACCAGTATGTCTAATTATGGTGCTGTTCTTATCAGGTGCAAGTGCTTATCTTTAATGAGCCCTTAAATCCTTTTAGGATCAGTGTTTTCCAGGGCCCACTCTAAAAGATTGGCCTAAATTCCCTCCCTGCCACCTTCCCCAGGTGTGCAACTGCAGGGACAGCTTGAGCTTGGAAACCAAAACCTTAGCTCTGCCCTTTGGAATCACAGTAAAAGCAGGAACTCCATCAGCAGGCAATGGCAGCAGCCTTCCAGGGGTGAAACTGGCCTGGAGGCTTCATAAGATCTGCCTAAACAAGTGTCTGTCCTCTGTATCTTTGTCTTCATGAAGGCAAATGGGTTGCTCTCCGCTCTCGAAGAGGGGATGACTGCTTGCAGGAGCGATGCTCCAGAATGATCTTGAACTCTAAGAATCTCCTAATGACTCAGAGGACATGAAGACACAGAAAAGCACTCTGGCAGTACTCAGTAGCCCAGCAGCCGGCTGTTCCCACAGAAGCTGCTTCCTCCACAGCAGAAGCTTCATGGGGGAAGTACAGGCTGCCTCGAAGCGGAGTGCGTAACCACCTCTAGCTAGTTTTCATTTTACCACATCCTGTTTGCTACACACCAGATTATGGGCTTGCTTTAGCAAGAGGGACGTGTTCTGGTATCCCCGTATCTATCACTTCCGTGTAGGACCCACTCTTGGTTCACGATTGAGTTGTCCTCGTGCTGCGGGGTGGGCATGCCTGTGACAGCGCCGCTTCCAGAGGGCAGTTTGGGAATGAGCTGGAACGAGTGTAGCTGCTGGGTGGATCAGGGTCTGCTCAGGCAGTGCAGCTGCCGAGCGTGAACTGGAGTGAATTAGGTCATAGTGTTGCTTTAGAACAGGATTATCGAGGTTATTAAAGTTAAGTGCTTTGGAGCAAACTTGTTGCTGGTTATAGTTCAGGGACTCTTATGTCTGACACTGGACTTACTGACAAATTGCATCTAGCTGGTAGGCAGTGAACAAAATCGGCTTAGGACTTACGGGATGTGACAGTTAAGCATCCTGCAGCTTCAGGTCCTGGTTTGGTTCAGCCTTGGGTTCTCTGGTAACGGCTTGGGAGCTGGTGGGTTGTGGCGGTTTGTCTACACCCATCTCGGTTTCTCATCGGTTACAGAGAGCCGTTGAGTTTGGGTCGTGGGGAACGATGAGACCAGAAGGTGTTTGAGCTGTTTCAGCAGCTGGTCGTGCTGCAGTTTCAGCATTCACCTTGCCTGGGAAGTGGCTTGCATGGGTTTTTTTTCCCTGAAGCTGGATCTAATTTCTGGTGTATTTTCTTGAAATACACTTGCAAAAAGAACCAATTAAAACCCGTGTAGTTGATGTAACAAGTTACAAACAGGGTTTTTTTTCCTATTTACCATCTCCTTTTGCTTAGTGAGGAATGATCGTTCTTGGGTGATTCATTTAACTGTCTTTCATATCCTCTTAAATCAGCAGGCTCCAAGTTGGAGGTCTTCCCAGCCAGGGTGAGCATTTTGCCATCTGCATCAGTGCTTCTTCCTACACATGCACGTCTTCTGCGGGGCTCTCGCTTCTTATCTGCTCCCTTTACACTGCAGCAGCTAAGTATAGCTAATGTATATTCCTTTTAGCTGAGTTTCCAGAGCAGATGAGCGTTGGGTCTCTTGTAGTTCCTCCTGCACAGACAACCTCCATCTGCAGGGAGGGACTTTTCTGCCTGCCCTCTGCAGTTAGAGGGAAACGTGCTCCTGGCCGTTGTGGCTGCTGTTTCCTCCAGCTCTGTCAGTGACAACGTTGAGAAAAGCCCAAACCCCTCCAAACAAGGGTGAGAACAGCTAAAGAGGTTTTTTTTTTAGGGCAGTGAATCACGCTTTCTGTTGCTTGTTTCTCTACTTATGGACCCAGTGTATTTGATTATTTCAGAATCTCAAGGCTAATCACTAGGTGGATCTTGAGTGAAAATCTGTTGAGAAAAACATTCTTGCTCTTCCTCTTTCTGTTGCCAGTGTGGTAGCACAGCGCACTGCGCTCCCCGAGATGCCTAAAAATAACAGGCTGGGAAAAGCACCTCCCTGGAGCATTATTTAAGCTATTGTTTAGTTTAAGCATCAGATCTATGTGCTGTTGGCATTCTGAACTAATTAAATAGGCCCCTGAGGACAGAACAACGAAAGCGGTAAAACTTGGTTGGGAGTAGAGAAAAGCACCTGAGGTTTTTACTGTTAAATGAGCAGGGGATGACAAAATTATTAGCAGATCTTGCTTCTAGTCTGCTTGAGATGGCTCTGAAGCTGCAGCTTGGACGTGCAAGTGGTGGGGCTGGCTTGGGCGTGCTGGGAGCTGGTGGTGGACTGAAATCCTCTGTCCTTCCGGGGAGAGGACTGTGGTGAGCAGGAGGGGCCACCCAAAACCCCATGCTAAGTGTTTAAAACCAGATTGTTTTGAGAGCCAAAGTCACCTACAGGTTGTACATTAGCTACTGACCTAAGACTTGAGTGAGGGGGGAAGTGTCAGAGCCTTGGGTTTCTTTCTTAACATTGTCCATGAGACTTGTAGCACTGTGATAATTTTACTCTGTTCCGGTATGTTGATGTTGAATGAAGTGCAGCCATATAATAGGGAAAATAGGTACATGCTTGGTGGGTTTTCTGTACAAGCAAAAAGGCAGGTTAGTTGTTGAAGTGCTTTTCTCCTGAGATTCTGTTTCTGACCTGGGGAAACAGCCACCATACAGAAGTAGGCACCATCAAAATTAGGAAGTAACTAGATGAGCAAAACCCCCCTATTTAAAACACTGCTTGAAGACTGATCTTCTTCTTTCTCATGTTACTTCTTATTTTCAGTTCAAGTTTAGACTAAAACCTGGATTCTGGAGAGCCTGCGGGAGGGTTTCTGAATCCGTTGAACTCGTGCTCTCCTTGCACCATTGATAGGATCAGTTAAAAACGGCACAAACCCCAAACCGCAGGTCGAGGTCGGAAACTGGGTGACTGTAAACTGAAACAGAAATGATTCATGTCAGATGTTTCATAGAATCATAGAATGGGTTGGGTTGGAAAGGACCTTCTGATCATCTAGTTCCAACCCCCAAATTCCAGCCAGTTTCACAGTGATTCTCCACTTGTATCAAACTGGGGTGTGGGCAGTGAAAGAGAGAAAATGCGTACTGTGTGCGGTCTCTCTTCACCAGAGTAGGGTTAGGTATGAGATCTAGTTTCTGTGTCATGATTTAAATGTTACTAGATGCTAAATTTCTTTAAACATACTTTGTTTTGTGGTAAAGTAAAAGTGATACTTGCATGAATGACACTGAAGATCGTTTAGAGGGATATTGATGAACATTCCCACTGCAGATTTTATGTGCAGGCAGCTTTAAGGAGAAGTCTGTCTTTTGTGTCAGGGTCAAATAGTATCCAAAGTCACTATAAAAAATGTATGTATTCATTTTGGGTTTTCTTCTGGTCATAAATAATTGAGCATTTCTTTGCTGGGATGCAGCCTGATGTGCTTCCATGCGTGCTGGTGCAGAGGGGTTGGAAATACTCAATTGTGTGATTTCCCAGAGGAGTTGCAGATTAATTCTGGGCTTTAAAGTAGAAAAAATATATATCCTGTCCTCTGGAACTTCGTATAATGGATAATGTACTGAATAGCTTTAACCTGCCAGAGGGGAGACTGAGATGAGCTCTTAGGCAGAAGCTCTTCCCTGTGAGGGTGCTGAGGCACTGGCACGGGGTGCCCAGAGAAGCTGTGGCTGCCCCATCCCTGGCAGTGTTCAAGGCCAGGTTGGACACAGGGGCTTGGAGCATCCTGCTCCAGTGGAAGGGGTCCCTGCCCGTGGCAGGGGTTGGAGCTGGAGGAGCTTTAAGGTCCCTTCCAACATAAACCAGTCTGGGATTCTGTGAAACTCATCTTTCGTATACTGCAAAGTGACTTCTGTACCAAAGATGGTTTTTTCTACCTTCTTGTTTGAGCTTTCTTAGCCCATTTCTGATGGGATGTTCTCCTCGTGTACCAGCAGTGATGGTGTGTGGTCATGATTTCCCCTCTCTCCTCCCCAGCAATTTCTCAGTCAGTCCAAAACGTTTGCACTCCCATGGAGTTTTTATCAACGTGCCTTGAAACAATTCACCCACTAATGAAGCCTCTGAACACCACTGGGAAATAGGTAAATATTAGTTTCCCATGTCTGTAAGGTGGCATGGTAACAACTTTAATGAGATTCACCTGCACAGCTCTCTACTCCTAATAAGCAGATTCTGTGGTCCTGCCAGTGCTACTCGTTCGTCTCAGTGGGATAACTCATTAGTAACAGGAGCAAAGCTCAGGAAGAAGGGAAGAAGTAAGTAGACCCTGAATTACTGAAGCTCTTAAGTCTTCTGACTTTCAGCTTTTAAGAGACAGAGCAGTTAGTCACAGAGCGGGGAAGCTGGAGGGCTCTGGCTGTCAATTTCCTCATCGATTTGTTTGTGGAGCAGATTTTACTGTAAACCTTTCAAACGCTTTTATTCTATACCAGTATCTGTCCTCTAACAGAATGAGGCATAACAGGACTTGCAAACCCCCTGGGGGATTTGTCCAGATTTCCAAGGTTCTTGCCGCAGAGCATCCCTTGGTGATGGTCAGGAGGTGAATAACACGCCATCAGAACATGAATCTTCACACTGTGTAGGGGAGCAGAGCAGTAACTTTGTGGGGTTGCTGCTTTTCTCTTTCCTGGCCTCCTTCCCCTGACAGCATCGTGTCCAGCCAGTGCCTCCATAACTTTCTGCTCTCAGATGTGTGCACGTCTGCAGTGGTTGGATAGAAAATCTGCAGTCAGAAATCTGCAAAACAGTTTCTTAATGCTTCTAGATGCCTCTGTCATTAATGTCTTTGATTTAATGGGGAAAGAGGCTGAAGAGAAGTAGAACCATCTGTTTCTGAACCTCCGGCTCTCAGCAGCTTTCTTAGAGTGCACAGAATGAACCAGAGGAAGGCTTTAAAATTCATGTAGGAGAATCATCTGTGCTCTGTCACTGTTGTTTTCGCGGTTTTGCTCCTCTTTACCTAAGTGCTGCGTGTATTTACTAACTGAATACTACTGCTTTTGTGTTCTGATTCTAACCACAGTACAACAGACTTCCTAGATGCTGTGGCAGAACGGTTTGGATCGTTGCAGAGGTTCACATCCTGAACAGTCCTGGCTAAGGTGAATACTGGCATCAGAAACTTGAGAATCCCCTTTTGCTGTGAACTTATTCCATGTCTTCAATAAATGGTGTTAGTGCCTGGCTCTTCCACAAGCAAAGCCGCACTCAGGCCCTTCCTCATAAGTAGAAATACACCTCCCAGTGGGCTTCGTGTGCTTAATAATTCATACTGGTGAGCGGCTCATGGTGTGGAGAGGTCAGAAGAGACAGTGTGCTTTCCAATAGTGAGGGATGGTGCCTTGCATTATGTAAGCAATTTGCAAAGGTTATATAATGGGAAAACACTGATCAAGAAAATGATGACTGGCACGTCCTTCGTGGGGACTGAGCATCCTTGTGACGTGGGGAAAGAGCTGCTGCAACAAATAACAGCCGTCGTGACGTTTTTAAGCTGCTCATGCTTGTTAGCTTGCTCATAGCTTGCTAGTAGCTGCTAATACCACTTCCAAAAGCGGTGGGAGTTTCTTCTATGTACAAGTGAAAAGAGAACAAAACCTCAAGTGCTGTATATTTCTTGATGAGCTTCAGTGAAGGAATTTAATCATGTTCTTTGCAATAACTGATGGATTGAAATGAAATGCTTCAACTCTGTGTTTAGTTGTCCTTTTAAAATTAGAATAGTTATATGTGATACTGGCCCATCTTTCAGAGGAAGGTTTTCTGATGTACAACCCTCTTTTTTCGTTCACCTTTGGTATGTGAATCCATACTTGACTTCCTCACCCCTGGCTTGTTCAAGGCCAGGTCGGACAGGGCTTGGAGCAACCTGGTCTAGAGGAAGGTGTCCCTGCCCGTGGTAGGGGCTTTGAACTGGATGGGCTTTAAGGTCCCTTCCAGGCCAAACCATTCTATGGTTCTGTGATTCTGTGACTTTAGTCAAGTGGAATTCTGGAGACCAGAGTATGAGAGATATGTCCTAATATGGTTCAGCTATAAGTTTTCCTTGTTCTTCTATTTTCATGGCTTTAAGTAGTGATTTATTGCATGTTAGGTATTCAGAGGTACATTTCATGAGGACATTAGGGTGATAACCTGGTGATTTTGGGGGTTTTTTGAGGTAAAGATCCAGTGGCAGTTGCCACAGTTGCTGGTGAAGCACAGACATGGCATTTTTAATGGTTTACAGCTGTGTGTTAAAGACAGAGCACATTCTCCTTTTGCTTAGGAGCCCTTTTATCCTGTGAATTGCTGTGCCGCCACTTGACATCTTGACAGCTGCTGGTCCTGCCCTTTGGAAGTGCTGAGCTCCTGGCTGCTGTCAGGAAGGGTATTTACAGTGCACCTTCTTGTTTGAGATGCAGGCTCTCTAATCCACCTCAGGTATTTAGCTCTGAGCTGCTCTGCGGGGCTACAAGCAGAATGGTGATTGAATGCTGTTGGTAAGACAGTGCATTATCTGCTTAAGATGCTCTACCTTGCGGGCCTGGATTGAGGATTAACACACAATCTGTGAATACTCCTCCATCGTGTCCAATACATGTGTGCTGGAGGAGGTGAAGGCACGCACAACTCTGGGTTTTTGGGACCAGGGCTGACCACATTGTAACAAGTGTTGGTGATTTCATAGGGGGAGAACTATAGGAAAACATGTCTGGAAATGAGGATTTTCTTTGAAGACACTTGGAACCTTGTAGCCAAAGTTTATTTTCATATAATGATTTATAGGCATCATTAAGCAAGCTACCTGGCAACTTAGTAATGCTGAGCTCAGTTGCGAGTCTGTTGTAGGGAGGTTGTTCTGTGCTCCTCCTCACTGTATGCGAGTCCTGTCTTGGAAAATACAATTTGTTCTTTCACCCTGCTTTTTATGCACACAGATATGTTTTAATTTGTTGTGATGTATTTTTAAGGAACAGTGAATGTACTTTAGGCTCTATTAGGAAAAATAGGTTAAGGACAAACAGCTCGTAATTGGAAAGTGAAGTAGTGAAATCTGTGGTGCCTTCTGGGCTGGGAGGATTTCTGTGGCTTTGTACCTAGCCCAAGCTGTGATTCCTACGCAGATGAGTTTTCCCTGGTAGTAGCAAGTCTCTTTGTTCCTGAACAAGGAAATCAGTGGTTCTCTCAATTCTGGAGCTTTTAGGTGGTCTTAATTATGCTGTGCTATGGCAACTGAGCGCATGTAGCGTACAGAACAAGATCCTGAACTTCACTGGATATGCCTTAACAACTGCAGCCTGGTTCGAATCACAGCTTTTACATGGTTTAGTAACAGAGTCTACCCCTAATGTTTTGTGTCCGTGACCCAGATCTGTTACTGCTACCTGTGGTGTTCACTGTGGAGTGTTGGTTGAGGTTTGCTGTTACTGCATCCTGCAGGTTCCTTGGCAGTCCTGCACAAGAGGCTTTGCTGGAGGCAAGTTGTCTGTGTCCCTGTGGTTCTGCTCCTCTGCTTCTTCAAGGTGTTGTCTGAATTCAGCCACATAAGAAATATCTGGAGATTCTTGGAGGGTCTCAGGATAGAGACATTTAAGGGCCCTAAATGAGGAAAACTCCTTGTGTTGCATGGTTCACACCAGCCTGGTGTTGGGAAGCTTGTGCTGAAGCTTCCTCTGCCTGGAGTTGGAGCCATTCGCTGCAGCCGAGGTCTGAGGAGCCTGGTTCTGGTGCAGATGTCACTGCTTGCTGGGTTGTCGTTATTCTCTATTTATACACAGCACATTTAGTTAGGATTTGGAAGCAGCTGGATATTTTTGTTTTCTAATTTGCTATTTTGCCTGCTTGAAAGTGTCTACATCAGCATTTTGGACCACATTCAGGTCTGCTGTAAATAGCTGCAGCTTCCTTTCAGTCAGTGACATTGTGAATACTTACATCAGGGCGGAATGTGCCTATTTTTAGCTCTGCTGTCTTACCTAGTTGTCTCTGTTTGTTTTAATAAGGTTGTTATTTACTCCCGTTAAAAGGGTATTCGGATCAGATATGAATAAAATTCCTGTTAGAATGAGATAAGTCGTTCTCTGCAAGGTTTGTTTCATTACAGAGTTCCGCATTAATTGTGTTATTATTGTCCCGTGCTCTCAATTAATTACATTCTGGTGAAGATCAAGGTACAGTGTTGTGAGTGCAGGAGTGACCTTGAGCAGGCAGAAGGCCAGCGCTGTCCCCTCGCCTGGCCTGCGGCGTGGCTCTGGCTGCTGTCCTGCTGCCCGGTGCTGGCAGAGCTGAACCTGCTGATGAGGCAATGCCTCCTGCTTAAATAGCACTGGTAGCAGGGCAGGAAGATGACATGGAGCTGTAAAATGAGAAGGTGGCTTTTGTCCCTGCAAGTGGAAAGGGCAGCATTTCTTTATTAAAACTGTAAGAGAAGGGTTTGACATTGCAGGGTGGATACAGCCCATGGGCATCGGCCTCACTGCAGAACAGGTTGTGAATGTTTGAATATTGCTGTGTTCCTTTTTAGAAGACATGGGTTAAGCTAAGTCCGTTCCTTGTCCTTTTCCAAGCTGGTGAAACCAACCTTGTCTGGTGGGGGATGAGTTCTGGGAATGGGCTGATGGATCGAGAGGATGCCGGGGTCATCACCTCAGTCTCCCCATCTGTCCAGTTAAGACTGAGCTGCAAACTCCAAGTGTTGTCTTTATCCCTCCTTGAAAGACATTTTGTCTTGGTTATTGGTTAGTGCAGTTAATGGCATTTGACAAACTTACCTGCAAAGGATTGCCCATCAAAAGATAAGGGGAAAAAGATACTGTCTGGAGAGTGGGGAAGTTGAGGCTTGCACTCGGTCTGTCTTGTACTCCAGTGTGTGCATTATGGGTACCATCCAGCGCTGTGGTGGTATCAGAAAAAGCTGTTAAGAGTTATTTTTCTTTTCCCTTAACAAGCAGTGATGTGGTTGTTGCAGAAATTACATAGTATAGAGGAAGAGATCTTTAAAGCTAAAGCTGTCAGCATCTTGATTTCATAAATAATTGCTGGTTCCTTTTATCTGTTACTTAACGCTATCATTTTTCTAATTCCTGCTTTCTGTTCTGGGTCTGATTTTTCGGTGTGTAGTTAAAGGTGCTTATTGTGCTCTGCGTCAGTTCTGCCTGAACTTCTTCAAACTCCTGTCACTTCTTCACTGCTGCATCTGTCAATTAGTTCTGCAATTATGTGAGAGCTGCAGTTTCTGGCTAGTAATTTTTCACTCAATCTCAGCACAGCAATTGGAGAGATTTCCTTTTTCCTGCAGTAGAAATGCAGACACGGGGAGGTCACAACACAAACACTTCCAGTGTGGAGAGCATCAGGCTCTCACTGGATTTGTTTGAGATCAGGATGGTGGGAAGAGGTCACATGTGCTGATACCTGGGGATGTGGATTGAACAGTCAAGACAAGCTGCACATGCAACAGGAGGGAGGAGTAGGATGTTTGTGTTTGCATTGCTGCTGTAAAAGAGTTTAAGGCAAATCATTCAAGGAAAGGTTAAAATCACAGAATCTCAGACTGGGTTATGTTGAAGGGAGCTTAAAGCTCCTCCAGCTCCAACCACAGGCAGGGACCCCTTCCACTAGAGCAGGTTGCTCCAAGCCCCTGTGTCCAACCTGGCCTTGAACACTGCCAGGGATGGGGCAGCCACAGCTTCTCTGGGCACCCTGGGCCAGCGCCTCAGCACCCTCACAGGGAAGAGCTTCTGCCTAAGAGCTCAGCTCAGTCTCCCCTCGGGCAGGTTAAAGCCATTCCCCCTGCCCTGTCCCTACGGGCCCTATGTTTTCATGCTATGATTTATTTTACTGCAGTATTGTTAATAATTTATTTTTTTACCATAGGCTTTAAAATGCAGCTGTAATAATTCTGCTCATGTTCACTGGAGCTGGGTAGCAGCATTTTCTCATACTTGTTATGGCTGTAACATATTATGACTATATCAATCATCTCTAAAGGTTCCTAACTTCTCATTTGGGATGTCTTTATTTTCTTGCACAGCAGCGCAGTTTAGAACAGAGCCCTGAAGAGAAGCAGCTTTGCAGCGTGAGCAGCATCAGCCTCCTCTTGTTCCCTGCCATAATGAAATTAAACAGTTTGGAGAACACTGAGCAGGGCTCCGATGTGTGCCAGGGCATTGTTGAGGGCGCGTGTTGGTGTATTTTCACACTCCTCCCACAGTTGTCTTTGTGGGTTGGGTTTTGTTGTTTGTGGGTTTGTTTGGTGACCAGCCAGTGGCTGGGACCTCGCCAGGGAATTTTCTTTCAGTGCATTCATTGCTGTTTGTGCTGCTCTTTAGTCTCTTAATTACACGACTGTAATCTTCTTTGGTTCGTTGTCCAAGGGAAAGTTCAGTCAATTCAGCAGTGTTTTGCTCGATGGTGCTGCCGCTGCTTCCATCCTGTGTAAAGTAAGGAATTGGATTTGTGCCCTCAGTGGCAGGTTTTGCTGTGAGCCACGTTTGTGCCGCGTTCACCTTGCTCTCGAGGTGCCAGGAGCAGCTTTAGGGTTTGGGCAGGAGAAGGGACAGTCTGGGACCTGCTCAGAGTCCTGCGGGAGGGACCCCTCGTGTCCTCACTGGGGACTGGGTGAGCAAGATCCTTCGCATGCAGCGTGGGGATCGCAGGAGCTGCTCTGGTGCTGCGCTCCTGTCCCTTCTGCAGCGAGAGAAACAGCTCCCCAAGAGTATTCCCAGCAGAACAGGAGCTGAGACAAGGCCTTAAAAGAGAAGAAAGCCCCAGTGTGAGCGCAGATTGCTGCAGGGAGTAGCAAATTCGGGGTGGGTTGCTTTGTTTTCAGAAAAGCGTTTTTCTTTGTGAAATATTTCAGGAATGATTCTTTTTTGTGAGAATAATGAGAAAGTTTGGAGGATCTCGGAAGGGAATCTCGTCATCTGATTTCTGTCCTCCTTCAGGGAACAAACCCCACTTTGTGTAACCTTTGAGATACCACCCTAACCAGCTAAATGAGCTGAGCGAAGTATGGGAGCTGCATGGTCATAATCCCTTTGCTGGTGTTCTGATTGTGGCAAAGAAATCCAGAGGACCCCAGGAAAACAGGTGCTTCCAATAGGAAATGTAACTTGGGATCTGGATGTATCTAGAGGGGCTATCAAAAAGCTGATCAGTGTTTTCATTATAAATAAATTAAAGCTTTTGTTTGCCTGATTAGCAGTGCTTTATCTGCTGGGACTGAGGGGTTTGCTGCTGAGTAGCTGGTGGATTTCTTCTTATTTAGGTCCTTGATCAAATCAGGTGATAGTGAGTTGAAAGGACACGATGCTCATAACTGACAGTTAATGCCCTCCTGTACATACTACAATGGAATTACTGGGTAGTATAGTCTGGAATACAGGAGATGTTGTAGGTGGTTGTATTATTTCTTAGTCGAGCGTATAATTTTGCTGTATAGTTCAAATTACAACGACGTTGTTAATTAAATCAGGTCTTCTGTATGTATAATCCCTTCTCTGTGTTCTTATAAATATTAATATTAAATATTGTGTATATTTTGAGTTGCAAAGGCGCATTTTCTGTCTCCACATGCTGCTTTTTTTGGAAGGAAAAGGAGCAGGGAAGCGATGGAGCGGTGCCCAGCCAGTGTCAGCCCTTGGCTCAGCCGCTCTGCTGCTTCTTGCTCCCTTTGCTATTCGAGTTCATGTTTTCCTGGTCTTACCTCCAAAAGATGGCTGTGATTTCCATAACCAGCAGTAACTCTAAATAAGGAAAGGTATTGCCTGGTGTGGTGGAGTGAGACCTGGTTCATTTACAGCTCTGAGGGGCTGTAAACTCAAAGCATGAGCTGCAGCAGCAGATACCCATGTAAAGTCACAGGGTAGCAGGTACCAGCCCGGGCGTGCATAAGGACACCACTTCCATGAGACTCAGCTTGTCACGGTGCATGGAGATGCTTATAATGGAAAATACTCATCAGCAGGCTGCAGAGGTCATGCTTTAAATTACTTGTAAAGGAGCTATAAAGATTCTGATGTAATTTATTGTCTTATAAAACCTATTAGGGGTAACATTAACCAGTAATTTTAAACTGGGAATGCAGAAGAGGTTGTTTTTTATCAATAAAGTGTAGGTAACTCTATTTCAGAACCAAACCATGTGAATAGTATTTAGTCTTTACTCTGGAAAAAGGAACAAAATCTGATCCTTTGAGAGGAATGGGATATTCCAGTGCAGTATGGAAACATTTCATACAATTCTCAGCAGGTAGAAATTGGAATATGCTTTATGGGAGGTAAGTGAGGTTTATGATCCTTTTCTGTTCTGAATGCTGGTGATGGGAATTGCTGAGCCTTGGGACCAGGGGCTCTGTAGGTATAGATAATCCCGGATGTTACCTGGGGGCTGTATCCCTGTTGACAGGTTACTGCAGTGATGATATGGCATTTTCTGATTTTATTTTTCCCTTTTCTCTTTCCTTTCCAGGATTTTTGCTGTTTAAAGACTATTGCTTGAATGAGATTGATGAAGCTGTCCCTCAACTGAAGTTTTATGAAGAGGTAAGGAGGAAGGCTCTCCCTCTGCTCCTCGGGGATGCTGAAAGGGGAGGAGAGGCATCCAGGGGGACGCTGGGACCTTGTTCTCAGTCACTTCAGCTTCACAGTGGAATGGTTGGTTCATAAGAGACAATGTTTGATATAGTAACGATGGCACCTCAAAGGGACAAAACCATCACTTTAACCAAGCTCAGGAGGGTTTTAAGATAGCAGTGTAACTATTGACAAGTTGGCAATTTGGTATGGTCATGGTTGACATGGTCGGTCTTGCTCCATTGTCAGGAGATAATCAGTGGAGGAACCCACAGACACGGTGCCCAAGGCAGGCATCCCGCAGAGGGATCTGTAATTCGGGGGAGCACGTTGTATCCTTCCCATCTCTCCTTGGCTGGGGGGCCCCGGCAGCGTGGGGACCCTGAGGAGCCTCCTTGCTCCATTCATTCCGTGCTCTGTTTGTGAGGCTCTAAATATAAAAGTGTAGGTAATCCTGTCAGAGGTGCTGGTTTTGGTTCAAACATGCAGACGTGCTGGGAAGAAGCAGCCTCTGCTGCTCACTAGTAATTAGAAAAGCTGCCTGAGATAACCTTTTGTCTGGATTACTGTTAAGCTGATGAGTTGAATTTCTCTTACTGGCAGCACAGAATAGCTGGAGTTGGTCATTGGTGGGAGAGAACTCCTCAACAACACACAGCTCCCCCTCACATATTAGATACTGTCAATAAAGAAGGATCTTTTTCCTATTGTTTCCACCTTTTTATATCCTGAAGGTATCACTGTCACAGGTAATCAAAAAGGCACGTTGTCAGGGATTGTTTAGCAGGTATTTTTAGCTGCCTCTTTATCTCTGAAACAATTTTGAATTGTATTTTTAGGTTATTAACAAAGTGTGGCTTAAAAAGAACTTCAGTGCTTTGTCAGGTACTGCTCAGAAAGTCCCATTACAGGTATTCCAGGAGGGGTTTGGTGCAGCGTTGTTGGTGTCAGACCGGATTTCTCTTTTATTTTGTAATATTTGATGTACTTGCTGCATTTATTACATGTGGAATAATTTGAGTACCTCGCCCCATTAAAAAGCACTTGATGTAGAAGGGCCCCATACTCCAGGGATTTCATGTTACTGCAGCTGAAGTCACGATCAGGCATTTAGCTGGGGGAGTGATTCATCCAGCTCGGCTTTGGAAAGAAGGGGAAGAAAAGGAGAAAAAGAAGAAGTACTTCTGGGTGCTTGAAAACCGACCCATTCTGATTCCCATTTTCAGAGCTGTGTCTCGAGGGGAGCTGAAGTCGGCCAAGGAAGGGTTAAAATACAGTGACAGGGGCGGTTATCTCTGAGTCAGGAGCAATACTGCAGAGCTGCTGCTGACAGAGACTGGTGACAGCTCTAGACACTGGCACTTCGGCTCTGCCTGGTGCTGTGGTTTTTGGCATGCTACAGTAATGTTCTATTTAATGAATGTATAAAATTAGCTGTGAATATGTCAGGCACATGTGTTAAATGTGGTTTGTAGTAGAGGTGTCTCATGGAGTCACCTGTGATGAGCAGCAGCGGGCAGTGTGCAGGGGGAGAACCAGAATGAGGTGCCCCGGAGGGCATCACCAAAGTCACCTCCTGCTCCTTTCTCCAAAGCTTTACAAGACAAAGGGACTGTGGTTAAAAGGTGAGGGCAGGTGAGGATGTGCCTGTGAGGATGTGGTGGAGGGATGCTTTGCGTGCAGAATTAGGTGGTTTGAAAACCAAATATCAAAGGGCAGGAAATTGCATTCAAGTAAGACAATATACCATGTATCAGGCTTTCTCCTGAACTTCTAATTATTTTATGGCATTACATTAATTAAAAAATGTTTCCTTGGCAAAGATGGATTGAATCATTTTAATTATAACTGGGTACGAAGGGGAAGCAGTCACAGATGGCAGCTCGCGGGGGAACTGTTGCCTTATCATAGGCAGCAAACAAGGGGACTAGAAAAACATGGAGTTCAGTTACGGTGCTGCGCCTCCCGAGGTAGGCTGGTCTGAGTTGTCACGTGGAGACCTGCTCGAGAGCTGTGAGGAACAGCTCATCCTGTGAAAGGAGCAGGCTCGGAACGAAGGGACAAAAGAAAATGTATTGTGACAGAGGCAGAACACTGGGTTTTCACATCTTCGCTTTCTGAAGTCCTCAGGGATGTGCTTTCTGTTAACCACGGTGCTGCTCTGCTCTGAAGGGTCTGGCAGGACAGCAGAGCCCTCCCTGTGTCCGTGCTTCATGAGGAGATGCTCTGTACATCTTTTGTGCAGGGTTTATTCTGTAGGCTGAAGGTAAAGACAGCTCCTGTCCGTCCTGTTCCCTCTCCCACAAGCACTGAATGAAATCCAGCTGGGAACTACTGTGCCCTGGTTTTCCTGGGTCGGAGCAGGGCTGCATGCTTCATTTTGTTTGGATCCAGGAATCTAAAACGTTCCCTGGTTGGACGGGGCTTGGAGCAAGCTGCTCCAGTGGAAGGGGTCCCTGCCCGTGGCAGGGGTTGGAGCTGGAGGAGCTTTAAGGTCCCTTCCAACACAAACCAGGCTGGGATTCTGTTCTCCAGTTCTGTGATGCTGGGCAGGTCTCAGCAAGTCAGAGCTGAATCTGTTCCCGAAGGATCGTGTATGGGTTTTACATTCTGTCAGTCCTGAAGAACTCTTTCCCTCCTAAATAAACCCCAAAGGACCCCTGGACTTGGTGAGGGTTCTGGAAAAGGCCGTTAAGGTCATTGAGTCCAACTGTTAATCTGCTCTCAATGAAAATTAGTTTCAGACTTCTTAATTCCTGCCAGTGGGAGTGGCAGCAGAGCTGCCCTGGTGGGATTCCCTCCATACATGTCCGGACGCTTTTTTGCCAGGGGAAGTGATGAACTGCAAAGGGATTTAGCTGCAATGGAAGCAGGAAGGATGGTATCAGGCTGGGTTTGAGCTGCAGGGAGAGAAGTTTTCTGCAGATGAATCCAAGGGGGAACAAGAGCTGTTCCTCAAAAATAGCAAAGACTTCCTGAATTCTTCAGTGTTCTGAGAAGTCTCCTCTTCATTCTCGGAGCCAGGGCAGCACTTTTCAAGACAAAAAAAATGTTGTGAGCAAACGTGCTCCCTAAGCATTAGTTAAGAAAAGAACAAAGTAAAATAAACTTCAGCGGAAGTATTTGGGCTTTTTAAACCAAATAAGTGACAAATCATTAGGAATGTGCTGATCTAATGGACCTTTCTCTTGTATTGCAGATAAAAGAATACGAGAAACTGGATTCTGAGGAAGAGCGGCTGGCCCGGAGTCGGCAGATCTATGACACGTATATCATGAAGGAGCTCCTGTCCTGTTCCCATGTGTGTATCATCCCGATCTCACACTGCTCTTTGCCTCATTTGAGTAGCTTGACAGCGGAATAATTCAAAATAACCGTTGTTGCATTCAGAGAACAATTAAGATTATTACTGAAGGGATTGTAACTGCCAGTGCTTGTAGTGCTGGGGAATTCCATTTGAAGCCAGTGGGACTGCGTTTGGCTGAAGTCAGCGTAGAATCCCAGCCTGGTTTGGGTTAGAAGGGACCTTAAAGCCCCTCCAGCTCCAACCCCTGCCACGGGCAGGGACCCCTTCCACTGGAGCAGCTTGCTCCAAGCCCCTGTGTCCAACCTGGCCTTGAACACTGCCAGGGATGGGGCAGCCACAGCTTCTCTGGGCACCCTGTGCCAGCGCCTCAGCACCCTCACAGGGAAGAGCTTCTGCCTAAGAGCTCATCTCAGTCTCCCCTCTGGCAGGTTAAAGCCGTTCATCTTGTCCTAATCCTACAGGCCCTTGTCCAAAGCCCTTCTCCAGGTTTCTTGTAGCCCCTTAGGCACTGGGAGCTGCTCCAAGGGCTCCCAGAAGCATGTCTTTTTCAGTTTATTTTCAGTAATGAGAGGTGTGTGCCAGTTATTGTTAAACTTGGTGGTGGCAAAGGAAATATTTGGAGATTGATCTGGTTGTATTTCTGCAAACAAGATATTTTACAATATGATAGCGTGAGTGCAGTTTGTGTGTGTATATACTTGCACACATTAACCAACCTCCCCTCACCCTGCAACAAGCCTGCCCCAAAACCCCAAAGGAATGGAGCTGCCAGGGACTGTTTGGATGTGGAAGTTTGGTGTGTGGGAAAGCTCAGAGTAAAGGTTGAGATGATTGTGTTTAAAACTGGTCACACACAGCTTGCTGGGGGTTGTGTTATGATTTGTTTGGCCATAAAGCAGGCTTTCATACTACACGGAGACAAGGCACTCTTTAGCCTCAGCGTGGTGAGTTGAAGGCGTGGGGCCACGTTGGGACAGATGCTGCTTTGTTACAGCCCATGGAAACACATGTTCCTTCCAGCTGAGCTCTTGCCCTATTGATCTGTATTTATCAGTTTCATTTGCTTTCACTTTAAAGAAGGATCTGCAGTAGGTTTTAATATATTATATTAGTTATTATATTATTAACCTATGATAAGCTCTGTAGTGGTAGAAGATCCATGTCTGCTGTCTCTGGAGCTGTACCCGGATAGGGCGTTTTTCACTGATTTGTTAAAGGAGCATCATGGGGCCCTTCTGTCTTTGCCTTTCTCCTCCTCATCTTCCCCTCTCCGGCCTTCCTGCTTTAGAGTAATTGTTTCACTGTGTTACTCTGCATGTTTCACAATGACGTGCTGGGGGGGTGGTGTTGCACCCATTCACTCTGAGGACCCCCTCTTTCTCACATGCGTAAAAGAACAACAGTGCCGTAGGCCTTCCATGAAACTTTTACATTTCCAGCTGTTTGAAACGTTTCTCTTTCTTTTCCAAAAGCCTTTCTCAAAGCAAGCTGTAGATCACGTTCAGATGCATTTAGCCAAGAAACAAGTGCCAGCCAGCCTTTTCCAGGTGAGCCTGACACACTCGGAATGGTCTTGTTTCCTTCACTTCTGTGACAGTAAGCGGCTTGGTGCATACTATTTCAGGAGACAGAATAAACTGTACTGGTGTATGTTCTTCGCTGTAGTAGTGATAAAAATGCTTTTTTTAAGTCAAAAATTACAAATTATCTAAAATACTGTAAGCACATTTAATGAAAGCGAACTGTACCTTGGTGCGTATGAACAGCATCATTCTTAAATCCATGCCATTTTAAGCCATTAAATGATTTAGAGTAAATCACTTTCCATCAGGAGGATACACATCCTGTCAGGCTAATCTGAACTGAGAAATAGCCTTAATGTTTCAGTAATGTGAAACCTTTGAAAGCATTTTTCCTTTAATTTGCAAGTGTATTAATTCCCAGCTGATGCCGGTGTGGAATCCAGCATTTGTACCATCTCACATGTTCTAGTGTTCCTCTAGAAAAAGCCGCTTGTGAATGGAAGGTGCTGATTTCTTGATAAGGGCAGAGAGGAGATGAAGCGAGAGGACAGCTCTGGGAGTACAGGCTCCACAGCAGGGACCATTTACTCTGTTTAAGTACATTGGGGAAGTAGAGCTGTGCTGTGATTGATTTCCCAGGCCTGTTGTCCATAGGCAGGTGCTTCACACAGGTTTCATACATTAATCGGATTCCAAAAGCTAAATGAAGCTTCAGTGCTTCGTTCAAAGTGTCTCCTTCAAAGAAAACACAGTAAATGCTGTTGTTGTATAGGGCCAACATGAGTTAAATGCAGTGGGTAGTATTGCATCATCAGTTTATTGTATGCTTAAATATTAATTGTGTTTCTTATCCCTCTTCAGCCATATATAGAAGAAATCTGTGATAGTCTCCGAGGAAAAATATTTCAGAAATTTATGGAAAGGTAGGAACATGGCACATTATCCAAGCTTTCTGCCTCATGGAGCGGGAAGCCAGGCCCTTAAGTGTTGCTGTAAAATAAGGCTGAAAATGTTTCATAAACTTCATTTAATTAATAGTGTATTATCAGCGAGCTTCCGCAAATGAGTGGCTGCTTTGTATATAGTGATGAATGTCAGAATGCCCGAGTGGAGAAATAGTAAAACTGATTTTCTCTTGCTCCATACAGCAGCAGTAACAGGCTGCAGTTTGATCTCAGGGGTTTACAAACACAGAACTGTATTCTTGGGGGAGATTCTCATGAGAAACCAGCTCTTGAGTGTGACTGAAAGACCTGGTTTATATCTGGACACCTCGCAGTTAAGCAGGAAAGGTCTAGTAAAGAACACAAGACAGAGATGATGGTAAAAATCCCTCTGTAGAACTATTATTTCTTACTCTGAAGATAAATACTTCATTATTTGTGTAGAAATAAGAAATGATTTTTTTCTTTGCAACAGCTTGTGGTATTATCAGTGTTTTTCCTATTTTAAGATAAAATTAGTTTAAAATGTTCCTTGGAGTATATGGAGACTCATTAGCATGAATCGAGCTGCCTCTGTTTTCTTACAGTTATCTTACAATTACCTTCCTCTTTCTGTAATTTAAATGTTTGTTAGTTCCAATTTTAGTTGGTTTTAAAAGTTAAAAACCATCTGAAGGAGAGATGCGAGGACACAGCGAGCACTTACAGTTACAGGGATAAGATTATCTGATGTCTTTCTCCTATAAGGATGTACAATCTGAAGCATGCACTGCTAGTAATTGTTTTTCTTGGTGGGGGTAGGATTACAATGTTTTGAAAGGGAGACTGTCATTTGCTAAGTAGCACCACATACCCTGGTTATTTTACACAACAAAGTCTTGATGCTTCCTATGATGCTTCACATAGTGTCTCAGACCACTTTTAAACTTCTTTTCCCTACAGTGACAAGTTTACTAGATTCTGTCAATGGAAAAACGTAGAACTAAATATTCATGTAAGTACCTCTAAGTATATTTATCTTGTCAAAGGAAGAACATGTTCCTTTTTGAGTAATTGCTTGCAAGTAGGTTGAAATAGAAACAATAAGGAGCTCCTTCTTCCAAAACAATGCATGTTATATGAATTACACTTGTTAAATATCCTAACACATGAATAAGTTCTTTAGATGGTTTTTTACAGTAAGTTTTTGTAATGCTGCAAATTGAATCTGGTTTTGCTCTGGTTTGTTTTTTGCATTTACAGCTGACCATGAATGATTTTAGTGTACATAGAATAATAGGAAGAGGGGGATTTGGTGAAGTGTATGGTTGCAGAAAAGCAGACACTGGAAAAATGTGAGTATATACCCGCTTTATTATAGAGGCAATGCTAAGCTCTGAACTAGTAAGGAAATCCTTCCAGTTGTTTCTTACCAAACCACTGGGAAGCAGCGTCACGTTACTCTGTAGTTCTTTGTAATTAAATGTTATCCCAAGAGGTTCCGATTTCTGGATCATCTTTAAGCTTAGTTTGATATTTGATCCTGTTACATGCCATGCAGTGGGGCTTCAGTCTAGCAGAGCTCTTAAGCACATCCTGCATTTAAATGGTCTTTGCAGAGGTAATGGAAAGGGCAGATGTGTTTAAAATGAAGTGTGTGCTTAACTGATTTCCTGGCTTGGCACATGACCGTGTCCCTGTGGAAGCCATGGTGGTGGTGTGAGGTGGTGCCTCTCATCTGCTGGAGGTTGCTCCTCTTGCAGTGAAGCCCATCCCGTAGCTGGTGCTGATGTAAGGACATGACCTCATTGATGATGTAGGGACAGGACCTCAGTGCTGTGCAACTTGCAGGGTTGGGCCTGAGCAGGTTCTGAACACAGAATTCCAGCTATGCGTGATTGCATGTTTGTGCCCTGAAGAGCACGTTTCACTGGTGAAAGCAGTGATCCTTATTTACATTTGGTAGAATATAGTTCCAGTGTTGAAGTTCTCTTTAACAAAGCTCTCTGTGGGAACTCCAAGATCAACCCTCTGTGGCTTTTATCCTTTTTCTGGTCTTACCATTCACACGCTTCCCTTGATCATCAGATTTCAATTTCTAGGCATTAATTGCCCCATTATGTTCTCTTTGGAGCATGTGGGCACTGATTTAACAAAGCATTCTCAATATCTCTCTGTTTATTTACATTCCACCCCACCCCTTTCAACTTGCTTTTCTCCTAACAATTTTAGTCCAGGGACCATCCTTACACATTCCTCTTCTAAGTAAGCACTGGCATGTTGGACGTGCCAAGTGTCTGCGGTTACAGTTGGCTTCACTGGCAGTGCTGTGTGCTTGGCATCCTTGATAATAATAAACTTCTGAGCTATTAACAAGTGGAAGACATCTTAACGTTGCTGTCATGCTTGGTATTTTTGCAGCGACTTCAAGAATTAATATTATTACTAACAATACTGTCTCTGTTCTTGCTCGGGGACTTTTTTGTCCATGTACAGTTTGTTAGTTTGTCCATGTACAAAACTAAAGATCTTATTTAACTTGAGCCACAATAAGTAGGTGTCCACCCTGAAGAGGTAGTTGACAGATTCCCAGGCTTTTTCATGTCTCAGGAGGTGGATAAACCTCAGGACTAGCAAGTGAAGCAAAGGACAGGTTTTATCGGATATAAATAGAGTGAAGGGAAGTGCAATGGGGGATAAACCAACCTATTTCAATTTGAAGCGAACCTTTAGATTAGGTTCAGTTGCTGGGTAAAGGTTTGGTTTAGTTCTTTCTTAATCCAAACCTGTTTACCCATCCCTAATCCAGATCCCGTCCACTCTAGATGGCTGCCTCTGCTGCACTTACTGCCTGCAAGGAGCTTGGGAAGCCACCCCTCGAAGGTAAATGCCATCGGTGTTTCACTAACCCACAAAGACACACCTGAGGCTTCTTTCACATCACCTCCTTCAAGGGCATCTAAATAGGGGCCAGAAGCATGATGCAGAAAGCAGTCTAAAGGGGGAGGGATTGCAGTGCTTTGTAAGCATGCAGTTCCAGATGAGGATGAGGTTCCCTGTCTCGGTCAGCCCTGAACAGCCCCTGTCGTTCACTTGATCAGTGGAGTCAAAGCGTAAATCAAGGACAGCATGTGCAGTGTTATTTATAGTCATCGTCTGCAGACTCCCCAGCAGGAGCACGTGCTGTGAATATATTCCTTGTTTTGGAAACGTAGAATCCGGGATGTTCACGCTCACTCTTCCCCCACTCAGCACACATGCACGGCAGGAATGACGTGGCTTGCCGAGGGAGTGCAGGGCGAGGTGATGCGAGGCCCCGTGGCTGTGCAGAGCTGGCAGCGTAGGCAGTTGATGAGCATCGATGCAGTGCTGTAACACGGTGTTCTCCTCAGCGCAGTTTAACACCAGTGGCCTGAAAACCTGCGTTTGCCTGTGTCTAGAAATCGTCTATGCAGGAGCACACGTCCCCTCCTCAGCTGTTGTCTAATAGTGGGCTCACCTACTGTCTTCACCAAATAGCCAGACTATGTAATACCCTCCTCTTGTTTGATGGTTGTTAGGGTAACGTTCTGGGTTTGAGCAAAATGTCATTAATTTGTGTAATACAGATGGTAGAAGATTAAAAAAAAGCTTTCCTGTGTATATCTGACCTTTGAGTAGAAAGAAAACTTCAAATCAAAACTCAACGTGTGCAGGATGTTATTTTCCTCGCAGAAACTGTTAGAATTACCTGTAACTGTAATAGAGGGTCTGCTGCTTAATTCATACCTCAAAGCCCTGCTTGTAGGTGTTAATAAATGGATGTATGATATGTAATACCTCAATCTCCGTGGTTGTTTGGACACAGAATTATTTGTTAAAGCACATTTCTGTCTTAGGAGGCTTCTGCTGAAAATGTCTTAACTCTGAGATGTTGGAGGTTTGCTTGTTTAGTCGTGTAATGATGTTTTTAGTACCAGGTTTAAGTCTTTAAAGAGCTTGCTTACAGGATATTGAAATATGCATGGCATAACTGGTAGTGGTAACTCTGAGTAAGGAGGAAGTGTTTTTGGTGCTTTTTCTGAACGCTTAATATTTTCAGGTATGCAATGAAATGTTTAGATAAGAAGAGAATCAAGATGAAGCAAGGAGAAACATTAGCCTTAAATGAAAGAATTATGCTGTCTCTTGTCAGTACAGGAGTAAGTATCATTGATTTATTATTCTTTTATTTCTTCTTTTTCTTCCATGTAATATAAAAGCTGTTACATGTAATACATATTCCATCAATTCAGTTGAGTGACGTGGGAATATTAACTCCTCCTGGAGCCTTCCCCCTGATTCCAGCAGTGTGTCTGAAATGAGAATGGAATGTGCTCCAGGCCCTGCACCAGCTCCGTCGCCCTTCTCTAGCCCCGCTCCAGCACCTCTATGTCTCTCTTGCAGTGAGGGCCCCAGAACTGAATACGGGATTTGAGATGCAGCCTCACCAGTGCCCAGTGCAGGGGGACAACCAGTGCCCTGGCCCTGCTGCCATGCTGATGTTAACACAGGCAAGGATGCTCTTGACCTTCGTGGCTGCCTGGGCACAAGTTCATATTCAGTGGCTGTAGATCAGCACCAGCCAGGTCCTTTTCCTCAGGGCAGCTTCCCAGCCACTCTTCCCCAAGTCTGGAGCATTGTGTGGGGTTCTTGGGACTCACCTGCAGGACCCAGCCCTGAGCCTTGGTGATCTTCATACAGTTGGCCACAGCCCAGTGATGCAGCTGGGATTTATCAGTTAGACTTTTAATCAAGCGAACTGTTTCACCAAAGAGAAGTTGTGGCTTCTGCAGAAGTGTCAGGAGTTTCCAGAGCTGGAGGGTGAAGTTCTGTAGCGGAGACTAGGCAAGAAATCTGGGCAAATTAGTAATAATTGTCCTATTACCTTCAATTTGTAGTTCTGTTGCAGCAGAACTGACTGTGAATTCTCATGTCTAGCAATTCAAAGAGAAAATTGCTCCCGAGGCTGCTAATGGTGGGGGTAGTTTTCTTACCTGACAGCACAGAGCTCGTCATTGAGCAGCAGAAAAGCAGGACAACCCATTTATTTTTTCATTGAGGATTATCAGCTCAGTGGAGGGAAACTGGTTTTAGATTCTCAGGAACTTGAAAGTGAGTTTGAACACAGGTTTTGTACAGAATGCTGCCCATTCAGGGACATGGGTACATCAGCCAACACGAGATGCTGGAACGTTCTGAATATGCAGAATTCAATAGGTTTGCAAGGGGTAGAACAAGGTAATTCATTTAATTCCTGAACCCGAGCTGTTAGGTTTGCGTGGCGCGTGCTGTGCCCGGTGACAGGATTGGTGTGCTGCCCGGAACAAAATGGAACTGGGAAGTTCATTGCAGTACAATTAGTCATGAAACTGGGAATCCAGATGTCTCTGCAAAGCACATAATAACAGCTGCGCAGATTACACATACCTTTGTGTAATCAGATTTGGTAATCCACCTCAGATGCTGGCGCTGACAGCCACTTCTTCAGCAGGGAGCTGCCAGACTTGAGTCCATCACGGCTGCCTTGTGAGAGCAGCTTCTCATGGTGACGTTGCAGATGAGCGCAGCTCGACAGTGGGATGGACACCACTAAGGAGACAGGGAGCTGATGGGCTTGGCCACATAACACCAAATGGGGGTTCCCCACCGTGGCATGTGCTTTGTCCCTGATGGTTGGTGTAACACGGACAGACTGTTGGTGAGGTTTGTGTTTCCTCTGCTGCAAGATACAGGCCCTGGCTTCCTGTGCCATGGAGATGTTCAAGCTGGGCGCTGGGAATAGGTTTTGAAGTTCTTGGGAAATAGCGGAGTATGGAAAATATTTTACTTTCGGTTAAAAGAAAGAAAAATATTTACTTTCTGCAGTAGCCAATGTTTGCCTAACTTCTGTTCAAACCCAGCGCATCGAGGTCACTGGGACCATGGCTGCTCATGGGCTATATAGCAGCAGTGTGCCAAAAGGTGCAGTTTGTGTTAGGAAGTAGGGGCTCTGCACTGCTGGGGTTCCATCCACTCTAGTGTCTTCTAGTTCTCCTGTTCTGAGAACACTAGGCAGTCAAGCTCTCTTATTAAGCGTAGTGATTAAATTAGGAAGGCTTACACAAAAACAAATTGTGCATCACATTTACACCTGCAGAGTTCCTTTAACAAATGAGATCCATAAAAGTACAGGTGCGCTGGTATGGAAACGCCCTTCATTTTGCTGTGTCTGGTGTTTAAATTCTGATCCTTCTGGGTAATTAGGTTGCTCTAAGGCTCTAGGAAGCCTGCTTGGGGACACTGCTGAATTATCCAGTGGATTTAGAAAATCAAGTTAGTAATTCTACTAAAGCTTTTGCTGTGAAGTTAAGCTGGAGCTGCAGAATACGGAGTTTGTAACGAGAGGTAATGTCTTTTGTTAGATGCCATACAGCCTTGCCTAGAGCCTCCTTGTTTCTAGGACCATTTAGCAGTTATTTTCACACGTTTCAGACACGTCTGCCTTCTGCATTGAGGATTGGTATAGGCACAGTAGCAATAAAACACAGATTTGAATGGTGCAGCAGGCTTGGTCCATGTAGTGTGGGAATCACTGGAATTCAGTCAAGTATGGGAAGGTTCACATTTCAACCTTATCTGGTTTTGCCCTGTGGGAGGATGAGCTGACCTGGGCTGTCCCAGTGGCTGGTGGGGATGGAGCGTGTGGCTGTTCCCTCCCTTCCGGAGCTGGCTCCGCGTCCCCCGCTCTGCCCAAGGCCACTGTGTTTTGCTGCATCTAAATTGGGAAGGAAGCGAGTTCCTGTTAGAGATTCCCAGAGCTTTCACTATCAGTCCTGCAGTAATTAACTCGTTGTTTAAGTCATGGTAGGTCACATTCATGCTTCCTGCCTGCTGACCTGGCTCATCAGCAGTTAAGCTCATCTTGGCCCATCTTCCCATCAGTGCTTTGGGGTCGGAACGTTGTCTTTTGGCATTACTGTGCAGCCCAGTCTGTTTCAGTAGCACAGCCACTTAAGCTTTCACTATAGACTAACCAAACAGCCCTGGTCTCATATGGCTTTGGAGAAGGGATTGACAAGGTAATAGCCACCCCCTATTAATTAACATCCAGTATAGGCCTGATGAAGAGAGGATGTTATGCCAGCTTTCTGCCATGGCCTGTGCAGTATAGAGGTACCAGCACACTGAACAGATGAGTGGCAGCACAGAGGTGTTTTCCCAGCTGTATTTTCAAGGGCTGCTTGTCTTAAACATCTGTGTGAATTAAGGTTCAAGCGCATCAAGCAGTGGCAATATAATCCATCCCCGAGCACGGCCACCCTGCAGTGACACTTAAATCTGCACTCACCACACTTGTTTTCTGGGTTTTGCATAGTCTGGAGCTTGCTGTTCCTGCTTCCCGGGCATCACATACTCGTCAGAGGTATGGCTTCCTTCCTGGTGTATTATGTTCCCTTTAACCATCTGCTGCGAGTGCTGCTGGGGAGCTGCAGGGCAGCAACGCGTGGCTGTCCCCCTGCTTGCAGCTCTGCAGGGGCTGGCACCAGTGTGGCTGCATTTAATGTCTAAGTGAGGATAACACCTTTCCTTTGGGATGTGGTACGGGACGTGACTCAGATTCTCAGTCAGTGTTCCAACAGCTGAATATTCACCATGCAATTGTGAGAAATAATGTGTGTCCTTTACACTTCTTGGGATCAGCTTTATTTCTCCCTGAGCTGGCTTAGAGCTTGTCAGCTTTGATGTACCTTTCATGTAAGTCTCATGCATGCTCAGGTAAACTGAATATTTGTAGCTGCTGTAGGTGCAGGTCTTCAGAGGATAGTGATGGTACCTGCACTTTTTAAGCCTTTGGCTCCTCGTAGCAAAATCTGAGATCTCTAAAGTGCAAGTGAAACATCAGAGTGTGTAGATGAGATTGCTTTAGAAGACTATTATGAATATGGGCAGATATCACAGGAAGAGCATCCCATGTATTTTTAGCTTGTCTAAATGGTACTTATTGCCCAAATGAACTCTTTGCTCCTTTCCTTCTAGGACTGCCCTTTTATAGTGTGTATGACCTATGCCTTCCACACCCCTGACAAACTCTGTTTCATTCTGGACCTGATGAATGGTAAGCAAGACTCATGCAGATGCTGGTGGTATTGCAGAAATACTGATGGGAAGACTTGTAGAGATCATGGGGAGAATGAGGGAAAAATAACTCGAGGTGTGAAGCAGTGGCCTGCAAGCACCAGGGGTGAATTGATCTGAGCCAGGGGATATGTAGAACAGACTGGAAAATCTCTGTAACCTTAAAATATTGACATATTTAAATAAAGGTACCAAAAGGCCCACCAGGCTGGAAGCTTGGGGAAATGCTGGTCGTGTGGAGAAATGTGGGAGGACATCAGGGACTGGTGACTTTCAGAATAAAAGTAAAAGGGCTGCTGTACAGAGATTTGCAAAGAGGTGATGGGGAAAGCATTCCTCAAAGGGAAGAACTCGTATCTAGAAGCCTCAACATACCTCTTGTGAGGACACACAGAGGAATTGGTGGAGTTAAGAGAGAGAAGGTGCTGCAGTGCCCGTATTTGCTGAGGATGCTCAGTGCTTGTGGGACTTGGACTCTTTCCTAGGAATACTCACAGTTTGATGTGGTGATGGCCTGGCTGAGCTCACAGAGTGACGTTATCTTGTGCCTGCTCTTACACCGCGTTTTACTTGCTGTGTAAATCTTTTGCATTGAGACTCAGTTGCTGGATTAGTCACTGAATGCAGATGTACATGAAATAGATGTATTCTTAAAACAGAGTTTCAGATTGATAAGATTTATTTATTACCTTTCTCAGGTATTTTGTCCCCATTGGTATTTGCAGAGTGTAGGGCTGGGTCTCTGTGAGCTCCACAGGTTCTAAGAACCTACAAATGCTTCATTGCTCCCCATGGCATCCTGCTCTCTGCCTGTGAGGCAAGGTTTGGCTGTTCCTTTAATGGCATCTCAATTCTGCTCGTTTCAGGAGGAGATTTGCACTACCACCTCTCCCAGCACGGAGTGTTTTCTGAAAAAGAAATGAGGTTTTATGCTACTGAAATCATCCTGGGTTTAGAACACATGCACAATCGCTTCGTTGTATACAGAGACCTCAAGGTAATTGTGAACAGAGCAACTGCTTTTACCCTGGTGCTAGACAGCAGCAAGTATACCCACAGGTTCAATTATCCTGCCTTAAACCTTTTGTGGGGAAGAATACAGGTTATTTGTTCATCTTTGGCTGATTTTTCTAATAATGTTCAAAAGAGTTCTGAGCTGAGCTGTTACTCAATTTAACCTGCCTGGAAGATGCTTCCTTTGGGTCAGAATGACTCCTGTGCAGTGTTACTCATCTCACCAGCTTAATGATGCTATTAAGTTAGAGGCTATACCAAAGTGGCGTGGACTTGAGGCCAAATGGGATTTATTCTGTCATGTGCTTTGTTCTTCTTCAGTCTTTCATAATCTGTGGGGTTGGTGGTGCTCCATTAGAATGTTGATTAGAGCTAGAAAGTGACTGTTACATTGACATAAAAAACCCCAAAAAGCAATTACCAGTTACAAGAAAGTATTGATGTTTGAGGATGAGTTACTGTGGTCAGAGAACGTGTAGTTCGGAGAGCTGTAACATACCAGGCAGTAACCTTTCTGTGCCTCTGGCTTTCCAGCCTGCAAACATCTTGTTGGATGAACACGGGCATGTGAGGATATCAGACCTGGGGCTGGCTTGTGACTTTTCCAAGAAGAAGCCCCATGCCAGTGTGTAAGTATTACATCTGGGGGCTTTGCTGCACATACGGCTACTGCTGAGTCCTTAAAGAAAAAAGATGACACTTGTGTGGCACAGGCTTGCTTTGGCACGCTGCTGAGCTGGGTTCAGCTTTAATAAGGTTTTTCAGTCTCCTCTCTCTGTTTTCCTGCACAGTTGTAGCAGCTGATGTGTAGGCATGGCTGGAAGATGACACATCATTTTGAGATGATTCACTGCTCAAAGAAGAACTGAGTTAAAGTACCAGATTGTTTTAATTGTCCTAAATGGATAATTAAATATTCCTAAACTGACTAAAAAACAGGGTTTATTTTGTCTTTTCTGTCTCTGGATCTTTGTAGAAATGGAGGCAAATTGTGTTCCTTTCTGCCTCTTGACATCAGGTCATAACTGGGATCTGAGTTTCTTGGGTTGTGTGTGGATTCCACTTTGTATCTGACAAGTTTTATTCTTAGGTCCTCATTAGCCCTGATTTAGTCTCAGAATTTATGCAAAAAGGAAAGCTTCATCCTGTCATACCTTCAAACATCTGCAGTTCAGTGGGTTCTTGGGAAAATCCCTATGTTCCAGTTGCAACAAGGGTAAAAGCAATGCACGGTGACTGCTTTCTAGTGGTGACCGGCCATGACTTCTGGTGGAGGTGCTCTCCTGTTACATCGTGCTGTTAGTTGGAAAGAGAGATGTGGAACACCTTGGGAGAGCAGGAGGCAGCTCTGCTCACCTCTGGGCTGGGGGCAGGAGCAGGTCTCAGCCTTACTTGGGCCCAGGACTGGAGTGATCTGGTACTGACTGTGTCCTGGGATCTGTCTTCCCTGTGAACTGAATGCACAGAGTATCTCTTCCTATCTCTCTGTTGTGTCCACTCTTAGATGGAAGCTACTTATCGACCCCTGCACTTGTTCTGCTAAATCTCTGCTTCCGTTTGCCTAATCACCTCTGTTCTGTTGTTCATGTTTGAAGGTATTTCCTCGATAGATACACACAAACAAAACACGCATATATATGGCCACAGAAAAAGCAAAGTAAAATCAGGTTTAAAAAGAATTCTTTTTAAATTAGGCCGTCTTACTGAGTTTTGAATTTTGAATTATTTTGTGAGTGGTAGTTCTGGTTGTAATCAAGATTTTGTCCCTTTCTGCTTCTCAGAGGTACCCACGGCTACATGGCTCCCGAGGTGCTCCAGAAGGGAACCGCGTACGATAGCAGCGCAGACTGGTTCTCATTGGGCTGCATGCTTTTCAAACTCCTGAGGGGGTGAGTGAGGTTTCGTGTCTTGTGTGCTTTTTAGCCTGAGCCTCGTCATTGTCTGTCCCTTGAAGTACTAATATGTAACGTATTACACAGCCTCTGAAATGGTATCTTACTGCCATCTCTGCAATGTGGACCATGTCTGCACGCGAGGCTAAACCAGGCTTTTTGCTTCCAAACCAAACAAGGAACAAGCCCTGCTTCCTTTAGTAGGTGCAGGTATGGGGCAGGGAGGAAAGCAGATATTCTAATCCACTCTTTTAACTTCTACTGATACATAGTTTACTCATCTCTTGGCAGTTGTTAGTATTTTAAATGGTAGGATGTTCTTCATTGCTTAAATACACCAGCAGCCCTGTTAAATGATGGGCTTCATTTTGTGCTTAAGACCTGCTGTTGTGATGAAACTGTTCCCTTTTTACATGAAGTCTTTCCTCCTGTAGTTATGTGTGGAGGCTTCCACTTGTTGAATCTGGCCTGTTACCATATTGGTGTACAAAAATACATGATAATTACAGCTTTGTCAACCATTACCTTCTCACTAAAGTGGCTACATAGAATTTATTAAGATTATGGGATTTGTCTGAATCAATAAGCACTGATTGGCAGGTGTTTGATGGAAGTAGCATCCTCAGTATTAATGGTGAAACAGAAGAAATGTTCTAATGTTTTTTAGTTAGATCACCCTGTGTCCTTGCACCTAATTAATTATAAGCTCTTACCTCTATCCCAGACACTGTACAAAAGGTGTGTGGCTTCTGAGTAGAACTACAGAGCTGTATCCCTTTAACAGTAATGGTTCACAAACTAGGCTGAATGTAAGTGTGCAAATAAAGAAAGCAACAGTGTTTAAATTGCCAGGAAACAAAGTATTTCTAAGTACAGACAGCATCAGGCAGTTGGAAGCAGTCTTGTGTCTGTAATCACCCACTGAAGTAGGTAGCAGGACACACAATGGTTGGGGTTTGCTGGGAGCAGAGGAGAGAGCATCCTTCATTTGGGACCACTGTGGGCTCTGCATCTTTCCTTCTGAGACCTCCTTTTGAGTCACTTGGGCACAGAGGATTGAAACCACTGACTGCTGTGGTTCTTCCTTCGCAGGATTAAAGTCATCTGATGAAAGAACTAGCACCTAGGGACAAGCAATGCCATCTCCTACAGGCACTCAGGCTTACAGGGTGGGGAGATCTCAGTCCTTATGGGCTGCAGTTCCTCCTGACAGAGATGTGTGGGGTGGTATTGGTGGGCGGACAGAAGCCAAAGCATTATTCACTGTGAGCTCTCCTTCCTCATCTGTTCTGAAGGCAATTAAACATCTCACATCTCAAAACAAGGGGTGGGCACATGGTGCCGTTTCTTGGTGTTTGGTAAATTTAGTCTGGCACAAAATCTGCCCATAAGTCCCCAGTGAATCATTTGCTTCCTTGATCTGCTCACAGCCTCACCATCACAGTACCTGAGGCTGTTACTCTTGCCTTCTTACTTGTCATGCTTAAATCCAGAAGAATGGAATTCCTGGTCCATCCATCAGATCCATTCATCAGAAACAGTTTTGATGATAAAAGGGAAGTAACTCTTTGAATAGCAGGTCTCCAGTTGAAACAAGCTGGTACCCAATGCCATGTGGCCAGACAAAATGGTTTCTGATACAATAATGTATTGATAAGTAAATTACATCTTAATTTTGAAAAACACCGCTCCCTCAAGGTTTTGAAGAAAACGGAGAAACGGGGAATATATCCTAAATCTAATGAAAAAATCTCATACTAAAATGTTCCTGCGTTTGTGGTTGTTTAAATCTGTAAATATTTGAAGGTCTTCTGTAGCTAAAAGGAAAAGTTCAAACTCAGAGCTATGGAGCAGGAAAAGAACAGAGCTGATAATTTACCAGGTAAATTGGAGGTAGCTAGTAGGTACTGCATGCCAGTGTTGGAAATGCTCAGTGTGTTACTAATCGTTCCATGTTCTGCAGAGCAGAATTAATGAGGTGGAAGAGTGAGGCTAAGGGGATGCTATGCTCTCTCCTGCTGCGATAACCTGATGTGTTATGGCTTTCCATTGACTGTGCATTCTCTTATTTCTACAGTCACAGTCCTTTCAGACAGCACAAAACCAAAGATAAGCATGAGATTGACCGGATGACGCTCACCGTGGTAAGATCTTGGTGAGGGTGGCACTTCCATTGTTCTGGGTTAATAAATCCCCATTTCCTTAAAAACTGGAGCTCTGGAGCCTGCTTTCTGCTAAAGCTGTATTTGCACGTGGAAGAGTTGCTTACAGGCACTATCAAAGAAAAGCTACTCTCCTCTGTGGGGAAAGCAGATCACGCCACTTGTATAATGAAATGTCGCTTCTTGTGCTTCTGTTCTTTATAGAATGTGGAGCTCCCGGATTCATTTTCTCCTGAACTGAAGTCCCTTTTGGAAGGGCTCCTGCAGCGGGATGTTAGCAAGAGGCTGGGGTGCCAAGGAAGAAGGTAGGTGTTGTCTTCTCCTTGGATTCCTGCCTTGAAAAATTTCCACTTCTCTGTAAACGAGTGAATTCGTTTCATGTCAAAATCTGCTTCCTGTTGTGATGACTTTAATTTTGGAAAGAGAACATTCAGAAGCGTGGTGCATGGAGTAACGTTTCAGCTTCCTTTGGTTTGGACAAGTTCTGTTCCTGAAGGCTTCCCTGAGGTCCCTGCAGTCATGCTCACTGGTGGTGTTTGTGCTTTTCATCCCGGTGTTGTTTTCATGGTTTTGCCTGATCCGTTTTGGCAGGAAGTCACATTACTTGACTCAGACTTCCTGATAGCTTAGAATTTATTGCTTATCTTGCATCTGTAATGATAAATTGCGCACAGAAAACCCCAAACCCCCAAGCACAGAAAGCTGTGAACGCTTGTTTCATTTTGGGTTCCTCTCATTCTGTGACTGTAAGGAAAGGGGCATTTTTTTGCCTGTTGGCTACAAAACCTGCCTTGCTCCAGCCGAAGCTTACCTTGCTCATAGCTGCTCGCTGAACCTGGTGTTATCACCTAGTTAGAAAGCCAGGGTGAAGCCAGAGAGAAAGAAATGGGAGGAGTAAACTGCTGAGAACCCATTGGCAAGGTGTGATAACCGCTAATTGAGAGTCACACCTGAGGCTGGGCTGGCTCTGATTCCAGAGGGATAGGCAGTTTTTATCACAGAGCCCTCTGAGGGTGACCTGAAGTTGCTTTTCAGCCTGGGGCCTATCCAGAGGAGCTGCTTATTTTGCCGTAAAATATGTACGATATGAAATGGTGTGGAGTAAACTTGTTATGTGGAAGTAGTATATGGGATCTGACAGATGGGTGTTGTTTGAAATGATGGACTAGCATAGCAAACCAGTAGGGATTGCTTGCCAGCCCTGTTTCCACATACACGTCTGTTGTTTGCTTAGGAAAACTGATTTCTTTCCTTGAAAAAGAAAAAGAAAACATTTTCCTGATGTTTTCAAGCAATAGAAACATGGCCTTTGAAGGCTATTCCTCAAATACATTTGAAAAGTCCCATCTCTTTGTTAACTTCAGTTACTTTTCTTTTGCAGTGCACAAGAAGTAAAAGAGCATCCGTTCTTCAAGGGCATTGATTGGCAGCAAGTCTATTTACAAAAGGTAAAGGATTGAGGTAGATTGTTTGGTAAAGCAGTAAAGGAAAAGAAGCCCAAACAGGTCTTGAACTCACTTGCATGAGTATGTGGAGGGTGGTTGAGGCAAACTGCTGTATGCTCATTACTACAAGTCTTCCTCATCATTACGGAATTATTCAGGGTTAAATGACTGCGTGGTGACTCCTGCTTTGCTGTCTCTAAACTATAGGCTTCTCTCCCTGAATTTTTTGGGGGAGCATTTGTTAAAGGAGAGCAACTTTGGGCTGAAGCTGAATTTTAAGGGACATATTTTTGCAGTCAAGTGTAATCTGTGCAAAAAATAAAAAGGCTTGGATATATTATTGTTTTCAGTAACGTCCATGAATTTGTCTTTAATTCTGCTGCTTTTAATTCCTAGTATCCTCCACCACTGATTCCTCCTCGGGGAGAAGTAAATGCAGCGGATGCTTTTGATATAGGGTCATTTGATGAAGAGGACACTAAGGGCATTAAGGTACACAGCTTTAACTGATGGGTACAGAATGGCTGCCGTGCTTAACTTGCCATGTGCATGCCATTCCTTTGCTCCCGGGCTACTGAGTGTGCAAGGGATTACTTTCAACCTTGGGAACTTAATCCATGCTGTTATGAAAGAGGTAGCTCAGGCTGCTTGGCTGCTTTGTTGTTGCATGCTGAGCCGTTACATTTTACTTTTTAGATTGACTGAAATCTACCTTCCTATCAAAAGTTTCATGGGATAAAGCAAATATTCCAAATGGTCAGATGGCTTTTGGGAGATCCTGAGATTTTCAAGAACTCGTAATGGTTTGTAGTTTTAAAAACTGTAATTTGTTCCTGGTAGCTTGGAGAAATGGAACTAACCCTTATTTTAATAGTGTTACTTCATGGTCAGAGTGGACACTGGGAAGCTCTTAAAAATGAATCAATGAATGTGTCAATGGTAGCACCTTTACAGGTTAGAAAAGTGATAAAAAGAAACTTTCAAGTTCTGATAGGATCCAAACTAATTTTTCACTTAAAATAATGTAAGTGAAGAAAGGGAAGTTAAAGCTGCTGGCCTGTTGCTAACACATGGAGGGGGTGTGATGCACCATGTGTTTTCATCCTGCTCCCGGAGCTTCCTGGGCCCTTGGAGACAAGAAGTGAATCGATGCCTGTCTTGGGTCTGTCCTGGTCTTTCTTCTTAAAATGCATTTCTTGAGTAGATCAGACTTTATTCTCGTTAGCACAGAAGTGAGTCAGGAGGAAACTAATTGCTCTAAACTTTTTGATCAAAACCACATGTTAAGTACTCAGTGTGCCGAAAAGGAACTTGTCTGTCAGTGTCACCTGCTGTAATTACAGAAGTTGGCACAGAAAAGGTTTTACGTGTTTAAAGAGCAGCTCAGAGAACCCAAGATGTTCTTTATCCCAGAACATCCACGTTGTCAATGTTAGACTAACAGGATTCCAGCTTCCTGCAATTCTGGAATGCTGTAATTCAGAGGAACATTTTGCAATGAGAAACTGGGTGGTCTTTTTCTTTCTTGTGGGGATCAGATACTCTCAGCAAGGCCTGACACCCGTGTAGCCAGATCGCTTCCAGGTAATCTTTGTTCAGGCTGCCTATAAGAGAAGTTTATTCTTAGTCATGAGTCAGTGAGGGGTATCATGTACAGCTTCTTTGCGCTCACGCTGGGACGTCACAGCCTTTTAGAAGGGACTGAATAATTCCTGCCTCTGAGTCAGCTGCAGCCGGAGCTCCCACTGAGGTGTCAGGAGCCGCCTCTGCCCATGAGGATGCCAGTTCTGAGTGCCTTGTCTCCTCCCTTGCCACCGAGGGTGATATTTATACTGCAGTGTCCTGTGACACAGAGAAGAACATGTGTTCTTTGAGGTTACAAGCGGGAAAGCCAACAGTGGATGCCCACAGCTTTCCTCTCTTACTCAGATGCCGTCAGGAGTCCCTGTAAACCACGTGCACCCAATTGCAGCGCGGTCTTCTGACTTGAGATCCAGCATGGATTTTCCTGCTGTGGTCATAGAATCCCAGACTGGTTTGAGTTGGAAACGACCTTAAGATCATCCAGCTTGAAACCCCTGCCACGGGCAGGGACCCCTTCCACTGGAGCAGCTTGCTCCAAGCCCCTGTGTCCAACCTGGCCTTGAACACTGCCAGGGATGGGGCAGCCACAGCTTCTCTGGGCACCCTGTGCCAGCGCCTCAGCACCCTCACAGGGAAGAGCTTCTGCCTAAGAGCTCATCTCAGTCTCCCGTCTGGCAGGTTAAAGCCATTCCCCCTTGTCCTACCTACATGTCCTTCCTGAAGATCCAGTAATTTCAGCTTCCTCCAGTGCAATTCAAGTACTGTAGTTGGGGATTAGGGGAGAAAAGAATTCATGTAACTTGGAAACTGAAGTGTGCAGCATGCACTGCTGACTGTTGAAGTTTAATGATTAAGAATGCAGAATTTGGCTGTGGAAGCATGCAAGGCACTCTGGTGTACAAGGTGTCTTTTCGTTTATTCATGGGACATTTGTGCTGAGAAACTTTTTATGTAGCCAAGTTAAGAACAGTGCTTATGTTTAAGGGTTTATATAAAGGTAGGGTCTAGAGAACATGATGGGGCAATGTTGAGTGAGGCTTTTAGAGCTATCAGACCAAACAAGTTTTGAATAGGTGGCCTGTGCTCTGTGTATGAATATCTTTGTGTTTATACGTTAATATCTTCGCTTAAGTGGGTATTTGTGTTTTGTTTGTACCTGTTTGTTTTGTTAACATTAGAGCTCATCTTTTAAAATAATGCTATTAATATGGGTTACTATTAACTATTAGGGATAAGAATAGTAATAAGTTATTAAAATGTTGGTGTTTTTATGTTGTTTTTCTCTTGCAAGTTGCTTGATAGTGACCAGGAATTATATAAGAACTTCCCTCTGGTAATATCGGAGCGTTGGCAGCAAGAAGTAGCAGAAACTGTTTATGATGCAGTAAATGCAGACACAGATAAAATTGAGGCCAGAAAAAGGGCTAAAAATAAGCAGCTTGGCCACGAGGAAGGTAATCTGTCAAATACACTTGTCTCCATCTTTTGCTGCGAGGTAGTAATTCATATGTTTGAAGTTTCACACGGCAGACTCTCATATTACTGTCATTCACCAGTAATTGTTAGAATTCATTTAGTCAGTGTCGTGTTTCTTAAGATGGTTCTTAATGTTTTGAAATGCTGTATGATGACATAATGTTTTGGAAAACCTTTTGTACTCTCTTTTAAAGAATATCATGTACAGCCTTTCATCGCTTTTGTTGGTGGTGTGTGCTCAGAAAAGACTATGTGGGATTTGGTGTCATGACAGAGAAGCTGAGAAAGCAAATGGGAGGTCCTTTACAGCAAACCTTGCTTGTTTGCAGGAGGGTGTTCAGCACAAACTGAACTTTGGATAGCAATACATAATTCTTTTAATAGTTAATGCTTAAGAACTGAATTCTGCTTCTGATTACTCCACTGCAGCAGCAGCAGCAGTGCATGTAGTTAGGGCAGAATGGGCTCTGTCTGCCTGTGCACATGAAGCACTACTGCAGACCTGTTGAGGGCATGTGGAGTCACCCTGTGTTCAGGGCCGTGCCCTTTCTTAACGCAGCATGTTTGCAGGATGCTTTCGGCAGCACTTCGTTCTGCATACTAATGCTTCCTCTTGTTGTAGATTATGCACTGGGGAAGGACTGTATCATGCATGGGTACATGCTGAAACTGGGGAACCCCTTCTTGACTCAGTGGCAACGTCGTTACTTTTACCTCTTCCCAAACCGACTTGAATGGCGAGGAGAAGGAGAGTCACGGGTAAGTGGGGTCCTCTGGAGAGCAGCAGCAGGAAAGGCAGGTGGATGCTGGGGCAGATCTGATGAGCTCCTGCTCAGGCGCATACCTCCTGTGGATTTGTCTGAGTCAGTGACCGGTGGATTTGGGTAGCTTATCTTGAGTATCACCTTAGTTAATGGGTAGCTACAGTGCACTGAGGAAACAGCAGACTTGAGAAACCTGTTTACTCTGTTTTGTCGTGTTTTGAAAGGAATTTGGTAGTTCATGGTGTTGTTTTTCATTTAGGACCTCTGGACTATTTATACAAAAAAACATAAACTGGTAAGGTCATAAAGGCTATAGCATTTTGTTTCAAAGCAAATGCTATAGGAACTTTAGTTTAGTCCAGCTGTGGTGATGTGCTAGGCAGATCCTGTGTGTAGTTAGTTAGGTAAGGTTTGGAGTTTCAAAACATTGTTGTCCATAGGGAAAGCTTTTCTACACACTGTTGTGTATGTTTGCCTCTTTGTAAGTATAGAGTGCTTCAATATTCATTCCCTTTCAGCTCTTTGAAATAGTCAAATTGCTCTTTATTTATAACAGCAGTAATACTTGGAAAATATAGCATTATTTGCAACTCTCGTGAAGGAAAATAGTGACTATCTGGTTGTAGACACACCTATTTGTGGATTCTTATTTTGTGCTGTCATTCCTGGCTTTCTTAGCTTGTATTTTGCTGCATCTGTTGGAGCAACCAAGCCCCTTGCTAAATCCCTCTCTTACCTTATAGTCTATCTTTAGTTGATGACCCCACTCTTCAGAAATAAATGTTTGTGTAATGATTGTTTGTGTTCATAACTCGATTTACGTGGGTAGCCCAGAGAAATGAGGTAGTGGTTTTGTTTGATGGGCAACAGGGTTTTTTCAGTCATCTCTTTGCTTTTTTGCGAATGCTACAGCAAAGCCTTCTGACAATGGAACAAATAGTGTCTGTTGAAGAAACACAGATTAAAGATAAGAAATGCATCTTACTGAGGATTAAAGGAGGAAAACAGTTTGTCCTGCAGTGTGAGGTGAGACCCTTGTTTTTCAGTCACTGTTAATCAGGTTGATTTTGCGTATGATAAAACGATTGAAGTTTTTCAGGTCCTCCCATTACATATTAGCTAAGGGTACTTTATGAAGCTAAGCAGAACTGGGAGGTTCTTATCCCACTGGAGTTTTGGAAGCAGGAAACCATGCAGCTCCTGTCCTGGATTTCAGTGGTTAAATAGTTTAATAGTAAATAGCTAAAACCCTCAAAACTTCTCAACCTCCGTGGCCTTGGAAAGCCTTGTTGGCACATGTCGGTTGGTGGTAGCTGATGTGTTTGCAAGGGAGGAAGTACACCAGTGCTCAGCATGTTTTGACCGGCTGTAGTTGCTGCTGCCTTGCCCGGCTTTGGAGAAGCAAGGGCTGCACGTTTCAGTGCCCAAAGTTCCTCATTCCTGCAGAGAAACTAAACTAAGTTGCTCAAAGGGCTAACTAAAAGAGCAGACGCTATTGGCAGTTTGCTGTGAGGTGCCAAACGACTTCTGTATCTCTTTCAGAGTGACCCAGAATTTGTTCAGTGGAAAAAGGAGCTGACAGAAGCTTTTACTGAGGCACAGAGGTTGCTGCGCCGGGCTCCAAAGTTTCTCAATAAATCTCGCTCCACAGTTGTAGAGCTTTCCAAGCCACCGCTCAGCCACAGGAATAGCAATGGTCTGTAGGAGGAACAGCAACCCAGGTTCACTTGGGGCAAGCTGCTTCGTGAACATGCCGAGTTTCACAGAATCCTTACGAATTACTTTGTGCAATCCTGCACGCGGGATGCGCTTAGAAGAGGAAGAACTTGATGTTTACAGCGTGGGCTATGTCAGAACTCTGTGTCTGGAGGTTGTGAGGGCTGGAAGTATGGCAAGTGAATTCATGCTCCTAGCAGCGGGGGAAATTGCCGAGCGTAGAGGCTGCATGTTGCTCCCATGCATTCCCCACCCTGGCGGTGTCGGAACTGTGGTCCGTTACCTGGAACTACTGATGGAAGGAAGATCCTGTTCTCTCTGCAATACTCTCCAAGCCTGGAGACTGGGATGGTGACTGCTGGCTGGGAGCACAGGTCTGTGCAGGACCGACGAGCCCCTCGGCTGCAGGAGGAGCTGCAGACTCGCTGTGTTGGATAACCTTCAGTCTGTCGTGTTGCCATGTTCTTTCTGACCATTACTGATGACTTTGTAATAACCTTTCTCCATACTGCTGATGATCAACAGTGTGACTCTTATGCACTTCAAAGTACTGAATTCTAACTGTCCTGTGGTTTAAATGTTATTGCTACTTCATGGAAGCATTGAACTCAAATTATTCACTTGGTTTGTTGTACTCACTAATAGTAGCTACCACCGTTTTGCTTCTTCTACGTATATGCAGTACTATAACTGACACCATAGAGTAATAATTGGTGAAGAGGAATTTATGGTAGCTTCATCTAGTGCTCTGTTGTATAAATTTGACTATTTTAGCACAGTTTTTAAAGAGCAGATTCCTTTTGACAAGTTTACAGTGAACATAAAGACAGTTCTTTTCCATTTCAGGTCAACTGCACTTTTTAAAGATTAAACAGAAATTACTCAAATCCAATGCATACTAGTGCATGTACTGGGTTAAAGTGTCTGAGTACCTCGGTACGTAGTCGGGATCCCTCCTCAGTTATGGGACTTGTGGAGCCCTCTCTGTTGTACACAAAACCATGAAGCAAGTGTGTTCTCATAGCGTAGGTAGCCCGGGCCATCGCTGTAGCTCAGCTCAGGAGCTTTGTGCACCCATCAAACAGCTCAGCTTGCAAAAGGATTTTCAATTGTCTTTTCTAGTGAGTTCAAACTGTCCACATTGAAAACAGTCTGAAAATACCGGGATGGAACTGAAAAACAAGCTGATCAAATGCCAGGTTTATATTAATTCTGCTTGAGACGTCAGTCCTGTCATGTGGAAACTCTTGCTAAAGTAAAGATATAATCTCTTAGCTGTTAGACAACTTCAGGCATGTCAGGTCAGCTTTCCCTGGCTGTGCTGGTGTTCTGTAAGAGGGAGGTCAGGGCTGAATTTGAGCTTTCCTTCCGATTCAGTGAACACCTGAACATGTTCTGCCTGGCTGTGGTGGTACCAGTCTCATAGTCCCTAAAGACCATGGGAGTTGTACCTGCATGGATGGGGACAGCCGCACAGGCAGCGTGCTTTGTCCCCTGGTGTGTATTATGTGTCTGGCTGGTGTCACTAACAGATTTCCATGGAGTCTGGGCCTGTTTCCGTGTAGAAAAGTACAAATTGGCAAAACCAGGAGAAATATTTTGAACGTACGATTTTATCCTGAACACACTTGTGATAAAATTGGATGCATTTGCTTCTGGAAGTGGCTTAACCCCCACAGCCTGTGCTTTGACCATCCTGTGCAGTGCGAGTGGAAAATGCACTTTGGAGAATACCCCTGTGAATCAGGTGATAGCTTTTAATGATCCCCCCATTTATTTTTCATGTTATTCAGTATAAAGAGTACCAGCTTCTGCCATCCTTACTGGTAAGTGATGTTTAGCACCTCAGCATCCTCTGTAAGGAGTAGGGGTGGTGCTTATGACAGTGGAACAGGAAAAGTCTCATCTCACTGGCACTGCCTCTGCACTGAGTGTTGTTAAGCTTTTCCTACAATACCATGCATTGGGCTTATTTTCCTTCTTGATTTGGAAAAATACCCTCAGATTGTGATGAAAACCGCTCTCAGTTCTCATGTAACTTGTTTGGATGTCCTTAGTTCACGATCGGTTCCATTCTTCTCTTTCAATTGTTTTCCATGGTTGCTTTTTACTCTAAATTCTTGTTGGAAGCCTTTTGCAGCTCCTGATGTGTCTGTGAGGAGGGGGAGGGACACATCTGCAGTTGGGAAATTGTGCCTCAAACCCATAGATTTTATATGAAATGAAGGCTGTGTGTTGACTTAGGGAAATAGGCACTTTTTGAAGTGTAATGGAGTTGGGATGCCCTGGAGCGCACTCGTTCATGGGGTCCTCCTTGCCTCGTGCAGGCTCAGGGCAGCCCCGCTTGCGGTGTCAGTTCTTCAGTCAACTGATTTATTGACCGTTTGTAAAAGCTTTATGTTGGTGACGTACACATGACTGTGCTGTAAGGAGGGGAGAGATTGCATCAGATCCTAGTAACAAGTGGGGTTCTGCATGGAAGGGAGGGAGAGCTGGAATTCCACATCTCAAAGCCAGTGTTAGATACTGCTGCGGGCAGCTCGGTCCTGGGTTAGGCACCGGATTCTCTGAGGTTTCTTGCACAAGATGCTCTTACTTGATGGGGAAGGTCTTTAACTGCGTGCGTGGAAAATGTCGTTGAACACAGAGCACCTGGGGCACGGTGTGGTCTTTGGTTCATTTTGAGCACACCTCTAGGACTGGGGTTGGGGGGTTTTGGGGTTGGGGTTTTGTTTCTTTACTTTTGGGTCTGGGTGGGGGGAGCTGGTGGGTTTTTTCCTCCATGATTCAGGGAAGTGAAGATAAAAGAAATGAGAGCGTCAGGCAGCAGCAGTGAAGGACTGAACATAGACTTTTACACAAGGTATCTGAATGTCCTGGCAAACATGGCCCCTGTGCTGATGTTCTGCTTCATGTTCAGGAGCGTGTGCAGGAATTGTTTCTTATGTTCCAAACCAGAGAATTCCAAACCAGAGAATTCGGTGCCACGTTCAGCACTCGGCAGACACATCCACACGCCTCCAGTGCCGCAGGGATTGTTTTCCAGATATTCCTTGTGTCTGATGTATGAGCTGACAAATGACTGGATCCTGGAAAGGAAGCGCCTGAGTGACGTGATGGGAGAGGGATGTGTAATTCCTGCCGGAGCTGGGCTGGGGAGTCACAGCGACTGCTCAGGGAGCTGTGACTGTTCCATGTCCTTTCCCTTTCCACTTTCCCTTCCTTTTCCCTGCCCTTGACGTAGGATGATAATTTTTGTCAGATGGGAGTTGCTGTAAATATGGGGAGGGGGGGAATAAAGGAAGTAAATCCCAGCCTGGTTTATGTTGGAAGGACCTTAAAGCTCCTCCAGCTCCAACCCCTGCCACGGGCAGGGACACCTTCCACTGGAGCAGCTTGCTCCAAGCCCCTGTGTCCAACCTGGCCTTGAGCACTGCCAGGGATGGGGCAGCCACGGCTCTGGGTTGGTTTTGCTCTGAATACAATGCAGGAGTTTGATGGCGGTGCCCAGGTAACAGGAGATGTGTTTGGTGCTAAAAGCAAAGCTGTTTCTCTCAGTTGTGACCTGCACAAGCTGAGGCTGTTGGAGTTGGAGCAGCTCGAGGTGTGATGGTGTGCGGCACCACGGGTGCCATCAAGCCCCAGTGCATGTGATGAGGTTTGCAGTGCGTTAGCTCATGGGCAGAGAGGTACTTGGAGCCTGGTGCGTGGCTCTTTCCCTGGCAGCTGCTCAGCCTTAGGGCTCAATTTAATCCCATACCCATACCCGTAGCGCAGCCACTTGCAGTTGGATATGGGTTTCGCTGTCCCCACACAGGGCAGGGACGCAGGTATTTCACTCTGCTCGAGGGGTGGCTGGAATGGAGGAAGGACTACTCTGAAGTGTACAGTAGCAAGTAAATAATTCTCGTTGTGTTGATTAATGTAAGGAATGCGTCAATTCCACGAGTGAAAGAAAAAACCCAGAGAAGTGTATTTTGGGAAAGCAGAGTATTAATTTTAATATTGTAAAAAAACAAAGGAAATATCTAAAGTCTACAGAGAACAGATGTATATCCAGATGTCTGAGGAATTTCCAGGTGATCTCTTTTGTTTTCTGTTGATTTCTGTTCCATGGTGTACATATTGTGTGGACTGAACATCAGCTGCTTTAATCCTGTTGTTCAACTGTATTTTATTTTGTGTTAAGCCGATCCCCCCGGACTCAGCTTTATTTTGTTGATGTAAAGGTCGCTGTGCTCTGTAGCTATAAACCCAGAATTCTATTTTAACAAGAGAAAAAGCATTTTATATTATTTATTAAATACGTGTCTCTCCGACTTCTGACATTCCACAGAATCTCTGCTCCGTACACGTATGGAATCAGCGGTTCCTTTCAAGCAGGATCAGCTTTATTCTGGTTTTCGTAATAAAGGCAACCCAGTTTCCCTCATCTGTGCAGCCTCTGTTCCCAGCACGGTGATGCCAGGCGCCGTCGGGACCATGTCCAAGTGCAGAACCCCCCTCGATTTGCTGGGTTTCAGTTTCCCCGTTATCCCTCAGCATTCCAGAGAGGAAGCTGGTGTTCACGTGAGTCTGCGCTGGGTGATGGGCGAGAGTGAATGACCTTAAATGGGGGCAAGGAGTTGGTGTTTGAAAGAGCTCAGGCATCTGCTCAGGGGTCTCAAAGTGCTTTGGTTGTGGCTCACTCAAGCAGTGGCTATCACCGGGCTGGTCTGTGTAGGGCAGAGGTGGCTGCTTGGCAGCGGTGATGGCAAAATGCCTTCACTGGAAGGGATTTTTGCTGTTTCAGGGCATTACATGGTTCTGAATGACCTTGGTTCAGGGTTATCACTTGGCTAGAGCTGTGAAGACAATGGAGGTGTCCTGGCAGATGCCTGGCCATGGAATCCCAGCCTGGTTTGGGTTGAAAGGGACCTTAAAGCTCATCCAACTCCAACCACGGGCAGGGACCCCTTCCACTGGAGCAGCTTGCTCCAAGCCCCTGTGTCCAACCTGGCCTTGAACACTGCCAGGGATGGGGCAGCCACAGCTTCTCTGGGCACCCTGGGCCAGCGCCTCAGCACCCTCACAGGGAGGAGCTTCCAAGCATGGTGCAGGGCTGTGCCCGAGGATGTTGGGAAGGGGACCCTGTGCTCCCTGAGGCTTGCCCGGAGCAGGGGCTGGCAGGAGCTGCAGCTGCCACTGAGCAAGGCTGTAGGTGACCAAACCTGGCAGCTCCTTCCCGAGCAGGGGACAGGAATAGCACCAAATTCATCGCATAACTCATTGGCTAAAAATAATCCCAGCCGCCGCCCCTGCAGCCTGGGGAGTGCTCGAGGCATTGAAGCGCCTGCCTTTGATTTCCACCACGGTGCAGCCCGAAGTGCGCGTTCATTGCAGCTTAACCCAGGGTGAGGTTTGGCTGGTGCCAGCCCTGCCACTGAAGCTGCCTCTTGTTGAGACGCGTCCAGTGCAGGGATGGGGGTGGCTGCTTTTCCACCATCACTTTCCCTCCCCATTTCCCATTTCCCCTCCTCACTCCTGCCCTATGGTGGTGTATTCCAGAGCTGAGGAGCGGGCTGCAGCACTGAGCACCGGCAGCAGGGATGAAACCGTGCTGATGCCAGGGGGATTGTGGTGTCTTGGGTGGTTGGGATCCCAGTGCTGCAGACCCTGCGTGTGCCCATGCAGGGCTTCATTGGAAAACCTGGGAGTGGGCTTTGTGTGCTGGTTGTTAGTGCAGGGTCAGGATTTATCCAGGTTGGTGTCACTTGGTGTGTTACCAGCACGGAACAGGAGACAAAGCTGCGGGCTTACCTGGATGCAGGGCTGGGAAGCGGCTTTCCCAGTTGTATCGGGCAACTTTTCCTTAAGGAAAAGGAGGGAGGAGAGAGCAGGTGAGGTGGCAACTGAAAATGAGTCTGAAAAACAGAATAAAGCGAGAGCATCCTGAGAGAGGTGTTTTATGAGCACTGTTTCAGTGACTGCATTCAGTCCTTGACAAACTAAAAGGAGCAGATTCACATGAGTAGCTACGAGTCGTTTAAAGAGCTATATTGAAAGAGAACCTGTTTTCAATGTGTAATTTAATGGTCAGACAAGCCAGTGTGTGTAAATACCTTTAGATATTGTATCTATGAGAATCACTTTGTTTTATGTACTTGACTCTGTTCATATTTATTGTGCAGAGGAGGGGGTGCCCCGTGTTCGCTGCTGCACGCGCAGGGTTCTCCTCCCAGGGGTGATCTCCAGGTCCCCGCGGATTTGTGATGTGCCACTCCTGGTTAATCCCACCGTTCTTCTGTTTTAGAAGGATTCTCTTGGCACAGCTAAGCTGCTTCTGTGTGTTGGTCAGTGCAACTGCTCTCATACCACGAGAACCCCAATAAAAACCGTCCTTTGCGTGTGTGCTGCCGCCTGGTTCTTTCGGTCTCAGCGGTCCCTGCCCGGCTGGATGGATCCCTGCATCCCCACATCCCTGCCTGCCCTTTGCTCACTAGAGGAGCCGTGGTTCTTGGTGCTTTTTTCACTTGTGGCTGCGGATGGGACGGTGCCTGCTGTGGTGAGGAGGGTGCTGGGGGACGATCTCCGGCCTGGTGTGATGGAGCAGCACAAACCCTGGCCCTGGCAGGGCCCATGAGGTGGTTTGGGTGATGAACAGCAGCTTTCTGAAAGCTCATGCCCAGCCGTGAGCCCTGCAGGGGCTCCCGCAGGGCTGTGGTGCCATCAGGGACCATGGGAAGGATCAGCTGAAGCTGCACGGCCTCGTCCTGCTCTGGGGTGGAAATGGAGCAACTCAGCCTCCTGCCAGGGAGCTGCAGAGCAGCAGTTGCCTCCTTTCCTAACAGCTTTCCCAGCTGTCGGTGCTGATGCCCTGGGCACATCCATGGAGCTCTGGGGGGATGCTGAGCAGCGGTGGGTGGGTTTTGCCTTTGCAGGTTGGCTTTGGCCTGAGCCCCAGGCTGGGTGGTGGATGCTGGTGGCACATGGATCCTGCTGGTCACTGTGGGCTCATCTGGTGGCACTTCCACGTGCTCTGTCCCTGGCAGAGCTCAGCGGGGAGGTGAGGCTGGGAACGGTGGTGCCAGGGACCCCGGGCCCCTGCCTGCTCCCTGCCCATGCTGCTGATGGCGCTGCCATTAGCGCCGCGGTGACTTCTTTCCATTGACTGGAGGCTATTTTGGGCCCTGCTCTCAGGTCCCTCCCCAGCTCATCCTCCCCATATCGGGATGTGAGGAGCCGGGGTGCTCCCGGAGCCCAATGCCTGAGCCCTGACCCGTGGTACAAGGGGGACATCCTGGGGGCCCCTCCTGCAGCAGCAGAGCACCCAGGGCTGGCTCGTGTCACAGAACCACAAATTGGTTTGGCTCGAAGGGACCTTAAAGCCCATCCAGCTCCAACCCCTGCCACGGGCAGGGACCCCTTCCACTGGAGCAGCTTGCTCCAAGCCCCTGTGTCCAACCTGGCCTTGGGCACTGCCAGGGATGGGGCAGCCGCATCAGCCCAGAGCAGGTCCCCGCTGCTGCTGGGTGCAAACGCGCACGGTGAAGCCGCTGACAATGGCTGGGGGGGACCCGGGCGCACCCCCAGGAGTGTGCGGGGGGCTCAGGGGCGGGAGGGCCCCGCGTTCCCGGTCGCTGTCGCGGGGGTATTTTTAGCAGTGACACGTGGGGCAGCTCAGCTGCCGCGGGGGGAGGCGCCGCTCCCGCCCCGGCCCGTCCCGTCCGGCCGCGCTCCGCTCGCTGTCCCGGTGCCGGTGCCGCCGCCGCCGCCGCCGCCAGGTACTGGGAGCTCAGGGGGCCCGGGTGCGGGCCGGGGGGCGCGGGGGCCGTTGGGGGGCGCGGGAACGGGGCCGCAGCCGCTCCGCATTCCCGGCTATTTTTAGGTGGGAACGGACGGCGATAGCGGCGGGCTCCGGCCGTTGTTCTGTGCCGGGAGGGCTGCGGTGGGAGCGGGGATGGGAACGGGGACGGTGCCTCCTGCCCTGTGCAGCGGGGTGGTTGGGGACCTCGGATCTTGGCCCCCACCGCGATGGCAGCGGGTCCTGGGTGCCAGCAGGAGCAAGTCCCCAGCCGGCTCCCGCATGGGGACCAGACCCGCATGGGGCCGCATCCCTGAGCGGGGGAGCCGGGGTGGTGCTGGTGGTGGTCCCCAGCCCTCATTCGTGCCGTGCTGCGTGCTTGGACCTTCCCCCTCCGTGCCTCAGTTTCCCCCTGCGTGGAGCAGGACTGAGGATCCAGCCCCGGGTGTTGTTGGCCTCTCGCAGGCACCCCCGGGCTCTGGCCACGCTGTGTGGGGCCGGTTCTATCCCGTGGCCGCCGAGCCCTGGCCGGGGGCACAGCGCTGGGGCAGTGCCTGTCCCCGCTGGGAGCCAGGGCTTGTGGCACCCGGGGCCGCTGCCCCAGGAGGCAGATGACATTCCTGACCCGGCTCCTGGCGCTCCTGCCCTTTACTGTACAAGGAGATGCGGCTGCTGGAGCGAGCGGCTGGGCCGGACGAGCCCCGACCCGCTCAGTGCATGAATGATCTCGACAGGTGAAGCCGGGGTCAGCCCAAAGCGGGGCACGGGCTGGCTCCTGCAGCCGCCCAGAGCCACCAGAGCCACTCAGCCCCGGGCAGCGGGGCCCCAGCACCAGTGCCACCAGCACCTTGTGCCATCACCTCCCTGTGCCGTGGCAGGGGCTGGATGCGGCTGCTCACGGCTGTGCCCTCCCCAGCACACCAAAGCCCCGTCCCTTCAGTGCACAGCCCGGATCATGGCCCCATGGCCAGCGGTAGCCCTTGGCTAACTTCGCTCTCTCTCTGCCCGTGGCTCTCCGTGCAGCCCCATCGCTCGCCGGCATGGCCATCTCCTCACGTCTGGCGCTCTGGGAGCAGAAGGAAAGTCTTGGTCCGGGGTGGTACCAGCGGTGTTTGGGGCTGGATGCTCGCAGGGTGCTGGGGGGGCCGCACTGCAGCAAGCCCCCGCATGGCTCCAGGGTTGGTGTCCCTCCACATCGCTCGTGCTGTGTCCAGCCCTGCAGGCCCTGGGCACCTTTGCAGCCTCAATGGTCTGGTTTGAGCATTTCTGCTGTGGTTTGGGGCAGGGCTCTGCAGGTTTGGTGCTGGGGGAGCCCTTGCTGTGGGGGCTGCAGGAAATGGGGTTCAGCTTGGACCCGGCTTGGAGGGACCCGCATGTGGCCGCGGTGATGCTGGGAGCTGCTTCTGGACTCTCTGCAGCCGGAATGGTTCCTGCCATGGCTGTGCTGGAGCTGCTGGTGCTGGGCAGAGCTGGCAGCGCGGGCAGAGCTGCGGTGTGGAAACCTGGTGCCTCCCTGCAGGGCTTCTCAGTGCTTCTCCTGCTGCTCACCACAGCCCGGTGCTCACAGCATCACCAGCATCCTGCATCCTGCAGCTGCGGCTGCTGCGCTGGCCCTGCATTGAGCTGGTGCTCGGCTCCGTGCCCGTGCTGCTGCCCATGGGGTTGGATTTGCCAGGGCTCCTGTCCCTGTCCATGCCCGTAACCAGCCTCTGCTCCTGCAAACAGATCCGGGACGAGGACCGGGGGCCAGCCCCTGCCGCTCCCCCCCTGCTCCTGTCGGTCATCCCCGGGGGGTTCATCAAGCAGCTCGTGAGGGAGACCGAGAAGGAGGCCAAGGCGGCCAAGCTGAGGAAGGAAAAGGCGAGCGGCAAAGAGGAGGTGAGAGGAGCCCTGGCATCGAGGGGTGTCCCCGTCTGTGCCCAGCCAGAGCAGGGCCTTGGGGACTGGGGGCTGCGGGTGGAAGCCTGAGGTGGTCTTGGGGTTGGGTGGCAAGGCCTCAAGCATAAATCAACTTGGTGCTCCTGACTGGCTTAATTAGAAGGTGAGTGATTAAGCAGAGCATGAGGCTCTCTGGTTCAGCAGGAAGGGATGTCCCTGGGCATGGCACCAAGTGGTGACCCAGGAGGTGGCCAGGGAGGAGGGAGGAGGATGGGGATGACGCCGAATGCACCCATGCAGCCAGGTCCATGCAGCACCCGCAGCCATCGGCTGTGCCTGGAGTGAGCAGGTCAGGGCTGGGGCTCTGTGTTCAGCCGGGCTGCGCCTGGCGCGAGCATCCCTTGTGGGGCTGGGGCAGGGGCCGGGTCCTTTGCCCTGTCCCTGTCGGACCCAGCTCCCTCCTTCACTTGCAGCCCGCGGCAGCAGAGAGCGGGGCCGGAGCCGGGGTCACCGCAGCGGCTGGAGCAGAGGGGACCAAGGACGGGCGGGCGCTGCCCAACGGGCTGCAGGCAGAGGGGCCGGGGGGCAAGGGGGTGACCCCCCCACCACACAAGGAGCTGCCATCCGGGAGGGCTGCGGCAGGGCCCAGCGCCGGCAAAGCCCCATCCCCAGCACCCAGCCCCACAGCAGCAGCCCCAAAGCCAGCGGAGACCCCTCGGCCGGAGGCTCCCAAAGCAGCGCAGCCGCTGTGCCCCAAGAGGAGCCCCAAGGACCCCCAGCCAGGGGGCAGCCCCCAGCCTTCAGCCCCTGCGCCCAGCAAGGGCCCCCAGTGCCCCAGCAAAGCCCCAGCAAAGGTGGGGGACACGGCCAAGGTCCCTGAGAGCACCAAGAAGGAGAAGAGGGCACCCCTGAGCCACGCAGAGCCTCCAGCCAAGGCAGGAGCCAAGAGGGAGCTGGGACCGGGCAGGAAAGAGCCGGAGAAGATGAGGAAAGATGTTGGAGATGGGAAGAAGGAGCCAAGGGAGATCAAAAAGCCTGGAAAAACTGTGAACAAGTCAGAGGGGCCCAAGGAGGAGCCGGGAGGGACCCAGGAGAAGTCCGACGATGTGGCAAAGGAGGTGGGGAAGGGGAAGGCAGAGCTGGGAGAGGGGAAAGAGGCACCAGGAGAGAGCAAGGAGACAGGCGAGAGCAAGGACAAGGAGCAGGTAAAGTACCGAGGAGCTGCTGGGCCAGGCAGGCAGAGGAGTGCAGGGCTCCTGCTGCTGTCCAGGGGGCAGATGCAGTTTGTCCAGTGCAGTTTCCACTGGGTCCTGCAGGATTCCCTTCTCTCCCCCCTGCAGGCTCCCAGGGATGCCTGGTATGAAGCAGAGAAGGTCTGGCTTGTCCAGGAGGATGGATTCACGCTCGGTAAATGCCTTCCTCTGCCCTCACTTTTCAGCACCGAACCTAGGTGGTGTCTCCAGCCAGGCTGTGACTGGGAGCAGGGTGGGCACCGGGAGCTGCTCCATGTCCCGTTGGAGATGGCCCCTCTGCAGCCCCCCACGATGCAGCCCCCTCCATTGTACCGCACCGGGGGACTCACGGGCCTCTCATCGCAGCCACGCAGCTGAAGCCGGACGTGGGGACACCGGAGCTGCCGGCGGGGAGGGTGCGGGTGCGCCGGGACGCGGACGGCAGCGTCACCGAGGTGGACGAGGACAGCGTGCAGAGGGTGAGGGATTGGACCCAGGGCAGCCCCAGTGCTCGGGCATTGCCCCGGCTGGATGTGCCCGGTGCAGCCCGAGGCGCGGTGGCGTTGCTCGAGGGGGGGGGCTCCATCTCTCTTCCTGCAGAGCAACCCCCCCAGCCTGGACCTGGCCGAGGACCTGGCCGCGCTCCTCAGCCTCAACTCCTGCAGCGCCATGAACACGCTGCAGCAGCGCTACGGCGCCCGCCTGCCCTGCACCTTCGCCGGGCACAGCCTGGTGTCCATCCGCGACAGCGGCACCGGCAGCGGCACCGCGGGCAGGGTGAGCGCGGCCACCGCACCCCGAGCGGACAGAGGCGGGGGGCGCCGGGCGCGGCGGGGCCGGCAGGTGGCACCGTGCGACCGCCGCTGCCGGGGCCCGGGATGCGCGGGGCGGGGATGCGCTGAGGACGCTCGGGATAAGGGATGCTGAGATTGGGGATGCTCTGAGGACGCTGGGGATGCTCAGAGCGGGGATGTGCTGAGGACACTGGAGATTGGGGATGCTCTGAGGACACTGGGGATTGGGGATGCTCAGAGCGGGGATGTGCTGAGGACACTGGAGATTGGGGATGCTCTGAGGACACTGGGGATTGGGGATGCTGAGATTGGGGATGCTTTGAGGACACTGGGGATTGGGGATGCTCAGAGTGGGGATGCGCTGAGGACACTGGAGATTGGGGATGCTCAGAGTGGGGATGCTCTGAGGGCACTGGGGATTGGGGATGCTCAGAGTGGTGATGTGTTGAGGACACTTGAAACAAGGGATGCTTGGGCTGAAGATTGCTCTGAGGACATTTGAGACCAGGGATGCTCCAGGCCAGAGAAGCTCTGAGGACACTCGGGACAAGGGATGCCCAGGGTGGGGGAGTGCTCTGGGGATGCTTGGGGCTGGGGATGCTCTGAAGACACTTGGGATCAGGGATGCTCAGAACCATTGCTCATGGGCAAGATGGAGTGGGTTTTGCTGCAGGTTCCCCGGGTCAGTTCCCAACCGTCTCTCTGGTACTGGTGTAGCAAGGCCAAGCTGGCCAGGCTGGGCGGCATTTCCCTTTCCTCTGGGAATCTCGTGGGGTTTTGCACCCTGGGGAGAAACCATTGCCCGAGTGTGAATGTTGTCAGGATTTCCTGTGTAAGGAGCCTGTTTCGGGCTGTGCTGTCCCCCTCCCGCAGGCACTCAAGGGGAAGCGGGACATGCCGCCCCACATCTGCTCGGTGGCACAGCGAGCCTACAGGAACCTGCTGCTGCAGCGACAGGACCAGGCCATCGTGCCCCTGGGGCGCAGCGGGGCTGGCAGGACCTCATGCTGCCAGAAAGCTCTGGAGTTCCTGGTGGGCTCCGCTGGCAGCGTGGACGGCAGCGTCTCAGGTACCAGCTCCGAGTCCCGCTGCGGGATGCGGGGCAGAGGCTGCGGGATGCGGGGCAGAGGCTGCGGGATGCGGGGCAGAGGCTGTGGGATGTGGGGCAGAGGCTGTGGGATGTGGGGCAGAGGCTGTGGGATGTGGGGCAGAGGCTGCGGGATGCGGGGCAGAGGCTGTGGGATGCGGGGCAGAGGCTGTGGGATGCGGGGCAGAGGCTGCAGGCTGTGGAGTGCAGCAGACATGAGGGGGATGCCGTTTCCATCTGCTGGCCTCTGTCTGACCCGTTCCTGGTGTGATTCATGCCCTTGGGGTGGCTCCCGCGCAGCCGGTGTGAGCGCAGCGAGGGCTGGCAGGGCTGCGGGTGCTGCTGCATCCCAGACCCAGCACGTTTACTATTTCGATAAAGAGCAGGGCAGGCACCAGGAGGGAACTGGTGGCGTGCTTGGGGCAGCGCTTTTCCCCCTGATCAAGTTACCGGTGACGCGAGGGGAAGCGCTGTTCAGCAATCAGTGGTGTTAGAGGGCAGGTTCGGGTTTCGGAGGACTGGGTACACCGTGCTCCTGCAGCAAGGGTGGCGCATGGCCTGGAGCAGTGTGCTGCTGTGGTCAGGCTGGCACAGCCCCTTCCCACCATGTACCCATGCTCTCATAGTGCAGGATGCTGACCCCATGCCTGGCTGGTCCTGTGCAGGCAGTGGTGCAGGCAGGAGGAGAAGCCTCCATCAGGGCCTGTTTGCAGTCTGGGGCTGCGCTGGTGCAGCAGCAGCATGGTCTGGCTCTCTCCCGGTGAGCACCACAGCAATGCAGCGCTGCAGCCATCGGGATGGCTCAGGGGGCTGCCGGTGCTGGTTTTGCAGTGGAGAAGATCCAGGCGATGTTCACGGTGCTGGGAGCCTTTGGGTCGGTGACCACCGGCCACAGCAGCAGCTCCACGCGCTTCTCCATGGTCCTGTCGCTGGATTTCAGTGCCACCGGCCAGATAACGGCTGCTCACCTCCAGGTACCCCATGGACCTCGTTGCCTGGTGAGACGGGAGGGCTGTGGCTGAACCCGGGGTCCTTGGGATGGGGCAGGCAGTGATGCTCGGCTCTGCTGCTCCTCCTGGACCAGAGCTGCCCCAAACTGCAGCGGAGCAGGAGCCCTGTCAGTGGTGTGGGGGTGCCCGTAGCACATCACCCGTCCCCAGGCAGGGAGAGCAGAACAGGGCTGGAAAGAAACGTTGATGAGGAGATGCATAATTCAGCGTTTCGGTAGCACCACTTTCCACAGCAGCCTCGAGCTGGAGCCTCTGAGGGCTTTTATCACCATCAGGGCTGTGATGCAGAGGCACTTTAAGCATTGCTGCTGGGGCCTCAGCTGATGGAGGAAGGGGCTTGAGCTGGTGTCTGCTGTGGGTAACACCAGGGCTTCCTGTGTGGGGAACACTGGGTCTTCCCACTGCTGCATCCCTCTGCATTTGCTCTTTGGACCACTGGTACCACCCTGAGGTGCTGGTGGGAGCAAGGGACAATCAGAGAGGGGAGCCCAGCTCTGCAAGGACTTGTTCCTGGTGTCAATGCTGGCACGGAACAACCTTGACGAGGCTGGAGGCTGATCCAGCCTTCCCTCAAGCTCAGGCAATGGCTTAGCTGGAGACTGTAGCATCTTTGCTAAGTCCATCACACTGCCCAGACCTCCAGAGGTGGGGAGAGACTGTGGATATTGCATCCATGCACTGGAATGTTGCCCCTTGATGCACGCCTGGGGCACAATCCAGCTCCTGCTTGCACACCCTGTAGTGCACAGCATCCAAAGCCAGTCATGGTCCTGCAAGGGGAAATCCAGCCCTTCCTTGGCAGCTCCTGGCAGCATCTCCATGTCCCTGGGTACCACTGTGCCCCCTCCTGCCTGCACTGGGGCTGTCCCTGACGCCTGCCTCCGCTCCCTCCCCAGACCATGCTGCTGGAGCGGGGCCGTGTCGCCCAGCAGCCCCCCGGAGAGAGCAGCTTCAACGTCTTCCCCCTGATGCTGGCGGGGCTGGATGCGGCGCAGAGGTGGGTGTGAGGGTCCCGTGGGTCCGGGTGGCTCCGCTCCGTGCCTGGGTGCTCACCTGATGGGTTCCCCACTGCTGAGGGGCTCCCCATGGTCTATAACCAAGGTGGCTCCAGCAATGTGGTTTTTGAGACCCCTCTGATAAAGAGCATGTGAGGGGGATCCCATTAGTGATGCTGCAGGGATTTTATACACATATATAAGAGATTTTCTAGGAAATGGGTGTTTTCTGCTGCTTTTTGTGCCCTTTCACCAAAACCAAAATTGGGCTGATCAAATAGAGGTCCCTTTCCCTGCTCGTTCCTGGTTTTCCCCCAAAGCTGCATGTCCCCAGGCTACCTTGGACAAAAACGGGTCCTGGTGTGTCTGGTGCTGGCTCCAACCCCTATGTGGGCAGACCCATGGCAGCATTCCCATCAAGGCCCCTGGGATGCTGCTGTAAAGGGGCTCTGTGGGTGTCCCCAGGGAGCAGGCGGGGGTTTGGGGAGTGCTGGGGCAGACAAGGAGGGAGCTTGACTCTTGTCTCCTGCAACTGCTTCCAGGACGATGCTGCACTTGCACCAGGTGTCTGAGAACAATTCCTTTGGGATCAAGCCGTTCACAAAGGTGAGGGGAAACGCTGGAGCCGTGCACTGCCTGCAGCGGGATGCTGCAAGTGTGTGCTCTTCATCACCCCGGGTAGGGGATGTGCTGGGTCCTCGGCTGATGGGTGACTCGGGACGGTGCCTCTGTGCCGTGCACATGGAGCGAGAGAATGTTGGGGTGTGAGGAAGCATCTGCCCCATGGAAGCTGCTGGGACTGGGGCTACCCCTGCCTGGGGTCTGCACCTGGGTTTGGACCCCCCCATCCATCCCAGGGACAGATCCTGTGATCCAGGACCAACAGCCCCTGATGTTTCCCTGCAGTGGCAGCTCCTGGGTGGGGGAATGCACCCTTTGGAGAGACCAGAATGCGATTTTTAGGGGCTACAAGAGCCAGCACTGATTCCCAGCCCCTCATTAGTCTGAGCTGTTTGCAGAGATCAGGCAGATCGTGCCAAAGCACCACGATGCATGGCAGCAATTTGCAGTTGCATCATCTGGTGATGGATTCAATGTTCAATCTTCATCAGCGAGCTCCTGCTCCAGTCCAGCGGCCAAAAGGTTTGGCTGTTGGAGCAGCAGTTCCTGTGCAGAGCACAGTGAGGTACCCCGGCACCCGATTCCTGAGGGTTCCCCATCCCAGCATGGAGGGGTTTCCTGCTGGGATGCAGAGGATCAGCAGGAGCTGGGCAGCACTGGCCCTGGGCAGCACCTCTTCAGTCCGGGGAGTGCATGATCTGCAAAAGGGACAAGATGAGCACTGCCCCTGCCTCTGCTTCTCCATTGAAGCCTTACTGTCCTGCTGGCCACCCAGTTTCCACCCGCCCCATTGTGTTCCCCCTGTATACCCTGTTCCTGCGATGCTCTGGCAGAGGCAGTGATATCCCCCCTGTCTCTCCCCCGCTGCAGCCCGAGGAGAAGCAGAAAGCCTCGGCAGCGTTCGCCCAGCTCCGGGCGGCCATGGGCACATTGGGCATCACCGCGGAGGAGCAGGCGGCCGTGTGGCGCGTCTTAGCCGGCATTTACCACCTGGGAGCTGCCGGCGCCTGCAAAGGTGAGCGGGCTCCGTCCCTTGTACCTTGTTTAAGTGCCGAGGTTAGAGGAGGGAGCCGGTCCCTGCGGTGCTCAGTGCTGGGGTGCGTGGCGAGGCGGGGGGGAGCGATGCTCACCCAGAGGCTGTTGCATGGTCATGGTGGCTCTGAGCTCTTCGCTGCCCATGGAGGAGCTGGGTGATGCTCAGTGCTGGTGTCCTGCCCTTGGGGGATTCTGGAGCGGGTCCATGCCCCGGCTGTGTGCGGGCAGGACAGGAGCTGCAGGGCATTGCCTTGTGCCAGCTCCTTGGGGAGGACCGGGGGAAGTAACTCGCTGGAACAAGGTGCCCAGAGAAGCTGTGGCTGCCCCATCCCTGGCAGTGTTCAAGGCCAGGTTGGACACAGGGGCCTGGAGCAAGCTGCTCCAGTGGAAGGGGTCCCTGCCCGTGGCAGGGGTTGGAGCTGGAGGAGCTTTAAGGTCCCTTCAACTCAAACCAGTCTGTGAATTGATGATCTCATTTGTTTGCACATTGTCCCCAATGACACTGTGAAGGGACAGCTTCAGGTAGCAATAACTCTATCACCTCCTGGGTGCCTAATACAGTAACTGAATTATAATAGGATGAGTCTGGATGAAGATTATATTTATAAAGACTTTGTTAATACAGGTTGTATAGAAATTGCCTTATCCCTTATAAATTATTTTAAGATGTGCTCAAACCCATTTTAGAGGCAGCCACATTGATTTACACACTTCAGTTTATGAAGGCTGCATAAAGGCTGCTATAAACTAAACCATAGACATTTATAAACGTCTCTGCAACATGTCATAACACATCTTATGGTAATTTATGCCATTAATCATATATTAATTATTTTAAAAGGATGAATGCTCTTGTCACTTAACGTGAGTTCTCTTTCTCCTTCTCTCTGGTGTTCTCTTTCCCCATCTCCATCTCCCCTAACTCCCTTCCAGCTTGCACAGTATGACCCTGCTGTCTCAGGCTGAAGTGTGGGATGAGGCTCTTAGCAAAGGGATCAAAGTCCTTGTGCCTCCGGGGTTTGCAGGAGAGCAGGTTTTGGGACGTGTGTGTCAGCTCCAAGGCAGAGGGGAATGGTCACTGTTGGCTGCAGAGGGTTTGCTGAGCTGCTTTGTGTTAACTTCCTGAATGTTCCGTCCCCATCATCCCATCGCTCAGCCGGGGAGCGAACCTGGGGCTGCATTCAACAAACCTTGTCACAATTGCTCCAGCACGAACATGGATGTTAATGGCAAGCCCAGGCAGGGCTGTGGCTTTCAGGCACTCGGGTACAGGATTAACAACCAGAGCATGTCTCAGCATCACTCGCTCTGCTATTGATTCCCCCATCGTGTTTCAACAAAAGCGGAGAAATGAAAGGAAATATGGATAAAAAATGGATCAAAGCTGCACAGAGCAAAAGTCTCAGTGGGGGCGATGACTCTTTTAATGTGGTTAAACCTCTCTCCTGATAGCCATCTCTTCCCTTCCCCTCTCATGCGCTTTGAAGCTGTATGTTCCAAATCCTCTCCTTGAAATCTCACCCAAGGGAGCCTCGTTGCTGGGGCTTCACTGGCATTGAGCAGCGCAGCCGGGCACCGCGGCCACCGCCAGCCCCGGCACCGTGGCCGCACTGCAGCAGGTGCTGATGGCTGTGCCCTCATTGCAGGTTGGGTTTGTGCAGGAATGAAACAGGAGGGGAGCAGCATCACCTCCCTCTGCCTGAGGTGGAAAACACATCTGCGGGTAGAAAAACACAGAGAAGGAAAGGTTGTGTTTCAAAGGCTGGCTCCAGGCCGGTGTCAGTGACTCCTGTTGCCTTTCAGTTGTGTTTGAGCTGGGGTTTTGTGTGGATGCAGCCAGGGGCCAGCGGGGCATCCCGGTCCCCATCCACCTGAGTGCTCCCAGGCCCTTTGTGGCTGCAGAACATGGCATATTTCAGTCATTCTTTGCCTCTTTAACCGGGAGGGAGGGTTTGGGTGCAGCGGGGGGGCCGCATTCAGCTCGCTCTCAAGCTGTCCATTCTGCTGACTGTTATAACAATAGAGCATTGCTGCTCCCTGCTTCCCGCGGGCTTCCCACCATGTGCCTTTCAGAGAGGGAATTGGCTTTCCAGTGCTGGCAAGTCATTAGAGCCCTCCAAGTGCTGTGGTCAGTGTGCGCCAAGTGTGGTTACCCCAAACCCCACCATGCTCCAACGCAGCCACAAACCCAGCGTCCTGAGCCCCTTGGTAGAGGGAAACCATGAGGGCAGATGTGCAGGATGGGATGGAGCAGGAGGGGCTGAGCCTGGGTCCCAAGTGCTGGTGCCCAGTGCCCTGCTGTTTCTCAACCCCCCTTGAAGACCCTGTGAGCTCTGGGAATGGAAAGTTTCCAGAAGGCTGGAAGCCATTTAGCCAGGTATTGTAATGGGAATGTCCATCACGATGTGAGAGGGAGAGCAGCCAGCAGGATCCTATTGGCATTAATTATGCAGCTTCCTGAGCATAGATATCTATCAGGAGTGGACTCGGTGACTTATCGCTTTCTTGCCAGAGCTGAGGAAAAAGCCTTGGACCTGCATTATTTCTGCTGCTTTGCAGCCTCTGAGATGTACTGACCTTTCCTTAACTGATATGGAAATGGCACTTTTGTTCTCGGTTCCATCCAAGCTCAATGCCCAGATTTACCCTGTTTTTTTGTTGCTGCCTGCTGCTAAAGGATCCCTTGAACCCAAACAATTCCATGGTTCTGTAAGAGGAGGGAGCAGGAGGCCAATGCAGAGCCTCTGCCCCTGCTGTAGCTTTGTTTTCCCTCACAGAGCGGCTGTCCCGGCGCTGGCACCCAGCCGTGGCCTTGGCTGTGGTTAAATCACTGCTCTGCCACAGCTCGGTGCTGCGGGTGAGTGAAGGCCACCTCGCTCCTGGCGGGAAGCGCTCCTCTGCTTCCCTGCATCCTTCATCAAAATGCCTCTTGGAAAGGACTGCACTGGGGCTGCCCTCTCGATCTTGCTCATTTTTCTCTCTCTGTTAAAGACTTTTGCTTTTCAGCACGTGGCTTTTCCTGCTGCAGAGGGAAGCGCAGCTGATGCTGCGGCGTTGGCAGGATGGTGGCTCTTTGTCCTAGAGCTCAGGAGCAACAGTTTAGTCCTGATGGAGCCTGATGGCTTCCTGGGAAAAACCCAACCCAAGGTGATGCAGTCTCCAGGGCCTGGATCACAGCACAGTGACCACCCAGCCACAACCCTGGTTGGTAATGGCTGGACCTGATCTTACAGGTCTTTTCCACCCTAGTTGATTCTATGATTCTAAGCCCTGTACACTGTCTGATGCCCTCAGGATTTCTTTTCCCCGGGCTGGAGGATTGAGGCAGGATGCTTTGTGTCCCAGGGCAGAGGATCCCGGTTTGGAGCATGAATTGGGCAGAGCTCCATGTTCTGCCGCCCAGGTCTGCAAAATGAGGAGGATTTCTGGGAACTGTGCTTTGCAGGGAGCAGGGAAGAGATCCAGGCCTGTGGGCAGTGGGATGCTGGGGGGGGTCTGCACCCCAGTGCATCTCTGCTCAGCATGAGAGCTGCTTTTCCCCTGTGTCCTGGCCATGGTCCAGGGTTCAGAGCCAGGGAAGCAGGAGCAGAAAGCACTGGGAACAGCCAAGTCCTGGCTGGAGCCTGGCTGGCTGCTGGGAGGGTCTGGGAAGCTCGTGGGGATCCTGTTAATGGTGCATCTCCTTCGTGTGGTCACAGCACTGCCCCGGTCCAGGCGGGCTGTCTCCTGCGTTATGGTTCTATCTGTTCAGTGCTCTGACATCTTTATTGCAAGCAGTCGGGGAAATGCAGCCAGAATGGCAGATTTCTTTAATCATGCTATTACACAGCTCTTCCCTTTGTTATATATAGGCTTTAATATGTCATACATCAGGCAATGGGTCAACAGAGAATAGACTGGAGAATTTAGTGCAGGACAAATGGATTAACCGTTCAAGCCAGGAGGAGCCTCCACTGTCTCCCTGTCCCCTCCCAGGGTAATAAGGAAAAACAAATGGGCTCTTTTATTTGTCCCATTAGCAGGGCAAATGTTTTAATGGTAAAATAAGTGGAAGTGAATGGGCAGGCTGAGCAAGCGTGCCTGCTGACTCAGCACTCACCGGCTGCTTACAGTGAGGGGGCAATCTGGGGAGCACCAAAGGGCCCCCCTCAGTGGGGATTGGAACATGTCCGACCCCGTGTGCTGGTCAGACAGCAGTGGTTTGGTTTTGTGGAGGTGTGAAGCACGGAGCTGCATCCCTCTGCCCAGAGCAGCAGGATGTGTTCCATGCTGGAGCAGCCTGGTGGGGTGAATGGCTTCTCCACTTGCAACTGCTCCATTGGGAAGAGTTTGCACTGGGGCTGGGCTGAATGGAGCCCCTCAGTTGTCTCAGGGATGCTGGAGTGACCAGCATAGGATGCTGGAGTGGTTGGCATGGGATGCTGGATTGGCCAGTGCGATGCTGGAGTAGGCAGTGTGGGATGCTGGAGCTTGCAGCACAGGATGCTGCTGCTGGAGCTGGGCAGTGGGGCAGGTCTGGGGCAGCCCTGGCCCTGCAGCCCCTCTGCTTCCCGGATCTCCTGTCTGCCAGGAAGGAGCCTGTGTCCAACCAGCTCAGAGGAAAACAAGTGAAAACAAAGTCAATCCAAGCCTGCGTTGTTGAGGCGGTTCCTGTGCCTGCTCCAGCACAGCCCTTGATGTTGGAGGCCTTCAGTCAGAATAAGAAATAATGGGGAAAGATCAAAGGGGAAGGGGGGGATGACTCTCTCAGGTGTGCTGTGAACCCCCCAGGCCCTGCCGTGGGGAATATGTCCTTTAGCTGCTTTGTGCATCACCTCATCCTGGAGCAAGGGACCCTGATCCCCCATGGGGCTGGCCAGGATGTGGCCATTTCTTGCTCTCCATCCCAAACCCCTGTCACCAGTTGTGTTCTAAGGGATCATCCTATATGTGATCCCCTGGCTGGCTCCTCATCCACCACCATCCAAAAGCCCTGAGGGCTCTGGGCGGCTTTGCTTGTCTCTGCTCATCCTGCCGGGTGCTGGGCAGCTGCCTCCGCAGCACTTTCTTTCCTGGAGCTGTGAAAGGATTTATCCTGCAGATTCTTTCCCTGTTGACTTTAATCATGAAGCTGGAATCGCTGCTGCTGCTGGATGTAAATATCGTGTGCAGGCTCCCTTTGCTGAGGCTGCTCTCGGGCACGGCAAACATCACCAGAGGTGGAGAAGGTGATCCCGGAGTTTGAGGGATTAGTTCCTGATCCCATCAGCTTCTATCAACACATCTGCTGGTTTGCTCCATTGATGCTCTTGAAAAGCACAATGTTGCTGATGCCTTGCTGGCATCTGGGTCCAGACTTGCTCTGAGTTGCCTTAAAGCATGTCCTTGGAGCTGCCTCTTCTCTGCCCTGTCTCACCGGGCAGGAGGGATGCTCTGAGCACCTGGGAGCACTACATTGGGGAAAATAAGTTCAAAAGCACCTGTTGGAGATCTTTAGAGTTTTGAACCCTGTCCTGACCAAAAAAAAGGTCTTCTTGTGCTAAAGGATTACCCAAGGGACAAATCTGTCTGCCTTTGTGGAGTCAGCCAGCCTTTAATATGGTAATTACCCTGCGAAGCTGAGAAAAGCCTTACAACTGTTGCTAGCTTAAGTGTGTGTGTAGGGACGGCAGCCCCGTGTGCTGCACATGGGAGCAGAGCCGGGCAGGCCACTGGGATTGAGTGCTGAGAGGTACTGGAATTGCCCTGAAGGAGAAGGGGTGGCAGGAACAAGCAGATGGGCTTTAAGGAGGAAAAAGCTTTTTGGTTCAGTGTGATGTGATGCAGGTGGGAAGCGAGGTGATTCCTACCAGCCATGCCTTCGAACTGGAAGGGTTGATTTGTAGCTGGTTTGCACCCTGGTCTCAGTCAAGCATCAAAGTGCTGCTGGGCCCTTGCTCTGAGCACCGGTAAGGGCAATGCCTGGTCTGGAACTGCCTGTTAGGGATCATAGAATCCCAGCCTGGTTTGGGTTGGAAGGGACCTTAAAGCTCCTCCAGCTCCAACCCCTGCCACGATCAGGGACACCTTCCACTGGAGCAGCTTGCTCCAAGCCCCTGTGTCCAACCTGGCCTTGAACACTGCCAGGGATGGGGCAGCCACAGCTTCTCTGGGCACCTTGTGCCAGCGCCTCAGCACCCTTGAATGAGAGGATGTGAGGAAACGGCTGATCCAGCGTCCTTGGGGGATGGAGGGAAGCTGGGGCGCGCTGGTCCTGCACCTCCACCCACCCTTGTGGTCTGATTTGGGGGTTGTTCACGGGAGCAGGCAGGGTGTCTGCAGCCGGCTCTGCTGAGCCCATCCTGCCCCGTCCCCTCCGCAGCGGGCAGGAAGCAGTTCATGAAGTTCGAGTGCGGGAGCAGCGCGGCGGCGGCGCTGGGCTGCGACCTGGAGGAGCTCAGCACAGCCACCTTCAAGCATCACCTCAAGCACATCCTGGCGCAGGTCACGGCGCGGGGCCGCCGCCTGCCCCCGGCAGAGGAGAGCCCGGCAGGTACCGGTGCTGCAGCCGTTGTCCTTTGCTTACGGGTGATGGGGAATCGCGGTGCTCCCTGCGCAGGAGGAGGGTGGAGGGCGGCTGCAGGAGAGGAAGCACCCCTCTGCTTTGCAGGCAGTGAGGTCCTTTCAAGTGTGTTCGTGTTACTTTAGTTATTAACTGCGCTCTGTCAGGTCGATCCATGAAAACAGGTGAGTTCTGATAATGACCCTGGCACATAAGTAATGTGGCTGGTTCTTCCTAGGAAAGGGAGGGAAAACCCCAAACCGGGAGGGCAGCAGGGTGGGCTCATTTCTCCCTGCCCACAGATGAAGCTGTGCTGGTGTTGTGCTGTGGGCACACATCTCCTGAAAGATCCCCAGCCGGACAAACTGCTCCTGAGCTGCTATAAACCTCAAGTTAACGCATGAATCTAATTCCAAGGCAGACCCAGCATGTGAGATATGCCCACCTTTAAAGCGAACCTTTCCACACCCAACTCATCCTCAGCAGCAGAATTACAGCCAGGCCCCTGCAAGTTATTCTGATAAAAGCAAGAACTGGCCTTTAACATAGCAATAGTTTTCTCTCTTCAATGCACGTTAGGCAGGAGGCATGGGGGGAGCAGGAAGCAGGTGGGTGACACGCAGTGATTGTGAGGGAGTGATGCTGTGCTTGGGGCTGCTATCGGCCAGGCTCCGTGTGTGCTGTAAGTAGATGATGTGTCTTTGTCTCCTCTCCCCTCTGCCTGTGCCAGGGCCGAAGATGACGGGTGTGGAGTGTGTGGAGGGGATGGCTTCGGGTCTCTATGAGGAGCTCTTTGGGGCAATTGTCTCGCTGATCAACAGGTACGGAGCTGCCGGGTGCTGCGGGGGACAGCTCCTTCTCAGGGGCTGCTCAAGAGGAGCCTTCGCTAGGGGAGGCATGGAGCTGGCAACTGCTGCCTGCTCAGAAAGGAAGCGATATGGAGATGTCCATATGGGAGATGCGCTGTGCTCGGATCTTCTTTGGGCTGAGCGTCGGCACTAGGGGCAAAAGGGCCCTTCGGAGCATCAGTATCTGCAGCTGGGTGCTGCACAGGGCAGCAAGTGTCCTGGTCCTCTTCCCAGCACGTGCAGCCTGGCACAGAGACCTTGCCCCTCTCCTGCTGCAGCTTCTAAGCTGTGCCATGAGCAGACATATAGAGTAGGGCATCACAGTGCTGAGAGGAGCAGCCCGGCTTCCTATTAATAATAGATGTGACTTTGCAGACTGAAATCAAGGTTACCAGTACAGGCAGAGCAGCAAACCAGTCCAGGAACCCCACTGTGAGCCCTGCAGATGCGTGCTGGGACTCGCTCCATCACAGGGGAGGATTCGGGTGTCAGTGCAAGGCTCTGGTACCCAAGTAGCTGCCGAGGTGCCCTGGGAGCTGTGGCTGCATCCCAGTGCTGGTGTGGCCAAGCAGGCAGCACTTTCCTCTGCCCCAGGGGCTTATTTCCATCTGGAGAGCCAGGGTGGGAAGTTCATCCTCTGTGGGCTGATGTATCTGCTCGGGTGCTGCGAATCCAAAATTGTCTGTTGGGATAAATGGAATAAGGTAACACCCAGGTGAGGATCAGCCTCCCAAACTGTTCCATTTTCTCAGTTCTGATGTGCAGCTCAGTTTGTTGAAGTCAGCATCCACATAAAGGCTGGTGCCCAAAATACTCCAGGTTTATTTTAACCTGCAGTTATTTAACCTGCAGAATATTTTTATTGTAATTCCTAGCAACCACACTCCAAAGGGAAATTGCTGATGGGACTCAAAGGGCTGACAGAGAAGCAAAATGCTGCTGGTTCTCCTAAATAATAGCATTAGCTTGGGATGTGTCCCTGGTCCCTTCTTCTCTTTAAAGCTAGCTTTGCTTTGCTCAGCTTTATTTTCCATCTCAGCCCACCGAAGGCTGTTAAACCACTGCAACAGCAATCCAGACACGTTCCATGAAAATGATGGTGAGCCTGAATGTTTCAACCCCAGCTGCAGGAGGATGCTGCAATGGAAATCTGCAGGCAACACTTCATAAATATACATCCATTTCTTCATCCCACCCTGTTTTTCATGGAAGCATCCTCGCTGCCCCATGCCACCGAGGAGAAATCCTTTAATCTCGCCCTGCTGCAGGGCTGCTGGGGATGGAGCAGCACGGTGTGATGGTGATTCAGAATGTGCATTAAAACACTCCTGGAGGTTTCCCAGGGCCGGACTCCCCTGCTGCCCTCTCATCCCATGCCACTGTTAAGGGCTCATTAGGCCAGGTCAGGAGAAGTCTGTGCCTTGTGCTTCCATCCAGGCTGGGAGGAGATACTCGGCTTGAATAGATCAAAGACAAGAGAGAAGGGAGAAGCAAAGGGACAGTGTGAGGAGGTGTGGGTGCTCTCTGGCAGGAGACATGGGAAGAAGGGGAGATGGGAAGTGCTGGTCACTGCTACATGGGATGGTGCCCACCCAGGGATGCTGCACATCTGGAGGAGGAGGCAGCAGCGTCACCTCCACAGGGAGAGCTGGGGCATGGCCATGGGTAAAACCTATGACGTGAGTCCTCTTTCTGCAGGTCTTTCTCCTCCCCACACCTCTCCATGGCCTCCATCACCGTGGTGGACACCCCCGGCTTCCACAACCCGCGGCATCAGCACCGCGAGCGCGCGGCGACCTTTGAGGAGCTCTGCCACAACTACGTGCACGAGCGGCTGCAGGCGCTCTTCTATGAGAAAACCTTCGTTTTGGAGATGGAGAGGTACAGAGAGGTGAGGAGCAGGGCCTGGGGCTGCTTCCCTCACACGGGATGGGGCTTTGACCCAGCGGGTCCCTGTGCCCTGCCATGGTGTGGCCAAATAACTCAATGCCTCTACTGAGGGGCTGTAGAAATGAGGGGTCTGTTTGGAGCAGTCGCCTTGAGCCAGGTCTCTCTTCTCCTCACTGCCCCAGTCACAGATCCTCTTGGGTATTCCTGACATTCCCGAGGGAATCCCGAGGTGTCTCATCACCTCTTTGGAAATGCTTCCTCCAGCTCAGGGACTTTGTGCCCTTCTGGTGCAGCTGAGTTTTCCCTCAGGTGATGAATAATAGAGGATAGAAAGGAAGATGATAAATTATTGCAGAAATAAGCTGCCGAAAAACCTACCAGCAGAGACGAACTTATTAAGCTTGCAGGAGTTACTGTAATACCTCTAGCCCTGGGAAAAGAGTTGAATTCCCATGGCTTAATATTCACACAGCACTTGCACCAAGTAAGTATCTGTGTGCTCTTCGCTAGTGATGAATATACAGGTACTGGCTGAGCTTGAAATGGCTGAGGGCTCAGCAGGCTCCACTTTGATGCTCCCTGACCTGGTGCAAGCACATTCCCTTTGAGCCATGGGACTGCCACTGTGAGCCGGAGCCCCAGTGACCTGTTTCCTCCCCAAGCTGGGTCACACAGAGCTGGCTCACACATGGGGTGATGCTGGCACGTGCCCTGGTAGGCAGAAACTGCAGCTCCACCGCTGCTTTCTCCACTCTCACGCTAAGGCTGCAAACCTGAACCTCACCGTGTTACCATGGAGAGACACCGAAGCTCCGGCTCTTGCGGAGCGTCTCTGGTTCACACAGGAGCAAGGGCTCCCCCTGCCCATCCCAGGGGCTCCCCCTGCTCCAGGGCACATGTGGGGGTGCCAGGATGGGGTGCGGGTGGTGGGAGACCCTGCAGTGGGGTCACCCACTGCAGCCCTTGGTTGAGGAAGGGAACCCCACAGGGTTGAGTGAGAGCAGCATCCATGCCACCTTCCTCCCCCTCCATGCAGACCTATCTCCTCTTGGCTTTCCGATGCCAGAGTGTGACTGAAGTAGGCTTTTACATAATGTTTTCCAGGAAAATGTTGAGGTGTCTTTTGATCTTCCAGAGCGCTCTCCTCTGGACACGCTGTCCATCCTCGACCTGAGCTCCTCACAGGTAACCTGGTCCCATGGGAGCTGGTTGCTCCAGTCACACTTGGAGCAATCTCCTGCTCAGAGGAGGGAGGGATTCAGAGGCAGAGCAGGGCCTCATGGTGTGTTTGGCACAGAGCAGCCTGTGGGGTTGCAGTGGAGGCTGCAGCATCACCCTAAAATACAAGCACCCATCCTGTCCAAGCCCTGCACCCTCAGCCCATCTCCCAGCCCGGCTGCAGAGTGGGATGACTGGTCCCTTTGGGATACTGTGTGGCTGCGGAGGTCTCAAGGGTGAAGGTGTCCAGAGCTGGATGGGGCCAGGAGGGTTTCCCAACCCTGTTCTGGCTGGTCTTGGGCAGGGGACACAGGACAGAGGTGATGGGGAGCAGGATGTCAGCGGAGGGGGGAGCAGGCTGGCACGGCTGCCACATTCCCAAGCCCAATCCCTCTGCAGCCACAGGTGCTGCCGGGCAGCCCAGGATCCGACCGCAGGGGACTGCTGTGGATCCTGGATGAGGAGGCACTGACCCCTGGTTCTGGGGATGGAGCCGCCTTCGACCGCCTGTGCTCCTACTTCACCGCAGAGGGACCCGACCAGGAGGGTAAGCTGGGACCAGCTCTGCTGCCCGTCCTTTGGCATCACTGTGTAGCTGTGGGAGCTGAAGAGACCATGTAGCCAGTTAAACAGCTTTTCTCCTGGGGTTGCTGCTGCAGGGGACAGCCACATGCGGAGGTGCGAGCAGGGGCTGCACTTTGAGATCAACCACAGGCTGGGCACAGACCCCGTGCGCTATGACCTGACGGGCTGGGTCAGCAAAGCCAAGTTCAACCTCTCGGCGCAGAACGCCCTCCAGGTGCTGCAGCAGTCCACGGTGTAAGTACGAGCGAGGTGCCGCGGTGCTGTCATCCCTGTGGGAGTGGGATTGGGATCCCATGGCAGCGGAGTGGGTTGGGGATGATGCCAGTGAGAGCTGAGATTGCAAACCTGCCTGAGCTCTGGGAGGCCGCCTGTGGTGGGGAAGGCAGAGGGTTGTGTGGGGCATCTCAGCAGAGAGGAGGGGACCTGCAGCCTCGGTGCTGGCTGTCCCCACACCTCCTGTCCAATGTACAGTGCAGTGATGGAGCTGATCTGGCTTTAGATGGGCACGGAGCTGATGGGATCCTGACTGCCAGGCAGCCTCAGGCACATGCTGACACCAGTGCAAGAAAGCCAGAAACCCCCACAGCTTCAGCCCAGCTTTGTGGGAATCCTGAGAGCTTAGCTGAGGTGTGGGGAGCAGATGTCAAGTGATTTGACTCACAGCCATCAAGCCCTGGGGCTCACTGACAGCAGGATGTACACATTGTGATCACAGCAGACACTGCTGGACGAGCTGGGGAATAGTACCGCAGTGAACAGCTTCCCATCAGAGCTGTCTGGCTTCTTCCAGTCAGCACATCCCTGACATTGGCCTTTCAGTGGGGATCTCCTCCTGCAGGCGTGGGGAATGAGGGGCACCAGGGAGATCCCATGATGTCCTTGGTTCCACAGTGCCACAGGGTGGGCATTCAGTCGTGAAGCATCACTGCCTGAGGTCAGGTCCCCGTGTAGCAATGGGGCAGGTTTTCCCCACCTCCTCAAGGAACCTTGTCCACTAAATTGGAGTTGAAATGTAACCGAGCTGCTCATGACAGGACTTTGACTTTGTGCTTAAACATTCCCAGCTCCTTTTAGTTCAGGCTTCAATTCAGGGAAGTTTCAACAGAAGTGAGCAGCTCGGTGCCCAAACCAGAGAGGAGCAGAGGGGTGGGAGGTGTCCTGGCACCCTGCTCCGCTCCTTGGCTGGGTGCCCTGTGGCAGCACCGATGCTGAAGTTGGGATGCTGGGGGCTGCATCCCCATGGAAGGGGCTTTGAAGCAGAGGACCCCAGCACTGACCACGCTGCTCATTGCTCGCAGCGAGGCCGTGCGGGAGCTGGTGGAGCCGCGGGTGCGGATGCCGCTGGGCTGCCGCGCCGTGGCGGGGCTGGAGGGATGCTCGCAGGCAGCCTTGCACCGCAGCGCCTGCGTCAGGAAGAGCTTCGCCAGCAGCTTCGCGGCCGTGAGGAAGCGCTCGGTGTGTGCCCAGCTCAAGCTGCAGGCGGTGAGTGCGCGGGGACCGCCGGGGTCAGCACCGTGGGGCTGTGTTCCACAGCGCCCTGAGCCCGGCGTGCTGCTCTGGGCATGCGGGAGCATCCCAGGCAAACGTATCATGAAGCAGATTACACACGCACCTTGCTGTGCACCGCTTAATCCTCTTAAGCACTCGGGCAACTGGAGCAGCCTCCGTGCTGGGCACGCGCCAAGCTCCTGCTGGCCTCAGCCATAATTAGGTGCCTAAACTCTCTCGAGGAGTGTAGCACAGTCTCTGCTGACTCCTCTTCCAGCCTGCTTTGAGGTGCTGGGTGTCTCTGGCAAACCCTCACCCAGCAACCCTCAACCCTGTGACATTCAGTTGATGAGCCCATCAACTGCGAACGTGGGGCATTAGTAGGAAGGGCCTCACTCAGCCTCTGCGACCTGTATGCTGGGCTAGCATCTCGGACCGAAGCTGTTCCTAACATGCACCGGGCTCTGAGGGTTCTGAGGATGAGTGCAAGGGGCGCCGGGGGGTCCCCACCACCGCTCCATCCCTGCTGACCTCTGCTTGCCCGGCAGGACGCGCTCACGAGCCTCCTCGGCCGGTCCCGACTGCACTTCGTGCACTGCCTGCTCCCGGGAGCGGGGCCCGAGGGGCCGGCGCCTCGTCCCCCCGCGCCGCCCGACGCAGCCCCGCAGCTGGATGTGCCGACCCTGCGGACACAGCTGGAGGGGACCCAGCTCCTGGATGCCCTGCGCCTGCACCGCATCGGTACGCCCGGCCCCCCGCCGCTGCTGTGTGCTGGTGCTGCCCTTCCACACCCTGCTTTGCTCATCGTCTGCCTCTCTCCAGCCCCACTTCAGAAAGCCCTCGAGGTTTTATCGCTGCTTTCTGTAGGGGATCCCAGCCATTTTCTTGCCTGCATGTTCCCTTTGGAGCATCCGTGCATCAAGCTAGACCTGCACCTACCATGGTCACAGTCACTGCCGGGGGAGAGGGATCCATGCAGGCAGCCCAAGGCATCTACTGCATGACAGGAGGTTCTAGGGTGGTGTCTGGCCACCTCAAGTGCATCTCTGCTGCTTCCCTGCTCCCTCTACCCTGCCCTCACTATAGCTCCCTGGTCCCCATCACCCTCGATGCCTTTTGGTGTGCACAGGACATGCCCCTGGGGTGAGGTACCCCTCACCTCAGCCCCTCACTGCCTGTTCCCTCCCCAGTGTTTGGTGAGAGCCACGTGCCTCGAGGCTGGTGCAGCCCCCAGTGATGTCTGTGTGTCCCCAGGGTATGCGGATCGCCTGCTCCTCACCCAGTTCCGAAGGCGCTTCCAGGTCTTGGCTCCGGATGTCATGAAGAAGCACACCTCTGCCTACGAGGTGCCAGATGAGAACAAGGTATGTGCTGGGTGGCATGGGGAATGTGGCCTGGGAGCCCCTCACTGGGCTGTGCTGGTGCTGGAGCTCCTCCAGCCTTTCCCAATGCCATAAGGGCTTTCTTTGCACGGAGGAGCAACTCCTGCAGCTCCCTGCAGGCAGTCCCTGTGCTGGCATTGCCTGTGCACTGCGTGAGCCCCACTGTCCTCTCTCCAAAGAGGTCATGCCAGCATCTCCCTGCCCTGGGTCAGGAGTTGCTTACCAGCCCCTGCCTCACTCAGGCATCTGTTGTTGCTGGGATGCAGGGGTCCCAGCATGGCAGCACCCAGCTCATGCCCTGGCTCCTCAAAAACTGGCTGGCTGAGGACAAGCCAGGCAGCATTCCCAGGGACTCATCAGAGCAGGACAATGGAGGTTCTTGGGCATGGGGCATCATCTGTCTTCAGGCCCTTGTAAAGCAGGACCCCAGGGTGGCTCCTCACCTCATCCCACAAAGCCTCAAATTGAGGGGAGCTCAGGAATGAAGATGGAGATTTGTCAGTTTTATTTGTTTCATAATAAATGTATAGCAGAAACTTGGGAGACCCCCCCCGTGTTCCTGGAACAGGCTGCGAGAAGCACTGAGAGCCGGGAAGAGCCGTGAGGAGATGAATTAAACATGGGCACGTGCTCTGTTGTGCAAACTGCCAGCCAGGGTGTGCAAATTCAGTTAAGACCTCGGGATTTAATAAGACAAGTTTGACAGCCAGGAAAGGTCAATATTGTTATTAAATGCTGTAAGGAGGCAGAGGGTGCCTTGTCAGCACGCTGTAAGCTGGGGATTTGGAAAATCCCGGCCTCCCTGGAGCTCGCTGCCATGCGCTCTTAGCGGGAGGCTGCTTCCCAGGAAGTGCATTAACTCGGCCACTGCAGCACCAGAGATGCTTGTGTGGAGTGAGGGTGGTGGTGCAGCAATGACTGACCCTGTCCTCATGCTGGCCCTGCTGTTGGGGGTGGGATGGGATGCGATGGTCCTGCACTGTTTCAGCAGCAGAGCAGGAGCAGGCACTTCCTCACCTCTGGCACACTGTTTCATGCATGGTGCTGGTCCATACCCCCATGCGCTCGCATGCTCCATCCCAGTCTTGCCCCAGGGCTTGCAGGGCTGCCAGCTGGGGTGCAGTTCTGCTGCCGCAAGGTGCTCCAGAGGCCATTGTGAAATGATTCTTCATGGAGGAGATGTGTGTGGCCTCCAGAGGCTGTTGTATGAGTGAAGCATTAGCAGAGGGGTTTTGTTTCAATTTCAGGAGCTCTGGGGTTTTCACATCATCAATTTGCCCAGATAGTGTTGGCTGCCCTGGGGAAATGTGTGGTGCTCCTGGTTGCTACATTCATGTGCTGGGCCAAAGCTCAGAGTAATTGAGTTCAAGCTTCTTTTCCTGCTTGCCTCCCTGCAGGGGCTCAGCTCTGCACTGCTTGGCTCCAGGGGGAACTTGGTGCTTTCAATCCTGCTTTCAGCTCCACAGGCAGAGCTGTTGGCTGGATGGACTCTCACCTTCCCCTCAGTAGCCTCCAGCCACAGCCACCCATGCATCGGGGCTCTTTACCCTTCTCACACCAGGACTTGGGGCTGGATGCACCCTTACTTGGGTGCCTATAAGGACCAGGGGTCTCTGCCCTATTTCAGCAGGCTCACACCAGACTGTAAATGTTTTCTGAGCAGTTCAATGATGTGCTTCTCCTCCACAGGCCATACAGGAGCTCTTCCAGGCACTGGATCTGGAGAAGAGCAGCGTTGCCATCGGACGCAGCCAGGTACAATGGCTCCGGGCTCTGCTTCCCTGTTGCTCTCGATGTGTACAGGCAGAGCCAGTCCCATGCCAGGCACTTCCAGCTGCCCAAAGCTTCCCAAAGTGGAGAGAAACTCTCTCTTCTGCTGTGCCCAGTGGGCTGGGAAACCAAGCTTCACCAAGCATCAAAGCAGAAGGCCCCTAATTCACATTTGAAAGCATTCAAAATGTGACTGTAAGTGTGGTGACGTGTGTACCTTGTTATCGAAATCCAGCCCTCGTGGCACTGATGCTCCTCTTTACCTTTGATATCTCCTGGGAGTTAATGAGCATTGGGCACCCGTGGTTTTGGTGGCCTGGGGTTAACACTGCACAGCCGGGCAGCTGAGGCATCGCAGCAGCAACGTTTGGACTTAAATGTAATAATCTCAAAGCAAACTGAGTTTTGCTTGCGTGCTTACCTGCAGCTCCTGGAGCCTGCGAAGAAAGGATTCACGACACGGTTCTGTGGCACAAAATAACTTTCTTTTATCCTGCACAGTGCAGTTTACCATTACCTCTTCTATGAAACCCTTGTACTTAATCAATAGCGCAATAGCAGCTCCAGTCACATCTTGTTATGGAGAGTTAGTTCTGCCGTTGCTTTGAGCATTGATTTTGCACTAGCTTCTAAAAGTTACTGTCTTCTGAAGTTAATACAGACATTAATGAGGCAATCAGACAGGTGCTGGAGCAATCATAGCATTATCTCTGGAAAGGGAGTTTCCTTGGAATTGTTCTTTGATTCAATTTAGCATCTTTCAAATGCAGCTCTAAGTGTGCCACTGGCTTCACAAGTGTAATTCAGTGTTTATTAGAGCTGTATTCATACAAATGGGGCACAGGAGTGGGGAGCGATCAGTCCCGTGTGCCGAGAGCTTCCCCAGGCAATGACAGGGATCTCACACTGAGAGATCGATACGGGCTAGATTCAATGGCATCAGCAAATCTGTATCAAAGAATCCCAGACTGGTTTGTGTTGGAAGGGACCTTAAAGCTCCTCCAGCTCCAACCCCTGCCACAGGCAGGGACCCCTTCCACTGGAGCAGCTTGCTCCAAGCCCCTGTGTCCAACCTGGCCTTGAACACTGCCAGGGATGGGGCAGCCACAGCTTCTCTGGGCACCCTGGGCCAGCGCCTCAGCACCCTCACAGGGAAGAGCTTCTGCCTGAGAGCTCAGCTCAGTCTCCCCTCTGGCAGGTTCAAGCCATTCCCCTTGGCCTGTCCCTACAGGCCCTTGTTCAAAGCCCCTCTACAGGTTTCTTGTAGCCCCTTTAGGCACTGGGAGCTGCTATAAGGCTGGTGCAGGGTCTCATGCACTGGTCCAAGGACCTTCTGTCTCCTGCAGGTCTCTGGGGAGGCTGCTGGGTGTTTGCCATAAATACATCCCGCTGGCTGCGGGCAGCTTTCACACCCCATCCTGAATGTCCATTCCTTGCTGTCAGGTATTCCTGAAGTCAGGAGTCATCTCCCGGCTGGAGAAGCAGCGTGACAAGCTGATAGCCCAGAAGATGATCCTGCTCCAGGCTGCGTGCAAGGGCTTCCTCAGCCGCCAGAAGTTCAAGAGGTTGAAGATCCAGCGCCTGGCCATCCGCTGCATCCAGAAGAACCTGGTGGTGTTCCAGGCCATCAGGCACTGGCCCTGGTGGCAGCTCCTGAGCCATGTGCGGCCCCTGCTCAGTGTTAACCTCACAGAGGAGCAGCTCCGGGCCAAAGAAGTGTGTAGCAAGGGATGGGATGGGATGGACGGGATGGGATGGACGGGATGGGATGGATGGGATGGGATGTGATGCTTTAGGGGCTCTGTCTGGTAGGTTGGACAAAAGTCACTCCTGTCAGAGCAGAGATGTTTTACTGACCAGCAGAAGCTGTCATCTGTTCTTGGCACTGCATTTTTTGCCCTAAGTAATGTGTTTTGCTGTGGAGGGAGAAATAACTCTCCTTTAGGGGGGCAGCAGCAAATGCACCATGTCTCCATAGCCAAAGCCCTGTTCTAGGGCCGTGGCTGCCCCACTGCCCTCCCCATGCCCCCTGTGAGGTGCTGGGTCTGCTAAGCCAAGCCCCTTGTGGATGGATGCCCCATGTCAGTCTGTAGGATGATGGATGTTGAGCAGCCAAACACATCCTTGGGGCAGGGAACTGCTCTGTACTGTCACCAGCACTGGGCTGGCTTTCCCCTGTGCTGCCACTGGTGATGAAGGTGGTTAACGGGCATCTGCTGACCCAGGACTGGAACCGTCTGCACCGTCTGAGACCTGCACTAAATTCTTAGTCTGTCTTCCTGGCGTCCTGCTCCTCCTTTTGCCTCAGTGAGGTTTTAACAAGGTGTTTTCAGGCTGGTTCAGATGAAATAAAAGCTGCCCAAGCCTCTGTTTCTCTCTCCAAACCCGCCCGGGATCCATCAGGCCCCATCACCCGTTAACCTCTGTTTTTATCAGAGCTCCGCACGTTTTTCTTCTGCTCGGTGCTGAGCAGGAAATCAAAGCAGGACGAGGCAGCACCGAGCAGCTCTCGCTGCTGTTACAGCCGGGCTGTCTGGAAAGGAATCACAGCAAACAAGGTGCCTTTGCACCCGCGCTGTGATAGCCTGCCAGGGCCCCAGGAAGGCTCCTCGAGCAGGATTCCAGCGCTTGGCTGCTCATCCAGGCCTTTGAGGGTTGCTGCTTGCTCATAAAGCGTGCTCTGTGTGCACAGCAGAGCTGACGTTCCCTCCGATGGAATTCATGTCAGGAGCTGCAGTCCCGGCAATTTGCAGTGAGCAGCCTTCAAAGCTGCCTGGTGAATTGTATTAATAAGGCAGCCGTGTCTCTCCAGCTTATTTTGAACAGCAAACCAGGTTTTCATCAATAAGCTGGGGAGGCAGGAGCTCTCCATGTGTGCTGTTTTGCAATCTTCCCTAGGAGGAGCTGGCAGCGCTGAGAAGGAAGCTGGAAAAATCCGAGCAGGAATGCAGCGAGCTCAGGCAGAATGCAGAGAAGCTGGAGAGCAAGGTAGAGCCCTAAACACTGCTGTAGGACCCCCAAACTGCCTCTGTAGAGCCCCAAAACACCTCTGCCACAGCCCTGCGTTGCCCAACTGCAGCACTCAGGACCAGCATCACTGCTGGGTCCATGCTGGGTGGGATCCTGCCTGCCTCAGCAGTGAGGGGTTGCACCCAGAGAGCAGCCCAGATGCCTTGGGAATGGGCTGTTCCCGGGGGTGTCCCCTGGGAAAGCCTCATGTCCCCTCCAGCAAGGGCAGATGTCACCCTGTGCCACCACCAGCGCAGTGTAAGAGGCTGGAGTGTGGCGATGTGAGTGCCACCCTTTCTGCTGACAAAAGGCTGCAATTAGAATGGGAAATTACACACTGATGCAGCCCATGGTGCTCTCAGGACTGCGGGCTCGCTGACCTGTGCAGGCACCACAAGTGACTTGGCTCCATGGGATGAATGCTAGTCCTGAGGAGGTGGCATGCAGAAGTGTCTTGCACATCCCCTGCAGGGATGCAGCCACGGGCTCCTGCAGTGGTTGCTTTTTGCTGGGTGCTGTCAATGGGAGCCTGGGGTTCTGCTGACACTGGTTGGTGATGATGTGCACTTACCACGTCCCCTAAGCACAGGCAGTGGGAGCAGCTGGGACGCTCAGGATGATGCCTGCACAGCAATACCCAGACTGACTCCCTCTTGCCCCCCAGATCATTGACCTGAACATGGAGCTGTCGGATGAGCAGTACAAGGGCGATGTCGCCTGCCAGGTCCTGGATGGGGAGCGGGCAGAGAGGCTGCGGGGAGCCCGTGAGCTGCAGGAGCTGCAGGTAGGAGAGCCCCGAGGTGTTGGGCCATGCCAGTGATGACGCTGCTTTCAGACCTGAGTGCCTTGGAGCCAGGTAAAGCTGCTCCCTCCTTCCCCACTTCCCCCAGAGCAAACATGACCAAGTGCAGAAGAAACTGGAGTCAGTGGAAAAGCAGCTGGAGGAGGCCCAGCAGCTGGTTCAGTTGCGTGAGATGAAGATAAGTGGCTCTGGAGGAGGTAGGGGTGTCCCTTCAGGGTGATGCATGCTCTGGGCATCCAGCCTGACCTGTTTCTGTAGGGCAGCAATGCCTTTTGGTTTGCTCCCTCAAGCAGTGCTGCTTTCACAGTGTGGTTTTGGCACCCTGTCATTCTGCATTGCTTGCCCAGAAAGGAGCTGGCAAGAGCAGGAGCATGCACGGCTCCGCTGTTGCATGGAGCTGGGACGCAGGCAGGGATTCTGCCTAAGGGCACTGCCGGCACTGACTGGCACTACCTGGCACGCCTCGTAGCTCCAAGTGTGGTTGAAGCATGTTGTGGAGTGATGAGGAGGATGGGATCCGATGGGATGGGATGGGAGGGGATGGGATGGGATGAGCATGCGTGCTTTACTGAAGGTGGGGGTACCTGTGCTGTGTGAGCTGGAGCAGAGCTGCACCCCCACGAGCTTGATGCTGACATTTGTGCCATTTAGGAGCCATGGTGCTGTTGTATATTCACCCATCCTGCCCTGGCATGGCTGGTCGGGCCTGAGCATCCCCTGACCCCTTGTGTCTGTCTCTGTTGGCAGAGGACGAGTGGCAAGTGCGCTTCGAGTGCGCGCAGACGGAGATCTCCTTCCTGCGGAAGCGGCTGGTGCAGCTGGAGCAGCGCCTCGAGTCCGAGCGGGGCACCAGGACCGGGCTGGAGCAGAAGGCAAGTGCTGCTGGCCATGGCGCAGCGATGCTGGTGGAGCTGGGGGTCCTCTCCCTGCTCCCTGGGCAGGCTGAGGCTCAGAAACGCAGCCGCTTGGTGCTGCTGCTGCTTTCGCTGGCCACTGGTTTGAGAGTAAATATCCCCAAATTCCTCCAAGCCTATAAAACCAGTTTTGCACCAGAACGTGGCAAAATTCAACCATGGTCAAGTGTGAGCATGAGCACAGGGTGGGGAGGGGCTCAGTGATGGGTCTTGGTGCTGAGCTGTGTTTTGGGTACCATGCTCACATCATCTCTCATGCATAGAGCTGGCAGTTCCCGAGCTCTGCCATTAGGAGCGAAAGAGCCACTGTGCTTCCCTGAGCAGGCACTGGGAGTCAGGTCACTTCCCATGAGGATAAAACAAATAAATTGGTATTATTCATGGTACATTAAGAAGTAATAAGAAAAGCAGCCCGGTTGTTGGAGCTTGGGTAAAGCAAAACAGCCCATTTGCTTCCCGATAGTTGATTTGGAATTACAGGCTTCATTAATGCAAGATTTTGCTTGTTTAAAGTCATTCCTAAATGGCCCCATTCTCTGGCCGGCGAGAGCTCTGTGTGTATCCATATCCCAAACACGATGTGATCCCTTGAGGGATGCAGCGCTGCTTTTTGCGGAGCAGGGCTGGGATGGTGCAGGCGCAGGGGGGGTCAGGGCACCTCTGATTGTCCTTGTTTAACGGCTCTGGGGTGACCCATCCCTGGCGCCGGGGGGTCCATGCTGTGGGGTCTCACCCGCAGCTCGGCGCGGCGCAGGCAGCCTGCGAGGAGGCCAAGAAGGCATCTCAGCAGCTGCGGCGGCGGTGCCGGCGCCTCGCCTGTGAGCTGGAGGATGCGCGGGTGCTCGCCGAGAGCCAGCAGAGCCGCAGCCACGAGCTGGAGAAGAGGCAGAAGAAGTAAGGCTGGGGGGGAGGAAGGGGGGATGCTTGGGGAGGCGGCGGAAGCAGGACTGGGGCTGTTTCTGCTTTGGCCGGTGGAGGGTGCACGGAGCGCGAGGTGGTTTTTGTGTCCCGTTGCTGTGTGTCTGTAACCTCCTTCCATAACGGAAATCGCTCTCAGTGTGATGCTCTGGGGAGGCATCGCAGGGACGGATGCTGGGGCTTGGGGCATCCTCGTGCTGGGGTATCCCCGGCTTCCGTGTGCCCTTGGTGTGCACGTGCAAGTGCTGGGAGCACTGCTGGCAAACATGGTGTGCAACAGAGAGCATAAGAAATCATCCCCAGTGTTTCAGTGCTGCTGTTCGAAGGAAGCGGGTTTTCTGCCCAGAAATGGGATACCAGGCAGGCACAGAAAACATGGGAAAACACCACCTGCTTTACCATTTCGTTTAATTTACCCTTTGCTTCTCATGTTCCCTGCTGTCCTGTGCTGAGATGCTGGCTGTGGGCTGGGGGTCGCTCTGACCCAGAGATACAGAGGTGCTGAGGTGACCTGTGTTTCCCCATCCAGGTTCGACCTGCAGTTAGCCCAGGCCCTGGGGGAGTCTGCCTTTGAGAAGAGCCTCCGTGAGAAAGTGTCGCAGGAGAACACCAGCATCCGCTGGGAGATGGGCAGACTCCAGCAGCGCTTGGAGGTAAGAGGGGAATATCCCACTTTGCGGCATTCTATCCAGTTTTGGGAAGAGCTCTCAGAGCTAAGCCGTTATCTTTGCAACTATAGCTGAGGCAATCAGGCACAAGCCCAGCAACTGGATTCCAGTTTCTTTCAGTGCAGTTCTAGGATGTGCCTAATGTACTTAAATGCCACCATCCTCTGCCAGAAGAAAGGCTGTCATTGTACATGAGTGATAGCCATCCATGCTGAGCTAATTACCAACCCCTCGTTTCCACTGAAGCCACTTGTGCTCTTCTCCATGCCTCTACCCACAGCCTCACCTGAAAGAGACCACAGGGACATGGTGTGCTGGGGCTGGGGGAGCTGCAATGCTGCTGCAGCCACCCCAGGGCTTGTGATGGGGCTGCTGGTGCAGGGAGAGTCTGAGGGTGTTCCTGAGGATGCAGTTGGGAATGGTCTGGGTGTTAGGAGCAGGACGCAAGTGCAAAGGCCCTGACCCCCTGCTCTGCCCCCTCGAGCAGCAGAAGGAGGCAGAGGTGTCTGGCCTGACGCAGAAGGTGTCGGTGCTGGCCGGCCGGGTGGAGGAGCTCAGCACCCCCAGCACCATGGATGCCAGGGCAGTGCCCGCCCTTCGGAAGCAGCTCTGGGACATGGAGGCCAGCGCTGCCGAGCAGAGGAAGGAGCTGGAGCAGCAAACGGCCGCTGTCGATCACCTGGAGCAGGTACCGTGGCTGGGGATGTTCATCCCTGCTCGTGTGTTAAACCTGCAGCATCCCCATCCCTCCGGGGCTGTCTGCAACCGCCGGGCAATCCCCTGTGGGTCCTACAGCAACACCAGCGCCTGGAGCTGGAGATAGAGAGGATGAAGCAGATCCATCAGAAGGAGCTGGAGGACAAGGACGAGGAGCTGGAGGATGTGCGGCAGTCCTGCCAGAGAAGGGTAGGTCGGCGATGGGGTGGGGATGATGCTGGGTGCACAGGGGTCCTTCCTCCTGGCTCCTTCCCCACCAGCACCCCAGCATGAGCCCCAGCCTCAGTCCAAGGGTGCAGAATCAGGGTCTGGGTCAGATGTGGGTCCCTGTGTGCTGGAGGGGCTGCAGGGATGGTGCACAAGAGCCATGTGTGATGCAGCACATGGGATGCTGCTACTGGTAGCACCAGCATCATGCTGAAGGCACAGGTCCAGCCAGACAGGGCTAATGGACAGAAAATACCACTTCAACAAGGCCAAAGGGTCGGTGGCTTGTGAACAGGAACTCAAAACCCCCGGGGTGTTTGATGTAGGGTGTGTGGTAGCAGCCAATTCGCATTAGGCCTGGGGCATACCTGGCTGTCCACAGTGAATTAGCATTGCTGAGGCTCAATGAAGAGCTCAGTGGGGCTTTGCATGTGCTATTTTAGGAAGGCAGGACAAGTGGAAAGGCAAATGAGGCAATCTGTGCTCCTCCTGCTCCTGTCAGCACACAGTCATGCCCAAAGCCAGAAAGTCCTGTGTGCTATGGGGGCTGCCATTGTGCAGGCACCACTTCCCCCTGTGCTCCCCTTCCGCTGGATGCTGGAAGCTCTGGGCTGGTTGTGAGGATGCATTGCTGAGGGATCCTCCCCGGGTCCTCCCTGTCCTTCTGCACCTCTCTGCCTGTGTAATTGCCCTGTGCAGAGTGCCAGCATCACTAGAGATGCTGTGCCTTGCGGCTCTCTCAGCCAGCAGAGCCATTCGTCCCTTCTCTCCCTCACCCTGCGTGGCCTGACTATTATTTTCCAAATGAGTAAATGGCAGAGACACACCAGAGAGCAATTGATCCTTAGCAGCCTGCTCCTGTTTGCTTTCTGAGCCCTGTTTCTGAGCAGTGGCAGGGATTGGAGCCAACTGCTCTTTTAGGTGGCTGAAGGCCCTGTGTTACTGCTCCAGAGCTGCAGGGGCACTCCTTGGGGACCTCTGGGTGTGGGTTGGCTTAAAAAGCCCAGCACGTCCCCAGAAATCCTATAGGTTCCTGGACTGCTTCCCCTTGCTCCCCCGGCCATTTCACTGCCTTTGGGTAGCAGATGCTCCAGGGGATGTGGCCCATCCCTGGTCCCCAGCGCTGGCTGCAGTGATGGGAGGTCTCAGTGTGCCCCATCCTGGGGCTGCTGTGGCTGTGCCAAATGGAGCCTTGGCAGGGGATGCTGGGCTCTGAGCACGGCTGTGGTTGTCTCCCATGCACAGCTCCGGCAGCTGGAGATGCAGCTGGAGCAGGAGCACGAGGAGAAGCAGATGGTGCTGCATGAGAAGCAGGACCTGGAAGGGCTCATCAGCACCTTGTGTGAGCAGGTAAGAGCACAGAGCCCACCCCAGGGGCTGCTGGTGAGGAGAAGTTCACTCTGCTACCTCCTGGCTGCTACCTCCTGGCTGCTAAACCCATGCCGTGGCTCAAAACACATAACAAAAGGGTTGTGAATGCGAGTGTGTGTGTGTGCATGGGCAGCAGCTTGGTTCTTCACGCACAGCTGGCAGCGATGCCCTTCCAAACGCTGCCCATCCGAGCAGTGGCACGTGCTGCAGCAGGCACTGGGTGCTGGGAGGGCTCTGGGGCTGCAGGCATCGTGCAGGACCCAGCCAGCCCCATGGAGGGGAATTGAGGGTTCTCTAAGCTGGGGGAGTCATCTGCTTTTTGCTGGTATTTTCATGAGAGCCAAACTGCCGGAGCAGCTCCAGCTGCCCAGAAAGGCAGTTCATCCGATTCCACTCCTTGCAGAGGAGTTCTACCCCAGACACATTTGTTGAACAAATCCTTTTTCACTCTCTAATGTGTCTGTGGCAGTGATTGAAGTGCATGTAATGGGAAAAACACACACAGCTGCTCCCTGTTAAATTAGAAGGCGAGGGGCTGAAAGCAGCCTCATTGAGCAGCATTTATTGGCTTGGGCATCACTTAGCATCACCCAGCAGCCAGGCTCAGGGGCTGCCTCATGCACAGCTCCTGTTGAAGGAGCTCTGGAAACCAAGCAAGGTCCCGCCTGGCCCTTCCCTGGGGTCAAGGGGCTGCTGGGGCTGAGGGTGGCAACAGAGCAGTGTGTTCAGAGTCCATCTCAGTGCTGCTGCACCCCAGGGCTCCCGGGTGCTGATGCCTCCATCACACTGCAGCCCCCCCCTGCACGCAGGAGAGGAGGAGCTGGTTATCCGGTCATTAGGCACCGTGTCCTCCAGCCATTGGCACAAGCTGGGTTTCACCAGCTCACCAACCCTGGCAGTTGCATGTGTTCATCACACGGGATGGCTCCGGGAGCACTGGAATGCTGGGCATATTTCACATAGACACAAAATGATCCGATGAGGTTTATCCATAACATCGCCCCTGCTCCTGGCTTATAAAGTGTTTTGGGAACTGTCAGTATAAATCTTGCTGTTATAAAAGCAGGATATGATTACAAGTGCCTCTCAGTCCAGCACGTCCCTCCTGCTCAGTGGAGGAGAACTAAGATGGATGACGAGAGGGCTCTTGAGGAAGGGCACCTTCTCCTGAACAGGACTGGCCCCACTGAGGGCAGTGGACGTGGTAGGGGAGAAAGGGATGGAACAGTGCAGCTAGGGAATTGCCACAGTGCTTGTGAGCAGCTATTGAATGAAATCCCAGCTTTTTAACCTAAAAAGCACCAGGCTGCAATGGTGGGAGGTGGTGGCAGCTGCCATTGATGACACAAAATCCATCAGGGTAGACCCTGAGCTACAGGAAAATGATGCTGAGCGGCATCCAAGAGCCCATCCATAGGGATGGCAGGGATAGCAGCAGCCTGCTGTGCTGCAGGGTTGCTATGAATGCTCTGTGATTTACAGAGGATGCTGTGCTTCAGAGCAGTTTATTAAAACAGAGGAAAGAAACTCAGCAAACTAATTGAGGAAATGGAGCTGGGTTGGTTTCTGGTTCCATCACATGCAGCCGGCTCTGAACCGGGTTATGGGGTCAGAGCCGCACAATGAATTTTAGCCACTGAACAGAAAACAGGAGAAGAGCTTTGAAACAAGAAGAGATGTGGAAAACAGGCTCGGTGGAGATGCTCTCGTACCTCAGTTGGGCTGAAATCCAGCACTGAAACCACGTCCCTCTTTATTTGCTGTCTCTAATTCTCTCATACTCGTAACCATGGTTGCTCTCAGCTTCAGTGGGGAGTGGAAAGGGTTTTTTTTCCAAGGTGCTTCCCACTTCCCTTCTTTAAAAGGCTTCAGAGTAATGCGGGGACACCACATGCCCGGGATGAGCATCCAGATCACCCAGCAGTGGTGCTGCAGCAACAGCAGCAGCATCAGATACATCCCTCCGCAGCTGCCGGGGGACTCCAGAAGCTTTGCAGTAGAGGCGTGTAAATAACTCCTATTGGAGCTTTCCTTGCTGGCATTTGGTGTTTTCTTCCCTTCCCCCTTTGGGCTGGCTTTCTCTTGCCTTGGGCACTGGTTTCCCCAGAGAAGCAGAGGGGTTTTTCTGGCTGGTTTTGCTTTCACACCATGACTTTTCCGTGCCAGCTCTCAATGCAGGCACTGGACACTGCCCCTCTCTGGCCCTACTCCTTGCATCATGGGGGATGACATGCTCAGTGGCAAGAGGACAAGGTGCTTCAGATCTGGGGACCCGCAGTGCCCACCTGTCCCCCTGATCTCATGGCCAGGCTGTGCATCGGTCCTATGGGTGGCCACAGGGCTGGCACGTGGCTGACGGACACCAGTGGAGGGCAAATGCTTTCAGAGGAACAGCTTTTTGGTAGGGAAAAATGTGGTGTTTTGGTGGAATCTTTTAATTTCGGTGTTTACAAAGTGTATTTTCTCCCTTTCACCAACTCTTAAATCATTTTAATAATGAAATTAATAATGAAATTAAATAAAATAAATAATATTAATTAAAAATTAACTAGGATTTTAAGAATTAAATTAATAAGATGGAAGAGAGGGGGATCGAGATGAGCTCTTAGGCAGAAGTTCCTCCTTGTGAGGGTGCTGAGGTGCTGGCACAGGGTGCCCAGAGAAGCTGTGGCTGCCCCATCCCTGGCAGTGTTCAAGGCCAGGTTGGACACAGGGGCTTGGAGCAAGCTGCTCTAGTGGAAGGTGTCCCTGCCTGTGGCAGGGTTTGGAGCTGGATGGGCTTTAAGATCCTTTCCAACCCAAACCAGGCTGGGATTCCATGATTTGATAGATGGAAAATGGTAATATTTGCACATAGATATTTGCTATCTTCTTGCATCATCTTCAGCATTACCAACGTGTTTCCCTATTCTCAAATTGTGCGGGGAACACCTCGGCATGGGGTGGACGGGTCCAATGGAGGCTTTGCGGGGTGGGATGGGGCAGCAGTGCTCAGGACAACCCTTTCTCCCTCCCCAGATCGGTCACCGGGACTTCGACGTGGAGAAGCGGCTGCGGCGGGACCTGCGCCGGACACGGGCTCTGCTCGCTGATGTGCAGCTGCTGGTGGCAGCACCTGCAGAGCCCAGTGCCAGTGCCCAGGACATGGAGCGGCTGCGCAGGCAGGTGGGTGCTGCCCTGGGGCATCGCCTCGCAGTGGGACCCTGCGAGAGGCGTTCCCGCATCTCCTGGGTTTAATGGTGGTGAGGGGACCCTGTGCTGTGTCAGGCCATGGTGAGAAGTGCCTCTTGCACTGCTGAGGGCCTCCTTGTGAGGAGCACTTCTCTGTAATGAAGCCAACAGTGGTTAAGTATCTTTTTGCCTCCTTTTTTTTCCCCGCATCCCTATTAATTACCTTCTGTTGAATGTGTTTTCTCTCTATCTAATAAGGAGGGGTGTCTCGTACAGGAGGCGTTGCCATAGGGATGCTGTAAGGCAGGAGCAGGGATTGCCATGGATTTGCTGTAGTTTAAGTGCAGACAGCCCAGGTTCACAGCCGTGTGCCACACTTTGCCCACCATGCCAGGGATGGCCTCAGTCCTGGGACGAGCTCAGGGTCCCATGGGGTCCCTACCATGGGACAGGGGTGGCATGTGGCTGTCCATCCACAGGCTGGCCCTGCATGTGCATCCCGTTATGCTGGGACTGAGTGAACAGTGCCAGTCCTCCCAGCCCACCCAGTAATTAATCTGTACTGTACATTTCCCCTGGAAACAAACTAATGGGGAAGCCTGAGCAATTCCAACAACACACGTACGTAATTGAGATAATAGTTCTGCATAAATAACATCTGTGAGCAGCAGCTGTTCCCACCTGTGCTGAGGGAGAAGGGGAAGGTGAGCTTGGCCTGATGCAGTGTCCGTGCCCATGCCCGTGCTCACATCCGTCCCCATGCCTGTGCTACTGACCCAGACAGCCAGGGCAGGCGATGGCATGGCTGGGGTGGGCAGTGGGAATGGCCATTTCTGGCACTCCTGTGCCAGAACTCTTGAACATTACTGAGCTAATGGTGCAGTGCTGCACTTAGCAATTAACCCCTCAGTACCTCCTGAATTTGCTTTGGGGCTGGAGGTAATGCACAGCCCCTGCTTTGCTCCTTCCCAACCATAGGGCAGTGCCTTACTCATCGCTGTGAGCGATGGAGCTCACAGCAGTGGGCTGGAACTGAGGGACCCTTCCACAGGTTGATCTGAGAGACCAGGCAGTGATTGCATTGGTGGAGCATGGCCATACCCTTGGTATCCACCCCATCTTGTTGTGGGAATACTGCCTTGTTCCCTGAGCAGCTTGGGCCCTGCAGCCAGGCAGGCTCCTGCAGGACATCATCACTTTCTCTTCCTGTGGTGCCTTATGGCCCACCCCAGCTCCCTCCCAGCCCCTGCCCGGCTGCCTCCTGTTTTGGAAGAGAGCAGAAAGCCTTGGGGATGCTGCCCTTTTACTGCACCACCAGCACCGAGGCTCTGCCTGTGTTAAAATGCCGCATGATTCTTTATTCCGCCCTTTAAATTGAGCCCATTTCTAATGGCATTCATGACGACTCTCTCAAAAGCCAATGCATCCTCGCACCAGCCCACAAACCTCCTCAGGAACGAGGACTTTGCTGAAATGCTGCATTTCCGTTAATCAAAATCCATATGGCTGCGAGTGCAGCATTGTTTCTTAATAAGGCTGAAGCATCCATTTTACGCAGGTATTTAACAGATGGTGCAGCACAAACTCCTGTGGTTCTGGAGTTCATACATTATGCATTTTGGGGGGGGGTGTGGAATTTCAGTTTATTCCTCCCAAGTGGGAAAATTCCATTACACGAAGTGAAATGGAGGCTGGGATTTAATGAGAGGTGCTGGGATGTGTTTCTCTCGGATTAAAGTATCTGGAGTTTCAATGTGATCGTGGCAAGGGAAATGCCATGGTTGGTGTGGATGGGGTTGATTCTGGAGGAGCCTGCAGCTGGGCAGGTGGAAAAGCCCTTGGTCACAACACCAGCAGTCAGTGTGCTTGGCATCTTGAACACCTCTCAGCAGCCATTACTTGGTTCATTTTGGTCGTGCCTGAGCCTTATGCAAACCCAAGGGCTATTTCTCAGCACCTGGAAGGAAGGGGAGCCCAGCACATGGCTCTGCAGGTGTATGAATAGACCGACCAGACCATCCATTGGCACATCATTTCTGTAGCATCCAAAGTGCCAAATGCCCCCCTGCCAGAGCTTTGTCTTTCCCGCAGTGAGCAGCTTCTGGCGGGCTCAAAGCTGGAGACACGAAGATGTTTGCATTTATTTCTTCCCATCTGTTCCTTGGGTCGTGCAGGGGTGACCGAAGGGCTCAGGGATGGAGGTGGTGGTCCCAGGAGGTGGAGATTTTCTCACCAAAGAGGTTAAAGATAGCGAGAAGGGGATGCAGGGCAGGAAAGGCTATTGCTGAGGCCCGGGGATGGAGAGGGAAGAGATGCTGTGCCAGGAGTATAAAAACAATCATTGACTTTAAGGGACTTCCATTTCCCCTGCAGACTGGGCACTGAGGAAGCGAATTACCCTCTCAACTTCTCCGAGTAGGTCTCAATCACCCCAAACAACCGAGGGAGATGAGCCGAGGATTGCTCCTGTTGCAGTGCTTCATAATCCCCCTTTGTTCTAAAGGGAGGGAGCTAAAAACCACAAGTAAACCCGGAGAAAATAGCCTAAAAGGCTCCAACTCTCCTTCTTGGGAGCCTTTGGTTTGCTGGGAGCCGTGGTGTGCAGCGGCTCCCATTCCCTTGGGAGCTTTGCATCCTCTGCAGGGAAACCGGGACCGGGTGTGGGCAATGGGAAGCGAGCAGAGGGGTTTAGGCTTCTTTATGGTAGAGAAGAGAAAGAAACCCGACCGAGAGAGAAGGAGCTGGCTGTTCAGGTACAGCCGCCTCCGCCCTGGCACTGTGGGCTTAGGGGATGGTGCTGTATCTTCCAGATGTTTCGCAGCCCATTTAAGACCATTGTAAGTCTTAACGACTGAGCTGTAAAAACCGGGAGGAAAATTAGCATTTATAAATGGGGGATTTCGTGTGTCTTTGCAAATGCGATTTACGCCACGTGAAAAGCCCATTTGCAAACTGGAACCGTGAATTGCTCGAATCAGGAATTACACGCAATTCCCATAATTTTGCAAATTAATGATCCCGGCTCTCCGCGTGCCGCGGCAGAGCGCGGGAGCGCAGCGAGAGGTGCAATAGCAGGGGAGATGCTCTGGGGGCGAAGAGCAAACGAACCGTGAGGCAAGGGGAAAGCCGGGATCTGCGCGTGGATTCTGCTCCTTTCATTGTGCTCTCTCCCGATTTCTCCCAGTTGGAAGAGAGCGAAGCCAAGTGCGCAGAGGCCCAGAGGACACAGCAGGCAGCGGCCCAGCAGCTGGAGAGCTTGCACATGGAGCTGGAGACCCTCAGCAGAAGCAAGGCCCTGGTGTGTGCATGGAGATGCAAGTTTATTAAATCACAGGGCAGGGTGTTAGGGTGAGGCCAGGTTGGACACAGGGGCTTGGAGCAAGCTGCTCCAGTGGAAGGGGTCCCTGCCTGTGGCATCCTGAGCTGGATGAGCTTCAAGGTCCAACCAAACCATTCCATGATTTACTAAATCACCCACCCATCAACAGCCCCAGGGCGGTTTAATGGGTGGATACAATGACTACAAGGGTGCAAATGCACAGGGCTCCCTTTGCCTCTCCTGGTAAAGCACAGGGTTGGAGGCTGGTGTATCCCAGAGGATTCCATGGTCTGGGCAGTGCTGGGATGCACTGGTGGGATGCTGAAGTGGCCCGGTGGATCCTCCCACAGGTGGATGAGCAGCTCAACCAGCTGCAGCACGAGAGAGCCGACCTCCTGAAGCGCATCGATATGGACCAGGAGGACCTGAACGAGCTCATGGCAAAGCACAAGGCTCTGATCGCCCAGGTAGGAGCCGGGGCAGCATCGCCCTCCTTGGGAAGGTGCCCGGAAACCCCAGAGCCTGGCTGGGGGCAAACATCAGCTCCCATTGGGGCACAGCGGGATGGGGAACCTGACACTGGATGCTGTGATGAGAGGAAGGGATGGGTCACAGCTCCACCTCCTCCCACCCATAGCTTTGATCCTTCTTTCAAGGGGAGTCTTTAGTTTCACTGTACAATCCTACACAATCCTATAGCTTCTCTTCTGGATCCCTTTCTATTCTTTCTTTATTGATTTCTCATGCAGAGCTCAGAAAGCGCTGACAGTCAGCCTGGGGCTTTCCGGGCTATATCCTGACTAAGGCAGGCTCTCCCAAAGGATTGTACCCTGGAGCTGAGGGACCCCAAGGCTCCTAGAGGAGCAGGGGGAGGATCGTGAGGCTGACAATTCACAGTCGTGAACTGTATAGAGCCACGAGCCTGCATCTGAAAGGACTCTGAGGACAGAAATGACCTTGACAACGTCTGTCCAATGCAGGGAAGCTGCAGTCAAGTCAGGAGAAGGAAGCTCCTCCAGCTCAGTGCAGGAGGGGCTCTTTAGGTGTAGGAGGTGCAGGCAGGAGCCAGCCTTCAGCCCCCACCTCCCTGCGGCGTGGGTCCTGTGCTCCAAACCCCCATCTCTGACCCACTGCTGCGCTTTCTCCTCCCGCAGTCAGCAGCAGATATTGCTCAGATCCGGGAGCTGCAGACGCAGGTGGAGGATGTGAAGAAGGAAAAGCAGAGCCTTCAGGAGAAGGTAAATCCTGCCCAGCCCATAGCACTCAGAGCTGAGGAGAGAGAGCCACCCGGGTGCCCTCTGATGCCTGTGCCCAGTGCAGACGCTGTGTTCTTGTCTGACATCAGACCAAGTCTCTACCCAGGGGTACAAAGCCACAAGGGGAATGGCTTTAACCTGCCAGAGGGGAGACTGAGATGAGCTCTTAGGCAGAAGCTCTTCCCTGTGAGGGTGCTGAGGCGCTGGCCCAGGGTGCCCAGAGAAGCTGTGGCTGCCCCATCCCTGGCAGTGTTCAAGGCCAGTTTGGACACAGGGGCTTGGAGCAAGCTGCTCCAGTGGAAGGGGTCCCTGCCTGTGGCAGGGGGTTGGAAGTGGAGGAGCTTTAAGATCTCTTCCAACACAAACCATCTGTGATTCTATGATTCTAATGCAGTCAGGTTCATCTCTTCCTGACGTGCTGTGAGTGCCTTGAGAACAGCATGGCCCACGGGCAGGATGGGGCCAGGGCCACTGCAGGGCTCTGTCAGCAATGGCCTTGGGCTGGAGAAAGCTTTTTCTGGCAAGGTTTCTCCCTCATCCCTTCCTGAGCTGCCAGTCCCATGGGACGGGGTGGACCCCGGGATGGGGCTGACTGCAGGATGGGTGCCGGTGGGTGCTCACCGCACCTCTGTGGCTGCACCGACCCTCCCAGAGTGGATTTCATTTTAAACATGAGTAATCCCATTAACTTCAGTTCTTTGCTGGAGCATGTTAAGCTGCTCAGCATCGAGCAGGACTCGCTCCCTCTGAGGCGGAGTGGGTGGTGCTTTAGAAATAGGGCAAATAAAAGAAAATAAATCCCTGTAGTTTTAGGTCAAATACGGAATCTGAACCAAGTTTTCAGCAGCATCGCTAAGGGGCAGTTTGCTTTGGAGAGCTCAGTGTGAGCACTGAAGGAACAACTTGGCCCAGGCAGATTTCCTCATAGGAGTAAGTTGCACAGTTTTAAGCTTCCTTTCCTCAAAGTGTTTGTGAGAAGAGGAAATCAAAAGAGCCCCAAACACGTGTGGTGTGGTCAGCACCAGCGTGCTCTTCACTCAAAGCCACACGTTCCTGTCATGCCTCTACTGTAGATACCAGCAGCAGGAATCCTTCAGGAAGCCCAAGGCAGTGCTTTTCATAGTGCCCCATCAGTCAGCTCAGGGGCCATGAGGACCCCAGGACGGATGTGAAGGACTGGTGGGGCTGTGGGGAGGGAGCGGGTCAGGGCAGGAGGTGCTGATGCTGCCTGTGCCCCCAGCTGCAGGCAGCGCAGGCGAGAGCAGCGCGCATGGAGCAGTGCCCGGCCGAGCGCTCCGTTGTCAGCCGACAGGAAGCCCGGATCCGTGACCTGGAGAGCCAGCTGGACTTCCAGGCCGTGCAGATGAAGCGCTTCGAGGTACCACCTCCTCACTGCTCCTGGAGGGAAGCGGAGCTCTGAGGCAGGGATGCTGCCACCTCGCCTTTGGGAAAAGGCACTTAGGGAGGGCTGGGGAGGGATAGGTTGGGTCTTTGGCCACCTCTGCTGTGCTTTTGGACAGCCCATATAGCTCCTGCCCCTGCCATTATCTATACATGCTTCACTGTGGCATCCATTGAAAGCCAACAGTGGGTGCAGTGCTATAAGCACCCAGAGGAATAGACAGTCCCTGCCTCTGGATATGGAGCATGGTGCTGCCTGCTCAGCACATCCACCACAGCACCCCTCCAACAGGCCCTGGCACTGTCCAGATGTCAGGACACCAGGCTCAATCACAGTACTTCACTGTCCCCATTAATCAGCACATCTACAGGCACCTTGCAATCACTGGGGTCTGCACATTCGCTTGCTAACTCCTCACCTCCACCTCCCTGGCTTCACCTCGCAATCTTCTCCCCAGGTGCTGGTGCTGCGCTTGCGAGACAGCATCATAAAGATGGGTGAGGAGCTGGAGAAGGCGGCCGAGTCAGAGGCACGGGAGAAGGAGAACACCAGGTACTACCAGAGGAGGATGGAGGAGATGAAGGCTGACATGGACGAGCTGGTGCAGAGGGAGCTGGAGTCCAGTCGCCGGCGCGTGGAGCTGGTAAGGGGGTGCGGTGGTGCCAGCAGCTTTAACCTGCCAGAGGGGAGACTGAGATGAGCTCTTAGGCAGAAGCTCTTCCCTGTGAGGGTGCTGAGGCGCTGGCACAGGGTGCCCAGAGAAGCTGTGGCTGCCCCATCCCTGGCAGTGTTCAAGGCCAGGTTGGACACAGGGGCTTGGAGCAAGCTGCTCCAGTGGAAGGGGTCCCTGTCCGTGGCAGGGGTTGGAGCCGGATGAGCTTTAAGGTCCCTTCCAACACAAACTACTCTGTGATTCCCTGATTCACCTCCCTATGGCTGGGCTGGCAGCAGGGGCAGTCCCTCTGCTCCATGCATTGTTCCAAGAAGGAGATTTCTTTGATTGCTCTGCTCCAAGTAATGCTGAGGAGTTGCTCAGGTCATTCCTGCGCCTCCATGTGCAGCTTTTCCTCACGCTGGGCACTATGGCAGTGGTGCTGCATGTTCCCTGGCATGGGGGAAATACCCTCCTGCAGGCCCCAGTGTGCCCAAGCCTGTTGTGCAATGTGTCTGTTGGGCTCCTCATGGTGTTCCAGGGGGCACAGTGGTTCATCGGAGGGTGCCAACAGGCAGCGAACCTGCTCTGCACACACAAAGCCCCAACTGGAAGTAGACAGAATAGCAGAAATAGATTCACCTTCATTTTGCAGTCCTTTACGAGCATCTCTTCATGTTGGTTGTTCCCAGTAAACAAAAGGAGAGCCGTGCTTCCAGGCAGTAATTGAAAGATATTGCATTTCTGCTGGCAGCAGAGCCACATTAGAAGCAGTTATTTTATCAATAATCTTTAATTTAACAATCAAGGAGATTTCAGCATTTATTTCACCCGATGCTGCCAGCCTTTCTAAAGGGAATGGTGCTTTAGTGTGAATGATTCCACATCCCCCGCCTGCTGGGCCATGAACAGGCTTTGTCCTCGCTCTGCCAGCCTCAATCCTCAAGTGCTCACACGCAGCTCGGGCTGCCGGTCACCCACCTGGGCACGAGACAAAGCCCCTTGCTGGGTGGGAGCCATGCAGGCATTGATGCTCTGCGGAGCCAGGAGATGTTCCCGTGCAGGGCTGCAGCATCCCACCCTGGGGCTGCATCCTGCTGCTCTCCCTGTGGGTACCACCGCACACGGCTTCAGCGTTGTGATAGCTGTGTGTTTATTGCAGCTTTGTTGGAATGGGATGTTTTGGAACATGGATGCGCTGTTTGTTAGGATACGGATGGCTTCTTTCAACTGCATTTCTGTGTCTGTGCAGGTATTTTTAGAAGCTCTTGGAATGCTTCCTGTGGGGATGTGCATGGCGGGTGGAGCAAGACACTGGTCTTCTTCACACGCTTCTGTTCTCACAAATGATGTTTGCAAAGAAGCCTAAAATGGATTTTAGAGGCACCTCCCTGGAATAAGACACAAAACCCTCATAAACAGACAAACTCATAAGCAAATACAGAAGGGTCTGGGCTTACGCAGGCACCCAGACATTTGTGGTTATCTGGGATCTGCTGCAGGAAGAGGGAGCCAGACCCATCACACCCCAGGTTTATCCCCATGGCTGTTTGTGGTGGATGGTCCATGTGATCCGGGCTCCATGAGCCCACCATGGGAGCCAGGGGTGTCTCAGCATTCCCAGGAGCACAGCGGTTCTGCAGACTGTGTGTGCTCTTAACAGTGCTTAAATAAAACATCTTGGGAGAGCTGTGATGGCAGAGCTCAGCCCTGCTTGTCGAGAGGCTGGCGGGGAGCATCAATAGTTAATAGAAAGCCACTTCCATCTCTGCTCCTGATAAATCCCCCATCCATTATAAATTCTGCATGAATTATTCACTTAACATTACTTAAGTCATGGTCTGCACCTAACAGGGGTTTTTTAATTCATTTAAATACACAGCGGTGATGTTGTGGACCTATCACTCACTGTCAGGCTTTAAGAGGGGCATCGAAGGGACAAATTCATTGTACAGATTGGATTAGAAATCCCGCCTTGTTTCCTGGGTTCCCAGGAGCTGGTGCTATGTATAAGGTGTTTTGTTCTCACTGCTTGTGTTTATCGGTGCTGGTGGCACTGCACAACCCAGCCCCACCATCCCTGCACCTTCAGCCGGGCTCAGGGCAGCTGTTTCCATCCCTCCCTCATTTCAACCCAGCTTTGGGCAGCGGGGAAGCAGCCTCCTGCCATTTGCAGGGAGATCCAGCGTGAAGCGGGGCTGGGAGCCGGGAGCTGCGTGCCAGGCACATGGCTCTGCTCTGCCGCATGAATTTTGTGAGCATGGGTTTTGAGCACTTTCCAAGCCCGGTGCCATTGCAGCAAGGGAGGCAAGTTTCCTATCGGCGAGGGTAGTGCTTGGCCCTGCCTGTCTCTGTCTTTACTCTGGTTGCATGTCCAGGGTTTCCTCTGTGAAGCTGTAGCTGCTCTTCCAGTAAGCTATGGATCCCAGCCTGCAACACCAGCTCCTCAGTTCCCTGCTGCTGTGCTGACATCCAGAGCCTGTCAGGCCAGACCCAGGCGCCTGGGCAGAGACTGAGTCACAGCCAGAAGCAGGAGATGCATTTCCAAGTTGGAGTCAGTTCTGGGGAGCCTCAAACCAAGCCCCGGTCTCTGCTCATTGTGCATGTGCATGAGCTTGTGCCTGTGCTAATAGAAGCATCCCCTGGCAAAGCTGCCCACTGCAGTGTGGGGAAGGATGGAGCAGGGGCTGGGAGCAGGCATGGGGCAGGGGTGCGGAGGGTAATGAGCTGGGACCAGCCACTGGCTGGGAATTCCCTCTTGAGGCTGTTTGAGGACAGGATGGTGCTGGGTGCTGGGCATGGCTCCTGGTGTCGGTGCTCAGGAGATGATTGGATGCTCAGGAGCCAGGTTGGAAGAGGCTTGGAGCAACTTGCTCCAACTGAAGGTGTCTCTGCGCATGGCAGGGGGTTGGAGCTGGATGAGCTTTAAGGTCCCTTCACCCCAAACCATTCTATGATGCTGGAGAGGGGTAGATGGTCCATCAAGAGCACCAGGGGAACAAGGCTGTTTGCAAGATGCCTCATCTCAGGTCCTTTGGGTGTCCACAGCTACCACTAAAAGCCCTGGGCAGGAACAGGGATGCTGTGAGAACCCTGTCCCCTACTTGCCTTTACAGGGCTGTTTTCACATAGCTTCTGGCAGAGCATCCTTCTCCTTACCCGCGGGTTTGCTGCAGCAGAGTGGGGAGATGTGAGCTGCTAACAAGCCAGGATGGACGCGTTCCACATTTTAGACACTAATTCTTCCAGTAGGTGCCAAGAAATAACTAAAAAGCTTCAAAGAGGCTCATGTTTCTGTAAGGGGGGACCTGCAGCTGTGCTGCTCATGGCTGAACTGCCTGAACAGCTCAGGTTTCATGGGAGGAACCAAGTGGCTGCCTGATGATGGGATAGGAGATGTGGGATGGGAGCTCTGGGATGGAGCGCAGCGGCAGCAGGAGCCCCGGGGTCCCTCCTGCCCTGGGGAGCGGGGCGCTTTCACCTTGCGTTGGGATGCCCATGGAAAAGCAGGGGCTGCTCCTGCTGGGATGAAGTCCCAGTTGGCAGTCTCATGCTGGAGAGGGGGTCGGATTCATTGCATCCCCTCCCTGCCACCCTGCACCCCCCGGGGCCCCGCTGTGCGCCACAGGGGCTTGGCGGGCACTGTGCTAAAATCCTGTTTCTTTACCGAAGATGGGAAGTTCATCAATACAATAATTAACTTTTTTCACCGCAAACTCAAGTGCAGGTGTGAAGTTTTTTTTCACACTTTTGGTTTTCCTCTTTAAGGTGAGAGTCACAGTGTAAATAACCCTTTTTTTCTGGCTTTTATGCTGGCAAACCCCCTTTGTAGAGCAGCCCCGTTACCGCCTCGCACCCAAACGTGCTGCAGCACATCACAGCCTCAGCTCTTTCATCTCATTTTTGTTTTCATTTACAAGCTTTAAAGGTTTTTCTGGCGCTTTCAATGAACTTGAGAAGCGAAGCGGGAGCTGTTTGTGCCTCCAGCCGGGAATGCCGCGCTCCCAGCCGGGCAAACCCGCAGCTCCCAGCGGGGTCCCAGCCGAGCCCTCTGATGTCTCTGCGTCCCTCGGCCCAGCCGCCCCCTCCCGGCTCTTCCTGAGCTGCTCTTTTCTTTACGATCTGATGGCTTTGACAAAGCGTAACGACAATGAGCATCAAAGGAGCCGGTCCTCGGAGGTGATGGAGGAGCTGCAGATGTGCTAATTGCCAGTGGAGCAGGGTGTGATTCCCGGTGTGCGGTTCCTTTGCCACTAAAGCAGTGAGTTCTTTAGGAGACCATCAGCACTTTGGCTGCTCACACCAGTTACTGGCTCTGCCGCTCGCCCCGACTCACTCGAGACTTCAAGCGCCTGGATTTTGTCACTTCAAGCTTCCTGAGAAGCCGCCAGTTAATTGCTTAATTAAAAGTAATGACGATTGATGAACGGTGCAGGTGCACTGCAGTGACTCCAAGAGGCGCAATCCAAGTGGGACTAATTAGATCCCACTTCACTCGAGGTGGAGGGGAGCTGTTGGGGTTGTGTTGTGACAGCAGAGCTGCAAACAGCAATAAAGGTGGCTGCTCTGCGGTGCCTGCCCTGGCATCCTTCACAGCCCCCCAGGTTGTCTCACTGCTGCTTTGGTTCAGCGCTTTTTAACTGATTCTCATATGTTCCTGGGGCAAAATCAGTTGGAAAGGAAGCTCTTGAGACAAAGAGGGTTTAGAAGGTGTCCCTGTCCCTTTTCCCCCTCCTTTTTCTGCTCAGAGGAAACAAAAAGCCAGCCATGCTGGGCAGTTCATCCTGAGTGAGGATGCACATGCTCAGACCAGTTACTGTATTAAAAGGGAAATGCTTCTGGCATTTACATTTAGATTGAAAGGGGTGTCAAAGATGTCTGGTAGCTCCCTGGGATAACAGTGCCTGATGCTGCAACTATTCTTGCCAGTTTATATTATAAAAATAGGGGTTTTTTTTTTGCATTTGAGATGTTATGACATTGGCATAATTATTCTTTTCCTTTAGACAATTGTATGTTGCAGTGTAAAACATAAAGTATCTGTGCAGGAGAGCTGGGATGGAGCATAGAGACAGGTGGGATGTGGGGTTTGCAGCCTGCTCCTCACCATATTGCTGCCATCAAGAGCACAGCATGATGGATGTGGCTGCTCTGTGGCTCCGTACGCAAGAGCCTTTCACTTTTGCACTGATTTCAGCCCAAAATGCTGAGCAGCACATTTACTTGGAGCATTTCTCCTTGCTCTGCCTCTGGCCAAGCTATGGCTCTGCCCTTCTCCTCCTCCTTCTCCTCTTCCTCTCTGGCTGCAGCATCCTCTGGAGCCCATGCTGAAAGGCAGGGCACAGAAATCGAGCAGTATCTCTTCTCTTTCGCACATCTTGCTGCAGATTTATATCACCAGAGTTCACTTTACGGCAGTGCCCCAAGAGCTGAAACTCCCTTTCTGAACAGGCTCATGCAAGTCTCTTGGCAGGGACCGAGCATGGAGCAGCCCCGGATCAGTCTCTGAAGGAGGCTGGTGCTTCCCTCTGCATCCACCCAGCGCAGGTACGTGGGGTGATGTCCTGGTGGCACTACTTCTGCTGGAAGGAGTCTGGTTCAGTGGCATCGCTGTGCTTGAGCTGTGTCAACTCCCATTAAGAAACTGGTATTTCCAGGCTCACATTGAAATTGTCACTGGGGTGGCTTGTGGGCAGGGGACACCAAGGTTACCTGCAGTGCCGTGCAGTCTCCAGAGTGCTCTGGTGCCCTGGGCAGCCCCTGCCATGCAATGCGGGTGCCATGGACCATGGGTGCCCAGTACCTGGAGGGAGCTGAGCTGAAGCCCCAGCTCAGCAGCATCATCCCCTCGGTGGTCCTGCTTCTTTTGCTGTGCCCATGGCTGTGATGCAGCAGGGCTGGGGGGGACCCCCCAGCCTCTGGACATGCTGTTTGCTGCTCTTGCAGCTGTACCCAGGGCAGCAGGGTCAGGGTGCAGGAGGGGAGCACGCTGCTCTGTCCTCCTTGTCACTCACTGCCAGGTTAATAACAGCAGAACAGAAGAAAGGAATTAAATGCAGCCACTGAACTATACTTAATTTGTGCAGTGTCCTGGAGCTGAGGAACCACGTCAGTAGAGGCTCTTATCAGCCTGTTTGAAGGGTTGAGCTTTGTAGCTGGTGGCTGGTTTACTGCCTGGTCTTGCATTATACAGACACAAAGCCATCAGGAGCTCGGGGCTCTCTCAGGGGTTACCCTTTCACCGTGTCCCTCCTCCCAAGCCTGTTTGCAGGGTCAGCCCCGGTGTGGGGAGCATCTCCATGGCCCCATGCGCCTCGGAGCAGTTTCCATGATGAAGCAGGTCCTTTCCACCCCCTGTGTTTGCCCGAGCTGGGAGGGAAGCAAAGGGCTGGAAGTTTCCAGTAGCTTTTGGCAGTGTTCTGGTTTTTACCAATACCAGTGTGTTCCCAGACCCAGCTGATGCTGCGCAGCACGAACCGGGCTGTTCCTTTGCGTGTTCCCATGAACTGGAATGCTCTTCCCTGCGGGCCCGTGTGCCTGCTGATTCCAGGGCTCCCATTATTTACCCTGACAGGCTGCCGGCCTCGGCGCCATGGCCTGTCACAGCCTGCACTGCAAATCATCTCTCACCTTGTCACCGCCGAGATGGCAATTTTACAGCTGGCAGCTCCCATCACAGTGAATGTGCAGCCCCGTCTCCCTGTGCCGTGTGATGGTCTGGAAACAACACCGAGAAAGGACCTGGCAGTGCCGGGTCAGCATTCCCGGTGTGCCGCAGGTGATGCTGGGTCCATGGAGCCGTGCGGGTTGTGCTGTTTGTTCAGCTCTTCCTCCTTGTAGTTTAAATTATGAATGGAGTCTCTGGTTTTTCTTATCAGCTCTGGTGTTTCTGGAAACGGCTTCATTTCCAAGCAGGAATGTGAGATGTGTGAGTGAAGGAGCAGCCCTGAAGTGCTTGGGAGCATCCCTGCAGGCTGTGCTTGCTCCATCCCTGGCAGGGATGTGGTGCTCTCACACCAAGTGCTTTTACATGTTCCACACAGGGTTAATGTTTAATATCAGAGTTAGTTACTTATTTAGTGCATTAGTGTTAAAGTTTAATTTACCCTTGTCAGTACATGGATGTGATGCTGTCCTCAGTCCCTATCCACTCACCACCCCAGCACTGGGCATCCCCAGCTGCAGGAACTGATGTGGAGCTGAAGCCAGCTCAATCCTGTTGCTCTCTTCAAAGATGATTTTCTTACTGACCCAGGTTTTATACTCTGTGTTGGCTGAGCCACGTATTTGCTTCCCCCTCACTGGCCTGGCTGGCTCAGGAAGGCATCACTACTAATTATCTCCGGGAAGGCTGCTTGTACAACCCGGGATGCCCTGGTGCAGCCGTGCACCTAAAGCCAAGGTCACCCTCCCCTCCCCGGCATTCACTTCAGTTTCATCAGTAATTGCTGGTGGCTCCTCGTGTTCTTGCCTTGTGCCTGTGGCTTTTGGCTCATCCCTGAGCCTTTTCCCATTGTGTGGGGTGTTGCCTGGTCATGGAAGGGTTCAGCTTCATTTGCTCCTCTTCTTGTGAAAGCAGCATGCATTTACAAGCTGCTGCAGGCACAGCAGGGTGCAGTGGCAGGTCGCAAGCTCTAGCAGGGTGCAGGGAGCACTGGTACGGGGGGGGCTTTCACAGACCCCTTGCTGGCCTGCTCCAGGATTTGGGGTGCTGTGTCGGGTACCAGCAGTAACATGGTGCTGTGTCAGGTACCAGCAGTAACATGGTGCTGTGTCAGGCACCAGCAGTAACATGGTGCTGTGTCGGGTACCAGCAGTAACATGGTGCTGTGTCAGGTACCAGCAGTAACATGGTGCTGTGTCAGGCACCAGCAGTAACATGGTGCTGTGTCAGGTACCAGCAGTAACATGGTGCTGTGTCAGGCACCAGCAGTAACATGGTGCTGTGTCGGGTACCAGCAGTAACATGGTGCTGTGTCGGGTACCAGCAGTAACATGGTGCTGTGTCGGGTACCAGCAGTAACATGGTGCTGTGTCAGGTACCAGCAGTAACATGGTGCTGTGTCAGGTACCAGCAGTAACATGGTGCTGTGTCGGGTACCAGCAGTAACATGGTGCTGTGTCGGGTACCAGCAGTAACATGGTGCTGTGTCGGGTACCAGCAGTAACATGGTGCTGTGTCAGGTACCAGCAGTAACATGGTGCTGTGTCGGGTACCAGCAGTAACATGGTGCTGTGTCGGGTACCAGCAGTAACATGGTGCTGTGTCGGGTACCAGCAGTAACATGGTGCTGTGTCAGGTACCAGCAGTAACATCATGGTGCCACCCATGCAGGAGCAGCAGCTGGCGGAGCTGGCAGCAGTGCGGCAGGCCCTGCAGGCTGACCTGGGCACTGCCATCCGCCGCATCGCACATCTGCAGGCGGCCCTGGAGGAGCGGCGGTCCAGCGATGACAGCGATGCTGAGAGGTGAGGAGAGGAGCACAGGGAGCTGTGGGGGCTGTGGAGCAGGCTCGGGTGTGTTGTGCTGCAGAAGGATGCTGCCCTGTGCAGAGGGGATGCTGGGGTGGCTGTAGCTGCATCCTCACGTGTTTCCACTGCAGCAGCATGGGCTTATGAGCAAGGAACTTGGTGTTAATAGAAGGTTTCATGAAAAAGCATCCCCTTAAAATCATGCTGCCTGGCCCAGCTTAAAGTCAGCGAAAGGAGTGGGAGTACCCCCATTTGCAGAGCAGGCTCCAGTCTCTCACACAACGTGCTGCTGTGCATCAGCACATCCCCAGTGCTGGGCTTATTGATGATCTTGCACTTTGATCAGCTGCAGAAGCTGGGGGCTGGAGGAGCTGGTGAAGCAGCACAGATTGGGTAGAGGATTTTACTAGGAAAAAATGGGGGAAAAATTCCAGCCAATTTTCCAGGTATTATTTCCACAGCCTCTCAGTTTCCCCTCTGCCTCATTGCTAAAGGGAAATTGTGACAAATAGAGATAAAACAAATAAATGTATTTTAAAAAGATAGCAGAGATGTGCCCACCACTTGAGCAGAGATTCTTTATGTGCTCATCAAGCCAGGGCAGGGTGAGAGAGAAACCACGAGCTCAGGGATTCACCTTCCATCAAAGAAAGTGATTTCCAACCCAGCCAGCATGCTCACAGGGCGGTTGAGGGGCTGCCTGCAGGGACCCCAGTTGTTTTGCTGCCTGCCCCCCTCCAGCCGGGCACCCCAGAGGTGTTCTGTGATTGCAGACACTGCAGCAGCAGTGATTGCTGCACAGGGGGCCCTTTGCAGCCTGCAGTGTGGGGAGCAGGGGGAGACGTCTTCAGCCATGCAGCGCCACTGGCTCAGGCAAAACCCTGCTCTCAAGCTCTGGCATTGTTAGACAGGGGAGGTTTTCATCTCATCAGGCTCAGTGGCTTTGGGGAGGCCCTGTGGGTGCTGGGGCTGACTCTGGTTTTGTCTCTTGCAGCGTGCAGACGACGCAGGAGTCCCTTTGCTCCAGAAGAGAGACGTGAGTGAAGGGCAGGAGCCTGTGCCTGGTTGTGCGCTGGGTTGCAGACCACAAGCTGAGGGCAGGGCTGAATGGGCTTTCGGATGTGCTTGTTTTGTGTCCCAGTGCCCACCGACCCCCTCACTTTCCCTTTGAGCTCTGATAAACCAGCGGGATGCTCTCACTGCACTTGGGGACTACGAGGCTGATTTGTGGCTTTGAAGGAAAACTGAGATCCTAAGGGATTTCACCCACTGCAGCTGGTCTGGGGGCTCTGGGTGGGTGGGCAGGGGTAGCTCTGGCCCCAGAGGAGCCCAGGGGTGCATAGGGCACAATGGGGTACCCAGGGTCTCACTGGGTCTGTCACTGCAGCTCCGGTCCTGGGCACTGCAGGCAGCAGTGGGGTTTTCCTGCCTACAGTCTACAGGCAGGGTGCTTATAAAAGCATGAAGGAAACATCAGTGGCAGCCACAATGGCACCAGGGCCAGGTTAGCTGGAAATGTTTGTTTTACCCCATCTGTGCTGGTGCCACAGGGCAGAGCCCATCGGCTGCAGCTGTAAGGGAGTTCCCAGTTTGTGCTCTTCACACATGCTCCAGGACCCTTCCCTGGTTGCTGCCAGCCCTCCTGCCTGCGCTTGCAGAGCTCATGGGGCCTCTCCTCTCCCCACAGGGACGCCTGCTCCAGCATTGGATCCACACTGGGTCTGGAGCCTGCAGAGAGCATCAAGTCCTGGCCGGGTTCATCCACGGGCTGGTCCTCCCCTGCGGGTGGCAGCGTGGCCGGGAGCATTTCGGCACAGTCCATCGGCAGCCGCAGCACCCAGAGCCCCAGGTGAGGGACCCAAAGCCCACGCTGGGCTGCATCACACAGGGCACCCACCACAACCTTTATGGTAACAGGTCCCACCGTGATGGCACCGCTGCCATGCCTGTGGTTCATGAGGGGATGCTGCAGGAGCTTCACCTCTGCTCCTTTTGGGATGCGCAGAACGGAGGGTCCTGTGGTATTTAAGGTCAAAACACCAAATCAAGGAAGGTAGTCGCTGCCATGCCAGGATCAGTAAAACACTAGATGAAAGTCGCTACATCAAAACCATGCTTCAAGCAGTATAATATCCCTTGATGTATTCCCTAGAGACAACTTAAAGAGGCGAGGCAGCCTATTTGAGGGTGTGTGTGCCATATGCTTGCCTGTCGCTGCTGAGGAAACAGGCTGCATTTATACAGTTCTAATATAAAATATGTTAATTTCTGACAGTAATGCTAATGGGCTACGAGGGAGCTGGAGAGTGGCCCCAGCACTCCTATGGCCAAACTGCCTCCCTCAGCTCCTATGGAGCTCCAGGCACCCTCCAGCCTATAGACAAACCCTGCATTTACAGCCACCCCCAGCACTACAGGGTCACAGAGAAGCTGGTTCGTTGTGTTTGTCCCGTGATGCACAGGGATGGTGTACTGGGACATACACCACTATTTTCCCATCTTTTCCCCCATTCCTTCAGCACCAGCGAAGGTCTGGACTGACGCTTGGCACAGCTCACTGTAGCATCCTGCTCACGTGCGGGTCCGTAGATAGATGCTCCAAGCCGATAGTTTAGGGGGTTGCAGATTGCCATTGCACTGCAGACACTGGTATTAAGCTCCCTGCTCTGGTTCTGGTGTGATCTGTCCCCACCACATGCACCATTTGGACAGTCAAATAGCTGGTGCCAGAATTGACTGAGGAGCAATTCCCCTGGCAGCGGACACCTCGGCTGTGCTGGAGGAGCTGGAAGTGTCCATTGCAAATACAAGGCAGAGATTAAGAGCAGCCAGGCAGGGACCTGCTGGGAAGTGATGAGTGGGATCCCTGAGAGCTCTCTGGGACCTCACAGCCCATCCCAGCACCCAACAGTAAAGCAATTCCTAGGTACTACCAGGCTGCTCCAAGCCCTGTCTGACCTGGCCTTAAACACTGCCAGGGATGGGGCAGCCACAGCTGGACCAAAGACTCCTCGGTAGCACTTAGGAATTGTTCTACTGATGGGTGCTGGGGTGGGCTGTGAGCTCCCTGTGCTCTAGTGGAAGGGGTCCCAGCCCATGGCAGGGGTTGGAACTGGATGAGCTTTAAGGTCTCTTCCAAACCAGACCAGGCTGGGATTCTACGATTCTATATAGGCTGGGCTGACCGTCACCACTGTGAGAGGTAATGTGCACCTAGACCTGGAAACCTTGTGACAATCTGTCTCTGTCCTGGGGGTGATGAGGAGGCGGATTGCAGATGCTGGTGTGGTGGCTGTGTTTGGCTTCAGCTAATCTAAGATGGAAATATTGGAGAGGAGGCTGCATGAAATGCAAACAAACAGACAGGGAGACCGGTAAAGTAATAAAAACGAGATCAGGGAAACAAGCTCTTCCTTATTAAGATTCCTTTGTCTTACACAAGCACCCAGAAATGAAAAATGAATCTTCCCAGCACTACATATGGGATATTTGCTGAACAAACAGCTGCCAGGAGCTAGAGGGAAGCAAAGCAGGCTGTTATCATCAGTGTGGCGTACGGGAATGAGAGATTTGATTAACGTTTCCTTTGACTCTCTGCTATTTAAATGTGTGTACAAGACACTGGCCAGCAGGGCTAAGCCTCCAAAATACAACTCGTTGCAGAGCTGGAACAGACTCTCTCTTTTACTATTTATTAAGAAGCCAATGCAAAACTTCATGCATTTTCTCTGCCCCTCACCAGGCAGGCTGAGGTTGCACTGTACTAGAGGAGCTGACCTTGAGGCACAGGCAGGGAGCAGACCTGCAGCACAGGGCCCTGCTTCTCAGCTCCTGCATCCCGCAGCATCATCCCAGCATCCTTCCCCTTCTTCAGCTCACAAAATGAGGATCCCAGGGCCCAAGGTTGGTGGGGATCCAGCACATCTATTTTTGAACATTACGGTGTCAAAAGCAAGTTTTGATATAGGGAAACTGGAAGTACTTGTGTAGATGACAGTGTGACAAAAGAATCCTCCTCTGACAGAAATGAGGCCAGTCTCTCTCCCTGAAATGGAGTTATCTCAGCTTTATTTATGAGCTCTCAGGAAAAGCATCCGAGCCAGACTTCCATCCCTGGTCATGTGTTGCATCGCATGTGTGGATTTTATTGTATAAATTATTTCAACTAGCATAATTGTAATCATGTTAATTGCTATGTAATCTGCACTAATTATTGTTGTATGTCATTTGCTTTGGTGTGAATGGCATATTGCAGAACTCCGTTTGGCTTACAGATGCCTTCCGAGTCAGCTCGGATGCTGTGGGATGGGATGGGACCATCTCACATTGTGCCCTGCCTTGTGAATAGGCTTGAGGATGGCCAAGAGAAGATCAGCCATGGTTTTGGGGTGGGTTTTCTTTGGACAAGGTACTGGTACAGCGGTGTAGGGTGCAGTCACGGTGTCACAGCTTGACTGGTGATAGAGGACAGCAGCCTGTTGGGATGTGGCAGCACCAGCTCCATCCTCTGGGCTTGTTCCATCAGAAACCTGTTGATGGGAGAAACTGCTCTGTGGTCCTCAGGCTCCTTATACAGAAATGAAGGTGTGATTTTGGTGTGCCTGTGGCAGGGCTGACGCCGGGGTGGGCTGCAGCTTAAAGCCACCACTGGAGGGTCTCTAGAAGCTGGTTTTTGGCTTCCTAGAAGGAGAAGCAATGACAGGTTTTGCTGGAAGGACCTGAGCTCTTTAGATGCTGGAAGGCGAGAGGAGAAGCATCAAAAGCAGTGAAATCCCTGCAGCGTTTCCCCATCACACGGTGCCTCTTGCTGCTCATCTAAACCCCAGGGAGGATTTGCGTTTTCATTTAAAATCCAATCAGAGCCTCACGCTCTCACCAGGCAGCTGATGCTGCTCCAAGCTAACACACCATGACCTTGGCACCGACCCACCGGTGCTGACACCACATGCACCAACCATGGGCTGATGAGCTGTGATCGGAGAGATGCGGCTTCCTGGGGCAAATTGGCCCTTTCCACGGTGGGTTTTGCTTAATGAATGCAGCTAATAGGAACTCTAGGGAGAGACAAGGGTGAGTTTGGGCTCCAGCTCTTCTGCTGAATACCAGGGCATGGAGAGCACGGGCAGAAGATGTTCCAAGAGGTCCCTGTGTGGACCCTGGGGGCTGCAGGGTCAGACTCGTAAGACCCATGGGAGCTGTAGGAACAATCCCATATTTGCAGCTTTTCTCCTATTTCAGGCTCTAAAGGTTTTCATAAAAATAGTAACTGTTCATCGTGCTGAACAGGACAATAAATAGCAGCGCACAAGCGCTCCGTGTTCACAGTCCATTAGTGTTTCTCACCTCTCCAGCTCACTTTTATCTCAGTCCTAACAACCAAAGGCAAATATGAGAGCTGGCTGTTTAATTTATGAAAGCTGGCCGTGCAGCAGGCAGCTTACAGTATTATTTGTAAACACAGAGAGTGTTCAGAGCCATTTCTGTACAAATTGCCCAGGAAGGATTACACCAGCTATTTGGATAAGATGCAATTTAGGATCCTAAGAACCAGCATTATCGAAATGTCTCCCACTATTAATCAGCTGCGATGCTTCCCGGGGTAGGCCTGGAGCTCGCCGTGTTTCAGGGAGGTGGAATCTCTGGTTAATTCATTTTGCAGTGAACAATCCCACAGTTTGGACTGGTTTCATGAGCTGTGGGCACAGGGCATGGTGGGAGCACTGGGGCAAGGTGGGTACCTCCGTGCTGGCTGTGCCAGCTGGTGCCGGGGAACTGAGGCTGCTCCATTCCCCATCCCTGCGGCACTCACTCCCTTCTCCCAGCCCTGGGATCTGTGTTCAGCCCATCTCGGCATGTAAATTATTTCACGGGTCAGCAGAGGCCGGGCCGAGCAGGTCCGGCGGTGGCTGGATTATCCGCTCTCACCCCGTTCCCATGGCAACACCAGCATTCCCGGGGCAGGATACTTCATTACTGCTATGTAGAATTGACCACTGCTCCCACACCTCGAAGCCTGCTGGCCTCCCAGAGATGTATTTATATTTGGATCCTGATGCTTTACTCTGCCCTTCGCTCTCCTTTTCCCTCCTCCCTCCTTTCTCAGGCAAATTCATGTCCCAGCAGCCGGTTCCCAGTCCCCCTGGGCTGAGCAATGCCAGGGTATCAATGAGTGGGGATAATCCTCCTGCAGGGTCAGCAAGAGGATTCCCTTTCCCTTTCCCTTTCCTTTTCACTTTCCCTTTCCCTTTCCTTTTCACTTTATTCTTTCCCTTTCCTTTTATCCTTTCCCTTTTCCCTTTGCTGTTTTCCCTTTCTCTTTCCCCTTCCCATGCTCTGGGGACAGTGTCCTGCTGTGATGGTGACCCCTGCGGCTCCTCTTTGGTGAGCCCACAGGGTTCCTGCACCAGCCCTTGTTTGCTGGTGAGGTCCCATCCCCACACCTCACTTCCGCCAGTCCCAATCCAAGGGGCAGCCCCTGCCCAGGCGTTATCGGGCTCCTGCAACCCACGGTGCCAGCAGCCTGGGTGAAAGATGCCCTGCAGTGCCGTTTGGATGCATTCAGGGTGCTCCTCAAACCACTCTCATGAAATTTTAGTGAATAATCTTTGGCTTTGACAGAACTGAAATAAATCCCACATCATTTTACTGCAATCTGTCAAGGAAAAGGGACGTTTGAGGTATGCGTTTGGCAGAGCTGAGCTCGACTGCGCCAGCTTGGCTGACCTGGAGTTATATAGATAAAATCTTTGGGCATTGCCCAATGCTTGATGCAGCAGTGGGAGCTCATTCTGGGACTGCCATGCCAGGAGCGGCTTTTCGCTGCGCAGCCCTGTCCTTGCTGAACGACACTGGAAATCCCACGGCTTAAACTAATGCCAATATCTCTTGTTTAGGCTGAGCAGAGACACCAAGGAACCCTCACCGAGCCGGCCGGCTTCTTCCCGGAGCACTGCCGTGTCCGTGGATGCTACGGATGCGGGGAGGATGGCGAGTCCCCTGCTCGGGGCTAGGAGACGGGAATATGGAAAACCTCCAGCGGATGAAGAGGAGCTGGGGAGCCTCAGGAAGCCTGCAGACAGGATGGGAGAGACGTCCCCATCGGTGCTGCGCCGGGGGGGGTCCCCTGCCCCGGAGGGGAGGTTCCCCAGCCCGCTGTCTCCCATCGTGCCGAGGAGGAGGAGGAAAGGGGGGCTCTCCCCAGGGGCAGCGCCGGTGCCCAGCTCCTCGGCTGCTCTCTCCCAGTACGTGGAGGAGCTGCGGCGGCAGCGGGGAGCGGAGCGGGAGCCGGGGCACCCGGTGCTGGGGGACACCTCTCCCCTGCCCATTTACCGCACCATGGGTGCCGTGGCCCTGCGGCGCTGCAGGGCTTTCCCAGCGGCAATGGGTAGTTCCATGGGGAAGCTGGATGGGAATGAGCCAGGGGAAGAAGGCGAAGGAGCAGGCGCTGGCCTCGTGCGCTCCTGCAGCCTGCGGAGCATGGCCTCGGAGCCGGCGCGCTCGCCGGTGCTGAAAAGAGCCTCCAAGTTCGGCTCCTACGACTCCCTCCTGCAGAGCGTGGATGGGTCTGGCCGCCGGCCCAGCTCTCCGGCTGCAGGGATGGAGGCGCTGGGAACGCTGCGGCAGAGCTCCTGGAGGAGCTACTTGGAGCCATCGCTGGAAGATGTGGAGGTGGGAACGGGCTCTGCGGAGGTGCTGAGCTCTCCCTCCAGTGACAGGCTGGGTGAGGGGAAGGGGAGCGACCCCTTCACCTGGAGAATCCCCACACTCAACTACGAGCGCAGAACCAACGTCGACTTCGATGACTTCCTCCCGGCCATTCGCAAGTCCCGCTCCACCAGCAGCCTGGCCAAGCCCGGGAGGGACAGGAGGGATGGACACCGGCTCCTCACTGTGCGCTTCGAGGATGAGGCCATAGCGGGCACCTCAGCATCCCCCGAGGCGAAGGGAGCCACCAAACGCAGCCTGGCCCTGCAGGAGGATCCCGGGAACGTCTCTGACTCCTCCTCATCCTCTGGATCCCACCAATCCTCCCGGAGCGCTGACAGCATCAAGCGCCGGCCGCAGCCGCAGAGAGGGGATGGAGAGGGATGCAGCAGCAAAGCCAGCACCCAGAGCAGCGGGGCAAGCCACCGGGCTGAGGCAGAAGGGAAGGAGGATGATGTCAACAGCATCATGAGGAAGTACCTGGGAAAAGAGTAAGGTAACCCCAGAGCTGGTCACACCAGCAGCTCCGAGTCCACTGGGGTCCCCAGAAATAGTGTTCCCCCAGGTCCTACCATGGCAGCAGGCAGACAGGTCCTCCCAAGCTCCCATCCCAATGCCCATGCTTGTTTGGTTAATGTGAAATTGGCTTTGGCTGGGTGCTGGACATCACCCCCCTGGTTCAGAAGGGCTTCCCCCAGTTAGAAACTGCCTTGTCGAGGCCTTGGATCCAACCCTTGTATTGCAACTGACACTGCAAGAACTGGGATTTATTACTGCGATGCAGATTTGAAAGCAAAGTCCCTAATGAATGCGCTGCAACTGTAATTAAGTGTTTAAAATAGATTAGGGAAACATTTTGTAAACCCATTGCCTTTAGACTAACTCACTGGGTGTCAAGCTGTGCCCAAATTGACTAAGCCAACACAAGACGGGCATGTGTGTTAATAAAACATTTCTTTCCAGGAAGCACAATTTGCATAATGAAACGTCCCCACTTGCTCCAGACTTGGTTTCAAGAAGCTGCAGCAACGGCCTCGGAGCTGCCCTGGGCAAGGAGCTGTGACCCTGCAAACTGCTTCCCTGCTCCTGTGGAAGAGCCCCTGGTAGGAACCTCGTCGCTTACACAGAGACTGAAAGGGGCTCCCTGGAAACCATGGGATGCCTTCACAGACTCAGACTCTCTCGGGGTTTAGACACGGTTTCTTTCTGCTCCTTCCCCCTTCCCCATCACCGCTGCCTTGCTCAGGGCCAGCCACAGGGACAAGGGACTTTCTTGTTCTCCTGCAGTTGTTTGACTCAGGAGTTGGTGCTGTCATTGAAGCCTAGCGGCTGCCGTAGGTGCCTAATAACATGGGATGACCCTGCTCTAGAGCTGGAGGAACACCAAACCCCCTCCTTTGTAACCCAGGAGGCCTCATCCCATGTAGCACTGCTCTGAAATCAGCAGCAGGATGCGTTTGGGTCCTGGTGTGACACCCACCACGCTCTGGAGCTTTCATAATTCCATAGATGTCTGAAGGCAGATCCGTACATGCTTTCACAGCTCCTGCCTGTTTGGGACATCTGGGCACCTGCCACTGGGCTGCAGGGGCTGTGGGTGGGTGGCAATGGGAGCTTGCCTTCAGGTGTCTGCTTGGGTTTTACAGAATAAAATATTTGCTTCTTTGACATGAGCATCTTCTTGTCCTTCCTCTCCCTGCAATGAGCCAAGTGCTCCCACTGCCACCTCCATCTCCCTGCACTCACAAAAAGCTCTTTACCCAGCCTCAACCTTCCTGCCTAGAAGAGACCCAGACTTGCTCAGTTATCAGAGATCAGAGCAAATCTCTCCCTTCCATCAGTGGAAGGTGTCCCTGCCCATGGCAGGGGTTGGAACTGGATGAGCTTTAAGGTCCCTTCCAACACAAACCAGGCTGGGATTCTGTGATTCTAAGTAATTTGCTTAACTGGGAAGTGTGCACCAGTTCCACATCCCCGCTGTACCCTGCGGGGCAGCCCCAGTGCAGCACTGCTCAGAAAGGCAAACTGGGCACTTGTCAGCATTTTAGTTTGCCTCTGGGATTCGTCCCATTCATTTCTAATTTAAACCAAAGCCTCGCCGCGAGAAGCATTTTCCTTGTCACAGATGAGCGCCAGAGCCCGGCTGGGGCTCACATCAGCACTTTGCTCTGCTGCCGGGAGGCTGTCAGCAATTCCCAGCAATTCCTGGATCCCGGCGGCTCCGTGCTGCAGACAGCGGGGCAGGCACAAGGTGACATTCCCCGCACCTCCAGGTCTGCCTTTTGCCATGTGTGACTCATGCAAGAAGACAGCAACTGAAGAAATTACCTCTAATTGGTTTAAAATTGGCATTTCTGATCATCCTCTGCTGTTTCTGGAAACCAAAAACAACGCGTTGTGTAGCTCCCGGGTGCTTCCTAAGTGAAACTGGGACCAGTTGGGTGATGCTCCTGGAGCTTCCAGAGGTAAAAAGCAGCTGGAAAAAAGGTGCTGTGCAACCATAACCAGGTCTGTGCTGTGGGAGAGAAGGGAAGGTGGGGTACAGGGCAGTAAGGTACCAAGTAGGACACGGATCAGGGGGTGAAGGCAGATGATGACCAGGAAGAGCATCACAGCATGACCTGCATGCAGCATCACAGCTCTGTCACTCTAATCCATCCCTGTGGCACATGGCAGGGGGGGTCTGCAGGTAATGAGACCCTCGGCTGGTGGCATGGTGGGGAGGGATGCCCTGAAGGGCACTCAGTACTCATGCCAGGCATCCAGCCCCGCTCAGCATCATCCCCACCTCCTGCGCCCGAAGGCTGACAGACCTACACGCGCCGGCAGGCCGAGGTGTCACTCTGCAGCTCGGTTTTAATCTCGTCTCAAAACGCTACATAAATTGCTCGTTATTTGGTGGCTGTAGCAAAATGATTCCTTTGACACTGAGCCTTTGATGTGGAATTACTACAGCGGTGGGTTTGCTTAACATGAAGCTGTTACTATTTAAGCTTGCAGCAGGAATGCAGATTGGTGGGTAATACACTGACTTCTATTCTTTTTGCCTTTTCCTCTGCAGGACACGAAGGAAATTGCTCTGTCACTAGGAATGGCTTTGCACATCCTTTAACAGCAAACCTGGGGAAAATGATGCTGGGGCTGGAGCTTTTCAGGCTGAGTCCAGAGAACTGTTTGCCCTTGAAGCAGCAGGAGAGCAACACTGATGGGTGGTGAGACCAAGCCATCCATCACCTCTGGACAGCAACAAATACAGTGGGTATACAGCACAGGGTGGGAAATGCCTGTTCCCTGCCCACTCTGAATGCACCGGAGACAAGTAACAGATGGCCAGGTCAGTTGAGTTTAGGACCATGGCAGTTTATAGCCTGGGGTGGCAGGAGAGGAGTCATTCTCTTTGCCCCTGAGTTTTAGCCACATTTACCTCTCTCAGCACAAGAGCTTTGCTGTGTGCTGCTGTGAAGGATGGTGCCTGCAGGGAGGAAGGATGCTGTGCCCTATGCCAAGCTGCTGACATGCAAACGGTGCCAGCCCAGTTTCAGGTCCTGTAAGGGCGATTTTCCCCTTGGGCATGTCCATGTCACCCACAGAGAGGGGAAAGTGCTGCCAGCTCAGAGCCCCCCCATTGGCATTCTTTACCTGGGTGCATTGCAGGGCCTGGTGCTGTGAGGGTACCCTCAGCACCCCACATCACCCAGCTGCCTCCTCTCCAAGGAAGGCAGGCACTGGGAAGGGGATGTATCTCCACATCAGAGGGAGAAGCACCAAGCAACTGAGGCTGCCAAGTTTGTATCTATCATAATTACAGCATGGATGAGCCTTTGGAGAGCCTTTGTCAGAGACATGATCTCTGTGAGGAGCTCCTTCGTTTGCAAGATGCTCATCATCACACTGAGAGTGCCCAGTTCATTAGCAGGTAGATAAGCCTCTTTTCAAACAAATAAACTGGTTTTCCCGGTGCCTGCATTTGGGAACACTCTGCTTTGATCCCTACCTCTGCTCAGTGGGACAGCACACACACAGTGGTGCACATCCTCACTGCATCCCTCCTGGGGATAGGACCTGACAGAGCAGCCGGGGCTGCTCCCACAGGCTGGTGGCTCCAGCAGCAGGGAAGGGATTGAAGAGCCTCCCCTCTGCCTGCACAAGCAGGGCCAGGCACCATTCTGCTCCTGCCCCACATGTGATAGGATTCAATTTCATGCCTGTTGGATGCAGGGAGTTAATGCCCTATCGCTGCCATGCACGGAGCTAAATGTGTCCATTCCAAAAGGGAGACATAATTGAAATCATTCTTCCTGCAGGTGGTTCAGCAGGCGTGGAAGCTCCTCTTGCTCTCCTCAGTGTTTGCCATTGTGAATGGTCTCGCAGCCAAGCCCTAGGCGCACTTTCACTGCAGTGATTCACTGGTGACCTTCAGACAGGCCTGGGCTGGGGAATTCCCTCTACAAAGAGATAAGTCCTTCTTGGCACAGCAGAGCTGGACTCACCAAGTCTGATCGCCTTGGCCAACCTCCCTCCTCCCTGTGTGGGTGGAAAGGGGGGCCAGTGCCCCCGCGAGGGACCACAGGGGTGACCCCAAAACTTGGGTCCCTCGAGGCTGCATGGTTCTGAGTCACCGGCTGGGCTTAAATCGTGACATCATCATATATCATATCATATCATATCACATCACATCACGTAATCATATTATTCTATTCTATTATATTAATACCTTATATTACATTCTATTACATTACATTGTATTACATCATGTAATTGTAATTACATCATTACATGTATTCCATATATCTATATATTATAGAGGTGCTTGCTATGTCATCAGATTACTGGCTTATTAGGGAAAAACCAGCATAATTGTCCTCATGCTATTTTCTAGTTCTCACTAAAAGGACTTCTGTTTTCCTTTTGTGCTGGCACGGGGTGCCCAGAGAAGCTGTGGCTGCCCCATCCCTGGCAGTGTTCAAGACCAGGTTGGACACAGGGGCTTGGAGCAAGCTGCTCTAGTGGAAGGTGTCCCTGCCAGTGGCAGGGGTTGGAACTGGATGAGCTTTAGGGTCCCTTCCAACCTAACACGATGGCCGTGGCTCTTGGGGAATTATTGCTTCTCCACAGCCCTCAGTCGAGCTGCTCACCTGAGCTGTAAATGATGAATTTCTCTGAATTGAAGACCTGAAAGAGCAGCGAAAGCTGACTTCCAGTGAGAGGTCCTTGTGCTCATGCAGCACATTGCAAACAAGCCGGGGAGAAACGTCTCTACAGTAGGAACCTTTCCCAAGTAACCTGGGACGCAGGGAGGTGTTTAAAGGGAATAAGAAAAGCCCAGCCAAAGCAAATCACTGGTGCGAGCTTCACCTGCATTCCTATTGCAGAGCTTCAGCACTGGCGAAACAAACTGAACCCACCCAGAGAGCACTGCAGGAACAACTGCAAAGCCCAGCACTGGGGCAAACTGTTGATGCTGAAAACGCTTTTCAACATCAATATTGATGTTCGCATTGGCAGGCTGGGGGGGCCGTGACACAGGGATTCTGCCTTGGGAAAGAGCCCCTCGGAGGTGGCTGTAACCCTGTGTTGTGAGAGGAGCTATCACATTGCTGCCGATGTGTTAAAAACAGCTCAAAGTCTTGGGGTTGCAATTAAGACAAAGGTAGGGGGGGTTGGTACCTGTCCATTTTAATTCCTTTCCAGCAGCACAGCCTTTGTCAGCAAGCATCCCACAGCATAAACCCACTCTGCTTTGCCAAGGTGGGATTTCAGTGGGAAGCTGCATGCAGAGCACAGGACAGCACAGTCCCAGCCTTTCCAAAGGCTCCTGTCCCTGGGAAGAGGGACCAGCACCAGGGTTTGCTGCTATCCCAGGTTTGGGATGCTCTAGGCAGGATGCTCGCAGGGACCACAGCGGCTCATGCGAGCACAGGGAGTGTGGGCAGGGATCCAGGGAAACAAGGCTCCGTGCTGAAAACGTGAACATGTGCTTTAGGGGAAGTGCCAAGAAAGCAACATTTGGAGGTTAAAGAATGGCAGAAAACAGACAGATTTCTGCATGTGAGATTCAGAAATGATGACTGCGAGTTCCACAGAGCGCAGGCTGTGCTGCTTGTAACTAATGGATGTTTGCAGAGGCTCTGGGATCCTCCTCTGAATGGTGTCAATTGTAATTGCTGTGATGGATGAGCAACGACAAAGGAGGGGATGAAGGTGTGCGCGAAGGGGAGCAGTGGCCAGGGCAAAAATGGGCAGAGATAGGGAGGAAAATCAAAGGTGTGCACCCAGACAAGGCCTCGAGGGCTTTGCTTGGAAAGCCCAAGCACAGGGAAGGTGAGGGGGGTCTTCGGCCCTGCATCTTTGCACTGATGTCGCCAATTACAGCTCTGAGCCGGAAACACCCTGTAAATTGAATTATTTATTCCTATGCAATGTGCTCACAATTGCAAAAGGGATTCACTTAATTGGAAGTGCAGCCAGCACGTTAATAACCCCATAGAGGGGCGAGACGTGCACGGGCGGGCGAGAAGTGTTTAATCTCCGAGCGATCGCTTGATATTACAGAGAGCATTTAGCTTCCAATCGCGCTGAGCAAATAGCACTGTGATCCCACGAGCAAGGAGCTATTTTTGTCCTTTTGCACAAGCCCTAGGTTTAAATTTGACATTATAATTGTGAATTATGTTCCTTCATTACCATAGCTACGGAAGGCTTTGACCAGTGACTGGATCACCTTACTAATGGCTGTCACAGGAATGCAGCAGAGCAGCGATGGCTGGCACGGGGCTGCTGTGACATCACTGAGCCAGCACCAGTTTCATAGGGCACATTAGGGATGCAGGGTCAACACAGAAAACACCCTGTGCTTGTGTTTAAACCACTTGGATTGTAGGAGGTTGCAGCTTTATGTGATGAACCTGGCTAACGAGGGGGGGCCGATGGTCACCTGCCACTGCTCTGCTGGCTCTTGTAGATCCCAGGGTGCTCCTATGATGAACATTGCAGCCAGCAACAGCTTAGAGGGTGAGAAAGGCTTCTGAGCACCTATTATTTATCAGCCCAGGGTGCTCCCTTCTCACAGCGGCTGTTTTTAGGAAGGAGCCTCAGGACCTGCAATGATTTCCCAGCTTGGAAGGTTCTGGAAACCCAAGGAAGAATGAAAAGGGGCAAGGATCTGCTGGTTCAGGCACCAAGGATGCTGCAGCGAGGCCATGCCCAGCCCTGCACATTCTCAGGGGACACAGGACCCAAGAAAGTATTTGCTTATAGAGCATCCACCATGGTCACGGAGCTGCATCTCCTTGTAGCAGTATTGTACTCTCCTGGGACACGGAGCTGGGAGCAGCACCCTCCTGTGTGCACTGGAGTGTGGGCAATGGCTGTGGCAAATGGGGTCCTGTGCTGGTCCACACCAGGTATAACAGCAGAGCATCCTCATTCCCACCTGCCAATTAATCCTTTGTCTTGTTCGTACCTGGGAGCAGCTTGTCTGGGCTGCTCCAGCCTGTCTGCTTCCCCATGAATAATACAGCCCAGCGGGGAGGCTGCTGCAGTGATTGCAATTAGTGTGGCAGGTGGAACAAGGGGAAATGTGAGGCATGGAGGGGATGTTCTCTGGGAGTGGGAGGGGAGGAGGGAGCCCGTGAGCTTTGCTCTAGCCCAGACTGGTACATCCACAGTGCGTGCTGCTACCTATTAATAGCACCTAGCTGCATGTCAAGGACAAGGCCATGAATGCTGGAGGAAGCATTTCTGCCCAGCCCTACAGTAATGCTACTGGGTGGTTTCCTGCCAGAAACCTCCTTTCCTTCCTTCAGCCATCTGACAGCAGAAGCCCTGGATGCTTGGCACAGAACTGCATCACCTCCTGCTTAGAAATGCCCCAAATGCCCCATCCTGCTCCTTGGGCTGTGCTGAGCCTCCCACATCAGGGTTTGTCCCTTCCAGGACAGGGCTTTGGGATGGACACGGTCACAGTTATGGTCCCAGGGGAACAATCAAGAGATCCTGGCTCTGGAGACATCCCTGTGCTGGTGCCACAGGGAAGGGTGAGGCAGTTCTTCACAAGGATGCTTAGCTGGCATCTGCTGAGAGGAACAGAGGGACAAGTCCCAAAACCAAAGCAGCAAGAGGCTGAAATGCTCTGCAGTGCTCTGGTCACAAACCTTCCATCTGAACTGCAAAAACTACCGGGCATTTCCCAAGCTGGTGTGAGCAGGGATTGCACTGAGGAACGTGCCTTGCACCCAGGGACAGCCCCATGCAGCAGTGCCTGAAGGCTGCACCCTTGTACTGTGTCTACAGGGACCCCCCTGCAGAGGACACAGTGATGGAGAACACCAGGAACCTGCTGGTGAATACAGCCAGAACCCACTCGTTCCCATACACAGGGCAGAGTATAAATATATTCCTGCCTATTTTGGAGCATGCTCCTGGGGAGGAAAGCCATTATTTAAACATTAATTCCTTGTGTGGGCTCTCCTGCAATAAAGCAGGAGTGCGGAGGTGTTGAAGGAATTACGCTTCTATTTAATCACGGAGTAATTACAGGACCACAGCTCTACGGAGCGGCTCTGATTGACTTCCCTGCCCAGCCCAGCCTCAGTGCACTCAAGGACTGAGCTGTTTGACACCAAACACACACAGGGATGACTTCACATTGGGCATGGCCTCTGCATCTCTGCTGCAGCATCCTGTGAGCTGCCTGGGCTCCTGCACACTGCCGGAACCACACCACCGCCAGCACTAACACAGGATGCTCAGCAGGGCCGAGGAGCTCATCAGGTTCCATATATGTATATCTACATGTGTATATGTGCAGATATACAGAGTCCTGCAAAGTGAGCCCCAGCTTGGACAGGGCTTTAGCCCCATCACACAGAACAGATACCCCGGGGCAGCCCATGGCAGTGATTTGAACCTTATTTTGCCTTAAACGTTCCACCATTCCCATCAAAATGCTGATTTGAAGGCCAGAGGGATTCGGCAGGGTCTGGGCTGACCTTCAAGCACGGGTTATTGAACTCCTCCATTTGTGTTTGAGTTTAAAGGAAAAAACATCCCATCTTAGTCTGAGAAGTGCCACTTCCCCTCGACAGTGTGTTCCAGGGGTGAATTACCCTCACTATTAGAAATGTGTCCTTTGTTCTCATCTAAATGAGTCTGGCTCCAGCTTCCAGCCATTAGTCCTGTTATACTTTCCCTGCCAGATTAAAGGGCCCTTTCAAAGCCGCTTTATCCCAGGGAAGGTTTTTCCACAGTGAATTCAAGGCATCCCTGGATCCTTGTTTTCCTCAGCCCCACAGAGCCCGCTCCCCCCTCGCCTCTCAGAGGTGTTTTTCCAGACCTCAAAGAATTTTCCTACCTCTTTTATTCCTCCTCTCCCATTTGCTCAAATTCCTCTTTAATTAAGCACCGCTCCCAGATCTGCCTGAAACTTTCCCTTCTGTCCCATGAGGATGGAAGGAGCGGAGCAGAGCCGCTGCCAGCCCCACACCAGGGCCATTTGCTCCAGCACACCGCATTGGAAGCACATCACGACCTGCAGCCCTAGAAGTGCCCATTGAGCTGCTCTTCTCCTACAGTCTCTAAATTCCTTTCACATTCACTGTTTTCTGGGAAGCAGCCTCTCAGTTTGTGAGCAGAGCCTGTATTTTCTGCCTCTGGATTGTAACATCATTTGAATTGCACTGAACTGCATTTTTCCTTGGATTTTACCACGTAATCCAAATCTCCTGCCCCTGATGGACACCAGCATTCCCAGGATGTGTTGCTCTTGAGCTGCTTTCCAGCAGCACCCAAGCCTTGCAGGAAGGTAACTGTGTCCAAGGCTGTTTCTTAATCCCACAGCAGCAGCAGCACCTCTGCCAGCAATAATAGGTTTAGCATCAGGCCCTATGACTTAAGCTCCTTAACAGGAGTAATGCTGGGTTTCTGGGGAGATGAGGGCAACGCTCCCACACAGGGATCCCTGCTCCCAGCCCCGTCAGCACAGGCAGCCTGGGAAGCACTGGGAGAACTCCCTCCCATCCCAGCACATCCATGGAGTCGTGCTCTTCATCCCGTATTGCACCGGGTTTGGTGCCAGCACCCAGCGCACCACAGAGAGCTCGGGTGAGGTTACTCCCACCTTGCTCCTTGTGTTGTGCAAGTGGCTGTGAACAGACCCAGCACTACTCCTGCCTCCTGGCTGGGTGACAAGCAAACAAGCTGAGACCATGCACCACCTACCACGGCACAGGAGGACATGCGGGGGGGTTCCTGCAGCAATGAGGAGGATCTCTGGCAGCCTGAGTGAGACAGAAGGTTCTGACAAGACCCCGCACAGCGAGGTTCATAAATCATGGATGACTTGCTCAGCCCTCCTCTCTTGGAGCCAGTTTCTTGTGGACCTGCTCCTCCTACCCAGAGGGGCATCAAGTGATGCCAGAGCGGCACCACGTAAATAAAGGTCAGATTCCTGCCCACGGCTGCCCACGTGAGTCATTGCTGGGTCCCACAAGGGCATCAAAGGAAACCCCTCCATGTTCCCAGGCCTCTGCACCCCCACTGACAACAGAACTCCTGGCTGTCCCCTCGCCCTTGCTCTGGGCTCTGCTGGCAGCGCCGAGCTGCCAAAGCCCCAGCACAAGCAAGCTCCGCCAAGCATCTGCAGCCAGTGCAGCCGCCCAGGACGCGCTGTGCACAGAACTGACTGTGCTTCCAGCAGCCTGCGCTGGGCTGCCTGCGCGGCCTTTGTTCTGCAGAGGCATTTGCACACAGCGAGAAGCACCAGTGGGAAAGGCACCCGAAGGAAGAAAACAGCCCCCGCGGCAGGGAAGTGACCTGGAGGCCGTCGGCTTGGGGTCCTGCTGCTCTCCTGCACAGCCACATGGCTGAGCTGGAGGGTGAGCAGGGGCTCTTGGCATCTGGATGGCTTCAAGCCCCAGCACAAGCCCTTGGTTGGTGCTGCAGGGCAGCAGCCACAGCCCACGATGCGCAGGGAGCACAGCCCCAGGGAACTGAGGGGCTGAAATGCTGCTCTGGGATGTGCAGCTTGGTAGAAGGGGACTAAGGGATGTGATCCTGGAGTGAAGTGCCCAGCACCAAGACAAGAATGCACCATCCTGAAGTAGCAGCCCAGACCACAGCTCCGAGCAGGTTTTATGGCTGAAGAAATGGATAAATGAGGGGTCTTGCCCCAGCAGGACTCCACAGACATCCCTGCCCTGGCTCCCAAGTGATGCTTTAAACACTGTCCATGTTAAAGGGCCCATCTGCTGCTGCCAGGAGCATCCTCCACCACCCCTAAGCCCAGCAAACATCCACAGGGCCCACGTGTTGCCACATGAGTGAGGGTTGCTCTGTACCGACCCAGGAGCTGAAATAAATTGCAGCTATACAATGAAGAGGCACTTTATTGCTAAGGCATTAGGCAAAGCTAATGTAATCTGAACTGATATTGAATACAAATCCTTGACTGTGAGTCACCCTGCTCTCACATTGTGTTCTGTGGCGGAGGAGCGGCGTGCCTTCAGAGAGCCAGGCATTAGGGGAAAATAAGGCAGGAATATGCTTTTCTTTCTCCCTGTGAAAGGCAGCTGCAATGACTGCCAAATCACCCAATCACTGCAGTAATTAATAAGTGTTTGGAACCTCCTGAGATTGATTGCATCATTATAACACCAAGTGAAACCTAAAGAGAAAGAGCTCATGGGGGAAGACGGTGCTGATTTCTTGTTCACTTTGGCTCTGCTCACTTGCAGAAAAAGCTCATCAAAGCCGAAGCAGTTCAGGAGACCACAGAGGGCTTTTTTTCCTGGATAATTCATTACAAGTGGCACAAGACTCTGCAACTGCTTCTGTTCTTAAAGCCCAACATGAGGCTGAGCTGCTGCATCAGGCAGCAATGAGCTGGTCAGGGATGCTCCTGCCACCCCCTCCGGTGCTCCATCACTGCTTTCCCATGCTCAAATCCTGCTGCCCGGGCTGAGGAGGTTCATTTTGCACGGCCCAGCTCAGAGGCAATCCCTCTCCCTCCATCCCTGAAAGCAGAGCGGAGGAGCTGGGATCCTGCTCAGCAGGACATTTGTTCTGCACAAGATGATTGCAGGTGCCATGTTGGTGCACGGCATACAATTAACAACCATAATAATGCTTCACAGTGACGGAGCATCCTTCACCTCCGGGTAGGAATGCATTTCTGCAGGCATTGATTAATGGAGCCCCTAAACCCTCCTCCGAGGCGGGTGCTGTCGATGCACACAGCAGTAGGTGATCGAGAGTCGAGCACGGCCTTGTGCTGAGTTAGGGAATTTCTGCTGCTCACCGTACCTGAGGTCAATACTAATGCAGTCCTCGAGCCCACGGCCAGCTGGAGGCTGAAAATCTTCTGAACCAGCCAAGAACCTTTCCCTGTTTGAGCTCTCCCTTTCCCGTTAGCTTCTTGTTGCAAGATCAAGCAAACTTGGGTAAATCAGAGCAGTGTCTGTTCTCCACCAAGGCCAAGAGCCCCAGAGCATCCCAGACAAGGAAAAGCTCAGCCATGAGGAAGGACAGAAGCATCTCTGCACAGGGGATACTCACACTGAGCTTCTGTAGCCCCCATCCCCTGCTGAAACCTGCACCCAGGCAGTGCTGGGGACAGCCCGCTCCTCCTCTACACCCTACAACAGGAATTCTTGAAGCGTGCCAAGAAAATAAACATGATCCCAGAATGAAAAAGCAAAATACCTCCCACTCATGCATTGGATCATCACCCTGTCAGATATCCATGCTGCGAGCACATGGGCATGAAATAACCATGAGTGGTTGAGCACAGAGATGGGGCTCCACACAATGAGGTGTCATCCTGGCTGCAGCACGCTGCCAGCCCCGTGACAGCCCAGACCCCTGTGCATCAAGCCCAGCACTGATGCCACGGCCCTGCAGGATGCTGAACACATCTGCTGCTTCCACTGGCTTTGGGACAGAAGGAATGAGCTGTGCCTCATGCTGGAGCAAAGCTGATAGCAAAGGCAATAAGTCATTTGCTCCTCTCCCTCTCGGAGCACCCCTGTTTAATGAGACTATCCATCACCAGGGGTTTTTTAAGCTATCAGCACAGTTCAGGGTGAAGGACTCAGCCATCTGTCACAGGGATCCACCAGTGGCTGCGGGCAGAGGCACCGGATGCTTCCCAAAGCTTAAAGCAGCATTGCACTGAATCACAAGCACTGATTTGGAGTGCAGCAAAGCTCCTCATCCCACCAACAGCACAGCCAGACCCAGAGAGGCACCTGCTGCTTGGTCACGTTGCTCCAGGCTCCCTGAGCCAAGGCCACTAATCCAGACCCTGGAATCAGCCACTTTTCCAGCACAGCAGCACTGGGAGAGCTGCACGCACTGGAACTCTCCCGGGAACAGCCTCTGCCTGGGCTGCTGGAGGCTGCATACTGAAAAGGTCAGGCTGACACAGGGCAGCCTTCAGTAGGTGATGCCCCAGCCCCGCAGCAGGACCAGCCCCTGCATCCCTCCCCTTGTTTGTCGCCTCTCCTGGAAAACTCAGGGGCAACAGAAGCAGCTCTGGAAGGAGAAGGCGCAAGGGCAGTGGGATGAAAGGGGATGAAAGCAGATGGCGAGATGAGAGGGACCAGAAGTACCTGGAAGGCTTGAACTGCGGAGAATCGCTCTAACACGCGAGTAAGTGCATTCTCCACAGTGCTGTGCACTGCAGGAGGACAGGCAGAGGCTCTGCTCCATGAAATCAATCCCACCCAGTGCTCACAGGCCCTTCTGCTGGAAACCACCCTCACGTTCCCTCAGGAACCCTGCCTGGGTCTCGCTAACCCACCTCTGATCAACACCCACAGCCTGCAAGTGGAATTAGAGCAGCAGTGAGTAATTGCGACCTTGCTTTCAGAGTGGAAGAGAGCTTCTGAAAGTGAGAAATGCCAGGAATGACTGGTTTGCAAGGAGGTGTGGGACACGCTGTGAGCCGGGAGGAAGCGTGCACAGAGCGGCGTTGGGAGCAACACGGTTCCATGGTGTGGAGCCTGGCGCTGCACCCTGAAGACAACAGCCACAGGCACTACACACCATTGCAAGTGCGTGTGTAAACAGCAGCTTGTGACAGCACACGAGCATCGCTCCGCAGCACCATTGAAGCACAGGCTCAGTGATCCCCAGAGAGATCTATTCCATGAGCATGGAGTTTTGCAGAGCAAGGGGCATCCTTGGCCAGGGCTGGATCACAGGCCCCTGGGCACATCCCAGTCCTGAATGGCTTTGCTGCACCAACCCAGCTGCAGGGCAGGGTGACGGACCGCACTGAGGCAGTACATTCCTGAGGTTCAGGGGTCCTGGGCAGCCCCTTTTGCCTACAGTCAGGCTTTGCAATGGCTGCTGGGATGTTCTTCAAGGCACTGGGGCACACAGAGCCTTTGCACAGGAGAAGCTGCCCTTCCCTCCAGCTCTCTCGTGCCATCAGGGCTTTTACCAGCTCCAGAAACTAGGAGAATGGGAGCCTGGAGCTAATCTGAGGCAGCCCCCATCTGGGGCAGAAAGGGTCTTCGAGGATGTTGGAGAGCATCATATAGGGGCTCTTACACACAGGGGAGCTTTTGATGCTCACAGAGGGTTTTGTAGGCACAGAACAGAGACGGCACTAAAGAGGGGCATGTACACTGCACAAATCTGCCACCACATGTACAGAAAAGGAAGCAAATGCAAAAGCTTTACAAAAAGTCTTAATTTTGGGAGAACCACAAGAGGAAAAAAAAAAAAAAAAAAAAAAATCACTGTCCGTGGTTACAGACATTACATTATCAGGGTTACACGCTCGAGCCCTTGGCTCCAAGCATGAAGGCTTATACAGCTCATCCTCTCATCATCCTCAGACCCAAGAAGCAGCTGGGCAAGGTCCCCATGACTCAGGGCTTTGTCATTGCCCCATCACACCCTCACGTGTGTGCAGCCCAACACGGGACCTGCACGTGAGCACAGCCCAACACAGGAAGCATCTTTCAGCCTGGGAGGAGGCCATGGACCAGCACTGCCTGGGAACAATGCTCATTAACACAAAGCCATTACAACCAGGACGTGCAGAGCTGGAGTCCCACAAAGAGGAGGCTGAGCATGCTTTGGACTGGGCAGTCCAGGCCTATTCCAAATGTGAGCCTCTCAACACACACCTTGCCCAATTCTCTCTGCCCACCCCCATCTCCGTCACTGCCAGGTCTAACCCTGGAGCCGTGGCACCAGGAGCACCACCAGCACCCCCCTGGGACAGCCTGGAGAGGCGGCTGGTCCTGGAGCCGCTGTGTCTGGGGGCTGTCACCCTTCCTCCCTCTGATCCTCCCATGTAATAACACACTGCCACACTTGACAGCTTCCCTTATCTGCTGCCAGGCTGATCAGTTCTGGCTGTAATTTCATGCTGTTATAAGCAATCACACTTGTAAAGCAAAAACCATGGCTGCGTTTCATAGCAGAGATGCAAAGTTGGCTTTTAGGTGCTGGAGAAATCCCAGCTGGCAGCTCCGACCTCTGTCCTTGCCGATGTCCCTGCAGCTGCCTGTCCTCACCCCTGCTTCCAGACCCTTTCCCCATCCCGATCCCTTGGGGTTTTGCTGAGGCAGCAGCTTGCAGCACCCACACCGGGGCATGCAGGGATGCACTCGGGCAGCACGTGCTTTGCATTCACCACAGACCACTTGTGCCATCAACACTTAGCCCTGAAGAAGCCTGGGGCTGGCTCTGGCACAGCAAGAGAACAAGCATATTGATGATGCTGCAGAACTTGGCTGTTAGGGTGTGTGGCTCCAGAAGCACAGCCCTGGGCCTCCACCAGACTTTTGCAGGGGCTCAAACCAGTCCTTTTGCATAAGAAAGGGAAGGGGGTGTTCCAGGGATCAGAAACCACCCTCCCCTCAAGGACAAGCACTTCTCCCATAGAATGAATCTGACCTTGGTGCGATGCTGCCTCATCTTCCCTGGGCTGTCAGGAGCAGAGGGACCAGTCAGGGCTGGGACAGGCAATGAGCGATGCTCCAGCTCCTGCTGCACCCACCACAGGGAGAGCACCGGAGCTGGGAGAGCTGAACCTCCCGAGGGGCAGGCAGGGCTGATTTTAGGAAGAAAAGAGAGGTTTAAACCATTTGCAGCTGTGTTTTACAAGAAGCCATTTGCAGACGTGCCTATGGGGACAGATCACCCCAGGGAGACTGCATCAAGCTGGAACCCTGGGGTTGCATGTGCTGATGAAGTTGTCCTTCACTCCCACGCTGCTGCAGAGAGCTGGGCTTGGGCACCCAGCGTTGGATGGGAGTGCAGGATACCAACCCCTGCGCTGGGATAGCTGCTGATAGCAAGAAACCCTCTCACGAGCCAGCCCTGCCAGCACACAGCTACTCACCATTCACATAGCAGCAGCCCAGCCATCCTCACCTCAGCCCTGCTCCTTGGGCAGCCTCCTCTGCACCAGCAGCATCAGGGTGAGGCAGTTCCAGCCCTTTTTAATGGCTCTCAGTAACAAGCCCCAGGTGGGAGCAAACATCTCTGTGCTGGGGCTGCCCCTCAGCTCCAAACCTTCTCCAGGGAATCATGGAATGAACCAGGTCAGAAAAGACCTTTAAGCTCATCGAGTCCAACCCCAAGGCCATCACTAACCCATGGCACTGAAGGCCTCATCTACACAGTGTGAACACTCCTAGGGACAGTGACTCCAGCACTGCCCTGGGCAGCCTGTTCCAGTACCTGAGCACCCTTTGGGGAAGGAATTGTTCCTCATCTCCATCTAAACCTCCCCTGGTGCAGCTTGGGGGTCCGTGCCAAGGAGCATCCCAGTGCACGCTGCATCAGCCCTGGGATAACACTGGTGTAGCTGTTATCCCCTGCATGTTCTTCACAGCACAGCATCAACTGTGCCTTGCCCCATGTAGCACAGCCCTGCACAGACACCTTGTTAGACAGGCAGAGAATGTGTTGTGTGTTTTGGGAAGGAAACAAACTTCCTTATGGCGCGCTCCATCTGGGCTGAAAGGTTGCCTGGAAGCAAGGAAGGACAGCCAAGTGCGCAGGGCACCGTACCAGGCGACAAAAACCTGTCTCACTTCCAGCCCAGCCTCCCAACACGGCTCCGCTTCCCACCCCTCTGCATCCCGTGCTGGGAAGAGGGGCTGGGAGCCATGGGACCAGCGGGACACATCACAGCTCCACTAGCCACGTGTCACAGGGGAGGGATGTGCTGCTGATGCTGCCAGGAAAAGGATGTCAGGCAAAGCAACACGTCTCCTTTGGCCATAGCAGGAAGGGAATGAGAGCAGCTTGGCTGAGCCATGGGGGGGAATGTCTCTGCCTGCAACTGGCCGTTTTCAGCAGTGGATTGGGATAGGGATGGTCCAACCTGCGGCTCTTCCAGCAGGGACAGGCTGCAAATGCTTGAATTTAGGTCCAAGCTGTCAGATAGGTTTGAGGCCCTGAGGGAGGCAGGACAGCCCCATGCCTGCTTCACCTCGGGTTTCACTCTTGCATTGCTGGAGCTGATATTGCAGCAATGCAATGGGAAATGTTTTTAAAGAGGGAGAACTCTCCAGTTGTGCAATTCAGTTTAACAAGGGATGTGCCATAGAAACACAGAACCCCAGACTGGTTTGGGTTGGAAGGGACCTTAAAGCTCCTCCAGCTCCAACCCCTGCCGCGGGCAGGGACCCCTTCCACTGGAGCAGGTTGCTCCAAGCCCCTGTGTCCAACCTGGCCTTGAACACTGCCAGGGATGGGGCAGCCACAGCTTCTCTGGGCACCCTGGGCCAGCGCCTCAGCACCCTCACAGGGAAGAGCTTCTGCCTAAGAGCTCATCTCAGTGTTCAGTGTCTGATGCCAAACTGCACTCACATGAGCAGAAGGGCTGGTCCCCAGCACACCCCAGGGCCCCAAGGACGAGGCACTGGAGCTTGGAAATCTGCGGTTATGCGAAAATTCAGCTCCCTGTGGGATCCTCTGACAATTCCCAGCTTTGTTTTAGATTTTTACAGTCCCCATAAAGGCAGTTACAGTAAATTATTAGACCTACACGTGGGCTGTCAGGAGGCTGCTTCCATCTTAAATCCCCCACAAAGTTGTTAATTCACTGCACTCAGGGGTGATTCCCTGAAAACAAGGGCTGTGCTTTGGAGAAGTGGTGCTGTCGCAGGGGTATCAGCAGGATGCTGTTATTGCTGGAGATATTTGGGATAGACACCCACTGCCGAGCTGCCCCAGAGCTGGTTCTCTGTGGTCAGTGGGTGTTATTCCCTCAAATACAGGGAAGAAAAGCAGCCAGGGATGTGCCAGTGCTGGGAGAATGCCCTGCCCTGGCCAAGCAGCAGCACCTGTGAGAGCATCACCATTCACCACACTGGTGACAGCATCACCATTCACAGCACCAGTAAAGAGCATCACCATTCACCACACCAGTGACAGCATCACCATTCACAGCACCAGTAAAGAGCATCACCATTCACCACACCAGTGACAGCATCACCATTCACAGCACCGGTAAAAGCATCACCATTCCCTGCTTTAAGGGCACCTGCCCCAGGGATGGCTGAAGCCCAAGGCCAGGCACAGCCCTGGGACAATCTCTTTGCAGCTGAAGGTGCTGCAGTCTGTTGTTCCCCCCTAACTCCCCTTCACACGATTTCTGTACGAGGATCCTGCAAAAGACAGGTCCATGCAGGCTGACATTAAGGGTTCCAGAGATGCGTCCCCACCTCCACCTTTTCAGTCCCAGCTGCACTGATACAGAAGTGCAGAACAACCCCTGTGGGTATGGGTGTGAAGGAGCATCATCCCCACCAGGACAGGCAGGGCTGTGTGCTGTGTGCTGTACCCCACTGGGCATAGGTACCTCTTGGGACTCGAGAACAACAACAGTCCTCATAAGCCATCCTAATGGCCAGGCCAAGGGAGAGCAGAACAGTGTTTGTGCAGGCTCTCTGCTCTGCACAGACATCAGCTGGCAGCTGGAGCTGCGGGAGGTGCTGAGCTCTGCAGGCAAGGGACCACAGAAGGAACTGCACACGTTGCTTAGTGCTGGTGTGCTTCCAGGGTGGGTGAATGAACCCACCCAGCTGGCAAGGGGCAGAGCTGTGATCCTGCTGCACCACTGTGATTGCCTTCCTTGGAGCAGAGGGATGCCATCACCAGGGACTGCCCTCTGCACCCTCTGCCCCTGCCCCAGCAGTGTTGAACATGGTTCCTCCAAGCTGGTTTGGCCACAGGGTGGGCCAAGGAGGGCTCCTGAAGCTAAATCAGGGTGAATCCAATTGCTCCTGCTCACAGGCATCCTCAGGGCAGTGACTGCTCTCTTCCCATTCAGATAGATGGAGGTACAGAGGAGTTTAACACTGGCACAGAGCCCTTGCTCTGCTCTCTGCAAAGAGCTCATCCTCTTGTGGGACACGTGCGTATGAGGAAGAGAAGGAAAACTAATCTCTGCTGTTGCAGTTGTCACCATCAGCAGCGTTACAAGCCCAGCTACGTGTCTGAAGAGACCTCTCTGCCCCGGAGCTGGTACGTACCGAGGGTTAAAACTAAGCCTGCAGCCTGCAAAAGCCCCTTCCATGACAACTGCTTCCCTCTGCCAAGCATCTCAGAGCCTGGCCAAGAGCATCCTCTGAAAACACGTGGCTCATTGTAACGGAGGCACTGGGGGACGTTACTGGTTATCGGCGGCTGCAGAGCGGCCCCGGGGCCCTGTGTGTTCACAGTGCCCAGCTGAACAGCCCCTGCTCCTGTCTATAGGTGCAGCACACACAGGCAGGGCCATGCTGGCAGCTCTAAGTGTGTACCATGGAGAGGATGCACCCCTCGGGCAGCAACGTGCCAAGAGCTGCAGGGAGCAAACACCACTGGGTGCTCACATGGACCCTGCACCAACATCACAGTGAGCCTCTGCAGCCCCCCCTCGCCAACAGGCAGGGCACTGGGGTTAATGGGCAACATTACCCAGTAAACCAGGCATGAAGATGTGGGTCTGCTGGAGGGGGAGCTCTCCCTGCTAGACGGGTGGTGTTTGCAGTACATTAGCTAATCTCATTGCAGCTTGCGCTACATCTCCCGCCGTGCGAATGCACACGCACACACACTGCGATGCTGAAGCCCTGCCAGGGCCCCACACATGTTATTTCCAGGCTGCCTGCTCCTCCCTCCTCCACAGCCTCCCTCCTGCCTTTCCGAGTCGTGCCTGCATCCCGCAGAGTCCCCCCAGAGCTGCTGCCTCCGCAAACAGGGAAGGACCCGATGCCTTCGTGCACCAACTGACATGGCAAGGTGCCACCCTTCCCAATGGCACAGAGCAAACCCCTGCATGGAGCCCAGGATGGATCCTGTGGGAGCACAGAGCCACGGGGCTGGCTCTAAGCGATGAACCCCTCTGGGATGCTGGATCCCATCACCGGCTGTATGAAGTACCAGGAACCAGCACTGGACCTTCCAGCCTCGGCAAATCCTTGTTCTCAGGACTGTGAGCAGGTGCTGGGAGCCAAAGTACTGTTATTTCAGAGGAGGCATTTATATAGCAGCACTTAGTGACTGCTGGTAGGTTTATTACCAACCCCTCATCATCCTGACACACGCAGCAGCATGAAGTTAGAGCAAGGCTTGATAATAGCTCTGCACTAGTGAAATGCTATTCTTTTACTAAGATCTCTGGGAATAAATAGGCCTGTATCCATACAGCTCCACTGTGCTGCAGGACGGGAGGGTCAATGCGCACATGGACCTCCAGCTCAAGGCAGGGTGCAAGGGCTGACCTGGCCACCAGCATCAGCACTGCGTGTTTTAGCAGGGCTTTTCCTTTCAAACAACCCACAAGCATCAGCCCAAAGGCACTTTGCAGGTGGAGGGCTGAGTCTGGAGGCAGTTAATGGCTTTCCACCTGCAGGAGCTGCGGAAATGCTACCAACAAAGCGCGGGCTCTGCTGCCAAGCTCTTACAAGAGAATCAATTAAAGCGTCGCAGCTTGGGAGATGGGTCAGAGCAAAGCAGCACAGTATGGAAGTTAGGTTTTTTCTTGAAAAGAGCATTAGAACAAATCCCCTTTTACCCCGCAAAGAGAACAACCGGCCCCTGCAGAGACACCAGCGCCAGGGCGCTGGGAGAGACCACGGCTGGGCTGCAGGGAATGATGCCTCCAGAGCAAGGCATGGCTGCTGTCCTGCTCCCTCTGCTGCCCGGTTCACATGTGCTGGCTCCATGGGTGATGCCTAAAGCATGGCGGGTGCAGGTATGTTCCTTCTGGCCCATAGCTCTGCTGTTGAGGAAGCACAGACCCCATCAGGAACAGGCTGCACTGCCTCTGCAATGCTGTGATGCAGTAAAGCACCACTGCCACCACAATGGGACCCCCGAGTCCCTTCCAGTGCTGGCCAGAGTATGGCTCTCCCATCCCTCTGCTTCACAGCACAGGAATTAGCATCTAAGAGGCTGGACCACATCCGGTTCAATAATTCATCCTGCACTGGGATCCGGGTTTTGCCGTGTGTCTGCACGTCTCCCGTCCCCGTTCATGTTAACCAGTCTGCTAATCTCCTGCTTGGCAATCCAATCACTGGTGATTCCATGTTTACCTGCAGATCATAAGTGGGAATGTGGAGCAGCGGCAGAGCTAAGCATGAGTTCTTAACGGGCTCGTTAATAATTCCTCCATTTGAAAATTCTTCCTCACTGCTGTTCTCTGAGATCTGTCAATGAGCCGCTTCTTAACCCACTTAAGATGCACTGCACTGATACTGCACCACGCTGCTTGTCATGAGGATACTGCTTGATACCACATCAAACACGCTGCAGCAACCTGTGACAGCGGCTCCGGCACCTTCCTCCATCAAATGGATAATCTCCTCAAAGATTACAATCAGCTCATCGACAAAATCTGGTGTTCATAATGCCATGGTTACTGTGCTAATTCCGCTCTTTCCTTCCCTTCCCTCTTATTCCATTGTTCCTTTCCCTTGGCTGCTGCCTGCCGGGCTGCCCAGCAGTGCCAGGGCACTGCTCTCTGCTCTCTGCAGCACCTCAGGGGTTATTCCCAATCAGTGTCACCCAGAGATGCTGATTGCAGCAGCTCCTCAGAGGCCGCTTTCAAGATTCCTGAGGGGAAATGATCTGGGCGGGCCGGATGAGACCTGTTAGCTCTGGTCAGTGCCCAGGCTGCTCTGCACACACCTCGAGCCTTCCCTTTGCTCCTGCCTGGCTCAAGGTGCTGAGCATGGATGCTGTGCCCTCCTGGCCCGGGCTGGGGGACCCTGAAAGGCATGGGGAGAAATGGAGCACGTGGGAAAGTCAGAACATCTTCCTAGAGACAATAAATAGACTCCAGTAAGTGTAGAACAATGCAGAAGCAAAGAAATCCCTGTTTCTGGAGGCAGCAGGATAGCACGAAAGTGATGCTGCACCGGGGCCCACTTTAAATAAAACTTCTCTTAAAAAAAACCCAGTTCTATTCCTCAAGGGAAAATGGGGAGACAGGACAGCACAGTTCTGTGCACTCATGAATTTACAAATCCAGTTTTCAGTAATAGAAACTGGTGCAGAGTAACTTACCTTGCCATTTATATGGGATGTGATGAGTAAATACTGGCAGTGTCCTGGCATGAATACTGATTCTGGAATGAAGACTGAGAATGGCCCGGGCAGAAGAACCTCAGCAGAGCCGGTATGTTCTGACAGCTGGCACTGGTGGAAGCTGGTTGTCCCCAGCATTTGTGAAGATGTTCATATGGACTTGCTATGGAGCAGCATCACTGCCTTGGAAGAGAGGATCTAACCCTGGAGTGGGATGGGCTGGAAGAGCAGCGGTGCCTGAACCTGATGGGAGCCTGTCTGAGTGCTACTGTGAAGAGCTTTAGTTAATTAAGCTGTGAATTATGCATAGAGGATAACTCAATGTCCTGCTTTGTGGCTGGGGAATAAAGGTGCCATGGGCTCAGGTAGGTGCTCCCAGGCTTCATCCCTGCTGCAGGATGAAAGCTTTTGCTCGATGGGATGACTCCCTGGGATGTGCCGCAGAGATCCTCTCTTTGAAGCCAGAGGCACTGCATGCCTGAGGGATGCTGAGGTGGGATGCTGGGGTGATGCTGCAGGTCACAGCCCCAGCCCTGGCTGGTGCTTGGCCAAGGAGCAGCCAGCAGTGCCCACAGGGTCCCTTCCCTCCCGCTCCACAGGGACACTGCCTGCCATCCCTGCAGCGTCTTTGTCCCTCTCCGTCCCCTCCAGACCCCAGTGGGCAATAGGGAGCCTATTTTTGAGCTGTGCAAAGTCTTCTCCTGTTGACAAGGAACAAGGACTTCCCTCCTGAAAGGGCCCCCAGCTGTGCCCGCAGGCACTCGCTCAAAGGGGCTGGACCCGAGCCTGGCCTCAGGCTCAAACCCCCCATTCAGCGCCGGTGTTTGGGAGGCAGAGCAGGGAGGCAGCCTGCTCCCAAAGCCAAGGCCTGGAGTGACTCTGCCATCCCAGGGGGACAAAGGCCTTTTCTGCCCTGGGACAATATTGCCACTCACCAGCAGTGCCCCCATCCAGCGGTGCCTGGAGACCGCTCCTCAGAGCCCCCATTCAGCTTCGCTCCAGGAGACCTCAGCTTCCAAGCCTAAAGCTGAGGTTATTTTTCCGCTTCCTTCTGCCATTGAAGCCCCTCCAGGCACTGCAGGGAGGGGTGAAGGCATCCCGGGAAAGCTGCGGGGAGGAGACTGGCCCTGTGTGTGCACTAAGGGCTCTGGGGGCAGGAGCCTGCCCCTGTGTGCCCTCACAGGAGCCTCTCTTCCCCCCCCCCCAGCACCTGTACAAGCCTGGTACTGGATCCCCACAGTGCTCTGGGCAGCTCTGCAGGGATCTGGAGCCAGGACCCCCAGACACAGCCAGTTTGGGGTCTGTCCTCCCAGCACCTCCATCCCCCTTTCCTGCCCTGGGCTGCCCTGTACCCCATCACTGGGGCCTCTTTGCTCCACAAGCATCAGAGAAAACCCACCTTGCTGCTGAGCAACAGCACCTCTGCTCTGAGCCCTGGCCTCCTTACACTGGCCCTGGGCAAAGGGATCTGCACCTGACTCACATTTAAGCCCCGAGATGATCTTCAGTGAGGTTATGGGTAGCCCCATCCCTGGCAGTGTTCAAGGCCAGGTTGGACACAGGGGCTTGGAGCAAGCTGCTCCAGTGGAAGGGGTCCCTGGATGAGCTTTAAGGTCCCTTCCAACCTATTCTGGGATTCTGTGACCCTCAGGTTTGGGGATGAGGGCCCGGACACGTCACTGTCCATAAAATCACCACGGGTTCCCAGCTAGAGAGCTTCAGACCCAAGGAGTCAGTAGGAAGGAAAGCATCCCACAGGCAGATGTGTCCAAGGGCTGCTGCGGGATGCACAGGCCGGACGGAGCGAGGAGCAGGGAGCAGAGAGCGGATGGCGATCGATAGGTGTAACTGCACAGCACGGGCAGCAGTGCCGGGCTGCTGCATCTCCATTGTGAAAATAAATGAGAGATTGATTTTCCAGGCAGTTGGGATCTCATGGATCTCTCCTGCTGTGACAAGCAGAGCTCAGGCGTGACCAGCACGGATGCGCTGAGACCTCCGTGCGCTGCTGTGTGCTAAAAGGAGGAGGTGGTTGGAGACTCAGGCACCCTGGAATGGGACAGAGCAGGTCAGAGGGTCCCAGGCTTTTGCTGACATCCCAGGGGACAGGCCCCATGCAGGGAGCCAGGCAAGCTTTGGTGTCCGTGCTCACCAGCATCAGCCGCATCCCAGACCGCAGTGAGCAGCGCTTTTCTGCTCTCAGGGCTCTGCCTTTCTTGTACCATCTTATCTTCAAGCTTCTATTGCTAAGTCACATCTGACTTAATTGTGGTAATTAAGATTGACGTTAATACGAGATTAAAATGTGAAATTAAAATTGGCTGTGAAACTTATCTGGATTTTTAGTGTGCTTATTGATTTTCTTCACTGTTAATCAAAGGTCTGAGGTAACTGCCATTGAACATGGTGCTAATGAGAGCAATGCCCAGTAAAGTGGCCTCCGGAGACGTGTCTCCTTGTTGCCTTTGAATACCCCAGGTTTGTGATCACACAAACATCTCCAGAGCTGCTGCTGCCTGCCTGGAGCCACCGTCCTGCCCACTCCTGCCAGCAGTGCTCCCTGCATGGTGATGGTGCACGTTGATGGTGCATGGTGATGCACAGTGATTCACAGTGATTCACAGTGATGATGATTGGTGATACATGGTGATGATGCACAACAATGCACAGTGATGCATGGTGATGATGTATGGTGATGATGCACAACAGTGCAGTGATGCAGGTGATGATGCATGGTGATGTACAGTGATGCATGACCATGAACACTGCTGGAGGAGCCAGGGGCTGGAGGGGTCTCATGGCTGCAAGTCCCGGCTGTAGGCAGGAGGACCCTGGTGTTTTGGGTGGAACCTGGGGAACACCAAAGCTTCTAATTCCCCCACTGCTGACATTGCTGTTGTTTCCTGGGATAAAATTCCACAGACCATTAGGCCTCAGCACTGGCTGCGGGAGGAAAATTATTCAAATCACCCTGTTACACACCAGCTATGGGGAGCACATCCCTCAGTGCATCCCTCATTGCATCCCTCAGTGCATCCCTCAGTGCATCCTGCAGTGCATCCCGCAGTGCATCCTGCGGTGCATCCCACCTCATCCCAGCTTGCCCGAGTCCCCCACCAAGCAGTGCTGTCCCCAGCAGCCACTGAGTCCCTCCAGGCTCAGGAGCTGTGGAGAGTCAGGAAAAGCACCCCAGGATCCCCACTGGCCCTCAGAGGAGCAGCAACAACCCCGGGGTGGTGCTGGGTAGAATGTCCTGGTTTTTGGGGTGCTGCAGTGGGACCTGGGCCTGACTGTGCTCCCTCATCCTGGCAGATAAGCCGAGGCTTGAGCTTCACCCTCCCCATCACCATCCACTTTGGCCACTTCGTGGGCATTTCTGCGTTACAAATACAGCACTTGTTCTGTCTCTCCTGGCTGTTACCATGGCACTGATGTTATTATCTGGTTATCTGCAGAGTTTACTACAATGCAGATGAACACAATCAAAACCGCTCAAGGAAAACTGCTAAATGAGAGACAACTTTAATCTTGAATAATGGCAGGTCAGGAAGGGAGGCGGGGAGGGGGGCCCGGAGCTCACTGTGCTCGCTCTGCCACAGATAGCTTTGTTAGACCAAATTAAACCTGCGAGCAGGCAAATCCCATTTTGTGTGCGAAGTGACAGCGTTGGGTAATGCCCTGCACCTCTCGGTGCCTTCTCTCCCTTTCTTATTGAGTCCTTCTCTCGCCTGCTGCCCAACAGCTCCCAGCTGGCTGCAGGCAGGAGCGACACAGGGAATGCAAATGGCCTGGCTGTGCAGAGCCTGCACTGTGCTCCTCAGCCCCGGCTGCAGCGGCATCAGTGCAGGAACTCGGCACAAGCCGGCAGGGAAAACACAGCAGGATCAGTCCCCGTGTTTGGACAGTTTCTTGACTTGATGTGTTCTGCATGGTGGCATTTGTAGTGATACCAGTAGGTGATTATTGTTGCTGAGATAACTGAATCAATGTAATTGCTCTCTCAAAGGTAGCAGGGACTTCTCAGATGGCAGCATCAACAAACTGGCTATTTGAGGGAAAGGCTGGCCTTGGTCTTGTGGTGTTGGACACTGTGCCATGCTCTGTGACAGCGCTCTGGCTGTTTGACTTGACAGGCGGAGTGGCTGGGAGGACCAGGCAGCTCTCACTGGGGGGTGATTACAGTTAATGTAAATCATAGGTAGGATTGAGGATTTAGAGACAACAAAGCCTCTATTTCTGTTCTTATCAAAGCCCTTGCAATCACCTGTGTGCTCTGGTGTTGCTCATGGTACCTGGGCAGCTCACAGAATGTAGCTCCCCTCAGGCTGGCTTCACTGGCTGAAGCAGCAGGACCAGACGTTGGTGGATCCATGGCCCCGGGGGGGCACAGGGCCCGTATCAGCCCCCCGTAACACCACTGCCCTATTCACAGCCTGCTTTTGGGGAGCCAGAGGGGAGGGAAAGGGGGTGAGGGTGGGCTTGGGATGTTGACAGGGGTTTGGGATGCTGAGGGGGGTTTGGGATGCTGAGAGGGCTTGGGGACAAGGGGCAGTGAGATGACACTAGAGGCTCAGCCCTAGGGGTCTGCAGTGGGGAGCACACCCAGGTTGGGGGCTCCTGGAGTCGGGGAAAACGGGGGAGGGACAGAGGAAGTCCCGGGGAGCCGTGGGACCGCGGGAGCGCAGCGGGTCTGTGGGGCTGGGGCGAAGCGAAGGGGGAGGAACCGGGGGAGCCGCGGGCGGGGCCGGAGCAAACGGAGCTGCGCGGGGCCGGGGCTGCCGCCGGCGCCCTCCCCCGCCGCTCGCTCCGCTCCGTTCGCTCCGCTCCGTTCCTCTCCGCCCTCCGCCGCGCTCGCTCCCCCGCGCCGGCACCCGCGGCAGCGCCCGCCCCCGGCCCGGCCCCGCTCGGCTCGGCTCTGCTCGCAGCAGCGCGGAGGCTCCGCCGCGCCCGCCGCCGCCGCCGCACCATGCCGGGGCCCCGCGGGCTCTGCCTGCTCGCCCTGCTGCTGGGCAGCCCCGCGGCCCCGCGGCCAGGTAAGCGGGGCGGAGCGGGCCGGGGATGCGGCGCGGAGCGGGGGGTTCCAGGGCACGGCTGCCGGGGCCCTGCGCCTCCCGGAGGGGGGGGGTGGAGGAAATGCCGCGGTGACCGGGAAGGGGGCAGGCGGCCCGGGAGGACCCGGCTGTGCCACCCCCGGCCGGGGACCCCCCCTTCTGCTGCTCCCCGGGCCGGGATGAAACTTCTGGCATTGGCGAGAGAGCGCGGCGCCCGCAGCAGTACCGGTAACGGCAGCGGGGCCCGGCGGGACAGCGGCGCTCAGCACCCCGGGGCGGACAGCTCCTGCCGCCGCGGCCGCGTCCTAACGGGAGCCGTGCGCGACCAGAGCCGGGTCCTCCCCGGGGAGCTGTGCCGGACCCTCCGCCTCCATCCCGCAGGGAAAGCAGCCCGATGTTCCCAGCCACTGCTGTGGGGAGTGATGGTGTTCCCGTCCCCACCGGCTGGGCACGCCGGGGGTGGCTGTGGGGTGGTGTTTACCCAGGGGCTGCGTGTTCATTCCACGTGTTTCACGTTTCCACGCAGATCCGCTCCCTCTCCCACTGCAGTGGTGACAGACCTAAGAATAGGCTCCGGGACCCGCTTGCCGGTGACTTGACAAAGTCGTTGTAAACTCGCGTGGGGCTTAGCGATCGCTTCAGCCGGAGTTTGCGCCAGGGCTGTCGAACGGGGGAGGCTGCGGGGATGAGGTGGTGGCATTCGGTGCGCTGCTTGCCAGTGCGGACTGGTGAGAGGGAACCGGAGCGGCCAGCGCTGCGGTCGGTGTGCGGGGCCGGGAGGCACCTCCTCACCCCCAGCGCCGGCCCTGTGGGTTTAGCAAAGATCAGCAGCTCCTGGTGTCGGGAGCACTGCATCGCGCTGCCTGCCCAGCTTCACCTTCTATCCTCCTGTTCAGACTGCATTAAAAGACTTTGACTTCTTGGTCTTAAACCAAGACAGGGATTGTATTAGAATCCATCCTTCTTTCTGGGCAACAAACCAAAAATGGGTGCAGATTACGGCATTTCGTCTCTCACCTGCATGGGTTTGTGCTCTGTATATGGTTTGCACGTATGTAAGAAGGAATCAGTCTGAAGTCTGTGCACAGTTGCTGGCGCCCTGTTTTAGCATCGAAACAAACAGAAAGACCACAAATTTCTCCAGGGTGTTACACAAACGCTCTTGTCCAGGCTGTTGGGGAGCTGCTGTGGGAGATGTGTATGTGCTGCTGCAGTCCCCATGCTGCTGTGGCGGGGTTTCGAGGGACCCCAAACAGACCCATTGAGGGTAGGGCCCCTCGGGCTTGCAGCAGCACCTCTGTGGGCAGGAGGGCAGCCCTGGTCCCAAGCACCCACTGGGAGCATCAGAAGGCAGCCCAGCTCATCTGAAGCAGGATCTGGCCCTTACAGCAAGCATGATCTGTCATAAATCTCAGGGTAGGAGAACATGGCGTGCTGGACTCCCCTTCCCTTGGCAGTGGGAGCTGATGAATAGCTGACCCTTCACAAGGTTTGGTGAATTATTGCTGTGAAATCCCAAGTGTCTGCACACGCAGCCCTGTGGCCGGAGGGGTGATGCGGCTCTCCCCATGCCCAGGAGGGGATCGTTGGTCTGTTTACAGCTCGCAGTCAGGCCTGGCTTAGGAAACCCTGCTGCTCTCAAACAGTGAGGGGGAGCAGGAGCAGCCCCTGCAGAGCTGGCTCGTTGTGCTCCATCTGCCTGCTCTTTTACTTCGTGCTTCCAAGAAGCAACTAATTTCACATGACTTGCACCCATCAGTTGCTGGGCTGGTGGCTTCTTGATGCTTTGCACTCGTGGAGCCATGCAGCTCAACAGAGAGGAGGTGTGAAAGCCTCTCCTCCAGCATCCACTCTCACCCACCCACTGGTGTGGCGGCAGCAGACACGTCCCTTCCTGAGGACTCGTGCCGGGAGGCTCCGGGCAGCAGCGTGAGGAGCACGGTGTCAGCAGTGTGTGAATGCAGCGTGTGGACATGGGCTGTGCGGGCAGGACACGGCCAGGCTGGCAGCTGCAGGCAGAGGAGGGGCAGTAGCTCTGCAGGAGCGCAGCCCGGAGGTGCTGAGCATCACATTGCGCTCCTGTGCACTCCCATCATCAGCGCTCCCCTCCTGTTCTTCATGGAGTTCAGACACCTCCAGGCTGGTTGCTCCAGCGGGGTAGCAGCCGCTGAGCTGCTCCTGGCTTTGCGGTGAGCGCAGCACCACGGGGGTATTGTCCAGAGAATATGGTCCATCAGGAAGGAAAACGGAGGGTGAGCTCCACGTTCATGCAACAAGTGAGTGGTGAGAGCTGGTGCAGCCAGTGTCAGTGCCAGCACTGCGATAATATCAGAGCCAGGCTGCTGAGAGCGGGAGGATTTGTCTGCTGGATTGCTATCAGAGGCCACAGTGAGCGTCTCCTCTTCCTTCTCTCCTCCTTGGCAGAAAGAATGGGGAAAGTCTGGAACAGAAGCAAATGGAATTAGTATCTCCCAGCCCTCTGCTTCTCCTGTGTTTTTCCCATTATGGATCGATAAAGATGCTATTTAAAGTGGATGGTTTGTGGTGCCACAGATGTTTCCTTCTATACATTTTTAACTTCTCTGTCAGTGAGGAATCTGATGGAAGGATCCAGGGCTGGAGAGGCAGGCTGCAGACCGATGAAGCTGAATGTGCTCACTTTGGCATACAAAACGCCACACGGAGGTCTTGTAAAAGCAAACCACATAAAAAGGGAAGCGTGGAACATGTTGGTTTATAATCCATCCCTTGTAGCGCTAGGATTCTTCTGGGTTCAGAACTTGATAGAGAGTAAGTCCCAGCTGAGGCGGCATGCACAGTACGTGTCAGGGCGTCACTGGGGGGGATTTGAGGGCTGATATGAGTGGCATGTCCTTCCAGGGCTGCTCCTGTGGGTATTCAGGGTCAGAGCCCAGCACTGTGACCCTTTGTTATCCCATTTTGTACAAACACATTTAGTTTTGTTCAGCGGAATAGGCTCTGTGCGATTAAATAACACACAGCTTTTGATCTGGACTACAAGTACCCAGCAATCAGCGCATTTCACATCCTCTGCCATTGCAACAAGCACAGCCAGTTCCAGTGGGCTTTGGAAGGGGGGCGGGGGGGCTGGAGGGGGAAGAAAAGACCAACCTTCCGTGAGCAATCCAGAGCTTATTTACTTGATGTGGGTTTTGTCAACTGTTTGAAAGTGGTTCCTGAACAGTGAAACACGCTCCGAGGAAATCCTGTTACAAAACACAGGCTATATTTTAATTAGCATAACATGCAGTTACATGGCTGGGACTGGAGCCTGCCACTAAATGCATCTTTGGGGAGCTGAGATAGATGTCTATAGAATATACAGCGTGAGCACTGGCTTTCCAATTTTCCAGTCCATCAGGATGGATTTATGCTCCTGTCAGGGGATGGAATGGCTGAACTCAGTACTGAGCACGCTCTGGCTCTGTCAGCCCTCGCCTTGCCGGGCATGGGGAGCTCAGGGGGTTCTGTCCCTGCATCTATGCAAGGGACCCTTCAGCTCTGCAGGGGGTGCTGGACTCCCAACAAGCACCCAGCACCCTGAGAATTGCCCAGCACCCAGGGTGATCAGCAGAGCATCACCAGGGCGAATCCCGCTGGTATCAAACATGGTGCATGAGGCAGGCCCTGGGGATGCTGGTGATACCCACTGCTGGCCAAGGCTGAGCCCATCACTGGTGCCTCTGGGATAATACGCTTAAAAAGGGGGAAAACCCCTGTGCGACTGCAGTGGGAGAGAGGAGTGAGGATGTGTGAGAGGAACAGCCCTGCAGAGCCCGGTGTAATTCCTACAGCAGCTGCACCATGGGGAAGATGATGAAGGGGAATAAGTGAACTTGTGATACTTGCAGCAACCTCCTTGTCACTCAGTGCAGTTATCTCTCAGTCTTCATCCATAAGGACTTGAGAAGTCAGCGGAGATCCATGGAGCTGGAGGAGCTGATCGGAGCCTGTGGTGGAAGAGGCAAAGCTAGGAAACAGCTGGAGGAACAGAGACTCATTTTTCATAGCTGAGAGCGAGGTGTTGTGGATCCCCATGGATGGGGATGGGCTTGATAAGCAAATGCAAATACCACTTGTCTTCGACTTGGATCTATGACTGTGATCCCTATGGCTGGGAGGACGCTTGAGCAGTTGTGGCTGGTGCCTGTGTCACAGCCCTGGGACCCTGGAACACAGGGATGCAGGTGATGGGCAAGGAGCTGCCAGGGACTTTGAGCACCAGGGGCTGCAATGGGCGCAGACAGGGAGCGCTGCTCCTCTTTCCAGAAGACACTATTTCTGGCCCAGCGTCTTTCTTAGGTGACATGGATGTGGAATAACAAACCCTTTGAAGCGTGTTGCTGCGCGTTAGCATCACGCTGCTCAAGCTGCTGTGCTTGCACTGCTCTGTAGAAGCAGGGATCCAGCCGAGTGGCTCGGAGCCCGCAGGGCAGTACATGGTGTAGACCTGATTTGACCCCATGTCTTCCTCCATGGTGTCCTCCCAAGCTGATTGGATTGGGTGAGGGGTGCGGGAGGGAAAAGGGCATTGGCACCCCAGGACAGATGGCTGCAGCAGGAATCATTGAATCACAGTCTGGTTTGGATTGGAAGGGACCTTAAAGCTCATCCAGTTCCAGCCCCTGTCACAGGCAGGGACCCCTTCCACTGGAGCAGCTTGCTCCAAGCCCCTGTGTCCAGCCTGGCCTTGAACACTGCCAGGGATGATACAAGGAAACTTTATGCAACCAAAAGCTAAACTTCTGGCAGCAGGGAGGGAACGTGTGAGCAGCCTGGCCACCAAACCTGGCCCTGGAGGTGCGATTCCAAATGCAAAGCTTTAGTCTGGAAAGGAAAATCTGGTGCCAAAAGCAAAGGCATCCAAAAATTCAAGCGCGACAGAAGGAGTATCTGTGGGGCTGATCCTGGAGCAGCATCATCTGCTCAGCAGAAAGGATTTGCCCGTCTGTCCGTCTCACTGTCATCCATGCTTGTGTATTACGTGCCAGAGCTGGGAGGTGTGCTGCAGGGAAGGGACACCAAACATGGTCCCCAGGGCTGCTGGTGGGGGCTTCGGTGATGTGCAGCAGCCCATCAGCAAGGGAACTACTGCAGGGACCTGGCACTGCTGTGGAGAGCTGGGGCAGAGCAGGTAGGAGCAGGCAGGCACCAGTGGGAGCAGTTCTGGTGCTGGTCCCCTCAGGCAGGGATGGAGAGAGGATGGTGGAGTTCTGCTGTGTCAGTTGCTGTTGGGCTCAGTGTAGTTCTGCAATCAAAGCAACAAACTGATGAAGATATTAAATTAGTTTGAGAACATCCAGGCACTAATGAAACAGGAATAATGCGGGAGGAGTGAGAGAATGTTTTGGAAACTGGTCCATTCAGGATGATTTCAGAGCTAGTCAGAACGGCTGGAAATATTTAGAATTCAAGGGACATTCTCCATTTGACTTTTTAGGGTGAATTAATGGAGCGTGTCAATATTTTGTGATTGAGATCCTTCGTCTTAGGCAGATTGGTGGCTGGGGGACAATACGGAAGGACATCACTTGTGATGCTCCCTCCACCACAGCCCTGCAGCTCTTCCCTGCAATGGGGCTGTGTGGTGGCACACAGCAACAGGGCTTGCATCTCCTGGTCATGATTTAAATGCGATTTCAGTAAAACGTCAGCTGTTCGTCGCAGCCCTGAACTTCCATTTGCAGAGATCCCATGTCCCTGCACTGAAAGGCTGCTGTTGCACGAGCCCTGAGAGCCTCCCAGTGCTCCCAGCACACCAGCAGCATCCCTGCCACAGCAAGGAGCTCTGCAGATGCAGCTTACAGACCTTGGACACATCAACAGCGTTTTTTCCCACTGCACAGGGTACAGACAAGGGAAGAATTTAAAATAAGAGAGGTAGATGATGCTAATGACATTAAAGACGTGATCCAAGCACTGTTAGCACCATGTGCCAGCCCCAAGAGCATCCTTAGGGACATCAGACTGTTCCCAACACCATCACGGTCAGTCAGCTCTGGTGCAGAGAGGACAGATCCTGGGGCAATGTCCCCAAAGCAGCCACTCACCTGCAAAGCCCCCCCAAGCCCCAGCACCCCAAGACATGGAAAATCTGCTTTCCAGAGCCCACAGCCCCAGTAGGCACCTTGGTTCCCTTCACCCCTTATCATCCATCCAGCTTATTTGTGCATACGTTTTTAAATCACTGCTGGACACTGTATTTACATAAATACATGAGGCAACGAGGTCTAAACCCCGGTGAGCTCTAAATGGTGTGTTAGCTTTGGCAAAGAGGATTTTATCAATTTACTGAGGGTACAAATCAACAGAGCAGAATTTACAAACCCATCAAGAAGGGAGGTGACAGTTCGGAATTAATCCTCTGCCTGAGGCACACGATGTACCTCCACAAACACCTCCCAGCATAAATATAGTTGAGAAATAGCGAAGGAAAATGTAACTTCTAATGCCTTTGTAGGCTGCCAGTGGAACGGCGGCAGCATCCTCAGGGAGATGAATGGAGCTAATGTCATTGGGAAGGTGCTGCTGCCTCCTGCTTTATTTTTAGCCAGGACTCAGTCCCCAGCCTGCATTGAAATCTTTCATTTTGTCTTTGTGCCAGAATTCCTCCAAAGGAAAACTTCCCGGATAATCTCTCCCTTAGTCATTCCTTAAAGTGAAATAATTAAATGTAGTTTCTCTGCACACAGTCACACTGATGGGAGCAGCACCCAAGCCAGCGTCACCTGCACTCCATGCCCTAGGCTGCTGGGATGCTGCTGGTACCCACAGTCCATGCCTTAGGCTGATGGGATGCTCCTGGTACCCACAGTTCTCAGGGGAGCTGAGTGTTCTGGCATTTGCTGTGCAATGCTGTTGCTCCTTGCATAAGAGGAGAATACAGGGTTTGCCTCCAAGCCCAGTGCAGCATCCTGAAAGCAGAAAGGCTCCTTTTCTACTGGACCATTCAGAGCAGCCCAGGATGCTGCAGCCAGCACCAGGATGAGGAGCGGGGGCTGCTCTCCCATCAGGGCGCGGGAGCTGACACTCCATGAAACCAGCGAGGCAATTTCAAGTAAAAGCAAACTTCTCAAGCTATCTAATCAAAAAAATATAAAGGCTTCTTTTCAGCTTTTGTTTCCAGCACACAGAGGAGCCCATGCCTGCCAGCGGTGAAATGGCTGTCTTTGTTGTGTAGATGACTGTGAAGGACACAGGCAGCACTCCCATTTCGGAATGCATTGAGGCTTTCTTGGAATTCATTATGAAAAGTATGGAGGGAAGGGTGCAGCAGAACCAGAGCCCTTGCAGCTGCAGCCTGGTGTGACCCAGGAGGATCAGCCTGTTCCCCACATCTTTCCAGTTTTTCCATTGCAAAATGTCTTTACAACATCTAAATCCAAAAGCATTTTCCATTCCTGTAGCTGGAGCTTATCTGGAGTCTGCAGCGGAAGGCAGGAGGCATCACCAGGAAGCCGGCAGCTGGCTCTCCAGCACCACTACAGCTGCATCGCAGATGGAAGCAACCACATCTCCTTGCTGGGACACATCTGACATAGCCTGAATGTGCTGCTGGACTTCAGCACCTGCCCCCCATCTTTTACAGCTTTTGCTGCTCTTGCATATGCAGAAACACGTGCAGGGTGGTGGGCAGAGAGTGGTGCTGCTGGGGAGCAGCTGATGGTGAAACACAATGGGAGATGCTCCATGATGGGATGTGCCCGGCTCTGCTGGCGGGATGCAGCACAGGGTGATCACAACTCCTTACTGCTCCTGGGAACGTTGTCACCCAACCACACAAATGGAATTGAGTCACGGCAAATAACATCCCCTTGAGTGGCTCAGATGATCCGAGCAGGATTCCATGGACAAGGCCTGTGATTTTTCACATTCCTACTCCACATGCATCAAACGGGCCTCTTAAATAATACAGCACTGCATCTTTGATCAAAACAAGAAGCCTGAAGGAACAGCAAAGCAACAGCCTGATGAAAGCCAGGTTGGATGGGGCTTGGAGCAAGCTGCTCTAGTGGAAGGTGTCCCTGCCCATGGTAGGGGTTGGAGCTGGAGGAGCTTTGAGGACCATTCAACCCAAATGAGTCTGGGATTCTATGGATGTCAGAACAATGAGGCCAGAGTTGGAGTCAGTTCTGAGGAAGGCATTCAGATCTGAGAATTTCCTTCCCAACACCCCCAGCACCATTCCCAGCTACACACCAGAGCATTCCCAGGTAGAAAATGCATGCTACAAGTTCATCTTGAACCTGCTGCTACTCTCCATGCTCTGATGCTTCCGTACTGCCTCATTTCTCCCAAGCAAACAGGAACCAGCTTGGAGCAGGATCATCCCCATGCAGGGACAGCCCAAGTCCCTTTTGGCAGTGGCTGGTCCTTCCCTGCATGTGAAGGGATGAGCATGAGCAGATTTGTTCCTTAGATGTGCCTGTTTTAATCAACCCACACTGCTCTCAAAGCTGCATTAAAGTTACAGTGACCCTGTAGGAGCATAAACAATAGCAGCAGCAGAAAGCAGACTCTCTCGGAGCTGGATGACACATGGATCTATGATTTGCCAGTTCCTTACCTGCTGGGAAGAGCAGAATCAAGCGCTTTGCCACCACATCTCCCAGTCAGCAGCTTGTGTCAAAAATAACATCACCAGGAAACAGGCACAGGCACCAGCAACACCACATGTGTGTTTACAAGGATATGCGAGGAACATCTGATAAAGCCTCCTCTCCACATGTCAATGCAAATATCAGAGCTCTTCTGCAGAAACCACTGCTCAGCATCACATCACCAGCACCCTGCTTTCCAACACAGCACCCTGAGACAGGACTCACAGTGGAAACAAGCCTCAAGGCTGGTATTTAAGGGTTTTCTCATTCAACTCAATGCAGCTGTGATTAATGAACAGAACAGGCAATCAGTTACACATGCCCCATCCCTGGCAGTGTTCAAGGCCAGGTTGGACACAAGGGCTTGGAGCAAGCTGCTCCAGTGGAAGGTGTCCCTGCCTGTGGTCCCTTCCAACACAAACCAGGCTGGGATTCAGCTCTGTCAGGGCTTTAACTTTCCCAACCTGATCCTCTTTGCATGTTTACAGCATGCTTTTAGCCTCCTGCTTCTCTCTTTTGGGGGTATTTGGGGGGTTGCTGGGCACTGGCAGTGGCACTGGGAGCAGAGGACCAGGCACCCCACACCTCATCCCCACCATCACTGCCTGAGCAGCCCTTGTGTGCTCTCAACAAAGAGTTTGTCGTCTTTGTTCCCAATGTACTTGCACCCTCACAAAGACTATCATTATCCTTTCTGATGTAATTAAGATCAATCAAACGGAATAATGGAGCAGAGGTCAAGGAAGGCTGTTACTTCCTTGGGAAACAAGGGGCTGCTTTCGTCAGATCTATCAGGGAGCAGCTTAATTGTTCTAAATCCCAGGAATTACAAATGTGCCTTGTAATTGTGTGTCCTCCTCTGCTGGAGGGAGGAGGGACCCGTGAGAGGCACTGCTGGGGAGCCCTGCAGAGAGCTCTGACACTGCACCCCCTGCTATGGCGCTGCTGCCACCGAGCAGCATGGCTGAACTGCCTTTTGGCAGGGTCTAATGGGCCATGGCACCGATCCTGCGCTGGTTGGGAACCCTCTACCCTGTGCCTGCGCAGCCGGTGCTGTGCGGGTGCACATGGAGGGATGTGGAGGTGGCTGGAGCCAGGAGGGGAGGGGGCAGGGCTGGCGGCTGTGCTGCTGCTGCTTCCCATGCAGGACCGTGCTTCTCTCCTGCCACCCTGATGGCTAATGAGAATATATTTGTTATCTGTATTAATTAAAATAAAGAGCAGCAGCTCGTTCTCAGGCTGTCCATGGGTTATCATCACCCAGCACGGTACAGTGCAGAAATGGAATTAGTTCTGCCAGGACATCTTTAAAACACAAATCACTGATCACTGATACAGCTGGCAATTAATTACACAGAACCAGCATCACTGGAAGCAAGGCGACGACTGAGGAGCAGCAGCAGCCCAGCAGAGATGGAGCCAGGGTGAGCAGGGTGACCAGGGCAGGGCAGGGTGGCAAAGCCTGTGCCAGCCCCGAGCTGCTGCTCTGCCAACAGAGACTGACCCTGGTTTTAGTGAGGAAAAAACTGGGTCCAGCTCTGGAGCAACAGCACAAGAGAGATGTGGAGCTGCTGGAGCGAGTCCAAAGGAGGCCATGGAGATGCTGCGAGGGCTGGAGCAGCTCTGCTCTGGAGCCAGGCTGAGAGAGCTGGGCTGGGGCAGCCTGGAGAAGAGAAGGCTCCTGAAGGGGAGACCTTAGAGCAGCTCCAGTGCCTAAAGGGGCTGCAGGAGACCTGGAGAGGGGCTTGGGACAAGGGCCTGCAGGGACAGGCCAAGGGGAATGGCTTTAACCTGCCAGAGGGGAGACTGAGCTGAGCTCTTAGGCAGAAGCTCTCCCCTGTGAGGGTGCTGAGGCGCTGGCCCAGGGTGCCCAGAGAAGCTGTGGCTGCCCCATCCCTGGCAGTGTTCAAGGCCAGGTTGGACACAGGGGCTTGGAGCAAGCTGCCCCAGTGGAAGGGGTCCCTGCCCATGGCAGGGGTTGGAGCTGGAGGAGCTTTAAGGTCCCTTCAACACAAACCAGGATGGGATAGAACAAAAAGAATTAAAAATTGAATTTCATATTTCTTCAGCCAAGTCCTGGCTGCAGCCGGGCCCATCTCAGGGACGATGCTGGTGCATCCCGCAGCACAGAGCTGGGCAGTGGCCTCTGTGGGACACAGGGAGCTGCTGCGCTGCCAAATCCCAAATCATTTTGACATAATGAGGATCCGGCAGCTCCAGCGCAGTTGATTCCTTTCTGTAGAGGGAAAACACGAAGCAGTGGAGGAGGTGAGGCCTGACAAACTGCATCACATCGCATGGCCGTGCTCTGGGTGGTTACACCGTGCTTGTGAGCAGAGCGCATCCTGTCCCACGGTGCCAAGCAGGGTTGTTTCGGGCCGGCAGCCGGTGCGGGAACCGGGAGCGCCAGACTTTGCCCTCGTTATTCCCTGCCTCCGTGGCACAGTGTCCCCGTAATCAATGGAGTCCAATAACTGCAATAACCACAAACATCAGTAACCCAGCACTTTCTCTGCCTCCCTGATTGCTGGCAGCGGGGCTGTGCGCAATCTGTCAGGAATCATTAGGCACCGGAGCTACATAATTCCAGAGGAGTTTGTTCCACAGGGGTCTGTTCAAGGGCACTGCACGGCGCAGGCAGCACGGGGGCACAAAGTGCAGAGGAAGCATTGCTTGGGAATGCTGCAGCCCCCAGTGGGACATCCCCCTGCCTGGGCTGACAGGCCTATGGAGCAGGCAGAGCTGGGACCCCACCGTGTCCCTGGGGAAGCTGAAACGGGCCATGCTGGGGGTGCAGGGATGAAAGTGCAGCCTGGGGTGCAAGGAATCTCCAGCCCTGTCCCTCTTCTCCTGCCCTGAGCATCTCCAGCTCTGCCACCTATCCCCATGCATGGTGTCATCACAGGGTGCTGCATCCCATGGTGGGAAAAGCTCAGTTCATTCCCAAGGAGAGCAGTAAATCCATGTACCACGGTACCAGTGCTCACCCTCCCTGCTCTGAGGCACCTCTGCACCCCAGGAAGGCAGCCAGGACCTGGTGGGCTTCAAATCCCCCTGGGGTGCCCCAGGGCATCTTTTGGGGTATTCCAAATAAAACCAAACCGTGCTTTAGGAGTACCGCTGGTAGAACCCAGGGCAGGAGGGAGGCCACAGGCAGCAAACAGACCCCAAGGAGGCTGCTGGTACCTGCTCCTCTCTCAGAAGCCTGGACCAGAGCCACGCTGTGATTCCTGTTACATCTTGTGAAGGAAACACAAAGCACTGCCAAGCAGATTCAGCACAAGGCAGCTCGGCTCTAACCCAGGCCTTGCAGTCGATGCAGAAGCTGTGCCATGAGCTCAGGCAGGGCAGTGATGCTGCAGCATGAGCACGAGGCTGTTCTGGTCACCTGGATCTCTAATGCCATATAGTCATCCTCTATTTCCAGTTCTGGAGTGGAAATCAAATCAGACTAAGGCATGAATACACTCCAGACAGGTAGAACACAGGGGAAGGTTTTGAATAGGCAGATAGTCCATAGATGTGACTGCCTGGACATGAGAGCATGAATGATTTATAGCCAGAGAAATAGTCATCTGTTATAATTAAACTAAACTTTGTCGGGCCAGATGTTCTATGGCTGCGTAGCTTGTGATTGTTTCCCAGCTGGCCCCAGACACACGGTGTTTTAGCTGCATCCAGTGGATGTTCCCTTCCAAGGCTCCTGCATCCCCTCCATCAATCCAGCCTGGACAGGAGCTGGTAGAAGCCCTGTGGCACAGAGCAGAGCACAAGCTGCATTCCACAGAGCTGACCTGCTCCCAAGGAGTTAACTGCAGCACTCGCTGCTCAAGATCTGCTCTGCTGCATCTTAACAGTGATGGGAGATTAATTATCTTAGTCTCAGATAGCTGCCTGGAATGGGCTTTTTGCAGCTAAATATACTCCCTTTTTAGGAACCCATTTCATTTTATACCCTGATATAGACGACTAGGCTGGATGATTGGTTGAGAAAGATGGAGCTTCTCTTCCCCCGGTGCAATTTATATCCTGAAAAGCTGCCAAAATACTCCATTTCCTCTTGCTGGGGGGACCCTGAGGAAGAAGCATCCCAGTCATGGAGCCCAGGAGAGCCACGGGATCCATTTGCCTTCACTCCTCCTTCCTTGTGATGACCCCTCCAGAGCAGGGACATGGCAGCAGAGGTTGGGATGGAGCAGGAGCATAGCAGGTCTCCCCTGCCCCGGGGTGTCCGTGTTTGGTGCTGGCTGGATCCAGACTGGGGATGCATCAGAGGTTTGGCATCAGGGAGTTACCAGGAAGACTGGAAAACTCCACAGGAAACTTTCTATTGGCACCTCAGCAAGGCTCAGCTTTCCAATAAATGAATTACTTCTCAAAACCACCCCGTTAATTTGCTTCAGACAGGCCCATCTGCCCATGACAAAGCACAGACCATGGCTTTCTTATATTAGATGTTGTAAAAAGCTGCAGTGAACTCAAATCCCCACCTGCATCAAAGCACCGCTCTCTCTAATGGCTTTACTCCCCTGCTCCATGCTCTCCACCAGCCCTGGTATCCCTGCGAAGGTATCAGTGTAATTAATCACCCCATCAGCTGGGGAGGCAGCAGCGATGGGATCAGGCAGCACGCAACAGGTCCTATCTCTCCCACAAGGTGAATCTCTTGATTCCTCCATAATTGGATCAGCCTCTTTAATTCCTTTTCCTCATTAGCTGCTGCTTGCATCCCTTTGGGTTCATCCCCAGGGATATGTGTTGGGGTGGGACGGCTGCCAGGGTGCTGGTGCTCAGGGCATATGGGGACACAGGGCTCCAGAGCATCACTACATCCCCCCAGGCCTGCGGATGCCCACATGGAGCTGGTGTGGCCGGAACAAATGCCCGAGAGCCCAAGTCTCATTGACTGCAGCTCCACGAAGCAGCACTGGGGAGGAAAATCCATTTTCCTTGGAGCTCGGAGAAGTGTGCTATTTCCAGGCATGTGTCAGGGCGCTGCGGATCGTTAGAGCAGTTATGAGCTTCTCTGGAACATGGGGGGAAGAGGTTTGCAAGTTTAATTCCCATATCCCTGGCAGTGTCCTTGCTCCCGAGTGAGGAGCCAGGCACAGGCGAAATGGATTCACCACTAAAAGGGGTTTTGAAAAGAGCTTTGACTTGTCAGAATATTGTTGACAAGAAGCTCCCATGACCCGTCAGTGAGCACTGGGAGCCCAGAGCCCCCCCGTGTGCGGGGCTGCACCCCCAGAGCGTGAGCAGCAGGGCAGGGAGGGGATCCTGCCCCTCTGCTGTGCTCTGGGGAGACCTTAGAGCAGCTCCAGTGCCTAAAGGGGCTGCAGGAAACCTGGAGGGGGGCTTGGGACAAGGGCCTGTAGGGACAGGCCAAGGGGAATGGCTTGAACCTGCCAGAGGGGAGACTGAGCTGAGCTCTTAGGCAGACGCTCTTCCCTGTGAGGGTGCTGAGGCGCTGGCACAGGGTGCCCAGAGGAGCTGTGGCTGCCCCATCCCTCCCAGGTGGATGTCACCCTCGAACTGGAGGAGCTTTAAGGTCCCTTCATCCCAAACCAGTCTGGGATTGTATGAGTATTGCCCCTGTTTGCAAGCACAGGAGTGCTGGCCGGGAGGAGAGCCTGGTCCTCGCTGGGCAGAGCTCCTCAGGCCGGGCACCGCTGCCAGCATCCCTGCCCATAAATGAGGGGTTTCCATGGCAACCTTATTTGAGCAGTGCTAGTGACACGAGATGTAGATTTTAAAATGAAATATTCAGACCACAGCCCTGGGAGCATAAACAAACCCCTGCACACGGCCAATTTAACAGCATTTTAAAGCAGTTCAGAAGCTCCCCTGAGCCACAGGAGCCTCCGTGGCATTAGGAGATGCATGAAAGGGAAGGCAAAGCCCCTGACCCCATCCTGCCCTGGGAGTCCCAGCACCCAGCTAGGTCCCCAGCCTCAGCACAGGGCAGGATGGAACCATAGGAGAGGTGCCAATTGCAACCATGCTGAAGATGCAGCGCTTGGGGCTGCACAGGAGGGATGCCCAGGTACCAGGAACAGGAGGCAGGGAGGTCCTGCAGCTCCTTGACCTCTGCTGCACCTTCCCCCTGAGCAAAGCCTGAGCATCTCCCTTCTGAATTATCTGCCTATTAATCACACTTTGGTCCAGCTGAGGTGAGGACAGGCTGCCCAGCTCCATCCACTGCAGCACCCCATGCACCCCAGTGTGTATTAACAGCTGCCTGCTTTGCACAAGCCCTGGAATCACTACAGGCCACTCTTACTGCCCTTGAAGTTGCAATATCCACATCTTCCCAGTGAGCAGGGCCAAGCACTGAGATCTTGGGGCTCCCTTCACCCCCAGGATGTCACCCCCTGTCCCCAGCAGGACCTGGGGACCAGCACTGCTCTTGCAGCCCTTGCACCATGCACCAAACCATAGAATTGTCTCCTATTCTCTGCGACTACAATAAGAACACTTGTAGAAACCCATCCACAGCCTTCCCGCTCCTGCCTCACCAGTGCTGGTGGCACAAAGCAGGAGAGCAGCTCAGAAACACTCAATGCAATGGGCAGATACTGCCCTGGCTGTGCTTATCTGCGCTCCCACGTGGGTGACCCACTGATGACCAGATTGCTGCTATTCTGTGTGCCCATAGGCTGAGCTGCCAGGAAAACTGCTCGAGGAAAACTTTCTTTTACCATTGGAAAAGCTTAATTTGCTGAGATTGTATCCACAGGGAAGAGCAGGTTTCCACCCCCTGTTTGGAGCCAGGCAGCCGTCGAGCCTGCACCGGTCTGTTTTGACATTTGGAAATGGAAAACTGTTTTGATTCAGGTTTTGCTGTACTTCAAGATTTAAGGTGGAAATTATCTAAAACCTGAAACCAACCCAAAGCATTTCCAATCCATCACACGCGTGTTTTGACGCACCCAACCTGCTTTCTTCCCCATCTTTGTTTTACCCCAAACCCTCTGTATTTTCCTCCCTGACAGTGCAACCTGCACGGGTTGTGGTGGAGATCCACACGGGACAGAGCTCCTGGGAGAGCTGCTGCCCCTTCCTACCCTGCAGCCCTCCACCAACAGAGGAGTGCATCAGAAACCGGCCTCGACACCTCTCTTTTACCCGAGATCAGGGTCAGCCCTGTACAAACTCACGGAATGAAGCCTTGGATTTAATATTATCAGGTTGCACCTTCCCGAGCTGCAGTAGTGAACAGAGGGTGGATGGAAGGCAGGAGCATTGCGTGCCCCTACCTGCAGCAATCCTGACCAGGCACTGCTGCTGATAGGCACCGATTTCTCCCTTTGTGGTAAATGTGGCCAACCCTCCTTCATCACCCTGATGGGAACTGGTAGTGCTGAGGTTCCACCTTCATCCATCACAGGCTGGAGATCATCACCCTGCCTGCGCCACAGGCTTCCAGGAGATAAGGGAAGAAGCCTCTACCTTTAGGAAGACAGAATTGGCCTAATTGAAGTGGCTGCAGCATCCCAACAGCCTGGGCTGCAGCAGAGGCTGCTGGGCTGCATTTTTAGCAGCAGAATTGGTGCAGCTGCAGCAATGGTTTTGGTGGGTGGCTGCAATGTGCAGAGCCCTGGTGCAGTGAGGAGATGAGACCAGCTCCTCGGGGTTCATCCAGCTCCATCCCGTTGCCAGAGCTGCCCAGACTCAGCATTTCACTCACTCAAGCCCAGGAATGGATGGAGCCTCTGCTCCAAGCACATCCCTCAGGGCACCGGCAGCACACAGAGACGATTGTGCTCATTATGGCCATTGATTGCCCCATTTCACCTGCCAATGGAGATGACACAAGGCAGAGATGGACCATCTGTTGGGGTTCATTGCTCTGCTCAGGCCCCTCTCCTCACTCCCGGCTGTGCCATCCATCTCACCCTTCCCAGGGCCTCGCTCAGTGCAGGGAGTGCAGTAAAAAATGGAGCTGTACCCTGCAAATGAATCAAGGCAGCATCCTTCTAAAACAAAGCCTGCTGCCTGTCCCCAGCTGCCTTGCAGGGGTGGCTCTGCCTGCAGAGAGCACCCCTGAGCAGGGGCTTCCATACCAAGGTAGCACCATGTGCCATTCCCAGGCACCCACGCCATACACCCCCTCCTGACCTCGCAGCTGGACAAGGGCTCATGGTCCTCAGAGTCATCGCTGGGTCCAGGCTGCAGTGCATCTCTGCTGCCAGTGCATCCCAATGGCAGTGCCCAGGCGGGCACAGGGTCTGGCAGATAGCACAGCTCCTCAGCAGCATCCCCTGACTTTGGGAAAGTCTCCCAGCCCCTGCAGAGCAGACCAAGCTGCGACCTTGCCCATGAGAAGCCCTATGCACAAGCCAAGCTTATCTACCTGGGCCTGGCTTTATTGCAGAGTGGGGCCAGCTGCTCCCATAGCCCCTTAAAGGGGACTTGTTCCTTATGGAAAGGGTTTTGGGGTGCAGAGGCTGTGGTGCTGGGGGGGTCGGGATCAATCTCAGCTCACAGTGAGGGTTCAGGCGAGATGTCTGTGGCAGAAGCAGCTCCGGGCAGGATTAACCAGTCCCAGCACAGTTTCAATCCTCCTAAGCTCATCACACAGCAGAGCACAGGGGCTGAGCACCACCATTAATAGCATCTCTATAAACTTCTCAGGGTTTCTGCTGTAATCAGATCACTAAAACCTTCTGGACAGTAACTACTGAGCTTGAGCAATCGAGCCGCTGTCCTCGGGCAGCCGGGAACGTGCGTGGCAGTGATAGCATCACTGTTAGTAATGGGAACCCGGCGATACAGCTACTCACAGTTTAGCTCTTTCAGGAGCACAGCAGCAAAATGAGCGCGTTATGATTATTTCATCATCCTTTTATCAAGTGTTTGCAGTTCCCTAATTCCTCTATCCCCTCTGGCTGCAATACCGGCAGCAATCAGATTTGCCCGGCTCTCTCCAGCCTCGGCACCTCTGGAGCAGCACAAGGTGCTGGGATGCAGTCCTGTTTCCCCAGCTGGGAAGGTGGTGTCCCAGGGACCGTTTCTCATAGGGGTGGAGATTTGGGGATTGGGAACTCATTGGCAGGTGGATCCCTGCACCACAGGGCCCAGGGCTGAGCCTCTCATGGAAGTGATGTGGCTGTGCAGCATGGTCCAGGGAAGGGATGTGGGGACTTGATGTGCTGCGGGGCTGCTCAGGGCAAATTCCAGGCCACAGCCTGAAATCTGTCTCTGTGTGCTCAGAGATCATGGGAAATAAATTGATTTGATGATCAGAATTTACTCAGATTTAATCCTGAATAGCAGGAAAACAAAATTCTTCCAAAGAGCAAGAGAAAACCATCCAAGATGGCAGAAAGAAAAGGCTGTTTGCACCTGAAGAAGTATTGTCAGAAGAAGAAGCTGTTCTTTGTGTGGGCAGGAGCATTGCATGGACTGGTGAGGTGGTTAGTTTTTCTCACTCTGATCGCAAGTTCCAAAGTGTCATTTGTATTCATATCTGGATATTTAAGGATGCTTTTGGTGCCAGGGGCCCTCCATGAGCAGCTGATGGTGCTGCAAGGTGGCTGGTGCCCTGCTCAGTGCTGCCCCTGCCCCTCTGCCCCTCCAGCGCCTGCCATCACCCTGTCCCTGTGGATCGGGGCTGTGTTCCCGCTGGGAGCCCAGGCGCAGCCGCCCGCTCCCACCTGCGCCCTGCAGAGGAGCGAGCACTTCCGACGGCGCTAAGTATAAAGCGTGGGGGAGTGAGAGCTGGTTGGAGATGTCCTCCCCGAGCTGAGCTTCCTTCCGTGCTGTTTACACGCCGGTATCCAGGCAGATCCCAGAATAGACCTGAAGAGGAGCTGTCATTTCGTATTAAGGTCACTTGTGCTCCACACTATCCTGGATGTTTCTGTCCCGTCCTGCAGGAGCAGCCGCTCGTGCCAATGCCAGGGTGCAGAGCTCAGTGCCCAGTGCTGTGCCCAGCGGCTATGGAGGCTTTCATGGGCTTAGAGAAGCCTTTCCAGCCCCAAAGCGCCTGCAGAGTGCTCCTGATCATGATACAAGATAAACCTCTTGTACATCTTGATAGCATTCACTTCCTCCAGAGCTGGTTTAGCAGATTAGAGCAAGGTCAGACGTGACCCATAGTCCTTGGAGGTGCTGTTTGCATTCCTATCGGTATGGAAAGCATCTTACAAAAGCCCACCCTTACCCTAATACCGTTATGGACCCTTCCTTAAGGATGAGGATACTTGGTTCTGCTTCTCCTGCTCTTTGCTTTTCCTAAAGCCCTGCTCATCCTGAGGATGCCATGGGCAGGGGAATCCACCTCTGCGGTCAGTGACAGCCCCACCATGGGCTCTGCATGCCCGTGGAGGAGCCCATGAGGCAGCACGGAGGCACCATGGATGGCAGCGCCCGGATGCAGCAGCAGGGCTGGCAGCGCCTGCCCTGGGGACACGCTGGAGCACGGCCCTGGCTCGGGGGTGGCAATGCAATCTGGAGTGCAGATCATTCATCACTCCTCTTTCTGGTAACGTGGAATAGGCCCTTATTAATCCTCGATGCCAGCCCCCCCCCCCCCCCCCCCCCCGCCTCTACCGCCCCGCTCCAGCCTGGCTGTGCTGTTCTAAGCTTCCCTGAAATACACATTTGCCCTTTACAAACTAAAGCATGTTAAGTATCTCATTAGAGAGTCGCTATACAGAGTGTTTTATTTCATGCTTTGTTAAGGACAGAATCATTTAAATGCATCCTGGCAAAGGATCTAATAAGAAATTAGTCAACTTTCTGCAAGCATAAAACATGGTTTAACGGCAACATCCACTAAGAATTCACATGAGAAATAACCTGAGGATGCTGGTTCCCTGTTCCTGGTAACACACCGGCTTGAGGGACTCGGGTTCCTGCCTATCCCACTGTGAGCCTGTGTCCCACCGTGTCCCAGCCTCCCCTCACCTCCCGGGGCTATGCCACCTCCTCCTTGTCTGACAGCCCCATCTTCTCCCATATGGAGAAACCATTTTGCTTCAGAGCACCAAAACCAGTGGTTTGGAGGAGACCAGCAGCAGTGACAGAGACCATTCCAGGCTCAGGCTGGGAAAGGAAGCCTAAAGCACAAAAGAGCCCTGCTCTCAGGGATGGAGAGCTGATGCTGGCACTGCCCTGGGGATCGATTCCCCCGCCATCCCACAGCAGGATGCCCATGGAGGCCAGGCTTAGCCCAGAAGCAGCACTAAGAGGGAAGAAAACACACTCACACATGAGTGGAAGGTGCAGAAGCTCCTGGGCTGCCCCAGCAGCAGCCTCTGGGGGGACACAGAGGCACCAGCCTCCCCAGGGAGCCAGGGGAGATTATTCAGAGGCAGCACAAGTCAGTGGTTGCAGGCGATGTGTGTGAAACGCCTCCTAATGTGCTGAGGGAATCGGTTAATGAATTTACCGAACCAAGGCTAATGAAAGAATTAATGCTTTAAGTCATGAGAAACATGCTGGGAGAGGCCGGGAAGGGCTCGGTATCCAGGATGGGCTCTCCTGTGGGTCTGTGGCTGGCAGCAGCACATGGTGCCTTGGGGCAGCACAGCCCTGGTGTCCCAGCAGCAGCATGTGCAAGGGCTCCCCGGGACAACAGCAGCAAGAATAGCTGCCTGGATATAAAGGACAGGGACCCCTGGGACATCCAAGGGCCACTACGGGTCCCTTTTCTCTCTGGCACATGTGGAGGTGACAGTGCCAGGGTCCCTGGGTGAGCACTGTCACCTTATGGTGTATGAGTCTGGGTCCTGTGATGCACCTGATGCTGCACATACAGATGATGCAGAGCTGAGCGTTGTGCTTGCAACCCAGATCCAGTGAGAGTGGAGCTCTGCACGAAGCAGCACCCCAGGGTTGCAGGATCAGCACTTAGGCAGAGCTAAGGCAGCTGAAGTTGGAAGGCACGAAAATCACAGGGTGATGTGAACGGTGGGGGGGCAGCAGGGAGCTGTGCCCACAGCAGAGTCCCCGTGTTTCAGGTTTTCCATCCAGAAGCTCTGTCCTCCCTTTCCATTCTGGTCCAGAATGTGAAATGCAAAACAATGGAGTTACATTTCACTCAAGTGTTGTGCCTTTGTTTACAGCATCTGTAACTCAAGGCCAGGATAGAGCTGAGGGGCTTGGAGCAAGCTGCTCCAGTGGAAGGTGTCCCTGCCCGTGGCAGGGGTTGGAGCTGGAGGAGCTTTAAGGTCCCTTCCACCCCAAACCAGGCTGGGATTGTATTATTTCTATGACCCCCCCATGCCCATCCAGGCTCCCACCCTCCCTGAGGGCACAGACCTGCAATCTGGGGGGTCCAAACCCTCCCTGTGGAGCTGAGGGGGCTGCAATCACGGTCCTTAATTGCCGCGCATTAAGCTCCTTCCCTGGCAACTGCTGTTTCCATGGAAAACGTTGACTCGGAGCCTCTCGGAGCTCCCTGCAGCCGCAGCCCTGCTCACAGTTTATTTTACACCGCGACCGCAGCCCCACCAGGCCCACTGGTGGGGAATAAATCTGTGTTTCATGCAATTAAGCTCCCAGCGACGCGGCGGCGGCGCCTTTGATTGCTCTTTCTTCCCCACGCCTTGCTTTGCCTGGCACAAAAGGTTAGCGGCAGCCTAAGGAGAGGCTTTGCCAAAGCGGGAGGTGCTTTGCTGCGGGAGGCAGGAGGAAGCTGGTCTATCGGTGACTGCTCCCCACCAGGCAGCAGAACAGAGCCGTGGCCTGAGCTGGTGCTTTGAGATGGCCACATTTGCTGATGGCAAATGCTGAAATAAAGGCTTTTCATAGAGACCAAGCCACAGCAACAAACTCAGCAGGAGTGAGTGAACCTCCCCGAGCAAGTGACCTCTGCATAAGGAGATCACAGAGCAGCTCTGAAATGGTGAGAAGAGGCCACCGAGTTCCAGCAGAAACCCAGCTTCCAGGGAATCGGTGCAGGCTCATTATTGCTTTCCCATAATGAGCCCGTTTGGGAGAGCCACAGGGTCCAATCAGCCGCAGCTCCGGGGGGGCTGATTCCGAGTTAGAATTCCACACCTGGAATGGCCCAAATCCCACTTTTCCCCCTGTATTTTGCAGACAGCGGCTCAGGAGCAGCTCTGGTCCCTGCCAGTCCAGATCCTCTCACTGTGGATGAGCTGGTGGAGAAGACGGCCCATGGAGCCGGGGAGCTGGGACACGCCACGGGTTCAGTGGGAGCCAGGGAGCTGGGACACGCCACTGCCCTCAACCTGCTGCCGGCCATGGAGGACGGCACCGAGCCGGCAGCGGAGGAGCCGGCACCGCTGGTGCAGAGCCACGCGCTGCCAGCACCCACCACGGCCCCGGATGCTGCTGTGGAGCAGACGTTCCCTGTTAAGAAAAAGCCGCCCACTCCGAAGCACCCAAATGCAGCGAGGAAGCACCCAAGGCCCAAGGCTGCCCCGCCAGGGTCCTCCAGGGCTGCCTCCCCAGCCAGCCCCATGCGCCCCGGGCTCCCCACTGCCTCCCAGGAGCTGCGGGCAGCAGCTGCAGGGGGGGACACGGAGCAGAGCCCCACTGAGCTGCCCTGGGGTGGCCGGGCCACCACCAGCCGCCCTGTGCTGCAGATCTCCCCGTCCACCCTGCCACCGACAGCACCGTGGCACCTCACTGACAGCACCGGCGATGCCGGCAGCGCTCCCACCGTGGCTCCCACCGGGGATGCTGGTAACCAGACCAGCAGCGCAGAGACAGAGGTGCACATGGCAGAAGAGAGCCAAGAAACCACCACATCCACCATCATCACCACCACCGTCATCACCACAGAGCCCACCCCCAGTAAGCTGTGCTGCCTGCATGGGGATGGGGATGGGCAGGGGTTCTGGGTGTGAATGGGGAGCATCCCTGCTGGTGCTGGTGGCATTCCCGGGGTTTGTGGGACTGCACTTTGGTGGTGTTGGTGCTGGAGCAGGGACCTGGGTGCTGGGTTTTAGGTGCAGGAGGGAGCTGCTGGGTGAGCCGTTCCCCAGAGCAATCCCTGATTCACATTCCCCCCAGTCCTCTGCAGCATGAGCTTCCACGACCCGGAGGGCTACATCGACTCCACAGACTACCCACCGCTGCCCCAGCACAGCTACCTGGAGTGCACCTACAACGTCACCGTCTACACCGGCTACGGCGTCGAGCTGCAGGTGAGAAGCGCGTCGGTGCAGGGATCACCATGGCCTGAGCCCCTGCTCCACAGCAGCACAGGATGCACAGCACCATGGCCATGGGCATGGGCTAAAATCACCCTTTCCCAGGGAGGAAAATAGGTTTTTCTTAGTCTAATAAAGCGGTAACTGGTACATCCTGAACATCAGCCAGGATCAAAGCATTAACATGCCATGTGATTAATTGAACAAGGAGCATGGCAAGCAATTTGCAAAGAGCCTTCATGGGAAGGCGTGAAGCAGCAGTGCTGTGTTCACTATGCCACCAACCCACAGCAAAGCAGGGCCATGTCCCTGCCAATCGCAGGATAAAGACCACATGGCCAAGGCATTCCGCAGGCATTCTGCAGGCATTCTGCAGCAAACCCCACAGCAGCAAGTGTGCAGCTGCAGGAGAGAGCCAGGGCTGTTTCTGCAGGAAGGTGTCTGTCAGTGTTGTGAGCTGCACACATGGGAGCATGGATTAGTGGGCATGCTGCTTGCCAGGGCTGCCGCTGTGCTGGTACCTGTGCTGTGCAGACCCATCAGAACTAGGGGTCTGGTCCAGGCACAGTGATCTCCAAAACGCTGCATCCCACAGCCTGGTGGGGATTGGAGCAGAGCAGGGATCTTGATGCCTTTCACATGGTCTCCACGTCAAACCAGCCCCCGGTCCCCATGCTCTGGTGCACAATCCTTTCTTCTTCGTGTGCTTTCACCATGTCACCATTTGCATCCAATTAAAATCCATTCACTTTTAATCTGTGTAATTAAGAACGTGCACTAAAAGCAGTAGCAGCTCCAGTGAGCTTGTCCCTGCCATCCCCTGGTGTGCACATGCATGGGGCTGACCTCCGGGCATGGCTGCAGTGTGAGAGGCTGACCTGGGACTGGGCCGTGCTGGGCTCCTCTCCACAGCAGTAACTTGTGCCCCAGCCCCGCAGGGTGCTGAGGACAGGCTGCTCTGCTGTAAACTCGCCTCTGTCCATAATCCATCAGGTGACATCGCTCCTGACCTCACTCCGTTGTAAGCTGAGATTTTAATGGAGCATAAAATTAGCCTCTCCACCCCCCAAGCTTTGCATCTCACTTTGCTGGTGCTTCTAAGCATTCCAGACAAATTAAATCACAGCAGCGGGGCTGTGCTGGCTGAGCATGGCCTCACTGGGAGCTGCTCAGCACCCATGGAGCACCCTGTCCTGGATGGGTGCTGTGGGAGCTGGAGAAGGATGCTGAGCACCCTGGATGCCTGCATCCTGCCCTACTCAGCAGAGGGCAGGGGAGTGCCAGGCCCATGGATGCAGGCTGATGTCCTCCTGTGTGACAGCATCAGCAGTGTCTGACCCTCACTGCAGGCAGCGAGCTCTGCAGAAGGCTTTTAACCATTTAAGCAGCAGCAGTGACGTGATTTATGTCCCAATGAAGCTAGGAATAGCATTCATGGCAAGCACAGCAACAGATTTATCCCCTCTCTCTGAGGATGTTCACACAGGATACGTGCTGACGGAGGAGGCAGGCAGTGTGGTGCAGGAACTCGGTCCATGTTTGCATGCAAGCCCACCCTGGACATCACCCCTGACCAGTGGGGCTGGTGCAGAAGCTCTGGGGCTTTTCCCACTGTCACAAACAGGCTTTGCTGTAAGACCTGGTCCCCAAAGCCTACAAGAAGAGCATGAAAGACCAGCAAACAAGGGAGCTGAGCCTGGAGGTGTCCCTGCCCAAGCTGCCACCGGTGGGGGGTGACAGGGGCTGGCAACCAGCCCCCAGCAGCATCCCAGCCCCCAGCAGTATCCCAGCTCCTTGCAGCATCCAGCCCCTCACCCAGGGCTGGGGAGAAGGGGCAATAACACAGCAAAAGGACCTGTGTGGTGCTGTGCAGTGCTCAGGGTCCCTGCTGGGCTCTCTGCCGGCAGCATCGCGGCCAGAGCCATGTGCCCATGCCAGGCGGGTGCCCTGCACAGCCCTGCCAGGGCTGTTAAACTGTATTGATGGTTCCACCCCTCGAATCTTCTTGGCAGGAGGTAGAGTTCCCCTCAGAAGATCTGTCGTGGGTGAGCAGGGCTGGCAGCCGGAGCGAAGGATCCCTCCTGTCTTCCCAACAGGCTCTTTAGGAGCTGACACTGGTGCAGGCTTTGACTAAAGCAGGAGCTCGTCCTGCCCAGCCCCTGGCAGGGACTCGCACATATGGTCCCTCTCGCAGCGCTGCCGGTCCCTGGCGCGAGGCCACTGCCTCGCCTGTACCCGCCGCTCGCTCCCGGTCCCTGGAGGATGCTGCCTGCCTGGCACTGGAGCTGTGCAGTGACACCCCTGCTCCAGGCTCCTCTGAGCATGGGCTTGCGGGAGGAGGAGGCTGCTGGTGCAGCTGAGCCATGTCCTCAGCACACGGCACCCTGCAAAGGGAGACGCCGCAGCACTGAACAGCTCCATCTCTTCTGCAGAGCTCTGCAGGCTGGAGCTGCTCCTTGAACCCCCTTCCCAGCAGCAAGGCATGGGGGGAAAGAGCATCTTGGTGGCACTGAGCTGCTTGAGAGCTCTCCTGAGCGTTTCTCTTTCCGGTTTCCCAGAGCGATTCGGTGCTGGACAGTGTGTGTGATGCTAGCCATCAGAGGAAGCCAGTGGGGAGCCGGTTTGTCTTTGAGTGATTGCAGAGCAAAATGTGTTTTAGAAACACCCTGAAAATGTCTTCGCAGTGATTCAGACCCAGCTCAGGAAGCAAAGCTCTGCCCCAGTGGGAGCTGGGGGGACCCATTCACTTTAGCATCCCTGGATACCATGCTCCAAATAATTCATCCCTGATAACACTGAATTCATTCCAGTTATTAATAATCAGACCTGAGCCATGGCACCAGGCTCAGTGTGTGCACAGTGTGCTATGGGGGGCATGTTTTCAGGACAAAAGAAGAAAGGACCTGGGGGGCAGGCTGGGGCCTGGGGCATGCACTTGGCTTGTGCTGCTGACGCACTGCACAGTGTCCATGAGGACTGAGGCCTGCCCTGCCCTGCAGCAAGGACCAGAGGCTCTGCAGTGCCCCAGCATCCTGCTGCAAAATGAGGCAAAAAGTTAAAAGGATGAGTTAAAAGGATGCTCTGGGGTGAGCCCAGTCAGGCTCTGACCCAGCCTCAGCCTTTCCAGGGCTTGTGGACCTCTGGGGCAGGCAGGGAGTTACTCAGTGGGGTTGGGGTTGTTTCTGCAGTGGAAATCTCCCTTATTCCAGCAGAAGGTCAGAGGATGCCAAGGACTGCTGGTGGCCCTTGGAGCCAGGCACATCCCCACCTCGTGCACAGGAGACAGGCACAATTGTGACAACAGCAGCAAATCCTTCCAGTCACAACATGATCGGGAGCGCTCGCAATCACGGGCTAAGGCTGTGGTGTGAGCTAAATATAGAGCCTTGATCCTCGCACACTTAAGGAAACAAATGATCTGATGAGCATCTTTCTGCTGAAATATGAGCCCATTTATTAAGCTAAATGGACGTGAAATGCAAATGTGAGGTTACTTTTCAGCTATTTCCAAATAATAATTAAAGCCTTTTGGGACCGCTCATTAGGCACATTTGCCGCGACTCCCCAGTGTGGAGGAGGGATCCTGGGGAGGATCCCTGGTGAGCACCAAGCCCTACGTACAAACGTACCCTGGTTTGGTTGCAGACCTGCCCTGCTGGGACCAGTGAGCCTGCTTCTCGCCCCATTCTATGGTGCCTCGAGGTGCAGGGCTGCTACCAGGGTAGATGCAGGTGGAACTGGGATCCACATACCCTGACTCATCCCACCACTTCATGTTCCTCCTGTCTAACCTTGCTTGCCTGCTCAAGCCCCCAGTTTCAATAGGGAAGCAGATGCGGTCACCTTGTGCTGCACAGAAGCATCCAGCTTCAAAACACATCTCAAGTGTGCAGCTCCAGCCCCCTGTGCCCGCAGTCCCAAGGGAAGAGGTCAGCAGTTATAGGGGTCCTTTGGGCTCATGCTGTGCACAGGCAGCTCCATCACCACTGAACAAGCAGCTCCTGTCTGCGGTGACCCCCATGCTCTGTATGTTCATGACTGGGATGGGACCCTCACCTTCACCCCACAGCTCATGGATCTCTGCTCCCACCCAGGTGAAGAGCGTGAACCTGTCGGACGGGGAGGTGCTCTCCATCCGCGGCGTGGACGGCGATGCCCTCGTGGTCCTGGCCAACCAGACGCTGCTGGTGGAGGGCCAGGTGATCCGCAGCCCCACCAACACCATCTCCGTCTACTTCCGCACCTTCCAGGATGAGGTGGTGGGGACCTTCCAGCTCCACTACCAGGGTGGGTGCCTCGGTGCCAGGGGTGCACGAGGAGGGGTGGGATGGGGTGTTGGTGCTGTGGGACTCAGCCTGCAGTGATCGGGCTCCTGTATGACTGTGTGCCTGTGCTCAGAGCATCACTGGGGTGGGTGGAACAGCCCACGTTGTGCCCAGAGCAGAGGGTACAACACGCACTGATGTCCCAGACCCCAGCGCTGGCTGAGCTCCTCACATCCTCCCTGCCCCATCTCTGTCCCCGTGCAGCAGCTCCTCCTGCACAGCTCAGCCTGCGGGTCTATTTTTTCCTTAAAGAGCTATAAAAAATAGATGAGTTCAAGCGAATTCTCTCTAAAATAGAAACCGGGTCTGGGCAAAAGCAGTAACAGGTTGAGAAGCAGCAGCATGGCCTTTTGCCGGTGCTCCGCAGCCGGCACCCGCAGCGAGGGCTGTCACTGTCCCGCCCTCTGACTGCGACAGCCCCAAGCTCCGAAATGTGCGTGCTCGTTGCAGTGTTTATGCTGAGCTGCAACTTCCCACGGAGGCCCGACTTCGGAGACGTCACCGTGATGGATTTGCACTCGGGGGGAGTTGCTCATTTCCACTGCCACCTGGGCTATGAGCTGCAGGGTCCCAGGGTGCTGACGTGCATCAACGCGTCGAGGCCACACTGGAGCAGCCCGGAGCCGATCTGCTCAGGTATGCGCCTCATCAGCCTCTGTGCCGGGGAATACTGGGATCGCCAAGGGGAAAACGAGGGCTGTTTCCTCCCTGCCGTGAGTTGAATGCAGCCCTGGAGAGCCGTGCTCTGTGTTGGCAGCGCCCTGCGGCGGGACGATCCGGAACGCCACCATCGGCCGCGTCCTCTCGCCCAGCTACACCGGGAACCAGTCGAGCAGCATGTACTGCGTGTGGGCCATCGGGGCCCCCCCGGGCCAGAAGCTGCACCTCCACTTCGAGAAGCTCCTGCTGACAGAGAGGGACAGGTAAGGCTCCGGAGCCGCTCGTAAGCGCGGTGCCAGGTCTGTGGGGAGCCTGTTTCCCATGGGAATGGGGGGGCTTTGCTCTGCCTGGGCTGAGGAGCAGGGAGCTTCGCTGGGACCTGAATACACCAAAACCTGGAAGCTCCAAACTGGTTTCAGCCCCGGCCCGGTCACACCTCCTGCCCCTCTGGTGCCTGGTCTGTAGGATGAGAGCTGGGATGCTGTGGGGCAGCACTGACCCAAGCTCAGGGTGCAGCACGGAGGAGGCAGAGGATGGTGGGGATGGGGCAGAGAAAGGGAGGTTCATGATCTGTGTGTTCGTGCGCTCAGGAGGCACAACAGGTCTTGGGCAGGAAGAGCTGCAAAAAGCAGCCGCAGAGCCTCAGTCTCTATATCCAGGCCCTGAGCTTTTTGCCAGGGGATGTTGCAGGTTTGATCCTCCTGGCTGAGGGGTGATGCCGTGTGCTGTGTGCTGTGTCACACTGCCCCTTTCCTCTCCCCAAACACCCACTGCTCAGCACCACGGTGCAAGAAGCTGTGAGTCCCACGCTACAGCACCCATAACACAAAGAACACGCTTATGGTGCTGATCCTTGTGTTTAAAGAGCATTAGCATTCAGTCTGGTAACAGGCAATAAAGCAGGTTTATGGCTTGTAGTAAAATGAAAGAATAAAGCCCCTATTTATGACACAGTAAAAGAGACTTATCTGGTTGGTGATCGTTTGTTTGCATGGTTCCTTTACACTGCTGTGCTCCGGGAGCGCTGGAGCTGGCGAGGAGGGGAGTGTGGGGCCACTTCTGCCATGTAACATGCCGTGTCCTCCGGTGCAGGATGGTGGTGTACAGCGGGGACACGAACCAGTCCGCGGTCCTCTATGACTCACTGCGTGCTGACAGCGTGCCCTTCGAGGGGGTGATCAGCGACGGCTCCTCCATCAGGATCGACTTCCTGGCTGAGGAGCCTGCGGCAGCCACAGCTTTCAACATACGCTTCGAAGGTGATGAGCTCTCATTTGGTACCCGCAGCAATCCCAGCTCAGCAGACACAGCAAGTGGTGACACAGCAGTGCGTTACTGGTGCTGGTACACAGTGGAAGTGGGGTTTGGTTAAGCCCGTGCGGCTCAGGACAGATTAACTGTTGTTAATCCTAATTGCCTGTAAAATTCGCTGTGGAAAAGGCCATCCGTGCATGGTGGGATGAAGGGTTTGTAGCTGGGGATGAGCCCAGGGCTCATTGAGCACACCCCAGAGCTGAGGCAGTGAGGGGCAGGGGAAGGCAGCGCTCCCCCATCCAGCTCCATACCCCTATGGCTCATGGGGGATCTTCTCTTCCAGCCTTTGAGCGGGGCCACTGCTACGAGCCCTACATCCAGAACGGGAACTTCACCACCTCGGACCCCACCTACAACCTGGGCACCACGGTGGAGTTCACGTGCGACCCCGGGCACTCCCTGGAGCAGGGTCCTGCCGTCATCGAGTGCATCAACATGCGGGACCCGTACTGGAACGACACGGAGCCGCTGTGCCGAGGTCAGTGCCAGCACCGCAGGGTGATGCTGGCTGCTGGTACAAGCATCCCCTGGACCCTGCTGAGCCCTGCCTGCCTCTCGCTCATGCAGCCACGTGCGGGGGGGAGCTGACTGCTGTGGCCGGTGTGATCCTGTCCCCAAACTGGCCAGAGCCCTATGCGGAGGGGGAGGACTGCGTCTGGAGGGTCCATGTTGGTGAGGAGAAGAGGCTGTTCCTGGACATCCAGCTGTGAGTAGCCCAGGATCTCTCTGCTCCACCAGTGCAGTATTCCCACTGCCCTTGCCCCAGGGATCTGCACCATTTCCCTGTTCTCCCCCTTGCAGCTTTCCTAATCCCCTATGATGTGCTCAGGGGAGGTCCAGGGCAGCAGCCAGGGCTGCTCCGAGTTCCAAGTGAAGTTACACCATCCACTGCAGTAGTTAATTGCTCCTGAGATGGCTTCTGAGTACTGTCACAGGCAGGCACATTCTGAGGTCAGACGGGAACAGGATTTGATGTTCAGGCTGGGAGCCCTTGGCATGATAATGCTGCTGATGCGAAGGGAATCTCCTCCGATGCTATTCTGGGTTCTCAAGGGGAGGGCATGTTGCAAGTAGAGGCTTAGAGTCATAACAGTTTCAAAGCTCCATGTAAAATCCCAAGTGGGAGCTCCCCGTGCACCTCTCCCAGCAATGTGGGTGCTTGGGCTGAGCAGAACTGGAGGCCGAGCACTCTGAAGTCATCAGACATAAATGTCACTGAGGAAATCGTGTTTGACAGAAAGCAGAGGTTTCCTATAAACGTCAGCTTGCCACGGGGATGAGCTGGTGCCTTCCAGGAACACTCTCAATAAAAGGGTTGGAGATCAGCTCAGTGCCTTCAGACGAGGCTGAATCACACGGCTGATGTGCAAGGCAGGGGTCCCGCAGAGATCAAGCATGTCCTGGGCCTCAGGTGTTGCACACACACTGCCCGGGCTGCCCAGAGAGTGCCTCTGACCTGATGGAGGTTCTGTGGGGCTGGGAGCATCCTGGTGCTTCCTATGGGAAGGGGAGGATGCAGGGTCCCTGCCCCAGCCCCTCCCGCGCTGTCCCGCACAGCGCTGGGTGCTGGAGGTGCCCCCCTTGCTGGTGCGCAGGATGCGAGCAGGGACAGGTGGAACCTGTGCCCATCCCAGGGGTTGAGCTCTCAACACCCTCACTATGGGCACCCAGCGGGCAGCCCGTCCTGGGGCTGCAGGGAGGAACAGCCGGGAAGCAGGGCTGGTGGCATCAGTGCATCCATGGGGATGTGCATCCATCACCCGCCCTTTGTGGAAGCAAGGAGAGCCCCGTTTTCCCCCCCAGCTTCAGGGGCAGCCGCATCCCTGCTGCAGAAGGGGTGGATGGAAGCTGCCGCCGGTGCTGGCTCTGGGCATGGAGCTGGACTTGACGCTTCCCCAGCCCTTCCCGGCCCGTCCCAGCCGCCCGTCCGCGGTCCGACACTGCCCCCTCGCGGCAGTCCGCGCACAGTCTCACCCGCTTCTCCCTCCAGCCTGAACCTCACCAACAGCGACATCCTCACGGTTTACGACGGGGACGAGCTCACCGCCCGCATCCTGGGCCAGTTCGTGGGCAGCAGCGGCCCGCAGAAGCTCTACTCCTCCAGCCCCGACCTCACCATCCAGTTCCACTCGGACCCGGCCGGGCTCGTCTTCGGGAAGGGGCAAGGATTCATCATGAACTACATCGGTACGGAGAGCGGGGCGCTGGGGGTGTCCCTGCCGCTGCTGTGCAGGTGGGGACCAGGACATGGACCAGGTTGTTCAGGCGCTGGGTTGCAAAGCAGGGAGAGCTGTGACTTCAGCACATCCCACCGAGCTCTGCAGACACCCCAGCCCTGCTGCAGGTCTCAGGGTCAGCCGCTGCTGGGGTGTCCCCTCTTCCACGCTGGCAAGAAGGCAGAGGCGGTTTTGGTTCCCATTAGCCCTGGTCTGGCTCAGTGAAACTGCGGAGCAGAACAGGGAGAGGAATTGTTGGTAATAGGTATACAGGACTCCCTTCCCACACACTCTGCCAGGCACGAGGCACTGCAGTGAGGTGTCCTCCCAGGAGGGGCCATGGAAGCCCACGGAAGGATGGGCTCCTGAGATGGCTGTTCACAGCTCCTTGCTCCAGAGAGGCTCAGACTGCCCTTGGAGATGTCTGTTTGCATCATCTTTTGGTGCAGCCACATCTGCCAGAGCAGGGAGGCTGATGCTCAAGGAAGGGACGAGGACTGGGAAGGGCACTTCTTCCCCAGCGCTGCCCCTGGTCTCGCCGCTGCCTCTGCCCAGCCTGGCTTCCCCTGGCAGGCTTCTTCCCAGCCTGTTTTCTGCCTGCTGCTGCCGCCGGCTCTCGTTAGGACCAGCAGAACAAGCTGCAATGCAGATCACCTGCGAGCCTGTAGGTCCCTCCTCACTGCACTGCAGCACGTGCAGCCAGGCTCAGCCATGGGCACCGGGCTGAGGGGGAAGCAGGACAGGAATCCTGCACCAGAGCAAACCTGCTGTGTCACGACCAGAGCCTGTACTGCTCCTGTGCCTGCAGCCAAAGCTGAACCCGCTGTGCCCACACTGCTGTGCTTGTCCTGATGCCAGCACTGATACTGCTTTGTTTCTACCAGCACAACCCCCTGCCTGCTTTTAGGATCAGGGCTGGGAAGCCCCCTTCACCCCACAGAGGGACTGTAGTGATAGGCCAAGGGGGAATGGTCTTAAACTGAAAGAACAGAGATTTAGGTTAGATGTAGGGAAGAAACTCTGGGAAGAGGGTGCTGAGGCGCTGGCCCAGGGTGCCCAGAGGAGCTGTGGCTGCCCCATCCCTGGCAGTGCTCAAGGCCAGGTTGGACACAGGGGCTTGGAGCAAGCTGCTCCAGTGGAAGGGGTCCCTGCCTGTGGCAGGGGTTGGAGCTGGAGGAGCTTTAAGATCCCTTCAACCCAAACCAGTCTACGAGTCTGTGATTCTACCTGCTGCTGCCCAGGGGCTGCATGCTGCATGTGCCATTTGCGGTGCATGGGGAGGGACGGGCACTTGGCAGAGCTGCGTGTCCACACTCCGTGGCTCCAAGGAGGGCTGCGCTTGCTGGCAACAGCAGCATCTCTCTTGGCTGCAGAGGTGTCCCGCAACGATTCCTGCTCCGACCTGCCCGAGATCCAGAATGGCTGGAAAACCACATCACACACGGAGCTGGTGAGAGGGGCCAAGATCACCTACCAGTGCGACCCGGGCTACGACATCGTGGGCAGTGACACCCTCACCTGCCAGTGGGACCTCAGCTGGAGCAGTGACCCCCCCTTCTGCGAGAAGAGTGAGTGCCCCAGCAGCGTGTGCTGCGTCCCCATCGCAGCCCCTGCCACCGCTGCCGGGCCTGGGGCTGCGGCTCAGGCGGCTTCTCCTCCCCAGTCATGTACTGCACGGACCCGGGGGAGGTGGAGCACTCGACCCGGCTCATCTCCGACCCGGTGCTGCTGGTGGGGACCACCATCCAGTACACGTGCAACCCTGGCTTCGTGCTGGAGGGCAGCTCCCTGCTGACCTGCTACAGCCGTGAGACTGGGACGCCCATCTGGACCTCGCGGCTCCCGCACTGTGTCTGTGAGTTGGGGCAGTTCCTCCCACCCTGCTGCAGCTCAGCTGCTCTGCCTGGGGGGCCAGGAAGCTTTTTCCTACAGCCAAGACCTTCCCTGGCTGCATGGGGTGGTGGAGAGCTTTGAGCTTCCTAAAGCGAGGTGGCTGAGACCTCGGGTGCCTCCCTGTGCCCCCCATGCTCATCTCTCAGCTTACGCCCTGGGGCTCATCCCGGGACCTATTCCCTTTCAGCTGAGGAGTCGCTGGCCTGCGATAACCCAGGACTGCCGGAAAATGGCTACCAAATACTTTATAAGCGCCTCTACTTGCCAGGAGAGTCCCTGACCTTCATGTGCTACGAGGGCTTTGAACTCATGGGGGAGGTGACCATCAAATGCATCCTGGGGCAGCCGTCCCACTGGAGCGGGCCCCTGCCCATCTGCAAAGGTAACGTGGGGGGTGGATGTGGGACACAGGGACACCAACGTCTCTGTCCCCAGCCTGGGATAGCCCAAGGACCTTCATCCAGCTGCAGACCCAGCGGTTCTCAAAGTGGGACCTAAACTCCTCTGAGACCTGGATCTGAGCTGCACAAGCTCTGCTGCCCTGGGCAGGGGGAGAGAACCCCCCAGCCATGGTGCTGGCAGCGCAGGGCAGGCCTGGCTGCTCGCTGCTTTGCCGCTTCCCATAGGCGTTTGCTCATCTCAGCAGGGATGCTCTCTCTGATTAAAACCTGCAGGTCCCCCATGATGTGGGACCAAATGGGGCAGGGATACCCTGGGGCTGGGGTCCCCATGCAGCAAGCACCCAGTCAAACCCAGTTACATACCAGTAACTCTCCATTTCTCTTCCAGTGAATCAAGACAGCTTTGAACACGCCCTGGAAGGTGAGTGAAATGCATCCGGTGGATAAGCCTTGTGCAGCTAGAGCCTGTGTGGAGCCAGGAGAAGGGAGGGGAGCAGCAGAGGGGATCACAGGGTGTTTGCGAATGCCAACCTGATAGATCTTGTCCTTTTAGTAGCAGAAGCTGCCGCAGAGACGTCTCTGGAGGGAGGAAACATGGCCTTAGCCATATTCATCCCGGTGCTGATCATCTCCTTGCTGCTGGGAGGAGCCTACATCTATCTCACAAGGTGAGGAGTGCAGTTGGGCTGGGGGTGGTGGTGGAAGACATGGGGCCATGGCTGGAGCTTGCTCAGCATCACAGAATGGTTTGGGTTGGAAGGGACCTTCACAGCTCGTCGAGTCCAACCCCTGCCATGAGCCCCGGGAATGGTCCCGGGGAGCAGGGCACTGAGCCGGGATGTGGGATGTGGGAGGCCGGGGCTGTTCGTGCTCCGTTCTGTGCAGCCCGGTGACTCCAGCTCTGCCGCAGGTGTCGGTACTACTCCAGCCTCCGCCTGCCCCTCATGTACTCCCACCCCTACAGCCAGATCACGGTAGAAACGGAGTTCGACAACCCCATCTATGAGACAGGGGTGAGTGCTGCTGCGCCCGCTGCTCCCAGCACCGTCCTGATGGGAGCCACGGGTCGTGCCGGGTGTGCAGGATGTTCAGAGCAATGGGAGGCTCCATCCCTGTTGCTCCCAGTGGCCGGGTGCGCTGCAGGGTGTGGGTAGGGAAGGCTTCACTTCCCCGGGAGCAGAATAACACTCGGGGCTTCTCTTTCCATCTGGGAGCGGTGGGATTATCCTGAAAAGCAGCTGCTCCTCAAATGGCTTTTCCTTCTCTCCAGGAAACAAGAGAATACGAAGTTTCGATATAAGGACAGTGGTAAGAGAGTCTCTGGCTGCAAACTTACTGTGCTCTCATAGACCTTCCTCAGTAACTAATCCAGAGCCCACGTGGAGTTTGGTTGGACCCCTGGCCCTGCTGTTGTCTTTCCTTTTGCCTCTTTCTGGAAGATTTTACTGTTTTCTTCACTGTATTTATTCTATTTAAGCTGGGGTAGGTGTGCTGCAGAGCCCGGGCGCAGGCAGCAGCGGGGCAGGGCTGGGTCCAGCGAGGCTAGGGCAGTGTGAGGGGCTCACACTGTGTCCCCCCGCACGGTGACATCCCCTGGCTCTGTTCACACGCACACAGTGGGGTTATTGCGGTTCTGGTGTCAGAATTAAACCCGTCTCCATTGCAAGAGCCTGCAGGCCATTGCTGGGAGCCGAGGTTTGCCACAGGGTCCCACCAGGCCTCCCCACCCCGCGGCTCCCAGCTCCCCTCTTCCCAAGCAGGAGCCGCAGTGGGTTGTGTGCCAGCAGCACAGGGACTGTCCTGGCTGTGGAAGCAGAGCGTGGCTCAGGAACGCTGCCGGCCGGCACAGGGGATGGCCTGGCACACACTCGGCACATCCCGCTTTGCTTTCCCTGCTTTGCTTTGGATGCTGGAGAGGCAGTGGGCCAGGAGTCCCAGCTCTATGGAGAGGCATTAACCAGTGAGCCCAGCAGCCCGGAGCCGTGGGGAGCATCACACAGGGAACGGGAGCTCTGCAGTCTGTGCCTCTTTAGCCACGCTCACCATGACCCTTGCCATGAGAACCCAGCGGTCTCTCCTTACCCCTCAGTAGCATCTCAGGGTAAGCAGGATGGGCTACAGGGGGGTCCCCAGCATACAGATGGTGGTGCCAGGCAGGCACCAAGGCTGTGCAGCCCACCCAAAGGTCTGTAGCTCCCACCTGAAGCCCCCATGCTGGGGCTCCTGGTGGGACAGGCAATGGAGAGGGGATGGAGATGAAGGTTATTGGGGCAGGAATGGCAGGCAGTGCCTGGCTCTGGCACAGACCAGCCCATGGGGAGCAGGACAGGCAGGAATCAGCCCCTCAAAGCAGGTACCACCACAGGCAAACCCCAGTTGGAGCCTCAGCATCCTCTGCACTCTCCCACTGCCTTCACCCCTGCCAGAGCCAGACACCACAGGGCTGCCTCCCATCCCCATGGACCCCTAAGGGCCACCTCCTCCCCAGGCCCCCATGCCACCAACCTCCATAGCCAGGCCCTGGGGAGGGCAGCGAAGCCACCAACGTGTCCTGGGCTGCTGGTGCCTCTCCTTTGCCCCTGTAGAACAGCAGTTGTAACCACGGGAGGCTGGTTTAGTTCCGGGGTGGTTCGTGCATCTCTGCAGTGTACAGCTGAGACTGAGGGGTGGTTTTTTCCTTTAAAAACAATGAATGTGTGTTTGTAATTTGTAAAGGTTAAAAAAAAAAAAAAAAGGAAAAAAAAAGAAAAAACGTGCCAAAAATGTACGAAGCATTTCATTTCCCTTCATACAGGTCTGTTTTTATAAGAACAATGTGAAAATTGCTGGGATTAAATATTTTTGAACATGATGAAGTGCTTCCGTGGGGAGCTCGAGCGTTCAGTGTAACCTCGGTGTAAACTGTTCTGTGGTTTAATGTGTGGAACCAGTGTGCAGAGCCCGGGACCGCAGGCAGGGTCCCACTGATGCACAGGGGGAGCTGTATCCTGCCCTGGTGCAACCCCATAGCGTCCCCCTGCTCCCATGGGATGCAGTTGTCCGAGCCTGGCTGGAACAGGGGCTGAGGCTCAGTGCTGGGGACATCCCTCCTCCATGGGGCACCCCATGGGAGCCAGCACCGGCTCCCCCTGACCCCATCCTCTGCCTGCACCAGCCCAGCCCCAGCACTGCCTCTTGGGGTGGTTGGGGTCTGCGTCCTGCCCATAGCACTGGGACCCCACTGGAGATCCATGGCCACAACACAGAGGATGTGCAGAAGGTCTGGGGAAGCCCTATGAGGCGGGGGCTATGGGGACCCATCCAGCTCCGCAGCAATGACCCATAGCTGTCACCTGTGCTGGCTGGGGCAGGGTGGCTCCCCATAACCACAGGGAGAACATGGGGGGCTGCCTTGCCTACCTCCATATGGCTCCACACCAGTTGCATCCTGCGCTGCTGCCGTGCCAAGGAGCAGGGTCATGGGGACATCCCAGCTAAATCCAGTGTTCAAGGCCAGGTTGGAGCAAGCTGCTCTAGTGGAAGGTGTCCGTGCCCGTGGCCCGTTGGAACTGGGTGAGGTTTAAGGTCCTTTCCAACCCAAACCATTCTATGATTCCATGAAACATCATTTCCCCGATGCCCGCAGAGCCCCAGGTTTCCCTGGCAGGGGCAGTGGCCATCAGGAACGGACAGAGGGGCACAACCCACCCAGAGCAATATCCTCTCTGCTGCCCAGCCGAGGAAACCTGGAGCTTCCCATCCACCCCTGCACGACCAACATAACAATCCCGTGCTCTCCGAATGTTTTCAAGCAAGGCTGTGATGTGCCATCAGATAATGGCTTCGTTTAGCAGCTGTCAGGCTAATGCGGAGGGGCGCGGGAGCCAGGGCTGTGATGCGCAGCATTCCCGGAGGAGGGAGCTGGGGTTATTTTTGGACAGGAATTGCAAGGGAATTAAAATGAAAGGGGGGGGGGGGGGGAATATCTCGGTGCTGCCGCTGCTCCGCGGTGACGTAAAGCAGGAGCCCAGCTCCAGCCTCCCGCTTTGTGCTGCGGATTGCGCTGTGCCCGGGCGCAGCAGCCGCAGCCGTTACCCACCTCTGCCCTGCGGGAGGACACAGAGTGCTCGTCCCTCAGCCATCACGTACACAAAGGACCCCGTGAGCACCCACCTGAGCTCGGGGATGCAGCAGCAGGGACCCCTCATGCAGGGCAGCGTGTCCCAGGGCTCATGGGCCATAGCTGGCTTTCATTGCATCCATTCAGTGGCCACATTCCTGCACCTTCCAACACTGCTGGGTTGTTTCTCAGCAGGAGCCAAAGCAGTTTGGGGGATCCATGCAGAGGATGGAGAGCTGGGAGAGCAGCTGACCCCAGCCCCAGCTCTGCTATGGGCTTTGCTCAGTGCTGGAGGCAGGAATCGGCTGTGGGGTACCCACAGTCACTGGTGCCAGCAGTGACAGAGCCCTGTGGCGGTGCTGGCATCTTTCTGTGCAGCATCAGAGCAGCAGAAGCGTGGAGTATGACTAAAGAGCAAAGAGCGGGGGCTCAGGGCTGCGCTGTGGAGGAGCAATGCTCAGGGGCAGGAATGCTGAGGGGGGAGGCAGGGCTGTGCCGTACACCCGTGCTCAGCATCCCACACATTGCCTGGGCACAGGCTGGTCTGGAGGGCACTCAGGGAGCAGGAGCCTGCATGATGCTGATCTCCTCGGCTCAGGGAGCACAGAAAGGGCCCCTCCGGGAGCACGGTCCCTGCTCCAACCTAAACACTCCGGGAAACCCTGCCCTGGCACAAGCAGCATAGGTTTGGCTGCAGCTGCATCCTGGCAGCAGCTCAGGAGGATATAGGCTCGTGCCTGCCGCAGGAGAACATCCCCGGGAAAGGGAGAAGGAACCGCTGGAGCCAGGAGGCTGCAGAGCTGTGCCAAGAGCATCCCAGGGCTGTCCCAGCCCTTCTGCCATGGGATGGTTCCTGTGCCTGTTATCCCTGCCCAATTGGCACCTGCCAGACCCTTGTCCTGCCTTCAGCCCAGTGACCTTCCTGGTGCCCAGGTACAGAGGAGCTGGGCTCACAGCTCTATCCTGCAGCCACTCCATGGGTGCTGTGGATGGGTGCTCCAGGGGATCCCAGCTAAGCCATTCAGCCCTAGGAGGAAGAGGACCAAGCAGCATCCTAAAGGTAGAGGAAAGACAAGGGCAGCTCATCCTGCAGACAAAGGAGGAGCAGCAGAGCTGAGGCCTAGGGCCTGGAGGGGCCCAACGAGGAGCAGAAAGCAGAAGGCAGATGGAGGGGAGAAAGAATGGGACAGGCCCAGCGCCGAGAGCCAGCAGACTTGGTGACAGAAGGATGCGGTGCCTGCCAAGAGCAGGAGGTGTGGGCTGGGGCCTGGGAAAGAGCAGGAGGGAATAAACTCACCCTCCCTTCATCCTGCAACATGTGATGCTGCCAGGACCCTGCAGGAGCAAACCGGGGGGGGGGGCTGGCTCAGGGAATGTGCTCGTGGGATCACAGGGAAACACCAGGAGCGGACAGGAGGCAAAAATGTGCCAGGACAGAAACTAAGGCACAGTTTGGGTCTGCAGTCACTGGGGATGAGGTTGCTCCAGAGCAAACACACGCACAGCAGCTTATCTAACACTGTGGAGGTTGGTGGAAGGATTTAACCGGAGCTCCTGGATTTAACAGTACTCACTTAGGTGAAGGGGAAATGGATTGGGGAAGAAAAAAGCCATCAGGAAGCAGAAAGGCTCACAACGAACTGGTTCTCCAACAGCATTTAAAGAGCTCTTAAGGGATGCTACAAATTGCTAAATCACATCCTTGCTGAGGCACACCCTGGCTGCTCCTGTCCCCTGCAACCAGGCACATGCATCCTCGGGAAGTAGTATCCTGGGTGCTGCATTTCCCCCCGTGCCTGTGTCTCTGCAGCCAGCACTCTCTGCATCCCTGGACACCTGCATCTCTGGAGCCAACATCCTGCACATACCAACTGCTGCATCCCTAATAGTCTGTGTCCCCGGAGGCAGGATGCTGCATGCCTACATCCCTGCGTACTCCCACCCCTGGGGCCCGCACCCCCTGCATCCCGACCACTGCAGCCCCCGGTGCTGCATCCCTGGACCCTGATCTCCCTGCACGTCCTGCTGCACCCCGGGGTGCCTCTGCCCGTGTCCCGATCCCGGGGTGCCACAGCCGGGCGGATGCTCCCCCGGGTACCAGCATCGCGTCCGCCTCCCGCCGCTCCATCCCCAGGACCACCACCCGGGTGCCGCAACCCCGCCGTTCCCGCGCGGTGCGGGAGCGAGGTGCGGGGGCGCGCCGCGCCGCCCCGAGGCCGCGGCGAGGGGCGGGCGGGCGGGCGGTGCCTCGGCCGGGGCCCGCAGGCTGCCGGCCCGGCGCGGTCCCTCCTGCCCGGGCTGATGGGAGTTGTGGTCCGCGGCGGCGGGAGCGGAGCGGAGCGGCGGGGAGCGGCGCGGAGGCTCCGCGGGGCGCGGTGCGGGCTGCAGGTCGGTACCGCCGCAGCGCAGCGCACGGTGCGGGGCACGAGGCGGGGGGGGGGGCGTGCGGCGGGGCGGGAGCGGTGCCCGCGGCGGGGGCTGAGCCCGGCTCCGCCCGGCCGGGCCGGGGACGCTGCTCAGGGCCACAGCGGGGTAGTGGGTGCCCCCCGCCCGCTGCGTGACACGCGGGAAACCCGCACCCCGGGCAGCGCTGCCGCACCGCTGACACGCGCGGATGCCACCATGGATGAGACCGGCGCCGGTGCCACCGCCGGGGTGGCACCATGGGGAAGGGGTGAAGCCCCCTCTGGAGCAGCCGGCAGCACCCCAGCGCCCCGAGGAGGCTCCGGTGCTGCTCCCGAGGCGATGCCAAGCCGAGGACACCCCACCACGCATCCTCATCGCACATCCCCGTCACCACGGGGCCCACGGCCTGGGGAGCCCGGCCGTGCTGAGCGGAGCCTGCCTGCCCCGGGCGATGCCGGGGTCCCCATGGAGCCACCGAGGTGCAACTTTTGCTGCATCGAAGCCTCTGTGCCTTCATTATGTAACGGCGCTGCTGCCTGGCACGGTGCTCGCCTCCACGTCCTGCACAACTTCAGTGCAGCCTGGAATCGATTCCACTCTCCTGGGCTGGCTCTGCCGGCCGCTACAACCCTTTCCTTGGGTCTCAGACCAGGGGTGCCGGGGTCGCTGCCTGCCTCGCTGCAGGGTGACAGCACCGAGCTGCCCAGCAGCAGGTCCCGGCCATGCAGCACCCACCCTGTGCTGGCACTCGGGGCCCTGCCCTGTGGAAGGTGGGTTGGGGCAGGTTCACACCAAGGCTGCCTGTGCCACTGCAGGGGGTGGCTGCATCCCAACGGGAGGCTCTGCACGGAGCATCCCTGTGCAGCCCTGAGAAGATCCTGGCTACCAGGCTCGGGGCCAGGCAGCTGCATACAAGCACAGGGGCTCACATCCCTGACTGCGCTCCTGGTCTCCCCCTGGTTCTCCCCTTCTGAGGTGCTGGCAGCAGCGCTGGGCAGCAGTGGGGCTGTGTTTGTGCTGTGCCGCCCTTGTAGGGGACCCCGAGGCTGTGGGACTCCCCAGCTGTGCTCCCTGCACGCTGGCTTCATCTATCAGCTTCTGAAGGAGCCTGGCTGCTGCTGTCAGGGCGAGAGCCACCCTGAATACAGATCATGGCAGGGCCCTGCCAGCATTCCCAGGCATGCTCTGGCACTACCAAGGAGCATGGGGGGATTGTGCCGGCCTTAGGGAATACCCCTGGGTCTGGCTGCACCCTGGGAGCCAAGGCCTAGGCTGGAGAAAGCAACATGTCCATAGGAATGGCAGCCAGTGGGGATGCGGAGAAGTTACCTTAACATTCTCAGGAGGCTGTGAATGCCATGTGGATTGCTGATCCCGGGATGGGGCACCAGGCAGCGTGCTGCAAGGAATGGATGGAGGAAGGTTACTGTGGGTGTAAAACTGCCCCAAGCCTGTGCCCCCAGCCCTGCACCAGGTCCACAGTGGCAGGGTCGGGTCCCAGCCAAAGCTCCACAAGCTGAAGCACATCACCATTGCCAGCAGCAGGGAGATGCACGGTCATTAACGGGCTGCAGGACCTCAGCTGGGAGGGGTTGGATGGTATTTGCCTTCCTTCCCTGCTAATAAACCCATCCTACTCCTTCAATCAGTGCTCCCACCAATGAGCTCCCACGGCATCTCCCTCCCCCCTACCTGTATCATCCTTGTGCTGCTCAGATGGGAGCTGTTTGCCCTTCAGCTCCTGCCGGGCCGCATCCCCCTGCCCTGCCTGGCACAGCACTAGCACACAAGAACCGGCTGGGAGCCCCTGTCCTTCACCCTACATTCAGTGCTCCGGGGCAGGCTGTGACCCTCCACACAGCCCAGCCTGAGCATCTGCTCAGTGTGCAGACCTGACCCGTGCACCTCCTGTTCAGCTGCTTCAGCTGCTGCACGTCAGCGATTACAGGGCTCTCCTCTGGGACTGGCAGCGTGCCGAAGGCCAGGGTAGCTCCCAGCATGTTCCCAGCCGGGTCTGTGTTTCCATTCCATTCCTCACCCCCCCTTTGCCTCCCCTCCAGCTGCTCCGAGGTGCCAAGGGATGGAGCGTGGGGTGAGCAAACATCAGTTGTGGTTTTGAGGAGCTGGAGCATCTTTTGCCTGGGCCCCCTTGTCCCCGAGTACCCTCATCCTGCTGGCCAAGCCTGGGCTCCTGCATCCCACCTCAGGGCTGTCAGCTGGGTGTCTGGAGGGAGAATCACTTCAGCACATTTAGATCAAGGAGATAAACTGATGTGCTGCTCGATAGGGCTGTTAAGTGTCTGTTCCCAGCTTTGCCCTGCTGCCTTGTCAGCCAGGTTTCAGATATGATAAGGCAGGAATGGAGGAGAGAAACTGGGGAGGGCAGGAGAAGAGATGGTTGCCCGGGGGTGGTGGGAGCGAGGGGTGAGAAAGATCTTCCCTTGTATTTTCCATTTGGATATTTGTGGAGGATGCTGTTGGGAGGGATGGGGGTTTCTCAGCATGGGCTGATCTTGGGCTCTCGGGTTCCTTATCCATCATCCCACATAGGAACCGGTGCCCCCGGCTGCAGGGTCCCCAGGGGGAAGCTGCCTCCCTGACTCCTCCGGGTTTCTCTCCCCAGAGCCTCCCTCCAGCGCTGCCTCTCAGGATGATGGTGCCAGGAGCACCAGTGGGGACCCTCCCGGCACATCACTGCTGACGCCCTGCACCTTCCCTGGTGCTGCTGCTGCTGCTGCCGCCCATGCCGGGCTCCCGCTCCCCCATGGCAGCCCCGGTGCCGCTGCATGGTGTGGGTGCCCCCGAGGCCCTCGAGCTCTGAGCGCCGCGCGCCGCTGCACCACCATGTCCATGGAGTGGCTGCTGGACTGGAGCTGGTCCCTGGATGGGCTCCGGGATTTCATCGCCACCGGCATCCAGTCCTTCCGGGACTGCGACGCCACGGCCCTGGCCGCGGTCGCCTGCCTGCTGGTGCTCTTCATGTGGTACTGCTACCACGTGGGGCGGGAGCAGCCCCGCGCCTACACCACCGTCAACGCCCTGATGCAGAGCGCCGAGGCCAACGGCGTGCAGAACGGGTTCGTGTTCTGCCACGCGCCCGAGTGCGCGCGCTGCACGCACCACGACGGCCTCAACCAGAAACTCTACCACAACCTGCAGGAGTACGCCAAGCGCTACTCCTGGTCCGGCATGGGCAGGATCCACAAGGGCATCCGTGAGCAGGGCCGCTACCTCAACAGCCGGCCCTCCATCCAGAAGCCTGAGGTCTTCTTCTTGCCGGACTTGCCCACCATGCCCTACTTCTCCCGGGACGCTCAAAAGCACGACGTGGAGTTGCTGGAGCGCAACTTCCAGACCATCCTGTGCGAGTTTGAGACCCTCTACAAAGCTTTCTCAAACTGCAGCCTCCCGCAAGGATGGAAAATGAACAGCACAGCCAGCGGGGAGTGGTTCACCTTCTACCTGGTGAACCAGGGCATGTGCGTGCCCAGGAACTGCAGGAGATGCCCACGGACGTACCGCTTGCTCGGGAGCCTTCGCACCTGCATTGGCAACAACGTCTTTGGGAACGCATGCATCTCCGTATTGAGCCCGGGCACTGTCATCGCCGAGCACTACGGACCCACCAACATCCGCATCCGCTGCCACCTCGGTGAGTGCCCGGTGGGGGTCATCCTGCCCCGAGTGGTGTGGGGAGTGCTGGGATCCCAAAAAGGCCTCTTGTACCCTGAGGTTGTGGAATCCCATGGTTTGGGTTGGAAGGGACCTTAAAGCTCATCCAGCAGCTTGCTCCAAGCCCCTGTGTCCAACCTGGCCTTGAACACTGCCAGCGATGGGGCAGCCACAGCTTCTCTGGGCACCCTGTGCCAGCGCCTCAGCACCCTCACAGGGAAGAGCTTCTGCCTAAGAGCTCATCTCAGTCTCCCCTCTGGCAGGTTCAAGCCATTCCCCTTGGCCTGTCCCTCCAGGCCCTTGTCCAAAGCCCCTCTGCAGCTTTTCCCTTAAGGGGGCCACCAATTGCATCCCCAGGGCCAGCTCAGGTTTGCTGTGCTTTGGCCTGAGGGCGGTTTGGGGCTTGGGCGGCAGCATCCTCCCTAGGAGAGGCTGGTGCTCAGTGCCCGACCTCCCAGGGTCCCCAGCTCAGCCCTGTGAGCGTTTCACCTCCTCCTCCTGCCAACCTGGGCTCTTGCTGCTGCGAGATTCGGGGGTCTTGGGATTCCGGGTGCACTCCGGGAGATGTGAGCAAAGATCCTGCTTTGGTGCGGATCGGGGTGGGGGTCCCGGGGTATCCCCTCGGGTGCTGGGCACTGGATGGTGGCGCCGGGCTGCCGGGATGGGAGCTCCTGCAGGCACAGATGGCGGGACTGGAACCGGCACAGACCGTGCTGGAGGAGGCACCGCACGGGCTCTGCTGGCAAACACCGACCACGGCACAGCCAACTCCTGGGTAAACACGCTCCGGCAGTGACTGCCCATTTATCCACAATGGGAAGCAGCCGGAGAGCAGATCCGAGGAGCCTTCGAGGCCTGGGGACCTGGACAATGGCTCTGGCCTCGCTCTGGGGCACTGGGGAGATGCGTCCCCTTTGAAAGGGGCTGAGAGCGGTTCCGGGGGGAACCGATGGCTCAGACCTGCGCCGGCAGCAGCACGGGGCTGGGATCAGCTCTAGGGCTGGAGCAGCATGACCTGGGGACATGAGCAATGTGGATCATCCCCTTGTCCTTCCATGTTTTCCAGCTCCAGCCAGGACACAGTGCCATGCCCAGGGCACGCTGACATCCCCATCCCAGTGCTGGGATCAGCTCTTGCAGTGCCCAGGACATGGATGTGTTTAGGAGAAACCTGCCCTTTGATGCCAGCTCGCTCTGCAGAGCCAGAGCATCCGTCAGCGTGGGCAAAGGGCTCTCCAGGGTTCACTCCAACCCTGTGACTGCTGCTGAATGCACTGGGCCATGCAGAGGCACCAGCTCTGCCCCTCCAAGGGCCGGGCAGCATTCCCCAGGCTCGGGTGCCATGGAAGGCTGCAGGCTCAGCTCCCCCTTTCCAGCTGAAGCATCTCCAGCTGAGGCCATTGTGCAGGGAAAAGGCTTTGGTGTTTGACGGCTTTGAAGCATCCATGAGGAAAGCGGAGCAGCTTCTGCACTCCCGGCTCTCCCGGGAGGTTGAGACCCTGCTGCGCTGGCTGGGTTTTGGCATCTCTTTGAGATCCATTCCTGCTGTGTTGTTACCGGTTACGATTCACGTGAGCCCTGACCCCTTCCTCCACAATGGCAGCATCCCTGGGGCAGGGTGACTGCACCAGCTCCAGAGCCCCCGGCGCTGCAGGGCGATGGGATCAGCCCTCAGGCTGGCCTGGGCTGCACTCGTGCTTTAGGGACAGACCCATTTTATTTCTCAGGTTGTCCTGCCCATGCAGAGCCTCTTCCCCACGAGGGGTTTGCAATGGAGCTCCCTGTTCCCATTCCGGGCTGCTCCCTCATCGCAGGGAGCCCGCCCTGACCCTGTCCTCTCTCTTTGCGCACCAAGGTCTGAAGACACCCAGTAACTGCGAGCTGGTGGTGGGGGGCGAGCCCCAGTGCTGGGCCGAGGGCCGCTGCCTGCTCTTCGACGACTCCTTCCTGCACACGGCGTTCCATGAGGGTAAGTGAACCCCGAGGGGGCTCACGGTGCTCTGTGCTGGTGCCGTGCTGGGGCTGGGGAGCAGCAATGGTCTCCTTGAGATCCTCCAGGGCTGGGAAGTGCAGCTCAGGCTCCGGTGCTGCAGCTGCAGCATCCTCCGGCCCTCGCAGCATTCCCACAGCTGCATCAGCCCGGCACTGATGTGCCTGCGGTGCCTTTGTCTCCTGTGCAGGGAGAGCAGCTTCCCGGTGCCTGTTCCGCCTCTCCCGTCACTGACAGAGGCCGTTCCGCTCCAGCTCTCCCGGATTAACCGGCATTAGCTGCTGATGGCGCAACAGCCTTCAGCAGAGCTGCTCTGCGCAGGGGAGCGTGCGTGTGGAGGGAGTGGGAGAACAAAAGCTGCTGCTCCCACATCAGCCCTGCTGTGGGATTGGGAAGCGCAGCTCCGTGCAGAGCCGTGGGGCTGGGAAGGCTGGAACAGAGCAGCAGCAGCTCCCTGCAGGGCTCTGAGATGCAGCTGTGAGGAGGGCGAGCTCAGCATCCTGCCTGTGATGGGAAACCTCCAGATCCGATTGCCCAGAGCTCTGCCAGGAGGCCCTTACCCTGTGCTGGATGTGCTGGGCTCCCAGTAAGCAGCAGTTCAGGTGTTTACTGGGACCTGGCCCTGTGCTGGTGCACGCTCCAGATACAAGCAGCAGCCTCCCATCGTGGAGCCCATCACCCTTGTGCCGGGGCGAGCATCGTCCCATGGGAGCCAGGGCACAGCCTCACCGTGTGTTTCCATCCCAGGTCCCCCCGAGGAGGGTCCCCGTGTGATCTTCATGGTGGACCTGTGGCACCCCAACGTGGCCGCCGCTGAGCGCCAAGCCCTCGACTTCATCTTCGCGCCGGGACGATGACGGCGCTGGCCGGGGCAGTGGGTTCAAGGGCGGCCAGGCCAGCTCAGCGCCGGCACCAGATGGGAGCTGCCTCCCGGCGCACGGCCTCGGGTCCGGGCTCTTGTAAATGGAAACTGCGACGTGTCCCCGCGCCCATCCCTCCCCTCCATCATCGGCTTCAGGGATTCTTTTTGCCTTCCCTCCGTGGTTCAGTGCAGCACCACTCTCCTGCGTGTCACGTTGCTACTGTGTTTTGCGGTGTTCAGAAGTAGAGTAACAAAGCCAAGGGTGTTCGTTTGAATGTGATGATGTAAAACTTCTCGTGGTCATCAACCAAAAACCCAACAGACACACACCAAGACAGCGACCCAGCCAGCAGCCCAGCCCTGGCTTGCTCACAGTCCCTCGATCGATGGACAGATGCTGGGGGCTATAGGGGTCATAATGCATTCCCTAGGCAGGGGCTGCACAGTTGGGGTGGGTGAGGCAGTGCTCTGCCCACAGAGAGCTCTTGCACCACAATCCCCAGGGCTCCTGCTTCCTCCTCCTCCCATGGATTCCTGCTCTTTAATCTGAACCGAGGGTGTTATCAGTTACCTAAATCCCCTCCTCGCTTTATCTGCAACCTTCAGCTGTCACAGCTGGAGCTGGGAAGCCCCTGCAGGGGCAGGATGCTGTTTGGAATGTGGCGCAGGGCTTTTGTTTTCCATAGGCTAAGGCCAGGGAAGAAAGGAGAAGAGCTTCCCTCTGCTGCTCCATCTTCTCCTTTCCTCAAGCCAGGGCAAGTGTACAGAGGCAGCTCACACAGACCTGACAACAGAGGGAAGGTTTCCAAAGGCAGAGGCCCCAGTGTCCTGCGCACACAACCACCAACACGCTTCTCCCAAAGGCCCCCAGCACCCAGGGTGTGTTTGGGGTTCTCGGGGTACGGAGCTACCATAGGGTTTATAACACAGCACCCACGAAGCACAGCCTGTGACGCTCACCCCATCCTGCACCTCTGCTCAGGAGGTGGCTCCAGGGAGCCTGCGGGGAGGGAACGCAGCCCCTTCCCAGCACGGTTTCTGTACAGGCTTTTCAGTGATTGGATGCAGGACAAGGCCAAGGTTTCAAATACATCCGAGATGGTTTTTACACCTGTCCTGGTACAGACTATCTGACGTGCATGATTTCTACACGCATCGGCTGCCCGGCACCAGACCCTGCAGGAGCCGGTCACTGGCTCAGGGTTTGGTACCATTCATACAGTGGTGGATAAGCAAAGATTATCAATAAACAGTTGTGCTGAAAACAGACCGGGCTCTGCCTGCTGCTGTAACGAGTCCAGAGGCCAGGCTATCGCTGCGGGGTTGGATCCTGCTTCCTCCTGCAGCTCAGCAGGAGCTGGTGGGAAGAAATGGCTGGAAAAGTGGAAAGGCAGGAGGAGCTCCAGGGTGGGATGAGGCTGGTTTCAAACAGCCTCTCTGCAACACAACCATTAAGTCAAGGGCCTGGAGCTCTTCACTATCCTACCCCAAGACAACTTTCCTCTTAACAAAGGACAGCAATAGGTCCTGGTGGCCAGAGGCAGCTCAAGAAGCAGGAAGGGAAGAGAGCAGCCCCAGCTGTTCCACTGCCGACAGACGGCACAGCAGATTGTAGTGGAAGATCCCTGACAGCAGGCAAAAGCATCTATTTTGTGCTTTGCTGCTGTGCCAAAACTCCCTCCTGTCCCCCTCAGGCTTTTCCTTCAACTTCTTCGTGTTTCCCAATGGAGCTCCCAACCACTTCCCAAACACCCAGCGAGGAGCCAGCAGGATCTCCCTGGGGGGAGCAGAGCAGCCCGGAGCTGCCTCGCTGCTCCTCCTGGCTGCCCAGGGCTTCCTCACCTCCCGAGCACCATTGAGGGAGCCTGGACTGGGGCTGCTGAGCAGGCAGAGAGGAGACAGGGGGAGGATGTCAGAGGAATCCAGAGCATCGCAAGACGGCTGCAGCACACGAGCATCTTCCCTCCTGCCTTCTCCCACCTCCGCATCCCTCACCTACACGGTGCCTCTCTGTGCTGCACTCCAGACCAGAGCAGCTTGTCCACAACTGTCTATCACCACAGCAGGAGGGCTTCTGGCTGGCTGCAGCTCAGGCATCCCAATGAGCGTTCACACCCACACTGCTGTTATCCAGAGCAAGCAGCAGCAGGAGCAGTGCCTCGAGCATTCCTGCTGCTCAAACACCTCCTCCGCTGCCAGTGGGGAAGGCAGAGGCAATCCCTGCCCAGGCAGCCCTGAGCAGGCAGCCGGCTCTTCCCCCCGAGTCCCTGCCTGTCTCCGCAGCAGAACTACCTTGGGAATCCCCCACTGTCGGAGTGGAACAAGCTGTGAGGATGGTGACTTTACTGGGTCCAGCTCCTGGGGGTGCCCTGCTAACTCCACTCAAGTCCGCTCACCACAATAAAGCCAGTAACACACCGACCTTCAGCAATCCTCATGTATCACATTATAACAACAGGGGTTGCTGCTCAACCCCACCAGCACAGGAACTCACCCTCAGCACTGAACCAACCAGGAGTAATGGGTCACCCAACCCCAATCCTCACACCGGGAACCACAACAGAACCAAGCAGTAAGTGAGACTCTGGCCACTGACACACAGAGCTTGGATGAGTCTTGAAGACTTTTATTGTCACAGTGATGTGTATGTAAGGGCAGGCTCTGAACCAGCACAGACACAGGTGTCCATCACCCAGTCTAAGCAGCCATCACCAGCCATAGCAGGGACATGGGAAGAGAAGAGCTGCCGAGGAGCCACAAACCCTCTTTGGTCCCATTAGCTTAAGGAGCTCCCACTTGCCCTCTGTCAACAGAGCACAGACACACTGAGCAGTGAGAGCCAGGAGGTGAAAGAAGGCCCTCCAAGAGGAGGGAGGGGAGGAGGAGGGCAGGGGTTGGGTGGATTCATGCCACCATCCCCATGGACCTGCAAGAGGCTGGCAGGCTACAGCTGCATGTGGCAGCAGAGCAGGCAGTGCTGGGCTGCACCATCACCAGCCAGGCAGGGAGGAGGGACAAGGATCAGCTACAGTCTAAAAACCTCCTGACAGTGCCTGTAGGAGGGTTATGAGTTTTGCAGCACTTGTTCTATTCCAGTTAATCTGAGAACATGCAGGCTCCATTAACCAAGGTAAGGCAGGGGAGCAATTCTGTGGACTAAGATATAAATAAAGCCCCAGTCTGACCAGGGCAAGTAGGCACAGATCTCCAGGCAGAGGCAGTGTCTGACCACTGCCCCACAGCCCAGTGTCTGTGTAGCTTAGAGCAAGAAGAGGTTTTCCTTTAGGTCAAGGCACTCCAGGAGTCTCTGCCTGTGGCAGCAGAGCATCATGAACAGTCCCAGAGTCAATGTAAACCACACACCTCAACACAGGTAATGTCTATCTTCAGTCTTTGGTAAGTGCTAATGTCGATACCACCCTGCACCAGCACAGAGCGTGCTGCAGAACAGGGCAATGAGAGTGCCCCATCCTCAGGGCAAGGCAGGCTGGAGACCCCATGGACACAGCCTGGAGCCTCGTGTCTCCTGTGGAGTAAATGGCTTTGAGATCCTATTGATTGGAGCTGAATACCCTTTCCATATGGGCCAAGACCTGCCCCAGTGCATCAGTTCAGAGCAGGTTCACCCCGTGCTTCAGCAGCTTCTGCTTGGCCTTGCTGGGCAGGCTGAAGGCGCTGTCGTGAGGGTTGGGAACGCCCGAGTTGCGGAGCGGAGCACCCAGCTGCTGGAAGTAGGTTTCCTGGACGGGGTTCCGGCAGGCGTACACGGCCGTGGCGGCGTTCCTGCAGGCAGCAGAGGAGGCACGTCAGGATTTACAGCTCTGTGCGAGGTCCACTGCAGCTCACCGGGCCAGGCACTGGGATGCTCACGGCACACTGGACTCCCAGCTATGGAGAGGGACTTTTAGGTCTCCTCAACAAAGGAACACAGAGCTAAAATGGCACTAAACCCTTGCAGGAGGGCACAGGGAACCAGACCCTCCTTCAAGGGTCCTGGAATCCTAAAGGGTCCTATGTCACATCCTCTGCAACCCCCTTAGCAGCACTAACACCCATGCACGTGGCCACCTTCTGAGAGCCTCCCTTGCTGGCTGAGCAGCCCAGTACCTCAATAGCAGGTGAAGTGTCCCTTGTGCGTAAGACCCCTTCTCTCCTGGAGGAACCTGTCTCACCACTGCTGCCCATAAGCAAATCACAGCACAGGCTCTTTAGTCACACCTAATGAAGCTCAGGCAACAGTCAGATACTATAAGCATGAAATTGAAATCCCCCACTCAGTATTCACCTGCAAGAGGGCTGGCAAGGAGCAAAGCAAGGGACTCTCCATTGCCTCAGTGGAGGAAAGCAGCAACTGATATGTTTGCTGACACCCTTCTGTAACAACTCTCCATGAAAGCAAGCAGTTTTAGTCATCTTGTTACTCAGGCTGATTCACACATGGAGTTGCTTTTTTTGGGGGAACACGGAATACGCCAGCTTAGCTGGTGGAGGATTTAAGGAGCCAGAGAAACTAACGCTAAGCACGGAGATCTCCTGCACTGAGCATGATTCACATTCCCTTGGCAAGCTGCATTGGGGAAGTGAAACATTGTAATTCCCAGAAGCATCTTTATTTCATCATGTTTTGGACAAACAGGCACGGCCAAGCAAGCGGAATCCCTGTGTGTTCCCAACAGAGCAGTGTTCCCGGGATCAGCTACCAAGAGCGGGGAGAGCAGCACGAGCTCGGCTGTGGCTGCGATAAGAACATCTCGCCTGGTGCATTACAATTGAGTTTGCCACACACGTTACAGCGTGTTTCCAACCCAACAAGCCATGCAAGAAAACAAAATCTAGGTTGCCAATTCTGGGTGCCTTTGGCTCCCAGCCGAGACACACATTTATTAGGAGCAGCTATATTTAACACTGCGCCTTAGAACCTTATGGTGCCAGGAACTGGCAATATTCTAGCACTGTATCTTCATCCAAACCCACGGCACAACCCAGCTCTGCCTTCACTTCACTGGCCTTGGTGGCATTCTGGCCTCTCAACATCCAGATCACACTACAGGCGGAATATTAAGTATCTGAAAAGCAAACCTCAGGGAATAAGGTGACGTGAGTGACCCTTGGCAAGAGACACCGGTGTGACTACAACGTGTGCCAGCCTTGGAAAAGGGGATCCCCTCTTCTGCCTACTCCGTGTGCCATGCAGCACTCCTGGGGCTGGAGGAGGAGGGAGTGATGAGCACAGCTTACCTAACAATCACCTCTGAGGCAGTGGGAAGCTGGCTGAAGTCGGAGTGGATCAGCGTGGCAGCTCTCAGGAAGTGCCGATCCAGCGGGCCGGGCGTGTGGGGCAGGTTGGCTGCAGAACAGGAGTGAGGGAGGTGTTCAAATCCTGCTCTGTAGGAGCCTGTCCCCCTTTACCGAGCAGGAAAGGCTGCGGACCTCTCCCACAGAGCCTGGATATCTGCAGAACAGAGATGGGTGACCCTGAAATCCCACTGTGACCTAAGTGAAATCAATGACTTGCACCATGCTCAGGCATGCCCAAACCAAAACCCTGGGGTACCTCTCCTCACAGGTACACACATCAGAGTGGTGACAAGAATGCCTGAGACCTGGGCCCCCGAGGATCACTGGGGTTCCTCTCCTCCCCTAAAGCACTTCCAGGCTGGAAAGAGCCAGGACACTGCCCGTGGGGCTGCCAGAAAAAGGGAAACATTAGAATAAGCTGGAGCAGTTCCCATGGGGCTTTCTGTAGGTCTATGGCCTATAGCAAGTTGTCTGAAGCATGGGAAAAGTTCACCAGAAACCCTGCTCTCCTCCTTACTCCCTCTTGAAGGCTCACCTGTGAGCACGTTCTGAACGCAGTCATAGTGAGTGAAGCTGTAGGTTGTCTTGGCTGAGGATGAGGAGTCTCTGGGCAGAGTCTCCCTCAGATGAACCTCGAGGCCGTTCAGAGAAGCCAGGCTGCTGTGGTACTGCAGAAAGGGCAAGAAACGCAAGTGTTAGAGCAGGAGCCCTGCTTGGCCTGGACCAGAGTGGGCTCGGGTGACTGATGATTACACAGGGACTGAACCCTTCTATGCTCTGCTGCTGCTGCCCAGGAAAGCAAATGAGTCTGAGACCTTACAAGTTAGTGAGAAAAGGGCATTCCAACCTGGATCTAAGCCATTAAAGCCACCTGATGCTATTAACTATAGGAAAATGCAAGACTCCATTAATTTACCATCAAACATTACTCTCCGGGGCTCATTTTCACATCCTAGCCATGACTTTCAGCCACAGCAAGGAGTATTCCTTTGCTTACCAGCCCTTATGACACCAGACAGTACGACATTTGGATGCAGCTTTACCTGCTTGGGTTGGATTTAGCTGCCTGCAGTGCTACCCTGCAGCACCCAAGTAAATGTCCTAATGGGCACCCAGCCTCTGCTCTGAGCTTCTGGTCAGCACAGGCTGCAGGCACCGGGCTATCAACAAAAGGAAGGAAAGAAAAGCCAAGGCAAGAGCCTCATCTGTGGGGTAATGACAGGCCCAGCACAGAGCAATGGACTCACACAACCAGTGCTGACATGAAAGCCAAGCTGCTTTCCTGGCTGTGCTGAGGCTCTCAGGCAGCAGGCAGGGGTCAGGCAGGGCTGGGCAGATTAACTCCATAATCCTCCACCTCCCCTCCTGCTTTCCTGTGCCATGCAGAGGCTGCAGCCCACATGGATCAGCAGTGCCCGACCTCACTGCTCATGGAACAGATTCTCTTTTCTGTGCGGTGAAATGAAGGGATAAGACCTGAAGAGCAGCAGGAAGGGAGGCTGGAATCCTCCTGGTCTGCAGGGAACGTCTGCTCTGGAAGCTGCCTTCCCTGAGGGATGATCAGAGCCGTCTGCTCCTTTCAGCCATGCGAGTAGCATATTTTACCCTTCTTTGGTGTCATTCAGGAGCCTTAAAGCATTCGACAAACATTAACTACAACCCAGCTCTGACATCCCTGAGAGCTGAGGCTCATTTTTAATGTACAGATAAACAAAGGAACAGACAGGACGAGGTTGTGCCTCAAACCCACCCTGATGCCAGCAGCAGAGCCCAGCTCCACCGCCTCCAACAACACCCTTCCTCCTGGGATGGAGGCACATGCAACGCAACCACACACCCGCACCCAGGGCAAGGGGCAGTCAGAAAAACCCAATCCCAGCAAACCCAGGATTGTTCTGCTCAGATGAGATCCAAAGCAAGAGTATGTGGGATGGAAGCAGCATGTTTGGGAAAAGGGGAACCTGAAGGAACAGGGATTTGTCAGCCCTGGGGCAACACACAAAGGAAAATCAACCAAACTGCAGTGCTCCAGCACCAGGCTTGAGACTGAATGAACTGAATGACAGGCTGAGCCAGGCTGGCCCTGCCCAGGCGTGTGATGGGAGGACAGTGCAGGGTGTCACTAGCAGAGCTAACTCCCGCAACAAGGCATTTCACACACTAACACATCCTTAGGCTCTCCCTCCCATGGCAGGAGCAGAGCAGAGGCTGATTCATAGCCACAGGAGCTGCACAGGCTGTTGGGAATCACACCATCTCCGAGCACAGCCAGGCTGCAGCTGGAGGAGACCCAGAGAACCTCAGAGTTCTTTGCTATAAGGATGCCCTTCAGCTCTCGAGACTGCCTGTATCTCCCCCTGTCTCTCCCACCAGAGAAGACCTGGTAGAGCAGGAGGTGTTGAGCAGCTGGAGCCAGCAGAAAGAGGACAGGGCACGGTGCCATGCCTGGTGCAGGGCTGCCCCTCTGCTGACTGTGCAGCAATCCCCTCCTCAGTACACCAAGCCCCCCGTGCTGTGTGGAGGTGGCATCCCCCTTGCTCACAGAGGGGTCGCAGGCACAGCCTCCCCGTCCCAGAGCTCAGGAGGAAAAGGAGCAACCTTGAGGCTGTGCCGATGCTGGGAGCCAGCCTTTGCCTGAGCTTTCCTCCACCTTCCAGTCTGAGAGTAACGGAATTAGGTTGTTCCTATGGCAACTGCATATCAAAGAGGCCTCTGCAGCTTTGACTCAGATCCTGGCAGGGAGGCAGAGGCCAGGCAGCAGCTGCAGACTGATGCTTCACCGGGAACCAGGAATGCCGGGGGCCAGCACATCCTTCCCCCACAGCCCCATTAGCTGCACCGGGGCAGCAGGGAAGCCTGAGCACCGCAGCAAATCCCACACAGAGTAATGTGGGATTGCTCCAGTACAGCACCTACTTGCAGTGCCCAAACGCCACCACCATTCCCTCCAAGTCCCTGGGCAGTAGTGCCAAGGACAGGCGGCTGGCAGCTCCACAGCCAGATTTCCACTTCATAAGGAAACGCTTCAGGGCCCTCCTGCCAGACACCTCTGGTGCCTCCAGAGAAGCTGCTGTGGGAAGTCACAGAGAACAAACCTTGCCTCCCAACAAGCACTACAAACTCCCGGGCTTTCCCAACGCATCCCAAATCCAGCAGAGCCCTTGGCAGATGACGGCGCTGCCCGACGGTCACACCTACACCTCGGCACCCACAGACAGCAGGAGCCTCTTGTGAGACAATGCTCTCACCTCTCGGGCTCCCTGCCTGGGGCTCATGAACAGCCTCCCACGCTGCTCTGGTTGCAGCGCTGAACCTCAAGCCAAACAGCTTTGCCTTGCACAGCACAGAGCAGGTGAGGAAAGAGATGGGAGGTGCAAGGCAATGCTCACTCCTCAGTTGCCACCCACCACCACCAGCCAAGCAGCAGCATCGCTGCACGTGTGGAAGAGCTTCCCCACTTACCACATCCTCGATGGAGCTCTGATCCTCTCGCAGGTGATCTTCAGCCAGGAGGGAGAGCACAAGGCCCTTAATGCAGTGAACGTACAAGCTCATCTTAACTGGTAGGCAGGGTCTGGACTCCGCACCAGCCTGGGCTCCCAGACCATCCCCCCGAGGTGGGCAGCCCCTGTCCTGTGCTGGGTCACCAGGCAGGCTCTCCTGAGCCTCTGCAGCCAGCAGCTGGCTCCTGCTCTGGAGCTGTGGCTGTACAGCAGTGGCTGGACAATCCAAACCCTGCACACTGCCACCAGCTGCACTGCTGCTCTCCCCAGAGACACTTCCTTGGCTCACAGTCCCTTCCTCATCTTGGTCACTTGATTTCCTTCTGCTCAGCTCTCGGGCAGGAGAGCGAGCAGCTGGATTGCCACTGCCTGCAAGGTAAGTCTGGAAACTGTTCTGCTCAACGTAAGATTCCACAGGGGATTTCCTCATGTTGTACCTCTCCTGCTCCCAGCTGTAAGGATTTGGAAAGAAAAAGCCTTTCAGATATGGACCAGCAGTTTGCGCATATTCAGGAGTATGGAGTGTGGAAGGGCTTGGCAGCGGCTTCGTGTCTCTCTCTGAGGGGAAAGATGCTTTCCTACTGAGCTCTGAGCTTCTGCTGTCTTGTCTGCTCAGTTCTGCAGTTGAAGAGTTCTTTGTACTGGCTTCCATTTCAGGGAAGCCCTTCAAAGGCACAATGTTTGCAAGGCTGCCTGGGTGCACAGCATCTTCTGGTGCAGCTGTGCCTGAAGCTTGCTCAGGGGACTCCAGCACAGAGGCATTATTCAGGTCTTGGGTTTCAGGAACTCCTGTTGATTCTGCAGCTGCCTGGGAGCGGTGAGCATCCCCCTCTCCTCTAGGGCTTGCTGGGGGCATGGATGACCTAGCAGGAGACAAGTTTGGAGTTCTTACACACCTGATAACACTACCACCTCCTGGCAGTGTTCAACAGGTCATCTGTTCTCTGCTACAAAACAGCAGAAAAGGATGGGCTAAGGTCTAACACAGGTGAACAGCAGGGGCCTCTCACATTGCAGGCTCAGGGAGCACCACTCCCTTGTCACAAAGCACAAAGTCTTTAAGCAGCAGCAGAGCTGAGACACAGCAGAAGATGGCACCTGGTCTGGGGAACAGCTCTGCTTGAGGCTGCTTCACACAGAGACACAGACACCACGGATATGGCCACCTGGGAGACCTCAGGCAGCTCTAGCAGCCAGATGCCAGTAACAAAGGCCTGTGAGGATGCAGCACCACACGTTAGCTCCCTTAAGGCAAGAGCCTCCCTGTGCATCACATCGATCCCATACCTGGTCATCCACTCCACAGGAAAATCTCGGAGCACAGAGACTTCATCTTCCGTTAGGAACACCGAGATGATTCGGACACCCTGCGGCAGTGAGGAACCTGCAAGAGCAACAGGGGTGTGAGGATTAAATAAATATGTGCCAGCATAAAGAACAGAAGCCAAACTCCATCAACCCAAAGGCTTCTGCAGGTGGTGAAGGCACGCGTTCATCCTGCATCCCAAATCACCACCAACTGACCACATCTAACTGAGCAGCATCTTCCCATCCTCCTCATACACTTAATGCCTGACAGTTTCATTTTCCCTTAGTGTTTTCTTCTAATCACCGTGGCAGAATAGCTACAAACTGATGCTCAGAAGCAGTGACTGAAGGTTTGGCCTGCAAGCATCAGCCATCTGTTTCCAGGGCTCCATCAGTGGCCAAGTAGGCACATGGGTAAGTGGAATTAAAGCAGGCATCTTGGGAATCTACAGAACTGACAACTAAACCCAAAAGAGCAAACTCCTTCACTCAGCCAAAGGAAGGAACTCATTCTGATTACACAACACCCACTGGCACATGCTGACTAGTGACAGCAACACCCTCAGGGATATACTCCTGCACCCAGCCAGAGCTTTAACATGAATCCCAGAGAACCAGCTCATGCTCTCCCTGCAGAAAGCACAGCCCCAGAGTGTGTGCTGCTGCTGGGCACTTGGGACCCGTGTGCCGCAGCTGGATGGATGCTCACCAGGACCCTGCTGCTCCTCACCTCCAGGCTCACCCTGAAAGAAAGGGAAGAATCAGCCCATGGTGTACTCAATATTCCATCAGTGCCACCCAGACATCAATCCCAGCCTCGCTGTGACCACAGCCCACCCCAGACCATCCCCTTCAGCAAATGCTGTGACTGCTTTACCACGGTGGTTTGTTCCTTGGGTAGCCCTCAGAGTCAAGGGGACTTCCCAAGAACCAAATACCTGAAAGCAAGGACAACTACCACAATTTGCCGCTACTGCCTGCTCAGGGCAGAGTAAGAGCAGACGCCTTTCTCATACCTGTTCTTGAGGGCTTTTTTGAAGGAGATCTTGAACCACATAAATAATTACTTTTGACAAGTTCTAGCACACACAAAAATGGATCTGTCATCACTTTCAGACATTCACGTTGTGTATTTACCATTAAATACCTAAAACTTGGGTAAAAAGCTAGCAAAAACATCACACAGATGAGAGTTCATTAATTCAGTAACTTAAAGATTGAAAAAAGAGCAAATTCCTACTGCAGAAGCCTTGAACCCTTACTAAATCATAACTAATAAAAGCTTTTAGCACCAGCATCAATATTTGTCCTTCCCAGTACAATGTGACAAGAGCTCCCACCCCACATCCTCACATACGATACCTGCATGCAGGGAATGTATCCAGCAACTTACCTGGCCTGGAGGCTCGTTGCCTTGGAGGAGAACTTTGGCGGTGAGAGAAGGGGGCAGCTGGGTGCTCACAATCCTGAAAGGACAAAGTCATCCATGAGCAGTGTCACTTCCCAAAGCTCAGCCACTGTCTCCCATCGCTCAGCACACCAGGAGAGGCAATGCCAGCAGTGATGCTCACACCAGACTTTACTGTACTCTGAGCAACCTGAGGGTGCTGCAAGGCCCCACTCCACAGCTCAGTGATCTCTGGGGAGACACTAAGGCTCCACTGCACCACCACCTCTCCCAGTCCTGGCAGACACCCTGCAAGGGTCGAGGAGCCAGCCTCAGACAGAGGTTGGAGCCAACCCATGGCCACACAAGAGCAACACAACTGTGTGACCCACAGAACCCCTTTTCTCTACTTTAGGTCACTTCCACTATGAATGCAGGAAAACCACGTGCTGGCATCTACTTTGGACCAATAACTCTGGTTTTACTGAGTCAAGACCTAAATCACAATTCATACAGGCTCCCACCACACCATGAAGAGCTGTGGGCACTAGAGAAGACTCAGAGAGATCAGCCCTCAACACCTGGCAGCACAGGCCTCTTGGATAGGGCTTCCAAAGCTATTCTTGTTCTTCCCACCTACATCTTGAGATCCACATTCTGGAGATCTTCCAAAGACTCTAAATAAGAAGTTTAACTCAAGTACAAAGCCCTTTGCAGTGTTTCAGTAAGATTTAGAGTTCAGAGAACTCTGATGACATTTGGTGACAAACAATCTCTAGCAGACAGAGCAGAGATATGAATCACACACACTGGTGACAGGCAGGAGCAGGACAGGACTCCATTCGAGTCAGACATCCACGTCCAGTCTAAGGGGCTGCAGTGACTCACTGTGTCCTGCTTGCAAGTCTGAGATCTCTCTATTAAACCCGCCTGGCCTGCCTCTGCCAGCCTGGAAAGATGCACACATTGTGGCATGTTTCCAGTGCTTGTAAAAGGTGTTACAGGAACAGTTTATGCCAAAGAAAAAGGGCGCCTGAATGCTCTTGCCAAGAAATGCTCAGAACTTGCCACCTCCTGTCTTTCAAGGCCACCTTTGAGGCTTTCCTCGATGTCACTCACATCTGCAGCATCTTCAGCTACTGGCAGTGTTCAGCTGAGAGAAGCCAGCACTTCTCATGGGAAGCTGTGGCTCATTCCTCTGTGCACTTTCTCTCGGTTCAGACAGCAAACAAGCCAGTCAGAAAGACAGACACACACACGTGCAGGAGAACACTAATGGGGAAGAGTAATGTTCACACAGCTTTCTTCAGTGACTTCCACCTAAAAAGCCAAAGGAGTTCAGTCTTCCTGTCCCGCTGGACAGCAGAGTGCTACTGAAACCCAAACCCTGCACCTCCTCATGCTGCCATTCCTCCCACTGATAAACACAAATAACCACTCACCCTCTGTGACTACTGCCTGAAGCACTGATGTTCCTACCAACAACCAGCAACTATGTGCTCAGCTTGTGCCTTTGCCCTGCTCCCTGGATGCCCTCTGGAAGCACAGCCCTGGGAAGGGGCAGATGCAATGTGCAGTTAACCCTTTAGGTAATGCTGTGGGTACTTACAAACCCTTGTAGAGAATGCAGCCTGCCAAGACATGGGGAGATCGCTGGCAAGTTTGCAAGATGAGAGCTGCTTTCAGTAAAAGCAGGGGGTCCACCTACGTGGGGAGAACAGCAGGAGTGAGGCCACAGAACCCTGGGAAATGCTCAAAGCAGCAAATAACCATGACACCATTGGCATTAAGGCAGCTCTAGAACCAGACACTGCAGAGGACAGGCTCCTACTTTGGTTTTGTCCAGATTCCAGAGAGAATTGAAAATCCTGTGGAGGTCACTGGTGTTTTTCTGGATATGTTCAATGTATCTGTCCCACTGCCTGCTCAGTTCCTCCTGGGAAAGTGCCTGTGGATGACACAAAGCCACACACTGTCACTGCACAGGCCTTGGTGTCCCCACACTACCCTGGAGCAACGGCAGGATGGGCCTGGGCACTTTTCCAGGTGCCAGTTCTTTGATACATGAGCTTATTCTGCCCCTTGTTAGCAGGAAGGCAGCACGTATGTGCCAGGGCAGAGCTGGGCCACTATGGGAGCGTTTCAGGTCTCTTCCTCAGAAGAGATCCCCATTTACCATGTACGCACGGTGCACGGGCCCGTTGTAGAAGGTGAAGAGGCTGATGAGCTGCTCCAGAAACCGCCGGCAGCTGATGTCAGGGAGCTCCACAGCACAGCCCAGAACCTTTCGTACAGAAAGCCATGAATGAGATATGGTTACTGACAAAACCCAGGCACAGCAGGTGAGAACAACTCTTGTCGCCTTTCAGTGAGTGTCAGAGGCATGCAGGCAGCTCTGTGGCAGGCAAACATCCCCCAGATTCACAAGTCAGCTGAAGAGGAAATGCAAAAATACGCACAGAAGAGCCCTGGCACAGACAGGATAAACAAATGATGTCAGAAATCCAGCGTTTCACACACACTCCCTTCCCACAGGAGATGACTGAGCCCGGTGCTTTAATGGAAAAGAATGTTTTCCTGAGATGAAGTACTTAAAAATATTCAAATTAACTTGTTATTTACAGCTACGGAAATGCTCTCCTTAGGCTCTGAGAGAAACAGAAGCACCAGGAGGAGAGCCTCAGGGATCGCCCGGCCACTGCCAGTTAAATCAGTCTGACAGGTCCCAGCCCAGCTGCCTGGGGGTGATTTGGAGCAGTTTTATCACAACTTTGCTGCACACTGCTCCTTATACCCTGAATGCTGACACTGACAGAGCTCTGCAGCAGGCAATGCTGAGCATTACAAGGAAAGAATAATCAGACTATGACAAAGAGGGAGACTGAGTCCTGATTATAAGCTGCAGCACATGGATCCTGTTTCCAGCCATCACCAGTAACCCATGGACACACATCAGGATATGGAGCTCAGTGTTTTGCAGCCACTGCAGGCACATCCTAAGAAACAGGTTGGGTGTGGACATGCAAATGAGAGGTTGCAGTAAACAACATTTAAGCCACCTTGCAATGAAGGGTTGTGCACTGCAAGCTCTCACCCAGCTCTCCCCAGGTCTATCTGGGTCCATACCCTGGAAGAAAAGCCCTTCTGCTTGCTACAGCAGTTCAGACTCTCACTGCTTTTGCTCTGTGGCTGCCTGCAGACCCCCTGCACTCACCCATAGGTAGTCTCCATCCACTACAACTGCAAACTTCAGTTTCCTCAGGCGAATGAGGCTTGGAGGCACTCCAGAAATCTCAGTCATGCAGCGCACCACGCCGGCAATCTGTCCACACAGCAACTCCTGCTGGTCCGGAACAGTCTGGGGAGGAAGGCAGGGAAGAAACAGGGCTCATTTCTTTGGTCCTGAAAGGACTTGGAGTAAAACCCGTCACTGTATTCAGGTGTAAATAAAAATGAATTACAAGGTCAATTCAATTCTAAATCAAACAGAGCAGCGCAGGCACTGAAATCATCACTGAGAGCTCATTTAGGGGAACTTTCATCCCTCATGTGTTTATTCCCATCCTCAGGACAGACCTGGACTCTGCCGGATGACCAGAAACCCCAGAGAAGAGCCCATCACCCACACCAAGCTCAGAACCACAACACTTCTGTGCCCTGGGTCTGCTGGAGCAGAGCTCCTCTCCCCCTGGGTCTGGTTAAATCAAACCAAGACTGAACCCAAAGCCTCGCCTGGGAGCCCAACTGTTCCTGAACCAGAACCATCAGCACTGACCCACCACGCAGGGATGGAAATGAAAGCAGCATTACCTGAGGAGGGTAGAAGTAACAAATCCCGGCACTTGTAGGATCTCCTTCGTCCTTCACCTTCGAACCATCGTACAGGAAAAAGTAATTCCACCTAAAACCAAGGCAAAGCATGCACAGAAGTGATGGTATGTTTGGAAACACCTCTCTCCATTATTTCAGGTAGAGCAAGAAGAAGGTTGTTACAGATGAAGAGACATTGCTCTTACACCCCCACACCGAGCTCAGACACAAAAAACGACACTAAAAGGCTCCCACCCCATGAAATTCGATCACTTTTGTGGGCTTAAGATAGGCTCTACAAGCAGCAGAGACACGAGGAAGGAGGCCTGGACTTGCAGAGCACAGGGAGCAGTTATCACAGAGCATTAACCACGCACAGCTCAAACGCTCCCACGAGCTGCTGCTGTTCATTCAGTCACTGCAGGTACAGAGGGGCCTTGGGGAGCACAAGGGGGAGGCTTCCCCCAGAAGGTGGCCTACCCACAGCACTGCTCAGCTCCCAGTTCCAACTACTGCGTGTGGGGTTTTGCCTACCCCTGCTGCTAAAGAGCTGCTAAAGAGCTGGTTTCTCCCCGCTACAGCTCGTACAGCCCGTTAAAAGCTTGGCACATGGCAGCTTCCTACAGGAGCAGGGGAATTCTAAAGCCAAACGCAAAGGCGACCCAAAGGCGATGCCGAAGCGCCAAGTCCCTGCCCGGCCAAGGGGAAAAGGCTGGATTCAGCCTCCGGCCGCCGCTGCCCGCTCCTGGGGGACCAGGGGAGACCCAGGGGTGCGGGTGCTGCTCCCAGCGGGTGAAGGGAGCACTCCCCTGGCCGAACCGGGACAACGCGGCCCAGCCCGGGCCGGACAGAGGAGCGGGGCCGGGGTCGGGTCTCACCACGGCGCGGGGCTGGGCCGCGCCATCGCTGCCGGGCCACGGCGCTGCCGCTGGCGCTGAGGAGCCCGCTCCCGCGGCCGCCGCTTCCGGTCCCATGACGACCCACGTGACCCCGCTACGGCGGCCGGCGGGCGGTGCATGGCGGCGATGGGCGGGTGGCGGCCCGCGGGCGGGCGGCGGCGGAGGGGACGGGCAGCGGAGGAGGACGAGGACGGCAGCGCGGTGCTGCGGCGGCTGCAGGAGGCGCGGTGAGAGCCCGGCCCCGGCCCCGCGCCCCCGGTGCTGCCGGCCGCGCTGACCCGCGCTCTCCCCGCAGGGACGATCTGCTGAGCTCCGGCTTCTGGGCCGCGAGCACCGGTGCGTGCGGCGGCGGTGCGGGAGGAGCGGGCCGCGCCCCGCACCGCGCCTGACGCCTTTCTCCGTGCCCGCAGGAGCGGTGCGGGCGTCCCTGGGCCGCAGCGCGGAACCGCCCGGCCGCTGTGTGTGCTACGGGCTGGGCCGGTTCGGAGCGTGCCCCGCGGCCCGGTACCAACTGGCGTTCCTGCTGCTGCTGCTGGAGGAGCTGGGGGTAGGGCTCCGGTACCCGGGTTGGGGGAGCCAGGGATGGGAGGGGGTCCTGTTCACGTCGCCCCTTTCCCCGCAGGTGCCCCCCGGGCAGTGCTCGCTCTTCGACCCCGCGTTCTCCCCCCAGGAGGCGGCTGCGCTGCGGCAGCTCGGGATGAGGCTGCTCCCGGAGAACGAGGTGCGCGGGGAAGGGGGGGGGTTGTTACTGTCTGGACTCGGCTGCCGGGAAGCGGCTGTAGCGTTGTTGTACCCGCAGGAGGGGAAACACGACGTTGAGGGATCAGCCACGGTGTTCTACATGGTGCACTGCGGGAAGGCCCTGTACAACAACCTGCTGTGGAGGAACTGGTCTGCAGAGGCCCTGTCCAAAATTGTCATCATCGGGAACAGCTTCCGAGGGATGGAGGAGAGGTGGGTGAAACCGCGGGAGGGGGGCCGAGGCCTCCAGCGCTGCCCTTCTTCCTTTACACTGTTGTTTCTGACACTGACTTCCATTTTCTGCTCACTTTCTTGCTGTCTGGTTTGCTGCCATCAGCCACCTCCTCTGTCCCCCACAATGATGCACAATGGCTGTCTAAATTCAGAGCATTGTCTAATGCTACGTTCTGTCATTCCAGGCTATTGTCAAGAGTATTGGAGAGAGATTATTCTTATATAGCAAAGGTAAGGGGCCCTAGTTTGTTAACATCATAGTTTTGTGTTGAAAGAGTGCCTTTTATTGAGAAAGGGAGTTAACTGCAGCTGAGAGAGGATGGGTATTTTTAAGCCTTGTTTCCTGGCTGCCACAATATGAAAATGAATCACTTCAGACTCACTCTGTCTGCAGAACGCACTGCACACAGGTTGAGGTTAACATAACACCAGCCTCAGCTTCACTGACTCTTAACTGGACTTCTCTCACAAGTTCTTCTCCATCACACATAACTCTTTCCCCCAAACACTCTCTAGGTGTTGAAAGGGACAGAGGAAGCAGCGCTCCCTGCTCACCCTCGCTACCTGGACACCTTCAATGACACCTCCGTCCACTGGTTCCCCCTCCAAAAACTGCAGACAATCTCCCCAGAGGTCTGGGACTTCCTGGAGGAACCAATGTACCAAGACTGCGAGGACCTGGAGATCATCAGGAGGGAGGATGGAGCCGAGCAGTGCTGCGCTGCTGCAGCCAAGGCCTGAGCCCCTGGGGCCATGTCTCTGCACTTGGCAGCTTTGCAACGAAGCTCAAGCACGGACCTGGTGGTGTGCTCTGCCAGGAAGTGGCAGCACCCGAACACTGAACACGAGGGGGACAGTTTTGTATCTTATTTAATAAAAGGTAAAGCTGTGCTTTGAGTTATCTCAACAACAGCCCATTAATTTAATTAAAACCTGCCTCTCACAGGGCAGCAACACATGGTCTGTGATCTACTGGGAAAAAGTCCCCCGATGCTCCAGCTCTGGGCTGATGGACAGAGGGGCCCCAGCACCCATGGATGGGCACCGGGCTGAAGGAGCCACCAGCACACCCAGAGAGCAGTGGGATGTGTCCTGTGGCAGAGGGACAGTAACTTGCTGCCAGAGCAGTGCAGCAGGCACTCTGTCACTGAAGACCTTGAGGACTTGTCCAGACCAGCCCTCACTCCTGTGCTGTGAGAGCAGAGAATCAGTGCCCATGGTCCCTTGAACACGCTGCTAAACCTGTCACCAGTGGCAGTTACACAAGCATTGAAACACTTGTTCCTCCTGTCATGCCAACTCCCACGTGTCATTTCATCTCCTGACACTACCTCAGCAGCTCTTCTAGGAAAAAAGTCCTGGCACACAGCTACAGCTTCAGTCTATTTATGAATCTCTCTCTTCTTTATTCTGAGAGAGTCGCGCTAAAAACATCCACAAGCTGGTCTGGGCAGTTCCAAAGCAGGGCCTCACTTGGCCATGTCAATGAGGCTCTGGAGGGAGGTGGGCACCCACGTCTTCTCCCCCTGCACGAACACAACGCCCCTGTCGATGTAGATGACAATGCGGCCAAAGGTGTAGAGCTGCTTCCCTTCGTGCCGCTTCCCAATCACGGGCATGAACACGATGTTGTGCTCCTCTGCCTTAGTCTGAATGAGGTCCTTGAAGTTCATGGGCACGGAGCTGGCAGCCACGCCGATGCCACGCTGGGCCATGTTCTCGGCCTCCCGCCGCTCCTGCATGGCCTCGTACTGGAAGTCCTTCCTCCGTTCCGTGTGAGTCAGGTACGCTATGTTCTCCCTTGCACCCGGCTGCATGTACCCACCTGGGTGGGGAGACAGAACAGGTGAGAACAAGGTCCTAGTCCCTTCCCAGCACAAGGTCTGGGGGTAAACTCCAGTTCAGGACACACGAAGTCCCAGAATCATAGCAGTACAGACTTGTTTAGGTTTGGAAGGGAGCTTAAAGCTCATCCAGTTCCAACCCCCTGCCACAGGCAGGGACACCTTCCACTAGAGCAGCTTGCTCCAAGCCCCTGTGTCCAACCTGGCCTTGAACACTGCCAGGGATGGGGCAGCCACAGCTTCTCTGGGCACCCTGGGCCAGCGCCTCAGCACCCTTATAGGGGAGAGAACTTCTGCTTAAAAGTCTAATCTAAATCTCCCCTCTCTCAGTTTAAAACGATTCCCCTTGTCCTATTTCTCAATAGGTGAATTCCTTTTTATGCAACACTTGCCCTTAGCATCATTTTGCATGGTCACTGCTCCCAGGAGCTGCTACAAATACTGCCTAAGCACAGGCTCACAAGAACCAGGCATCGTGGTGCTGCCATCACCACAAGCCACCTACCGACACTGGAGGAAACGGCCCGGTTCATGATATCAAGAGCTTCATTAAATTTGTCTTTGATGGATGGATGTGCCAACACTTGGTCTGAGAACATGGATTTCCAACCCAGGTACCACTTCGTAATCTCTTCATAATTGGGGCTGTTACTCAGCCAAGAGCACAGCACCTGCAAAACAATGCGACAGAAATGCAGAAGGACTGGTACATTGATGGAAGAGAGTCCTGACTGCCACTTAGGTTATTACTGAGCTTTCAGTGAGACAGAGGACTCTGACAGTCTTAGCACTCAGTTTGTTCTGCAATGTATGGAGCTACAAGTGGGAATCACCCCAGTAACTAGTGGCAGTTAAAGCATTTCAGCACTGAAGCAGCAACTTCTAGGCAGAAGTCACTAAAACACAGGTAATCAGGCATGTTCCCTCAGCCCTCACAGCCTCTCACCTGCAGCCACTTTGGGAAGAAGTGTTTCTCCAGCAGCCCAACAAGACTGGAGACAGAAATCATCCCTTCCCAGTCAATCACCCAGTAGAAGGCATCCATGTGCTGCTGGTGCGGGTTTATGATGAGTTCATTCAAACACATCCCTGGGAAAAGGGGGAGAAGAGTTAGAAAATAACATGACTCAGTTTTGTCAGCGCCCTGACCTACTTCACCAGCAACACACGTGGCTTGAGGAGCACCTGTACTGCCCGAAGGGACACCTGGGGTCTTTAAACTGTCTAGCAGATCCCTGCCACCACAACAGCACACTGTCAGTTCCAGCCATTGCAATTTGCTGCCAGAACAGAGAAACTTCATAATATTATTTGAGGTAATACCTCAGCCAGGTTAACACGTGCCTTTCTGAGGTGTGAGGGGAAGGTGGCAACCAGCAGATGCCAGGAATGCAGGGCTGTTTGCCTTCTCTCACCTAGTTTAGGCACGATGTTTTTGACCATGAAAGCCTCCCATGACCCAGGAGTGAACACATCCTTCCAGGGCTGCAGGATAAGTTTGGCAGAGGAGTCGCTGGGATGCCACTTCTGCAGTGCATTGGCCAGCTTGTTCCTGATGGGGGAATACAGCGGCTCCAGTCGTGCCTGCATCAGGGGGAGCCAGGGGTGGATCCATGAATGGATTGGGACTGTGTCTGTCAAGGGATTCCAGCTTTCAACCTTGAAGATTAAAATAAGTCCATCTGTTAGCATTGTATCTGGCCAGATGCAAAGAGCCATAAAGGAACCCCTAAGCCCTCAGTGCAGAGGCAGCAAATCGGGATCTTAAAAGCTCTACTTGACTGAATTCAAACTCTAGTTCAGAGCACAGCTTCACTCGCCTTACCTCCTTCTGAAGCTTGGGGAAGATGAGCTGATCCAGAATGTTATCCAGTATCCAGACAGGAACAACATTTACCCAGCCATCCAAGAAATCCACCATCGACCCGCAGTTCCGCGGCTGCCACCGCGCCACGATGTTCCTGACATACGGCATCCAGATTTCCCACATCAGTCTGGGGGGAAATATACACACAGATCAAAGTTAAGCTTAAAGCTATAGCCCCAGGGCTAAATAAACCAAATGGTAACTGTCATTTCAAAGCTAATTCCTTTTATACAGCTGACAGCTGGACTTTAACAGGCACACCAGGAGAATCATCTGGAAAGCACACTTGTATCTGTGCTTCTCCATCCCCGAGGAAGCAGCACTTGCAGATGCTGCACAAAGTAAAACCCTTTTGCTCTTTACCTGTGAAAAGCATCTGTCGACAGGTCCTGCCCACCGTGTGACAACAGCTGGTCGTTTTCCAGGAGGCTCTTCCACTTGGCTATGATCTCTGTGCCATATGTGCAGTCCTGCAAATGAGAAGGCATGAGTGGCCTTTATCCTCTGCCATTCATTTCAGCTGGTATCTACAAGGAGCAAGCAAGCTGATGGTACACTTGGCTCCAGCTCTCTCACCTGCTCAGAGCCAAGGCAGGAGCTTGCAGCTGTGATTAGTAAAGCCTCATGAGAGGAAAATCCCACTTTGTGGATCTAATGAACCTCCAGAAGGAGAAAAAAAGTCTGAACTGTTTCAGGTGTACAGAGAGGACACACAACTCACCTATCACAGTCTAAACAGCATTAAGAATAGACAGTGTGTACCCTGACTGCCTGAAAGACAGGCCTCCTGCTTCTGCTAATAACCAAGAACGAGAGGCTTGGCTTTCATTTGCTTTTTATTCCCAACACCCATGAAAGGGATTGACTTTAACCTTAGAAGCTCCTAAATTGTTAGCCACTTCACAAAAGAGCAACCATCAGTTGTGGCAAAGGCCTGACAGTGGGTGCAGAGTGGAGTTCTGGTTTGATTTCTTTTCTTTCTCTCCAGATTGATCAGGAATTTGGGACAAGAAGGAGGGGAGTCAAGGTAATAAAGACTACTTAAACCATCAAGGAAGAATTGCAGATGAATCAAACTGATACAGACCTTGAGGGGATCCCAGTTCTTGAAGTAATCTTTCATGAGAGGATAGACTATTGCCACTGCCAGGTCTACCCTGTCGGACATTCTGTACTCCTCATAGTACTTGTCTTGCAGCGTCTCAAAGATCTTTGCACACTCATCCAAGGTCAAGGGATTTTCACAGCTGGGCTGCATCCGTCTCTCACACTCTTCCACCATCTCCAGCACCTTGCTGAGGTTGCTGATTGCCTTCTCCTCGTGTGAGAGAACTTCAGATATCTTCTGTATCTCATGGGTCAGGTTCACAACCATGTCCCTCTCAAACTGCAGCTGCCGGTCGTTCTGGATGATCTCCTGCTCCGTGATGTCAATGAGGAGCTGCAGGTTGTGCTCCAGCTCGGGCAAGGCAAAGCCCTGGGGCTTGAAGTCTTTGCCCAGTGGCAGCTGAGCGCTGTCATCCGGGATATTGTGCTTATGGCTGATCTGACTGTAGCTGTAATAAACCTTCTGCTCCCGGCCCGTCATGTCTATAACCTGCCACAAACAAGAACAAACGTGCCTTTAATATAACTCCTTAAAAAAAAATAAAAAAAGAGGAAATCCCTGGTCCCAAACTGAAAACCAGAGATTTCCAAGTACTTTAATTACTCTGGGAGGCTACTAATACCCACCGGTATTCCAAATGAGGCAACCGGGATTGCCTCTGTCGAGGCCTACTAGAGAGTAGGATGAATAAGAAACAATCTGAATCAGAGCTGGAAGAGCCTCCTCATCTGATCTCAGTCCCGAGTAATTCTACAAGCAGTGATGACACAAGCTGTGCACTGTGTTCCTGCACAGGAGTCTCAGGTACTTTTATACTTTTAAGATGCATTAATTTTAGATGAGCAATTTCATTAAGTGCACAGGAGACAAATCCCTCCCTGTCCCTTCCAGGTAGAAGATGGCTCCCAGTAATGACAATTGTGCTTTCAGAAGCAGATGATTGTTTTATCTATGACAGATGTGAAACAATTCAACTTAACTTGCAATTAACAAACAACCCACCCCCATCTGAGTTAATCTGCATTCTTCCAAGGCCAAAGACCTTGCTTAAAAGCAAACCCAATGTCCCAGGTGACGCAGTGGTCTATTACATGACCCAGTGGTGAGTCCAAGGCTGCAGCCAGACAGTTCTTAACCTGGCTCCTCCCAATGACTTGAAACTACTCACAATGCCACAGTGGACAAACTGCTCCCCAGGGATGCCACATCTTGGATTAGCAATCTTACCTTGACTTGAGACAGCTCTTTCTGAGGGGTTGAAAGCTGCTTGTTGATCCTGCCCTTGGCTTTCAGTTCTTCTACGGTCTTATAGCTGTATTTGGGCTTCTTCTTGCCTCCACTGGGATCCTTCCGCCACTGGCTGAGCTCCTTTTGATATTCCTGTACAAGAACAAAGAGGAGTTGTGGTTCCTGCTCTTTGCCACATCCCACATTTGCCTCTATTTACCACAGGAAAATAACCCATCAGATCCATGAAAAATGCTGCACAGCAAAACCAAAGCAGTAAAGCTCAGTGACAATCACCCTGTTCACAGGGCTGGCAGTGGGCTTCTGATTTGCTTTCTTTTCTTTAATCCAAAGATGACAAAGACTATTTACCTGGGGGACTCTTTGAAGGTGGGGTTCTGGCAAGATACTGCATAACATGAGCCAGAAGCAACAAAGACCATCACAGTGACAAGAAAACATGTCTGAATGCAATCAGTGTGCTACATCTTTAGCTTCTCATCTCAAATGAGCTCCAACAGCTTTCTCTGACACAGAAGCTAATAATTAGAACTGCATTTTGTGCATACAATGTGACAGGGAAGCAGACAGACCAAGAATTGTGCAAGTACCTCCTCAGCTTCTTCTTCTGAGTCCACAACAGGGAAGTCCTGCAGGGACTGGCTGGTTCTCTCCGAGCCATATGCTCCCACAGCTCCTTTGCCTTTCCTCTGTTTGGCCTCAATGGGGTTGATAATACCTGAGAGGAGCAAGTCAGGTCACTTTTACTGAAAGAGCACAGCAATTGCTTTTCCTACAATACTCTTAAGTTACCAAACCAGCACAAACACCAGAGCATCCTGCCTCTGGCTAACTACAGTTTCCTTTCCCACTCCACTGATTTAGCAGCTATCAAAAATCACTTAATTCCAGCACACATCAAATAAACCAAAGCAAGTTGTTATTCACATCTGCATTTCATTGCTTTTTATTCCATCACATAAAATAACATCTTTTCTGTTGACTTCCTTTGCAATTTACCTGCTTTTTTACTTTTGCTCTCACAAAACAACAAGAGCATAAAATTGGCTTCTGGTAACTCAAGCACAGCTGAGTGTCATCATGAGGACCCAGATCACTTGCAAAAGATGCAAGCAAACAAGGAAGGTGTAAGCCCCACGGAAATGACAGAATGCAGTCTCTTCCCCAAATCACCAATTAACAATGGACCCCACAGTATCACAGTATGCTAGACACCCAATCACAGTACCTTGAGCATTCTTCCCAAGACCTCTTCCAGGGACATAACCCATTTTCTGGAGCAGCTTCTGTCCAATTCCCTTTGTGTGTCTCTCCCAGCTGCCAAAGTCCACAAAAGACTTTGTCCCCCCTCCAAAGCCTTTCTGACTGGGCTTGAAATTGCCACCCTGTTAAAACAGACAAACAAAAACCCACAAAAACACACAACACTGAGGTTTTTAACCTACAACATGCTTAGGCTGGTCATCCTGTTCAGTGAGATAAGAAAATAAAGCCTTTGGAAGGCTGTAAACCAGGAGCATGCTCCTACTTTAACCTCAGCTGACCAAATGCAACACTAAAGAAGATAAAAGGAACAATACTCTAGAATAGCTACAAAAGACAGAGAGAACAGCTCCCCAGGCAGCACTCTGCCACATAGGGCTCTCCGGGTTTAATGACTTCTTCCTTCCCTCAGTGACCCATTACTGCCCAGCAGGTCTGGCGCCAGCCCCAGCCACACTGAGCACGTCACACAGACCCGAAGCCTCCCCCATAGCTCACCGTTTTTAACTTCTTTGACACAAACTCTTTCGGGATTTCTTCCTGCTTCACCGGCTTCTCATCCTCATCCGAGTCCTCCTCGGACGCATCCTCTGCCGCCGCCTTCTTCAGCCCCGCGCTGATGAAGTTCACGGGGGCCGAGTAATCCCTGGAGCTGCACCAGAACAACACCCACGAGTGACCCCTGCTCCAGCGGAGCAGTGCGAGGTCCTGCAGAGACCCGACAGCTGCTGCACCTCAAACCCCTCCCCTCCAAACAGAACGTTATAGACTGGTGAGGGCTTTAACGCCGGTCTAGCGGGAATTAACCATCTCCCCCCCCCGACAGGCAGCAGGCAAAGCCCCCCCCAGGCAGCGCTGCCGTGGGCACTCCTGGCCCAGGTGGGAGCGCGTTGACAGCCCGCAAACCCCCGCAGCGCAGGGCCGCCGCCCGAGCCCTCCCCGCCGGGACAAGCGGGTCAGCCGGGCCGGGAGGTGACGGCACGTCCCGAGGACCCGGCCCTTGCCCCGCCGCCGCCCGCACCGCTTGCCGCCGAAGCTGGGCCGCTCCTCGTCCGAGTCCCGCTCGGCCCACACGCCGTAGGTGGCCTCCTCCTTCGTCTGCCGGTGGCGCTGCCGGTGCGGGTTGAACTCGTTCTGCAGGTCCCAATCCGACACCTCGAAGCTCTCCATCTCCACGCCATCCTCCCCGTCCGTGCCGTACAGGTGCGACATCGACATGGTCCCGCCGGGCCTCCCCGCACCGGTCCCGGCCGCACAGCGCCGCCGGCGGCGGAAATGGACCGGCCCCGCCCGGAAGCCGCGCCCACAACCACAGAGGAGAGAGCGGCCACGCTGGGGCCTTTCAGCCGCCGCTCCTCTATGGTTTAGCAGGCGCTCCCTAGTGGATGGGAGGTGTGTGTGATGCCGAGCGGGAGCGCGGAGCTCATGAAACAACGTTATTACAACAACGTTATTAAACAACACTTTAATGGTGGACAACGGGGCAAGGAGGCGGGGATGGGCTCATATATTAACTCTGCAATAGCCTCTGTAAGGGACAGTGAAGGGCTGGCGGGCACTCGCACGACAAAGGCTCCATGGGGGGCTCCGGCGCCATCACAGACCCACGAGCAGAGAACACGGTACAGACACCCAAGTGTGACTACACGAGTCCTCCGGGCACGGCAAACAGACCCTTCCCGATGCACATCCCTGCACATCCCAGGGATCCCGGGGCCTGACGTGCAGAACGCTCGGGCTTTGCAAATAAATGCAAACACGTTCCCATAGAGCAGTCATTTTGGCAATAGTATTAGCAAGCAATATGCTTGGATATCCGATTTCCACTGGTGTCATCGCAAACTCTTCTTTGTTGGGCAACAAAAGGCCATTTGCAGCATTCTGGAAGAGAGAAACAACAGCCTCAGGAGCAGGATCCACTCATGGGTGCCAACGAAGGGTTTTAAAGCAGCCATGATACAGAAAATGACAAGAAATAAACCATGTCCCAGCACCTGGATGATGGGTATCCAGCTCCTACTCTCACTCAATGCTTCTGATCTTGTTTTTTAGCACAATAGACTGCTCTTACATAGAAACTAGTCTTTAAGGGGTCATTTTTAATAAGAACCATGGAATGGTTTGGGTTGGAAGGGACCTTAAAGCTCCTCTAGCTCCAACGGTGCCACGGGCAGGGACCCCTTCCACTGGAGCAGGTTGCTCCAAGCCCCTGTGTCCAACCTGGCCTTGAACACTGCCACAAAGAGAAGAGAGGTCTCATGTTTCAGCACAGGGGTTTGCTGCAAGGGAGATGGAAAATCATCCAACGCATCAATGGTTGCGTCTGCAGCACAACCCCGGGGTGGCAGCTTTGGTTTCCAAGCCGACAGCACATGTGGCTGCTTTTAGCTCCCCTTCCACAGGCTCATGGCACGTCCCAGAAAGCAGCCAGGGAGCGGCTGGGCTCAGCTCTGCCTTTCCACATCCCGTGTCAAGGCTCCCCGTGGGGACACTCAGGAACGACTCTCCCAAGTGGCTGATTGTGCCTTTGCTGAAGTAATCCCGTTTCCAGCGCTCGGGAAAAGGCTTTCTGACAAAGAACCTCCCATAGCAGCATTGTTCTGAGGAGCTAAAGCCACTGTGAAGGAGACTGCAGGCAGAACGAGCGTGCCTGGAGCAGCCAGGCCAATCCATAGCACAGGAACCGCACGAGCAGGACCACAGGAGCTCACCCCATCCCAAACTGAAGCACAAGGTCTTACCTGGAAATCATTAATGTCCTTAGTGAGAGGATGATGTGTTCTGAGTCACCTGCAACAGCCCGGAAACACAAGGGTCAGCTTTTAGCCACCGACTGCACCTCAACCCATCCCCGCTGGGCTCCCAGCAGGAAGACAAGGAATGTTCAGGGCCCAGAAAGCAGCACGAGGGCAGGGAAGCAGCAGCCTCTCCTTCACTGCTGTCCCCACTGCCGGACTGCTCTGCGCTACACAGTGGTTATTAACTGCCTTCAAGCACTGCTCTCTCAGCAGGGAGCCCCATAGTGTGTATTTGACACCTGAACACCATCACCCCTGTACAAGAAGACCTACCTATAACCTGTAAAACAGACAAGCCACCCTTCCCCATGGCAGGCACGACCCACAGCAACAGTAAGAGTTGTGGAACAAAGAGCAAGGTAGGAAAGTGTCTTAAAGAGAATGAGGAGCACAAGATCCCGATGGGTGAACACAGAACCCCACAGCATCAAACCACACACGAGCAGCCCAGGAGGAGGTGGCAGAGATGAATGAGCAGGGTCTGAGGAGCACAGGACACGCAGGACATCAACAGCCAAAGCATGGAGGGTGAGAGCAGCAAGGACAACCCCATTGTCCCCATGGACTGAGGGAAGAGCAGGGACAGTGCCCGCGGCTGCTGCGAGCCTGCAAATGCCCATAAGAGGGAGCAAGGGACCAGGCCCCAGGATTAACCAAACCTCCAAGGGGCAGATGCTCTTACCTGCGGATGACCTTTCAGATTGGCTGGCGTTTTATAATCCCCCTTTAAAACCTATGGAAAAGAGAACACTGGAGTGACCCTCCTGGGGCAGCAGCTCTACCAGCATCAGCAAGTCCACCTCATGAACTGTGTCCCATGTCCCAGTGCACCTGAACCTGCTGAAATACCCTGATGGGTGTCTGTCCTGCACAAAAAAGCAGGTTTCCCCTGTCCTGACTGTGAGCAAAGACAGGGAGCAGCATCCTGCTGGGGCAGGGAACTGACACAAGCCATTCTCTGCTTCCTCTCTTAGCCTGGAAGGGGAGAGTATTTTGTCTTTAGCATCAAGCCAGTTCTCCAAATTCACTGGAAGGTCCACGTCAGTGACCCAAAGAGCAAACCCAAATCACAAGCACTGTCACGGGGCTGCAAAGTCCAGCCTCAGGGAGGAACCTGGTCCACCCCAAAGCACTAGACATCCCCTCTGTTCCATTCCTGCTGTCTGTGGCTCTGCAGCTTCTCCCTGCCAGCTCTGCCCCAGGACCATGAGTCAATCCTCACAAAAACGGCTGCTTTTGCCCAGACGCTTTACGAGCCTCCACTCGCCCTCCTCACAGGAGCAGGCAGTGGCTGGTGAGCTGTGGGCACAGCACAGCCCGTGGCTGCTCCTGCACCCCCAGATAACATCATCCAACCGGCAACTCCCCCCAGGGCTGGAGCAGGGCTGGAGCAGGGAGGGACAGAGGTCAGTATCGGCCACAACAGAAGAAACCAGCACCAGCCCCACAGCACAGGGAGCACCATCAGCCGGAGCCGCGCCAGACTCCAGCCGTTTCAACATCACCCCATTGAACTGCGTGCCCGTGCTCCCACAGGAAGAAGCTGCTTCTTCCCCGCTCTTTCCTGACAGCTCAGCAGCCCCTTTGGCTCCAGAGGGCCCTGGGGTGCACAGCCCCACGACACTCACTCTGTGCGTGTTGTTGACAACCAAGGGGTCGGGGTGGCCGTAGTTGGGGGGGTTGGCGTAGGGGTCATAGCCGAGCCTTGCCAGCATGGGTGCGATGTGGGCCATGTCCTGCAGCACATCCCCCGGGATGTGCCCGATCCACTTGGATAAGGCCTCCATGTTCACCGGCTTGATGACCTGGTCTGTTGATCTCTCTATCCTGGGGGAAACAGTAAAGGAATAAAACAAGATGCTAAGGTTGGATTTCACACACAGGCTGGGATCAGACACAACAGCCCTTGGCTACGTTCACCAGTGCCCCCCAGGCTGGGTCCCCTGTATGGGGGCATCATCCCACACTGGGGTTGGGGTGTGAAAGAGGAGTAGAAGGCAGCAGAAGACAAGCACCCTGAGCCAGCCAGCAAGGAGGGAGTGCTGGGGTGTGCCTCTGCAGAGCAGGTATTGCTTTTACCCTGCAACACCAGCACCAAAGCTGGCAAGCTCTGCTGCTCACCCCTGAAAGCTCTTTATAAGCAGCAAAACTAATTGCTCTAAGAAGGTATTTGTGGAAGGGTGGAGAAAAGAGGCATTAAAGAGCTCGTGTTTCAGAGCAAGTAGTTCCTGTCAAATTAGAGAGCAACAACTCTGTGCTGCCAAGATGGATTAATAAAATGGTCACCTGCTCCTGCAAGCTGCTCTGGTGGGTACAGAACATAAAACCTCGTGCAGTAAAACTGGATGTGCTGCCACTTCTGGCCCTGGAAACCATGCCCAAACACAAGCAAAGCCCCTTTGCCCTCAGTTTTAGCCTTAACCTGCTCTGTGTAAGAAAATGCTGCTTGAAAAGCTGAGGCAGGAGCCGAGACACCCACTTGGACAGCGACACCCCACCGGGCTTCCCGATGAGCTCCTCGTGGTGCAGCACCGTGTCGCTCCAGGAGATGTCCAGGAACTTCATGATGGCGTGCATGGACTGCTCGGGGTGCAGCACCAGCTGCTCGTAGTAGACGGGCAGGCAGCGGGAGCGCCCGATCTCCAGGCACTGCGAGTACATCACCTCGATGGCTTTGTTCCACTTGGTCAGGCAGTCCCGGTAGCTGCTGAGGTCGAAGCCCGCGATGGTCACCTTCCGTGTGATCATGGAGTGGACGGAAGCGCGGCCGTCTCGAACCATCAGGAGGAATTTGGAATTGGGGAACAGCCTGGACAGGTACACAGAGGACTTCAGCGTGAAGGGGTCCTTGTTGCACAGATACCGCGCCGGCTCGCCGTGCTTGGCGATCACCTCCAGGATGAAGGCCTGCATAGCAGCGTCCAGGACCTGGTCCGTCACCCCCGCCTCATCCAGGCGCATCTTCTCCCGCCCCGACTTGGACCACGCCTGCCGCATGGCCAGCACGCGCGGGATGATGCGGGTCTCCTCGCCGCAGCGCACCTCGGGGTGCGCGTCCAGCATGGCCCTCATCAGCGTCGTGCCGCTGCGCGGGACCCCGCCAATGAATATCAGCGGCATCTCCTTGCTGTACCGGTACTCGACGTGGTTGGAGTCCATCATGACCAGCTCCTCGCTCTCCGGTCTCATCAGCCTGTGCCTCCGCTCGCTCAGGACCTGCTGGCACTCCAGGACCTGCTGGCCGAGGTGCAGAGTCACCATCAGGGCGACCACCGAGCCCACCACCAGCAGCACCCTCCTCATGGTGACCCGCATCCTCTTCTGCTTGCACAGGCTGGTGACCACGCTTCAGCTCTCAGCTAGCAAGTGTTCATCCCAGCAGGCATCTGCAAGAGAAACAGTGTGGTCAGAGGAGCAGGAGCCCAGCCCAGCCCCTGTGGCACCTCAGCATCCAGCCCGGCTCCTCCAGGACGCTGACACCATCCTGGGCTTTCATCACCTCTTCCACTTATCAGCAACTTCCAGGCTAGGTGCCTCTGAAGGAGTAATTAAAGTCTGTCTCGGAGCACACCCAAAGAGAGTATTGCTGGGCAGTTTGTGCACCCAGAAACACGGGTTTGCTGCTGCAGCAGAGCCATGGAGGGGCCATGCAGCCAGTCAGTCCTCACAAGAAAACTCTTTACAGAGAGCCCGTTCCATCCTAGATGAAGCCCCAACCCTCCCTGCAGCTCTCCTGCCTTCCCAAGCCGAGCTCAGCACCATCTTCTCACTTCCCTCAGCATCTCTCTCCTCCCTGTGCTTTCCTCAGTTTCAATGTGCTGGCACAGGGGAGCGGGAAAGCCGAAATAAGAGAAAACCAAGAGCACCTCATGCAAGTTTCAAGTGTCTGAGTCAGGAGAAGCAGTCACCCATGAGGACAAAACGCTGCGAGAAACTAAACCATGTGAGCAGCAGCACGGAGCCAGCGCTGAGCGCCCTTCCCCCGGAGAGCGACCTTACACAGAACCCGGGAAGACCTCATCTGGCGCCGAGAGCCTTTGTTCTGCGTCTCGCTGGGCTGCGCAGGAGGAAGCCGCAGCTCCTCAAGCCGCTGCCCCAGGCCCCCCGCGAGGGCTGGCACCGCTTCCCGCCCGCCCCCCGCTCCGCCTGTGCCGCAGGTTTTGCAATCCTGCCCTGGGCTCTCCATGGATTTCAAGCTCTCTGGGATTATGTAGCCGGGGCAGGCGCTGAGTGGAGCCCAGGAACAGAGCGTCCGTGCCCTTTCTTTTGCTGACAGGCCAAAACCAGCTTCAAAAGCGGCTTCTTCTCCTCTCAACTCCCTCCATGAAAGAGCACATTTAGCAGCAGATGGGGTGACGGCCCTTTGGGGCAGGGAACAGGCAGCGAGCAGGCAGGGTGCAGGCAGGAGAGCCAGTAGCCTCCCTGCCCCAGCCCTACCTGCCAGCACAGGCAGCCCAGAACCATGCAGGTGCCCCAGGACTCGCTCCATCCCCTTCCAGCCCTGACATTCTGCTCCATCTACCCAGAGTGGGAAAACGCCAGCTCCCCACCATCACCCGCTCTGTGTTATCCACTTCTGCTCATACCATCCATCACCATGACTCAGGTAATGGGCCTCCGTACACCCAGGTACATGTTTTTCCCATCCCAGCAGCAAATGAACAGCATCACCAAAGCAATTTCTGTGGCTCTTTAGCAGCACTGTGAACATCCTGTTAAACAGGATGCCAACTGCTTGGGTGACATACCAAGGTTAAACAGTCTCAAGCACATGCCCATATACTACATAAAAGTCAAAATGTCAAGTGCTGGTCCATCTGGTCCATGCTGGTCAGGCTGGACAGGGCTTGGAGCAGCCTGCTCCAGTGGAAGGTGTCCCTCCCCATGGCAGGGGTTGGAGCTGGATGAGCTTTAAGGTCCCTTCCAGCCCAAACCAGGCTGGGATTCTGGGATTTGCTTAGATGTAAATCAGAGGGAACAGCAAACAGTTCTGGCATTTGGGCAGCACCAAGTACAGAGTCAGACCCATTAAAAAGACAAGCACTGCTCTGCTCCTCCCCACCATCTTCATCTGTCTCAGTCATGGAAGTTTACTGAAACCTTCACCCTAAAAACAACTGCAAATGCTGCAAGACCCATTCCAATGCCCAAGTCCGTTCCAGTCCATGTAGTGGGGGCAGTCAGGATTTAAGGCCAACTGGAACAGTTACAGTCAAGCAGCCCAAGCCAGGCTGCCTCGCAGGGAAGCTCTGCAGTTCAAAAGGGAGGCTGGGAGCACAGAAGTGCTCTGTTCTCTGCATGCTTCCAGGGAGCCTTTCCCACCAAGATGTTCCCAGCAGCCATGGGAGGGAACAAAGGGACCCACTCATTTTGCTGTGTGAGGCAGGAGGCTGGATGGGAGCCGGTGGTACCAGCTCTGCACCTACCAGCACAAAGCGGTGTGTCCCTGGGGATCATCCTGCCCACTGGGGAGCCACAGCTCCCCCCATGGACTGGCCGTGCCAACAGCATGGATGGGAAGCTTTGGCTCTGCTGTGGGACAGCAGGAAGGCAGAGAGGATGCTGCTGACATTGGGGAGCAGAGCTTCACCCTCGTGCCATGCTCCAGCCTCTCCCCATTGCTGCAGCACACACTGCTCCTGCTGCACAACAGCCCTGCTCTGCCTCCAGCACAGCAGCCATAGGCACTGGGACGGCTGAAGCAAAGCAAACCTCTTCAGTGGGATCACTCAGGTCTACCTGAGCAGGCTGAACAAGCATCCAGGAGTGTGTGTCCATGAGAGTGCTCGGCACGGTCTGCGGAGCAACCACCAACAATCCCAATTATTTCCAACTCTTTTGTGCAATCTCCATTAAGAATTCCCCAGAATTTATGGGTCCTATTAGTCTGTGAGGAGAGGGATGACCAATTGCCTCCACAGCAGATATTCTGGGGGAAAACAGCACGGCACAATGAGGTGGCACAGCTGTCTGATCGGATGACATTGTGGTCCTTCAGATGCCCAAGCCGCATGTGAGAGCCCTCCACTCCTGCAGGAATTAGGGAGCTCTCAGAGCTTCATCATGGCAGGAAAACCAGTGCAGCTGGTGATGGGGAGCAGAAATCACAGCACAGCAGCCAACTGAGGCCCTGAGTGCAGCAGGGAAGGGCCGGTATGGGAGCAGGGAGCATGGGGAAGATAGAGCCGGTGGGGAAGTGGAAGCAGAGCAGTGACAAACGAGCGCACAAGAGGTCTGACAGGCACAAAGTCTTCCCATTTCACATGCGGACGGGACATGAGCACAAACAAGGCTTCAACCCTGTCCTGTCAGCTTGCAAAGGCGATGCAATATTAACAGGGCAGCAGTGGTGGGGTGGCAGACGTATGAAATATTCCTGCACCTGCAACCAGCACCACAAGGGAACCAACTGCTCTGGGATGGACCCTCCAAACACGCTTACCTCTCCCCGGTAAGTCCATCTTGCTCTAGCCAAGCTTCATGCTGAAACACCGGTGGCCACGAAAATACCTAATGGGGGAGAAAAGACACAATGTTGATTTGGTTATCACACACATCTGTGTGTGCTGGTGGGGGATGTTCTGCTCAGCACCTTCCCCTCCTGCCCACAGCCCCGCTCTGAGTACAGCGGAAGGGTGATCCCAGTGATCCCTGCTCATGGTCAGTGCTGGGAACCAGACGCAGCATGGGCATGCCTTCAGCTTGGCACTGGCACTGCTTCACCACAGCAGCATTCACAGGGTTAAGCCAAAAGACGACAGGGAGGGAAGTGGGAAAGCAGCTGCTCCTTTAGGAAGTGAAGCCTCCTGGAAGGGAGCAGCCTCAGGACAGCAGGAGCATCGGGGATGTTCAAACCCCAGGGGACAACAGTCCGGACATGGCACGTTTCCATCATATACAAGTGACCGGCACAAGAGCCCGTCCCAGAGGAAGCAGCTCCAGACTCGCCTGCTGCAGCTTTGGTACGAGTGCTGGAACTGAGCAAAAGTCAGGCTATGGACAGAGCCCCCGAGCAGTAACAGCAAGAGGAGATGGGGCCCAGAGGACTCTCCAGGAACGGCAGGTCACAGGGATGCCAACCTCAGCACTCGGAGCTGCCAGGACCTCCCTGGCTCCAGCCCAAGGAGCAGAGCTCTCTCCAGCCTCACCACCCGCTGAGGACCCCCTGAGCATGCAGATCCCTGCAGCAGGGAACACTGGACTGGATGCCAGGTTTCCCACAAGGATACGATGTCTGCACCCACAGGTGGGATAAAGCAGGAGGGTTGGCACCCTGCTCCCAGCGTGTACATGGGACCGCAGGCTTGTCATGGGCTGCTGTGGCTGGGCCCTTCCCACAATCAGCTCCCCCTGGATGCACGACAGCATCCCGGCCTTGGAGGTTGTTTTTGAGAACATTTCAAGCACGGACACTAATTGTTATTCCAGACACCCAAGTCTCCTCCTCCCCTGCCCGGCTGCCACTGAACGCCACAAGGCCACTTCAGCACTAATTGGAAACCAGAGGGAAACTCCACTCAGCACGGACTTCACCGGAGCTTATCCACAGGGCACGCATCGCCCTCCTTCCCTGCAAGGCTTCCTGCTCAACACCATTCTGGCCTCCATCAGCCATGGGACCCCAGTCCCGGACAAGGCTGCAGGTCTGCAGAGCAGCAGCTGCATCCCCCGATGCCCTTCACCAGCACCGCAGTGATCTGGTGCACGGAGCTGGGGCGGTTTGGGAGCCCAACCCCGGACACGCTGCTCCGGAAACAGCTCCAGCTCTCGCCCATGCACAGGCACAAACACACGCTTGCAGACTTCCTGCCTGCTGTGCAGTGCGCCATCAACTGCAGCGTGCAGTGCACCATCGCCTGCAGCGTGCCATTGCCTGCAGTGTGCAGTGTGCCATCACCTGCACTGTGCCATCACCTGTAGCTCCGTGGTCACCAGCAGCCAGCACAAACCCACTGCAGCCTCCACCTCCTCCTTCACCTGCAGCTGTGCAATCAGTGCTGGGAGCAGCTCCATGTCGGTGGAGCCAGGAACCATCTGCAGGGGTGAAGCAACATCTCGAGTCTGTTACTTTAGAGCAGCGAAGTGTCACAAACAAACAACAAAACCGGTTTCCACAAGAAGCTCCAGATGATCAAATAAAAAGCCTTTTTCATTAAACCCTTCCCAGAAATGACTGCTGTTAACTGCAACTTCCCCAAAAGACGTAGGTGTGGCCTGGAAAATTTGAGCTCAAATCATTGGTGCTTCATAAAAGCACGAGGAACTGCAGATGTCTCTGTGGTGGGACAGCAGCAGAAGCTGTGGTCAGCAAGAAATAACCCAACAGATCTAAGCTCACATCTCTGCAAATCAGCAAAATCCAGTGACTCAATTGAAGGTCTCCAGCTCATCCACACAATGAACACAGCTCGCCTGAGGGTGCCCAGAAGCGCTGGCACCTCCAAGGGCAGCAGCCGCGCTCCTCCTGGCCTCTCCTGGTGGCATCTTCTAATGTGCCTTTCAAAGCCCCAATGCCTCTAAGCAGGACAGAGCTGCTCATGTCGCGAGGAGGCAGGAGCAAACTGGAGAGGGGTCAAATGAGCCCTCAGGGAGGAAAAACGGGAAGAGCTGGCAGGGCCCGAGGAGCAGGAAGGGAACAGCTGCTGGTACACAGACACACGGGGTGCTTCTCCATCTCAGTTTCAGAGCAGCTGGAGCAAAAGCGGACCAACACATGTTAAAGCACTCACCAGGAAATGGACGAGCATCCTGGGAAGCAGCGAGCATGGCACAAACACCGATCTCTGCTTGCTGCTTGCACGGCTGAGATTCACCCCAGCGTGACACCAGCCCTGGTGCACAACCCACAGCTCCTTGTTCATCCCCAGCATAAGGATGGATCCCAGTGGGATCATCCTGCAAGAGCAGGGTCTGACCCACCCCCCAGTTTGCTGCCACCCCAAGTGATGCTGCAGCGCTCAGGAGCTCTGTACAAACCTCTGCTGCAAGTGAGTGACAGCCCGAGGCTGTGAGAAGAGCCCACTTCTGCGTGTGCGAGATTGGCTGCTGGATGGCACCCACAGCACTTGGAAGGAAGAAGCTGCTCTCAGCCCACCAAGGGGTGAGAACAGCAACATCGAGAGCAGAACAGCTTCTGCTTCTGAAAGCTAAAGATGCTCCAGCTTTCATAAAGCTAAACTGCAGGCCACAAACCCCGGTGCTTCCAAGGGTGGCGAGACGCTGGAACACGCAGCCCAGAGAAGCTGTGGCTGCCCCATCCCTGGCAGTGTTCAAGGCCAGGTTGGACACAGGGGCTTGGAGCAAGCTGCTCCAGTGGAAGGGGTCCCTGCCCGTGGCAGGGGTTGGAGCTGGAGGAGCTTTAGGGTCGCTTCCAACACAAACCAGGCTGGGATTCTGTGATTCCTGAAGCCAAGGTGACTGGTGAGGGTCTTCCACTAAAGACCATTTTTCTCCCAAAGCACAATGGAGGGATATGTGGAATTTATTCTTTCTGCTGAGTACCTACAAAAACCAACCAGCAGAATCTGATGCCCTGAGGATTGCAGCTTCAAACAGCAGCTTTCAGGCAAGGCTGAGGTGGAATTCCTGAGCCACACAGTGCGTTCCCATCGCGGCACCCCGGCACGGCACCCCAGGAGAGCTGGCCAGGGGCACACACAGCGCGCCAGCCCGCTTTAACGGCTCTAAATCACATCAACAGACATTTCACAGCACAAATCTCCTGTTTGTTTATTGCCTCGGGGCTGTTATGATTAGAAAAACATTTTATTATCCTGCTTAATGCTACAGTATTCCTGAAACAATAAAAATCCCACCAATTTACAGCATCTTCTCCACCCCCCTCTCGTTCCAAGCACAGCAATGGCATTTTATCGTCCCGCGATGGAAACCACAGCATTCCCAATGCCAACCTCTCTGTAGGGCAACAGCTTTTGTCTCAAACTGGCTTATTAATTATGAAATGCCTGAAGTGAAAGCTGCTGGCAGGAGACGGTGATGGAGGCACCCACTGTACCCACCGCATGCTGCAAGGCTCTGGTAAAGCCAGGAGGGAAGGGGCCCACCTTGTACCCCCCTGGATCGAGGAGCAGGGTTGGGAGGTGCAGCAGGGTGAGGGGATACAGGCAGGGAAGGGAGAATGCCCCCACACTGCTCTGTACCACCAAGGATGGGTACCAGAGCTGGAGGGGGGTCTCTGACCCCCTCTCATCCCCTGGATGAGGATCGGCACGGTCTCCACTAAAGCTCAGTGCTCTAGGGTCACCTCAGCCTTTTCATCAACCCACAGCTCCAACTCACAGCTGCAGCTCTTGTTAAGTACTCTGCATGGCTGCCTCTGGGGATGAAGGCGCCTGCAGCCTCGGGGTTCATTCACCACGCTCAGTGCGGAGACAGCTCTTCCCTCCCAAAACAGAACAAAGATTCCCCGTGTGAATGTGGGTGGTCAGAGCCCAACAAGCAACAGGGAGAAAGAGAAGAGGAACTGCTAGAAAAAAACCCTAAGTATCTTCAAAAGCAGTATTTTCCCCATCCACACGCCAACCCCTGAGCCTCAACAAGCTCCATTCTTGCACGCACAAAGCTGGGATTTGCAAATAAAAGATTGTTTCTGCAAGAGAAACCCCAAAACCTCAAATTTGCTTAAGAAACAAAATCAAAGTATTTTATTTCCCCATGCAGCAGCACCAGCCATCCCCCGAGCCGCAGGCACGGCCTGAGGAGAGGGTGATGTGGACCGCTGCATGCCCTTGTGAGCCCCACTGCCTGCATCCCTGCTCTGCTCAGCCCTATCCCTGCTCCCATGGCTGCTAGTGTGGTGGGTACATGGTCCTGAGCACGGACCATGGCTCAGCCAGGCTCAGCACATCAGCTGCCACAAGAGCAGGCACTTGGTGTCTTCCCAAAGCCAGTCATTTTGGGGAGGGCACAGAGTGCTGCCCAGCACTGACTTCAACAACAGTGGATACGTGGCTTCCTGCTCGATAATGTGCAAAGCCCATGTGCGGGCACAGCCCCAGCGAGGACACGCAAGCCCTGGTGAAGCCATGGATGGCAGAACAGGCACCGGGTCCTTCCGAGAGGCACTGCTCTGTAACACAGATTACCCTGCACAGCACATCCGAGTGCTTCACGGCTCAGTTCCTGTCTGCAGAGCCCAGCTGCGAGCTCTGCTGCCGTTTACATCTGCAAGCACTGGGCCACCGAGGGCTGCCTCTGCATGCTGACCTTGCTCTGCCACAGGACCCAGCACGGAGCAGGAACGGGAGCACTGGAGAACCCCAGCTGCTTCCCCCTGCCCCACCGCAGCAGCCCCAGAGCCAGAAGTCCAGCGGTCATTTCTCCATGGAGCAGCACCTCGGGGATGCAGCCGGTTGTGGATTCCCCGTCTGGGTTTGGGCTCACTCAGCAGGGAATGCACGATGGAACCAGCCACTTGCTTCACTTCCGAGCACCACGCATTGAGCAACCTCTGCTGCGGGTGCTGGTTCTCATCTGCAGACCCTGCGAGGATCTGCTCCTGGTGGGATCTCCTGCATGCTGCACGGCACCTATGGGCAGTGCTGCAGCCATGCTCCTGCCTGCACCCGCATGGTGAGACCAGTGCAGGAGGATGGGGATGGAAGAGAGTTAAAAGAAGCTTAATTCACCGTTAGATAGGATTTCTTGTGACATGGAGGCAGACAAGGGTTTGAGAGAACTGCACTGACTAAAGGCTTCAAACAGGCAGATGACAACACAGCCTCACACTTGCTGCCCGCACTCAGAGGGCTGTGAAATCCGAAGGGGAACATGCTCTGCTGAGGCTTCCTAACACTTCACAAATTCATCAGGAGATGCTTCTGTGCAGCACAAACAAGACCAACAGCCAAGTGGTTGTTTTCTCTCTCCAAAACATCCTCAAGAGTCGCTGTATTTCACAGCGTTCCAGCCATCCCGCACATCCCTCCAAGGCTCAGCTCAGCCCATCTGCAACACAAACTGCTTTTGGAAGGATCTTCTTAAAATAGCACAGAAATTGCCAATACCATTTGTAAAACCTCCAGGCAGAGGAGGCAGTGGCACCGTCCTGGTGAGCTGCATCCTGGGGAGACCCCACGGCAGCTCCTGCCTGGGACATCGCACCAGTGCGGAGCGTGCGATTCCACCCGTACCCCCTGCAGCAGTGTCCCTAATGTGGCTGCAGCACCGGCTCCAGGCGATGTGGGAAGGACCTGCACGGCTCAGCCACCGCTGCAGGGCACGGTGCTGCTCACCCTGAGCAAAGGGCTTCAGAATGGATGCACCACGGTGGTGGCTGCCCTGGCTTGGCTGACACGCCATCAGATGTTGAGGGATGGACCTGGCTCTCATGGCTGGGCCCAGCAGTGATGCTCCATGTTCCGGAGCAGCCAGCCACTGCTTCCCTATGGAACAGCGTTGCCCAAACACCCGCACAGGCACAGAACTGACCCACAGAGCACAGGAGGCTCAGTGCCCCCTGTACCCACAGCACCCTGCAGGCAGCACAGCCCATCTGCTCCCACTGGGTGCCACATGCACAGGCTGCAGCCGGGCACCATCACAAATCCACACTGAGGACACATCCAAACCTGCGCTGGTTCTCACTAGGCTCCCCACGTGCGCGCTGCGGTGTTCCCAGAAAAGCAACGTCAAATTTGGAACCCTGTTAGCACGAATCACTTCAATCCCTCCAGTCGCCCTCGCTCGGCTCCTGAGCATGAGCACGGCCCAGCTGTGCGAAGGGGAAGATGCATGAGGGGGTTTCAAGCTGTGAGGTGTGTTCTGGACAGAGCCCACACATGCAAACACACACAGCAAGGGACGGAACAAAGCCTTCTGCAATGCAAACCATGTCCTTCCCGTGGAAGGCTGCAGCCCAGCCTGTGCTGCTGGCCGTGGCAGGGACGGTGATGCTGGCCATGAGTCCTCGAGCACGCTGCAGGCACAGCATGGATCTCACATCCCCACCACGCAGCACCTGGGCATGGCAGGGACAGCATCGGTGCTTTGGGTGGGCTGAGGCACTGACAGAGCCATACAGGAGCCCTGCCAAGGGACACACGCTGCAGCCCCCAGCAGAAGCTGCTGCACAAAACCTGCCGGGCTAGAAGTTGAGGCTGATGCTGAATAAGACCCACAGGAGCAGCCACTCACCCAGTGCTCACTTGCCCAGGAGGCCTGGATGGATGCAGACAGTCCCAGCCCGTGGGTGCCTCCCAATGGGCAATGCGCCTGGGCCCGCTCCCGCACTGCTGTCCTGTGAGGCAATACACGGGTGCTGAGGCTGGGGCTGCGCTCCCAAAGGGGTACAGAGGACACTGAGGGTGAGCGGAGCATGCCGGAAGGCAGGAATGAGGGGAAAAAGCTAGTACATGGAGCAGCCAGCACTGAGCACCCTGCACTGCACGCTGTGCACGCTGAGCTACACTACCCATGCTGTGCACTGCACTGCACGCATCCTGCACCGCACTGAGCACCCTGCACTACCGTCTGTGTGCTGCACAGTATGCACCCAGCACCGGGCACCCTGCACTGTGCTGCACGATGAGCACCAAGCGCCCTGCGCGGCCCTCCACACACCCCGCGCTGCATGGCACCGAGCAGCCGGCACCGAGCACCCCGCACCGACCGCTCAGCACCGTGCCCCGCTCGCCGCTGCCACCCCCCCAGCGCCGCGCACCTTGACACCCACCGAGCTCCGGGCTCCCGGCGCCCGCACCGCCCGCTACCGAGCGCCGCTACCGAGCACCGAGCGCCGCTACCGAGCACCGAGCGCCGCTACCGGCCGCCGCTGTCACCTGCGCCCGGCGGTGCGGCGGGAGCGGCGGAGCAGCCCGAGCCGAGCCGTTCCCCGCCGTGCCCCCCCCCCCCTTTCCTTTCCTCCGCTCCGCTCCACTCACCGGGACCGGGACCGCGGCCGCCGCCGGCCCGGAGCGGCGCGAGACGCGGCGACGTCACGCGCACGGCGGTCCGGGATCCCCGCGCCGCCCTCGCCCCGCGCATGCGCCGCACCGCCGGCGACCGGGAGCGCGCGCGGGGGCGGGGAGCCGCGGCCGGTAACGAGGCGGGAGCGCGGGAAAGAGGAGGCCATTGACGCGGAGCCGGGCTCCAATGGACCGCAGTTACCGCGGGTGATTGATTGGTGACCGCCGGCAGCGCCGGTGCACACCGGCACCACCCCCGCCGTGATCCCGCCGCTCCCGGGACCCCCATCACGCCCTTCCCGTGTGTGCTCGCTGCCTGGGAGCCGATCCCCTGGGAAACCGCCCCATCCCACCGGGAGCAGTGGCCCCCCCACCCCGTGTGTCACCGACCCCGGCAGCTCGAGTCTTCTGGGGTTTTTAATTGCCTCACAAGGTCAAGTACATCCCGGGAATGTGCCATGTACAGGGAAGGAAGGTGCCGCGCCGGAACCCGGCAGCGCCCGCGGCACGCTCAGTCGGAGGGCACATCGGGGGTGACAAAGGTGCCCTTCTGGTCCCACTGCATGTCCCGGATGCGGCGGATGGACTGGATCTGCGGCTGGAAGGCCGACCACTCGTTCCAGTGTCGGAAGTCTCCGGTCTCAAACAGGTACTGGTAGCCCCGGTAACCGGGGTACTGGTACCCGACCCAGCTGCAGGGAGAGCACACAGAGCAGCCCTGAGCCCCCGCTGCCACCCCGGTGATGGCTCCACCACCGAAGGCTGCCCTGGAGCCCGGTGCTTGGGATCAGAGCCCGGAGCACAGGGGGGCTGGCAGGAGCCCACTTACGTTCCACTGGGCACCTGCACACTGCCCACACGGTCGCAGAAGCCGTACGCCCAGAGGCTGGGCACGTCATCCTCCTGGATCTCCATCTTGTTGCCCTTGAAGTCAGCAGACTCGTACAGGGAGATTTTGTGGTCCTCGGCCTCCTGCGGAAGACAAGAAGCGGGCTCTGGGTCGTGCAGCGCGGCGCGGAGCAGTGCGGGTCCTGGCCAGACCCCACTGGGTGCTTCTGCTCCCCCCCCACTCACCATTTTGATGGGGCGCATGGACATGAAGCAGTCGCTCCGGTAGCTGCTGGACCAGGTGTCCCAGCGAGGGTATTCCCCCTTCTCCAGGATGAACATCTCCCCGCGCATGTTGGCCTGCTCGTAGGCCACCCATCTGGGGACATGGGGAGGACAAGACCGTGGGTCAGAGGCACCAGCAGCTCTGCTCCTGCTCAAGCTGAGGGGTGCCAGAGCCGGGCTCCCAGCACCCAGAGAGACTGCGGGTGTCAGGACTGGTCCCACCATCCTTTATGGCACGTGCAGAGCTGGCAGCACAGCGCAGGCAGGCTCTCACTGGTGCACACATGCAAGGCCTGCAGCAGCCAGCAGCATGCCCATGGTGCTGCCCGTGCTCATCCCAGGCAGCTATTGTGAGCCCTGCACGCTGCTCACCCCAGACTTGCGTTATCACTTTGCTTTCCCTGTTGCCCCAGGGAGCTCAGGACAGGGCTGCCCAGGCTGTGCAATCCTGGCACGCTCGCATGCTTGGCTGCACAGCCGCAGCCAGCTCTGGCACTCATCCTGTTCCCAGGGTGTGGGCACGAGGAGCTTGTTCCTCTGCAATGTCACCTCTTCAGCAGCGCCACGAGGTGCTGCTGTGCTGTGAAGGTCACTAACACAGGGCTCCGAAAGCCATGGCACCGGAACAGCCCTGTGTCCCCCTTGGAGGGGGTTATACCTGTTCTGCAGGCGCCAACAGGTATTTTCCTAATGGCAGGAGCCGTGCCAGGGTGGCACAGACAGCACAACCACACACTGACTTCTGAGGCTCAGCTTGGTTGATTCTGCTTTTCTTTCCCTAAGTAAATCTGTGGGCACAGTCTCACCACTGATTCTCAAGGACACTCTGAGGACCCCAGTGACACACAAGTGCTCTGTTCTCCAAGTTTCACCCTTTCCATACCGAGTGCAGCTGCCTGCCCATCACACCCGAGCTCCTTTGGGGTGCACCATCCCCTCTTTGTTTCAAGAAGAGTTGGATGTTTTGGCTTCTCAATAAAGAACTTGTTACTGGTGCTACTTGGTGTCATTCAGGGTGGTCACAGGTCACCTTGCCTAGTGTGTGAGGGCAGGCTGTGTCCCATGCATCCTCCTCACAGCACTGGCTGCCCTGCTGCTGCTGTGCTGCCTTCCTGGGCATGGTGCTTCCCTGGCCTTGGCCACCAGCCTGGTCCAAGGCACCCACATCATTTCACCCTGGCTGCCCTAAAATCTGCAGTCACATTTCACGGTCAGTTTGAGATAGCAGATCTAAAGGATGCCTGTCCTTGGCCTCTGCCTTTGCCTCTAGTGCCCTTTGCTTTGCAAATGGCCCTGGCATCCTCCCCCTGTCCGTGCCATCCTGCACCCCCCAAAGGAGACCCAAAGGAAATGCCCCCACACATTGTGCTGTGCATGGGGCTGCTCCCCAGGACCACGTCCCCACCTCCCCAGGGCATCCCCATGGCCACGGTCCCCCCATGGCCAGGGTCACTCACGGGCCGGAGGTGACGATGACGCTGCGCACCCGGTCGAAGCCGCGGTCCGCCAGGTTCGTGCACTCAGTGGTGAACTCCATCTGCCTGCCCTGGAAGTTCTCCTGCTCGAAGACGATGATCTGGGGCAGAGGGGAAGGGTTGGATGGGGACAGGCAGGGCAGCGGGGTGCTGTGTGTCCCTGCATGGACCCTGCCCACATCGGCCCCAGCTGCACTGCGAAGGAGCTGCTTCTCCAGGAGTCGCATCCGTGCCATGGCCTTTGCTGCCTGGCACTTGCAAAGTGTCACCAGAGGCCTTGCCTTGCTCGTCCCCAGCCCTGCTGCAGTGCCTTGGTGACACGCTGCCCTGGCATCACCCCGGTGGTTTGATGCTGGCCCTGTCACTCACAGCCTCCTTTCCCAGCACCTGGAGCAGCCTTGGGCCCCTGCATGGAGGGAGGTGACCGGAGGCACCCCTAGTGTTAGATCTGGGGGGAGCATTTCCAAAGCCTGTGCTCCCCAATGAGCCATCCCAGTCAAGAGCCACCCAGAGCATCCCTCCTGCAGCAGCCCCACAAGCTGCTCCCGTCCTGCTCTCGGAGCAGGATCCTTCCTGCTGGGACACCAGAGATCTCCTTCTGCCCAAGTACCCCAAAGATGCTGCCACCACCCCTCACCCCCAGCCGTGTCGCCGCGCGTGGGGAGCAGCAGGGCTTACCCTGAAGGGTTCTGTGGAGGGCTCCTCACCCTTGCTGTTAGCGAGGGGAGCAGGGTCGACGGATGGAGCTGGCGCAGGAGCCGCCTTCTCCTTCTCCTCTGCAGCCTGGCCGGGAGCAGCGGGTTTTGTGGTCTCAGACATCGCGGTGTTGGGTTCAAGTCTGCGACAGGGAGGGCACCAGGCAGAGGTGCCAGCAGCAGGTTAGAGGGGAGGCACGGATGCGGGCACCCACCACCCTGCCCTCGGGTCGGTCACATTGGGATGGGGGGCTCAGCAGTGGGGTGGGAACTGAGGCAAGGACAGGAACTGCTGGGGGGTTCTTCTGCAGGTCCAGGCAGTGGCCGTGCCTTTGCCAGGAGGATGGTGGGAGGTGCTGGGTGTCCACACTCTCCTCATGCCCTGAGCATGGTCCCACCGCTGCAGGGATGCCCAGGACCAGCCTCAGTCTGGCTGGATGCCCAGGACTGCCCTCAGTGGCCAGGCTGGGCACTGGTACCATCCCAAACAGGGGGTGTCAGGGACCCTGGCTGGGACACAGGGGGTAGGAAGGTCGGACAGGGTTGCTGAGCCCCCCAGTAGTCACCCAGTAGCAGGTGGGGGTCACCAGTGGTGCTGGGATAGGGAAGGGCAGTGGGATGCTGAGCCCAGGATGCTCCCAGACACGATGACCACGGCAATGGCCATGGCTGAGCCCCTGCCTTTCCCTCTCCCCGCCTCGGGTCCGGCTGCAGCCCGGTGACTGTGTCCTCTTACCTGGGCAGCTGCTGGTTCTTGTTGGAGTGAGCGGGCTTGTGTTTCGGGGCGCAGCGAGGCCCCCACTTTATAGCCTGGCAAGGGCAGACCCCGGGCGGGCGCACAAAGGAACTGCCAGCTCATCAGTGTCTGCGCGCCCGCCCAGTCATCACATCCTGCAAAGCGCTGGGCGAGCTGGAAGCCTCTCCCCGGCCCCGTGCCCAGTCGCTGAACCCAGCACTTTCCTTTGTGCCCGTGGCACAACAGAAGACCTGACCCTGCCACTTTGTGCCTCACGTGTGGCCGCCCCAACAGGGCATATATAGCCCTGGAGCAGCCCAGCACGCCACCCTCCCTGCCCGCTGCACCACATGGGCACCCAGCTCTGGTGCTGCTGCAGCCGGAAGGGTGCATCGGCCCCATGCCTGTGTGGTGCCCACTCTGACAGCCACACTGTGCCTGTCTCTCCCCTCCAAATGCTCGGTCTCTCACTCTGAACATCACTCCGTACCCGCAGATGGCCGATGCGCTGCCCTGAAGATGCCAGGACATGACTAAAGTGCTTTGAGATGCTTCAAGAGTTGGCCCATTTCATTCTTTCCCATCCCTAGTTCTGCCATCATTGCACTGTGTGGTACCAAACCCCGTGCAGGTGTCAGTGCCTCAGTGCTGTCTCAGGAGGGCCATGGGGTGTCTGGCTGGGGACACTGAGCACTGCCCCTGCAGGAGCACATCTCCTGCACCCCACATCAGGGGACTCCTCGGGGGGACCTTCCACCAGCTCCCAGTGAGCCTCCAGCCACTGCTCTCCCTGTTCACTGCTGTGATCCTGTGCATTGGGTAAATACCCACACGCTTGTTTCCTCCTGGTCCGTTCCAGTACCCGCAGCCTCCCTCAGCACCAGCACTCGGGCTGGCTCTTCACCACCGGCAGCAGCAAAACACCCAGGTCTGTGTATCCAGAAAGCCCTCAGTTTTGCCATCATCTTTCACTCCCCTCAAGTGCCAACCACCAGGATCCTGCTGCAGCCCCTGAGCCATTGTCCAGGATCCTGAACCAAAAGCTTTCACTGATCCCTTCTTTCCTCATGGTTTTAGGGGGCTGTGCCCTCGGTGGGTGCTGCTGCCCCTATTCCCCTGCTCCCACGGCTGCCTCGCACTGCTTTGGCTGTTCCGCTAAGGACGGGGCAGCCCAGGGCATTGTCCCTGTGATGGTGCTGTGGAAGGGCTGACAGCAGGGATCTGTCCTTGTCAGCCCCCCAGACACAAAAATCTCTGCCCTCCCCACTAAGCATCCCTGCCCCTGGCTTTGGAAAGCCTTTGCACCATCCCATCCTGCATCGTTCCCTCTCTGCACTGTCCCCTCCTGCACTGTCCCACCGTGGCACAGAGGGACACAGGGGAGGTGCAGCTCAAACCCAGGGACGAGCTGCCCCAGCCTCGCTGCATGGCTGGAGCTGGCACAGCTCAGCCCCACAGGCACTGGCACAGGCTCCTGCCCAGCACAAGGAGTTTGTTTTGCCCTGGTGAGTCCTTCTGCATGCACACCTGCTGCTGCATCACTGCGTGCACACCTCCTGCTGCTGCATCACTGCGTGCACAATTCCAGCTGCTGCATCCCCTGCCCGGCACTGAGCAGCACCACAGGGACACCAGCCACAGCCCGGGCTCCCCACAGCCACATCCTGGTGCTGGAGCACACTGCAGTGAGCTGCAGTCTCTGCACTGATGGCCAAGCTGGGTTCAGCTGGGGCCACAGCAATCGGCTTGTGCCTAACACACATTTGCTGGGGATGCAGATGTTGGGGACAGCCCCACTGCAGCCGGTTGCATGGGAGCCAGCGGTGCCAGGGCTGGAAGGAGGATGCTCCAGCTCAGCCACTCCACAGATCCCTGGCAAACACTGCCCCAAAACACAGCCCTACCTGGGAACACAGGAATTGCCACCAGGCTCAGCAGCCTCCTTTCACTGCTGCCCCATTGCTGCCCTGTTCTGTGGGTGTCTCTGCAAGGTGCCAGCCCCTGGAGCCCTGCACGCACCCAGCATGACCCTGGGATGGTTTGGGGATGGTCACCAGGAGCAAAGCTTGAAGGTATTTAGGTACCCAAAGCATGGCTGAGGCAGGATCTTCCCAGGTCCCTGTGCAGAGGCAGGAGGAGGCTGCAGCACTTCCCAAGTCCTGATCTCCAATGCAGCCCCCCAATGCCTTTGCAAACCTGCCCCTTGCTCTCCTGTGCCCCATGTCCCCACTTACTCTGATGCTCCACGGTTGCTGTGCTCAACCTGCAAAGAGCTGCCCCTGCTTTCACAGAGAGCTGCTCTGCCATAGCAGATGGAGCTGGAGGTGCAGCTTTCCTCCTGCTTCCCAGCAATGCAGGTGAGGAAACCTCCCTCCCAGACAGGGCATGGGCAGGGTCCGTGGTCCATGGGGCCAGGGCAGCAGGAGCTGTGGTGTCCCAGCTCATCAGCATCGCTGCAGCATCGCCTTTGTTCTGCCAGGTCCCTCCTCCCGCCATGTGCTGAGTTAGGGGTTTCCATAATGCTCCTCTGGGCTCTCATCTAGCTGCAGGCTATAAAAACCCAGCGAGGCTGCGGGACATGTCACCCCCCGGGCACCAGCGCCTCGAACAGGGAAGCACAGGAGCCACATGGATAGGGGAGGATCTGGGAACCAGGGCTGGGTCCTGTGGCCAGGATGGGAAACAAGGAGATGGGAAACAGCTGGGGATGGGCTGTGGCACTGCTCTGCTTTCACACGTGTCTGCACTGGGAATGGTGGTGGGGGACCAGGGGACATCGCTGGCCATGGCAGGGTGCTGCTCCTCAGCATGGACATGCAGCAGCGTCTGCAGTGCTCCTGGCTCTGCTGGATCTGCTGGATCACTGGAATCTACTGCACAGGGATTGGCCTGGACAGATCCCTGGGAACAGGGACCAGGAGTCTGCCCTGTCCCATCCCAGGGAGCAGGAGTGGCCCTGGGCACGGGCAGCGCGCTCGCACTGCTGCAGGGATGGAACGTGCAGGGTCTGGGCGGGCTTTAACGGTCCCATTCCCCTGGCAGAGCCGCCATGACCCACCACAGCAGGAGCTCCTCCGGACTATGGAAGGTATGGGAGCATCAGCAGGACTGGTGACACCGCCTGAGCCCCATGAACCCCTGTGCATGGGGCTGCAGTGTCTGCCTGGGGCCTCTGCACCACGGAGCCCTCTGACTCCCTCCATCCTCCCCAGATCGTGGTGTGGGATGAGGATTTCTTCCAGGGCAAGAAGCACGAGTTCACCACCGACTGCTACAGCACCGCGGAGCACGGCTTCAGCACCGTCCGCTCCTGCAAGATCGAGAGCGGGGCGTGAGTGGGGACTGGGGGGGACAGACCCTGTGATCTGGTGGAGAGGGGTTGGAGGATGAAGGTCCCCAGGGTCTTTTGCCACCCAAGCCATGCGGCTGTCTCCTCTAAGCGATGACCACATCCCTACGGGGTGCTCTGGGTGTGAGCAGGGTGGTGGGTGCTGCGGGGGTCTCACCTCTCTCCTGCCCCACAGATGGGCTGGCTTTGAGCACTGTGGCTTCCAGGGGCAGCAGTTTGTGCTGGAGCGCGGCGAGTACCCATGCTGGGAGGCGTGGAGTGGCAGCAACGCCTACCACGTGGAGAGGATGTGCTCCTTCCGCCCCATCGCCTGCGCCGTGAGTGCCCCCGTCCCGGCTCCCCACTGCCGGGCTGGTCCTGGAGCCCACCACTGGCTGGGGTCGTGCACCAACACCGTGCCCCTCTTGGTGCCAGGACCACGGGCGCAGCAGGCTCATGCTCTTTGAGGAGGAGAACTTCCAGGGCAAGCGGGGGGAGCTGAGCAATGACTGCCCCTCGCTGCCCGCCCTGGGCTGGGATGGCAGCGCCGTGGGCTCCTTCCTTGTCCGCTCTGGCGCGTGAGTACCCAGGGGCTTGCACCCTGGCAGTGTTCAAGGCCAGGTTGGACAGGGATTGGAGCAAGCTGCTCTAGTGGAAGGTGTCCCTGCCCCTGGCAGGGGTGGGAACTCGATGAGCTTTAAGATCCCTTCCAACACAAACCAGGCTGGGATTCTATGGCACACACTGGAGCTGAGGATGCTCTGGTGCCCCATGCCCGCGCTGACCGCCACTCTCTGCCTGCCGCAGGTGGGTCTGCTCACAGTTCCCGGGGTACCGTGGCTTCCAGTACCTGCTGGAGAGCGACAGCCGCGCCGGCGAGTACAAGCATGTGCGGGAGTGGGGCTCCCATGCACAGACAGGACAGGTCCAGTCCATCCGCAGGGTCCAGCAGTGACCACCGGCACCACCGTGACACCAACCGCACACCCTGGGCACTGTGTCGACCATGGGGCAGCAGGGGCAAAGCTCAATAAAGACGCAGTTGTCCAAGGCGCTGGCACTGGGGAAGGGGTGCAGGGGGCATGTGGCTGGGGGGGATGCTGTGCCTGAGGACAGAGCAGGGGCCCTGCAGGGAATGTGTTCTGGGGCGGGGGGGGGCCAACCACCGTTTTCTGCCCCTGCAGCCAGTGCATGCATCCACATGTCCCCATTGCAGGCAGGAGAAGCCTCTGCCCAGCTCACATACGGAGATGCAGTGAGGTGCGATGGCCCGATCTTGGCCCTGCTTGACCCCGCACAGTGGTCAGCCTGGCTGCTGTACCCACACATCCTCAGGGGCTCTGCAGAACCCATCTGGGTGCACTCATGCACACCCCTGCACTCACACCAGCTTGCAGCACCCACCAGCCCCGCAGCACCTCCCATGCCCAGGGCAGAGGCAGGCAAGCAGCCAGGACAGGCCGGCACACAGCCAGGAGAGCAACGTGTGAGCCCAGCAGCTGCGGAGGATGGAGGCAGGAGGATGAAGGATTCAGGATGGAGGATAAAGAACGGAGGATTCAGGATGGAGGATGGAGGAGAGAGGATGGAGGATGCAGGAGGGGGAGATGAAGGCTGGAGGAGGGGGCCTGGAGGAGGGGGCTGGAGGAGGGGGATGGAGGTGGGGTTTCCGGGCCGGCTCCTCCGGGGCGCTCCCGCACACAGACGCTGCGCAGCGGCCGGAGCGAGCGGGGCGCGGCGGCCCGAACCCCCCGTCCTGGAAGCCAGGTAGGGCCGCGCCGGGATTCCTCCGGTGCTTTCCGGGTGGGATCTGGGGTGCGGGGGGTGCAGGCGGAGCCGCCGGTGCCGCGGGCATCGCCGCGCGACTGCCCTCGGTCCAAGGAAAACGCTTTATCCCCTCCCCTCGGTATTCTAATTCCCTGGGTAACAGCAGGTCCCACGCGAACGCCCCGTCGGGTAGAGCCCCACGGGCACCGGCGCATCCGCAGCGTGGTCCCGGCCGGCGGGATGATGCCCGGTCCCCCCGGGCTCCGCCGGCAGCCCCGGCCCCGCTGACATGAACTGATGCTCCGCTTGTCTGTATCTGAATTTTATTTTTCAGAAACCTCATCAGGAATAGGGCTCGGGACAGGTAAATGGATTCTTGCCTCATTGCTCCTGGAAGGAAACGTAGCCAAATTCTGGCTCGCTTCTTTGTCTTGAAACCGCCATTTCCTCCTACACCTGATGATGTTAGGTAGGGGGTTAGAGGAGAGGCTGGGCCAGGCCCCCCCCAGCACAGCCCTTCCCTGGCAGATGCTGCCCGGCTCCTGCTGGGAGCCATTTTCTTGCCCTCATTGTCTCGCTGCCTTTTGTCTGTGCCGGCACCTCCTGCCCCTGGGAGCCGGGAGGAGCCCAAACATCCTCAGGTTTTCAGTCGCATCTGGGCTTTGCAGGGAGCTTCCTCCCTCTCCATCCCCCTTCTCCCGGGGCTGCCCAGCGTGAGAGCTGCAGACAAAGGGAGGCAGCGCCTGCGCCGCTGCTGCAGCACCGCAACCAGGGCTGTGCCGGAGCCTGCGCCGCGCCAGAGCCGGGGCTCAGCCACCGATGGCACCGAGGGATGGGCAGGGCCGAGGGTAGGGACACGTTGCCCATCCTGCGGGATCAAGGGTGTCCGGGTCCATATCCCAGAGATCCCCGCAGTGGAGCAGCCAGCACTGTGCCTGCAGTGTGGCAGGAGCACACGTGCAGCTTTCCTGCTGCCCTCATCTCCCTGCTCCTGCCTGCAGTGCTCCCCTCCATTCTCCTCCTCCTCACTCGAGGGGGGTTTTAGCCCCTGTTTCACTGCGGTGTGCTCTGCAATGTACGCGCCATCAACCCATGGCAGGAGACCAGGGCTGGCGATCGCTCACCACACTTAAGACAAGTGTTTGGTGAAGTGCTGCCTGCACAGTCTCCTGGGATGAGCTCCATTGCAGCCCTCATCCCGGCACACACATCCCACTGCCCCACCACAGGCAGGGTCTAGGCAGGGAACCCATCTTCCAGATGCTCGATGGCAGTTCGGTGCCTGTCACTGCCCAGCCCCACGGCAGCTGGTTTGTGAATGCTGCCGGGACATGCTGTCCCCACCTGTCCCCATGGGAGGCTTTGTCCTGCGACGTGCAGCCTCATCCATGGAGCAATGGAGCAGCAGGAGGTGGCTGAACCGCAGAGTCATCACAAACCCAGTTTCCGGGGACCTGCTGCCAGTGCAACCCAGTTAAACCACAGGGCAGGGGCAGGGGCAGTCCCTGCCCCCAGTGCAGGGACATCCATCAACAGAAAGTGACAGGGTTTGAGGCATTGCCACCATTTCTGGTGTGGTCCTTCCCAGTTCCCCCCCACACCTGCGAGCGCAGGAGCTGCCTGGATGCTGCACTTCCCCACGCTCCACTGTTGAAGGCGTCCTCTCTGGAGCTCCTCACCTCAGCAGGGATCTGGCCCTTCCATTGCCCCCGCTTTGGGCAGAGCCCGGGCACCCTGTGGGGACCAGGAGCGGTGCCAGCAGTGGTGGGGTCAGAGCAGAGGATGCTGCCTTGGGGCTTCAATCCCACCGGGATGGGGAGCCGAGGGAGGCTCTGCCTGCTCCTCCTGCCAGGCTCCCCCAGCGCGATGCCTCCCCTCGGCTCTGCGTTGCTCTCCCTTGCTGCGTTGGTTGCTTTCTTTTGCAGCTGCTAATGACTGACCTGAGGTCTGTTCACACACAGTCCCCTGCGCAGCCCCCGAGGCAGAGCAGCCACACAGGACAGGGGGACACTGCACAGCACCCGCATAGCTGGTGACCACAGGTAGGACCCGGGGAGGGGGACATGGATGATACCAGACCCTTGCTGTCCCCTGGTGACCTGGGAGGGCTCTGGGCAGTGGGGAGCTGGCCTTCCTCCCCAGGGATCCCATCATGGGCTCTCCGCAGGCTCCAGTGGGTCCATGGGGTCACAGCGTCCCCAGGGCCACCTGCATGAGAGGATGTGACCCCGTACGTGCCCAGTGGTGGGGAGGGGCCGCCACCGCGCTGCCAGGGTCTCACAGCATCTCTGCTCCCCAGGGGCACAGCCCCAGCTCCTGCCCGGTGCCCAGAGGGGAGCTGGGGCTCTGGCACCACCATCACCTCCCCTGCACGGATGCTGGAGCCAGGCCGGCCGGCACAGAGCGACCCCGTGCTGGCTGCCATGGGCTGGAGCCACGCGCCCGGGCGCTGCGGGGGACACGGCCGAGGAGGCGGCGCTGGGGACACCTGAGGACACGGGGCTGCAGTGCGTGGTTTGCTACAAGGTGCTGGGTCCCCTTCCCTCCCGCTGCTCCATCCCAGCCGGACCCAGAGCACGGGGCCCCCCATGCATCCCCCGTGGCAGTGGGCAGGACATGGGCAGGACGAGACCCATCCCCTTCACTGAATGCAGTGTGTCAGGAGGGAGAAGGGGAATGGGATGGGAGAGGAGCTGGCACAGCTCCTCAAGGAGACACAATGGCCAGAGCACAAAGGGACCATGGCTGTTCCCAGTGATCCTGCCTGTCCCTCTGTCAGCAAATCCCTGAGGCTTTCTGCTCTGGCAGTGCCATGCCCCAGCAGGGCCCTGTCTCTGTTCTGCTTGGAGAAAACACTTTGTGTGTGGAGCAGCTGGGAGCACAGGGAGGGACACAGGCACCGAGGTGCCCATGGCATGGCCTCTATGGGGCTGTGTGGGGTGACAGTGGCCCCATAAGTGGATATGACCATTGCGACCATTATCTACTCCAGTGAGCATCTCCTGAGCAGGCAGGAGGGCTGAGGGCAGACACAGCTTGTGACAGGCGTTACAGCCCCTTGAGGTCCAAAATAGAGAGGCTTCCTCGTGGGGAGCAGAGGGCACTTGTGCTGCAGGAGGAGGTGACGCAGAGGGACATGGGTGACCTGGGTGCCTCTTTACTCAACCTTATTTTCAGGGTATGGTGCAGAGCCATCGCTCCTGCTCCTGCAATGAGCACTGCTCAGCCACTGCAGGCAGGACAAGGGCTTTCCTCTGCTCCATGTCGTGGTTTTCCCCCCTCAGGCAGCGGGAGCTCAGTGGAGACCCAGTGCAGCCATTGCTGTCTCTGCAAAAGCCCTGTTCTTGTAGAGCTGCCATAGCCTTGCGCAGGCACCAGCAGTGATGCTTTCACCCCTTCCCTCTCTGCTTCGTCCAGCTCCTTTAGTTCCCTTACCCCGGAGCCTTGCAGTGCAGTGTGAGATTGCCTCTCCCTGCAGCCCATCTTCTCCAGTGCTGGGGGTGGGAGACACGTGCTGTGTGGGGCACAGGCTGCTCGGGGTGCAGGATGCCCGGGGCAGATCCCTGTGAAGCAGGTTCCATGGTGCAGGCTATACCCTCCACTAACACCTTCCCCAACCTCCCCGCGGTGCAAGTGCCTCCTGCTCTGGTGACCCAGACCCCTGGATCCAAGCAGCCCCTTCCCTGGCAGGGGTGCTGGGGAGCGGACTGGGCTCTGCATGCTGCTCTTGCTCCGGTGCTGAGCACTAACCCACTAACCGGCCAGCGCATGCCCTACTAACACCGTGTCTTGCCTCCCACTAACCCCAGCCAGCGCTGGCTTCAAAGGGGAATGGAAAAGCTGGGTCAGTGGGGTGAGAGGTGCTGGTGCAGGCAGGGCCAGGCAGCTCCTGCCTGCACGAGGTGAGGTTCCTCCTGGCTCTGTCTGTGGAGCTGCTGCTGACTCGGAGCCTAAAACGGTTTTATCAGCAGAAGCTTTTCAGTTCCTTTTTAAGCCAGTGGCTCTGTTCCTAACGCTCCTGAACCGAATTAAACCAACTAACCCTGCTGCTTTTCTCTTCATTTCTCTTCCAGCGTGTGTGTCCTCTAAGACCGACTGTGCCATGCTTCTGTCACTAACCGCCTGTACTAACCGCTCCTGACTTGTTCCTCCACTGCTACTAACAAATACTCTTTGCACTTTAACTCTCGGGCGCTCTTCGCCATGACACGAACAGTGGCTTCCTCCTGGAGCCCTGGGCTTCAGTGCTGCTGAGCATCTTTGTCTCCCATGGAAAGGTAGATGCTCAGGCTGGGGGGGCTTTGGAATTTTCCCTATTGGCCTTGTGTTTTCCAAGAAATTTCATGTGTCTAAATGAGGAAAAGAGCCTGAGTGGAAAAAAGGCAATGTGGAAACTGTTCATAACAATTGGTAATGGCCATAAAGGTCCAGCAAAACCCAGGCTGCAGAAAGATGGAGGCAAAGAATGATGCTATTGCCATAAGCCCCACCAGCGCTGAGCTCGGGGCTCTCCTGGGGCCCCAGTTCACCCGTCATGGGGAATGGTCTCATGCTGCTCTGGCCGGGTGCTCCCGGGCTCCTCTCTTCACTCCCTTTGTCTCTCCACAGTTGTTCTTGTGCCTCTGATGCATGCGGGAGCCACTGCCGGCAGCGTGGTCCTGACTAACAGCACGGCGCCGCGGGCTGCCTCTAACCAGGGTTGGTACTCGCAGGGTTCCCCCGGCCACGGGCCGGGCAGGCAGGAGCAGGGGTGGCAGAGCTGTAGGGCTGGGCTGGGGGCACAGCCTGTGCTTTGCTTTCTGTCTGTCTGTCAGTGGACAAACTGCCTCTAACAGGGCCCTCCAGGGTTCAGGCGTCAGGATCGGTGTGGGTTTGGCACGCAGACAGCACCAGCATTAAGCTCTGTCTGTGCCAGCAGCAGTGCTGTGATGCCCATGGGGCAGGACCAAGCCATGCACACCAGGAGTGGATGGTGGCCCCACGCTGCTGGCTGGGATGGGGAAGCTTGGCAGGACATCCCGGACTGTGGCTGCGGGGGGACACAGCAGGGGAGCGGATTAGAGGGGCTCAGCCAAGGGTCAGGGCAGCTATGTCCCGGGGGATACAGATCAGATGGTGTCCAGCTCTGGCTGCTTTCCCTTGGCTTTGGCTTGTGCTCACGAACCCCATGGTGAGGAGCTCCCCAGATAACCCAGTGTCCTTGCCCAGCTTCAGTCTCACTCAACAGCAGTTCTCCTGCCTGCTGCTGGAAGGCAAAGGTCGAGCAGGGTCCCCTGGGCAGCCGGGTTCATCCCATGACACTGCCCACCTCCCCTTGTCATCCCTGCTCTGCAACAGCCATGGTCTGGTCTCAGTGAGGGTCTTGCTGTGCTCAGGGTCCCCTCCCCACACAGCTCCATGGCTGCCCGACCCCACCATAACCCACTAACCACTCACCTCCCTCTCTGCACTGCTGGGACCAGAGGGTTTGGGGCTGATGCTGCTGTGATTGATGGAAGGGGAGGTGGAGCCCTGCTGCAGGCTGGGGCAGTCTCAAGCAGAGGAATGAGACAGGAGGACAAGCTGGGCTGGGCACAGGGCAGGCAGGTTCAGGGCTCCTGCACAGGTCAGAAGCATTGTGAGCACCGGGGTGTGTTCTCAGAGCACTGCCCTCTCAGACCCACTTTCCAGAGCAGCCTTCCAGGCTGGTGATGGAGGGGAGCAATGGGACCACCACCAGTCATGCAGATGGCCCAGAGGGTGCACTGGGCAGGCAGGACCCCATACAGGCAGCGAGTGCTGCCCATGGACCCCTTGATACAAACAGACCCTGCTGCCCCCCAGGCCTGGGGCCAGGTCACCCCAGCAGCAACGTGAGCAGGGGTCCAGGGATGGTGCCAGGCCCTGGGGATGCACCATCCTGCTCAGGGCACCCACCCAAGGTGGCCAAAGCTGCCCCCGTTCTGCCGGGCCCCCGCTGCTGCCCCACACCCCATGCGGCAGGGCTGGTGCTGGCATGGGGCGAGGATGCTGTGGGGAAGGGGGTCCCAGAGCTGCCTGGTGTGAGCGGGAGCTCCGCGGGGCCCCACATCCCCGAGGCTGTCCCCACTGCCTGTAAAGTCTGCTGTGAACATGGCAAGTGTGCAACCACGCGCAGTCTGTGTCTCTGTGGGGCACGGGGGGCTGCGGGATCCGGGTTGGGATGCTCTGGGGGTGCCTCAGCTCCCGCCGAGCTGCCGGGGTCACCCCAGGGGTGTCGGGGCCGGGGGGACACAGATGGGGGGAGAAGGGGCAGGGCACTGCGGGAGGGCGCAGGGGGTGGCCCTGGAGCGGGGAGGTGACCTCCATCCGCAGCGCAAGCGGCTGGGGCCGGCGGCAGAGCCCCCGAACCGGGCTCACACCGGGGCTCGGGGTCCGGCCGGGGCGTGCGGGCGCTGCCGGCCCCGCAGGGGGGCTCGGGGCACCGCCGGTACCGCCCGGCCCGGGCCCGCGGCGGCAGATGGAGCTCGTGCTCCAGGGAAGCCCTGCCCCGGCAGCAGGAGCGAGGGCAGAGGGACCCACGCAGCCCCCGCCATGGGTCACTGATGCCAGGGTGCTGCAGAGACCCCCGGAGAGGTTTTATTTTCCCCAAGCTCAGTCCTGGGAAGCATCGAGCGTTTCCTGCCTCCAGACCCGCAGAGACGTCACAGGGGGACCGTGCCTAGCGCAGGTGTCACAGTGGGGATTGAAATGTGGCTGCAGATGCAGCCTCTTGACCTGACCTCATTAGGAAGGTGCAAGTGATGCTAATTAAAATCATCAAGTCCCAAAGTGCGCTTCTCTCCTGGTTTGATTTATTTCTGGCCACTTCTCATTCCTGCGTCTAATGCTCAGCTGAGTTACTACTCTGAGAATGACCAAAAGATGGAAAGTGAAAACTGAAAGATCATGGCATCTCCCCATGAGGAGGGTTTAAGCAGGGTCCTTGATGCCCCAAGGGGTCTTCACTGGGTAAGGAATAGCCTCCTTCCTTAAGAGCCATGCAGACCAGCCTCTGGTTTCCCACATGGTGATGACTGTCTCATATCTTGCAGCAAACAGCCAAAAGCCACGTGTGGAATTACGAGCAAAGCCAAAGCTTAAGGCAGGAGATCCCAGCACATCTTGAAGCAATTAAAGGATCAGTTCCACACTTCCATGTGTGCAAACCCATTGGCCTTTCCTCTTCCACCTTTGCAGAACAAGGCAGTGGCTGAGCTCTGGTTTGGACTCCAGGATAAATGTTTAAGTCCTGCCTGGAGCAAAGTTCCTCCAGCGGCAGCCGCAGCCGGGTGATCATCACCCCCTGTATCCCAAGGGAATGCCTTCCTGCAGGCAGGAAAAGCACAGGAAGAGCCCTCGGCTGCTGGGGATGCCTCAGCCTGGGGGGGCTCCTGTGTGAGGCTACAGCCCCGTTCCCACCAGCCCCGCCGGGGAAGGTCTCGAGGTGGTTTGTGATGAGTCCTCAGTGGGTGCATGGTGGGGTCCCCTGGGCACGGTGCCCGTCGCCCGGAGCCGCCCGCTCTCATTAATCCCCGGGACTGTAAAGCGATCCATAATGAGATGCTAACTGAGTTTTCTCTAAGTTGGGTGAGGGAAGGTCACCAAGGTAGGACTGCAGTCAGCTTATTGTTATTATCAATCAATAACCTATTTATTTTCCAACATTCCTATTAACCTCTGCAAGCCACTCACCGTTTCCATTTGAAAGGGCTGTGCAGCTGCTTTGCTGACTGGACAACTCTGATTGAAAATGTAACAGTGACCCGACCCCTAAGGCAGAATCCAATTAAAATCATTTTCATTTGTGGATTAATATTTTTTAACATGTTCTACATCCCCTGCTTCAGCTTCTCACCCAGGAGCTGCCACTGCATTCCACGAGCAGCCTGTGTCCATAGCACCATAAGAAAGTAATTATAACTAATCAGACACAAGACAATAGGACTGTCCCCTTATGGGGAGCAAGGGACAGGGTTCAGCTGCCATGTGCCACCCTGGTGGTGGCAGGGACAGGGATGCTCGTGGGATAGGGCTGCTGAGCTCCAGGGGGAGAGGGATGGGAGTCTCAGTGCCTTGTACCACTCCACAGGCATCAGCCCTGGGGGGGGGGGGGGTGAGGGTCACCAGTGGTCCAGCCTGTGCTGGTGGAAGAGACCAGATGCCCCGGCGATGGGCACATCACAGCACGGCAGGTCCCATCCTCGCCCCTGCTGCAGCACCTTTGCTGAGCACTGCTGGGGATGTGAGGGAGTGCAGTAATGGGCTGATGAAGCTTGGTCTTAACACAAAGTCTATTATTAATAATGTGACTTTGATAATAAAAAGATTAAAATTAAGTTTATGGTTTGCTGACTGCCCTTTCCACGCTGTAATCAGCCCTCATTCATATTCATGAACCGCTCATTAGTAACCACTGCTTACAAGCAGGCTAAACAGCCAAACCATTCAGCAGCCACCATCTCCTTAACTGCTTAACTCGCTCACTGATTACCAACATCAAATTAACTCTGCAGAACGGATCTAATAAGCTTCCTGGTGGCTTCAAACCTCCTTGAAAATTGCTCTGATGTCTCCATAGGGCCCTATTAAAAAGAATTCTTCCCCTGCGACTGTTGAGCTCTGGTGTGGGTAATGCATTGGGCTGCAGCTGTGGAGCTGCTGCTGCCCTGTCCCGGCTGCCGGAGCTGCTGGGTGCAGCACCAAGGGGTTACCCGGCACTGCCTGCAATGGGGCAGCCCCATCGCTGTGTGTGGATACCCTTGCAATGGAAATGGCTGTTCCTTGCAATGAAAGGGCTGTTTGAACTGATGTGCCGCTTTCCTGGGAGCCCACCTGTGGCCTCTGCTTTGCTTTTTCCAAATCTGCCTCTGGAGAAGATGGATTTTCTTCCTCAGCAGCAGCAGCCACCAAAGCCCTCGTGAAGAGAGCTGTGGGGCAGCCAGCTCCCACCCTCCCCTCACCCCTAGGCCCAGAGCAGCCCTGCCCAGCCCCTGCCTTCAGCCCCCATCCACTAGATGCTTCTGAGACTTAATTTGACTATTTGATAGCTCGGGGCTTGAGGAACAACAGAATAAATAAGAGCGACCTTTCCATTTAATTACATTTTTAGATGTGGGAAATACATCAGCTTCCCTGCAGTGGAGCGTGAGGTTTGGTGGGGTTTAGGAGGAGTGAGAGGACCAGCCTGAGGATGCTCTACACTGCCGGGACACGTCTGGGGACCGCAGTGCTGCCAGGCTGTGGGCTGGGGATGGTGCTGTGCTCGGTGCTAAGGACGGGGGTGGCTTTTGGCAATTAGCTCTGATTAATCTTTCAGCAGCGGCCCTGGCAGCACGGCCATGGCCAAGCGGGGGAATGCTGGCACTGAGCATCACGGGAGCGAAGGGAGCCTTCCTCCCATCGCCATGGCAACTGTGCGGGGAGAGCTGTGCACGGCTGGGGGATACATCCCTCCCTGCAAACAGACCCTAGCTGAAGTGGCTGAGAAGCTCACCCCAAATCACCCCTTCAGGAGACGGGTGGCTGGGCTGCACCCAGTGGGTGCTGCAGGTCCCCATCAGGGGATGCATCCAGACCCACTGCAGCCCAGTGGGATGCAGGGATCCAGCCAGGATGCAGGCAGAGCTGGCTGCTCCTGTGTGCACGGTGCTGAGCCCCCAGCTCCCTCAGCTCAGGAGCCTCCCCCCCTGCCTGGTGCTGATGGAGTGAGCAAAGCGGCTGCAAATCCCGCACCCAGCACATATTTCCTGCCTGCTGGTGGGTGCGTTCTGCAGCAAGGCAGAGACAGGCGAGATTTAGGAGGCAGGAGGTGGAGAATTTGTGTATCAGCTCCCTGCTTTATGGCACTGGAGGAGGAGACAGGCAGCAGCCGCAGTACACAGCCCCTGGGCCATGCTGCGTGTCCTGGACCCCTCTGTGCAAGGGACAGGGACCCCCAGCTCTGGATTCACGTTTGGGGTTAACACCAGATCCAGCAGTGACCCCTGCAGAGGCAGAGGGGTCGGGGACCACACTATGTGCCATGCTGCAGCCTTGCCCCACAGCATCCCAGCACAGCATAGGGATGGGCTGCCTTGGGTGGGTAGAATAACCCATTTCTTTCACTCCTCATCCCTCGCCCACCCCCCCACCTCCCTGCAGATTCCTCCCAGGCTCAGGCTAGAACTGACTCTAACAATGGCTTATTACCTGTTTCCAGCCCATTCTCTCCAAAGAAAATATTTATACTGAGCTTCCCTTTCCATTTCTTTTCAATTACCACCGTGTCTCATCACCTCCCCACAACTTTCCTCGTTAGCCATAAACACAAATCCTATTACCTTTTCTCTTTCTGTGTATTTGCCTTTTGATTTAAGCTGCATTTTCTCCTGGTTTCATCAGCTCTGGGCCTTTCCCGCTGTATATCTCCCTGTTTATCTACTTTCCAAAGGCCTCCTCTTATTTCTCAGCCCTGATCAATACGGCTGCGGAGCCGGCTGGCAGCTCCCCTCCACCTCTGCCTGTAGTTTTTCTTGGGGGACTTGTCCAGTATTTCTTGTTAAGCTCCTGTCTCAGCTTGTTCCATTTCTCATTAGGTTTGAGCACTGCCATTGTAGTATTTCTTGTATTTCCACGCTGCCCAGCGGATCTCTTGTAATTCTTAATGGTGAGGCTTAAAGTCTCCCTCTTTAGTGGCCTCCCGAGCCCGCTCCGGCAGGTTCCGAGCGGCAGGCAGCACGACACTTTGATTTTCAGGTGGAGGAAAGAACGTCCCTCTGCTTCCAGCCAGGCTGTGAATTGCTCCTTACAGGAGGGGCAGTGGGGATTGTTTGACTTCACAGCCGTGATTCCAGGGGATGCATTTCCCAGGGCCGAGCCTCCTCCGTGCCTGTGGAGCACAACCTGCAATCCCTGGCCGCCTGCTCGCATCCCGCCTGTTTTCACTCAGTTTTTCCCCTCTCAACATCTTTCCCCCTGCGCGAGGAGCTGGTTTTGACACACACCGCAGCCCCCCGGCTGTCAGGAGCCAGCAAACGCCTTGCTCTCCATGGCTGCATTTCTGAGCGCTCCACACGAGGCGCAGGCATCGCGGTGCAGTATTTCCTCAGATGCCACCGTGCCGCAGGAGCTGAACAGCATCCTCTCAAATCAAAGCCATTTTTCCTGTCTCCTTCACAGAATGGCCTTATTTATCCCCCCTCATGCAGCTGTTACCGCAGGTTAACCAAAGGTTGTAAAAACATTTCTCAAATGCCCTTAACTCTGCTCCGTTTGTTATTGAAATGATGAATCTTGGGGTGGATTTTTTCTGTCTCACACTGGTGTCAAACAGGCAAACCCAGCTCTCTCCTGGTCCCATGGAGCTTCCAGCACCCACACAGCCACCCTGTGCTGCCCAGGAGGGATGGACGCTGCTGTGTCCCTGGACAAGTGCAAATGGGACACTGGAGCATCCCTGCCAGCAGCAGGGACAGGACCCTCTGGACCGGGGAGGGGATGGTGTCACCCCCAAATGCCTGCAACCTCGTCTGCTGCTGCAGTGCTGTGCTGCACCGTGCAATGCAGTGACATGCAGTGCTGTGCTGTGCAGGGCAATGCTGCACAGTACGATCCAATCCAATCTGATCCAATCCAGTCCAGCCCAACCTAACCCAACCTAACCTAACCTAACCTAGCCTAGCCTAACCTAACCTAATCTCTGATAGCAGTGGGGCTCACACAGTGCTCTCATGCCCCTTCCCCTGCTCTCGGCATCAGCCCCTCAGATGCCGTTTATGTGGTACCAGGACACTGTCCTGCAGGTCACCAGGAGACCTGGCACAGCCGGGTCAGGGCCAGCACTGCCTCTCACCCAGGAATGCCATTCCTATGCAGATGATGCTCCCGCGTGGGAGAGGGAACCTGAGGCCGATGAAATCCCACCGCATCCCCAGCCTCATTGTGGTAATTTGCAGTGAGCTGAGGAAAAGTGAATGATTATTAAATGCAAATGAAAGTTAAACAGTGCTGTTTGGGAGCTGCTCTGTGTCACTGCACCTGCGTCAATCAGGGGCTGTGTGACCTGCGGTGATGGATCACTGTGGGTATCCCACTTCTAACACCCGGCTGTGTGTCCGGAGCTGCCCACATCGTCAGGTCCCACCCCAGTTTGCAGTGCTGGGGACGTGATGGGAGCTGCCACCCCACAGCAGCTCCTGGAGCAGAGGCATTGGGATGAGGGATGGCAGTGGGATACGAAAGGTGGCCTGGGAGCTGCGGAGCACCCGGATGCTTTTATATCCCTGTAAATCGCCCACCAATCGCAGGGCTGACAGAGATGTATTTTTAGCCACTGCAGCACAATTAAGTCTTCTTGTTAGTCTCAGGAGGAGAAGGAGGTTGTTGGTTTACTTGCAAATGCTTGAGGTAATTCTCTAATGGCTCCTCCACCATTACACAGACACTGTTTTCAATCTCTTATCATATGTAATCCCTAATGATTCCTCTGTTATGTCCTGTTTTATTAAAGCACCATTGAACTATAGCCTATTGATTTAGATTTCACAGACAATTGAAATTTAAATTGACTCCAAATTGAATGTCTCCATGCAATCTGTGTTCTGTGCTAAAGATAGATAAAATGCTTCTATTTTTGATAACAACGTATAGCAGAGGCACAGTTTCATTTCAGAGTGTGCGGGAGGGCGCCAGGATTTCCACCACAATGTTGGGGTGGACACAGCTTGTGGGCATTGACCAGCACCGCGGAGTGGGAGCTGGGAGCAGAGGCAGCATGCTGCAGGTGAGCCTGCACGGGTCCCTTGGGGTTCTGTGTAGTAAATGGAGTTTGATGCCATGGAGTGAATTCCTGGCTGGCCCTCGGCTCGCTGAGCCTGCGTGGAGCTTTGCCACCAGGATGCTCTTCACTGCTCACCAAAACATCCTGGGGTGCTCGCATGGAGCATGGGGTGGACGCAGCATCCCTGCGGGCTCCAGGGACCCAGCCTCTGCCTCCCAGGAGCTTCAGTATAAATAATAAAGAGTTACAGGCTGCTATCTGCCACAGGCTCTACTTATGTGCCTCCCGCCAGTAATAATGTCTGTGTTACAGCCGACCTTAATGCCAGCAGAGATAATTCTTTCAGTGCAATGAACTGTTTATTGGCTGATGGATACAGCCCTGTCACACTGGGTGATCCCTGCAGACCTGCGAGCCTGGGAGCGGGGGGGTCCTCGCTGTGGCTGCAGCATCACCTGAACCCCACAGTGCCTGGTCCCAGCCCTGCTCCAAGCATCTCCAAGGTGAGGGTTTGGGAAACCCCCCAGAGCAGACCCTGAGGGCTGGGAGAGCACAGAACCATGGAATAACATTGGGTTAGGAGGGACCTTAAAGCCCATCCAGTTCCAACCCCCTGCCATGGGCAGGGACACCTTCCACTAGAGCAGCTTGCTGTGTTACATTGTGGGCTGTGGCTGATGGAGTGAGTGGCGTTCCAGGCTTTTAGAGACATTTAGGTTTAATCTACAGTCTAACATTCCTAGCGGGAATACCTTCCAGCTGAAGAATGTTTTCCCCAAGCCTTTAGTCTCATTTGTGACATTTCACCTGTCATATTATGTGCTTTTCAGGGGAGCGAAATGGCAGCTTGTCTCCTTAAAAGCGATGGACACGCTGTTTGTCAATGAGATGAGCTCTGGGCGCTGGCCCTTGCTCATTTAGAAACAAAACTCACTTCAGGTGATGGTCTGAACAAATAAGCTGCATTGCCAGCCTCTTCCCAATGAAGACACCGGGCTGTTCTGGTTGTCAGGCTGGGTGCTGCATGCAGGGAAGGTGCCACAGGAGGATGGGGACACGGAGGTGTCAGGAGACCTGGGAAAACCATAGAATCCCAGAATCCCAGTCTGGCTTGTGTTGGAAGCGACCCTAAAGCTCCTCCAGCTCCAACCCCTGCCACGGGCAGGGACCCCTTCCACTGGAGCAGCTTGCTCCAAGCCCCTGTGTCCAACCTGGCCTTGAACGCTGCCAGGGATGGGGCAGCAAAACCCAAACCCTGCCACCGCTAATGCTGCCCACCCCAGGTACCTCTGGTTAAAACATCACCTGCCTTTAAAACCCACCTAAACTCCTACAACTGGAGCTGTCACCTAATCCATCAGGTTACTGTGGCTTCCTAAGAATGATAGACAGTAATTAAAACTAAGCTAATAACCTCCTCACTCTTGACATTTCTACAGGGGTTTTGTTCACCATTATCTACATATAGATTAAAAACTGTAATTGGGCCAGAGATAGGGTTAGAAAAATGCAGCCCCTTCCAAGCGGGAGCCGCTGGTGAGCGACACTGGGAAATTTTATTTAATCTGAGAAAATTGAGTTGAACTCCAGGAAAGCTGAGTTCTCGCGAAGTACCTGCACTGGGTAGGAAATGCCCTCGGCAAAGGAGCAGCGGCTGCAGCAGGGAAGGAGACCTTACCAGAACACTCACAGAGGAGCAACTGGTGATGCTGGTGACAGTGGGAGCTTTAAAACCTCCTTGTGGGTGCTGGGAGCAACCTGCCAGGCTGGCAGCTCACCCAGCTCTGCCCATGGCTAGGGCATCCCTGTGGAAGCTTGTGGCTGGCATGAGCATCTTGGGTGCATGAGTGCAGGTGCACCCCCAAGACTCTGCTCCTTCCTTCTGCTTGAGCAATCCACATTCTATTGCTCCTGATGGTGGTTTTTTACCCTCCCATTTATTGCAACGGGGCTTGTCACACGCTCAGCCACAGTGCAGGACCCTGCTCGGCACAGGAGCTGCTGCTTGGATCACATTTCCCTACAGGAATGTGCCCATCCAGATGCTTTGGTGACAGTAGGGATATGGCAGAGGTCTGGCTGTTGGGGACCCCAACCCAGCACGGACTGAGGGGTCAGCAGGGGCCGGTGTGAGCTGTGGGTGCTGGTGCTCTCCCAGCCAGCACAGCGGGATGCGGTGAGGGTGGGCACAGCGAGCAGAGCCGCTGCTCAGGAATTCCATCACACACAAAGAGCATCCCCACATCGCGCTCCCTGCGGAACCTCACCTCTTCCTCCAGCGGCGATTCCTCTGGTGTTATTTACAGCGATGTTCATGCCGATCCGTGGCAATCCAGGATCGCTACAGACACTTCATTAGTGCTGCAATAATTATTATAACACAGTATTAGTAATGGAATAATGACAGCATTTATTTTAAACCGTGACATATTAACTAAGCAGGGCAGTATTAATTGCAATGGTGAATTATCCTCATAGACACTATTTCAATTATTGTTTTGTCACTATTACATTTATGACAGTAATAATTACATATCTAATATACTCATTATTGTTGGATATACAGAATAAGTCTGAATAAATGCAGCAATTAAAGGATAATGTTCCTGGTGGGGAGTTGAGGAGCAAGGAATGGCTTTGGTGCCTGGTTTTAAGGCCAGAGTGAGGCAGGGACTCTCCTGATGGAGAAGACCTTTGGTGCTGGGTGTGCTTTGGCACTTTGCGCTGGTTGAATCACTCGCTGAAGCACCCAGCCGGGGATGAAGGCTCTGTATGGGACACCTCCTCATCGAGTGTCTGGCACAGCAATCACATTGCCCTGAGAATCCAAACAGACCTGGATTATCTTTGGATTCTTGGGGCAAATCCTGGAAGTGGGTGGTTAGAGCAGGGCTGAGCATCCAGGGATGCCCAGTGGTACCCAGCGGTGCCCATGGGTGCCCAGCGGTGCCCAAGGGTGCTGCACTGGCACTGCTGGCTCTCATGGGATGAGTCCAAAGGCTCCTTGGCCATGTCTCATTCCCAGCCACCCCATGCCTGTGCTGGGGCCCTGGTGCTGGGGCAGTGACCAGGGCTGGGTACCATGCATCAGAGCAGCAGTTTGTCTTGTTGCCGGTTTTCTCCCCTTTGTGTGTATTTTTCTTGTATTGTCTCCAAGGAAGCGAGATCAGCTCCAGCAGCAGCAGCACCATGAGCCAGCCTCAGCTATTGCCCCAGCGCAGTGCCACTATCTCCTGCACTGGCTGGAAGATCGTGGGTTTCTCCTTTCTGAAGGAAATAAGTGGTTTGTTAATTGAAAGCTTTGATTAACACTCACTGTTTGAGATGCTCTAGCTGCTCTCCTCCTTTGCTGTGCCTCTCATAAAAGCCTAATGAGATTTTTAATGTTGATTGTTGCCAGGGGATCATACCAGCTCCAGTTGGGGTGTTTGATGCCCCCCAAACCTCGCTTAGCTGATGCATGGCAGAGCCACCGGGCCATGGGCTGCAACAAGCAGTGTTGCAGCGATGTATAGTGTGTATGTGCAGCATGCAACGGGTGGCAGTGCAGCCATGCAGCGTGCAGCAGTGTGCTGGTACGGAGCAGCACGTCGCGGTGCATCGGTGCATCCCCACACGGTGTCCCTCTTCACCCGCCCATGGCCGCATCCCGCCCTGCCAGCACCGCCATCCATCACCGCCGACCCGCGGTCTTCTCCCAGACAATGAGGGAAAATCGGCCTTTTCAGGAGAGGCACTTTGTTGTTTATACAAAGGAGTTTGGCTGTTAACACATGTAAGGTAATGGGATCCCCACCGGCTGCTCGCAGGGCCGGCGCAGGGGTCTGCCTGATGGATTACCCACACCATTCATCTAAATTATGTCACAGGCAATAAGCAACTTGCTTAATCTGTCTAAATGAAGGGCCGGGCTGGCTGCGCCGACACGTGCTGAGCGCTGCCTTCCTCCCCAGCACCGCAGCGCCCGACAGCCGCCCCTGACCCGTGGTGATGGGGCCACCCCCCATCAGTGTGCCTGCCCCCTGCCCCACGGCAGCTCCTGGCCATAGGGATTGGGTCGCATACACCCGACCAGCTCCGAGGAGGATGCTGCCCACACGGATGCGGATACAGGCAGGCATCTGGTCCTGCCCCAGCTCCAGCATGTGGAGAGCATCCAGACACCACATCTCCAGCTCGGCAGCTCCTGCACCGAGGCTTGGAGTGCAAAGACCGGGGCAGATCTTAGAACCTTGTAACAGTAACAACAATCAGTTTAACATTTTTGCAGCCCGATCTCCCGGGATCAGCCCCTGTACAAGCAGAAGACTGATGGGTGCAGAGATTCAACCCCAGGCACCTCCACACCTGCACTGTGTCACCTCATGTCTTGATTTTGGCTTATCAAAACCTCTCAGAGCCAGGCGGGCTGAGCTAGCTCTGGGTGAGGTGCAGCATGGCCCGGGCTGGGGAGCGTGCCCCCGCTCTGGCATCACACATTGCACCGGGCAGCAGAATGGGAAATACTTGCAATAATAAAGGGAAGGGCTTTGGAATCTCTGGAGCGGTTCTGGGCCGACAACTGTCTGCCGGAACATGGCAAAGCCGAGCACTGAACTGCCGGCTTCAGGCATGGTGAGATCAATGCTGGGCTTTGGGAGCCTTACCCATCCTCCCAGGGCAGCGCTGGGCAGTTAAACAGAGAAGGGGAAAAAGGAATAAAGGAAAGCAGACAGTGCTTTATTCTTGTGGCGTCATTAACCCAAAAGTGCTAAAGCCCAGCTATGGGCCATCAGCTGGTGCTTACAGCTGGATCACTCATCCCCCAGCGGGTTACTCCCAAACACTAATGACTGGAGAGGACGCAGTTTCATTGCAGCAAAGAGACATTATTTAGCTTCTCTCACTGCTAAACCGCTGCTCTATTGCGGCTAATGAGACACCTTCTACTTTAGCGGTGCCATGGGATTCTGCAACGCCCCTGCGTAGCCAGTGCGACCAGCTCAGGGAGGGTTCCCACTGAGAAAAAGTGGAATTTCAGGGCTCTGGCTATCCCCAGAGCTGAAGGCTGCAGTGCCTCCCCTGGGATACTCACACTGCTCACAATAACCAGGGTCCATCCTGGCTCATTGGCCACTATCGCCAAAGGAGGCACCAACCGGCTCATCTTAGGGATGGAGGAAGGAAGAGAAGGGAGGGGACCCAGCTTTTCTCCCAGTTTGGTGCCACACTCATGGCTGGAGATGGTAGCTGCTTTGACAAGGCCGTTGGTCCTGCAGTGATGGATATTGACCTGGCTAATGGTGAGTGATGAATGGCCTGTTCCGGCAGGGTGCAGTGGACAGCCTGGGGCCATCCCCCAGCCACATCCCAAACACTGCAGTGTGGATTGTCTGATAAAGTGGCAAAGGGCAGGGTGTGCAGCAGGGCTCAGTACCAGGCTCTGCATTGGGTCCTGGGGAAGCTGGCAGGGCTGGATGGTCTGGGATGCTTGAGCCCCAGGAGGAGATGCTGCCACTGAGCTGCAGCTGAATCCTGCTCGTCCCCCTCCACAGGGACTGTGCTGCACTGACAGTGCCGTAGATCTGCTCTCGACAATCAGATGGGATCTTTTACCAGCTGCTTTATGTATCACACCCTGTACACGGCATCTCAATACCAGATCTTATTCTTTCTATTTGTCTTGTTTGAAAGCCCCTGTGTAAGAGAGACAATTTTTTAACTCTAAGATAGATTGCCTGGAGCTGTGCGACAGCAGGGATGGGGAGGCAGGGGATGATGGATAACGTACACATGATTAGAGGACAGGCCGCACAAATTCAGATGGAGGAACCACCATTACCAGCAATGTCACGCCTCTCTCCCCTCTGGTCATTGCTCGCATGAGCAGCTGGCCATGGCCACAGCTCCCTGGGTCAAACACAAACCCAGCACTTCCTTACAGCACAAAACTGCAGCAAGTGTGATGCTGTGTTGCAGCCCCACTCACTGAACTCCCTCTGGTGCAGTGCAGCAGCACGGGAAGCTCTTCCCAGGGCTTTTTCCCCATCCTTGTCCTGCTCTCAAGGCAGTCTCATAGCTGTGAGGATGATGAGTGCCAGCAGGAGGGTGCAAGGGCACTGAAGGGAGACTTTGCTGCCAGATCTGGTGGGACCAGTGCTTGTGGTGGCTGGGTAAGTGCTAAGGGGCCCTGGCACAACCTCTTGGTGCAAAGGTGAGGCTGAAGCCCGCTGTGCACTGAGGATGGTGGAGCTCCTTTCCAATGGGGCTGCCCAAGCTCTGCCGCTGGCTACCACCATATGGTCCATGTAGGATCTCACCATGGCCAGCAGTGCCTTGTTCAGCACCACAACAGCACGTTCCTCCTGCTGAGCCCTGCAGTGTATGCAGGGGACACACCGGCCATGCAGCACTGCTGGGGCGTGATGGCACAGGCTGTGCTCAGTGCCACAGCCCTGCCATGGCAGCACAGAACCCGTGGCTGCGGTGGGAAGCAGGAACTGGCTGGCACTGCCACTGCCACTGCCTGGGGACACGAAGGCAGGCGCTGCCTGTGCCGCCAGCAGCGCTGTGCTGGGCTTTGAGCTTCCTCCTCTGTCTCATTAATCCTGATTTACAGGAGCAGGCGGCAGGCTGGGGCCCTCCGAACAGCCTGCCCAGGCTGCTGATTTGCCTTTGCTGAAGACAACAGTGCCCCCGAGACCAGGCCACGCTGAATTATTCAAATCGGAGCTTGGGAAGGGAGCTGGAGCCCATCCATGTGGCAGCATCCGGCCATGGCTGCGGCCCGGGGGGTGCGGTGGGGTCCTGAGCCCCAGTGCTGGCAGCGAGCAGGACCTGCTGTGCCCAGAGCTGCCTGGCATTCAGCCCATGCTGCTGCTGCGCTGCATGGCACGGTGCGGCTGCTGCCCCGCGGCCGGGTGCTCGGCACAAGGATGAGAGCTTCCCATCCATCTGTTCACCACATACAGATGCTAGCACCTTATTACACCTCTGCTCAGCTATTTTTCAACTTAAAGGGCTAATAATGCCTTAATAAAACTGTTTAATTACAGAAAATGTCCTTTATTAAACATAATCACCATATGGTTGCAAAGTGCTTATGGCCGCATTCATTACATGGCAAAGCGAAGCTCCTCTGGTGACACCGGCGGTGTCATTGAGAAGCCTGCATTTAAATTATTCCTACATGCACCCATGTTAATTCTTTGCAGATTAAAGGAATGCATTTGTCACGAGGCAGGGGTGGGAGCCTTTACCTGAGCTGCCACCAGAGCAGCACCTGGGCATGCTGCTGTCTCTTGGTGCTGCTGCCCCTTATAGCAGCATCCCCTGCATCTGCTGCTGCTCCCTGCAGCCTTGTGTGTCAGGACCAGCTCGTTGCACCAGTAAACCATGGCTTGCTGTGGGTGGTGGTGCTGGGTGGCCCAGCTCAGGCAGCACAACGTGGGGCTGCAGCCCCTTCCCTGACACCCTGCTTCAAGCTGGTCAGCAGCAGCCAATTAATCTATTACCTAGAGATACATTTTCCATTAGCTGCTGAAGCACTGACTTCAAAGCAATTAGCAGAAGTAATGAACTTTAGTGCTGCGGCACTAAGGGAGCTCTTAACCCCTTCTCCTCCACATGAGGTGACTGCAGATGGTGGCTGATGAAGACCCAGCATCCCAACCCCTTGGCTGCACCACGTGGCTGCTTACAGCCATGCAAGTGACACAACCGTGCCCACCCAGAGGGAGCTGGGCAGCTCTGCAGCCCTGCATGGGGATCCCAATGTCCCCATGTGCATCCACCTCTGCAGGACAGACACCCCTCTCCACTCCCAAGCCCCCAGGGACAAATGTGGGGTGTCAGGGATCCGCACTGGCTGCTGCACCGTGGACGCAGCTGCTGGGGTGACCCCTTTGCACCCCTTGTCCTCAGTCAAAGCTGCAGGAGAACAAATCACACTCATTTTTCAGCTGCCGCAATTTTACGTGCAATTAAGTTTATTAATTGTGTGTATTAGTGATGAAATGGAGACACATGACTGCTGGAGCCCTCCCCAGCCCATGCTCATCCCGCAGGAATCTCTCCTGGCGCCTTGTGCAGGGGAATATCACAGCTCCTGTGTTCACCTGCAGTGAGGTCCAGCTCATCCTCAGGCCACCCTGCTCTTCCCCCTGTCCTGGGGAGCAGGAGGACGCTTGCTGCTCCTGAAATGCTCCTGGAAGGATCCCGGGGGGTATTGGTGGCTGCCCAGCAGCGGTGCCACAGAACCAGTGATGCTGGAAGGAGGATGGGGAGCTCTTCACCTGCTCTGGCTGGGAGGTGTCCACGTCCCTCAGCCTGGCATTCATGCACCACTACCTAAAGACAGCCAACTCCTCCCTGGGCTTGCAGTGCATCCCATGAGCTGGCTGCTCCCAGATTGCAGGCTCGGCTGCTCAGCTTGTGGAGGCAGATCCAGTCTATGCGGGTGCATGGACAAGGAGTGTGGCTGGGAAAGGGGAGAGAGGAGATGCCTGGGAGCAGGCATTGGTGAGCAGCTCTGATGGCAGCCAGGAGGGAGGAAGAGCAAGCTGCTCTTCCTCCTTTGCCATGTTCCGTGTGGCTGGAGGGACCTTCCCTGTGGCTCTTCACGTTGGCAGTCCCAGGTTACATGTCGTACAGAAGCCACGTAAATCACTCCTGTTTGTGCTGTACTTCAGCAGCTGCTGCAGAACTACTCATCAGGTGCAACATCATAATCCAGTTGTGTTAACGAAGGGCTCTGCACGGTGCTGCTCTGCTGCAAGAGCATGAACTGGGATAGTCTGAGGACAAGAGAGACAGCACAAACACGGGTGGAGAGACAGACTGAGGCATCCGAAGGAAAACCAATGAGGATCATCAGCCATGCTAAACAGCCACAGCCTGTGAACTGCAGGATTAGCCTCGCACTGTGCAGTTTGTACCTCGGCTCATCCTCAGCTCGGGATCAGGGACCTGGCTGGTCACCCCCGGGCCACCGCGCAGGAGCAGCCTCTGGCAGCTTCTCTCCCCCCAGCTGCTTGTGGAGGTTCAGCCCTATTAGTGATTTGCTGATCTTCATGGCCCTGGGTGAAGCCAGAGGCAGAAAACTCCTCATTTAAGCAGCGCCAGGGTCCCTGCACACAGTTATTAGCTCTCCTTGCAGAGCGCTGCCTCTTGTTTAGATGCTACCTTGGCCTTTTGTTCTACCTGGGTTTAGCTTTTGCCACTAAAAAATAACACAAGAGACGAGGGTGTAGAAGTGCAGATGCTCTGGGGCTCGCTGCATAATTCCCACTAAGTGGCTCCAGCCCAGCCCAACCCGATGCTGCCATGGCTCCAACCGCCTCCAGCACTGCTGGGTGCTGGCTCCAGGGCTGTGAACCTGCGCAGGATGCTCCTAATGGGAGAGTGGCAATTATCACCTGCAGGGAAAAAAGCCATCACCGCCGGCCCTTAGTGTCACACGGGAGCTCCTCAGCCCTCAGCTTAACCCCAGCCATTGCCACAGGTGCCGGGATGGGAGCTTCAGTAGGACATGGGGAACGGTGCAGCAAGTGGCTGCTTTTAACCGGGGATGATGCTGGCACCTGGGCTATGCCCTGCTGATGGAATCCAGCTCGGCAGTGTGGGCTCAGGCAGGGTGAAGGAAGCCCTTTCTTCGGGACACAGCGAGTGTTTGCAATTTGTGGTTCATGCCCATCCTGGCATTGGTTCTTTTGCCCATGGCAGCTTCCAAAGTGCATTTGCCTTTGTTTCGGCAAGGAGCAGCCCATCTGCTCCTCGGGGACAGTGGGTTACTCCCAACCAGGGGATCTCATTTATTCTTTCCATGACGTACTTTTTGTGAACATCTGGTTAACATTTTCCAAATGAAAAGAGTTCTTCTTTGCTGAAAAATGGCTTCTTTCCTTTCTCCTGAACTGCTGAGATATGCAAAAAATTATTCTTATTATTCTTTCTTTTTCTTTCTCTTTTTCCCCAACGTGTTCTGTCCTTAACCCGTTTCCTGAAGGAACCTGGTTCCATGAGAAACTTGAGCTTGTACAGTAAGAAACTGCCCACCACGGTCTGTCCCAAGAATCCCCTTCCCCATGCGGTGCCCATGTGGGTCAGCTGTGCCCAGCGGAGCTGGGGCAGGACCTTGTCTTGGGGGTCACCCAACCCCAGGATGGGTCCCCTCCACCCTCTGCTTGCCCCTGCTCCATGCTGCTTGCCTGGAGCAGCAGCGTGGCAGCAGCAATGCAGCCGGATCTGCCCGCCCGTTGCCAGCAGCCTCCTGCCATGCCTCTCTGTGGTGTTCCTGCATGGATGATGGGAAGGGGGGACATTTTATCATCTGGCTATTGCAGAGGAGAGGCTGGTGGGCAGCTCTCAGTGTGTGCCAAGGGCTGGCATTGCTCTGGTGAGGAAAGCACTCCAGCGAGAACCTGCTCTGGTGCTCCTGGGCCAGCACTGCGGATGCTCCCCACTATGGGAATGCGGATAGGTCTAAGGGTCCTTTGGCATGCAGGGATGGGTGGGATGGCCACCCCACAGGAGCCCAGCCCGGCTGCTGCCTGCCCAGGATAATCGGATTCAAAAGGTTTTAATGGCAGGGGAGAGCTTGCACTTTTTTTCCCCACTTCAAATTTCCATACCTTGGATTTGATCGGGCCCTCTGGGGACCACGATGCCGTTTGATCTCATTTTGTGTTCCATTTCTGATGTTACACCTTGTCATGGTGTATTAAGTGCCATCAAGCTCCGTAATGCAGTGACACGAGAACCTGATGCTACATGATCGACAAAAATATGCTCGTCCCCTGAGAGATGCTGACAGTGTCGTATCTGCTGCCGGTCCCGCCACGTGCAAGAGGCACAAACCCCTTCCCACGGCAGCTCCGGCTGAAGTGGGGGAGCTGCATTTCGTTAAATCTGATGTCCTGGAGCCTGACACCTGAGAAAATGAGGCCCCAGTTAGCAGCAAGACCTGTATCCAGAGGTGGTTTAACCTGGGGACATTTGGGGTGCCCAGGGATGGGAGCAGCAGCCCCGTGATGGGCTGAGCGGATGCAGGAGCAGTGCGGTGATGGTGGGTCTGTACCGGGTGCGAGGACATCGCCCCCCGCCGCTGCCTGGGGGATCCTCACGGGTTGAATCCACCCTTATTCCCCTCGTTCCCCTCGCCTGGGCGTCTTGACAATCGTTAATGTGCGCGTTGACTGATTTTCATGGTAATATGTTAAACAAGTGCCTCTTTCTCCCCACGATCCCAGCGTCCCGGTGATGGAGTCGGTGCACAATCCCCTGCCGCAGAGAATGTGGCATGCCGAAGTAATTCTGAGTGAAATCCCAAGGGATTTATGTCAAGGACAAAATAGTGTATCCCATGGGTAAATATAGCTAGCACAGCTGCAAAACAGAATTTATTTCTTGTTTGCGATATCATTTTTAAAGTATGGCATAGGGAAAGCTTTAAAAATGAAATTATAGCGTGCAATAAAAAAAGCTCATAGGCACTGTATTCAAATTATGCAACAGTAATATGCCGAGTTCATAAATAAACATCTCTTATTAACCCTTCTCTGAGCAAAATGGCATTTTCCCCCTTGAAATAAACAGCCAGAATGATTTGCCAGGGAAAACATTGGCAAACAAGGGTCAGGCACGTCTGCAGCTGGTGGGGTGCTGTTGGGAAGGGTGACGGCATCCTTCATCCCCATCCCGGTGCTGCACCCTGCAGCCCTGCTCCCCCCCTGCCTCTCCCCCCATTATTAGGCGAAGCACCAAGTGGCTCATCAATTCTGTTTGCATATGCAAGTGAAGGCGCTGTCATTTCATTAGCTCAAGGAAGGACTCAGCACACTTTGTGCAGCTTCAATAATTCTCTTTAAAGTTATTGAGAAATGTATGCTTAATTATATTTGCATATGAAAAATAGGGTCTAATTATTTTGATTGATTATTATTTTAACCTTAATGCCATTTTGAGTATCTGTCCCAACTAATAGCAAATGTATCTCTAATAAATCATGATTTTTTATAGCATGGGTTATCGAGCTTCCTTTTGAAATATATTTTATTAATATACCAGAATGTATTGAAACCGAAACAAGTCAAACAACCGCTCATTTATTAAACCATTTAAATGTCAGTTTTATACAAGAGTAATATTACAGGAAATACGTTCCCATGAAAGACATCTGTAGGCCAGGGATACGCAAAATATCTGTTATTTTAGTGAAATATAGTAAGGAAATAAAAATTCAATTATGTCATTTATTGCACTAAATAAATTTATATCGACTAACATAAATGTTTTGCATTAGCAGATGTTCCTTCCTGCAAACTCTCTAATTTTCCATGGATAATCCCATGCAGGTATTGGCGCTTGCAGGCCTCTGGGATCAGCTCGGCCTTAGGGAACACCAGGGAAAGCCCCAGTGGAGCCGGATTTGGTGGTGGGCACCCACTCACCCTTGAGGAATAAGAACTCAATTGAACTGGGATGCGGTGGTGGTGTCCCCTCCGTCAAAGCCTTCATTAGAAATTAGGACAGTCACATTGGCATAAATCAAATCAGACTAAAGATGATTAACAAAGTAATGCAAGAAATCATTAGATTAAAGCACGGTTCCAAGTCCACTGCTGATCTCACAGATTTGGGCTGTAATGAGGTCTTCATTAGGAAATGAGGGTGAAATAATTGACATCATTCCATTCGGAGAAGAAACGGTTTTTTCTCCCCAGACTCAATGCAAATGCACCAACTAAAGGGGCCATAAATAGATAAATAAAGGAACCAGCGGCATCCTTGTGTGTCAGAACTCCCCACGGAACAGGTAAATGGTCATCTGCAAAGAGTGGGTAGCGCTACCCATCAGCCTGAGGTCTTCATGGCCCCAGGGCTGAGCCTGTGCCCTGCACCAGAATGGCCCTGCCCGGCTTTTTGGGGCTGGAAATGGGACTTTGCATTGCAGCATCCACAGCACCAACCCAAATGGGTGCCAGGACGGGTCATTGGGAAAGCTCTCTGAAGAGCCACACCAGCATTAAACTGCCCTCCCCTGCAAGAGCAGTAAAGTACAATGCTTTTTGGGTTTAACAGGAAAATGTGGCCATGCTGGGATAGAGGGAAGGTCGGGCTGTGCAAAGAGCAGACCTGGAGGAGAAGCCTGGAATGCCGTCAGACCCACAGCAGGAGGGCTGGGCAGCACACAGCAAACCCTGACCCACACTGGGAACACCACACAGCCCTTCACTCACCCCACCATGACAGAACAGCTTCCTCCTGTCCTCACTTTTCCTTTCCCAAGTATTTAATAGCCAGAGACATCACACATGTCACCACTGGGTCACCTCGCTGCAGGAGCAGCCGCTGTGCCACAACAGGGCTGAGAGTGGCAGTGTCTGCAGAGTAATAACATCAGAGAAAGGCAGTCCCAGCAAGTGCCAAGGAGGAGATACCCCAACAGGGCTGGGAAAGGGAATGTCAGAGGGGCAGGAGACCTGTCCTCAGGCTCAGCCTGTTCTGGGGGTGGAGACCAGCCAGGCTTCTCGGATGCAGAGGATGAAGTCAGCAGAGAAGAGAGGTGTGAAAGTGGTTGATGGGTGGATGTGGTGCCTGCAGGCACCAAGGGTTAGTGGTGAGGTGGTGGATGGGCACAGGAAGGGTTCAGAGCAAGCGCTTTTTCATCTCAAAGAGAAGGTTTACTCCAGATGAACACCTAAATTATCCCATTCCCTCTTCTTTAGAGCACAACAACTGGACTCTTATTGTGCTCAGATGCTTTTGTAAAGCTCATCTTTGCCTCCCCCCTGCCTTTGGCCTCCGGCCCTGGACCCCACAGCAAGCCTGGACAAAGCACACTTACAGAGCAGAACCATCACTCATCACCCTTCAGCCGTTCCCAGAGCCTGGGTGCTCCCCACCCACCCCGGAGCTTCCCACCCACCGTGACAGTGCTCCAGAACCACACTGGTTTTCATCTCTTTGCAAACAGACCCAGCTGCAAGAAGGGGGCTGCCAGGGGGGATCCGGCTGTGGGGTCAGGACACCCAGCGCTGGTTGCTCTGGATGCATCCAGGCTCCCATGGGAGGGATGCTCTGTGCAAGTGCTCCCAGCCTGCAGCACTGCAAGCGCCTGCTCAGACACTGTCACTGAAGGCAAATAAGCACAGGTTAAACTTCATCTGTGACGGGTCTGAGCATCCCAAGGGATGCCTGGTGTGTGGTGCAGAGGCTGAGGACACTCAGGTGGATGGGGGACCGCAAAGCCAGTGCTGGCAGCTCAGACACATCCCACAGCATCGCCCCTTGTTCCGCTGCCGTGAGGGTGCAGTACAGGGGCTGATGCTCTGCAGGCTGAGCAGTAAGTGTTTCGTTGTCTGTATGGCAAACAATGCCTTGGAGAAGCAAAACTGGCCGTGATGGGCTTGGGAAGCATCTCTCTGCAGTATCTGCCCTCCCATGCTGTGACCCGAGCTACCCCAGAGCCAGCCCAAGCCACCAGAAACAGGATTTTCCACCACGATTCTCTCCACATCTGGGTCCCCCACCCCAGCACAGGACATAAAGAGACATAAATGAACCCTGATATCCTACTGCCTGCAAAGCACCCGCCAATACAGAGCAATGGTAACGAGAAATGATCAGAAGGAGCCGAGGAGGGTGACCTGGAAACCTTGTCTGCATGCACTGAGTGCTGCTGTCTTGACGACTGTGCGGGAGGTGTTTGGGGAATTAAGCAAAGCACATCACTATTTTTGCATAATTGAATTCTCTGCATATTTTTTTCTTTCTGTGCATAATCTTCCTTTCATGTTGTTCATGTACTTCCTAGATAATTCAGGGGTTACTTTCCTTGAAAAGAAAATACTGAAAGAACCTATGGCACTATATCCTTAAGTATTCCACTTGTTGTAAACTCCCCAAGGAATCTTACAGACACTAAACATCAGTGAGAAAATATTCAATACATTTTCAGAACAGCTCTTTGTACTTGAAATACTCTGGTTTATATTAAAAGAGTCTCATCTGCCTGTAATTTAAAGGAATTCATAGAAGTAAGAGGACTTTATTTCTTCCAAGTCCTATTTAGTTCCATCACTCTGCCAAGCGCAGGCACTGCTGTGAGGACAGGGTAGTGTCCGGCCCCACGGTGAGGGGCTACATCCTGTCCCTTTCCATCAGCTGTGCGGGCAGGGACTGCGCTCTGCTTCCCAGCACACAAACAAAAGGAGATCTGCAGGAGAAGAGGAAGACCATCCACTGCCATTTCACCTGCAGCACCGGTGCATAGGGGGATGCAAGGGACGCGGGGCAGCCCCATGGTATGTGTAGATGCAGCCATGCACTGCGGCAGCATGCTGGCACCCACACGGCATCACTGCACAGGGACAGCCCCTTGGGATGGGGCGATGCTGAGGGATAAAGGCATTTTCCCTACACTACCACCCTGCTTCCTCACCCTGGGAAGGGTGCAAGCAGGGTGCTGGGTCTGGGATGAGATGCAGAGGGATTCCCAGAGCCAAATAAGGCTCTGGCAAGCTGAGCCGCTTCCATTTTGTGTGTTAAAAGGGAATTTTCCACTCCTTATAAGGGCCTGAGCGGAGGCTGAGCAAGGAAAGAGGAGCCAGGCCGGGCGATAGCCTCGTCCTGCCCGGATGGGATCCACTGCTTGAGAAACAAACACTTTCTCCCCAAAGGCAGAGCTTGGGACATGCGCTCCCAGCCACCCTGAAGGGCATTGGGAAGGAGCTTCCCAAATTCCTAGCACTTCAGTGGTTAAAATGTTATCACTTTTATTCGTGTAATAGAGATGAAGTTCCTGGGCCTTCCAGGAGCATCAATCTAGAGATTTATTAACCAATTTAAAATACTATTGTCTTTCACTTCAATGTGAGATTGAGGTGTGTTGTCGGAGGAATATAAAGCTACAATCAGCGAGCCGCAGTGCTGGGAGACGCCAGTACCTGGAACTCAATAGATATTCATGAACATTCTCGTATTTAGTGAAGGAAATAACTTAATACCGACAGTGTCGATGGAATAATAGCCATTTCCTGGCTGACTTGCAGCCCTCAGAAAATGAGATTGCGCCTGCCTTCATTTTTCTTGTCTTTCCTGGGTTTCTTGCTGGGGACCGCACCAGGCAGGGATGCTGTGCGCATTCCAAATCAGCCGCAGGGCAAGCCCCGCTGCCGCCCGCATCCCACCCCGCGGCCCCCGGCAGCACCGGAACCCCCCTCCCACCGGCTCCGCATCCACAGGAAGATTATAAATATCCCAATTATTATTCCAGGCGAAAGGAGGGCCGGTGGCTGCTCCGGCATCCCTCGCCCAGCCCCGCGGCCCCACTCCGGCACGCGGGCAGCCTCGCGCGCTGCATAAATATTCATAGGGAAATCAATTTGCACCTAAAGATCTCTTCTGAAATTGCATCCCCAACGTGCGGCGCCTTGGCCTGGGAGCACGGGGGACGTCACTGGAAATGCCACGTTCCGCCTAAATACATAGGAGGGGGTAAATCTGCTGGAAGGAATTGCTGTCGGATTTCTCTTATTTCTCCATCATAAATGGCGCTAAATTGGCTTTTATCCTTTTAAAGGCTGCCGGCAAACACTGCTGTGCCGGATCCAGGAAACAGAGCATCCCCCCCATGCCTGGGTGCCAGTCACAGGCAGCAGCTCGGCCCATCACAGCTCTTCCTGGCTCTGGTCTGTGCCTGAACACGACCCATGGCACACACCACCAAGAACCAGCTCACTCCCAGCACCAAAGGACTCAGGTTTCCAGACTGGTGACCTTGAGGAACGGGCAGCTAAACACAGAAAACCATCAAAGTCTGAATCAGAAAACATTAAGAAATGACCTAAAGTATTTCCGTAACTCCAGTAAAACCACAGTTTGCACAAAGCTCGAGCAAGGAGAAGCCTTTCCTATTTCAGTGCTCTCATTTGATTTACTTGCCTCACACCAGCTAAAAAAAGAGGCCAGGGTCCACTCGGTCTGTGGTGAACAGGCAACTTCCCAGCTACTTCCAGCTCTGGGGCTGGGAGGCAGCCAGGGCTGCTGTAGGTATTAAAGACTCCCAGTACAAGGGACAAGCTCCGTGTGCCCCTCCACAGCCCATGGTTGCCTGGGGTCTCCCTCAGCAGCTATCGCCTTCCTCAAAGCTCCAGGTCCTGGAATCACATGATGGCATCTGCCCCAAAACTGCAGGAGCCTCTGGGCCTGCCCATCGGGATGTGCCGGGGCTGGGAGGAGGGGTCAGCTCCTCACACGCTGAGGACAGGCTGAGCAGTAAATCCACTGATCTTCCAGTCGCAGGAAGAAGCTACAGCACTTACCAATCATTTTTATACCCACTAAACAAAACCTGACAATGAGGATTTATCGCTTATAATATTAAGTGAAGTTTAATTTAGACCATCTATAAAAGTCCCATTCCAGTGTTTCCCAAATATCCTCAACACTTTAAAATGAAGAGGACAGATACTGAAGTGCTCTCTGAACGTTATGGGACAATTTCCTTTTATGTTGCCATTCAGTGATGCTTTCTCGCTGGCTGGAACCCAGCACTTCAATGAGTTTCTCAGACTCTATCATGCTCTTTCCCTCCCAGGCTGCCAGATGATGCTCCTGTGAACAAGCTCATGCTGGCAGAACAATAACCAATGTGCACGGCCTCTACAAGCCCCACGTTCATTTTCATCTCCTGCAGCAGGGAACTCACTTGCTCCATGCAGTGAATGCGGCAGCACGTGTGAGGGATGCTGAGGTGAGGTGTCTGCATCCCCAAGCTCCCAGCCCACCCTGCCAGAGGGGATGGGGACAGCAGCATCACTGCCAGCCCTTGCCCCTGTGCACTTCCCAGGTCAGTGGAATCACAGCACCCCATTCGCAATCTATCAAGGACATGTGGTGGCCAATGACACCAGTTCCTGGGCTCCTTCAGGCTACTGGGAGCCAGGGGAAGAGAGTTGGAAGCCATTCCTGCTCTTAATTAGCTAAGGACTGTTGCTGATGGCAGGTGCTGAGCAGCACCCAGAGCTATTCCTTTGTTCTGGAGTTTGCCTTTTGTTGCAGGGTCTGCAAGACATGAGGCCTGCCCTTTCCGAGCCCTCAGGGAGCAGGTTGGAGTGTGCTGGGATGCAATCCCAGTGCCTTTGGTGTGGCAGTGCCCATTTCAGTCCCACTGGGCTCTTGCCTGCTAGCAGCTCTCCGGCCAGCACCGGGGCTGCCCCTGGATAACCAGGAAGCAGAGGATGATGTGCTGTAGGCAGAGCTGGAAATGGCAAAGCTGTGATGAACAGCATTGCTATGGTAACTCCAGCAGTTACCGGGGCTCCATCCACTCCTGTTACCAGCGAGGTGGGGAGGAGAGTTGGGGGAAAAAATAGAGCTGGGAAGAGGGCAAGATGAACTCACCTGAAGGCAGCGAGCACACTGATTGCATTAATGGCTGCAGGTGAGGGGGGCTCTATTTAGAAAGTGCTGCTGTACAATGAAGAAGGGGTTTAATTATGCACTGACACATGTTTGGCTCCTGATGAAGAACAACTTGACAGCAAGGGCAGGCGCTAGTAACTGCAGCTTCTCCTTGTGCTCGGGTGAGGAGCTCAGCAGCAGCCAGTGGTCCCAGGTACAGAGCTGGGGGTGTCCCATTGCCTGTGCATGGAAAGCTCACCCAGGGGCCTGTGGGATGAACATCTCCATGAGGACAACCTGCTGTTGATGGTGAACCCGGTATTGGCACAGGCTGCTCCGTTCACCTGGTTACCCCAGTGCGAGACCAACAACTCAGCATCTTAACACACATCTTATACCTGCATGGGGCAGAGCAGAAATAGTTTTCCAGGCAATGAGGAACGTTTCTTGCCAAGAGGAACTTCTTGGTGCCGCTACCATCTCAGCCTGTTTCTTCACAGGTTTCCTAGAGGCAGCACCAGCCCTTTCCCTGCGGACGCAGCAGTTGAGACGGGTGACTCGAGGGGGGTTTGCTTGTTCGTCTCTCAGTGTAGTGAACTGGTGCTTCTAAAACACCCCAGGAATGATGGTAAATGTGTTTTAAAATTTGGTGACAGCGCATGCACAAATCACCAATTAAAGGCTCCCTAAGTGCCCATTAACATGATAAGTTGTAACAGCTCCAAAAGAGACATTATTGTTTATCATGTCAGCGACCCGTGGATTAAGGACTCCCCAAGTACACATTGACAGGGTGAGCGTAACATCTCTGGAGCTGTTCTCCACGCACCGCAGCCAGCTACGGAGAATAGCAGCACTTGGGAGCTGCAGCAGCACCCAGCCCCGCACCACCACTGCTGCAGCAGCACCCAGCCCTGCACCACCACTGCTGCAGCAGCACCCAGCCCTGCACCACCACTGCAGCAGCAGCACCCAGCCCTGTTCAGCCACTGCAGCACCCTGCCTGCCATGGTGGGGAATCCTGCAGTTTGCTGCTCAAAGTGTAATGATGTCTCTTAATTTCCAGCCATGCTCATTACAAGCCAGACCAGCTTATTACACACAATCCACAATTTGTGCAGGGAGCACCAATTCCCAGGCCTATAAACATCCCATTTCCAATTCCAGATGCACTTGACAGAGTTGTACAGTTCAATTTCTACTTAAACCCTCATACGCTGTCTAGTCCTATGAAGAGCTCTTGGCTTTAGTCTGCTCATCCCAATTATTGTCTCAGGACCTTAAGTCAGGCAGGATTCAGTCTGAATTCTCCAAATATCTCCATTGAACAGATCTCTTCTTGTTAGAACCCATTTATTCAAGATGCAAATGACAGGCTCACTACCCAATTGCAATCATTTTCATCCGGAGCCAAATAACACACTTGGCATGAAGCAGCGTGCTATTAAAAATGGGAAGGAAATACAGTCAAGCCACTTCATTCCTAGCTTCGGGCCTTCTTCATCAATATTTTACTTGGGAAGCCATAGCTCCAGTTTAATGCGAGTCCCATAACCAGCCAGATGGCTGCGTTGGGAGCACCACGGTACCTGTTGCAGCCAGAACCGGCTCCATGGATGAGCAAAGCAGAGCCCCTCTGCCTCCATCTCCCCAATATCAGCCCTAAACAGCAACCTTGGGGTGGCCAATTGCCCCACAGCTCCTGGATCTAAAGGGCTGCTGCCCGCTGGTGCTTCCCAGGGAAGGGGAACCAGGAAACTCGGGGCCAGTGCAACAACATGGGGCTCACTAGAGAGGATGCTGGTGGTAGGATGCTCACCAGAAGATGCTCATGGGAGGATGCTTATGGTGAAGAGGGGGATCCCAGCTTTGCCATTCACTGAGTCACAGCTTGACCTTACAAAGAGTGCCAGAGATCCAGGCCTTGAGCACCAAGAGACTGCACTCAAGCCCAAAGTGATGCTGGGTCCCCTCCAAGGACCACAGTCAGCGCCTATCACAATGTGCCCATACCACCTGCAGCTTGCCTGCATGAGAGGGGAGCGCAGCAGCAGCACGGGAGGGAGGAAGCAAAGCCTGGGCAGGGCTGGTCAGCCCTGGACAGCATCTCCCTGCCTGCTGCAGAGCTCACACTGAGCTGGGGCAGCACCAGCTCCTCACTGCCCGTTTGCTGCTCTGAGGCGCCAGGGCGAAGGAAGGCAGCGGTGGGCGAGATAGCAGGCTCCGTTACAATGGAAGAGGAGCGTGTTATTCGATCCAAAAGCTACAGGAGCAGAGATGAATAATGAGTCTACAGCACATCCACTTGTTTTCCTCAATAGTCAGACTTGGCTTCTTTCCCTTAGATCCAATACTAACAAAACTGTATTTGAAATTCACCCAAGTGTACAGTAACCATGCCAATGTGTTAGCAACTTACTCCTGGCACACTGCTGGTAACATGTAATTACACCTGACACCATGCTATTTAGTGTATTTCATTCAAATTAAACACTGCGCTTTCCAGTGTTTAAAGGCAAGGTCTGCTCTAAGCCTTTCAGAAGTGCACGGCGTGTACCTGGGGCCAAAAAATGCACACATGAACATGCACACACATGTACACACATGCACAGACATGCACATGTGCTGCCTGGGGGCTGGCTGGGTTCATGGGGCAGCAGAGCCACAGTGCCCGGTCCCACCAGTGCTGCCCCAGCAATGCTCTCACCGGTTCCGTGCTAGAGCATCCCTACGATGTGCCCTTTGCCACAGCATTCGCAGCACCGATGACCCATCACCAGGCACTACCCAGGCTCCCTGGGCACAGGGGCTTTGGGAAAGGCTGGGTGGGCCATATCCATACCCAGCTGCTGATCTGTCATGGCACAGGGCTGGCAGCCAGTGCTCCCTCCATGGAGACTCAGTGCCGCAGGGCTGCGTTGTGCCATCGACTGCTGCCTTTGCAGATCAGATGCATAATCAAACCTCTCATTCCCAGCTCCGGTGCCAGGGATGGAAAGAGGAATCGGAGGCAGCACATAACGAACCCATTCGCATGCTAATGGAGGGAGAACAGGAGGCTTTGCTGAACCATTCCGCCTGGCTTGACGCAGCCTTGGGATCCTTCCCAAACAGTACATCCCAGCTGTGCCCGTGCCAGAGAGCAGCTGATTCGAGTTGCTTGGGGCATCCTTCTCCTCTGGTTAAGCCACAGGAAAACCCCAGGCTCTGTCCCAAAGCATCACCACTGTGCTGTCCTAGGAGATGTGCACCTGGGACACTGGTGCTGGCAAACAGGGACAGCATCAGGACATGGGTTCTCTGTGGGTGCAGCCACGTGGGTTCTTCTCATCCCTGAAAGTCTCATTACCGGCCCTGGCACTCCAGCTACCAGCCATGGGGCTCCTTGATGTGACACACAGAAAGTTAACAAGGATGTGCAGGGCGGCTGTGAGGGAACAGCAGCTTTTAAGGGTTTATTTTATTGAATGTTTTAGCATTAAATGGGCAATTTCTATTTCAGCACTTAGAACTGTTTCTGTGCTTGCCACCGGATCTCAGTGGGGGCAGAGCAGGGCCAAGTTCTGGGTCCTGCCCCTTGCAGAGCATAAAAAGCATTCTATTAATTAATGCCATTACCACCACCCTTGGGTTCTCCTGCCTCCCACCACGCATCCCCTTCACCTACAGCCGCTGTGAACCCCCAAAGCTCAGTTCATGATGCTGCGAACCTGGGCCATGGGGATGCGCAGGAGGGGTGAAACCCTCAGGCTCCCTATGCAGGCCATGCTCAGGGGCACGGGGATGGAGCCATCCCATCTGGGCCTAAGGTTTGTCCCCCTAGAGCCAAGGTGCCTGGTCCCACTGTAACCGCTGTCCCAGCCCCGCACTGTACCACTGAGCACCACAGCTCCGCTGGGCTTTGACTACTTCCCCTTGCTCCCGCACGCTTGATGCGCCTCTCGTTCCTGGCAGGTATATTGAATTGCTCTCCTGAACGCATATGAAGTGTATGAAATGTTATAGAACAATAAATACATTTAAAAGATGGGGATGCAGCATGTCAGCCAAGTAATTTCCCCTCAGTGAAAGGAGCTGGGAAAGGGAGCAGTGAAGTTCCCGCGATCCTATTTCAGTCTTCACACAGTATCTGCAATAACATCAGTGCAATCCAAAAAGAAACAATACATAGTTTATGAGCACCTTAAGTGCCTGTTGTACCTGGATTTACTCCATTACGTCGTGTCACATCGCATTTGAACTGGAGACTTTGCGTCTCAGTCTGTTCGTCATGCTGCAGGAGGAATCCTCACAGGGGAGGGGAGATCTGCAGAGCATCCCCACCACCGTGCCTCCTAAGGAAAACGGGCTCCTGGATCCATGCTTGGCAGCATCCATGTGGGCTGGTGCAGCTCCCAGACAGGACACGTGGCAGAGGGTCACAGGGTGGGATCCACAGCAGGTGCCTGCTCCAAGGAGGGGTACAAGGGGGATCCTGCCCCCCAGTAGCGGGGTCTGCACTGCCTGTGGAACCAGTCACCACTCTGTCTGCTGTCCCCATCACCTGCCTGGGACAGCTCCTCACCTCTGCTCAGTTCTGTTTGGAACAAGCAGCACCATAATTAGAAGCACCATAATTAACAACACACTCAAGGGTACGACTGCCGAGCAGAGCTTTACAGCACAGCATGCTCCAGGTGCCTGCTCCAAGCAGACCCTTTCTGCCCCAGCGCCACTCTCTGTTATGGATAATAAGCTGCCTGCACTTAAAAATAGATAGCCAGCATGTCGGAATGCTCTGAAGGGGATGGGCTGTCTAACCTTTAGTGGAGCTGGTGATGCAGCAAGGCATGATTTATTAGTATAAGGCAGTGATCTGCATGTGATGGATAACAGGAGTTCATTATAAGTCTGAAGTAAAAATTAATTGTAGCACATTGGAAAAGGTCACAACTCCCTCTCTAAACTTTATAGGTCCAGTCAAAATACAGTAGAATAAAATAGAAAGGTGATAAAAAATAAGTACTCTGAAGAGATATATAGGTAGGTAGGTAGACAGACAGGCAGGTGGATAATCAGATAGATGGATAGATAGATGGATATATAGGTGGATGGACAGATAGATGGATAGATGGATGGGTAGATGGATAGATAAAGTGTGTGTGCATGTGAGGAAGATGAGAAGGCATCTATATTGTGGCCTCTGCCCTTCCTTCCTGTAACTGGAATGTTCTGGCACCTCTTGGCTGGGATGCTGTCATCTCCAAAGGGAGTTTGTCCATAGGGTTGAGACACCTCTGCCAGGGGACAGAGCCCATCCTGACTGCACCCGATACCAATATCAGCTCCAAGGTGAGGGGCGACCCTGTGGGTGATATCTTCTAGATTCTAACAGTAAGTGGAGGGAAAAGCCCCAACATCCACTTAACAAACCCATAGAGCACAGCTTGGAACAGACTTTAGGGTGATTCCACCTTTGGCTTCGGTGATTTCACAAGAACACGAAGCATCCAATTATCCAATCATTTCTACACTGTTTGAGAGGCAGCTAAGAAAGGGGAAAGGTCAGCACATTCCAGAGAGCAGAACTAAACCGCCTTCATCTCCTCTAATATCCGTCTGCTTAATTACTGGAACAATTGTTTGAACATTTTAATATAATAATTTAGCAGGAGGAGAATTGTCTGGTTACAAATTCACTTTGGCTGCAATAAACTGAGGAGCCAGAGCCCGTGCTAAAAGAAGTCCAGAATTTATAGGAAGAGACAGAAAGGAAGAGGTTGTCCCTTGGGCCCCCTTCCCCAGTGTGCAGCCCCTTTGTTAACAGTGAGCTGTGGGCAGACCCCAAAGGCTGGGATGGAGCAGGAGCTGCCCCAGTACAAGGCTTGGGGCACCTAGAAGGGTGCAGAACACCAGGACCAAAATGAGAGGGCAACAGCCACAAATCCCAGGAGATTCAGGAATTTCCCACTGTGCTGCTCAGAGGGAGATTGATCCAATGTTTCTGGGAAGTGATTCACTTCCAGTTTTCCATTTTCCCCAAAAAGAGCCTTGCAAGCAGTGAAACATCAAAACAAAGCACTCGTGTTTTGACATTTAACAAAGCATTGCAGGTTTTGCTTGAAATAGACCAATATTTGCTTAATTTATAGTACAAGTATGTATACAGCAGTCAGCTCAGAGCCTCATGTTCTGAAACGGCCAAAGTGAAACATCCCCATGCTCTGAACACTCAGGATCTGTGTTTAGTGAAAAGGGAGATTCCGATCCCCGTTTCCAGCCTCCTTCACTGAGCAGGGCAAGGCCACAGCCCCTGGCAGGGAGCAGAGACAGGGTCCCTTTGGTGCTGCAGCCCCTGCACCCTATGGCAAGGGCTGATTTAGCCAGGGGGAGTGTTTCCTGCAGCAACAGCCTCACTACCAGCACCTGCACCATCCATGGTGGGTACCAGGATGCTCTGTGGCATCCAGCCACCTTGGTGGCTCAGGAACAGGTCTGTGGTCCTCACGGACCTCTCTGAACCCACTGGGTCCATCGCCCTCACAAAGCCCTACTGGCATTTCTGTAGCCACCAGCAAGAGAACGCATTGGTCTTTAACAGCTATTCACAGAAATGTCACTGAGTGTAAACACAGGATAACCTTTGCTTCACTCCCGCTCCTCCGGGAACAGGGAGTGGATTCAATAACGCAGCCAGTGGTCCCTAAATGATACCACATCCAGTTTTAAGGAGGTTCATATCAAATCCACCTGGCCTGGCACCTCTGCCAGCCTTCAAACAAAGGCACCTCAGACCTCCAGGGCCTTTATGCAGCCTCGCACATCCTTGGGTACCCCCTTGGTCCTGGCTGCCACTGCTGCCCAGACCACATGCTAATGGTAACACAGACCACCGTGCAGGCAGGGCAGTGGTCCCCCTGCTAAAGAACACAGGGATCCAGAGGAAGCGAGTTACCTGGGGCTGAGCAGCCTGTCCTGCATCCCATGGGATGCGCTCATCTCTTGCATCCCCGGTCCCACAGCACCAGGGAGGCAGCTGCCACCTGCAGCCTCACATCCGGCCCTGCCCGCTGCAGGCAGCGCTCTTCATGCTGATGTGATTTTCAATTACCAGAGAAGCTCCCAGATTCCTGCCTTTGTCCAGTATCTCCCCAAGTATCTCATTCCAGACAACAATTCTATAATCCATCCGTGACAGGACGATCAGTCACACTCTAAATTAAGCATCTCAAATAAGGATTTATTAGAACTAATCAGACAATTAATGTATGGCCATTAAGTAGAGTTTATTAAAATACATCTAAATGTATTAACTATTTAATAGGATGGATACTGGTTACCCAGTTGGCAAAAGGCTTCCTGGTCACTCTCCCGTCAGCTCCTCCAGGAATAACGGCAGCATCATTACTGCCCTAGGAGATAATCAGCTGCCTTTTAAGTAACACAGCACTAGGAGGGCTGGCAGGGAAATCTGCACAGCACCATGGGGCTCTGTAGAACCTCGGGATCTCTGTGATGGGAATGGCCCTGGGTCCCCATAAAGCGCCTCCTGATCCCAGTTTGCAGCCACACATTAACCGGTATTTCTTCCTTCCTCACCTCTCCTCCAAAGCAGCTCCATTACCACCGCAGCTGCTGGGGATCATCCCATTCATACTTCGCCCTTGTACAGTGCTTTACATTTGCAAAGCAGACCTTAACTAATTAATCAGATGTTAATGATTCCTCAAAGGTGCAGCAGAGCAGACAGCTATCAGTCCTCGCCTCTCTCTTCGCATCTCCTCCGCCTCCACAATTAGATTCCAGCAGATTTTCCTCCTCCTTCGCTGCGTTTTCCCTGTGGCCTCTGTTCCGGGGAAGGACGGCTCAGCAAGCATCCATCAACCCCACGCTCTCATTACTGATGCTTGGTGAGCAGGGTCTGGCCACGTTTGCTGCTGGTAGCTCCAGCCTGGGAGTGCAGGAAGGCTCAGCAGTGAGGGCTGACAGGCAGACAGACAGACTGACAGACCTGGTTTGGGCTGGGAAAGCTGAATCTGTTCTTAGATAAATGAGAGGTCTCGGAGGCATCACACACTGCCTGCCCTCGCCTCGGCTGCCCAGGCAGGAGGGATACGGCATTGCCTGGGTGTCCTGATGGGTCCTGGGGCTGGGAGGTGAGGGTCACCACATTCCCATCTCCAAATACACCTAATTCCCCCAAGGGCCCAGCTCCTGTGGCCCTCAACCATCAGGACACAGCAGGCCCATGGGATGAGGTGGGGGAACACTGCAAACTGGGTCACCACCTTTCACAGACCCCACTTGCAGGGGCAGTGCCATCTCCAGTGAGCCAGCACTGGCACAGGATTAGGGAAATCTCTGTTCAGGTGTGATGTGTGGTTAATCTGACCTGGGAGCTCTGCACTTTCACTTCCTAATGAAAAGGATGAGGGGGGGAGGAAGGGGGAAAAGGGCAAAGAAGAAAGCCGGGTCTTTATGATATGCAAAACTATTCCAAGACAATGCAAATCAAGCAATTTAGCCTCGCAGGCATTCCTCTGTATGCTGTTATTGGAAGTTCCCAGGCTGGAATTGCAGTTTCCAACCAAAAGCAGGGCTGGTGGAGCAGGAGCTGGAGAGCACCCCACGCTGGACCCACCTGATGGCATTTCACATGCCAGGACATGCAGCATTCAGCACACAGGGCTGCTGAGAGATCAGCTGTGATTTACTGACCCCCTCTTCCCCATGCCTTTAGTGCAGGGTGAACATGAGCTTTGCTGCTGTGCAAGGAACAGGACAGAGGGTCCAAGGACCCTCTCTCCCATCATACCTGCACCCACCAAACTTTCCAACCCCTAAGCTGGGAAGCAGGGAGGCAATGGGAGGGATGTGAGGGGTAATTAACTGGCAGCTGTGAGGTGCTGGGAAGGAGCATACGAACCACATAATTGTAATTACAATCATAGCGAGGGGCTGAGCGCGCAGGAGTGATGAGCTCACCTCAGCAGTGCTGATACAACTTGACAGGGCTTATCACAGGCAGCATTAGAGCCAATTAGCAATTAACTGTGCTGCAACCACCAACGAAACACCCAGCACCAGCCACCAGCTCCTGCTGGGAGAGCAAAGCCTCTCTCCTCTCCCACACCTCCACTCTCTGCACCCCAGGACCATGTCCCAGTGCTCAGACCACTGGTACTTGTCCTGGGATGGCCCTTCCCTTGCCTGCTGCCTGCACCAACCCCTCCACCACAGGCAAAGAGCACAGGGTCAGGGTGGCTGAAGCTGCCCCTTTCACCCCACCTTCTTCAGAGAGCCATAAATGGCTCTGATCAAAGCAAAGCTGCGAAAAGGATGTTAACTTTGGGAAAACAACCTTGAGCTCCAAGGGAAAAGGAGGAGAAGCTTCTGCTTGGATCTCGTGGAAGTACTCAGCACATTGACAGCACCCAACCAACCTCTCTGACCCAAGTAACTGACACAGGATGAAACTGGACAGCCAAAAAGCACCAGGGCTGCCCTTTGGGACCAGCAGTGATAAACCCCTCACCAGTGCACTCACCAGCTGGAGGCACTAGGGGACTATAAAGGGATGCTGCAGGTCAGATGCTGCTGGCCAAAGGCACTTCTGACTTCCACCCACCATCACCCACCTCCCTCTGGCCTCCTGACTGTTACTGCTTTCCCTCCTCCCCAGTGTTTTTGTAGGAACCATCATCACGCTGAGCAGCTTCACCTGTGGCGGGAGCCTCTGCTCCATGGAGAATGGACCTTTCTGCTGCTCTGACCAGCCCATGCTGATCCCTCCTGTCCCCGGCACTGAGCTCCATCCCCTGCCTCAGCCCTGCAGCACTTGTCATATGTGCCCTGGTCCTCACCCTAATCCCTGCTCCTGTACCCTCCTTTGGACACCTGAACCACTGCAGATCTTGTGATCCTTCCAGTTCGAGATCACTTGTTTGTGTCTAGTAAATAATCTATTTAAGAAAACAGCTTCTTTTAGGTACTTCCATCTGGTTTGTTTCCAAGGATATTGTGCCTGATTCTTTGTAATTTTTGTAAATTCTTTGAATTTACTCTTTCTTAAAAGTCCACTCTTCTCACTTTGCTTTTCTTCCTTTTTTTCGTACAAGGAGTTATGAATGTTATCATTTGGTGGCTATTCCCAGACATCCTTCTGCTTCCCATGCCCAGCCCATCCTCAGCTGACTAGCATCAGTTCCCCCCCATTTGTATTTATATCTTTACTTACAAACTGTTTGGTGCAGGGGAATTCAACAGAGTCATGCGAAATAACGGGAACAGCAACCGCAGGGAGGGGGTGCAAGGAGAGGCAGAGCAAACCGTGTGCGGTCCAAAGCGCAGTCCGAGGGGGGAGGATGAGCTTTGCCCGTGTGAAAGCAGCTGAAGAAGGGCCTTGAGCTGCAGCTTCTGCAGGGAGGGGCGAGGAGCCTGTGAAGGGAAAGGTGCGGCAGGGATGTGCGCGGGATACCGCGGCTTTCCAGGGCAGGAGCGACAGAGGCTCGGCATCAGCACGCGGTAACGAGGTGCTAACGAGGAGGCGCGGCTGGGGCTGAGCTCTCCAGTGCGACCTGGTGCAAGGGGAGCTGGATCCGGCTCCTCTGCTCTGCACCTCCCATGACCCTGCTGAAGACGGGAGCTTTGAGATCCCCTGTTCTGCCCGTACCCTGCCCTTATCCCTGCCCCCCAGCAGCTCCTGCCCAGCAACAAGCGGCTATGGGGGAGTCATTTCCCCATTCCATAAGTGACTAACGACGTTAGACTAATTAATAAGCAATGGAAGTGTAAACAGTTGTGTCAAAGGGAATTTCATTATTGGCAATATAATATGATTGTGATTAATACAATTAGATTCTCTAATTGCATTAGTAAACCCCAAAACTAGCTCCAGGTCACTAATATGATTGCAGTTTCCAGCAAAATGAGCTCCAGCCCTTCCCAACCCCTGCAAGGATGGGCCTGAAGCAGGACCTGTGCTGCAGGACAAGGACCATGGTCACTGCCCAGCACAGGTCATTGCAGATGATGGCACCCACAGAGCATCTCCCTGGCTCTGGGAGCAGGCACAAGGAGTGTGCATGGAGCACGGCTGTCCAACAGGCACCTGGCAAAACCCCCATTGCCCCATTTAAACTGGTGCCCTGGACCACACCAGCGTCGTCCCACATCCCATCACTGTCTGGAGGGAGCGGTGCCATCTCTGGGGCAGAAGGAGATGCCCTCGGTGTGCTCACACCACCCTCTGCAGAGTAAACCTCTGATAGTTCTGGATTTCACATATAAGGGAGGTGTCTAAAGCACAACCCGATGCTGCTTTTTCCTGAAGCATCTGAGGTTGCCCATCCCATCCCAGCCCTGTGCACAGCTACAGCAGGAGCAGCTCAGCTGGCTGGGCAGCACTTCCAATTACTGATGATGAAAATCTAATTATTGACTTTAATGGGAGCTGAATCCAGCCTGAAGAATCCAGGAACAATTACTCTGGGTTCCCATTATATTAAACAGGAGCGACAGAACTGCTCCCTCCCCTTGTCACACGGAGACCAGGGCTCAATAAAAGCTCAATACAAACTTCATCCACTGCATTTTGGTTTCTTCTCACTGCATGAAAGAAGGGGATGGTGCTCAGCAGAGCTGGGCCTGAACAGGGTGTTGGGAGCACACGCATGGGGCAGCCCCCAGGGATGCAGCTCCTCCTCCCTGGGCTGTTCTGCACTGGTGTTGTACTTGAAGCAATACAAAAGTAGAGCTCAGTAAAAAGCCATTTGTGTCTCGTGCAAGTTTGCCTCAGCAGCAAGTCCAGGCACAGAAGTGAGGACTTGCTGGGGTGAGGCGAGCTCCTAAGCACAGTTTTGGGGTGTTACTCGAATGAATATGGAAATTATCCCAGTGAATGACAATTCCACCTGTGTCCATGCAGGAACACAAGCGCCTGTGCAGCTCGAGGGGTCCCCTTCCGTGGTGTGCAGGGACTGGGCCATGTTTCTTGGTGAGAATGGAGGTGATTTTGGAGAGGTGCATTGCCCACCAGCAGACTGTGACGGCTCTTTGCGAGCGGCAGCGCTTGGCCTTGCAGAGCAGTGTTTAGGATCTATTTGAAGTCACCTTTTCTACCACATAGAACATAACTGCTCCTTGGAGCCAATTTCGTGATTATCACAGAGGTTTCTGTTTGCTCAAGACACATTTGTTTAGAGGCCGTTTGAAACCTGGGCACCCCCTGCACAGAGGGGTTGCTGATACAGAGAAGGGCTTTGGACAAGGGCCTGTAGGGACAGAACAAGGGGAATGGCTTTAACCTGCCAGAGGGGAGACTGAGATGAGCTCTTAGGCAGACGCTCTTCCCTGTGAGGGTGCTGAGATGAGCTGTCACCAAGCCCTGCCAGCATCACCTTGCCTGTTTCCTACCCCAGGTGCTGCCCTTTGGGGACAGGACACCGGATGAAGCAGTGTTCCCATGCTCCCACTGCCCACCTGGTGCTCCAGCCCCTCTGTGCTCCTCACACACCACATTAAAGACCAACTCTTTCATGTCTGACTTGGGTGATTCAGACTTGCCTGAACACTCATCCCCTTTGCTGGTCTAATCACAGCTCCCACTTCCCCTCTGGCACAGGGAGGTATTTGAAGCTGTGCTGGGTTTTATCCCCACGTTCACATTAGAGTTTATTAAATTCTCATTCCAATTGTAACATATGAGGTTCCCAATCCCATTACAGCCCATCAGCCAGAGCTCCCTGTACACAGCCTGGGTGGGCTGTGAGCGCCAGGGATGCAGTGTGTGGGACCCGGCATTGCTTTGGTTCCTGAGCTGGTGGAGGTTGGGGCAGCCCTGCAGCAATCCATGGATTGCAGAACAGGGACAAGAGGAGCTCCCCATTTGGGATGTGCTGCTCCCAGCATCATACATGGTGCTGGTACCAGTGCCGGTGTCACCGTGTTACCCTCTGAGCCTGCAGCGTGCTCGGGAGCACGGATGTGAAGCAGGCAGGTAGCAAGCAAAACAAGAGGCCCCACTCCAAAGTGAACACAGAAACCACCTCTGGGGACAACATTTTCCTTTGTTTCTAGCCAAAAAGCAGATTTACGGGTTAATAAACATCTACAGTTCCCTTCTGAAAAAATATACTCAGGTAGACAGGAATTATTCATTCAAATTAACTATAAATTAAGATCAGCCTAATTTACGTCCATTAAAATGGAAAAGCACATTATCCCCCATTCAAAGGAATTTGTATTTGATGCAAATAGAACAAATCCAGAAAGTTTAGAAATGTCCTGATTGTTCATTTGCATCGCTAACCGCTGCAGAATGGGCCTGTGATTTAAAAAGGGGAGAACAGAAGGAACAATAATTAGTTATGTAAATAATGTGGCATTCTTGTTTATAATTAGTTCAAGAATAAAATAAAAGGCAGGCGTGTCACAGGCCTCATTTCCATATGCAAATGAACAATCAGAATTATAAACGGTAATAATGCAGTTGGGGAGAATGTGGCATTTTTAATTTATTAGCCAGGCGCAAGCCGGAGCTGATTCCAGTTGACGTTGGGGGATTTCAGAGGTGCCTCCAGGATGGCAAAACCATGCAAATAAAGAGGAAGAGGAGAGCTGGGGGGAGGACACGGGTGGTATCCACCTGCCAGAGTCCTGGAGGGAGGAGGATGCAGAACTCGCTGCATGGCACATCCATGGTGCTTCCATGTGGGATTTGCCCCTGAGAGGGTCCCTCTCAACCGAAACACCGGAGGGATGCAGGGATGTACAATTCTCTGCCCACTGCACCCCATTAACAGACCCGATTCGCACCATTCCTGCCACTCCCCACCTCAGCCCCTGCACTGAATTTTCACCCTGTGGATCAGTGACAGCAGCTTCCTGTGGGGACAGGGGCTTGAAACCTCTCCTCTTTCCACCCCACAGTGCTCAAGGCCTGGGATGTGATTGTGAGCCCCAGTTTTTCCCCCTTGCTGGTCCTCAGTGTCCCCACTGAGGATGCAGCAGGAACCTTCACACTGTGCCTGCGCCCTCCCTGCACATCCCTGGGAGCAGCTCAAGCTAGGGGATCCTTCAGGACAAGCAGAGCTCTAGGAATGTAAGGGATTATTTGGTATTAATTATTAATGATGGCTCATCTTGCTTCCGAGAGTGGAACAGGAGTCCGGCTGCGTCGGGGAGGACAGGACATCTCAGGGACAGGGATGCTCAGACCTCTCTTACAATGCACCTTCCACGGTGGCTCCACATCAGAGCTGGGGGCCCTCAGCAGAGCAGGGCTTATACTAGAAGCAAGTACAATCTGCATCCTGACCGCTCCTCAGCCAGTGCTGCTGCAGCACTGGGACACACACACCAGCACAGTCGGGCCCTGCAGCACACCATGGAAATGAATCAGAGCATCACAGAACTGCTTGGGTTGAAGGGACCTTAAAGCTCATCCAGCTCCAGCCCCTGCCACGGGCAGGGACCCCTTCCACTGGAGCAGCTTGCTCCAAGCCCCTGTGTCCAACCTGACCTTGAACACTGCCAGGGATGGGGCAGCCACAGCTTCTCTGGGCACCCTGGGCCAGCGCCTCAGCACCCTCGCAAGGAAGAAACACAAGTGTTCCTGGTGAACGAGGGCTTTTCCTAAGCCTCAACCCCAGGTTTCTTCAATGGATTCTCAGAGGAAGCACATCCAGAGCCTGTGATCCCGAGCATCCTCTTCCGCAGGGATCCCAGCAGCACCAGCTCTCCCCAGGAGGTACCAAATGCCTGCCCAAAGGCAATGTGCTTCTTTGCAGAAGGAACCGAAATCCCACCTCTGAGCCTTGCAAGCCGAGTTCCTGGAATGAAGCCTCTGCAACTGTTTACTCACATCACTCAGGCCCTTGGCTGCCAAACCACTGCTTGAACCTTTCTGTCAATCCGACACTTTTAGGGTAATTAAACTTAATAATACCTTTGTCTGCACAAGCATTTGTATCTGAAGGGTTATTACCATAGGAGTTATTTTAGGTTGGTTAATGGTATGTAGTAGACTCTAAATTGACAGAGCAGCTATGCCGGCTGCTGCTCAAAGTGTTTACCTTTCAAATCTTTCCCTCACTTTACAAAAGTTACTGCCCCTACCTGAAAGTGCCATCATAAATTATCAGCAATTTCCCCCCAGGTTCTCATGCATCGTTAATTCTTTGTTTAGAAGGAAAACATCAAACTGTCCAGGCTTTAATTGTTATCACTTTGAGCAGAGGCTGCAATGGGCACTGCTGCTGTTTGAGTTCTTTGACTTCTTGGAGCTGATATTTAACTCATCTGTTCGGGGGGGGGGGGGGGGGGGGGGGGGGGCACAAGAAAAGGGGGCAGGAAAGAAGCCTGCTGGAGAGAAGAAGGAAATATTGTCATGGAAAATCAGTCCTCGGCCAAAGCAGCGGCTCCGGGTCTCCCCCTGTGCTCAGCAATGGGGACTAAGGGAAACCTGTGATTGCGGAGCACAGGGAGCCGAAACGCAGCAGCAGTCACCCAGGGCGGCTGCGCGCGGCTGCTGGACCCACTGTGCCTGGTGCAGGAGGGAGGGAGGAACAGGAGTTCCTGGGAGCATCCTCATCCCTGCGAGCTGCTGCTCCGCTGCTGACAGCACCGGCTCATTCCCAAAGCCGAGGCTGGGGGGCTGCAGTGGCTGGCACTGCTGCACGGAGTTTGGCACCCCTGCACAGTGGCTGCCACCCTTGCATACTGGTTGGCACCCCTGTGTGGCATCTGCCACCCCTGCATAGTGGCTGGCACCTTGCAGGCCTCCTGCAGCAGCCACAGGATTGGGAGGCTTGGCTGCCCCTGCCACACTGTGCATCCCATTCCTCTTCCTTTGGGAACCGCAGCTCAGCGCTGTCTGTCCCAGAGCCCTGTGCCCAGCACAAAGCTCCTGCCTGTCCCTGCCCAAGTGTGGTTTTGGAGCAAGAGGCACGTTGATGGCAATGGGGATGGCAGTGGGGCTGTCCCTGTGCCAGGGCTGGCACCATCCCAGTGCTGCCATCCCAGAGCCTCAGCCAGGTTCCCTCTGTGTCCAGGACCCCCCAGGCCCGGTGACCTTGAGGTGGCTTTGCTCCTTGGCTCAGCTGCAGCCAGAAGATTAAATTCCACTCCTGTCCTGGGAATTTGATGATAAAAAGTCCTTTCTAGACAGAATCCAGGTAATGAACAGCTCCCTGCTCGCAGGGAAGAGCGAGTGCGGAGTTATTGCTGCATTACAAAATCTCCAAAGTCAACTAAATTCACCACAGCAGCCGAGAGTCAGAGTTCTCCATTACAGCAAGGTAATTAACCAGTATAGATAAGGTGATGTTAATTGCCAGCTGGGCAGAGCTGGGGCTGGGCACAGGGTGTGTTAACAGCATCACAGGGTAATGAAGGCAACTGAAGGATGTGGAGACCTCAGCCAAGTGTCCCATTCACACATCGATCCACAGCCAGCAAGTGTCCCACCCACAGCCATCAGGGGTCCCATCCACACAAGGATGGGCAGCTCAGGACCGAAACCTAGGATGTGTTCCCTCGCCTTGTGCCACTGGGACACCACAGCCAGGAGCGCAATGCACAGCTCAGGGGCAGAGGGCAGACAGGTTCCACAGGCACCACGGGGCTGAGCCTGCCTTAGGGATAAATGCTGGGCTTTAATTACCCAGGACAAGAGAAAGGACAAGATGCAATAAACAAAGCTCTGGTATCTCTACCATTAGTCATAGGGAAGAGGAACATAGATCCAGGCAGGATTCGGGCTATCTGCTAATTCAAAACTCCTCTGACTGCTGTAGGCAGTGTAAATTCACAGGCAGCGCAGTCCCTCTGGATGGTGTTTAGGGCAAGGAAGGATTTACGCTCCATAGAAAGTTTTCTTTACGCAAAGGCTGCACTTATTCAGAATTTTTCTGAAGAGTTTGTTGAATAAACCCAGAATTGGGTCTCTGATGGGAAGTCTTTGGCTTCCCTTTCCTTGCTTTCAACTAGCTAAGGCCGTAGCATCCCTCCTGCAGACACAGCTTGCACTGACTGTCATTTCTTCTCCCAGGCTGTCACACAGCCCAGGCTCTGCCGCTGTCATGTCACCATGGTCACTCCTGAACTCTGAGTCACACTGTTTGGACCAGGTCAGGAGATTCTGTGCTCTCTGGCTGGTCCGAGGGGGCTGTATGCAGCCAGCATCCTCCTGCTCGCCCTCATGGACTGTTTTCTGGGAGATGGGGGTGATGCAGGACGGTGCCTGGTGCTCTCGTTGCCTTCCCTCGCCGCGCTGTGAAGCGGTGTTTCGGGCTGGCAGACGCTTCCAGCACAAAGATGTTTTCTGACCTTCACAAACATCACCACAAAACCACGGCTGGGGGCGAGCGGAGCCGGAGCAGCCGCGGGAGGTTCCCCCATCACCGCCGCTGCAGCAGGACGGCTCTGACAGCGCCGAACAGGAGCAGAAGCAACAATTTCTCACTGCAGATCCCGCCTGACACCTCTGCCCTGCGAGCAGCAGGGACCCGCGCGCAGGTACAGCCGGTTCGGTCGCTGGTGCTTCCCTGGCACTGATGATGGGAGGAGACAGGCGCTGCGGCCGGCGGCTGCGCTGCCTCCCCCTGACCCCAACCGCGAGCGCTATTGCCCCGCATCTGCAGCTAAATAAACCAAGTAAATCATCCTGGCAGATAGATAATTAAATAATTATCAGCCACTTAATAACAAGGAGTGGGTGTTCAGAATTAGCATATTAGACAGTGTCTTTAAGGGCTAATTGTTGCATTACATCAGAGTTACTCATTCATTATTCTTGTCATTTCGGGTGATAATTTGCACTTTAGGAGACAGAGACAATTTTAGCAGGCAATTAGAGACATGTCAGGCTTGGCCTAGTGAGTTACTGTCACAATTATTTCATTTTTTCCGGTGTCCTCATTTGCAGGGGTGTATTTAAGGGCAGTTTGGTAATTTCATGGTTAGGCAAAACAGGCGCCGGCACCAGGAGAGGTGTTTGGGGTGGCACCCAACTGCACGGGGGGTTCTACACTGCGAATGGAAACGCTCATCAACACCCTCACTTGAGGTCCTCCACAGCCTTTGCACACCCAGGCAGTCACAGCACCCGCTGCCACAAGGAGCAGTTTGTGTTTGAGCTATTTGCCCTCCTTTGCCCCACACCACGGATGGACACAGGCATCCCCCACACATGTGAGCTGTTAATGGATCTGTCTGGGGCACAGGCTCTCCCCAGCACAAGATAATTAATCTCAGGAATGTGTTCTTGGAAGCTCACTGCCCATTGCCAGCTTTCACCTCCACTGGAGCTGCGTGAGACAGTCACAGTCACACAAACGGGCTGCAGGAGGGACCCGTTATCCCATAGCGCCTTGAGCTGCAGAGGACTCACCTCAACAGGGTGAGGATGCTCTGGGTGCAGGAGGCAGGAAGCCCACCCACGGGTGCTGTTCTAGCATCCCCATGGGACAGCGCTTGCCTGTGGCACTCAAAGGGGCAGCTGCAGGTTCAAGTGCTGCAGGAACAGGGACACTTAGAGCAAACTCCAAGGAGAAGGACATTCCCATTGGAGGCAGCACATCTGCATCTCAGCCAGATGCAAACTGAGGAGCTGCTCTATCAGATCTCCTGACCACAGCGATGCGCCCCAGGATGCTGCAGACCCACCGAGCTGCAGAGTTATGGCAAGGCTTAAATATATCTTAAACTACAGTTGAAGGGAAAAACTAGATCTGCAGCACATGCACCTTGGGATACATGCATTATAAGGGTATATACAGTCAAATACAGTTAATTAAGCTAAACCCACAGTAAATCTGCCTGACCCATATTAACACTATAGTCAAAATTGTGGAAAATATAGTATTTTCTATAATAAATCCTCCTCAGCTGCAGATTTATGCTGGCATCTGCATAGTTACCATAGTTTTACAATAATCATTGATCAATCAAAGTTTTATGACAAAACTATAATTTTACTGTGTTTCTTTCTTAGTTTCCTACTTTGCTTAATTCCCAGAATGCAATACAGTAAATCTTTTGATCTGAGATATTAAGTAGATAATAAGAATGCCATGTAAGATTTGATTATATTTTAAACTGTCCTTACAAATGATTTATAATTAGGACCAAATCTAAGACAAAACATTAAAGTCAAACCCCTCCATAAATTACTGGAGTTTGCTTATGCCTGTAGTAATTTATTAGGGTTTTACTACAGTATTTTCTCTAGTGATATCCAAAGCTTTATATGTCATAAATGGAAAATACGAGTTGGTAAAACATACAGAAAACAGGAATGATCCCCAGTGACCCGAGATGACAAACTCAGGCTCTGGTAGAATGTCAGAATCATTTTGCAGTGGAAATATAATGGTACCAATAATACAATTGTGCCAGACCAAAATGCATCTTTCTTCTCTAAAATTAAATCTTTATTTCTATGGGTTTCTAAGTTATCCCGTTTACAGATGGAATATGGCCATGGAATATTACCTGTGGCTGGGCTGAGGGAAAGGCTCTGTTTGTGCTTCCTGGTATCACACTGACAGCTCAGCTGCGCCTTGGGTGGGAGGAAGGACTGCAGCACTGGGCTTTGCTATGCCAGGGTTTGCTATCTAGGGCTTTGTTACCCCAGGGTTTGCTACACAAGCACAGCATCTGATGGCAGGGAAAGGGAAAGGAAAAGGGAAAAGGTCCTAATGGTTGCAGAAAAGAATTCAGATACAAGTGATTGCAAAGGCTGCGTTTCAGTGACCATCCCATCTCAAAGTGCCTCATGCAACCCCTCTGTGCCACCAAACCCTTGGCTTGCATTACAGCAGCGTGAGCGTTTCTCTCTTACACTGTTGTAGGTGTGTTGTGTGTTGTGACTTCACCAGAGGGAATGACTCACTGTGATCAGTGTGAAGTGTTTCAACATCCCTGGGCTGAAGCAGCAAACTCCTGCGGGTTTCAAGGTTCAATACTGCACACTGGTAGCTTTGATCGTTTTTACCATGTATTTCCAAGAGATAAAGGATCTCATCTGACAAAACCTTGTAATGAGTCACGACTGAAAGCTTTATTTTTCCTTTTTTCATCACGTCATCTATCATTACTAGTCCAGCCTTCAGTCAATTCTGCCCAGATTTAGAGCTTCCCATTCAATTCTCACCTTCTTGTCCCTTAACACCAGGGACTGTTTTCCACATGCACTGTGGTCAGCCCAGCTCAGTGATAACACTTGCTGGGACCACAGCTGCTGAGTCCAGCCCTGAGAACAGGGAGGAAGGAACAGCAGCCACCTCTGAACCTCAGCGCTACAGATGGGGTGAGCACGGGTGGGTGCTGCACCACAGCCCCCAGGGCACCCGCCAGCACCTGGGGTACCTGCAGCATTGGCGGCGGATCCAGCCTTGCCCATCATTACAATTATATTACACCTACTGCAAACTGTTATAAACCTGCTCCTTTATCTGCGGGGTTGTCTCATCCCCTTACACAAGCAGGAACTGAAGTCACTTCTCCAAACAAGACACCCTGAGTGGGAGATCTCAGCCAGGTTGAGCACCTCAAAGATGCTCATTCGGGATCTGGCGGCCAAGCCCACCATAACCATGGCCAAAACCCCTGCCAAGCGTGGATGGAAACTCCTGCTTCCCTGGTCCCTGCATCCCTATCCCACTGCGACCAGTCCTGTCCTTGCAGCACCCACTGCCCTTGAGCCGGGCTCTTTGGTGGCCATGCTCTGTGTGGCGGCTCTGTGCCGGTCCTTCTCCTTTCACAGGGGGGAGAGGGGAGCGGAGCCCACTGCAATAGAGACATATGCAGATCACACCATTAAATTTTTATGTGAATTCAAAAAACTCCGTGTTGACTTCATGACGCAAATAGGTAGGAAAATGCTGGTGAGCACGCTCATTGTTACCGAAATCAAATGGCTGAACAGCCACTAATGAGGCAGACAAGAAGCTTCACTCATCCTCTGAGGATTTGAAGGCAAGAAGAGAAGAAGGAGAGCATTACATTATTCATGCTGCCTTGTTTGAGTTTCAAATCATAGGAAGTCACAGCAAAGCGGGATTTGGGATCTGCTGGACTCACCCCGCTCAGGGAGGGGGGGGCTGTAAATGTCCTGTCCCCTAATTGACAACCACTGACTGCCAATGTGGGTCTTGTGTGGCTGAAGCAAGGGGGGGGTCCCCAGAACCCTGTGACGTGCCTGGGGATGCGCCAGGATGGAGGAGATGCACCAGCAGCACTCACCATGGTCACTGTTGGCTGTGAGAGGGCACCCAGCCCTCTCCCTGCATGTGCCTTCCCTCTCGGTGCCCCTGCAGCGGCAGGAGCGGGTGTGCTGTTAAAACTGTTGAAATCACTTCATATTCTGCAGCTGCAGAGCCTTTTTAGAGGGCAAGAAGAAAGGAGAAAACAACTGGGCTTGGTGATCTTAAAGGTCTTTTCCAACCTAAAAGATTCTGGGATTCTAACTGCTCTAAGGAGACGGGCGGGCAAGTGTTCTGTAAAGCAGGGATGAAGCTCCTGGGGCAACTGTTGCCCAGGCTCTCACCAGGAGTAACCGGATTCCCGGAGTACTTCTGCATTTTGCAATTATTACTTATCCGTAAAAATCCCTTCTCCTCCTGCCAGCGCTATCGTAGTAAACTTTATGGGTGCTCATGAGGTTAATGCAGAGCCATCAATCTGCGGCGGGGCACGGGAGTGAGAGAAGAGGAAGCGTCCGTAAATCTGCTGGAATCACTCCAGTTTGTTTATTTAATGGAATACAGTTTCATGGGAAGGCAGCAGGATCCTGAGGGATATGAGGGGTGTAAGCGGCTGTGCTCCCCCAGCCCATCACCAGCCTGCCCTCAGCACAGCCAACACAGGGTTAACACCCCCCCACTCTCCAGGTCAGGGTATATTTGCTTGGATTTTACATTGGAATCTGAAATCCACAGCTACAAGGAAACATTTATTTTCTTGCCCTTCAATGATCAAACAAGTGGCGCCGAGGCACAAGGAAGCCAAGTTTCCATTAGCAGAACTGGCTTTTTTTTGCTGTAAAATATCAAATATTTTGACATTTCCATCAGCCTTTTCTTTGTATCAAAGCTCTAATGGCAGAATAATCTCACGGCTTTTAGACTTCGCAGGGTCTTATATTTCTGAGCACTCCCTACTTTATAAGGGGACACTTCTGAAGGTACACATTATCCCTCCCTGAGACCAAAGGAAAGGGAATAGAAACAAGAGCCTTGTGCAGACTCCAGGGGAAAGCTGATGGGCTGTGGGGCTGGAGCAATTCCTTCTCCCCACTGCTGTAATCAATAAATACCTGCAGCCATTGCGGTTTCGGGAGCAAGCTGCTCCCTGCGAGTGAAGGAGGTGGCCGGGGGGCTCACCCCATGCGTGGTGCCATGTCCTCAAAGCCACACAAGCCATTTCCCATCAAGGGATCCCATGGCTGGAATGTAGCATCTTTTACAGGGGCCTTTAGGGACAGGACAAGGGGAATGGCTTTAATGCCACGAGACCGGTTCCCACAGGTGGCAACACCAGAGCAAACTGAAGCCCCTTCAGGCAGGGTTTTCTGGTCCCATGTAAAAGTCTTTCCAGAGCCAAATTGCTTTGAAGTTCCTGTTTATCTCACTTTGATAACAATCTGCTTAATGTCTTGTGTCAAAGTCATTACAGTGTAATTAGGGTGGGTTGTTTTAATAACAGGTATTTGGCTGCTGCGGGGTTAGCAGTGCTGCTGGGGAACGCTGGCTCCGCTGGCACCGTGTGTCCCAGGCATTGCTCTCTTTCCCATCTTTTCCTACCCTTCCTGGCTGCTCCGCTGCCTTCCTCCCCTCAGCCTCCTCTCCCTCCCAGCCCGCCACCCGCTGCCTGTTCTTTGATCATTTAGACTCTTTCTCTTGCCTCTTCATGATCGTGTTCAGTTTTTCCTTTTTCTATTTGTTTCCTCCAGACATCAATTTTTCATGCTGGATAGCCAAGGATCACTAATTAATGATTCATGGAAATCCTGTGGCTATAATGCATAATTAGAGGCTGGTTCACAACCTGTTGTGGAGGCAGTTATCAGTAATTTCAGAATAATTAAGAGATGGGTTTTAGCACCTTTCAAAGGCCCGTGCAGAATCAAGTAGATGGGCTTATTTATTTCCCTGTAAAACCCAGGGACACACCTTAGTGGCCAAGTAGCAGCATTTCCTTTATGGTAAATTCTATTTCCCATTTTGCAAGGGCCTGTAGGGACAAGACAAGGGGAAATGGCCCTGGCGCAGGTTGCCCCATTCCTGGCAGTGTTGAAGGCCAGGTTGGATGGGGCTTGGAGCACCCTGCTCTAGTGGAGGGTATCCCTGCCCATGGCAGCGGTTGGTACCTGATGAGGTTTATGGTCCCTTCCAACACAAACTATGGGCATCCCAGGGGCATTCCAGGATGGAACTGGCCCATGGCAGCTTGGCTTGGGATACAGCTTCAGCATCTCACTGCCAGGCTGGTGTATTTTTCAACATGGGAGTGACAATGAGCAGCAATAATGTGCTGGTTACGCTGAAGAGAATTTACCCTGCCCTTAGCTTTGCTGTTTAGAAACCTGCAGAACTCAGTGAGTGGCTCCTGGGTTGTTTCCAAGGGAAAATTATCGGATTCCCTCTTACGTCAGGAGTGACGAGCGGGTCCAAGGAAACTCAAACAACTTGTTGAAGGTTTTGCAGAGGAATCCTCCTCTGCTCCACACTGCACAGTGACAGGGCCAGCACGTTCCCCTGCTCCCTGCTTCCCACCAAGGGACCGGCAGGGTGCCCTCACCTCACCATCAGAAGGTTTCCATCCCGAGCATCCCACAGCAAAGCATACACAGTATTGTATTGTACACGATGCCATTTTGAAGCTTTCTAAATGTGATACTCAGATAATTATAGAGAGATTAAACAACGACAGCTCTCAGCAGGGGGGAATTGCGGGTAAGAAAGATCCTGACAAGGAAATGACAACGAAGAGTGGCCCAAAGAGAGTTATTCAAGATTAATAACTTTGTTATTGGAGGCATTTCTTCTGTGTGTAAGGGCACACATAAATACACTTGGAAGCTTCCAGATGGCCACACCAAGAGCTGAATTCATCACACCGTGACTTGTTTTGTCAGCATGTTCCATAGGCAGCAAACCACCGCGGGGGCTCCCTGTGCAAGTGGGGCTGAGGGAGCCCCAGATTCTCCCATAAAGGAGGGAGGCAGCTCCATCAGCCCGCAGGCACATGGGGGGGAGACGGAGCCGACAGCGCTGGAGTGATGCTGGTCCAGGGCACATGGTCCGGGGCTGCCACCTTGCATCCGGATACCTCCAGATCTGGCCCTCTCTCCCCAGGGATTTCCACTTTCCCCCGCCCACAGTGACTGATTCCAGAGGGCTCTCAAGGGCAGGCAGCAGCAGCAGCAGCAGCAGCAAGGGCTGCTCTGGAAGCATGAGCCAGGAAAGCCGATGGAGGGGACGATGGTCCAGGGCACCCCCAACATCATCGATGCAGACCCTGAGTGCTGACAAAGACAGCCCCAGCACCAAACCCTCCCTGTTCTCCTGCACTGCAGCACCAGAACCACTTTCCTCATACTTTCCCTACTGAGGGGATCACATTTTTTCCCTATCTTTTTCCCTCCTTTTTTCTTGTTTTCCTACCACAGGGCGTTAAAGCCAGTCCTCCTATTAGGGGCGAGACATACTCAAAGCCTTAATGATAGATTAAATACCAAATACCTTAACATTTGAAAAATGACATTTATTATACAGAGTTGTAAATAGAGGGAAAAAATGACAATAGAACACAGTGTAGATCTTACATAAATTGCACCAGCTCTGTGTAATGACTATGATAATGTCAGTGCTAACAAGCACATAATTGGCATCACTGAGATAATTTTTGGCACCTTATGCAGAGGGGAAACTGTTCTGCATAATTATTTTACCTAGGAATATTCTTCATTTAACAGGTCTATTTGCATAACAGTTGGAACTTTTGAAGCTATAAAGGGTGTTTAATACATTGATTTGTTTTAGCCACAAAACAATTGTTTATTCATGAGAAATGGCACCTGAGGACTTTAATAATGGAGCTGCAGTGACCCAGTTGGAAGCCACAGGCTTTGATTGGATTTAGAGGTCCAGGCGGAGGCAGGATTAGCAGACCACTCACAAACACCTAACGAGCTTTTATAGACCTTATAAAACTGAGTCATTCTCTGCAGTAAAACTTTATTCCTCCAGCTTTTACCAAGTTGATCACTTCAGCATTTCAGGGCTGGTGGCAGGCACCTGCCTGGTGGCTGCATGTCCCTAATGCACCCAGGACAGTGGCACAAGGGTCCTTAACTCTCCATATGAGACCTGCAGCCAAAGGGATGCTCCTCCGTTTGGTTCTTCAAGCCCAGCAGCTGCAAATCATGTCTGTGACAGCAGAGGTTGTGATGAAGAGGATGTGTGGGGTGATGCATGCACACCGTGCTGATGCAGGGATGGGAATCGGATCAGCGTGTACCAGGTCAGCAGTATTGGAGCGCTGGAGTGCAGGGATGAGAGCATTTTTCAGCGCAAGCACTGTCTTGACAGGTCAGGCTGATGAGCTCTCGGTGTCCAGGCAATGGCTCTGCAAACACGCGCCAAGCCGTCTGGAAACATAAAAGATGTTGGATGCCAGCCCTGGACTTCCATCACAAGCAGATACCTGGCCAAGGTCCAGTGCTTGGGGGGGGCTCTCTCTCTATGGCTCCAGGCAACCCACATTTATCTTTCTTTGTCACCCTGACTCAAGGGAACCTCACGCCACCCTTGCCAGGTCCCACATTATATATCAGAGTGATGCTTGCCCCTTCCCAAGTACATCTCCAAAGCAGGGAATGAACTTTGGCTTCGACTGGGTGTTCCATCCCAAGGCTCGCTGTGCTCATCCGCCCAGCTGCCACCAGCATGATCCAGAGCAGCCCCGGGGCTCAAAGGCTGTGTTGGAAAAGTTCAAATTCCCCACAGGTTACACTTTGACACTTGCTTGGCTTCTCCATCGCTGCTTCTCAATCTGCTGGCAAACAATTCCTGTAGCGAGGAAAGCACCAGATACTCTCTGACAAACACTTCACATTCAGCAAAGCACTCTCGACACTTGGAGAGAAGGGACCGTCACTTGAGAAGCTGCAATTGCCTGGAGTTTCCTTGCAGACACTCAACAGCTCCCACTGCCACGCTCCTCTCAGCCCTGCGCCTCGTGCAGCCACTGCTTACAAAGAAAACCCTCAGGGAATATGACTGTGAGCAAGAACTTCGCCAGAAACCAGCAAGTCGATAAAGGGAACCTTTAAACTCCACTTTCGTGGAAACCACATCCAGTCTTTTAGATCCCACATCAAGAAGGCCAGAAAGTATTGTTAGTAAATCACTACCACAGCTTTGATTCTGCAAGGTCTCATGTATCCCTCAAGTTTCAACCTGTGAGAACTTCTATTGACTACCAAATTAATCATGTGTTTAAGTACCTCGCTGAACAAGAGCCCTAGAAATGACTTGCCAACAGTGTGACCACAAAGCAGCTCCACGCTTCACCACAGCAGACCCAGGCTTGTGTGCGGTGTTGGATTCAGGAGCTGGAAACCAAAGCCCCATCCCCAAGGTCTCACCCTGAGCCGTTGCTTGTACAGGATCTCTTCACCCAGTGATGGTGGAGATGTGGGAGCTGCAGAGCCCAGCTCACACCCCCCAGGGATGCCCTGAGCTTTGCTCCCTGTGGCTGTGAGGTTGCTGCTGCACTGGATTTCTGTTGGCTTCTCTGCTACCTGACCAGCAAACCATGCCCAAGCTGAGCAGCAGGATGCTCAGTGCGCTCCCGGTGCTGTGCAGCGTGCGCCTCAGCCAGGTTGGAGCCTGTTCCTCCTGCAGCAACACCCATTTTGAAAGGAGCCGTTCCAGGGCCAGCCGAAATACGTGTTAAATACGAGCAAGTGGCAGTGTTATCACCGCCCGGTAACTCATGGAGAGCTCGGACATCAGTTTTCCTGTGAAAAAGCTGGCTGTGTAGCTCTATTATTGATTATCGATCATGCTTGTCCACGTGTGTGCATGGATGTGGGTGCACATTTGCCTCTGCCCCTCTGCAGGCCTGGGACTTTCAGCTCAGCTAACTTTTTAAGGATTAAATTCCATCTCTTCCCAAACAAGGCTGTTTGCTGTAGTGAAGAGAGGTCTGCAACATGCTTGTGCATGAGATGTTTGACTTCTGACTGGGTTTGGATGAGGTCTCCCTAACTGCCCTTCTAGCCTATCTGCTGGAAGGAATAGCCTGTACCAAGGTGATAGACTCGGATCCAATACATCACACACTCCATCTTCCAAGGCCACCTCACTGGCCTCTAACGTTCTGCAGAATGCTCTGCTCTCTGCTGTTTATGAACTTGATGTGCAAGCTTGCCGTTCTCTTGAAGTGCCCCCTAGTCCTGGCACATGGGCCCCACAAGCGTGCCCGCAAACGCCAACTGCTCCATCCACTGCATTACAAAGTCCTGAGCCTTAAATCATTGACCTCATGCCAGGAGAGAGGTGTCCAACCTTGCCAGGGATTCACAGGTGAGAGCTGGAGCTGCTGTGTCCCACTTATTGAGGGACCACAATTCCCTTGTCCCATTCACCCACCAGCTCAGCACCGCTGCTTTTATGGCTCCTCCAGGCCATCTGTCTCGGGATGGAGACCACATTCACTCCTCTCGGATTCTTCCCCTTTCCAATTCCCAAGTCAGCTCTAGTTCAGTGGGCAGATTTACTGCTCCTCCTCCGTGCTCCCTGGCTCTGTGCCACGGCAGGGAAAATAGCAGCTCAAGCAGTATTCTGAACACAGGGAAACGTGGTGCTGTGCTGATGGCCATCGGCATCCGGTGCCCTAGCTCACAGACGTGGTCCCCCCGAGACCCAGGGCACAGGATGGGGCTCAGCACACAGCGATGGGCCTGTGAGGCTGATGAGGAAGACGGTCCCCAGGCAGATGCAGTGCAGAGCCCTGGTTCCCATCCCTGGCTCCAGAGGGGCAGTGGGAATATCTCAGCACCGGAAGGATGGAGCCTGATGCAGAGAAAGCAGGAAGTCCTGGGAGCTCCGGCTTGCTTGGGATGAGGAGGAGATGGTCAAACTTGGAAAGATCCTGTGGGCTGGGGGCAAGGCCAGCAGCTGGGCAGGGCAGGATGGGGACCGGCCCCACAACAGGCTCCGTGAAGGGGAATCTGGCGTCCGGCTGTTTCGCTCGTTCGGCTGATGGAGCCCATCTTGATTCAAGATGCTGAGGACATTATTGATCTAAACAAGTTGTCAGTGAAGGAGAAGTTGTAATTGCTGCTGTAGTTGCATTGTAACACACCAGCCCCGAAGGGAAATTAAAGTTTGTAGCTAATAGGGTTGTACGATCCTTCAACCCTTGACGTATTGAATCTCGAGCAGCCCACGGAATACTGATTTGATGCACAAAGGATCATTTTTAACAGCGGCTGCACCTCCCTTTAACTCCGATTCCATTCCCCTTCCAGCCCTGTTGAGGGAGAAGCTGCAGTGGCTCGCCATGCACCAGCAGCATCAGTCCATCAAGCCAGCATCCTCCCTCCTCTGCTCCTGGATCTCCTGCTCTCCAGCTCCCACATTTCCATGAGTATCTGACTCTTGCTCTGTGACTAAAACAAGCAGGAATGATGTCCACGATAAGGCAGTATTGCTTGCTGGGGGTGTGTGCACACACACACTGTGAGAATTAGCCAGGACCGGCTCACCTCTGCATGGCTCCCTGCATGAGGGACCATTTCTTAGCTTTAAACTGTAATAATGCTTCCAGTGCCCCGGGGAAGATGGGATCAGCACGCTGATAAACACGAGGAAATACAATCCCGATGTCTAACAGAAGCGCGCCCATGACTGGCCGGCAGCATCCCAAGGAAATGGGTACCTTAGGATGTAGGGATGGAAAAAGGAGGAATGGCTCTAAACCTCTGGATGCAGCATGTGTGCGTGTCCACGTGTTCCATATGCACCTATGTGCACACACACCCTCCACCCCATGGCTGTCCCTGCTTTGGCTCTGCAGCCCCCGGCGAGGCTCCAGCTCCAGCCTGCACAGGAAGCAGCTCAGGCTGGGACTCCTCTCCCTCACGCTGCCGCTGCTTCTGCCACCTCCGTTCATAGAACAGGAATTCTGCAGCAGGAGCATCGCTCTCCTGCATTCAGCTCGCAGCGAGGGTGCAATCAATGTCTCCTTGTTCCTCCTGGCTGTGGTTTCCTTAAAGAAGCAACTGCTGCTGTGACTGCCCGCTCCCCCATTAACCACCTGCAATTATAAAGCAGGAATCTGCCGAACACTCCGGCCCCAGAGGTCACTAATCAGGGAAGTTAACAGTCCTCAGGCTTGTGCTGGGGGATGCTGGTGTGGGGATGGGCATTCCCGGCGTGTCCTGGAGCACAGGACAGGGCACATCCCGCTGCCCCCGTCACTTCCCTCTCCAGCAGCAGGCCCTGGAGATGTGTCTCGCCCGCCTCCACAAGACACTTGAATTCCGTGCTATGGAGACACTCTCGCTAATTACTTCAGTTCATTAGTGCTGCAGGTTCCGCAACCGGACCAGCCCACGAGGACGTGCCGCTGCCCCTGCCCACCGACAGCGCACCGACACCACGGCGATGGAGACCCCCGCTTCATCACCACGTCCCCATCTCAGCAGAGGGGACCCCCACTGCCCGGCGGGTCAGGGAGGCGCCCCGGCTCCTAAATCCCCGCTGAGGACAGCAGGCAATTTAGACCTGAGTGCAGCAACTAATTAAATCAATATGAGATAATGAACAGCAATTAGAGGTCCAGCTAGGCACATCTTCTCTTGTAAATACTGTTTCTCTCCCAACGGGAAGCTCTTTTTTAATAATCTGTTTGTGTTTCATTTCCAGGAGCTGTAATTCCCCAAAGAAGCAATTTGGGAAAGTGATTTGTTTGTCTGTATAATTGCCAAAGCACTTAGTTAGACTTGTTTGTTTTTCTTTGCTCCTGCTACTCCCAGAAAGAAACAATGCAGAGAGCCAGTGTCGTCTTCACTTCGTTCTGATCTTTGTTACCCTCTACCCCGTGCTCGGGAGCTGTCTCCTGTCTGGATGCGAGGTGTCACTTCGGACACCGGCCCGGTGAGGACCATAGAGGCAAAGCCACCCTGGCGCTGCGTGCGGGGCGTCGAGATGTCGCCAGCACTATTTAACCCCGTGCTTCTGCACAGCCTGACCCGCTGCATCCTCTTCATCCCCCCCTCACGGCGCAGCAGTTTGCACCACACCTACAGTCACTCCAGGGCTTTTTCTAGCTCCTCCTGAGCTGTACAACCAGTTCAGCCCACCCCTCCCCTCAGGCATTCCAGGGTCCCTGCTCACGGCGGATCCACCGCCTCAGTTCACCAAACAGGGTGGGAATGGGACAGAAATGGCAGATGGGGTTGGGAATGACTGGTGCTCTCACTGGTGCAGACATCACCCGGCAACAAGAGGTGATGGGGTGATGGCTGTGAGCAAGAACCCGAGCACACGAGTGACTTTGTTTGAAGTTGCCTCAGGAAGTGGAGGACTCAGGATGATTCCTGTGTTTCAGCTCCACCTCTGTGGGGTACATGTCCTGCAGCCTCAGTTCAGAAGAGCATCCTCCTGGTGCTGCTGGGGGGGGGGTCCTGCCCTCGAGGGGGGTCGGTTTCCTGGGGCTCCCATCACTCCTGATGACATTCCCCTGTGTTCAGGAAGCAGCAGCAGCGCCTGGAGCCTTTCACATCCCTCTTGGTCCATAGGACCACTGGGAAGCAAACCCCATCCCGACTGTGTCCTGCATCCGTGCCCGGGGGTTTTGCACTGACCAGATGCTCTGGGACCAGCTTTTGGATGAGAGCAGCTCCTGCCGCTTCCCCTGTGAGCACCTCACCGCACTCAGTCACACTATATCTCAATAACCTCTCAAATTAAACCATGCCCCTTGTTTATGAGCAGTTAAATGCTTCCCTGAGCCTGAGTTACCGCGGGACAGAGGACGCTTGGTGTACAATCCTGTAACCAGGTATCTGGTGCTTGCTTGGTTTGCAGCCAATTAGACAGTGAACAAGTTATGGTCTGCCTGTGTTAAATACGGCTTCCACACTTCCTGCAGGGATTAGCTGTTACTTAATTCAGCCACACCGCAGGCTCTGTGTTATGTCAGGCCATGGGGGCCACGGCAGCCCCTGTGCTCGGTCCATCTGGGTCCCTATTGTGAGCGGAAGGATGAGGATGGTGCCTGGATGGGGAAGCACAAAAACCAATGGGCCAGGGCTGGGCAAGGAGAGGCTGGGAGAGCCCCCCCACATCCCTTCAACACATCCCACACTGCAGGAGGGGAACGCTCTGCATCCAAAATCCCAGTGCGTGTTTTCCTTCCCTGTCTCCTGACTCCTCCAGGGCACACGTTCGTACTGTCTCTCTGTTTCACATCTCAAACCCTGGAGCTGCTCAGTGTTTTCCTTGCGGCTTTGAAAGGAGACAGGCATATTTTGACAAACTGAGATTATCTGAAATCATCTCGCTCAGAGAGAGCGGTTGCTGTATAGAACTTAATTATAAATTAATTAATAGCGGTAAATTTACAACCCAAGCTAGAGGGAGAAAGAGGTAGGAAAGATGATTTGAAAGTGACGGCAGTACGCCTGGAACGTGCAAAGCCAAAATGAGTGTTGCTCTCTCAGCAAAAGCTCTCCTTGCACTGAGGGCAGTGGCTATCACTGTGAGGGCAGTGTTTGTCCCCTGATCTGGCCTGGCAGAGGAGCCCCATGGTGTCCCATGGGTGCTGGACCCGGGGATGGCCACAGGGTGAGGACCCTCTGACGCACCCCCCAGCACAGCACCACTATGCCCCGGCTTTTGTTACTGGTGAAGAGGTTTATCAGCAAAAGTGCTTGGCAATGGAAGTTGGGAAAGGGAGTAAAAACTTCAATTAAAAAGGTGAGATGTAAAGTAAATAATTTCATTCTTTCCAATACCTAAAACCAGGGTCAATAAAGGGAAAAGGACACACTAACAAGTCCCTTTGCTTTGCAGCAGCCTCCCCCTGGCTCTGCCTGCCTCCGAATGACCACATTTTAAGATTTTGAAATATCAAATTATGGTCTCCTTAAGTCCCTCCAGTTTCAGTTCTGGAGCAAGGAGCTGGCTGCCAGTGAGCCCTTCAGCAGGAACAAAAGGACCAAGTGATGGTTTTGCATCTCCCATCCCTACCAGGCAGAGGTGGATGTTGCTCCAGCTCCATATCCCAGCACATGGCAGGATGGCCACACCACCGTCCCTGCAGGCTTGCAGGCTGTGAGCAGCCTGGCACAGCAAGCTGCAGAGCCAGGGCAGGCAGTGCCAGGGCACATCCCTTCCCATGCAGGAGCCTTGGGGAGCAGCATCAGCAGCTCCAGCACCACCAGCTCCAGGTCCCACCAGGAGCAGGAAACATCACGCACACTGCCATGGGCCACTGCAGCCGCAGACAGGGCTGCTTCCCTGCCTGTGCTCAGCAGACAGGGAATGAATCCTGATCAGCACTGGTGTTTTAAAAGCAGTTGCTTTCCTGTCAAAACTTTGACGGTAGCTGTGTGGCAAAGACTTTTACTTCTGCTTACAAAACAGAGCTGGGATTTCTCCAGGGAGGCTGCGGATGCTGAATGCGTAAAGCTGCTTCACCAGCCTGAAAGAGGGCTCCACACAAACATTTGCACTTTTGTTTTGCTGCTACAGCTCTAATGGAGCTTTACAGGGCAAAGGAAGGGCCCTGCTGTGTGCCCCGGTGCTGCTCGTGGGGTGCGCCTCGGTCACAGATGAAACCCAGGATTCCAAACCATCTCCTGATAGAGCAGTGCTTAACCTCAGGGGAGACTGAGCTGATCCAACACTCTCCTTCCATGCACAGAGCCCTGCTCCTGCTGCTGTTCCCTCCAGCACCCGCCGCTCCCCCTCGTGTGACCCCACACTAAGCTGTGTAAATCAAAGCCTCGAGTCCAACGCAAATTGGGAGATAAAGAATCAATACCAAGGGCAATAACCAGAGAAATAAGAAGGAATTTACAGCCTGACTAGACGACAAAATAAAACCCAGTGATGGACAAGGAGACCCCAAACCAAAATCCATCATTGACCAAGAGGTGTGAGCAAGGCACACGAACAGTGTGTGACGGTCGGGTCTGTAGACTGTGAGGGTACAAACCCCCAGGGATCTCTTTGTTCTGGGTCCCTCTCTGGGAGCACCCAGAGCTGCTCCTGTTCCTGCACCACCCCGCTATTAACTTATTTTCCTACGAATCAGACATCTGAGACACTGCTGGGGAAACCCAGGGCAAAGGCTTCCCTTCACCAGGACCCCTGTGTGGGGATTTCCCTCTGCCCACCCCGTCCCAACACTGCTCCATCACCGGGGAGAGCCGGATGATGGGCTCCAGTCCCAGCCTTGAGGATAACGTGAGCTCGGGAATCATTCAGAGGGACCAGCGAATCCCTCCAACACCAGATGTTTTCCACCAAAGCGCTTTTCCATCCACATCAAAACATCCCGCGGGGGCCTGCTCGTCTTGATGAATTTTTCAATGAGACAATCCCAGATCAGAACTGATCCGTTCCCCCTTGCTCCACTCTCTTGAACATTTCAAAGCCGGCAGTGAGTTACGGTGCATTTCTTCTTTTCCTCCCGCTTTATCAGAACGTTTTAGCAGCTGTCACCTCGTGGCACTGCACTGAGCTTGTTTCAGTGTTTATGAATTGGAACGTTTCCTCAGAATTTCCATTCAGGGAAATACGGATTTCCAGCTCTGCAAACTCACTCCAGGGGCAGAGAACAAAGACTCCCAATGCTTAGCCCCCTCCCGGGAAGGCACCTTGCTTTCCAAAGAGGTTAAAGCAAACACGAAGCTGAAATGCTCCTGGCTCACCCCAAATGTCACCCCCCATTCACTGAACATTCATTTTGTGTTGTGGGTCTCAGAGCTGAGGGTTTCCCTTCGCTGACTCCTGTCCCACCATACACAACAAACCAGCCCTGAGAGGTAAACCCCTTCCCCTAACAAAGCCCATCTTTAATTCCTGGTATCTATTCCTAAATGCAAGAAGAGAACCCTCTTTTCTGCAGAGCCCGTTCTGTCCTCAGCTCTTCCCCTCTTCTGGAGACAACGTCGGAGTTTTGCCAACTTTAAATTGTTGTTGTAATTATTTTCTGTTATTTCTAATAGCACATCACAAATGAGCTGTCACCGCTTCCAAAGGTTACTGCATGTGTAAAACACTGTTTGCCCCATTCAGGAGGGCGGTAGTTTATGCAATTATGAAGTAGCACATCAGGAAAAGCCAGCCTTTCCCTCGCGACTTGCATAATTCATCACTCATCCTGTTGTCATGGGCAGAACCTCTTGCAGACAACACAAATTAGGTTTACATTCTCTTCCCTAATTAAAAGTTTAAAGGAGGAGAGTTTGTAAAACTGCTCGAGCCCTGAGCAGCTGGAGATGCAGCGGTAAAAACACAAACCCAAGAGACAGGAATAAACCAGTTTTCTGTTTCCTCTCTCCTGAGTGGGTGAGGCTGCGAGGAGCCCCAAGTGTGTGCATTGCCATGTGTGTCTGTGTGTTAGATACACGTAGATGCTTATACGTGCATACGGGCATGGTTACATGCACACGTGTGTATCTGTATTTGTACACGTAGCTGCAGCTCTAAGGAATCAGGAGTTTCAAGTGCCTTGAACCCCTGCTGGAGGCTGGTGATGGAGCAGCCCTTGTCAGGTAGCTCCAAACCAAACACAGTTCTCAATCCAGCACCAAATCTGGACCCAGCAACCAGCAGAGAGAACAAAATGAGGTGCCAAGGATGCTCTTCCCACCCCAGTGCTGCAGGACACGGAGCGGCCATGGGGCCCCTGCCCTGGCATCCTGGGAAGGGGCTGCAGAGCTGGGATCTGGAGCATGGGACAGGGAACAGGGGGATGCTGGATGGGTCTTGTGATTGCTGCTGATGATGATGAGAAACCACTGAGACAAAACCCCACAGCAAATAGAGGTGGTAACCAGTGCTCGGAACGTCCTTTGTGCAAAACATCACCCATAAATCAGGCTGAAATCCTGCAATCCAAACACAGCAGCCACATTGCCCCAGTTACCCCCCCGTGCCCTACGGTGAGACATCGCCCCACTCCAGCCAGCCAAGGGCCTGCCCTCAGAGCCGCGCTCCCAGCAAAGGGATTCCAGGAAGGGAATCAACAAGGCTGCCTCGGAAGAGGCCAAGTCAGAAGCAGCGGGCCCCGTTGCCTAATGGGACTTATCAATTATTATCTCAGGCCATATTTCTTTGAGGGGTGATTGTTTCACAGAGCCTGACATCTCATATAGCTTTAAATTACTCACAACCGGGACGCCTTACAAGATAGCAGTAAAATCAGGAGAGGATTGGGCAATGTAATTATAGTATGGAAATGATGTTGATCGCTCAAGCAGGGAACAGACCTTGAGTCAAAGCCTGCTCCGTGCTGCCCACACCTGCAGAGCCTGGGGAGCTGCCCCAGCCATGGCTCCTCCTTTGGGATCTGCTGGTGGGGCACCAGAGCAGGGGTGGGCATGGGGCTGGAGGAGGAGGGAGAAGGGAAATGAGGACACAGGGCTCTGGATCACAGGGGTGCAGCAAACCTTTGGGCTGAGGGTGAGCAGAGCACAGCTCATCCTGGCTCAGCAGGACCCTGGGAGATGTTGCTCAGGGCCTGTGCCAGGGGCAGGTGCCTTTGGACACCAGGGAAGAAGATTTTTATTCATTTACATAGATTTTTAAAGGATTTTCTGGAAAGCAGCTCAGCAGGACCCTCGCTGGTGTGTCCGCTGGACGCACTGGGAAGTGCAGAGATCGATGAGCCCAGGATGGAGAGAGGGGATATGGGAATTATGGTCGTTGATTATGGATGTTTGTGCCTTTTTTCCCTCCATTTCAAGGATTACTGCTCCCCCCACTTCCCTCATGACAGAGATTTGTGGTTCATGGCTGCTAACTGTAAGTGCCTTCACCTGAGACAACGTTCCCGGTTACCATTCACCTCCTCGGAGGCAGAACAAGCTCCCAAACCCCACTCACCCATCAGAAAACCACAGGTAGAGCCTGAGCCCCCTGCCTGGCATTTTGCACACTGCTCCGGTCTCCTTGTGACCCCAGGAGCCGTTCCCATGCCAGGGTCATGGACCTGCTGGTACCTGGTACCCGTATCAGCACTCCCCAGGCTGCTGCAGGAAACAGGGGGATGGTTTGAGCCTGGCTGGATATTTGCTGGTGACAACCAGCAAGGCTGTAGGAAAGCAAATGAATGTCCCTGAGGACAGTCACACAGCGGTGCCTCCGCCTTCAAAGGCAGAGCCCTGGTGGGAGGGCTGGGCAGGGAGCAGTAGCCTATGGGCACAGATGACAGGGCTATCAATTTGATGTTTTTAAATGCTGGAGCAGGAATGCTGCTTCCAGAGGAGCTGAGGAGGGAAGGCAGGAATCATGACTTGCCTTTTTGATTTAATTAAAAAGCCCTGCTCTCTCCCACTCTTTACACGTTGATGCTCTGTCAGGCTTAACAAGCCGCTGTCAATCCATCCCCAGCCCTGGCTGGTGCTGGGGAGGAGCAGAGGCAGCCAGGACGGGGCACGCAGGGGCTCGGGCACTCAGCCACCACAGCTCCTTCCTGCTCCGCATCCCAACAACCTGCAGGTGGGGCCGGTGCTGGGGGAGGCCCAGCTCCATCCAGCATCCCTCCGGGAGCAGACCACAGGGGTGTTGGATCCCAGGTGCTGGGATGAGCCCATCTCCTCCATCACCCGCTCCCAGCTGTGTGCCCCTGCAGAGGCAAATATCCACACCCTCCTCATGCGGCAGCCCTCCAGCCTCGCTGCAGGAACACCCTGTCTGGAGTGCTGAAATGATCCTGGATAATGAGGTTAATTAATATGTTCCTCTAAGCCCAGAGGCGCTGGGGAAGCCGGGATCCGAGCCTGTCCCCATCGGCTGCAGACGTGCACCGGGAGCAGGTATTGTCCAAGGGTTCTACAGTGCAGATGTGCTTCAGGCCATGCCAGGAGATAATAAATCACTGTTTAGACAAAGCCTTTTAAGGATGCCTGCAGATTAAAAGGGGGTGTGTGGCTCTGCCCCAGCTTCTCCCTCCTCCGGGAATTGAGTGCTGACAAATCACTGTTCTCAGCTCACAGTCCCAGAAGCACCTTAAAAAGCTGAGGAATGCTGGACACTGGGGCCAGGCTGGAGGGAAGCCAGTAGCCAAGGAGGCAGCTAAGAAAGATGGTCAGCAGAGCCTGGAGCCAGGCCGTGACGCTGACAGGTCTCATACACCAGCCATGGAGAAGTCCCGGTTTGAAACGCATCCAAAGCAAGCATCACATTTGGTCTAAAATGATGTCACTGCCCGTCATTAGCGTGGCAATTACAGTGAAAGCCTTTTGCAATTGTATCCTCTGAAGGGTCATTAATGCAACCCAACCGCACCAGTAAATGTCTCATTAGTCTTGTTTCAGACTTAAATATTTTTCAGAGCTACAGAATCCTAATGGCTTTTTCCCTCTAATAACATTAATATCTGCTCCCTGCTCCTTGCTGACAATGGACCCTTCTCCTCTGCTTCCCGGCGCTCCATTGGGAAGGCACATTTTTAGTAGAGGAAGGGCAGTATTTGGGAGGTCGAGGGCTGGATCCTGGCCCCTGGTCACCAACAGCGGCTCAGAGACAGCTCCCGCTCCTCCTTCACAGCAAACCTCATCTTGGTGTGAATCCAGGGAGATGAAAAGGCAGCTGAACACATGGACATGGGATCAGCCACCTGAGGAGCTCCTGGAGTCCAGTGTCTATAGGCAATGGTGTATGAGGTCCCTGCATGGATGGGTGCAAGGGAAGGTGGGTCAGATGCTGCTCCATGTTATCACTGACCTGATTTCGGGCACAAGCTCCCTGGGTGGGAGCTCCACAAAAGACAGCCTGGAAAATCCACCTGGCTCAAGCACTGCGAGCAGGAGCTGCTCCTTGGGACATGCCTTGGTCCTGCACCCCCTCCCAGCACATCACAGGTAGCTCTTCCTCATGCAGCCAACTCCTTTAATTAGAGAAGAAAAGCCCTCAGAAGGCAGGACTCAACCCCCCGGAAGGGTGACAGATTCTCCTGTTCTTCAAAGGGGCTTTTTAAATATTAAGAATAGCATTGTTGTTTTAGCACCGTTAATTTAAATGATGCACATGACACATCGCAGCGCCTTTGCATACTGCAGAGACCGTGCTCCTGCCCTTTCTCTGCTGCTCTCCCAGCTTTAATACTTCGATGATCCATTCTGGCCCCTATTTTCAGGTCTTGCTCGTGGCTAAAAGGAAACCAACATATTCAAAGATGTCCATGAGTTAGAGATGTCTTGGAATAAGTTGGTTACAAACATCTCCCTCCAAATGCATTTCTGGACCAAGAGAACTCAGGCTGTCTAAGCTGAAGCTAAGCACAGGCGGGCAGTGAGTTGGTTATCCTCGTCACTTCAGAGGAGCTGCCTGCGGAAGACCTTACAAGGAGATATACAGCCTTTATCCACCTTGCAAGCTCTTTCCTTTTATGAACTGGAACAGTTTTGCCTTGCTTTCTGCTTCAAAGGGTCTTTGTACAACCAGGGGGTCCGGTACCATCTGTAGGGCTGCCTGTGTACCATGAGGATTTACTTTCATCACCCTCTGAAGAGATGAAGAGCCAATCATGATGCTTTGCTCTCCACCACTGTCCATTCTAGTGAGTACATGGAGCACACTCTCTAGACAACTAAAAAACACCCCCCCACACACAAGAGAGCTCCACTTTCTGTTAAAGACCCATCCAAGGGCAAGGGGGGGAAAGTATATGATTGTAAAATGATGGAATTCATCAGCAGCTTGACCTTCACTAATGATGGATGGCCTGTTTGTAAAGATCATCAGTTGAAAGCCTTCACTCTGATGCATCACCTGCAGCTGCAATGAACTGAGGGGAAAACCTGATGTCCTTCCCCACATCTCTGTGGTTGTGCAATGCAAGGCAGGGAACAGGCCAGCTCCTGGTGACCAAGACATTTAACCTGTACGAAGTGACTCCAAATTGCATCTGAAACCCTGGTGCACACAAGCCAAGTGCAGTGGTTAGGCTGCGGCTCAGCATCTCGTGCTCGTGTCCCAGTGTGAAGTTGTGCGTCTCGTTACACCTTACTTGAAACCAGACCATGCAGAGGGGCTGAGCTGCAGTTTGCCTCTCAGTGCTGGCTGCTTGCCTGGCTCTGAGTCATGCATTGCTGAAGGACTTGTTGTAATCTGCAAATTATTTCCATGTATTAATTCATCCTGGTGAAATGAAACTATTGGATGTGCTGGGAGCTGCCCCGTGGACAGTGCTCTCTCTGCCCTTGGTGATGGTGCTGAAGGGAAGAAGAGAAATAAGCCAAGGATGTGGGGTCTGGGGACACAATGGGGCAGGCTAGGGAGGGGGAAATAAGAATATAAAGAAAATCTCTCATACTTCCATCCTAGAGCTTATCATTCCAGTTTATACTTATCAGCTTAGAGCTGGCAATCAAAGGAGTGAAGGTCCATCCTGCTTTATCCCACCTCCTGCCTCTTCAAGGGAGGGAGGTTTGGATTATGTGTTCTGACGTGTGACAAGTTCCCCTGGTTTGGAACAAGAAGTCTGCCGGAGCGCAGAACCTGGGCAGGGGGAGCTGGGGTCGCCCGGTGCTGTTCCCGCAAGCACAGTTATCAACAGCGCTCTGCGGGACAAAGCAGCCACCTCCAGCCGAGGGGAGGGGGAACGCAAGCCCTGTTCCCTAGGTATTTCCTTGATGTGATCTCCCTTTGCCAGATCTACTTCCTGATTGCCACTATGGGAAGAAAAGTCTGGGCACGGCAGTTTGGCTCCTGGCTTCCCTCACCAGAGTTCGGGTGTCAGAAGCACACGGGAACGGCGCAGGCTGTTTTCGGAAGCGCTGCCCCGACTCAGCAGCGAGCAGCGAACCGGCCCCGCCAGGAGCGCTCCCCGTAATTCCAGGAAAGCCTTTCCCGATGGTGTGAGGAAACGCGCGGTGACGCCAGCACCGGTGGAGGCTGGAGGTGATAAACCCGCTGCAGCATCGCAGGGACACACACGGAACAGCCCGCGCTCTGCCGGGGGCTGCGCGCAAGTTGAGCTCTGATGAAGCAAAGCACCCGGCGATTTCAACTCAGCAGGGGCTTAAAGTTAAGCACCTGCTTGACGCTTTTATGCACGACATAGAGAAGGGATATGTTTGCCAGGAAGATGCAAGTTTAAATCTGAAAAGGCGCCTCTTAAGGCACAACCTCAGCCCTGGTGAGCTGCACACCAGGGACAAACCTCTCCGTGAGCTCTCCAGGCTCAGGACCTGCATTAGCTTTTTCTCTGTGTTTGGAGCAGGACAGATGATGCTCAGCAGAGGGGGGTGATTTCAATTGCTTGTTTGTTTCTTAATCCCGCATTTTTCCCTGTGATTCCAGAAATAACTATTTCTTTTTCTGGGCACTAAATGTCTACTTGAAAAGACCGTGGCCTTTGCGAGCACGGAGGTTGTACAACCTCTTTGCTGTTCCATGGATAAGTGCTTGAAGGAGTGCTTGTGCAGAGCTAAGTAAACAGATGAAAACGTCCCTGTGTATATAAAATTCACAAACACAGATTTCAGTGTAACCCCGTTTGCAACCCTTCACGATGCTCTTCGCACGGTGTTTGAGCGCTGGAGCTCCACTGATCATGAAAGCAGAGACTCCACTCAGATAGGTCCAACGAGCTCCACAGTCTGCACTTGACTGCAGAATTCAGAAGACTCGATTTGGCTGGGGCTGCTTCAGTTGTGTAGGGTTGCGAGATGAAAGCAGTGCCAAGAGCAGTGATAACCAGAGCCTGGTGGCAGGTTTTGTGCATAAGCCATCAGCGTGGGCAAAGCATTAGAAGCACAATCCTGAGTAACACGCTCATTCAGAAATGTGAACAAGATGTGATAAAAACCTATTAATAGGGAATTTGCTGCTATGCATCATTCCCTCAGCTCTCTCAGTACTTGTGTGGAGAAACAAGGAAGGAACAAGTGTTGTGCTGACTCCAGTGATGGTTTCAGCCTCCTGGTACCTGCTAGAAGGATTCTCGTGACACGATTTAAGGCACATTAGGTTTTCTCCAGCACTGGGAGACAGAGATTTTTGCCTTCAGATCATCCCCTAAAGCTGCCAGCGCCTAAAATCTCTCTCTTCTTCATAGAGAAGCAATCAATGCAGTTCACATTCATTATCAGAGTGTCATTCACAGCCTATGCACCCATGGTAGCTTGTTCGTTCCTCTCACAGCTCTACTTCTTCCTCCCCAGCTTGCAGGGGATGGCAAAGTGCCTGATATCATGGATTGCTCTCATCTAACCTGCAGCCCACATCAATGCACTTGTCAGCTCAGTGATGCACAGAAGCATCCCAGCCCCTGCAGATATACCAGGCATGCCCATGAAGAGGAACTGAGCACCTTCACTGTGGAAGTGGCACTAGGCTGAGAGCAGGGCAGGTCTGGGTCTGCCCAGTATAAACCAGCACAGTTACCAGCCTTGAGGGCTGGGCCATCATGGAAAATCCATAGCACAAGGTAGGTCAGTGGGGGAGAAGTGGGCAATTCACAAACACCAAGAGCTAAAAGCACTGAGTGCTGTTTGCTCGGCAAGGTCACAGCTGCCCTTACTGAAAGGTATTCTTATGCCTCCTACTTGAGAAAAGAAAGGGGAACTCCTGGTGCTCAGCCTGATTTGGTCACAAACTCCTTCTGAAGGTGCTCACTTGGTACCTTGCTAACACTTCCCCCCTCCCATCAGACGCAGCAGCATTGATGTGGGAGCTCATTGCTGACCCCCAGAGCCATAGCAGCAAACCCCCAAGCCAAGCAAAGTCAGGGTGTGAGGACAGGGTCTCTTGCAAGCCCTTTCCAGTGACCTTCCCCCCCCCAGCACACATCTTTACCAGCTCCAGCAATCCCTGGACCACAGGCAGCATCCCAGCCAGGTGCCCAGGCAGAGCCCATCCTTTTCCCCTTCACTCAGACGCCTTCCCTGCACAAAGCAGCCCTTGTCCTCCACAGGCCATGTGTTCAGCTTTACAGAGGTGACAAAACCTGTGCAAACACTGGAGCACAGCAAGCAGCAAACCACTGCATCCCAGCCCCGGGCTGCGAGCATCCCCTGGACCCGCAGCCTTGCCACTGGCAACGCTCCTCACATGCCTTCACAGTAAGTGATGGAGAAAAGTGTCAGGCCAGGGAAAAAGACAGATCACGAGTATTTCTGGCCCTGACATTTTCCTCCAGATATCTGGATTTCCATATATTTGAAAACCTAATATAAACAAGAGAGAGGAAATTTGCATTTCGGGCAGTGAGGAATGAAAAATGGAGGCGGCGTAATGTATTGCTGCTCGAGGAAGAGGAATGACAGTGGTAAAGTCGAGCACACACGACAGCACCCAATCGGCTTGTGGCAAACTCATTTCCTGGCAGAATATAGGGTTTCATCTGCTGGAACATTTAATAGGCATCAAAGAAAGATCACTTCCCTCCTCTCCGTGCAGATTGAGAGCCTTCGCTCTTGCTTTATTTTTGCCATTTTATTAAACCCTTTATATAGTTTTAATACAATATGTATGATCCTCCCGAAAACAAATAAATTCTTGGGCGCTTCCCAGATCCGGAGGATTTCTAATGGTTACGAATGTTTTATTTATACTTTCACAGAGACATTAAATATGCAATGGGTAAAAATACCCAACAAAAGCCCCAGCTCTAATTTACGGCTGCGTCCGGAGCAGCGTCACCTTATGGAGGTAATTTGCAGGGAAGGGGCTGATCAACGCTCCCGCCCCCCAGGCTCGCTGCTGTGCTTGGGAAGCCCCAAAGGCACTCACAGCCCCTGCTCAGCCAGGCACAGGGACACACGGGGCTGTTCCGGGCTGGGACACAGGGAAGGAGCTGGGAACAGCAGGACACGAACACGTGGCACTGACAAACCCTCTCCCAGACCACAAGTGCCCTGTTACTCCAGAGCAGCACCGTGTGGATAAGCCCCAGCTCCTCACACGGTTCTTGTGCCACACGAAGAAGCGGTTAACTCTTGGCCAGCTAAACACACACCTTCCACTAGAGCAGGATGCTCCAGCCCATGTCCAACCTGGCCTTGAACACTGCCAGGGATGGGGCAGCCACAGCTTCTCTGGGCACCCTGGGCCAGCGCCTCAGCACCCTCACAGGGAAGAGCTTCTGCCTAAGAGCTCAGCTCAGTCTCCCCTCGGGCAGGTTAAAGCCATTCCCCCTTGGCCTGTCCCTGCAGGCCCTTGGCCAAAGCCCCTCTCCAGGTCTCTTTAGATTCTTTTAGGTATCAGAAGATATTTCACAGCATCTGTGGCTTCCCAAAGCCAGCGAGCCCGTAGGAGGGAAGGGGGGAGGAAGAGGAGCGCACGCAGGATGATTTTTGATGACAGTGTTCAGTAGAGCTGGAAGCAGAGTGCCTGGTGAACCTTAGCTATGGCTTGAAGCAGCTTTTGCTCTGAGGTTCCCTTATTTGGGAACCAGAGGAGCGCTTCAGAAGGTTTTCAAAGGTTCATCAATTCCAATCAGGTTCAGTCTGGACACGCAACCTCTCCAGCTCAGGCATATCCTTGGCAGGCAGCTCCTACCCCCTATATACACACAGGCACACAAACCCACTGGCTCTCTCAGTGCTGGTGCGAGTGATGCCTGTGCTCCTGCGGTGGGGTATACACCTGCCTGTTGTGGTGCCCTGCACCATCATTAGCACAGGGACCTGGAGCGTGCCCCTCAGCCCGTCCCAGCATGGCTGGGCAGCAGATGGGAGGTGCAGGAGGCCAAGGCAGGGCAGGGGCTGATGAGCATTGGGCTTTTTCCACCATCACCCCCAGCACCCAGGAATTCCCTCACCTTCTGCTCTCCTGGAGGGAAGTCAGCCCCCGGGAATGCTGCTGCAGACTCCCACCACAACAGGTCTGGAGGCAGGAGAGGAATGGGGAGAGGAGCCTGAATCCCAAGCAAAGAGGCAGGGGCTGGCAGTGGGGCACAGCTCAGGCTTGCCCATGGTGCCCCATCCCAATGTACTCAAACAGCCCCAGACATCACCAGAGACCTGCAGAAGCACTGCGCTTTCCACTGCCACAACTGTCTGCAGCCACACAGACAGCTCAGCCCTTCCCACACTGAAGTCACTCCATGTTCTCCTGTGAGCTTCAACCCATTCCTGCCTCTCCTCACCTGCAGGTCAGCAGATTCCCCCCAAAACCAGCCAGTTTGGGAGCAGCTTTCCTGCTGCCGCCCCAGAAGGTTCTGCATCCCACTGCCCATCCTGAATCCCATGGGCACAGCGTTCACTGCTGCTCAGCAAGGCTGCGGAGCAATGGAGCAGTGTTTAGCTTTCCAGGTTTGTAGTTGGAATGATGATCCTCATCACCACTTGAATTTAATTTAAATGGTTTGCTTCTGCTTTCTTTTTATTGGCACCCATTATATCCCCCTTGTACCTCTGGCATTTCCTTAATAGTCTTTTGACTCATCTGCTCTCAGGAGGAGAAACATTTTTTACAAGAACAATATGAAGTAACAGTTATAAAATCTGTAGCCTGGTGATAAATGTTAAGGACTCGTATTCTTTTATTGGAAATTGCTGTCTTTCAAATGTTTAACAGATTTGTAAAAATAATTTCTCCAAAAGGTTACGGTTCCATTGAACTCCATCAGACGGAGCCTGGGCTCTAAATCACGGCGCCGCATCCCAGGGCCCGTGCACGGGGACACGCCAAAGTCATAACTTTCTCCCTCCATACACAACATCTCCTGGCTCCCCTCCAGCATCATCCCATCGCAGGACACTTCCCTGACCCCCGGGCGCTGCAGCTGGGGCGATGCGCCTGCTGGAATCCAGGCATGAAATGACACCGGAATGGGGCCACGGCAGCTCTGGCTGCGCCAGGACCTCAGATGTGAAATCGCCACTTTCCCCCCCTTCCCTTCCCCTCATCCTGGCCCGTCGCACGCCGGGTGGAAAGGATTGTATTTATCACCTGTCAGGGCTTGGCAGAGCTGAGTTACGTGGAGCAGGACAGCATAAAATTATCATACACAAGCATGAAATTACAAAATCGCTCGGAACTGAACAACAAAATTATTTCATTTCTGAGGGTGGCCATTCCATTTTTTAGTCGTGACACCTCAACTGCCAAACTTCCAATTGAAATTGAGTGTGAGGTGCATGGAATATAGACAGCAATAACAAGCAAAGGCATGTAAACTAGCCATGCAAATACACCACATTAATGGCCCCAGAAACCTCCCACAGGAGATATGTAACTAAATAAATGTCACATGTCCCAATAACTCAACTTTCCTTATACGTTGTGAAATGAGTTATGCTGCAATCGGGGCTCCTGGTGACAGGACTCCCATTTGCCCTCATGGACCACGTATGGACTTCGCCTTTCCTCTCCCAGCCCTGTTATCAGAGGTGGGTGAACACAGCAAGCATCTGATCACAGCTGGGGCTGGGGGGTGCAGCAAAGCAAAGCTGCAACCAGGTGAGGACACAGCCACCCTTTGCGAGAACATCCCTGGAGCTCGTCAGGCCCGCAGGCAGCAAGGAATGATACTGTCACATCTCACCCACAGCATAACATCCCCTGGACCTGTGGAACAGGGCTAACATTTCTATCTCGTCCTTGCAACCAGCTCCACAGGCTGCTCTTTATACACTGAGAGGTCTGGCAGCATCGCACGGGGTTTATTAGGCTCCTTATGCAAGGCAGGCACCATGCAGGGAGGTAACAGCAGCTCTCTTCCCAGTTAGCATCCTCACCAGGAGAGCCTGGCTGGGGAACAGACACCAACAGGAATTGTGATGAGGAGGAAAAGAGCAGTTCCATTTTATTGCAACTGGTAGCATTCTGATGACTGTAGGCAAGACAGTCCCGGGGGAGCAATATTTTATAAACACTATTTGTGTCAAAGCTTATTGTGTGTTTGCCTGACTTCCCCCAGGGTCTAAATACCACTGCACCTTCCTGTGCTGGCACAGCCCTGGCAGGGCTGGGGCAGGAGGTGCTGAACAGGGCGGTCGCTCAGACACCAGCCCCGCTGGGGAGGAGGCAGCACAATCCATCACAGAGGGAATGGGTTTGTCAGCTCCCCCCATGGCTCTGATGGGCTGAGCAGGGTCTGAGTGGAGCAAACCAAATGAGATGTTAAATAAAATTAAAGCCAGAGCAAAAGAGCAGCCTGGGATTGGGAGCGACACCAAGCTGCCTCCCACCCACCCCACAGGCACCACAGCATCCTGATACTGTGCCACTGTCTGCATCCTGCCTACCGGCCTGGCTCCCTGGGGGATGCCCTGCACTGCTGTAGGGCCAGCACCCACAGGATATAGCTGGGGTGGCTCCGAACTCTGAGTGTCAATAGGTCCTTGGACCATCCAACAGCCAGGCATGATGTGGGATCTCCTGCAGAGACCCTGGGAAGGGACACACTGGAGGAGAGATGACACCCACAGCAGGGTAAAGCAGTTGGAGGCACTAGGAATCCAGAAAAGCAAAACCCAGCTGCTGAGATGACTCCATCCATCCTTCCCGTTCTCACCAGGCTCCATCCCAGCAGTAACACAGCTTAGAGGGAGGGAGCTTTCTCTGAGCATCCCCGACCCTTCCACAGAAAGCTTTCACCGCAGCAGACTGATGCTTATCAGCCATTGTGGTTCTGCTCTGCTTGCTTTAAAATATGAACAGAGGTTTTGTAAGGGTCAGAATTCCTGACTGGAGCCCAAGCAGCACTGGGAGGCAGCCTCATGCAGTGGAGTTTCAAGAGAACAGAAGTTCCTGGTGATTTATGATGGAGGAGGCAAACCTGGCCTCTGCTTCTCCCAGGCAAGCCTTTGATGCTGCCCCTTTAATCCTGAGCCACCTGGTACTAATTATAACTGTTAGATAGTCTTTATATTTAATTAAAAACAAGGAAATGCTTCTCCATATAATGAGAAGCCTCCAGCAAAGGACGCTGTGTTCTCCCCCACCAGGCTCTGCTCTGGTGTCCAGTCCCTCTCATCTGCACTTGAGCGGGAGCCACTGAGGACCTGACAGAGCATCCTCCAAAAGCAGCCCTGGTCCACCCGCCCCAACCCTGCTCTCACCAGAGCATCACCACAGCTTCATACCAAAGGGCAGGCTTCAGGTTGCCTGGAAGCAGCTGTGATTGCAACCTGTGCCTCTACCTGGCTTTGGCTCAGCAGAGGTTGGGGATATCCCTGGTACATGGGGAAACCGATGGCACCAAGCACTGGGGGTAGGATCCGGGGCTCCTGCCCCATTTCCTTGCTCTGGGGAAGAGCAGACCATGGGAAGGAGCTGTCTACCAAGGAATGAGAAGGGAAGGAGATGGATGGGTATTGGGGGGGGGGCTGCAAACCCTCTTTGACATGGCTAAAGACCAGGCAGCTGGCACAGTGAATGCCAGGGCACCAAAACACAGCAGGGGAACCATCCCTGAGGCTGGCACAGGGCACAGGAGGCACCAGCAATGCGGATCAGCCACCACGGAGCCTGCTCTGCACAGGGGAAGGAGAGGCTGGGAAATTATAATCAGTTTCAGTCAGTTCAACTTCAGTTCCCAGAAAAATATTGGAACAAATGATCAAACAAACTATTTATAAGCACCAAGAAGATAACAGGGTGAGCAGCAGCCAACATGGGTTTGTCAAGAACAAATCGCAGCAAACCGATCTAATTTTCATCTGCGACAGGGTAATAGGCCTTCTGGATAGAAAAGAAGCAGTAAATGTCATATCTTGACTTTAATAAGATTTTTGACACCGTCTTATATGACATTCTCATGAGCAAGCTCAGGAATCAGAGTCGAGATGAAAATACTATTTGGTGAGTGTAAAACCAGTTGAAAAACTGCACTCAGAGACTAGTGATCGGTGGTTGGCTGCTGAAATTAAACCTGTTGAATGGGTCTGTCTTATAGCCAGTGATTTCCCATCTGTATGAGGGAAAATGATTGTTAAATTTGCAAGCGTTGGATGGTGAGGGCAGGACCAGAATGGCAAAGGTCTTGAAAAAAGCCTGAAATCATTTGAGGAAGCCAGGAATTTATCGGATGGATCCAGGTGCAAAGCACAGCCCCTGAAGCTCAGTGTAATTGGGGAATTACCGGTGTGATAGGAAGAAAGGATCTAGGAGCTATTCCAGATCAGAAGATGAAATTAGGCCAACAGTACCATGATGCTAAAGGAAAAACAAACAATTTGTGGGGATTATAAAGGGAAACATCCTATGTGATGGGCAAGATGCAGTTTTTCTCACCGACTCAGCAATGCCAAGGAGCAACTGAGACCGTTCCAGGTTCAGGATCATGGACCACCAGGATAAAGTCTACAGGTGAGCAAGGAAAAGGACCAGAGATTCAGAACACTTTGCCTGGGCAAGGGAGGTGGATAACAGTCTGCAGAACTCATCCTGTTTGCATCGTATTTATTGAGCAGTTTGGGGCTCATAAAACCAAACAAGTGACAAGGGAAGTGAAGGGAACATCTCACAAGGATGGGGAGAGGTTAGGGGCCTTGGGCCATCACCCCCCTGCAAACAGCCCATGGCCTCCAGGCACCAAACCTTCATCACCATTATTTTTGGCAATAAAAATCACATACATGTCCACAGCGAGGGGAAAGGGGAAAACTACAGCAAGGGAAAGGCTGGCACAGCCCTTGGTCCTGTCCTGCAGCCACTGATCCCATGGGGAGGAGCAGCCGGTGTCAGAGCTGCAGGGATGGACAGAGGTCATTGGGAGAAATGGCTTTGGGAGAGCAAAGGGCAGGCTGGGGGTGCAGCACCTCCTCCCTCTGCACCCCACAGCTGGGGCACATCTGGCAGGGAGAGGCAGAAAACCCCGTGTGCAGGCAGCCCATGGAGCCCATCCGCGGCACCAGGAGAGCCCGGCCACAAAGAGTTAAAGCCGCTTCGCCAGACTGTGAATTCTCAGCGAGTCTCCCACATGCAGCCAAACAACAGCTTGACATTTTCCATCCTTCACGAGAAAGACAAAGGCGTGAAGATATTCCCATGATTCCTTTCTGCATGCCTAACTACGAGCTCAGGTGCAGCAGCATTTGCCCTGGACCGGCCTCATCAACATGAAGGGCGAACTCATCGTTTCTGCATCTTTCCTCACCACTGCTTGATTAATTGGCTCACAACGATGCTGGCTGAATACCTAATGCCTCTCCTGTCCCTGTTCTTTCTTCACAGCCTTTTGCTGCATTTACATATACTTTATATTCCATAATTTTCACACACACAAAAAAATGGGAGCACATCTCAGTAATTTGATGTAATGACGGCATGTCACCAAAAAGAGGAATTAGAAAAATCTGTAGGTATTTAATTTATTCTTGTTTTTTTCAAGTAGATCTCTCTGAGAAAGGCATTAATATTCATGTGCATGAAAAAAAGTACTCTCAAAAGGAAATTTCCAGCATTTTAGTTTAAATTAAATACATTTTTTTAAAGAAACAATGTTTAACTAATAATGCTTAAAGGCAAAATTAACAAAAGTAGCAACTTTTACCTACCAAAGCAAGGGTTTGTCTCGGGGGTTTCCAGTCAAACTGCCCTAACAAGGAAATGGCAGGCTGCTTTTCTGAGGAAGGATTCACTGAGCCCAGGAGGGATGGCATGGGGACAGGAAAGGCCCTTTGCATCACCCTGCCTGGGGTTTCACCTGTATTTCAACTGCACAACGCACTGAGGAGCATCAGCACCATTCTGGGCTGCCCTGGCCCCACGAGCTCCCCCTGCACATGCAGCCAGCACCACCTGGGGATTAGATGCGAACTTGGGGGTTGCTGGAGCTCTTTATGTTTCCTTCCAGTTAAACACAAGGAAAGGGAGAAATAGCAACTGGGGAGGCGATTTAGCAGGAATGGCACAAAGTACTCAGCAACCAAACCACAGTGACCAGTACCAAGGTAATTCCCCCCCATTAACTCCCACTGAGCCCCAGAGAGAAAAATGGCAAAACCAAACATCAGCTTTCCAGGGACTGATGGCAAGAGGCAGCCCTGAGAGCTTATGGAGGGGTTTAGAGGTGGTTGGGCAGGAACAGGAGAAGCACAAACTGCCAAGGTGGTCCCTGGGCTGGATTTTGCAGTCAAGGTTGGTGCCAGCACAGACTTGAAGGAAAAAGCAGTGGCTATGAGGGAGCCAAGCGGGATGCTTCCCATTGTAGCATCCCAACGGCTTCAGCACATGGGTCCAAGCAGCCAGCCACACTCCACCCCAGTTACCAGAGCATTAACCAGAGGACAGCACACAGTCAGGCTATTCCTTAATGCTGTTAAGGAATTCCTAAGTCCTTAGCGTGGCTGGGGCTCAGAGCATCCATGGTTTTCACCACCCCTATGGGTCACTCCCAGCCCCACAGCACAGCAAGCAGGACCCGGTCCCACTGTCTGCAACTGAAATGATCCACAGCAAGAGGAGGCTTCAAGGATGCACGTCCTTGGAAAAATAAATCTTCAGAGCTGGTATTGCCTGTAAATTCCTGCTTGTTAGCAGGGTTGGGACCACCTGGGAGCCAGGCAGGGCCTGGCTCTGCCCACAGTCACCCCAGCAAGGGAAGCAGGCACTGGGGCTCTCCTGTCTGCCAGCACAGAACTGTCTTAATCTGCTCCTGGGGCAATAAAACTTCCCATCTTTGTCCTGGCACGTCACAAAAAGATTATCCCCTGGATTAAATGAAATTACAGGTTTTATTCCTCAAGTGTGAAAGCCGGAGCCTGCCAGAGGATAAGTGATGGGAAGGGTCCCCACTGTGGGGCCTCGCTTCAGGCAGGGCTGCCCAGGCGGGCAGGAGCCACCGTGAGGTTTTAAATTGGTCTCCTGATATTTTATGAAATAAGTTTTTTTTCCTGAAGTACTTCTTGATATTTTTATGTTTATAGATTTTAACTTGGGATCAGCCTCATCAAAAATACATGAGGAGTAAGTGGTTTCTGCAAATGTTTTATACATGATTTGGGAACAGATAGCATTCAAAGAGAGGAAGGGAAGATTCCTTCTCATGCCAGCGGCAGCAGGGCTGGGTCAGCCCAGGGCAGGCAGGTCCCTGCACAAGGAGGGGGTCCCATAGGCTCAAAGCTGCTGCGGCCACAGAGGAGCATGAGGTGGGCAGTGATGCCCCCCCAAAGCACCAGGCTCAAGGTGCCCATGAGATCTCCAGGAGCAGAGGGGTAACCCCCATACACACAGGTCTGTGCATCCACACTCTCCCCATCCACAGTTTTCCAGCCAAAACACGAGCCAGGGGATGGCAACCCTGGAACAACCCAACCTGGGGCATCAGGCTCCACATGAAAAGCAGGAACACATCCCAGTGAGCCAGGGCTCACCGAAACAGGGATGCAACAAGGGCTGAGCGGGTTTGCTGCAGCAAGGGCAGCTAAAGAGTTAATGCAATATTTCATTTGCTTCCTCCATCATAGCATATATTATCTTTCTTTTACTGTGTAATATGATGCAAAGTTTTTTAAATGATACAATTGTATTCTATTATATTCCCCTCTTCAGGGAGGTTTTAGGCTCATTTTTTGCATGAATGACACTCGCTCGCTGCATTTCAGCACTGACACAGATAGCACTGTAGGCACACACAGCAGAGAGGGTTATAGCAAGTGCACAGATAAATGCAAAAACATATGGCAACATGAGGAAACTCTACATTTTTTATTATATAAAAGCAGAACTCGTGTTCTCGGGTTCTGTGTGCAGGATCAGAGAAATGGAGTTACCATTTCCCTTCTGTGTGGGATCAGAGGGACGGAGTTACCATCTCCTTCTGTGCAGGATTGGAGTGATGGAGTTACCATCTCCTTCAGATGGAGTTCTATGGGATTTGCTTAAAATAAAAACCTAAGCAGGTATTCTGGGCAAATTTCCCCCATTGGAGAACTGAGCTGTGAATCAGATTTTGCCTGATCTGCACATGAAAATCAGTTTGGGGCTTTCTTCCCTGGGTCTCTGCTGAGCATTTGTCCAGCTTAGCTGAATTTAGCATGATTTCTGCTCAAATGAGGCCCTGAGGTGGCCGAGCAGGGCAGGGAGAAGGGACAGTGCCTCCCGCAGCCTGGGATGGGGCAGTGCAGAAAGCAGAGGAAGGACTCCAAAGTCTTCTCCTTCTCACTGCAGGGCACATCCAGCCCCAGTCAGTCCAGGGAAGGGCAGATACCAGCCATACTGGTGCTCCTCACACCACCACTAAGGACAAGGGGCTCCGAGGTGGGATCAGGGTCCAGTCACAGCCCCTCACCTTCCCTGGTCCCCCAGGAGGGACCAACCCTGCATCCCGCTGCCACTGAGCATCCTCAGGGCCGGGAACGCTGCCTCGGGGTCCCCTTCCCAGGGCCGCAGTGCTCCATCCACAAGGGAAGGACGCGGTGAAAGCTGCCCGGCTGCTGGCGAAGGTCTTCAAACAAATTATAGCCTGCATAAAAATATTCACTCCAGCCAAGGGCCTTAAAACCTCCCCCTGAGCATTGAACAGTGACTGAAAGTATATTACTGTGCACTTATGGTTACTGTAGTAACCCAAGGTCAAACAGCAGCGCGTTATATCCAGATGACTTGGGGATGGATTTGCTTCAGTGCTGGATGGCAACAACGAAGGCAGCAGTTTCACCCTGCCCTGGAATTTAACTCAATATTCAATTTACCCTGGAATCAATTTTGATGGAGTACAATTCCCATTCATAATCCCGGGTTATTGCCAGCACTGTCGTTTGATTAGACACCAGCAGACCCAGGCCAAGCGCATCCCCTGCCCCCTGCGGTGCTGCTGGAGCCCCCCTGCCCCTACTCATGGCCCCTGCACAGGAGGTCTGTGGAACCTGGGGTGCATCCAGCCCGTCCTCCCCTCTGGAAGTTCTCCTCTCCCCTGCTCCACTCTCGGAGCCGCTGCGAGGGGGCAGGGATGTAATATTTCTCTCTTAACTTTAAGCTCCCATGAATTTAGAATTCCATTCTCTGAGGGGCTAATTATATAATTTCAATGTTTACTCTGTGCAGACGGATCTGGTGAGATGGTGCCCCAGGGACACGAGAGCTGGATTTAAACCCTGGGAAGGTAGCACTCACCGATAGCTTTATGGCACAGCTCGCATTGCAACCCGCTGCCGGTTCATTTCTTTTGCACTGTGATCTGCCACAGGATTTTTCCCCTCTGCTGCCTTTGATTATTGGCCATTGGTGCTTCATTTCTTCACTGACGCTCCCAAGACAAGCAAACCCTGCAGCGCTCACCCACGTCACACACAGCTCCAGCCCAGGAGCCTCCAACATGCTGTTCTGGTGCTCCTGCATCCAAGTGTGGCACCTACCCACAGCCAGAGACCTCCCAGCTCAGACTGCGGCTGCTCCCACTGGGAAGTGTTAGTGCCTATGGGCTCTGGTGGCCCCTGAGCAAGGCTTTGCCCCAGCCCCAAGCCCAAGGGAAGGATGGACAAGGTTTGGCTGCTCCTGGGTGTTTCTGGTTGGTAATGGTGAGCTCAGCTCTGAGCCCAGGTTGCCATAAACACCCATCCCCTGCGGGTGCCCATCCCAGAAACAGCCTCTGCCAGAGGCCTGGGGAAGGGGCTCTGCCATGGGGCACCAGTGCCTATACCCAGGGTGCCCAGCACACCCGCAGCACCCTGCTGCTCCCACTCCTTCCCTGGGGCCACCACCGGTGACCTGCACCAAAGCACCACAAACAGTTCCTGCCACACAGGAGAAGAAAAGCGGCAACAGCTCCCGCTCCTGAAAGCCACAAGATGAGAAACATGTCACCAGACTTCAGTCTGTTTCCCTTTTCCCCTTGGGAATGCATTTCCCATAATTACAGGACCGGAGAAGCCATTTTTGCCTCTCACTATTCACAGCTATTTATATTTAACATATTTAGCCTTCCTGAGTCAGAAATGGAAATTATTCTGCACATAGATCAAGCTTAAAGTTACAATTGCTGCTTAGGAACCAGATGCTGAAGACAAAAGGGGGAGCTTCCAAACCAGTATGAATTTAACAAAGCGAAGGAGTACGGTGTGGGGAAAACTTCACTGGTTTCCCATTGAGCTCGGGGGGAAGCAAAGGCAGTGGGATCAGCCCTTCACAAAGTTCACAATCCTCCAAGCCGTGAGCTGTCCCTTTAACCACAGCTAAATTGTTTTCTGACAGCCCTTGCTGCAATTTTATCCCCTGACATTTGATTTACATATGATCTTTAAGCACCACCACTGCTGTAATAGCTATTTGGTTAATATTCAAATCACTCCGTGATGTCACATACCTTGATAGGTCATTTCTCTGTGGCTTGGCAAAATGCATGTAAAAATAAATGTATAACTAATGAAATAAACTGATTAAGGGGAAAAATCAATCATTTGACTGCTGTAGTGAAGATCTAGCAGTTAATTTAGCATGGATCTGCAAGGGTGCCCATTAATAGAACAGGCTCTCATCTAATTGGTGCCACAGTAAATGAAATACAGTAATATTCCATGATGCATTGGAAGAGTTCACTTCATTTTCTCTGTTCTTTCTTGATAACTGTTTACAGCACAATGGGTTTGGGTTATTTATTTCCCCTCTCAGCACACAGCGGCAGGACCCCACCAACCCCAGTGAGCCCCATTAACCCACCCCAATCAGCCAGTCTAACATCCTGCTTGGAATGACTCCTGTAACCGAGATCCAGAGCAGCTATTTTGGGGTGTTTAAAGCTGTTTAAAAAGTTCTCCCCCCAGGCACTGCAGCTCTTCCCCCCCATCCGCTGGTACTGGGGATCTCCCCCTCTTTGCCTAGCCTGTGGCATCAGGAGGGATCCAAGAGTCCCAAGGCAGAACTGGGACCAGCCCTGCTGCTGTCCCAGCACCCAAACCACAAGGATCCTGCACCCTGGGGCTGCTCCATCCCCCAGCTCCCCCCTTCCTGGGTAAACTCCATGAACTTGGGGTAGTTTCAGTAACGAAGGGAGCTCAGGAGAGCCCTGTTCATTTCCCAGACACTGAATCAATACAACCCTGCCCCGCTCATTACAGCTGCACAAAGCCCCATCTGGCTGCACCAGGTATGGAGCCCGAGCTCTGGTCTGGAGTCATCCACTGGTGACTGATCACTGCACCTCCCTTCTCCTAATTTCAGGTCACCACATTCAGGATGAGTCTGAAACATAACTATGAGAAATGCCAGCTCGGAGCAGCCTGCGCTTGTCTGAGCTGAGACAGGGAGAGGGACCAGCACCAGCGGTTGGTGTGAGGGCTGGGACCACCGCCGGGAGCCTCTCCCCTCTCACCAGCAATATTTAGTCGTATTAAAAATAGGGGAAAAATGATCTATACAAAAGCTTTGCATAAAAAAGTGATCAATGCAAATTCCTCTGAGAAAATTGCACCAACAGATGGAATCAACCCATTTCCAGCAAATGCCTCTGGCTGTGCAGATGGTAATTATAGGATGTATGTAAATACGCGAGCTCTAGGAAGCACAGCAACACGCACTGCTGAACCGAGGCCTTGCAGGGGACCCTGCCTTGGCCCTTCCTAAGCCCCTTGGCACAGAGCAACCCGGACCTGGGAAGGTTTTGTGCTGCATCCATCCAGCCCATTCCAAGCACCAGCGCCCCGCAACTGCACCTTCTGCTGAGGAACCTTCTAACCCCAAACCTGATGCTGCACCTCAGCATCAGGACCTGCCACCATCCATAGGGATGGTCACAGCCATGTCAGGGGGATGCCCAGTTCTGGGATGGAATCTGGATGCTCCTGAGTAGCAAGCAGGCTCACTCCATCCGTCCCGGACAGGAAGACCCTGAGCCCATGTGCAGCCCTGCAATGGCAAAGCATCCACAGGGAACTGCAGGGAGATCATGGAAACACACAGTGAAACCTACTGGGAACCTGCCACCAGTGCTGCCAGAACCACAGCTCTGGGCAGCTGTGCAGGGAACCCTGTCACTGTGAGCTCCCATTCCACCCCACAGGCAGCATTACCATCAGGTCTACCCCATACCCCTCCTTGCAGCAGCTGAGGCAATCCCACAGCAACATAGGGAACCCCAAACCTCAGATACCGTGTTCTGGGCTCATTCACGGACATGGGTATTTCCAGCAAGCAAGGCTGGATTGAAGGAGGGGGCTGATGGGGGAAAGAAGACAAGGGCTGGGTGAGATCCCTGGTGGGTCCCCACTGAGGCAGCCAGGACCAAAGGGTACCTACACAGTGCCACCTCCTGCACATGGGCAGTGGCTGCAGCCCTGGGGTAGGGGCACTAACACCAGTCCCCCTTGTCATTCCACCTTCAGGATAGGTTTGCGCTCACACTCCTATTAGGGGATAGTTTGTTTTGCCAAAGACAGTTTATAACATACACTGCTCTCCTTATTGACATGGCCGTTGCATTATTACATTACTAGTTATAAATACAAATCTACTATATATTGACTAAATCCATTTTCTCACCCTCCTGACATTGCCCAAACCACAGACCATGCCTCATTCTCCATTCTTGCACCAGCTGATGTCCTGTGGTTTGTAATGGGAAGCATCTACCATGAGCTATCGCCATTGAGCTGCAGATAGAGCCAGTTCCAGCCTCGAACACCACCATTCCTCAGCCTGTTACAAGCATTGAGGGCCCTTGAGCTCCTGCAGCTCCATCAGCTCCCTCCCTGCACATCCCACCTCTCTGCTGGCTATGCCAGCATCCGCCTTTCAGAGCCATGGGAGGACCAGGCTTTTCCCCTTATTTTCCAGTGTGATGTCAGAGGCTATTTCCAAGGCTACTGTATTCAGATTTTATGTTGCTGTTGACACTGGGTTGGTTTTTTTTCTTCCTGAGAAAAGCACTTGCAGAAGTCGACTGTGGTAAAATGTTAATTGGAGCCAAGTAATTAGACAAAGATAGTTAGTGATCTCTCTAAAGCAATCAGCTTTTGGTGCTTTGTTTTAGTGCTATAATAATTACTAGCACTCCACAAAGTGCTTGGGCATTTGACAGGAGGGATCCACGTGCAGCTGAACACTTCCCATGGGACTGGTGGTGCCTTGCCCACACGGGATGGGCACCAGACCCTGATCCCCAGCAGGCACCAATAGCCACCAGCAAACCCCACTGCCCAGGGCTCACTCCCATCACCTTCTCCTCCATCCTCAGGGACCATCCCTGCTTCCTCCTGCACAGCAGCACATTCTGGATTCTCTACCTGAGACCAGCTCCTGTTTACACCAGCAAGACTGGACCCGACTTATTGCTGCCTCTCTTCATAAACCAACCTAAACAGCTCCTCCCTGCTTCCTCCAGCTCTGAAGGTGATGAGCAGCTCCAAAGGTGAGACAGAGCCACCAGATTGCCGGTGCATTGCGCATCCATGATAGGGCTGTGTATTCACAGGAGCCCTAGTGCTGGTCCAGCCCCGCTCCAAGCGCAGCCCGGCAGTAAGGAGGCACAGCAAGCAAAGAGCCTTTTGTCTTATTTGTTTAAATATATCTCTTAATTTAAACCAAACCTGCCACCTCAGTAACTGCTGATGAAAAAGCCTTAGCCCTGATCAAGGAGATGGTTCTGCCCACGTTCCTCCCATCTCCCATCTCAACAGGCACCAACCAGGAACGGCAACGCGCCAACCCAGGCAGCAGCTCCACCAAGGAGGAATTTTCCTAACGGAAAATCATCAGGAGGTGTCTTCCTGCAAGTGTAAACACTGCTATAATTGCCTTCCCTTCACATTTACACTGTGGTTCTGCAGGCGAGGGAAGTCCCCACAGCCTCGTTATGCAAATAGAACAAGACCTATATGAGCTGCACATGCACCATGCAGATGGGATGTGTCGGACAGAGAGGGCTCCCAGGGCTGGGACACACTTCCCTTGAAGATGGGCTTCCTCCCTGCCAGCCAAAGCAGTACTCCGGATCCTTCCCACTGCAATCCCTGCTTCAATCCTACATTACACACAGCTGCTGGAGGTGCTTCATGATTCACAGCAAACCAGGCTCCCAAACACACACCAGGCTTGTCTCAGCCGGTACAAACAGGGTCCAGGTTAATGGAGTAACCCAGCAACGCTGATAAAATAAATGCTTTCCTTGTGATACAGTGCTGGGAGGACCAGGGAACAGGAAAGAGCTTCAGTGCTCCAGAGACCAGCCCCTCATGGACACCAACGTGAGCCCCCGGTTACTGCTGGTGCCTGTGCTAAGAACTCTGCTGCCCACCAGGCCCCTCTGGGATCCTTCCCAAGGGAACCGGCTCCTGCTCACCCTTGGTGCCAGCAGGGAGCAGGAAGCAGCATCCTGAGGGGCTCACAGCTCAGCCCACCAGACCCTCTGCCAGTCACCATCATTTAATAACCTCATTGAGCAGCCAACCTACAGACATTGCCAGGTGAATATATGGACACGAGAACCTGCTACCCACACACGGAGCATCACACAGGGGGAACACAAAGGGACTTGTACCTCCCTTGTGCTCCATGCATCAGCTTCCTATCTTTTCATCAGCAATTGCAGACAGATTTGCTCAGCGTGAGAACTGCCATGGAAATTGAAAGACTCTACAGCAAACATTTTTTTCCTTGAAGCCCTAATTGTGCTGCCTTTGATTTTATTAATCTGTTTTTATTAATATCCTGAAGGCAACAGGGAAAAGAAGAAAAGCTTTCACTGAAATAGCTGGTGCTGCTCGTATTTTGTCTTACTAAATGAGGTGGTTCTAGGGTATCCAGCACAGAGTCCCATCCTTCCAGAAGGAAAGGAATGAGCCTCCAAGTGCCCTCTCCTTGCTCAGATCAGGAGCAGGAGGTGGTGCTGGAGGAAGGCACCCAGACCCATTTCACTGCAGATTTTCCCATGCACATCCAGATCCACTGCCTCCCATTGCTCTGCCATCAGCCCTTTGCTTCTGGGAGTCTGAGAAACACCAGTGTCAGAGCCTGTGCTGCAACCAACGGTTTTACCTACCGTGTGCCAGTCCCACAGCTGGGCAGGCATCACAGCAGGTACCTGATCTCCGCTGAGGGCAGCCCCACGTTTATAATGATGTGGTGGCTGCTGCTCCATAATTTACACACACCAGAGAGGCTCACCCTGAGCGGGGCAGTGGTAAACCACACACTGCAGGGTCCATAGGAGAGAAGAGAGAGCAAAGGCAGAGCTGCACCGAAGGGGGGCTAGAATCCACTTCACAAACACAGCAAACAGGCTCAGAGAGGAAACCCCTCCTGCAGCACTTGGCCAAGTCCTGGTGCTCTCAGCAGGCATAGCCAGAGCCTCCTGCAGCCCCATGGGCACACTGCAGGGATGTGCACCAGCAGCAAGGGCACGCTGCTCACACCGAACGGGCTCTGCCCTCCCTGCAGTACTGGCCACATCTCCTTTATGCCTTACAGAATCAGAATGGTTTGGGTTGGAGGGACCTTAAAGCTCCTCCAGCTCCAACCCCTGCCAGGGGCAGGGACCCCTTCCACTAGAGCAGCTTGCTCCAAGCCCCTGTGTCCAACCTGGCCTTGAACACTGCCAGGGATGGGGCAGCCACAGCTTCTCTGGGCACCCTGTGCCAGCGCCTCAGCACCCTCACAGGGAAGAGCTTCTGCCTAAGAGCTCAGCTCAGTCTCCCCTCTGGCAGGTTAAAGCCATTCCCCTTGTCCTTCAATAAAAATAATAGCTGTACTCTACCATTTAAATCCACTATTTCATTATCCAGTATGAAGTGGAAGAGTTTCAAGGTATTAGTTATGGAGTTTCCATATCAACAGTTACTGTGCATTTACTCTCAAGGGGCTGTTACCCCTTCAAGCCTCAGCAATACAGAGACTGGTACTGACACCATCAGCACAGGCACATTAGAGCAAGGGGAGCTGCTTTATCTCAGAGCCAGCCCTTGGTCTTCAAATATTCAACAGATACTGCATGGGGTTTGCTTATATATAAAATATGGGAAAAGAAACACTAAACATTTACTTCTAAAAGCACACTTTCTATTTCCCCCCTTTGCTCTCACAGGATAACAAAACCTGCTTCATCCCATCAGGAAAGCCCAGTACACTGGAAAATACAGAGAGGTGTCTAAAGGTGAGAGCACCTAAAGGCAGAGCACCACAGCCTTGCAGCTGGGACCACAATACCCAATACTGGAGGGGTTTGTGGGTGTCATTTCTGTCTGTAGTGTACATACCTTAACCCTTACAAAACCAGAAACCCTTCGTGGTCGCAAACATGTGCTATTGGGTGTGCGCTGTTGCCCAGCTCTCACAGCATCACCCACTTCATGCTGCTGGGCTCGCACTGGGGAGGGCACAGAGGGACAACCTTGTCCCTTCTCTCACCCACGGATGCACCAGGCTTACCAGGGCAGGAGAAGCACAAACAGGCTCCCAGCTGCTGAGCTGGATCTTTATTTAAATGGTGAGGTGTGTGTAGTAACAGCACACGGGGGGTTATTGATGTTTGCTTTGTACTTGCCTGTAAACCGCACTGACACACTGTATTGCATGGTCAATAGGTCTTTAGGGTTTTTCCAGCAGTATTAAATACCATTCTAAACGACATGCCCGTGGACCTTATTAGTTGCTCCCGCAGCAGAGCATGAGGTGGTGCACAGGAAGCATCAGAGCCAGTTCACAGTAGCCACAGGGCTGATGGGCAGAGAATGGGAGAGAGATGGGGCCAGCATGGGCATCCCCATGGCAGGTCCAAGCAGGGAGCGAGGGCAGAAATTGCTGTCCAGGAGCCCACTGCAGCAGGAAGGCAAGAACCAAAACGAGCCTTCTCCCCTGTCACCCTTCCAGGACCCTCCTTCGGCAGCTTCCTGTGAAGTTTGGGAGGCGGGCGGAGTGTTTGATGGTCTGCTGTGAAATACAGCCCTCCAAAGAGCCCTCCCTATTGAAGGAACCATAAAAAGAAAATCTTTCCTAATGTCACTCTTCCCTCCTGCTCCTCGGGAGCCTGTGAGCGCTGCCATTCATCACCCGCGTGACACTTTCATAATGTAGTCCTAGATAATGGCACACCTTCCAACTTTCCAGAATTGGCTGTCAGGGAAATCGAAGGAGACAAGTGTGAGATACGGGAGCAAGGCTCCTTGGTGGATGCGAGAGCTGCAGCGAGGCAGCCCCACACCAGCTCAGCCTGGACGGTGAGAGAAAGCTTTCGGGAAGGGACAGGGCCAGCACTTGCAGGGGTGGACGCAGCCATGGGCACAGAGGGGATCTCGGCACCAGCAGTGTGGGGTGAGCCTGGGAGCAGAGCAGGGTCAGTCCCGTGCTCAGTCCAAGAGCATCACCCCATCGCACACAGGCGGGTCACAGGCACCCCCACCCCACCCCGAGCCTTCCCTCTTGCGCCTCTTGCTCACACCAATGTCAGTCCTGTGAGGAGGGGAGGGAGAAGAGACAAGGCTCCCCCTCCCCATACAGCTCCTTGTCCCCAGGGCACACACATCCCTGCAGCACCACACACTGCCTCCTGCTCGGATGCGGGTCCTCAGCCACCCCCCTCCCTCCTCACACGTCTTGAATTGCCGTGGTTGCTCAGGAATGCAGAACGCGCACATCCCCCATCACCCCAGCCTCCAGCCTCTCACCAAACCCTTTCTCTGGGGTCCTCCTCACTCCATGTGCACAAACTGCCCTCGCACAGCCCCAGCTCCCCCTGCACCACTACACCCTCTGTCCACTTCAGTGCTTGGATACATTGGGAAGCGCATCACATCCTGCTGCCCCCACACCACCTCTGCAAGGCAATAACCCCACGTCTGAGCCCTGCCCCATCCCTCCAGCCCCCCAGCTCTCTCCCCAGCACTGCCAAGGTAACTGAAGTCTCCCGGATCAACACTCCAGGTTTTCCTTAGCTGCAGCCTCTCCAGGTGTGCAGAAGCAGTTTCTGACTTGTCAGCTCGTCTCACCTCGGGGCTTTCCAACAGTTTATTCCACCTTGCCTTTCACTTTAAACCCTTTTCAAGCTGAACCAAGGGCTAAGATCCAAACGACTCCAGCCAAGTTGCGCACACAAACGTGCATCTCCAACGCCACCACCCTCAGAACCATTCCACGGCTGCTGCAACCAGCTCTGTTTGCCCAGACACCAACAGCTCTGCCCTTGCCTCGGGCCGGGGACAAACTGCAGCAAGGCTCCCGTGTCACACGGGAGGTGCCACCCCCTCCCCCCCCCCCCCGAGCTGGAGCCCAGCAAGGTCGGTTTTACTTGGGAAGCCTTCCTAGCACACCTACCCTTGCACACACCGCTCCTGGGGCTCACACAGCCCCAGTGCGCACCCCTCAGACCCAGCAGAGCAAGTTGGGGCTGAAACTGCAGCTGAAAGCTGCTTGGCTTTTTTCTTCCCCCAGAACTCACGGGTACCCTTACCCCAAAGCCAGCACCATTAACAGCTTCCCTTCAGTGACACTGCTCATAGATGCAGATCCAAAAGCCGAAAGTTTCAGACATTAACTCGGCCTTATCAAATTCTCAGCTCTCCAAAAAAGCCTTAAAACAAATCACACATTTCCTCCGAGTAGCAGGTGAAAAAGCCACCAGGGCCCAGCACTTACCTGGAAACACGGATGTTGTCTTCTCCTGATGAAAACTGCACACCCTTGCTTTGAACCTGTTGAAAAGCAGAGCTGGAGCCAGCAGTTCCCACACAGCACACCCCAAAGGATCCAGGACCTTCCTCTCCTGAGCTATATATACACACCCAGCCCAAATGCTTAACTGCCCCCTGGTGCTGTTAAATCAAGGCTAAAGGCCAGGAGTTGGTTTCAGCTGGTGCTTGAGGTCAAGGAGGGGTTGAGGAGCAGCAGAAGTGGCACCAACTGTGTGAGGGTGCTGCGATGGGGCTGTCATTGGCTCCTGGGTACATGCCCTGTGTATGAGCACAGATAGAGGGTGGACACGATGCTGCAGCAGCAACAAGCACATCCCAGCCCCATGCCCTGTGCAGCAGTGAGCACAGATGAGGCCATACCTGTGTCTGAACCCCCTGTGGTCCCAGGGGGGCAGGTTTGAGGGCAGGGGGCCGGGAAGCAGGGTGTGGGTGCAAGGCTTGCACATTTGGGGGCTGTTTGCACTTCCCAGGGCACAGCAGGCTCGGATGAGAAGAGCAAGTGAGTGCTGCCAGCTGGGTGCCTTATCTTTGTCTTTAAATAAATATGATTTTGTCAGCTTTATGAAAAATAATATAGCATGTTATTTTTCATAAGCCTGACTGATATCTCCATTTCCCATGGTTCAGCTTAGGCCATAAACATGACCCTGCTTGAGTGATTTCACCTTCCCCATTGAGCAGAGAGCCTCGGCAGCACTCACACCAAGGTCCTGGCTGATTATCGACAAATTAAAAATATAAGCTATTGACCAGACACCGAGATAGAGTCCCTGAGCCAGTGCCCGGAATCTCAATGAGGGTATTGAAGTGCTGCGGATCGATACTGCAGTTAGAACACAGGGAGCAGGCGGGTCGCTGCATACATAACGCAGAGGGGTGCTGGGTGCTTAAGTAAATAGTTGTGCAAATTAACATGGTGCTCGGATGCATTCCTCCGCCTCCAGCCTAATGACTTGCTCAAGTGAGGAACACAATTAAGCGAGGTGGATCAGGGCAGCGCCTCCGCTTTCAGAGTGAGGGGCTGGCGCAGGAGGGATGGGGATGCGGATGAGGATGAGAATGGGGCTGTGGGTTGGGAGACCACCCCCATCTCTCCCTGCAGGGCTGCCTGTCCTGTCCGGCACAGCTCTGCCCTGTGCCTGGGTCCATTTCTTGCCCCCATCCCATGCTGCTGGTGCTGCCACTGGCACGGCCCTGGGTTGTGGGGGGCAGCCACAGCACCATGGGCACATCTGGCGGCACCACAGGTCGGGGTCTGGACCCTCCTCGAGGGTTTTTCACCTGGGGGGGCTGCACGGGTTTTCCTCTTGTTTGCCGTGGTTTAGGGTGAGGGATGGCGAATCCCTGCTCCCTGCGGGTACCAGCATCGTGCCCAGGAGGGTTCCCTGACAGAGGTGTAGGTGAGAGCGAGGCGTGAGCCATCTCACGGAGAGCACTCAGTGTCTCCAGCAACAGGGAGAGCCAGAGCCTGAATGATGCTCAAGGCGTACAGTGACTCCCTGGTCCCCATCCCTGCAGCAGCAGAGGTGTCCTGCAGGTAGCAGCTTCCTTGCAGCTTCCCATTCCCTCTGCACCCTGTTCCCATCCCATGCAAGGATCCTTTGTTTGCGGGTGAAGTGATTTCTTGGCTCTCCTGCTAATGCTTGGTGGCATTTATACTGTTTTAATCAGCATTAATTATCTTATATCCCAAGACAACAAACCCCATTTTTTATTCCCTGCCCATCAGTTCCATGTCACACGGGATTTGAGCCTCTTTCTGCCCCCGATGGTGGTACCACCAGGAAACCTCCCATTGGCCTGGTCCTCTCCAGCTCTGCCTCCTCCATCTCCAAAGTCTCCTTTATTCCCCAGTGCTGGGACACCGTGAGCCACTGACACAGCACCAAGCCTGGCTGCTGCTGTGCTTCAAGAGTTAAACTCTGCTCAGAAGCAGCATCATTTACTGGCAAAACCCAGCGCACAGCACGCACCGATCCCCCAGCCCATCCTCTGGGGAAGGCGCCGATCAGATAGCTGCCTGCATGTTTGAAAACACTCATGTCAGTGAGCAGCCTGCCGTGGGCTCGCTGGGCTGCCTGGTACTGCCTGATCGACAGGGTCAGATCCCAGCAGCTGTTGGGAAGGAAGAGGCGCGCTCAGCAGCTGCCTGCAGTGATGGGAACCGCCCGTGATGGTGCCAGCCGCGATGTGCATGGCTCTATCCTGGTCCTGCTTTTGGGAGGGATGCTCTCCTGGCTCAGCAGCCCTGGTTCTGGCTGGGTTTGGGGCTGGGCAGCGTTCGCTCCAGTCCCACCTCTTGATACCTCTTGCTGGGTGTGAGCCCTGTGAGAGCCACCGAACCCCTTTGTCTGCACAGCCCAAGCACAGTCTCTGCTCCCCGCCCGGAGAGCACACACGTGTGAGGGGCAGCCTTTGTTTCTCAGCCTATGCTTTTGTTTGGGAATGGGTTTCCAGCCCTTTTACTGCACAGAAATGTGGGAAAATGTTTAAAGAAGAAAAACACTCTCTACAAATAAAAGCAAAACTGCTTTTCATTTTTAACCACTTTGCACCTCAGTGCCCAGCCAGAGGATGGGGCAGCAGAGCCGAGCCCAGGGCACTGGGGAGTGTTTGCGCTGCTGGGGCTTGCCCGCAGTGGGAAGGAGAGGAGGGTGAACTGGAGTGTCACCAGGGAAGAGCAATGTGGAGCATGAACCGTCAGAGCTCCCGTTAAAAATCCTTCATCTTATGGCAGTGGAAATCCAGATCCAGGAAGGGAAGAGGCGAATCCTTCCAGGCATTTCACTGTGGATGGCAATGGGGTAATGGAGCTTCTTCACACTGCAAAACCTGTGCAAGCCCCTGCGAGAGCTCACCTGGGCACGGTGAGATGGTCCAACCCCCTCGTGCTGCAGGTCGTGGGCAAAAATAACCATGGATGAAGGGAGGGGGTTTCAGGGATGCGCTGAGCTGAGCGGGTGAGAAAAGGGAGTGGGCGAGGGGCTCCTGTGAAACTCAGACACTTCCTCTCCTGCACTTGCTAAATGTAGCTGCTCCTTCCCCATCTGAGGTGGTGCTTCTGCCTCGTACGTGACAGCGCTAGCGGGACTCTGCACGGAGGGAGATGGGGCCAGCCCTTGGGACAGTGCTCATCGGCCAGCACGGCTGCCCCAGCACACTGTGGCCTTGTATCCAAACAGGATCAGCGTGACCGTGACACCCAAAGTGCCACCTCCAGCCAGGCACGGTGTCCCTGCTGTCCTCATGAGCCCCAGGCCCTGGCAGTGAGTGTGCAGATGCTTGGGCAGGGGCTGGCAGCTCTGCCTCCAGGCAGTGCTTTCACCAGCGCCCATGGACGCTGGAACAGGAATGTTCCCACGGCTCAGGTCACCTCAGTCACCAGCGGAAGGAAGGCAATCAGATAAGGAAAACCCAGGGGCACAGAGGAAGGACAAAGACCTCTGTTCTCTCTGAGTCACCTGCCCAGGGGATCAGCGCGGAGGAGAGTTACCAGTGGGGCAAAACTGCAGAGGAATCAGATGTGCTTCCAAAGCAAGCACCAGCCAGAGCTGTTTCTGCCAGGAGTCCACTGCGCAGGGACCAGCATAGAGCGGGGCTGCAGGATGAGCATCCCAGCATCTCCGTTTCCACTGCCCCAGATTGCACAGGTCCACATCCTCTCCCGCAGCGTTGGAGCTGCACGTACAGTGAGGGCACCAGCAGAGACACCATGTACTGGCTGGGTACACCCATGGGAAGCCGTGGCACTGGCAGTCCTCTCCTGGGGACCCCCGGGAGCCGTGACACTCCCCATTGCTGTTCCCGGGAGCTGTGATGGGAGCTGGTGCATCCCTGCATGAATCCTGCTGACAGCACCTCCTGCAGGGCAGGACCGCCCGAGCCTCTCCAGCTGAGGACAGTGATGAGAAAGAATCCGAATAGAGCTCCAGCAGCATTTGTATTCCCACAGCCCCATTCTATTCAACCTTACTTTTAAATGTGCTCCTCAAGTTTCTTTTCTCCTCCTGAAAATCTTCCTTCAGTGAAAAATAATGCAAGGTGGAGGCTGCCATGAGCAAGTGGCTTCCATCTCAGTGACACAGTTCATGTGCCTGTGAATGGGAAGTCTCTTGCTCATTCCGATCCCGTCCGTTGTGTTTGGCTGCTGTGAATTTAGCCAGGCGATCATTAAACCTGAGTGATCAGGAGGAAGCGCTCAGGCACTGGAACGTGTGTATGGGCTCCAGCAGGATGGGGTCCCATGGGGCAGAGCCAGCACTGAGGACCTGGGGGGTGGATGAAGGAGACGCAGCACACAGATGCTCACAGTGAATCCTCACAGTGAATCCATACCCGTCTTGGCGCAGGGCTCCCGGGCAGCGCTGCTGTGCAGGACATGCAGGTGAGCCAAGCCAGTGTCCCCTGCACTCACTGCTCAGTTAATGAAGCCGAGGCTGTTCTGAACCTCAGCAGTTACCCAGTAACTGGTTCAGGACAGCGCCATGCGCGTTATCCTCACGCAGCCGACCTGCGGGTCCAGGCTGGCACTGGCGGCTCTGCTGCTAATTAGTTCCGTTCTCAGCTGTTGTGCCTTTTCTTTCTGTTTACATAATTAATCCTGTGAATTTTGTATTCTCACTTAAAGGCGCTCGGGTTTAATGGAGCAATCAGTACCCAGAGATGAATTTTTTATAAGTTTGCCTTTGTTACTTTAAATTTTTTATAAACTTCTTACCCTTAAGGAATATTTCTCAGAGCTGGCAATGAAGGATGCTAATTTCGGTTGAAAAGGGAAATGTAAGCCTGTGTTTTATTAACCACACACCACCCATACACTAGCCCGTGCAGGGGGCTAGGCCGTGGAGGGCTGCATCAGGACCCCAGGGCAGGGTGCGGGGCTGCAGGTACCCCCACAGTCCAAGCTGGCTTTGAGGGAGCACTGATGACGCATCCTGCACCCATCCAGACATCCCGCTCCCACCCCTGCAGTAACCTGGATTTGGTTCGGGTTGGTGCTTCAGCTGCATGGGATCACCCCTGGGTGCTCAGCACCTTCCTGCAGTGGTCCCTGCCGCCAGCCCCATGGGGCACCTCCTCACCACTGTGTCTGCAGAGGGGCAGGCGGCTCCTGCACTGCTCAATCTGTAGCTGTCTTTGCCCTCTGCCACAAACCAAATCTCTGGGAATGAAGCCCCTTTTTTCACTTTGAAAACATTGCAGATTGTTATTCCCTCATTTACTGGAGATGGTTCAATACGTGGATATCTGCAGAATCACTGAAACACACGTAATCTGTATCTCATGCTATCCGAGGAGGCTGCAGCTCCAGCAGCAGAGATGTTACTGCATCATAAAGCACAAGCTACTGAAGGAGATAAAGAATGTTTTCCCCTTTGGACAAGTAACCAGCAACGCTCTGACATGTCCTCAGGTGAAGGCTGCTTGTCTGAAGCTATCAAATGCAAGAACAAGCGGAGGGCAATCAGCAGTGACACAGACACAGGCGTTCTCCCTCGTAAAGCACCAGAGCACAGGGATGTAAACACGCATCCAGCGCCTTGGTCGGTCACTGCGTTATACAGGGTGCTGCCTGCCCGGTGTGGCACAGGGAAGGGTGCTGCTGCCTGCACTGGGTGCTGCTGCCTGCACTGCTGTGCCCTGGCTGGGAGCAACAGACACAACCACAGCACGCTGGGGGGCACAGCCGGTGCTGGCTGTGTTAAGCCCATTGCCCTTCCTCACTTCCTCACCTCCTCCATTCACTGCACACAAGATGGTTTCAGTTTTCTCGCATCCCACTTTTCATGATTTCATTTCCTCCCTTTGCTTTCATGAAGGGATTGTGCATTACTGATACTTGCAGAGCTGTAGGAAACTCACCCCCTTCCTTCACCCATGTGCTGCTTCCACCCTGAGCTGGGCTGGCCCCTGCTGTGCTGCACTAGGACCACCACCACCTTCTCCAAGTGAATCTATAAGGATCATTCACTCACACGGAGCTGCCCCATCACACATGGTGTGATCCTCAGTCCAGGCAAAATCATAGCCCTCTGCTCTTCTCTGAACTGCTCTGCACAAGCAAATCCTTGCTAGGATGTGACTTGGCCGGGGCAGCAACCCCAACACACCCGGCTCCCACCTCCTGGGGCTTCTCTGGGTTCTGCCAGGCCACCACAGGAAGAGTGGGGCACCAGCATCCCATGGGATGCAGCTCCCATGCAGCCTCACCACCCAGCAGAGCCAGGGCTTCCATCCTCACCAGCTTCACTCACACAGGCACCTCAAACCAAACCTGTTCCAGAGCCTTTGCACCCATAATAGATGGTTTAGGAGAGAAAATACCAGTGTCAGCCTCAGTGGAAGATGATCTACGACTACTCAACCTCATCTGGGCTCTTCTGAAACAAACCGATGGACTACTGGGTCTGAGACTAATAAATAATATCAATGATAAAAGGAAAATACAACTAATAGTAATGCAGCGCATTCATAGGACACATTCCTCACACTTAATAGAGGCTTCACTATCGAGCTTAATTAAAAGTGACACCAAAACCCCTGTTCTTTCACATCTGACTCAAACCATCGGCTGCTTTCTCTTAAGGACAGAGGCCACCTCCGCTGCTCATCCCTGGCTGCAGTGGTGGTGCCAGAGCTGGTGCTGCATCACCTATGGGCAAGGGAAACACCACTGCCCTCCAAGGTGATCCCAGATCCCAACCAGATACCCATGAATTCAGAGAACCATCCAAGAACCATACGCACACACCACCAGCCAATGCAGCCTTATAGCTGTAATTCAGCCTAATTATTTCCTCTGCTAGCGTATGCATTAATGACCCTGGTATTAACGCAGAGTGCTCTCATTTGTTCCCATATGTACCAGATTGCTCATTAATACCCTGTAAATTGTCACAAGATGCTTCCTGGCTGTTAAGTATTGCTGTGCATTTCAAGGGGTTCCCCTGCACGAGCAAGAGGACCTCAAATGTGTCTGCAGCCCTGTCCTGGGGACGGGGTTAGAGCTGGAAACTGCTCAGTCCCACATCGGGTTTTCACCGGAGCAGTGGCTCAGAGGAGGGTCCCAGGCATTGCTGGTGGGATGCGGCTTCACTGCAGGGCCCCTGCAATCACAGAATGATGGCTACTGTACCCCAAAGCTGTGCCTTGTGGCAGCAGTGAGTGGGCAAGAGGAAGGACGTCTATGCCTAAGCCACAGGCACTGAGGTCTCTGTAACTGGTCTAAGCAGGCAGCTCACACCCTGCACCCACTCCCGATCCAGAACTGGCTCCTTCTCATCTGTCCCACCTTGAGGACTTCAGGTCTGCATTAGCACAGGAGGGTTCTAATCTCTTTTCTGAGGCATCTTGTTTTCCCTTTAAACACACAAGGTGAGCTTAACCAAGAGGAATTACACAGTTCCCTCCTGCCGCTCCTTTGTAGCTCAATACGTGCTCACACTAATGTTCAAGTATTTGTTACAGCATCTAATATTTTCCATAGTAAACAGAGTTCTATTTTCAGTTAATGTATTGATGAAAGAGCACGAGTTAGTCGATTGAATATGTAATAAATACGGAAATATACTTGAACTATTGATTGCTGCAGTTGCTTACGTGAAGTATTGACAGGCGGTGTGCAGGTTTGCCCTCAGACTGTTGAGTCATGATACACCAGTCACCGTCTTTAATAATAAAGAGCGACTATTTCTGAACACTTCACAAGAAAAAAATCCATTTGCTAAATGGGTTTGTGCGTGTTGCTGGGGCTGCTCATGTGGAAACAGTGGGAGAGGAGGAAGGGGAAACGTGCCAGCTCCCTGCCTGAGGAAACAGGCGCTCAGCGAGAACACAGATTATCCCAGGACCAGGGTTCCATCAGAGCTGTCAATGACGGCCTGTCAGACACAAAAGCGGCAAAATTGACGTCTCCAAAGTTTGGCTACATCAATATGAGGGTGTCCAAACAGCCTGGCTCCCTCCACACATGGCTTCCAGCTGAAGCCCAGGTTGGCCATAGGAGGGAATGTCACTTCTCTGACTGATCCTGAAATTCAGGGGGCAGAACCAGGCTGGTTTGGAGACCAGGACTAGGTGTTTCTGTGTGCCCTTTGAAACAGCCACAATGTCCCATTCTGGAAACCCTGCCTGAGAGCAGGATACCCGGCGCAGCCAAGGTGCACTGGCTGTGCTGCACCATGGTCCTGGTCTGCAGCAAATGTAAGCTTGTAATTAAATCCCTTTCTTGACATTTCAGATCGGTAACAGCACTTTGCAATCACCGTGGGGGCCGAGTGCACACACGACAGCCAGCGCAGGTGACCTGCAGCAACCTGTTAAGTGCATTTACTTATTTGCAGAAAAAAAAGAGGGAGAGTAATGAACTGAAAAGCTGTGATGGAGAAACTCATTCTCTCAGCTTGATTCTGGTATTAAATTGAGCCCGAGCTGTGCTAGGGCACAACATCCTGGTGAACCCCTGCCTCTGCTCATCACATCCCTCCTGATCCACTGCCTTCAGTGGAGAGGTCCCAGGTCTCTGAGATGAGAGGTGACCAACCAACCCTGTCCTCCTGCTGCGGTACCTTGGTATCACAGGGGCCTGGAGCCCCCCTGGCCAGGCAGGGGCTGCCCCCCTGTGTCACCATCCCCAGAGCAGCCACGGCTCCAGGCTCCATTCCTAGGGTTACATCCCCATGGAAGGTCCCTTTCAGCAGAAAGAGGACCCCAGCTCTTGAAACCCTACCTCAGCCCCACGCTGGGTGCACAGCTGCCCTTGTGTCTTTATTAACAGCCCCTCTCTATTCTACAATTCTAATGTTTCTTTTGCCTCCCCATTTTAACCCTGGAACACTCCCCTCTTAGAGACCGTGTTCAATTAATGTCTAATCTCCATGACTCTCAGCCAGGAGGCGGATCAGTTACTGCCACGATAATGGCTCCATTTACAGAGCTCTTTCAGCAGACGCAATGTGATCCTAAGCCCGTGACTTTCCCAGTCCATTCACAAACTCCTTTAGACATCCCCCCTCATTAAAAAGTCCCTCCTGTCTCCTTCTGTCCCACCTTTACTGAGCATGGTACAAGAGGTGCTTGTCCCGTATGGAATTTCCCCCCCACAATGACCAGCTGTAGGAAACGCGTCCCTTTTCTGCCAGCTGCAAGGGTTTGGTAAGGGGATGGCAGGATTCTGCAGTGCTGTGGCAGAAGTGAAGCTCCACGGTAGCTATTGGCCTGATGGAGCTCAAGCACCAAGTCCCAGATGTGCTGTAAGGAAAAATGGAGGAAAGCACTGCCAGTTAAAGAAATGGGAGGAAATGGGAGATTTCCAGGTACAGCCAAGGTAGGGAAAGGCCTTTAGGACATGGGAACCTGAGATCTCAAAAGCATAATAAACACCAAGCCAAAGAGAGAGCCATCGGGGGACTGTGCCATCCCTGCTGTTGGGGGAGCAGGGTTTGGTCATCACAGGAGGCACAGCGGGTCTGGCAGAGGGAAGGAGGTGGCCCAGGACCCCCCTGGCCAAAAGTCCCTGGGAAGGTGCTACCCAAATTCCTGACTTATTGATGGTAAAACACCCGAGTGCCAATGGGAGCCAGGGACTAAGATGGGCTGTGCCTGGCAAGACGCGATGGGAGCAGCCCTGGCTCTTGTGCCATCACTGCTCCTAGCTCTCGTTTAACTTCAATGTTCATAGAATCATAGAACAGTTAGGGTTGGAAAGGACCTTAAGATCATCCAGTTCCAACCCCCCTGCCATGGGCAGGGACACCCCACACTAAACCATGCCACCCAAGGCCTCATCCAACCTGGCCTTGAACACCGCCAGGGATGGAGCATTCAATTGTCCATGATGAAGAATTTATGTATTTCTGTAGTTTTGGTCATCTACATTTGGCAGTTTGTCTGCATGGAACTCGCCTGACCTTTACCATCAAACAGGTTTCGGATCCTGGGAAATCAGAGAACAAATCATGCTCATGACAAGTATATCCCCCCAGAGCAGGGGGAGCCACCACCCCAAGGGCCATGCTCCTGTCTGGGACAGGAACAGAAACAGAATTACCTCCTGGTGACCGTCAGCACTGGTGCTAACCAGGCACCAGGGATGGAGGATGCTGGGGCTGTTCCTCTGGCCCAGGACTCGCTCCTGCAGTGTTATCCACATTGAACCCATCCCGGTTTGCTCCCAGCACCCATGGGTGCCCACAGCATGTGCGGTGCTTGCCACGCTCCCCTCGCTGCCGCCTTCCTCCCTGGGTTAATTATGAAATTATCTCCATGTTTGGGGGCAAAAATAAATATTTAATTGTGGTAATGACCATCATTTGCATCCAAATGTTTTCCAGAGCAAGAATTCCTCGCTAAATGACACCAAAGGCTTTTGAGAATGATGAACTTATTTGAGAACATTGCTTTCTGTGCGATGCTGAGCGTCACCACCAGAAAAACGGCTAAATCTAGCAAATAGAAAAAAAGAACAAAAAAGAAAAAAATCTATTTTCTCAGCTGTAATAAATACAGCGGGTAGTAAACAGGAGCATACTTCAGCTGTAAGTGGGGTATTGTTATTTGATATGTGGGAGAAAAGCCAGAAAGCTAATAAGACATTTTTATACATAAAAAATCACATAATCCTGGTGCATTATACATGTTGTACTCATTCACGGCCTATCCACGGGCAGCTATTTATTATTGCACACAGCTATCTCTTTTGCGAGGAGATGCAGATCGGAGCTTTCATGCAGAGAGGCTTTGGGTATGTCCTGTACCTGGACAGCACTCAGGGGTTATTTATCCTGGACATAAACGCGATGCTTCCCTCTGCTCAGGCTATTCCATGCCATGACCCCACCGGACCTTATGCTCCCAGCCCTGCCCTGGGCTTGCTGCTTCTCTAATACCCTGCAATGTTGTCTCCCACTTTCCTCTCACAGGCAGTGACTTCTCTACCCGAGCACTATTCAAAGCCACAAAAAGAGTACATCCTTTTAGTTTCGCCAGCTGAGCTGGGGGCTTTTTGCCATTTCCTCTCAGCTGAACACTGGTTGCTGTAGGTCTGCCCAGCCTGCTCTTAAATGGAGATAATCCCACGACTTGATTCTCAAGTACATTTAGCGTCTAGACAGGGCACTGGATCCTTTGTCCTTCTCTCCCAGTCCCCTCATTGATTTCAACAGCCCTTGAGGCACTTTGGAAGCTCAAGAGCTGCCAGCCCTGAGGGTGTCCTCATGCCACCAGCGCCCCAGAGCCCCCGTGCCACTGTTCCACCAGGCTCTGCTCACTCCCTTCATAAATAGCCAGGGGTAAGCAATAATCCACAGTGGGATATGGCACTTATAAAGGAGGAGGACCGAAAAGCCCCGAGAGCAGCATCCCAGCCGGGAGGCCCCCTGCATCCCAAGGGCTCGGAGCCCCCCTGCACAGGCTGCAGCATCCCAGGACACGCAGAATCTCATCCACATCTCTGGTCCCCTGGTCCCTGGGCAGGTACCAGGCCCCTGGCTGGGAGCCCAGCCCAGCACACAGCCTGGCAGCCCCAGCACCGCAATGGGCACCCTGCAAACCCAGCACACTCCCTGCATCCATGTGCGGGGACAACCCAATTAAGTCATTTACAGTGAGGACCTGGAGATGGCAGCAACATATAATCACAAACATAAGCAGTTTTTACATGGTAATTATATATTCTATTTTTTATCAGTGCAACACAGACAGAAGATTATTTTATGCTTGATATCATTTTAATTTTTGATCCATTTTCCCCCCAACTTAAAAAGGATTAAGATTGGGCTTCTGGTAATAATTTTGGATATGCCAACTTTATAAGTCCCACGCAGCATTGTATTAAACTGATTATTAGGTACTGTTGCTTATTGTTACCACCATTTCTCTTCTTTGGGCAAACATCTGAAACGTATGAACCCAGATGGTTTGAATGGTCAAGCCAAAAGGCCGGAATATTTTTTAAGTCTGTTTTAAAATAAAACACACTCTTGCTTTAAACTCCATCTGATAAAACAGACTCGGGTAGATCGGGAAGGAGAGAGGAAACCCCAAGCCTGGCTTTGATCATTTTCAAAAGGAATTGGCACGTGTGATTTTCCAGAAGATGAAGGCACCAGGTGAAACTATTTCATATCCCAAGACCTTTTCCCTCCTGAAGCCAACATCTGCTTCTCGTTTCCCAGGTTTGAAGCACGGCCTGCCCAGCCTCCCGGTTTCCATCAGGAACTGGGCTGTACCAGTGACCAGGCGAAAGGTGGAGGGTGTTGCTGGGGCTGCTTATCAGGGTGGGTGGGATGGAGAGCGGGATGGAGAGGAGCTGTTCCCCCATCCGTGAGGGATGGGCAGCCTTGGACCTGGCCAGCCACTGGTGGCTTGGCAGAGGCAGACCCTGTGGGCAGCATCCCGTGGGAACGGGGTAGGACGCAGGGATTGCCAGCCTTGGGAAGGTGGCTCTTCCCTGGAGGAGGCTCATCCGCTGCCCTCGGCGTGCCAGCCCTGGGATGGGACCTTCCACTGCTTCCAGCCCCCCTTCTCCCCAGGGGCCTCAGTGTGAAGGCAAGGTAAGGGGGGGGCCCTGGGGTGTGGAGAGACCCCAGCACCGGAGGCAGGCAGCTCAGGTGGACAGGAGCAGTGCTTCACTCTCGGTTCCTCAAAAGCCTTCTCCTCTCTCCTGATCTCTCCCTTCCCTCACAACTCCCATCCTCGCACACGTCCAGCGATTCCATCCACAGCAGTGTCCATAGAAACAGGCAGGAGGGCTGGGAATGGGAAACCACTTCCCAGCAGATGCAGCAGAGCCCCCCATGCCACCCCCCCCACAGAAGCAACCCACAGCCCCCCCAGACACATAGTGCAGCCGCACGTCTCCAGCAGTGCCAGGGAGCACAGGGATGGGAGGCTGCTCCCGTGCTCACCATGTCCATGATGCAGCACATCCAGAGCAGAGGTGGCTGCATGCCCTGAACCAACTCCTTAGCATAAGATGGACCCAAATCCCAATCAGTGCAAAAGCTCTTGGGCTGAAACAAGCAGCCAAAGCCCCCCCTGCCCCAGACGGCGGCATGGCCGTGCCACAGCACCCAGCACAAGGCACCCACATGAAACCAGCCCATCAGAGACAACACTGATTATAACTAGGTCCCTAATAGCTGAACATAACTAATGTAATTCTCTGTTTGGTGCCAGTAGGGGACAAGCCTAGAGTAAATGAGCTCATGGTTAGGAATCAAAGATTAACAGACTATCTAGGAGTAATTTCTTCTCCACATGAATTAGCAAATCGTAGGTAATTACTGTGGACAGAGCTCGGCAGGTTATTTTACTAGGTCGGTTAAGAATAGCCTGGGATAATTAAATTGTCTCTAGAGTCAGGAACAACGCTGAGGTTGGGAAAGGCCGTTTTCCCCTTGCCATTCCTCTCCTGGGTAAATCCTATTTGCCTTCTGGGGCACCTGTAGATGCTTTTGCTTATTTATGCATTTGTTTGGTGATGGACTGAACTGTTTGGGGGCGGCTGGTCCTGAGCAGGGTCCTGGCTACCCACCACTGCCACAGGCATCTGCAGGATCTGGCCTGGTGGCATTTTGCTTTTCCCTTTCCTTGCAGATAGGGAGTGGAAAGGCTGTTTTTAAGAAGCCTGCCTGAGAGGCTGGTGCCAGTGGTCTCTCACTGGGAAACAGTCCCAGCATCCCTTGGGAACTGATGCTTGGGGTGGAATAGTGAGACTTTGGAAGAGCTCCTCTATTATTTTATGTGGACATCACTGGGCTGTGGGATGCAACTTTACCTCTCCTGGAGCTCGATGTCAACTGGAAAAAGGAGGCAGCATCATTAAAAATAGAAGCATGAAAGATTATTTACATTTCAAGAATAGCTAAGGTCTTTAAAGAAACTTCCATCATCCTTTAAAGGCTCTTAGTCAAACGCTGTTCATTATTAATGCCTGTTGGCTTTATTTAGCCTATGACTACAATTATATATTTATGAGGTAATCAGCAATTGGAAATTTCCCTGTAATGGTAACTGGAGCTTGGCATCCAAATAAAATGAACACCATTAAGAAAGTATTGCGGTCATTGGGGTGGATCAAGTGTGCTAATAGCCCAACTAACAGCAATTAAGTCAATTAACCATTCAGACATATGCTGCTCAATTTCCCTGCTTAAACAGCCCGGTGCATCTGCGAAATTTGTGGAACTTATTTATGGCGTAAGCGGCTGCTCGTCATTATTAACAGGGAAACACTGCAAATAGGGGAGGCTTGGAAAAAATTAACTGCTGCAGCAAAAGGATCCGCTAATTGCCGCTTCCCGCCCGGGGGAAGCTTGTGCTTTCCAGCGGATTTGGTTATTGTCTTTAGAACATCCCTGCGAGCACTGCGGTGCAGGTGATGGCCCCGGCGGCACAGAGGACACCGGCAGCTCCCGGGGCACAGGATGGGCTCTGTCCATGGACCACACCGGGGGGTCAGCGAGGAGCTGGGGATTCAGTTGATGGGGAAAGGTGTAACAGGGACGAGGGGGGGGACCCTGAGCAGCCCCTCAGAGCCACAGGCTCTGAGAACACCAGGAACATCCTGGGGCTGAGCCCCACTGCCCAGCAAAGGGCCCATCCTCCTCCTCCTCCTGCCTCTGCAAGGCTGATGCTCCCCAAGACAGACCCAAAGGCGCTTTCCAAAGTGGTGGTGGGACCCCAGCCCTGAAGCCATCAAGATCCCCATCACCTGCCCTTCACCTCCCAAATGCTGCGGACTTGCTGGCACAAAGCACTTTTCCTCATCCTTCCCATTTTGGTTTCTTGCTGTCTGTCCAAACAAAGATGTTCCAAAGTTTTGTTAAGTGCATGTTTTAATGAAGCCCATTAAATTTAACCTAGCCATATAATATACAGGAGAAATCTACCATAAATATAGGTAAATAGAGATTGTAAAGATAAATAACAATACGGGTGTGTGAGAAGTGATAATGTACTCTATTTACCGCTGGCCCATAAAAGGCCAGTAAAAGATACTGCACCTTTAATGACTTACTTTCTCCATGGCAGCCGGCACTCACAGTTAGCAAGCTAAGGATGTAGTGACACAAAAAGCTTACAGATAATTAAATATTGATTTTTGTTTTCTAATCCTATATAAAAATTGTCCTGGGTCTCCCAATGGTAGTTTCATCTCACCAGGACACAGGGAAGGCTATTAACCCTACTTGGTTTCAAGCTGTTGTAGAACAAATAAAAGGGAGTCTTGGAAAACGGAGGCAGCAGCTCCTGGGGCAGGAGCCAGCCTCCAGCCCTGCCCCTGCCATGAGTCCTGCCAGGAGCCTGGCACCTGGAAAGGCACCAGCAGCATCCCTGGGGGCACAGCACAGTGAGGGCTGCAGCGTTCCTGCCTGCACAGGTGGTTCAGGTGATGCAGCAGCCCCGCAGGAGAGCCCGGTGCTTTGGCCATGCACCTCATTGCTGCAGGGCACAGCAAGGGCTGCTGGTGCATCCTCCCTGCTCCTGCGGCACTTGATGCACTTGTGACATCCCAGCCTGCTGATGCCCGGTGAGGAGAAGGAAGGGCATGACCCCGAGTGCCGGCCACAGCACCCGGGCATGATGCTCTACAGCGAGCAGAAAGGTATTAAAATAATAACCTCCAAGTCTGCCACGCATGATGTTTTCTATCACTATTGGGAAAGCAATTGCCTCCAGCAAAGATCTATTTCCTCTGCTGCTCATTTCCAAACACGCAGTAAGTACTGTGTACGCAGTATGAAATGGAATAAACCCCAGCATTACACAATAGAGTCACTCATTCACAAAATGAAGCACGGGGCCTCCTTTCCCAGTTATCTTTTCAAAAGCACCATGCAGCATAACTCACACTGTTTACGGACTTGGGGACGTGAGTAAATCACGTTGCTTTACATAATTCCTGTCCTTTGGTAAACCGTGCCTTTTCTGAAGGAAGAGAACATCCACTCCCCTCACTTTGCCAGGGCTGTATATAAATGAGGCCGTCGCTCAAACATGCCGGATGAGCCTGATCGTTGGGAAAAGAGCAAAACATCCTCCTGAAAAACTGCATGCACCATTTGCTGAGAAATCTTAAAGATTTTACTTGCAAAAGCCTGTAGATTCAGCGTTTCCCAGGCCAAGTGCAGCAGCACGCTGTGTACACTAAACCCTGCTCAGCCATGCGGAGAAGTTCAAGCACAATAATGAATTCAAGGGCACCCTAACTCCACGCTGATCCCACCCTGCCAAGGAAGGGGAGCTGGGGCTGGAATTAGCTCAGTCTGTGCTGGTTGGAGGCTTGTGACCCTTTGAGTTCAGCCCAGCTCACCGCAGCCAGAGCCGCTGCAGAGCCTGCCTGTCCCAGCACCCTGAGCCCGAGGGCTGAAGAGAGCTGCATCCCTGCGAGATGCATCTGAACCTGAGCACATAACCACAGAGATCTGTGGTTGTCTAGCTCCTTCCCTGCTCTTCCTCTGGGGGTTCATGACCTCATTTGCAGGCTTCCCAGACTAACCACTAATGTCAGCCTGGCCCTCTCCCTGCTGCTCCAGGGACCTCTGCACTCGCAGTGAGCAGGGAGCGCAGGATGATGTATTTGGGAGCCACGTCTGCCCCACATCAGGCAGCGCCGGTGTTCTGGGGGCAGACGGGCCTCCCCAGGAACAGTTCCCTTTGCCCTCATGTGGAACATCGTGGGGGTCTGAGTGTTTTGGGGGATCACGACAGTGTTCTTCTCATAAGCTGTGGGCACAGCGTGGCAGCAAGGACCCACTCACAGGGCAGCCGGGGCCTGGGAGAAGCAAAGTGAGCGGCTCCCCTCATGCTGTCCTCCCTGAAGCACAACCTTCAGCATCTCGGCTGAGATTCAGCTTGGGAAAACGTGCGCAGGGGTGGCTGTGCTGGGTGAATGGGTGCATGGGTGCATTTGCCTCCAGGCGGGACGGGTTGAGTCTGGTTTGGCTCCCTGGGCTCAGCATTCCCAGCGATCCAGCACCCTGCCTGCAAGATCCGTGAGATGAAAACCTTCCTTAACCTCCTGCAGCCAGTTCAGACCTGCAGTGGCATGAGGGGCCTGGAGAGTAGGTGATGGTTAAAGCGAGTGTGCCTATGGGCAACAGCCACCGCAGCCCTTGCCGCAGAAGTGGTTTTGTACTGGTCTGTGGGCAGCCTGGCAGCCTGAACGCTGGGGGGGACCTTTCAGACCCAGCCACCCGGCAGCCGCTGATTGAGACTCCAAAGAAATTCTTTGAGGGCAGCAGGATGTCAGGCCAAAGCAGGAACAGCAGCAGGTTTGAGACTACAGACGCGTTAGTCAGAGCTGATGAATGCTGGCTTGTCAAGTCTTCCCATTTCAGTCCCTGGATTGCCTTTAAAGTTTGCCAAGTCACTTTTCAGCATTTGTGTGGGCAGAAGGAGACATGCAATTAAGCTGCAATTGCTGCACCAAAGCCGAATACTTTCAAGTTTGTTATTTCCTCAAAAATGACAAAACGCTGGTATCAAGTCAAGGAACAGGACGGGAGCTCCTGTTGCAAAACCATAGTCAGCGTGGTGCTGCGTTTGTCCAAAGCTGGATCCCGCTTTTGCTGAAGGATGAAGACACGTACATCAAAAGCTACATTAGCATTTGAGAAGCAGGCTGGAGAACCGGGAGCCGGAGTCAAACCTGCTTCAGCACAGGTGACTGGCAGGCAGGCAGCTCTGCAGCAGCCATCGAAGCCTGCAGAGACAAGCGGCTTGTGCAGCATCCCAAAGGCGCAGGAGGTGCGTGGCTCTGGTGCGGAGCAGTGAGGGCTGTGACCTGGTAGCCACAGCCTTGTCCCAGGCACAGATTTCAGAGGCGGCCACAGAGACCTGCCTGAGCCTGGCCTGTGGTTGGAGATGGGGGGGCAGTGCTTGCTCTGAGCCAGTCAGTGCCTCTGCACTGGCCATGGCTCCTGCTCCACATCCACAGTGCACACCAAGGGGGAGCTGGTGTATCCCCACCATCAGCCCTCCTGCAGCTGCCCCCGACGCTGCACCCAGCCGAATTTGTCCTCTTCTCTGCCTTTCCCCCTCTCCCTGTGATTGCCCATTAATTGCTGCTGCTCTCAGAAAAACATAAACCGGGATGCAGAGCATGGCTGGGCTGGGATGCACGAGAGAGCCCGAGGATGCTCATCCCACACAGAGCAGGACCGCAGAGAGTTGTGGCACACAGCAAAGGCTGTGTCAGCACCGCTGCCCTCAGAGGTTTCCTGTGCGGCTTTGACATCTTTTGAGCAGCCAAATAACTGCTATTTCCCAAGCACAAAAGAGATAATTTTGTGGATACCTTTTTCCACAAGGTTTCCTTTCAGTGGCTGCAGACATGTCGGCGTAGCACCATGTGCTGAAAACCATCCTTCTTGGCCGTAAACTACCCTGACTGCAGGATGAATCGATTTGGAGGCTGTTGGCTGCTAAACTGAATTAATTTCATCCTACAGGGCCTCACTGAAACGCAGCAAATAGCCCACCAAGAGCCTCAGGGGCTGGGAAATGGCTCCATGAAGAAACAGCTCTGAAAACTCATCGGGTGTATCGCGATAGTCCCCGTGAGTCACCCAGCAACAGGGGACAGGAGTCACCGTTTGGTGCGAAGCTTTTCGGTAACATATTGCTTTTTAATCAACACTTAAACACAAAATGCTCTTTTCCACCTAATGCCGGCGATGATTTCACAGCAGCTCATCGTGCCTCCCAGTTTTAAAGCAAAGACCAACTTCTTCAGAAGGGAACGTTTACCCAAAATACGTGATTTAATTGAACAGTCATTTTCTGCCTGCTTTCTGCTGACGGCAGGAAGATGCATTTGGATGCGAGCCGCTCCCGTGCCAGCTCAGCTCCTCTTCCTGCTGCAGAGGAGCAACAATCAACTACAAAATAAGGAATTAACTTGCATAAACAACCCAAGGGTGGGATGGGAGGGAAAGAAAACCCTGGGTTTGGTGCTGTATTCTGAGCCTGTGCCCCGCTGCCACCGTGATCACTGCACACAGGACCTGTGGAGCTGTGCCCTGTGTCCCAGAGCCTGGGGAAGGAATATGGGTCCTTCCTGGGAGCGCTGTGTCTGCCTCCAGCAGGATGCAGAGGTTAGGGCAATGTGGGCTGGGTTTAACACAGGCTACAGGGCACGGCTATGGCTCTAAATATTAATGTCATCCTCAATGCAAGCCACAGAAATGCTGTGTAAATAAATGGAGCCCAGCTCATTCTGTTCTGTGCCGTCATTCACTAGGCCAGAGCGATTACCACCCTGCCGTGTGTTTATGCCTGGTTTAAGACTGTTCCAACCCAGAAGGAGGAAGTTAAACCCCACAGACTCCCATTGGCTTTGTGAAGCAACACGAAACAAAGCCGCAAACCTCGCTGTCCTTGGGAGCATTCCTGAGAACTGAACTATCCTGGAGCCTGACGGGATCTGTGCTGGATCCTGGTTCCTGGTCTGCCTCCCTGCAAAAGCCATTTCCCCATAGCAGCACTTTCCTTCTGCTTGGGCTACAACAGCTGCAAGGACACCCAGCTCCATGCTGGTCAAACCCGGCAAATCCAGGAGCCATTTCTTTGGAAACTGCTGGTTTATGGGAACAAACTTTCCATGGCGATGGACGGGATTTTGACAAAGTTCAATTTCAAGGGAAATTGAAACAAAGCGCCTCAATAACCCAACAATGTTCTTTTTAACATTTTCCAAATGTCACATTTTGATATTTCGCTTTCAAATGTCCTTTCTGTAGAAATTTGTGCTATTTAAGAAAATGAAGACGAGCTCAGGTTCCTTTCCAAATCCTCAGGGCAGGCGCAGCTGCTGCGGGAAAGGCTACGCTGGCAATGTTGGGTGGTGAGACCATGCATCCCGGAGGATGCAGTGCCCATCCCAGCGGCTGGCCAGGCTCGGCGCTGCCCAAAGATGCACTGACCGGGATGTGTGAAATCCCTTTGGACCTTAGCATACCCAGAGGGACAGGAAGCCAAAGGAGATGAGGTTTTCCAGCTGCTGCACACCAGACCAGGAGTGTCGGGAAGATAATTCAGAAATGCAAAGTTGGGCACTGGGTCAGAGGAGAGGCTTTTGGCAATGGTAAAATCCACAGGGAATGGAAGTGCTGAGGTAAAGATGTGAGAGAGGGAAGGAGAAAGGGAAAGCCTGTGAGCAGGACATGGGCTGCAGGGGTAACTGGACCATAAAACTATAGAGGGCAGAGGCTGGCAGGGCCGTGGGGTCAGGTCTGGACCCAAACCCTTCCCCTTAAGCAGGGGCTGTGAGCTCAGAGCCCCCCCAGCCCCTCTGCCCCGCAGAGATCCTGGAATGTAGGTGCAAAGTGAAGACCTGGGAACGGAGGGAAGAGCTTCACTTTTCCATCTCTGCTGAGTGTGGAGAGGGATTTCCTGAGGGCCTTGGAGTCTTTTACCTCCAGGGCTATGTAAAGTGGCAAAGGTGATGTGGATTATTGGGGGTTTCCTTGTAGCAGGCAGCAGGAAGGAGCTGTGGGCACTCATTCCTGGGGAAGGGGCCACTGCAGTGCTCTGCAGCCTGGTCTCAATTCCGGTTTCCAGCAGAGCTGGAGAAGACAACGACAGGGGAGAGAAACCAGCTAAAACCAATCCCAGGCAGCAACACCCATTCCCACAGTGGCCTGAGGAACAAACTGCTTCCCAAGCGAGTTCAGCTGCACGTACGTGTGAAAACCCATATGGGCAGTGGGCTGGTGTGGGCGAGCTTGTCAGCAGTGCCGAGTGCCCACGGCTCCGGCGCCACGCTCCGCACCTCCGGAATGCCGGGGGGGGAGGCGGAACAGGGAGGGTTGGATGGGCTTGGGCGTGCGTGTGTCTGTGCATGTGTGTGTGCACCTGTACATGTGTGTGCACACGTATGTGTGCATGTGCGTGTGTGTGCATGCATGGCATCCGTGTGTGCGAGCTGTGCTGCACGCAGCAGGGGAGCGGGCGTGCAGAGGAGTGTGTAGGTGTGCTGGGGGAGGAGGGTTCCTTTATTCAGAAACCCACTAATTCATCAGGGAAATGCTGCTTACATGCAGCATCCATGGGCTGTCACAGGCAAGAGCATGTTCATTGCTGGGGTGCAGGAAGAGCAGTCAGGCTCCGAGCTCTGGTGCCTCTCCTGGTCCCAAACCCTACAATGGTTGCACCCAGGAGCTCCGGGCAGCAGAGGGATCAGCTCAGCAGGAGCATCCCTGGATCCCTGGGCATGCAGAGCTTCCCCAGGACCCCGCACAAACAAATGCCCCACACAAAGTCTTTTACTGCACCTCGAGAACAGGTTCGGAGGTGTTTTCCCGCGGGATTCCCAAGGTCTGTTCAGCCACAGGCTCTAAGATCCTGCTTCTGAGAAAGGGAAAACCAGACCCTGAAGGTCGCGGTGGTGGCTCACCCCGAGCCCGGTGCCGGGAGCCAGAGCGGGGCATCCCCCGGTGCTCCATGTGCTGTGTGCTGATAAGAGTGGGGCCAGGCGCCCCGTGGCGCGTGACGGGAATGGCGAGAGCCTCCCTATTCTTGAGGGCTGTGAAAGGAGCCTCTGCACGAGGAGATGGAGCCGGGCTCAGAATAGCAGGCAGATAAGGGAAGGCAACAGTAAAGCCACGGGGTGTGTTTTCACACACGTTTCGAGCAGAGGCTGTGCCCGGTTCTGATGGTGAGGATAGCAGACCCTTGCTCCTTCTGATATTTTAAAAGGCTACAGTAAGGCTTAAAACATAATTCCAAATTCACGTTTCTCCTTCAGCTCCTCCAAAGCCCTAAAGAAACAGTTAAAATTTCAGAGGAAAATCTCCCCTCCCTTCCAGTACCGCCAGCATCGCCTTTGCTTGGTCGCCTGTATTAAACACTAGGAATGAGAGACTAAAATACAACAGGTATGTTCTGCCAGTTTAAAGTCCGTGTGGGAAGGAGGAGACCTGGGGCTTCAGCTGTGGGTGGAATCAGGGGGTTCATTTAGCTGGTGATTAATTCCTTCCCTGCTTTCCCACCCAGACTGCCCCTGGGCTGAGCCTGGGCCTGGGCAGAGGTGTGGGAAGCGTTCATGTCCCTGGTGCTTTGTTTTGCAGGGATTGAGCTGCTGGTTTAAACCTGCCTTAAGCACTGGGACACGAAGGTTCCCCTCCAGCCCCAGGGCAGCAGCGCGACAGCCTGGCCCGCGTTCCGGAGCCAGCCGGGCTCCCCCGTCAGCCACACCGGTATAAATCCATGCTCAATGGGATTACTTCAGATTTATGCAGCATAACTGAATTCAGTAGGTTAATAAATGGCCCCTCCATTAATAAATGGAGAGCTGCTTAAGATCATGAACTTCACATCCGCAGCAAGGTCATGCCGCCACTTCAGTCCCCATAACTTTCCCAGCATTAGCAGCTCCTGCACTTCAGTTTCTCTGTGCCTCTGAACTCGGGATGTCTGAGCACAGGAACGAGGCCCCAGAGCACCCCGGGATGAATCCCTGGGGGAAGCAGAGCCCCAGGGCCGGTGCGGGGCGCGCGGGGCCGTGCTCCTTGGGTCTCGCTTCCCCAGGGACTTTCTCCCCCTCTCTTTCCATGGCTCCCGCTCTCACAATTATGTCACTCTCTTCCTTAACCATCTGGCTCCTGCAAACAAATATAAGTCCTCCCACACAGACCCGCTGGGGATGGGGCTGATCCTTCCCTGCCTGACACCAGCAGCTCTCCCTCTGCTGACTATGGAGGAGCCGTTCCTGCACCCAGGACTTTTGACAAGGGCCTGTAGGGACAGGACAAGGGGGAATGGCCTTAAACCATCCCTGGCAGTGTTCAAGGCCAGGTTGGACACAGGGGCTTGGAGCAAGCTGCTCCAGTGGAAGGGGTCCCTGCCCGTGGCAGGGGTTGGGACTGGAGGAGCTTTAAGGTCCCTTCCAACACAAATTCTGAAGGAAATCCCCAAATCTTCATGTGCTCTGGATCTGAACAATTCCTCCTCAACCTCTGGGCAAAAAGCAGCGTGGTTTGGGTCAACAGGCACAGTCAGCTGAATAATGGCCAAACCCATTTCATTCTGACCTTCATTTTTGAAAAACTATTAGGGAGCAAAATGAATTTGAAAATAAAACCCCAGCGAGTCCCTTCCAATGAGGCCACCAGATAATGCTTTGGCCCTATTAAAAGGTTGGGGGTTTATTTCAAAGCAAAAACTTATTAACATAGAAATGTTCCTGCAAAAAGAGTTTCAGTTTGATACATTTCTGACAGGTAAAAATTGAATTGCAAACCTGTCAGGCAGCCGCGTTTAGATCCGCCACCCTCGCCAGGGTTTGAAGGAATACAAAGTAATGGGATTTTGCTTACACTCAAATCGCACCCTGTGTTTAGAGCGGTGTGAATGATGCGTTTCCAACCCACCAAACACACGGAAAAATAAAGCACAAATAATTTTTCACCATTGGTGAATTGGAAAGTTCTAACAAGCGAATTCCGGGTGAGCAGAGCAAGTGCTTATGCAGAAAGTCACCCTTCAGTTTAATACCATTTCCAGATTTTGTTTTGACTTATCGAACGGATTTGGGAAACAATTCCCATTGCCCTCATTGCTTGGAAAAACGGAGCTATCACGTTTGAGACGTGGCACTGAAAGATCTTGGTTTACTCTTTGTGAAGCGATCGCACGGCTCTCGTGGCTTTTGTCTCTGCAAGGGAGTTTGCCCACGGTGCCGGTGCCATCACTGTGGTGGCCGGGCCCGTCCACCCACCAGCACCCCATGCACACCCCGGATGGGCACCGGGCACCCCCTCTGCACCCACCGGGTGGGAAACTCCTCTCAGCTCCGGCTCACCCCGGAACCGTCCGCTCGCTTCTTCTCCTCGTCTCTTGGTGTCTTTTGATTACAAGTCTGCTTTGAAGAGACACTAATTGTAGCCTGCACACAATGCTTGTAATTATGCCTATTACATTTTGATTCATTTCCATATGTCAACACTACTACAAGGGGGATGTGTGTGGGGGGGAGAGCACAGTTTTATAATCGGTTATTGTCTGCAGAAAAACCCTGCCCAGAGCATGAGTGAAGTGTTCTTTGTGGAAATTGAAAATAAGATTATAAATAAAAGTCTTCCTCTGACATCCAGAAAATGGACACTTTAAAATAAATTGCCACTGTTGATCAAGAAGATTGCTAGCTACCTTTTACATTAATGAGGCAAATACTCTTCAAGTCCCTAATAGCAATATGTTTGAGTATGTCATTTCAATAGCTTCTTTCTTAATAAAGCTTGACCCTAATATTCCCTTTGCTGTCAAAGGCATTGTCCTGCCAGACATACCCGTGATTTTTAGCTGCTAATCAAAAAAAAGAAGGGGCCGGGAGCAACTGTTATGCAAAGAGCTGCAGAAACCCGCACGATGAGGCTCCCCCCTTGGACCTGGCTGAGATGCAGTTGCTGCTGCAGTATCACAGCAATGTCATGGGGAAAGGTCTGGAAGCCCACCAGGATCTGCTTTTGCTTGGGATGGCCTCAATACACCAAGATGGGCACAGGCCCAACAGCCCCTTCACTGCTGTGAGCACAGGATGCTCCTGAGCACAGACCTGCCCTGGGTGCTGCTGCAGGGACCATCCCACCTCCTGTCCGTCCTGGTGCTTCAGCCTCCTCCTCTGCAGTGCCCATGGGCTCTTCCCCATGCAGGTAGCTCTGTCAACTAATTACAACACTTGCAAAAGTATGAGCAGAGCTTCTTTAGCAATCAATCAATACAAGTTAAAAGGCCATCTTGTTTGTTTCTGTAACAATGCTCTTTAGAAAATTGGGTCCTCTTACATTTCCTGGCTGATAAACCATCCGTCATATGTTGCATCAGTCACATCATGTTACGTTTCAAAGCATAATGTAACATGATGTGACTGCTGCAACCAGGCAGGAGGTTACAAAGGGAGGCATTCTGCAAGATGTTATAGCCACTTTATTCATTTAAATCATAGAACCCCAGTCTGGTTTGGGTTGAAGGGACCTTAAAGCTCCTCCAGCTCCAACCCCTGCCACGGGCAGGGACCCCTTCCACTGGAGCAGCTTGCTCCAAGCCCCTGTGTCCAACCTGGCCTTGAACCCTGCCAGGGATGGGGCACTGCCATGTGCCACCCGTGTGCACAGTCCCACCACCCTTCATGGCTGCTCTGCATGGACACAAGCCCCTGGGCTAGGGTGGACACTTTGTGTCCTGGGATTCCTGGTATTTCCAGGGAACACGTTAGAAGATTCCATGATCAAACCTGCCCCCGTGGTTTTGGTGCATGGATGCGTTCACTCTCCTCCAAGACCCTCCTGTGTTGGGGAAGTGAAATTCTAAACTTCAAAATGGCAGAAAAGCCACATTTGCCCTGGAAATAATGGTATGGAAAATGTTCCTGGCTTTGTACCAGGCTGGGTTATGTAAAAATGAGATAACTTGAAAACATGAGGGGATGCAAAGTGTTTGATTTTTAGGTTCCCATGCCTGATCCGAGCCTCTGCACACCTCCAGACCTCCCAGGTTGGAATGTGATCCTGGACGCTTGCTGCTGGCAGGAAAACCACCCATAATGTCCAAATTGCAATTAGACAAATGCTTGTGCTCCAGGCTGGACCACGCAGCTCCCTGAATACCCACCACAAAACAGGGCTGCACAGACCTTCATAGAACCTCTTCCCAACCCAGCCTCACTGAAACAGCTGCTCCAGAAGGGCCCCAGTGAGGGTTTTGGGAGCCGAGCACAGGGATGATGTATCCTGCTTTAACTGGGGCTGCACAGGACGTGTAGGCAGCTGCCCACGTAGGGATATAACCTGGATGTAACAAGCTGCTAAAAAAGTTTCTGAGCAGCAACATTACAACTTTCTCCTACAGAACACCCGCCCCGTAAAGAGAGGATGATGATTGGAAGATTCCTTATTCATTCTGATAAGTTATCATCGGTGTCAGGGCGAGGAGCGCTGAGGCAGAACAGCTCCCCTGCCCACACACCGGGTTTGCTTTTTAAAACCATTGCAAACAGCTCAGTGGCTTTAAATAAATAAATAGCTAATGAGTCACACCAATAGGAATTTAATGTCAAGACGGAGGAAGCGCCTGCCTGAGTGCCGAGCCGACAAAGTTTATTGGTGTTTCTTAACCACCTCGGTGCTGCTCCCACTACCGCAGTGCGCCGGCAAACCAGCACCATGGGGCAGGGGTAGTCCCAGGGATGGGGATGCTGCGGGGCCCTGGCAGGGAAAGGTTCTGCTGGAGAGCACCAGAGAGGACAAATATTGTTTGTCTGCTCCCAGCACAGGGAGGCAAAGCGGTGCCAGGCAGGGAGGCGGCGTGCTGGGGGGAAAGGCACCAGCCTCTTCCTGGAACCAGGAACAGAGCCCTCATTTTCCTGCTCCTGGAAGAGGTCCCCGAGCAGCGCCCAGGAGAAGGCACAGACGCCTCCATGGGGTTTATTATTGCAGCTGGTCTCGCAGCCCGGCGGTGAGCACGGATCATCTGTGCTGGGTGAGGACAGGGGCCACCCCAATGGCAGCCTGTGACCCCCGTGCTCACCCAGCACAGGGAGCCTGAGCTGGTCAATGGTGTCAGGAGGATGCAGTGGATGCTGACGGGGCACAGCCCATGGGGATCCAGCAGCTCCAGAGAACCCCTTGGAACCCTCCTGCACGCCCAGAGTGATTCATGGCAGGTCTGAAAGAAACCCAGCTCCTGTTGGTGAGGCAGGGAGCGAGTGGGCGCTGGGAGGTGACAGCATCCCGCTCCTTCATTCATCTCCTCAGCTGATGGAGCCGCAAAAGCCCTCCAGTCATGCAGAACATGAGGTCCCCTCTCACCACCCACTCAGCCTATATTGGTATCTATACAGTTATAACGAGCTGGGGAGAGCAGCCTGGGTTTAGCAGATCCTGTCTCATATGGGGAGCTGAGCCCACCCATGCCATGGCCAGTGCTGGTGGGTCCTGGTTCATGCTCACAAACCACCTCCGGCTGCCAGGAGTGGGGCTTTTCCCCAAGGGAACCCCACTGCTGCAGGAACAAAAGCTCTTAAAACAACACTCCATTGGGAACCAGACACAGAAATCATCCCAGTGGCTTCCCCATGAACCAAGTCTTCCTACTGATGATCCATTTCAAGGAGAGAGCCATGGCTTCAGCCCTCTCCTGCTCCTCTCTCTCCCTGCCACTGCAGCCCTCCAGGTCCCTGCAAGCAGTGGGAGCCCTGCTGAAGGGGCGATCCCTATTAATGTGGGGGATAGAAGGACACAATGCAGCTCCCCTGAAGGTGCATTTCCAAACTGAATCTTCCAGAGAGGGCTCCTCCACCGGGACTTGGATTATACAGGAGCAAGGTGAAACCCAACCTGTGAAAGAACCCAATTGTCAAAACCCACCCTGTTCAGTCAAAACAGCTCTAAGGTGAAGCTCTGCCCTGGCTGCAGCATCCAGGCAGGCGGTTGGTGCTCCTGCGGACAGGGCAGCCTCAGCACTGCCCTAAGGAGGAAGAGGAGGGAGCAGACAGAGCATCTGCAGCCGCCCTGGCACATGGGGCTGCCCCTGCCTGGCAAAGCCCCTGCGAGCCGGGGCTGCTCCATGGGGGGAGGCGAGTCAGGGATGGAAAAATCATCACACACATTGCACAGATGGAAAGAGTTTGCAGCCCTCCTCACTTCCTCGTCCTCGTGGTGTAAATTATACGGACAGATGCACAATCTGGGAAAGGGGCCAGCTTTGCTTTGCTAGCTGTTTTAATTATTTTTGCTTTCTCTGAGGAAGAGGGATGCTAAACCAACACTTGCTGCGCCATGGCTGGGCCTTGGCTTCCAGAGCTGGCGACGGGAGAGAAGAAACCCGCGCTCCGGCAAGTGCTGAATGATCCAGGCAAGCGCCGAGCTCGCCCGCAGCACCCATTCATCGCCCAGCACCTCCCCAGCAATGCAGGAGGTGCCACACCACAGTGGGGAGGCAGGAGATGGGCCCCAGCACAGGGTCCCTGCTGCTGGTGCCACTCCAGGGTGGCTGCTTTTCCCTTGGATATTTACTGGATTGCCAGGAATGGGAGGGAGGAGGCAGATGACAACATGTTTCCAGTGCCTTGCTTTGTACAGAGATCCTCAAGGCAGCATGTGTGCGCCTGCGAAGGGCTCCGCGCGCTCCTCGACACTGCTTCCAAACAAGGATCAAGTACATTTTCCAAAGCATATTCTCCCCCTTCAAACACTGCTCCGGCTTTGGAGATCGGCCACGGCTCCGACACTCCTGTGGGCTCCTTACCCACATCCCTGTGCCAAGGATACCTTGGCAGGAGCCGCAGGTTGCACTTGGCTTTTGCTGCAGAGAATGAAGCCGATGATACCAGGGCCAGGGTGCCTTTGGCTTGGCCACCATCACCAGGATGGGGCAGGGATGGGGGGCTCCTCCTGAGCATCACTCAGTGCCATGGGGGGCTCTGGGTGCTGGGGGCAGCCAGGGCCAGAGACAAATACCTAGGAGTCAGAGCCTGCCTGCCCTAAGCAAAGCCATGGCACCAGCTTGGCTGCCACGATCTATTAGGGTTTTATTACCTTTATACCCAATCCATTCTGTGCTTTCATCCAGTGCGAGCTGTTCAGCACCCAGCTGGGACAGAACATGGAGGGCTGGTGGGGTGTCCATTGGCACAGCCCCTCTATGAGCACAGAGACCCTCTCAGGGCTCTGCCTTTGGTACCAAGTTTGAAGTTCAGGTCTAAGCGTCTGCCTCAAGGGATACATGGGAATAGAGCAATTATTTGAAAAACACAATTCCCACCCTGTGGAAAACTGCAGCTTTTAAATCTGGTGTCGATCCAAATTGGACAAAACTTGCAGATTCTTCACAGAAGAAGAAATTCCAGGTTTTTTTTCATTTTGCCTTCACATCACATTAAGGAGTTCAGCAGCAAGGTGAGTGTCCCTGTCTCCTGGCCAGGCAGTGCTAAGGGCTTCCTGAAGGAACGCCAAGCTGCCTTCAAGCCGGCTAGGAAAACACTGCCTTTTCTGATCCACATTTCCCTTAGAAAATATTCAGATTCCACCAAAATGCATGTCCTGATCTGAAAAATCCTGACCAGCTTTAGGGAACGGTAAATAACAAACAGCAAACAACCACTGACCATAGGGACGGTGGTGCCACCACAGGCACCTCAGCAAGACAAAGCAGATCTGGATTCACAGCCTTCAGGGGCTGGTGCCACTTTGGCTTCCACAGCCAACTGCTGCTCCAACCGCAACACTTGGGGAAACAGAGGAAAGCAGGAAAAGAGAGGGGACAAGACACCAGACTGGACCTGTGGGTGCTGCTGGGCTGTACAACTCCATCACGCTATTCTATGGCTTCTCTCTGTGTTTAAGTGCATTCGCATCCCTCGTTATGGCACTGCCGCAGTCCCACAGCCTCTCCAGGATGGGGACTCGCTTCCCAAGTGCTTTCATGGTGTTTGTGCCTCTGGAGGTCTGGTCCCCACCGCTTTAAGACAAATAAATGACTAATACTGACAAAATAAACCCCAGAAACCGCAATGAGGAACCCACACACGGGTCTGACCTCAGCTTGCAGGGCCATGCTGCGCAGAAGGCAAGGGTCTGCTGTGAGCAACTACTGACAGTGATGCCACTGGCACCTTTCTGATGCCCTCGCCCACTGTGACACCCACCGAGCTGTGCTGGGCTCTGCTCTTGGCCATGCAGACCCCAGGGGATGCCCTTGCCCCAACACTGCTGAGCAGCAGCCCCGCAGAGCCTCACCGTGCCAGAGCATCCTCCAGAGGTAATGGCAATGGGCACAGAGCGGGGAAGAATGGAGCACGGGACTGTGTCAGGACAAGGGGCAGTGAGAGCTTCACATCTGCTCTGCAAGGAGCCCCCAGGCCCTTCTTTGAGGGAATGAGTCAGTGCAGAAGCTCTGCAGGTAATTAAAGGGCCAGGGACTGAGGAGAAGAAAGGCTTCATTTATGCCTCTTGCAGTGGGGATTCAGAGCTGTTCAGAGGAACTCTCGAGCCCAGTCCTGCTCTGCTTTGTTCTTAATGGGGATGGAGTCTGATCCTAACCCACCAGAGCAGCAGCAAGGGCTGCAGGCTGCACGCCGGTCTCCTGTGCCCCGCTGCAGCACGGCCCCAAACATTCCCACACACTGGCCCCAGTGTTCTCCATCTCAGCTCCCTGCCTCTGGGATCTCACCCAAACCCCATGCTCTGAACTGCACCCGTCCTCCAGCACTGGAGAAAACAACTTGCTCCAAAGCAAGGAATCAAATGTGAGGCATCTGTGTGCTTTACACACTAAACAGGAACTGGCCTGCCACCTCAAACTCCATACCAAATCACAAGCAACAGAGCAGAAAACCAAATTATTCTCAGCTGTTACACTGCTTAATTTAATATTTCCAATGAGCTCCTTTTCCTTCTCTTCAAGAATGAAATGCATATTTGTGCTGTGTCACAAAACATTAGATTTTGTCAAGGCAATTCATTTTTCAATGGTAATTTGTAAGTGCACACCATACCACACACGGTCTGGGGAATTTTATGGCTTCTTTCAGAGGCAAGGAAAATAAGAAGCACTCAAACTAGTGATGAGAGCATGGAAAAAACAAAGTGAGAAGAGGTAACAATAACAGCCAGAGCATTCGTCTCTCTCAGCCACACCAGCCTCAGAGAGGAAAGAATACCCAGGGAGAAAACAGGGGCCATGGGCTGGGGCTCCAAGACAAACACAGCCCAGGCACTCTGGCCACAGGCTCTTCACAGCACTTCAAACACAGTGTAATGGGGCATAAAACGGGCTAAATAACCTCATCAGCTTAATAATGAACCAAACAAAACTCAGCCTTGGTTTTGGCTTGTTAGAGCACAAGGAGCCCTATGGAAGACATGGGGGTCCCCTCACCCCAGCTCCTGGTGCAGAAACCATCCCCTGCAGCAGGACCCTGCTCAGTCCAGTGCAACCCCACACGGGCCAGACCAGCCTTCCAGGAGAGGTGCTGGGGGCAAACCACACCATCGGCTTCAAGACAGAGCTCACCCGGTTCATGGCAGGAACTGCATGAAGAGGCAGGGTGATCCTGCAATTAAGCCTCTGGTTTGAGGCTGGGATTATATCACCAACAGGGGCAAAAGGAGACTTGATCTGCTGGCTCTGTTGTACTGCACTCGCAGGCAGCCAATTAATTAAACTCACTTCAGGGACTTGGATGCAGGAGTATCAGGAAGGAATCTCTCACCCACCCAATGCACACCTTGGCCTCCAGCCTTGTTCCGCTTGTCCACCTTTCCCTGGAGCATCAGATACAGCCACAGCTATAGAAGGGACATGGGCTGTGTGTGCTGCTGCTTCTCGTGCTGTGGCATGGGCCTGGGTGCTGCGTCAGGATTAAACCAAGACTTCAGTGTCAGGGAGGAATCTCTTCCCAGTCCAGCTGTCTGGCATCCTTCTGGAGGCTGCTGCTGCCTCATGTGCTTGCAGACAGCCCCCGTGCCCTCCCACGTTCAAGCAGAACATGCCCGGGGCTGTTCTCAAAGCCGGGTGTGCAGAGCTGTACCCCAAGTGCAGGAAGGGACTCACTGTGCTCCTGGCACTGCCTGCATTCACCACCTGTATTTTGTATTTGCAGCTAGTCTGCGAGTTAATAGCAGGTATCCAGCCTGTCAGAGGCTGACATGTTGTGACAGACCGTAATATGACAAGTCCTGAGTGATGCCACTAAACAGGATCTTCCTGCATCAGTGCCAGACAGAGAACGGTACCTTTCAGGTTGGTACGAAGGCCCCATCTCACACAAAGAAACAGCCCTTAAATACCACCTTGCTTCGGATGCTTCCCTGTCTTCTTGCCACCACCAAAGACCATAAAGAGGGGCTATAAGGACTTTAAAAAGCCCCCACAGCCTGGCAAAGCCAGAGCCACAGGCTAGCAGCAGGTAACTCACCACGAACATCCCTCCTCCTCCTCCGTGGAACACAAACTATAGGAGAAGGGATGCTGCCAGTATGTTTTCTAAGCCACATGGTCTATGTTGGAGTGCACACTATAGTGCAGCATAAAGCAATGGCATGGGGTGGAACATGAGCTAAATATATTTGTGATATATCTTAGCATTCCTATTTATCCCTCAGGGCCCGGTGAGCTCACCCAGCTCAAGAAGCCAGGTGGGACACTGGAGGCAGGCTCTGCCACACAGCAAGGCAATAACCACCACACAGGCAAACCCCTTCTCCCTCACACTTCGCACAAGCCGAGTAGCACCAATGCAGCAGAATGCACCCTGTGCACACACAAAATACAGCTTCGCAGGAGCAGCTCGTGGCTCTGCCCAACCCAAAACCCAACAGCAGCTCTTCTGCAATGGCAGGGCAAGACCCAGCACTCCTCAGTGACTGTGGTTTGGAAGTGGATTTCAGGATGAAGATAGGAGTGACGTTCTACTGAAGCTGCAAGCATAGGAACTGGAATCACCTCCCCACCAGCAATCTTCACTGCCCAAAGGGCAGTTGGAGACCTCCGCCTTGTGCAGCACTGGCTGTATGTGCCAGCAGCAGGACAGACCAGGGTAAAAGCACTTTTGCTCTGCAGTGCAGGTTGCAGCCTGCCCCAGGGAACAGAATAGAGACCTGCATCCAGCCCTGCTCTGAGAGCTCCTTCCCCCTGTGCCCGCAGAGCCTGCCCTGCTGTGCACGCCTCATGGAGCCTGTTTGCTTCCTCAATGCTCCACGAGCAAGGAAGAGAATAAGATGTGCGGCATATTTTAAGGTTAATCAGTAAAATCTTTCAGGCAGCTAACTGTATAAAATGGCATGATTTATAATGCAGAGGAGAAGTGGCTGGGAACAGCATGGAGAGCCACGGGAGATGCTTGCTCAGACCCCCCATTCAGCAGTGTGAAACTTGCCTGCAGCTCAGCAGGCACCCGGATTTGGCTTACCCAAACCAGTGCCTTTACCTAATTACCCACCAGCCTTCCTGGAAAAGGCTTTTGAAACCTTCCTGAGAGTGTGCCTGAAAAACCCTTCAGGTTTTGCTCCAGGTCAAAGGAAGCTGAAGGTCACAATCTCCATAGCCCTTTGCAAACCGACTTCCTGTCCTCCTCCCAGCTCTGACAACCCCTCTCTCCTCACAGGCCACACTTGTGGACACAGAGAATGGGCCCCATGTAATTAATTGATGCATTGAGTGACCTACCTGTGGACAACTACAGCTAAACCTTCCTTTACTGGATTCTCCTCCTCCTGTGTGCCAGCACACAGGCAGCACCAGGGGAACCCGGGCTCCAGAGAGAATTGATGTGTTTAAGCAATGATTCCCAAGCCCAAATCACCCCTAAACAGAATCCCAGGAGCAGCCCCTAAGCCAGCAGTTTTGCTCCTGGGGAGCAGCCAGCGAGGGGACTCAATAATCACTAACACTGTTTATTTGCCTTACTTACAAATATAAAGATTTTCTCCCCCATTCTGGGCAGGGGGAAAGGTTAATGAATTCCTTCAGAGCAAAGAGATCTTCAGACCTCTCAGTGGAAACAGGGTCAGAAATCAATGCTGGAGGTGGAGCAGGGAGGCCAGGTTGGAAACTAATGAAAAGGGGGGAGAAAAATACATAAATAAAGAGGCAGGGGAAAATGATAAGCTAAACAAATGGCAGGGTGACACTTGCACAGCTCCCCACAAAGAATATTGAATTATTGTCTATAATTTGGGCTATCGAGCCTAAATTAGGGCCTCCAGACTAAAAACTGCTGCATTGTGTGAGGGTACATCAAGGGTCAAATGCTCCTTTGGTTTGCTCATTATTTGCTCTGATACTAGGCTGTCATTAGCAGCAGCAGTGCTGAACAAAGCTGCATTACAAAGGCAGTACACATCAATGGTGCTAATTAATTGGATTAATGGAAGGGCAGCACAAATTAGGTCTGGCTTGGATAATTTCAATGAAAACTGAATACCAATCCCCAAAGTCATTGGAATATGGATGAGGCAAATTGAGTTAAAATAGAGGAGACTGCTGCATTCATTAGCCCGCCCACCCTCTGAAGTAGTTGTTTAATATGCAAACTATTAATATGCAAATCAGCACAAATGAAAAAGTGTGATTTTTTTAACTCTCCCGAACACAGGCAGCTGCCTGACGTGAAAGAGCCACTCGGTGCTGGCAGAGCACGGAGCTGCCCACAGCAAAGAGCAGCTCTTATGGCCCAAACTCCCTTCTCGCAGCCCGTACGGCCCTCGCTCAGCCATGTGCATCCCCAGGAACAGAACAGCCTGGAAAAACAGCTCCTTAAAAACACCATCGCACCCAAATCATGCCTCTGGGTCAGCCTGTGCCTGCTGCTCGTGGCTTCAGAGCACTGCTCAGCGTAGAATCACAGACAGGCTTGGGTTGGAAGGGACCTTAAAGCTCCTCCAGCTCCAACCCCTGCCACGGGCAGGGACCCCTTCCACTGGAGCAGCTTGCTCCAAGCCCCTGTGTCCAACCTGGCCTTGAGCACTGCCAGGGATGGGGCAGCCACAGCTTCTCTGGGCACCCTGGGCCAGCGCCCAATGGCTCCTCCTGAACCTGTAACCCCCATTTCCTCAGCCAGGGCAGGAACGGTTGAATCCATGCGGATTAGCTATAATTCCCAAACCATTGCTGACTTCACGGTTCCAGCCCCGTAAATTACAGCTCTATTGTGGTGCTCTGTGCGCTGCGGCCCCGTGGTGCCAATCACCACCTCCCACAATTACAGAGCGAGTGAGAAACTTCGCACAGATTGTAATTACCCCAAGAACTGTTTCCCTCTTTGCCTGCCCCTGCTAGCGGGTGACCCTCCAGTGTTGTGACAAACGCCTGGCTTGGAATTAGCTTCCCATTTCTCCCTGCTAAGCAGACACGCGGCCACACCAGCTTTTAGCTCAGTTGCCTCCTTGGTTAAATAAGTTCACACTTGATACCTCACACCCATGCATCCACTGCCCATCATGGGCCACTTCACATGCCAACATAGCTTGGGGTCTGCCTGGGTCCCACAGGCACCTTCCCCACAGTAGAGCTTCTCCACTGCCGTGCCACCACATAGCCTATGGCCCCACCAAGCACATAAACCACCCTGTTAATCCAAGAGGGATTAGATACCTGGTTTTAGGAGCGCACACACGATCTTCCTGAGCCTCAGCAGAGTCATGTTCTCAGACTTCCTTGATCTGGTTCACACAGTTCACTGCATGTTCATGGTCCAGAGGGAAAGAGCAAAGCTGTTGAGACTGGAGGAAGATGAAGAGCTCCCACACAACAGCAGTGAAATACCCCCAGTGCTTGCTGGCAGCAGGTACTTGCAGAGGAGGTCTCAGCCCATGCCCTTCACTGCACCCCAGTTCACAGAAGCTCCCAGAACTGCAGAGCCTCTTCCCCATCGCACCAACAGGCAACCAGACTCGCAACAGCCAGCGAGGGCTCCTCCTTTACAAGGGCAGCAGGTAATTAAGCTCTTAAAAACCTTCACCTTGCAAGCCTGCCCCCCCATAACACCCCATTGATTTCATGGGGATCTCACCTGGTTTAGAAACCCACCCCTCATCAACCCAGCTCCCTTGAAGCACCTGGAGTTTGGTGCTCATGGCTCTGCTTTGTACTAGGGGAGGTGACCCCTGCATCCCTGCTTTATCATGGGTGTTGGGGAGAGGTGAGGTGCCCACCCATCCTCACCATGCACCTGGGGCTCCCTTTGCAACCATGGCTGGTGCCAAAACAGGGGTCTGGGCTCCTGATGTTGATTTTCCCCTCTGTTCAGGTGCTCACACAATGGCTCCAGGGCTGCCAGCACAGCCTGGGATCCCTCTGGTTTGCCTCACTTAACACCTTTGTTTCCTTGAATAAAGAGAAGGAGAAGAGTGTTTGTGGGAAAGGGCCTGGCTTAATTCTCAGGAATCAAAATCCCTTTGGGTGACTGCACGAACCAGCCCGGCACTCGCAGAGCTCCACAGCCTGGCTGCTGCTGGGAGATAAACCATGGGGAAGGTGCCCACTTGTTCATATTTTAACTTCTTCAGCCATTTCCTTTTAATCTTTCCCTTTCTCTGCAGGGCCGGGTCCTGCTTCATCACTTGCTCCCGAGCGCCTGACCCTCACAGCGTATACCTAAGTGCTTTGTGCAGAATTAAGCCATTAAATATTTCAAGGGATAGGGCATCTATCTTTTCCTCCAGGAGACTAGTGAGTCTCATAAATCCCACTGCTGGGGTCCCTCTTGCTCTAACCGCAGACTTCAGCGGTATCAAGCTCAGCCCTTGTCGCTCATCCTGAGCAAGGGTGGTCAGGAGGGAAAAGGCTGCCAGAGAATTTGGGAGATGAGCACCTGCAGCAATGCCAAAGAGCTTCCAAACAGGAGAATAACACCTTTGGTTTACCCAGCAGTGCAATTGTACTGATTTTCTTGGCTCTCCACCCTTACCGGTAAGATGGGGCAAGCGTGGCTGTCCCTGGTGTGCTCCGGGCGGGCTTCACCGCATCCTGTGCCCTGGGTACCCAGGATGGTGCAGGGGGACCCGCAGCCAACTGGGCCCAGCACAGACCTGCCTGCGGACAAACAGGAGCAGAATCCCAGGTAATTCTCATTCACTTAGGAGGAGTGCAAGCAGCCTGCCTTCATTGCACTGGGTGGCAGCCTTCATTGCACTGGGTGGCAGCCTTCATTGCACTGGGTGGCAGCCTTCATTGCACTGGGTGGCAGCCCTCATTGCACTGGGTGGCAGCCTTCATTGCACTGGGTGGGCTCCTCTGGCAGAGCGAGCCCCTAGCACAGCGGCTGCTTTCTGGGTGGTTCCGTGTGGGCTATTTTCCTGCACAGAAGGGGAGGTTGCTGCGATCCCTCCCAGAGCTGGCAGAGCCTCCATGCTCTTGTCACCCTGTAACAGCTTCCTGGATTAATGATTCTGCAAAGGGCTAATTCTTAAGAGGGCAATGTCTTCTGCAGGCTTGTATTGATCTTTGTCAGCTTCCCCTGGAAAGAAAGAAAATATTGGCTTATTTACAAAAGGCAGCTTTCTGCCCCTGGCGGCTCAGCCTCAAGATTCACGGCTGCTCGCGCCCCGCAGAAATTGGAAAGGCCAAGGGTGGCTTTTCCAGTGGCATCATCAGAGACCTCAGAGCTCCCCAAGCCCTGCAAAGCGTGTGGGGCACAGGGATGGGGTCACCACCGAGCTGAGGGCCTTGTGGTCAGCACAGCCCGGCACACAGGGAGGGGGGCAGAGGGATGCTGCGCTGTACTCGCTGTGGATGTGTTCTGAAGGTGAAGAAAATACCCATCCTCCACCATGTGTTAAACAGATTTAAATACAGCAATCTTTCATATGTGCATGTAACTGCAAAATAAGAATTCGGAATGAACAAGAATCAAAATCCTGACAAAGCATTCTAGCAACAGCCCAAGGAGAGGCCCCCCAGGTAACCAGCACTGTGCAGAAACAGGAAGGCTCCCAACCAACAATTTTCCTTTCAGAAGCAGCTTTCCCAGCCTGGTCACAGCATTCCCAAACACAGGAGCTGGTCCCTTTTTCCCCCTGGGAGATGCCCCCCCACCAGCTGAGAAGCACAGGAGCTGCACCACGGGAGCTGCACCCTCTCTGCCTCCCCGAAACAGAATCTTAAAATATCTGCACATGAATAACCAAACCCTGGCTGATTCACAAAGGGATCCCAGAATAGTCCAGATACATGTGTGCATAGTGTGTGTATATATATATATGTATATATATCTATGTATACACGTAAATAGGAAAAAGGGCATTTTCAGCTCAGATAAAGGAGGAAACATGAATTACAGCATTAAAAGATAGAACACAGTGCACAGCCAGGGATGACAGTGGGGCCTGTGTCCCCTGTCCAGGGCTGCTGCCCCTCCTGCATCCCACAGAGACTGGAGGGGTCGGGGCCATCCCAGGGGCTGCAGGAGCTTCTCAGCCCCAGCATGGCCACGATGGCACCACAGCACCTGATGGTCCCGGGTCACTGCTGTGCTCTGGCCACAGAGCTGGTGTGACCCTGCTCAGCTCCTGCCCATCTGTTGGTGAAATGAAGCCAGGTTTAGAGAGGAACTTTGCTGTGCCAGGGGCTCTGGTCATGTTCCCAGTGGATGGGCACAGGCAGGAGGGTCCCACCTGAAGGAGCAGGAGCTTGTTCCTACCGTGGGCTGTTCGCAGCGGTGCTCAGAGCAGATCCCAGTCCTGCACTTGCCTTTGTCCCTCAGGAAAGCCACAGGCTGCTGCCTGCCTGGCTCCCAAAATGTCCCAGAAGTACTGATGATGCTGCATGAGCGAGTTTGAAGCTGTGCCACTGAGCAGGAACCTGGCCCAGTCACTGATCCCTTTGTTATCTAACAGAAAGCAACCACAATGCCACCATCAAAGGTACCGGGAGCGCTGCAGCCCGGGCACCTCGCCCCGCACCCCTGCTCAGCACCATGCTGCACAAACACCATTACACACTACAACAAGAAAAAAAGGAAAAGCTCTTCCACCCACTAACTCCTGCTGTGCAGAAGGTGCCAAATCAGATTACAGCGCACAGTTGCCACATTATCCTGTCTCGACTTCACTAACGCTCATTAAGCTTCTAAAATCCTTTTTATGGTGTTTATAACACCTCCAGAGGAGTTTACTGTGTAAATATTATTCTACCATTAAATCCTGCAACAAGGCAACCGTCAACAAGTGGAATTTGTAATGGGCCTGCCGAGAGGGCTCGGCTCGCAGGCTGCGGCGCCTGTGAAGTGAGGCCAACGAAAGCAGCCAAGAACACAGTACGGAGTGATAAAGCACTTCATTTTGATGCTTTAAATCTCCTACCACTTGGGCCTGCTTAATGTAACAGGCCCACTGAGACATTAGATTTGGGCCTGGAGTCAAATAAGCTACAGGGAGCCACTTACTGAAAGCAGCCTTCCACGCAGCGGCAGCATTAGCAGTTTAACCCGGCTAATCCAGCACACAGCCACCATGGGCTCACACACTCCTGGCCAGCAAAGGGACGGGTCCTGGTGGCCCCTTGGCAGTGGCCACCCTCGCCCCCTGCACTGGGATGAGCCATCGTCATGCCCAGTGGTGAGGGTGGGCATCCTGCAGTGGTGCTGGGAGGTTGGGGACCAAAGGATGCTGCGGTTACAGAGCCTGGACCACATCAGACAGGCTCCCCAGCAGCTATTCCAGCCAGGAGTGGCTGGAGTGTGAAGCTCTTCTCCTTGCTCCCAGCCCCTCTTCACACTCCGGAACAAAGGAAATGCAAAAAGGAGAAGGTCGCCTGGCAAAGAGGCTAAAAACCAGCAAAAGCTGAAGGGGGAATGTGTGCAGCAGGTGGGGAGGGATGCTCCCTGAGCACCCCGCGGAGCTGGCAGTGTCAGAACATCAGCAGCTGCTCCCAAAGCACTGATAAATGCCACTTTGTAACAGAAAATCCCATTTTGAGAATGGCACTCTGATAGGTTTGAGGGTTTGGGAAAAGAAAAGATCACTCCTCCCTTTTTGAGCCAAAGCATTCATCTCATTCAGGATTGAGTTCACAGATAACTGCAGGTCCTCGCAAGCATCACCATCCATCCCCACCAGGCAGCTTTCCCTCACCAGGGCCACCCAACGCAGCGGTCCTGTGCCTTGGCACACAGCTTTAGTGCAAGAGAAGAGGTGACCAGGTTTGGACACGTCACTCAGTGACTCTCCCCACGCACAGGTCCGGGTGCTGTCAGTGCCTGTTGGGTCAGACAGAGCCAGGTCACCTGGGTTAGAGGGGTCTCGGCTCCTCCCGGACCTGCTCATTGCCAGATGCTCCAGTCTCCTCCTCCTCTGCACCCCAGTCCTCTCCTGCCTTCCCTGGAGAGCTGCAATCATCCACATGAGCTGGAAACCAAACTCTGCTTCACAAACTCCAGGTTTCAAGAAGTTTTTTTGCAACGAGATCAGAAACAAACACCTTTAACTCCCCTGTGCGGGAGCACGCTGGGAATCAGGGCTCAGCTGAACCAAAACGTTCCCGTTTTGACAAAATTGCCTGAGTTTTATTTCAATTTTGACTTCAAGCAAAATAATTTATCATGCAAAATTAATAGAGAAGACAACAGTTACAATGCAAAACACAAAATGGAATGTGATAAATAATGAAAATTTTGAATTACAAGCTGGTTCAGAATTAAAAATTGAAATGATTTGACACGAAAATGTCACGCAGGATGCTGCTGCCTTGTTGCATCTTTTTCCAGCTTTCCCCCAAAACAGAACACCATCACTGCCACCAAACAAGGGGACACCGAAGAATAAGGAGGACCTTTTCCCAAGGTGGGGTTTAGAGGAGAGGACCAGAGACCCTCCCCAGGAAGGCAGGGGACCCATGTCCATGCATTCGGCAGCACAGGAAGGCTGAGCTGAATGGTGAAGCCCGGATGCCTTTAGACTGTTTGGAAATGAGTTGTCTTCCCATCGTGACAAGCCACAGCGTGATCCCTCCTACACAACACACCCCTGATCAGACCCCGCAGTGAGGAGCAGTCGTGAGCACCCTCCTAATTCATAGCAATTGTTTGTTTTCCTGATAAACACCAAAGCATGTTCCTTGATAAAGACAAGCGATGGCCCCACATCATTTGGCAGCTCTCCCCACACCAGCCCACAGGACAGCCTGGCCGCGGTGTGTCAGGAATGCTGGGTGCAGTGGGACCTGCCACCCTCCAGCCACCACCCTATCCCTATGCAGTGCATTATGAACATCTCTGCTCCTTGCTTTCATGTGCCGTGCTGCAGCAGCCACCCAAATGTGGCTAAGAGGATGAGGGCACCCTGGGGACCAGAGAAGTGCTCACTCACTCGCCATCCCCGCAGGCCCAGGCACTGGCAGAGGCTCTTACACACTTTGCCCAGTGCATTCTGGAGCTCAAAATACTCCAACCTGAGCAGCAGCGTGTGAGAAAACAACCGGGGCGCTGAGGACCTTACAGTGCACAGAGAACGCTAATTAAAGGGTTTCCATCAAAAGGCAGGCTTGGGTAAGGTTCCCAATTATCCCAACAGGAACAGGGATTTTAATGGGCACCGGCACGTCCAACAAAGGTCTGCACAATCCTGACACAATTTGTGCCTCTGACACAATCCCATTCAGGCAGCTTTTGTGCGGCCGAGGGGCGCCGGGTTTGGGAAAGCCATGGTCCCTCAGGGCAGAGGGTGCAGCCGCTGGCTTTGCCTTTAGCAGGAGGCGATGGGTCAGGGAGGCACCGAGTTTCCCTCTGCCTGGTCCAGGGACCACAAAGCTGCCCTTGGAGACCCTGATGCTAATGAAGGGCCTGGATGTTCTGCTGGCCTTTCCCAGGAACATTCACCCTTGGTCCCATTGCCCAGTGCCGCCTGCCCCGGTGCAGCCCATACCCATCCAGTGCCAGCTGATGTCCACAGCACCCATGCCATGGACCTGACACATGCCTGGGGAGCAGTGGTGCAGCCACCACAGCATGGCACCACACAGCACAGCACGGCACAGCACAGCATCGACACAGCACAGTGACTCAGCCGGCAGGAATGTGGGAGTTCTGCACGGCTCAGCGCTGAAAGCCTTTTAATTCCAGCCTGGTGATGAATGGGCAAGGCCTGAAATGAAATGTTCGGAGGCTCAATGTACCAGGCCTCCCGCTTGTAATTATTTTTGTACAGAATATGTCAAGTGTCGTGCTTCACAAGAACTCGTTTAGCATGCAAACATTTTGTGATTAAGTGAGGCTTACTTAATTAAGCACTTTGTAATGACTCTTAAACCAAAGAGTAGTGGATTAGTGCGTCCTATTTGTGTCTATCATGTTAAAGGCGCGGTAATAACAGGTTGCTGCAGACAATTAGGGTTAGAATACAAAGTGGATGGCGGGAGAATCAGCAGGCACCCAGAGCCCTGCCACTCGCTCATGTCCCGCTTTAGAGCTGCCTCTGTGGAGACAATGGGAATCTGCTCCCTGCATTCATGACCACATCCAGCCCTGCGCCTGCTTTGCTTGGCTTGCCCCGGCGCTTTGCTTGGCTCTGGGTGTGCACCAAGATGTCCCCCAAGGCACAGGCAGCTGTATGGGGTGGGCATCATCCTAGATGGGGCCCCCACCCTGGCACAGATCACGGGCACACAACAGCCAAGGTGGGAGCAGGCTGAGGATTTCCCATGGCTCTGACCACAACACATGCATGCCGCATGGACAGAGCAGGGACACGCATCCCTTGCGTGCTGGCATGCAGCACTCCCCAGACAGCCTGTGGCTGCCCCATCCCTGGCAGTGTTCAAGGCCAGGTTGGACACAGGGGCTTGGAGCAAGCTGCTCCAGTGGAAGGGGTCCCTGCCCGTGGCAGGGGTTGGAGCTGGAGGAGCTTTAAGGTCCTTCCAACACAAACCAGGCTGGGATTCTGGGATTCTGTCTCGGTGGGGGAGCAGGAGGGCCCTGCCTGAGGAGCTTTCCCTCCTCTCCCTCCTGGCTCCCCAGCCCAGAACCTCAGGCCCAGGCCGGCAGAGCCCTCTCCCTGCCCCACGGGCACGGTGCCGGCCCTGCTGCTGGAGCTCATCCGCAATCCCGAGGCACGCGCATGAAGCAGGGTCCAGCCTGGACCGCGCACCCCCCCCACCGCGTGTCCGTGAGCGCGGTTTCGGTTCCAGCCGTGTGAGCCCCGCAGGATGCCCGCCTCCGCGGGGACCCGCGGGCGCAGCCGGACCCCCCGGACCCCTCTTGGCGCCCGGTCAGAGCGGCTCCGGCTCCGCGCTCCCTGCGCCCCGGGCGGGCGCCTACGGCAGGCGGAAAGAGTCGGAGATGCGCGGAGCGGCGCGGACTGGCTTGGAACCGGATAGAGGAGGGCGGATGAGAGCGGAGCGGAGCAGGGCGGGGCGGAGGAGGAGCGGGGAGGACCGGGGCGGAGAGGCGCGGAGCGGGGCGGTGGCAGCCCCCGGCGGTTCATTCTCTTCAATGACCCGCGCAATACCCGCGCACACCCGCGGTTGGGAGCGCAGGGCCGCTCCTGCCGCCTCCCTCCCATTGAAGCCACCACGAGCGTTCATCACAAGTGACACCAAACGCCACGTGGAGGGAGCAGGAATCATCGCGTTACTCCTCCAAGTTACTCGTGTAAAGGACGAGAGCAGAGCACATCACCCGCAGGGACCGGGCAGCGGAGAGGCAGAGCGGCCTTACCCCGTGTACCAGGACCCGTGCTAGGGCTCAGCGCCGCCCGGGTTCTGCTGCCGGTGACTCCCGTGGGTGCCGCAGCCAGCGCCGCTCCAGGGCCGGATCCAGCCAGGGAAGGAGCAGCGCCTCCTGCTGCAGGAGCTGGTGGGCGATGGGCAGGGAGCGAGGCAGAGCTGTCGGGGGGAGCTGACTGCGCCCCTGCAGCCCATCTGCACCCCAGGGTGCCCGGGGTTTACACCACGCCATAGCTGAACACTCACAGCTGTGTATGAGCTCAGGCGAGCACAAGCTGCTGGGCTTTGGGCCCATGGGCCTCCTGATGGGCGCTGGAGCATTTCTCCACCCTGGTAAACTGCCTTTTTTTAGCCCTGGCATCCTTTCTGCATCCTGAAAGGGATCGAGCAGCTCAGGGGCACCCCGAGGGTGATGCCCAGGAGCGAAGGGTCGTGCTCTCTCACCTCCGACCCCTTTCAGCAGTGTTGTTAAAGCCGACATTAATTCACTGGGTTTGCTTTTCTGTTCACCTTCGAAAGAGGAAAAGGAGCAGCACCTGCACTGGAAAACCTTTCCCTTTGAGCTGAGCAAAACCTCTGAGCTCAGCAAACAAATACCCCTACTTGCATGTGCACAGGGCAGCGGAGCTCGGGGCTGCAGCCTGGGGCATTGAGATCTGTTCACCTTTGTACCTCCAAAAGGACAAACCTCAACGTTTTCCCTTTGCTAAAGTAGTGCTAGGAGCAAGCAGTGCCCTTAGTGCAGGCAGTGGGGGGGTGCGGGCCCCCAGCTGTGATCCCACTGGCCCTGTGCCCCCAGGTCCCGATTTTCCAATGCTCAGAAGACAACAGGTAATAAATCTGGATATTTTACACTTTTTCATTTCCTCTTACCTCACATTTAATGAGATTTTGCCCTTAACAAAGGTACCATTGAAGCTGAATCTTAAACAAGGCCAGACAGGGGTTGAAATATTTTGGGGGTGGGTGGAGAGGAGGACGACTGCAAGAGATTGGGGAATGAGGAAAAGGGAGCTTAGACAAGGGTCAGCCTGGCCTTAGTTCAAGCTCTGAGTGAAGGTTTAACAGTGACTTTAATGTTATCCCAAGACTGGAAATCCTTTCCTTTGCCGGTGCTATGAGGGATGAGCCTGGTTTTAGCAGGTCCTGGGCAGCCTGGTTATCCCAGATTTAGTGCTGCCATGACTGCAGCTCCTTTGCTGCAGGGGAGGTGACACTGGTAAGGAAAGGCTTGGGATGAGCATCCGCAGAGGGATAAGCAGTGGGACTGACGTTAATGCAGGTCCTGCCATGCGCAGGGTGGGCACAGCTCCCTGTGTCACATGGAATGCGCTGTGCTCTTTGCACCAGCCAGGATTACCGGGCTCTCCAAGCCCTGTGCTGCACATGGGGCCGACACAGCCTCTCTTCCAAAACTGGATCCCCCTTGAGCAAGAAGCAAACCCAGCACATGTAAAACTAGAGGAAGAAAACTCCTGAACTGCAGCTGCAGCTCTGAACCTGGGGAAGCCAAAACCTCCCACTCCACAAGGCTTTCCCAGCCCCAAAGACTTGATGTTTTAGTAGCTGTTGAATTTCAGAAGTTCAGTATTGCAACTGAAGGCGATTAACGAGGACAGGAAAGGAGGGAATCAAAGCTCCTGAGCCTGTGAGTGCTCTCAAAGGAGGCTGCAGGTAGAAGTGATCGCTCTTATGCAGGCTGTGATCGTACCACCCCTGTGAGATACGGCAGCGATGGCTCCGCTCCGCTTGCACTCCCCTTCTCCCTCTCCCTTTTGTTCCTGTTGCCGTTTCCTTTGTACAACTCCTCCTTTTTTGTGTCACAGATTGAAGAAAAAGGAAAAAAAAAGCTATTTTAATCTGCTTTGCTGTCCTTCAAAGGTAAAGGGAGCTCCTGTTCGGTCCTATCCCAGCTCCCACACTCATGCTGCGCCACGTGCTCGTGCCACGGGTGCAGCTCAGCATCGGCACTGTGACCCCAGGGCCCGGTCCCCATGGGGTGGGATGCTGCCAGCCCCCTGCCCTGTGCAAATCATAGAACCAGCTGGGTTGGAAAAGAGCTTGAAGCTCATCCAGTCCAACCCTTACCCCAGCACTGCCAGGGCCACCACTAACCCATGGCACTGAGGGCCTCACCTACACAGTGCGTGAACACTTGCAGGGACGGTGACACCAGCAAATGCACCGACCAGGATGGTAAAAGGAGAGGAGCAAAGCTTGGGTGTGATCACCGGGGAAAGAGCAGAGCTTTTTGGGGTACTGTGGTTGGTCCTTTGTGGTGCCGAGCCCCAGCCCACCAGGGCTGGAAAAATGCTGCTCTGTTTTAGTAACTCTCGGCAGTTGGCAGTTCCACGTTAAATTGCAGCGTTAATCAGAAACACATTGTCCATATTGTCAACACTTCGTTTAACCACTTCTATAAATTCAGTATTAGTGTTAAAAAGATTCTGATTTGATGGATGAAATAGGCATCCTCCTGCAAGCCAAACCCAATAAAAGAGAGCTAATAATTCAAGGAAATAAGGCAGAAGATGCTTGACGGAGGCACAAACGGGTAAGGTTTCCCTTCATTTGCATCCGGTCCATGGCGAGGGAGGTGAGTGGCTCTTCCCCTGCGGTGGGTGGAATGGTGGGATGAGAACACAGAGCCCCAGAGCCGCACAGTGACATGATATCAGTGGTTAAATGGTGTGAACACACCGTTAACATTTCCTCCTGTAAGGACAGCACAAGCTGCCCCGGCACACCACCTTTTCCAGGCCTTTCCTGGCTTCCTGTGGTGTTTTCCCTGTGCCACCACTGGGCACATCTCACCATGACCGCTCAGATGTGTCCATGAACAGGATCACCCCCTGATCCCAGCAGTGACCTCAATTCCCTGCACCTCCAGCCCGCATTCATGGAGCCTTCTGAAAACACTCCCCTAAAGAATGTGAGCCAGGCCCCAGATTCCAAATCTAATTGCATGAAACGAGAGGCTTTCAGCACTTCTCATCCTACACAAATAGTTTCCATTTTGATTCCCAATCTACTTGACAAAGTATTTGAAAGTTGTTGTTTTTACTGCAATATGAGTATAAAAAAAACAGCTCCACTCAGTGAACTTGGAAGTCATGGAATAATAATCCAACAACACAAGCCTTCTTGGAAAACTCTTCTGAGAATAACAGTGCCCTTGGGCATGTCTAGAGCCTTGTTTATTAAAACAATATAGTTTAAGAATTAATGCATTTATAAAGCAGGACTTATTACACAAGAATATTGTGCTTCTTTCATCGTTACAAAGGATCCAGTTACTAAATTAATGTAACCCATTTTAAAGGTTTTTCTCTTAATCTTATTTGGATTTAGGTAGCTGGGTTTGAGAAAAATATGGAAGAGGGGATAAAAGGAAATCTTTGCACAAATACTCCTGTCAGCCAAACTCTTCACGGGTTCTGCTTCTTCAACTGAAGAATGCAAGAAAAGATCAAAATTAGGGGAAATAAATCACATTTCCAGAAAGATCTGTGTTTGTGTTGGAACAGGGACCGTCTGACGGAGCGGGGAGATACTGGGGACGAGGCGAGTTGGGAAGAACTGAAGGCAAATTAAGGTTCCAGTTCTGCACATGGTGGATTGATGTGTGTGAGCCAGGCTGGTTGGTCACTGCCCGCGGGTGCAGGATGCAGCGCACGGTGACAGCAGCCGGGTGATGCCACCACCCTCCTGCCCCAGCTCTGGCAGCGTTTTGGTGTGATGCTGCTTCCTCCACTGCCACCAGCTCCACCAGCCCCGGTCCCAGCCTCTGGCAGGGCGGATGGAGCGGCAGGAGCACAAGGAGCCAAGGTTTGGTGAAACCCTGCTTCAGTGACCACATCACCCAGCCACGTCCAGCACAGCAAAACTGCAGAACCAGCCCATCTGCCGCAGGGCAGGGGCTCATCCTGCTGCTCTGTGCCAGCCCCAAACCCTGCCAGCTTCTTCCAGCCTTCCCAAAGGGCTCCAGGGACTGTTGTGCTGCTCTGGGTTGTGCTGCTTTGTCCTCCTTTCCTTCCAGGAACTTGCTGTGATAAATCAAGGGAGAAGAGCCAGGCTGCTGACAGCACCTGTAATGAGCCAGCTGAGCCGACGACAGGCTCTGCTTTATAGGGGTCTCCTGGCTCTTGGTGGGGGCAGGCATGGAGGAGGGGTGGGGTGGGATGGGATGGCATGGGTGGGATGGGGTCAGATGGGATAGGATGGGGTGGGATGGGATGGGATGAGATGGGATGGGGTGGGTGGGGTGGGATGGGGTGGGTGGGGTGGGATGGGATGGGATGGGACGAGATGAGATGAGATGGGGTGGGTGGGGTTGGGTTGGGTGGGGTGGGATGGGATGGGATGAGATGCTGCTCCCTCTGGCAGCCTGGTTTCCTGGCCAGCATCACGCTGCCCTGCCAAGGGAAGGTGCCCTTTGCTGTCCTGGTCCTTACACCAGAGGCCCCGGGGCAGGAAGAGGGGCTTATTTTAAAGTCCCTTTTGGTTGGGAAAAGTCTGCATTTCATAAGCCCTTTTCAGTGTGAATTTTTTGCAGTTTTCCATGGTGATATCACTTCAAGGTTTTCCATGGCCTTGGAATTTCTTCCAATTAATGGAAAAAACATTTATGTCCATTTAAGAAAATAACTTTTCCATTGCTGAAGAATCTCTTTGGTTATGCCCCAGGCAGCAGAAGCCTCTGATAAGCACGTCCTGGAGAGCTCCAGGCCCACATGTCAGAGGCCCCGGGCTCTGCCAGCAGGGTCATCCCAGCTCTGTGGCAAGGGCAGGGATATCAGGATGCTTTCTGGACCCTTCCATCAGAACGAAATGGCCCGCCTTTCCCTGCTCCCCATCACCTCCTGCCCAAGCGCGTGGGGCTGCAGCATCCGGCAGAACAATGAGCACCACTTTGGTTTCCCTCAAACAAACCACACTTCCCTTTGCAGGAGTTAATCCAGCAACAAATGTCCAGGCACAGAGTGTGGATAATGAAGTCTGCAGTTAGGTTCTGCCTCATATTAACTGCTTTGGGTCTGGAAACCCCATCCCAGCTCCTGCCTGGGTGCAGAGTGTTCCCCCCCTTGCCATGCTCTGGTTTCCCTGCACATCCCAGCTGGTTGTCCACGTGCACCATGTACAGCCTTGGACCAGCTCCTTTCAGCACGCACCAAGGGGTGGACACCGGCCCCTTGGTTGTGTTCATCTTCCCTGGAAGACCCCAGTTCTCGGGCAATAAACCACAGACAGAAAATTACCTCAGAAACGCTGAATTTAGAATCATTTCAAACAAAATACCTAAAAATCCCCAAGCTGACCATGGTGCTGGGTAGGAAAACACAGTGTGCATGGTTGCACGGGCAGGTTTCCAAATATCAGGGAAAAGCCACATCCTATTATTTCTGGAAGTACAACCAGAATTCATATCTAACATCTCACTCTCATCACTGACATGGAGAAGCCTGCACACAGCACTGCAATAGGAGCACATCGGGCTTCTCCAGAGGGGAGACCAAGCAGGAAAGACCTTTCTCCAGGCTGGCCAGGGTGTTCCCCTGAGCCACTGCTCCCACCAGTGCTGCAGCCTGGATGCCCCCATTGGTAGTGTTGGGATGATGCTCAGTAACAGCCCAGGATGGGGCACACAGAGTATCCCATGTGTGATACTGTATCCTGCTGGTCCATCCCTCAGTGACAGATGTGCTTGCTCTGTGGTGCATTTGTAACTAACAGGTGAAAGAGTCCAGTCTTTACTGGTTTATTTCCATATTATCCATCTCTACTTTGCTGGGGACACCAGCGTGTCCAGGAATGTTGTCTGGAAGAGAATAACATCCTATCTCACAGGTGAGGTATTACTTTCATAAGAAACTTCATCATATAAAAGCTACTTGAAGGACTTGCACTCGCTGGCGAGGCTGGAGCAGGCAGCAGACACGCAGCTCCTGAGGTTGCTGGGAGAACATCACTCTGCTCCTCCCCATTCCTCTGACTCAAGGAACTGATGTTTTCTGTCCCTGGGATCTCTGGTCAGTGCCAGGGCTGTCAGCAGGGTTTGTAAACAGAATATGCTTGAGTAGGACTCTAAATAAAGTTTATGGCTGCTGTAACTTCTAGCACTGGGACCATGGGATTCGGTAAAAGCACACGTGCCTTTTCCTTAGTTAGAGATTTCACCGTTTGAGACATTTGGTTCCCTTTCAGGTTTTGGGATACTGAAATTTCCATGATCAGTATTGAAAAGCTGAAGAGCATTTTGCTGCTCTGCACCTGCCTCACCTTCCCGTGACATGCGCTGTGGCTTCCTGCATCCTTGGCTATAAAATGCATCCTTTTTCACAGAACAGAGTTCGAGTCCATGGTAAGTGTTCAGCATATGCGTTGTGCAGGACCAGGGTTTGGCGTCCCAGGGGCAATATTCCCAAGTCAGGGTTCTACCCTGCGCTTTCTCCACGCACCTCTGTGGCAGCAAGCTCAGCGGCCCGCAGTCATCCTTTAATACAACAGAACAAAGCATCTGGGTGAAAATTTGGGGGGAAAAGAAGGGGAAAAAGAAGGAGAAGGACAAGGGATGACCCCACAGCACATGGCCGAAGGGTTGCCTTTAATTCCCTTTCCCAAGGAGTCTCCTGCTGTCCTGATCCATCCCATGATCGGAGCAGAGCTGTGGGTAGGATGAAGGTGATGGAGAGCTCTGCCATGCAGGCGGGTCTGGCTCCAGCCCATCCATCCCCGGCTGTCCGGCTGTGCTGGGACGATGGAAATTTCACTCCTTCCAGCTCTGGTTTCTCAGTTGAAGCTCTTGGCGAGGTCTCTGTTTTGCTTAAGATCAAGTTCCATCTTGTCCCTGTGGTGCAAGAGCCTGGCCAAGGTCTAAGAGGTCCTCAGCATTGGCAGCAGCCTCCAGAGCAAGTGGAAGCTCTCGGCATTCCACAAAGAACTGTACAGCAGTGATTGCCGCAGCGCACCCCCTGTACCTGGGCTGGGGCAGGGGGCTCAGCACCGGGGGAGCAAACCCCTCTGTTAAACACTGCAGCCAAGCAGAAGGATTCCCCATGACTATTGCTCAGCAGGAGCGAGGACTCCTGGGGATAAAGCAGGATAGAGGGAAGCCAGGCAGTGAAGGGCTGAGGCACCAGGCTCTGCAGTGCTGCCATGGGCTGAGGTCCTCCTGGGAGGGGAACCTGCAGCACATCTTATCCCAACAGCACAGGTGGGAGAGGAGGGTCCTCCCAGAGCCCGCTCCATTCCGTGACAGCGCAGAGAGGGATGCTCTCCCCATAAAGGCTTAAAAGGTTTTAAAGACTTGACAAAAATCACTTTGAGCTGTGTCTGAAGTGGTGCAGATCCGGGGTTCCAGGCCTGCAGTAGCATCGGCAGGAATTCTGATGGAGCATTTCCATTGGAAACTGCATTTTCAATGGCATGGGAATGTTTCACAGGAATAGATCGATTTCAAGTACATTTTTACGTGGATTTCATTTTGCTACTGACGATCCTTTTCACTTGGGGTTTATCTTTGTGCTTCAAATATTTAACTAGTAACGAGCAGTATTTGCTGAGAATATCAAATTTCAGGAAACTTCAAGGCTTGACTTTCTCCATTCAAAATGTTATTTTAAAACCCATTTTCTGTGTAAGATATATCCTGCTCTTTAACTGGCTTTCATTTCAAATTGAAGAGCTTTGCTCTTACCATTATTTTGAAGTACAACAACTTGTGCCAGTGAAAGCAATGGCAACACCACCATTCCTGCTCTTACCCTCCATGGTGCTGACGCTGGCAGTGACTGATGAGCCATGACCCAGTGGATGTGAATGCGGGAAATAGGACTGAAGGAATCAGGGAGAGGGAGAAGTTACTCAAGTACCTGCTTTTTGCAGGCAACGAGATAGTGAAGGCAGGCAGGTTGGAAGAGGTCACCCAGAGGAGCTGTGGCTGCCCCATCGCTGGCAGTGTTCAAGGCCAGGTTGGACACAGGGGCTTGGAGCAAGCTGCTCCAGTGGAAGGGGTCCCTGCCTGTGGCAGGGGCTGGAGCTGAAGGAGCTTTAAGGTCCCTTCCAACCCAACCCAGTCTGGGATTCTGAGTTTCTATGATTTAAGAAACTTTTTAAGGCTGGGAGCTCACTCTGTGCTTGGCTGTGGGACCAAGGCACCCGGGCGCACCAGGCTCTATGGAGGGGCAGTGCGGGGGCAAAGCCCCTGGATGCTGAGGAAAACTTCCACAGATGCACACGACCACGTTGTTAAACTCCTCCATGGATTTGTAAGCCGGTGTGATGCCGGTGGCGATAGTGCTCTGCCATCAGAGCTGACGGGTATCTGCCGCTGCGGCTCAATAGGAGCTTTCCTTCGGAGCCCGGAGGAAATAAAGCCCTTGGTGAAATAAGCGGATCAGATAAGGCAGGAGGAAAATGGAATTGTATAAAGTAAAAATAACTGATCTCGCTGGTTTTCACCACATACAGAAAGGAAAGCTGATCCCGAGAGATCCCAGCCCTCTGGATCAGAGGCAGGTTCCTTCCTTACTTCTAAGAAAAGCAGGGAGCTGCCGCATTCACAGGCCATCAGGATTGAAAGCATTTCAACGCAGGAAACGCTGACGCTAAACTTGATTCCACTTTAAAGAGACAAAAGTCCTTTGGCCTGAATTCGTTGTCCAAAATAACCACTGCTGTGGTTCTGCACAGAGCAGTGGGTCTGTACCACGCGTTTCCAAGAGCTCCGAGCGTGGAGGGGCCCCTGCGCCACGCGGGGAGGAATTGGGTTTGCAAACCCCTCACTTCAAACATAGACTGGCACATTTTTGCTTTATCAAACTCTATTTGCGAAAGACGGGGCCTAAACGATCTGAAAAGGTTATTTTGAAGCAGGGTCACCCTTGCTGCCACAGGTCTAATAAAACAAAACTATAGCCAAATTAGAAACATATTTCATCTAATAGGGGAAAATGTAATTGGTGAATCTGTCTGGTGTTTGACCTGCAGTTTTTATACTAAATGAAAGTTTAAATATATCACAATGCAGCAGGAACAAGAAAAGCTGCATTCACTATATGTTCTGTGGTTTGATCCCTTCCCCTTAGCCCTTAGCTTCGCACAAAAGCCAACATCAGCATTAGCTTTGGCCGCCTTGCGCAGATGCTATGGAATAAAAGAGATGGCCAAGATTTGCAGAGGCGATGAGTGATTTGGGGTAAGTACCTGGGACACCAAAAGGGTTTCAGCAAGTGCTGTGCCTCTGAAAATGAGGCTTCTCAACTGGGGAGCTTGGCACCCAGGCTCAGATGATTTCAATACATGAAGTCAGATTTGAAGCCGGTACTAGAGAGATGCTCGGCAGGAGGAGGATGGGTGTCTACTACATCCTGCACCTCTGTCCTCATGGGCACAAGGAGCAATGTGGGTGCAGAGGATGTACAGTACAAATATGGATTCTGCATCGTCAGGGCCAAAGTATCACACCCTGGCCACAAACACAGAGCAGGGCTGTGCTCCCAGGGCTCCGGAAGGCACAGGAGCCCTCCACAGGCCCCAGCCTGACTGCCCTTTGAGCTGCTCCTGGAAACCCACGCTTTTCCAGAGCTGCTCCACATGGGAAATGGTGTCACAGATGTGGCTGCAGGCAAGGGCAGGTTCTGGGCTGTCAGTGCTACCAGCCTGGGACAGAAAGCCCCAAGGCTGCCCTCACCATGGTCCCGAGCCCAGCGCATGAGGGCATTGCTCTCTCCTATGGATGATGCAGCAGGGGTAATCTGTGGTCAAGCAGCTGTTTGTAATTCCCATCGCCCATAGAGCCCCCAGTAATTTATGTTCTGCATAGGAGCAAGAGGATCCTTGCGCAGCAGTGATGGATGGAGGAGATTATTAACCAGGATATCATTTTAAGAGAGTCTGTCCTTTGGTTCCTCACCGTTACATAACATTTCATAAATTCCATAACAAATTGGTTCCCAACTCATCAGCCTGACAGCAGGCGGCTTGGCCAGCCCTGCCGGCAGATCCATCCACACGGATCTGCTCCCCATGGACCACATGGGTCCTGCCCTGGGTCTCCCCTTCGCCCTGTGGAAGTGCGGGATGGCCGCAGCTCCCAATCCTAGGAAGCCTCTATGTAGGGATATACGGTACTCGTTAGGAGCACTCTTCTGAGGAGGAACATGTGCCAATCCCTGTGCTCCCTCACATTCGTGTTTCAGCAAAAGCCGAGGGTGCTCAGCCAAACTTCTGTAGCTGTGATTCATCTCTCACAGGAGTTCGGGCTGAAAACAAAAATCCTGACCAAACCATCCTTTAAACTCCAAGTCCCAGTAAATGGACTCCTCCAGCGGGAGAAGGGATGCTCAGCTCTTCCCACCAAAACACTCAGGGTGCATGGGCAGGCCCAGGCTCTGCTCCCGGGCTCCACTTGCTGAGCTGAAGAGTCCCTAAAATCCTGAATAGAGCAGCAAGGTTACAACAGTGAGCGGAGAAAATGGACTTGGAAGACCGGGAGCTTTTGAATTTTCCTTCTCTCCTCCCTTTTTTTCCTAAAAAGCTTCATGTGGAAGACAAGGAGACTCATTAAATTCTTTTGCTGAACATATTTAGCAAGTCTTTCGGAGAAGTGATTGCACTTGGCCGCTGTCCAACGGCAAGGAGATAGGATTGTGTTCAGGAAGGAGTGAGAGCAGAGCACTGATTTAGGAGGATGCAGGCAGATGACCTGCATCAGATGACAGCAGACAGGCTCTGGTCTGTCTCAGACATCGAGGGAGGAAGGAGAAGTGTGGTCAAGGTGGCTTTCTCGAATTCCTGGTGTGTGAGGTTAACACAGGTCCTGTCTCCACGCCAGCCTCCAGTGCTTCATTTACAGCGTGCCCCGAGCCTGCGCTCGCAGGCTGTGCTCCGCACTGCCTCCATTGACGGCACCAGCAGTTCCTCAGCGCCGAGCATCCCATGCAGCCAGGAATAAATAAAACTGTTTGTTTCATCAGCAGCCCCGAGGCCCCTCAGCACCGCACTGACACCGACATGTGCTGCAATTCCAGCCTTGCTCATGCTCAACAAGCATCCAGCATGCCTCTGAACTCGGGTGCTGCTCTGAGATCATTTCCAGGCTCCCTTGTCAGGCTCTGGCTGTTCTGATACGTGTCGGGACCCTCCATGCAGGATGCTCACTGGAAGTGCTCCTGGCTGCGGGCACAGCACCATGCACCCCTCCGGAGTCTCAGGGCACGTTGCTGGCACCAGTGAGCTCAGGACCCTGGAGCCACAGCACCAGCATGGCCCTGGGGGTGCACAACAGTGAGCCCTGACCCAGGGACTGTGGGGTACCTGCAGCAGCTCCCACGGGGTGGCATATTCACATCTCTTCAGCACATTTACATCCCTTCACCTATATCCGGGGCCAACTGCCTGGGTTTATGGCGCCTGACCGGCTCCCTCGGGGATGGCGCTGGGCGGGCAGTTAGTGAACCACAACAGAGGTTTTGCTTTTCCCACAAGGTTCCTGTGAGAAAGCCCTCCCCCCCCCCCGCATTCATCTGATTTCCAAGGGTGGCTGAGCTCAGCCCCTGATCCTGCATGCTGGGGAGTGCAGGGAGCTCCACAGCTCCCGCCAGCACCATCCTCATCCTCGGCGGCTGCACCCTGGAGCTCAGCTCTTCTCTGGGCAGCTTTTTGCTTGAATTTCAGTTCTTTGGTAGGAGCAGCCTTTGTGCAGGAGGAGCCTGGGAATGGCTTCAGAGCCTGAGACACCCTTTAGCATCCGAGGGCTCTGAGCATCACCAGCCTTACCAAAACCGAGCAGCCAGCACTGCACCATTCCCAGTGCTGCTGTGCACAAGGAAGGGGCCATGAGACCCCAGCCCCGCCCCGCACAGGTCAAGCTTTGCCCTGGGGCAGCAGTGGCTGTGCTGCCCAGCAGCATTCCCGGGAGCACCGGTGATCCCGCAGAGGTCGGACCCCAGCACTGCCAGTCAGACACAGGCAGCAGTGGCCAAACTTGTGGGGATCAGGCTCCAGCCACATTCCTCAGTGCTGGGGCTCCTGCTCCACGTCCGAGGCGCTTCACTGGGGATGTCTTAACAGCGAGGCAGCCTGGTCCCAAGCAGATGTTTCGGATTTGTTGCTAACCCGTGTTTATTTAGACTGGTAACAACAGGCAGCCCTCCAATTGTGCCGGGGGTCTGACAAGAAACTCCAGCTCACACTATCAAAAGGAAATCAATTAACAGCGCTATCGGGCTCCAGCCCTCCACGTGATTCCCACTGCGCAGCATCGGCACGACCGACCGGGGCCTTCCCGGGATGGGAGCTCCCCACCGCTGTCACCCCAAACCCAACCCATCTCCTCAGAGAGCCCCTGCAGCGCCGTGCGCTCCCTCGTCCCCTTCCCAGTGGAATGCTCCTCTTTAATTGACATCAGAGAGGAAGAGCAGTGCTCCCGGAGAGGAGGGCTGGTGTAGACGTGCAGTGTTCTCCACAGACTTCACAAATGGTTGTAACAAGGTCACAGAGAAAAACAATTTTATCCTCTGATTACTGTAACATGATACGAGCTTGGAATTGCATCCACTTTGCCTATTTATTTAGGCATTGCTTGTTTGGTCCCTGAAGGAAACCCTCCAGTGCAGGAGCCACATGTGGACAGGGCCAGGACTGCTCCCCAGAGCTCCCTAAATGCAAGCACAGCTCCTGCGAGCTGCAATGGAGCTGCCACAGCTCCCAGCACAGTGCAAGTCCTAAGCAGTAAAACAAGGGTGCATCTGCACTATATGGTCTCCAGATGAAGAACATCTTCCTGTATCCATTTCTATTAGTCCAAAATGGCCTATTTGGGAAGTGTAGCAGGGAAAGCACTGGACAAATCATCTCTTCTTGATCAAGCTAAATCCATACAGAAACCCAAACACAGCAGCTGTATATGCCTCACTTTAGGAGAATGCTCATTCAGAGCAAACTACTACAAACACTCAGTGCTTTGTCAGAACATGGGGATAGGACAAAGTCAGAATACTGAGCCATCCGATCACAATCAGCCCTAATTCCAACAAAGCCACATTTAAAGGACATTGTTTTGTCAAAGGGTTTTCATGGCCCAGTGGCTTTGTAGCACAAGGTTGTTTGGATCAAGTCATTTCTGATGAACATTTATTACAGTGAGGAAATGTCACACTCATTTTATGCTGTGAAAGTTCATAAACTCTCTCAGATAATTTAAGGACTTCTCAGCCCATAACCTGTTGCCTTAGGAGTGATTCAAATGCAGAGGAGAGAGGAGGAGGCCGGGACACAGGTCATGGCACCCACTGAGTGCCAGGACCAAGGGACGCGATACTGTGGGACACCCAGGACTGCTGCCCGACACAACCACACATCACCACAGCATGGACCACGCAGCTGGTACAGCCCAGTGCTCTATGCAGGAAAACACCCAATGACCTCATCAGTGCGGACAACACCTCCCAGGGTGATCCCAGATTCCCAGAGGGAACAGACACCCCGCAGGTACCGGGGTGCTGCAGAGCAGGGTGGGCGCAAGCGGCTGGGGCGCAGCACCCGAGGCGAGAGGCAAACCCGCATCCCCTGGGCAGGAGCCAGCGCCCGCACGTCCCTCCCGGCAAGGGTTAACCCTCCCGCAGGAGGGGGTGCTGATGGCTGCTCTTACATCATGGCTGTGCTATGAGGCCTGGCAGGGGTCTGCCTCAGCTGCAGCTCCGCTCCCAGCACTGCGTAAGCTTTGGCACAGGGAAGAGAGCCTTGTCCAGAGGCACCCAGCCCCTCACCCGGAGCCCTGCAGCCAGGGTCTCCCATGGGGCAAGGAAGGAGCCAGGAATGCCTGTGCAGCTCCCAGTTGTAAACTGGGCTCAGGGACTGGGGAGATGTGCTCTGTGCGGCACAGCTCTGCATGGCGATGTGGTGTGGCACAACATGGCACAGATTGGTGCAGCATGGCACCACATAGCACAGCTTGATGCAGCATAGAGCGCGGCACGACATGGTGTGCTCCCTACAATACCCTTGTCCATGGGGGCAAACCACATATCAGGGCATTTCCATGGGACCAAGTGGAGCCGGAACAGCTCCAGCCTGGCCAAAGGTGCCCAGCTCCAGCCCCCAGCTCCGACAGTGAGGCACCGGGCTCCGGCTCCAGGCTGCGGGAATGAACTCTCAGAGCAGAACAGGGCAGCCTGAGTCAACGACTCCCTAAAACCATCAATTACACCCTGACAGCCGGGAGGAGAGGAGGGGAAGTCGGGGCCACGCTGTGCAGGGGAGCGCGAGGCCAGGAGGGAGCAGCAGTTAAAACACTCGGTGAAGCAGGAGGCAGCGATGGTATTTCCAGATGCACAAGGCCCGGGTGGGTGTGGGACAGCTCCTGAGATGCCCCCCGGCACAAGGAGCCCTCACTTGGGGCAGTTTCAGGAGCAGGAGCCCTAGGGCTGCTCCATGGAGCCAAACTGGAGCAGCGGGATGAGTGTCACAGGGGTTGGAAGCACAGCTAATGCTCTCAAAGAGGGAACAAACACACTATCAATAGAGTTTAGAGATAAAACTCAACTGGGATAAATTGAAGATACCAACAGCAAGAGACACAGAACTTGGAAGAATCAGGAAAATGCAGAATACAACCAAGAGAAACACGGCTGGGAAACAGTGCCTTAAACAGCCGAGACACGAGGGAGTACGAGGGAGGAAACAGGAAAATCTGGATGCTGTTCTGATGGGAGAGGCAAAAAAGATTCCAGACATAAAATTTGGGATGAGTCTGCAATGACGGATGAAAGCAAAGATTGTTTCCAACCCTGCTGTTGCTTCGGTCCAGGGAAACATGCTGGTCTTCTCAGGGCTGGAGCAAAGCTCCATGCTGGGCACCAGTCAGACCTCTCTGTGGCACGAAGGGGCTCTTGGAGGAAGGCAAGAGCCACCAGACACTGAACCAAGAACCAGGCTTTGTGCTGCCATCCAGCTCCTCAGAGCAAGGGCAGGAGGAGGGGAAGGTGGGGTGCAGGCTGCCTCCGTGCCAATATTCCATGGGAGGTACAAAGAGTTGGACCCAAGCACAGATTTATTCTCTTTTCCTGGCAGAAAGATGCACAAAGGCACCCAAGGGAAGAAGCAGAAACTTCCATTTTGCACGCAGAAAGCAAAACAAAAACACAAATAAGACAAAGTAAGTGCTGGGAAATACATCCTGGAGTGCAACCTCCTCAGGCAACCCCTGATGAGGGGTTCAGACCTTCACCACCTCTGGGCCTAGAAAACAAGGAGGCTGGTTGTGACTTTAGCTGTTATTCAGCACGAGAAAGCTAATTGGAACATGGGAAAACCATCAGCAGGAACTTCCTTTCAAACTTACATGCAATAAAAATAGTCCACAGCAAAATAAAGCACAAGTGTGCATAGGGCTGATATTAAATTACCTGGGGTTTATCATATCTGAACTGAGAGGGGAAAGCAACGACATCTGGACAAGCTATTAATGGTAACAGGCTGAGCCCCGGTACTGGGAGACACTGGCTGGAGCCCCGGGATCGTGTTTCCCATGCTGGGATTGCAGAGCTCTGCAGAAGGAAGGGGCTGCTTCACCGGAGAGTGGGAACAGGCACCAAACTGGAAATGGTTCCTAACTGCTGCTTCTCAAAGACAGGGATACTTCCCCTTGGCTCACATCACTGCCACCTTCGATGTGCTTTGGACAGAGGCACGTAACTTGCGCCAAGGACTTGATGGATGGAGAACAAAAGCAGGAGGTGCCCATGGGAATGGGGCTGGAGCAGGGACCCTCTGCACCAATCACTCCTCAGCACTGGCCAGGGACCAGGCTCTGGAGTGGGATAAAGTTTTGTGCCAGGATAAAACACCATGCCAGCAGGGACCAGCACCACCAGCACAGGGTTTGTCCCATGGCACCAGAGCAACCAAGGAGGCTGTACCTTTGCCTTTAAACCACAAACACACCCAAAAGAACCTGGAAGTGCATTTACTCAATTTAACATCTGGAACATAAATAAAAGATGGGAGGAGAACGGGATTTCTTTGGAGAGCAGCAAACAAAGTACCTTACCACTAACTTACTTTAGCAGCTCACTGTAATACAATTTCCAGTTCATTTGGTTATCAGGAACACTGATTATTTCCCCGCTGAAGAGGCGATTTCAATGCCCAGCGCAGGACGTACCATGTTTGGGATTCTGTGTTAGTTTTCTGATATCCACTAATTTCTCCATGCTGAGGCAAATTTGTCACACGCATGGGTCTGTTTGATTTCATTAAACAGAATATTTAAGCATAAAAATTGTTTAATCGCCTTGTGTCATTATGAGATGAATTTCATTTTGCATACATTTGCATATTTCATCAAAATTAAGGCTGCTAATATGCAAATGAGAGACAGGTTGCGGCTGAGGTGTTTATTGTAATAGCTGCAGGCTGTTCCACTTGAAAAGCTGCTGGCTGTGGGGTGGAAGGGGGTGCAGGGACCTCACCACACACCTTTCAAAATCAATTTGCTGGTGGTTTGCCCACTGATGGCCCCTGCAACACCACTGTGGGGCTGCAGTAGGGGTTCAGCCCCTACCACCCCCAGAGCCTCATCCATCAGAGCTGGGAAGTCACTGCCTCTTCCCTCCACTGCAGCAAGGACCACTGAAATAGAAATAACCCCAGCCTCAAATCTGTGGTGGAACCAGGGGGGGATGCAGAGCCCCAGGGAATCCTGGAGCTGGGATGAGCCCCAGAGAGTGAGATTTCCCCCCAAGCCTGGGAGCAAGGTGTCTCCCCGCTCTCATTGGATACACTGAAGGTCAAGCACCAAGTTCCTCCAAACCCGTTTGAGAGGCTGAGACAAACAAATCGCGGAAATCAATGCACAGTGGCTCATTAACACAGACTTCATTAGCACACAGCAGCTGAATGATCCGCAGGCAGCGGTGATTGTGCTTTGCACAGGCCCAATAAATCGGGATGAATCTGCCTGTCCCAGCCCAGCACTGGGCACTGTGTAACTTTCATTCTCGGATCGATGCGAAGGCCTCCCCAGCTTGTCACAGTCAGCACTTTTACTGCTCCAGCGTGAAGCTCCAGAAATTTTATATCCTATGGCATCAATTCCTTGTATTTTATTTTTAAACTATGTTCTTTGCTTGCTCTTTAGGAAGAAAGGGATTTCACGCTTTTAACCCCTTCCAGAGCCCAGGAATTTAAAAAACCATCCTGCACATTTAGCAACTGTTGTGTTTCAGAAGCTGGAGTAACATCTAAAACATAAAGCCCATGATGAGCTACCAGCTACCCCATGTGTCGTAATTAAACCCAAATGAACTGGTGCCCAGGCGCAGCCATCCGTCCCGGAGCCGTTGTGCTGACTCGGCACACAGCTCACAGTGCAGGGGGCTGTGGACAGTGCTCAGCAGCACAAAAGAGCAAGCTCCTGGCAATCTCGAGAAGCTTTTGGAATTCACATTTAAAGCACAATGGGCCTTTCCAGTATGTATTAGACAAACCAAACAGTGTAATCATCACTGCTCCACAGAAAACTCTAGCTGTGTCTTTGCTATAGAGCTCAGAGGTAAGTGCTGCGTGTACATGAGAACATGGGTATTCCTCGGTTTCCACCTTTATTTGGTGTTAGCTCTGAATTGGCACTCCACGGTGACCAGGAGGGAAGGTAACCCTGCACTCCCGCAGCACAATTGCAAAGGAATGCAAATCCCAGCACTATTCTAAGTATCTCTGCTCACACAGAGGAAGGAGAATGGGACCACCTTAAGTCCTTCTGAGAGGCTGAGGCTCAAAGGTATGTACTTGCTTAAAAAAAAAGTGTAGTGATTGCAGAGAAAAGAGAAACCTGAGAGCTTATTCTTGAGCAGTCAGACAGGGTCACCAAAACCAGACTAAATAGTCTGACTGCAGGGCAAAGCACTGGGGCTGTCTGAAAAATGATCCTCTGCATGGAGGGAATAGCAAGAAAAAACAGGGAAGGAGGGCTGGGTGGGAATGCAGAGCTGCTGAAGACCTGGCTGGAGGAGCACAGTGTGACCCAGGCCTGGGCATGCCGAGCTTGGGGCAATAGCACAGCCTCTGTGAGCCCAGGCGCTTGCTCCAGAGGGTATTTCTGAGCCTGCTCTTTAGTAGATGAGACACTAGAGGACACAAAGAATGGATGCTCTCCTGCAGGGCAGCTCTACCACAGCCCAGCAGGAACCTGCCCCAAGCACTCAGCTTTCCACCACCTCATTCCACATCCTCTGGTCAAGAGCCTCAAAACAGATCTTGACCCTGGCAAGGACAAACTCTAAAACCCTGCTGCTGCCTGAGAGAAACAACTCAGAGAGCTCATAACTCACCCTTGTTTCAGAGAGATTAAGCTTAATCTAGGAACCACTTAGAAGCTCACTAGGACTAGGCAGAAGTCTACATCCTTATTGCTCACAGTTTACAGTACAATGCAGTTAATTCATGCTTTTTTTCCCAAAGGATTACCTTGCTCTCAGTTGAAGACCTTTCCAAAATGGATCCATGGAACAGCAGCAAGAAAGTTGCTAAGAGTGGTGAACAGAAACATCCCCTACTGAACACACCAGTATCTCACAGAGCAAAAGAAGTGGTTCTGTTTCAGAAAAAGCACATACTAAAATCAAACACCTACTCTTTCTTTTAAACTACAAAACCAAACCCCAAAAACTTACCCAACCTCATTTACTCTTATATATGCTTCACCTGCCCTTGGTTTCCACCTGTGAGAAGCTGGGTTGCAGGACAAGGCCCTCCCAACACCCTTTAAAAGCTGGCTGTGAGTACCCCAGAGCCTTTCCTGGGGCTGATGGGGCCATGCGATGTGCTGTGAAGTGCTGTGCCATACCATCTCTGATGCTGTTGTGTTCATTGAGGTACTTGTCCTCTGTGTTTTTGCAACTTGTTGCCATTCTGTTTCTCGGGGGGGGGGGGGGGGGGGGGGGTTGGGTTGGCCATTCCTTTCCTTTTCCTGATCTTTTGTGATGGTTTTTAACTGTTCAGGTTGATTGTTTCCTCCTGTAGCCTGGCAAGCCCTCTCTGATGCTTTCTTTAGTACCTGGCATCAGTATTTGATCTCTCTTCTTTTCCTCTATCCCCCTGGCATCCCTTTTCCAAGCAGCCTGTGACAAACACTTAATTTTTTGTTTGCTTTTATTTTTTATGTAGAAATCTGTGGCCTGTTGACATTTGAGTCCAAAATCTGGTTATTGTGGTGTTAGCTTAGGGAAGGCAGGAGTGTGCCTGTGTGCATGGCGGGTGCTGGCTCTGGTGGCGTTGCTTTGAGCACAGAAATGTTTGGGAGATACAGGGCATCCCACAACCCCCATGCGCCCATGGTGAGGACAAAGGGAGTGCACAATGGGTTAGAAAAACCTCCCGAATCAGCAGCAGATGACTGAGTAAACAGGGGCCTTTGCCAGATATTAGGCAAGCAAGAAGCATGCATTCAATTCTTTTAACTTATGACTGCAGTTAATTACTGCTTTTTCCTCTCTTCATGAGCCACATATGGGATTAATAATAATGCTGAATCAGATATGCTGTCAAATGGAATCAAAGAATGGTTTAGGTTGGAAAAGACCTTTAAGCTCATTGAATCCAACTGATAACCCAGCACTGCCAAGTCCACCACTAAACCATGTCCCCAAGTGGCACCTCTGAATGTCTCTTAAATCTCTTCAGGGATGGTGATTCCACCCCAGCCCTGGGCAGCCTGTCCCAATGCTTGTGGCTGGTGTGGGGCTGAGGTCCTGGCTGTCCCTGAGGCATCAAAACAGGGTTAAAAGGGGTCTGAGGGATGATGGTTCATGCTCCAGTGGTGGTGGTTGTTCCCATTGAAGGTGCTGGGGGGGTTTGTTTAGCCGGGAACCAGAGGAGGAAGGGGCTCCCTCATGCATTTCACTCCACTCCATTGGTTATTATGGGCTCTTTATCTGGGCTTGCCAGCGGGTGCAGTGCTCAGGGATGCTTTAATAACGGGAAAATGTAATTCAGAAAGCCCAAACTATGTGCTAGGCTGTGTTTGACTGTTTACCTGCTAATGTTTGCCAACTGCTATCTCATTAGCTGTACAGGAAATATAATTGATATTTCTGTAGAGACATGACACTTGTGCCTCTGCTGAAACGGGAAGGTTTTCTCAATGCTTCATATCACTCCTGTTCACTGCTTCCCATAAGTGATACTGCCTCATTTTGGGAAGGAATCCAAGAAATAAGAGCTTACCAGAGAGGCCTCTTGAAAGTATGGGCAGCTTTATGTCAGCCTGGGAGCTCCCTCGGACACAAATCTTCTGGAGGAAAGAATGGATTCTCTGCTGTTTGCAAAAGGGCCACAAATGGGAAATAAAATGTTTGTGGAGCTCTTTAATGTGAAAAACATCCATTTTGGAGCATGATTCTGTGCCTAGCCTGGGTGAGACAGAGCAGGCGGTGTGTAAGGGGCTGGGGAGAGGGAGGCAGGCGGCTGCTCCGAGACGTCTGCAACCTGACTGCTGAGCTGGGATACAGATGGGTCTAAGCCCTGGATTTGGGATGTACCCAGTGAATGCAGGGATGCAGTGCTCTCACCTGCCGTGCACATCCACATCTGGGCCCTGATGTGCTGTGACTGAGGGCCTGTGATGCAGGAGGGGATGCAAAAGACCCTCTCCTGCTCTTTGCTTCTCCCTGTTCCCAGCTGGGCACTGGTGAGGAGCAGCACAACTCTGCAGCTTTAATTCCTGCAGGGATAACAAGTGCTGGCTAATTACAGCCAGCACCACACCTGAAACCTCGCTCCTCAGGCTCCAGGGGTCATTGCACACCTCTTGTCATGAACAGGTATTTTTGCTGCTTCCCTACACCCAGTCAGCATCCACCAGCAAACAGGCAGACACAGTCCTCCTTGACAGACAGCACAAGGCTGAACCTGGGCACCCTGCACAGCACCGGGGTGCTGGGGTGAAGGAGATCTCAGCTGATTCATTCTGCCACCCCCAAGCAGCAGAAAACGTGGAACTACACAATGGGGAAGCCATAAAGAACCCAAGCAGGCTTCTTTCTAATGGCAGAACTGAGTATTTAAGGGAGAGCATGCTCTGAGGAGCAGCCTCAACTGCTTCCAAGCCCCAGTTAAGCAGATATTTGTGTCTACCTGTCTCCAAGAGGAGCCATCCCCTCAGGACACGTTGCAAACCTACAGGAAAGAAGAATTTCTGGTTTGGTGGCTTTGTGTCCTCCTGCATTTCTGTTCTCCTTTGTTTTCAGTAAATATTGGGCTTGGAAACGGAGGAAATCTGTGCTGAGTGTTGCTGTGTGTTGGGGGTGCTGTGAAAAATGGCTTTGACACGGCCGCTTCCACTGACACTGTGATTCCCAGTGTTATTTCTTGCCATAAAGCCCCATCACCTCTTTAGAGATTTGCATATAGTTCATACATAACAAGGCTTTTTTATTCTCTGGGATGAAATCTCTTGAAATCTGATCCATGAACACATCTAAACAGTGGCACTAACAGGAAACTTGGAGATATGGAAATGTAAATGATTCCCCAATCAATGAAGATAATTATAGAGAGAGAGAGACTGACATACAGTATCTTGAGGCTTTTTTCCTTGTCTTCCAAGGGGCTCCCCAGGGGCACCACAGACACTGGTGGATGTCTTTCCAAGCCTTACTATGGTTGGGGGGAAATTGTTCCCAAAACAGGCACAGGAGTGACACTGCCAAGCTAACAATGTGTGTCTTGAAGCTGAAGCCAAACTTCTCCGGCAGGCTGGGGGCAAGGCATACGAGTGCAGTCATTGCCAGGGGATTTTCAATTCCTTAGTTCATTTTCCCATTGACATCCTATTTTTTGCTGTAATTATAGACAGCATGAAAGAGAGATCAGCGTTATTCAACTCTCTTCCTACCTTTTAAAAGATGTCACTAATTTTGCCCAATTAGCCTGGGTTTTAGCAGACTCTAAATACAAACTGCTGTCAACTTCTGCAGAACCCAGGAGGAGGGAGGTTGATCTTCCCCCCCCTTCCCTCCCTGATTGTTGCTGTCAGTGAATCCCCTATTTGCATGTTTCTGGATGGGCTGATGGGGCAGGTGACACAGGGTTTCTGTCTTCTTTGTGGTACTGGAGCAAGAGTGGTGCATCCTTGCAGGAGAGTGCAGGAAAGCCTGAAATGGGAGCAGTGAAGAATCAATTAAATTAAACCAGCTTGGTTTGAGTTAAGGGCCTCTCGACTGGGGTCCCCATGTCCCTTGACACCCCGGTGCTCACCCCCATGTCCAAGGGCTTCCATTGAAGGCACCACTTGTGGCTGCCGGCACTTGACTGATGGTGGGGAACGTGCACGGCTCAGCCATGACCCTTCTGTTAGATCTTGATGGAGCTGCTCTTGAGCCTGGCTGAGTTTCAAGAGCCTTGTCCCTTGTGACACTGAATGCCTCGCATTCAGCTGGATTGTTTGTACCTGGAAGAGGACGTCTCAACTTTCTCAATGAAGTTTGTTTTGTTTGAACCAGTGAAACAATTCCTGGTGAGCTCCAAGAAAGACCTTTCAGATTTTACTGCTTGAACCTCTGTCTGTCGCGTGAGGCGTGATGGACACTTACAGGGTCATCTCCCCGTCTGCTTTCAGCTCCTTCAGAAGACACATCTGACAACTTTGATGCAACCCAAAACCCAGTGTTTATCTTCCTCCTTGGTGCTAGTTTAAATATATATATATACACACACACACGGAGAGGGATGAAACTGTGAATGTGATGGTTAAGGTCATGCCATTAAGGGTGGTTAAGGTCACACCATCTGACACATGTCAGATGAAAAGCTCGGGTAAGAATATTCAGCCAACTGCTCAGTGCTATTTTCATCCTTTCTGTGGAGGGAACAGCCCCTTTCCCACAGAGCAGCTCCCAGTAGCACGAGTCCAGTCCTTGCAGTGGGGCAGGAACCATGTTTTCCGTGTCATAGGCCGTTTGTTCACCTTGAGCAAATGTGGCACATGTCAAATGCCAAAGTTCGCTCTCCTTTTCTTCCTGCTCATAATCAGGTTTAATGGCAGAAAAGAGGAAATTGCTTTTGTGTCCTCATCCACTTTATGTTGCCCCAGGACAAGGGGGTGCTCTTGGAGCTCGCTTTGAAGCAGCTTAGACCTTGCTGCAGGGGGCCAGGTCCTGCTTCCCATGTGTTGCTCAGGGGCAGCCCCATGCCCTGTATCGGCAGTTTGCACTTCCAGCGTGCAGCAGAGGCTGTGCTCAGTCCCTCTCCTGGCTGGTTCCAGCCCTGGGGTTGCTGTTCCAATGTGCTCATACCATACCGATAGCAGCCGATAACTGGGGGTGCAGCGTGGCGCCTGCACCAGGCTTGCACCGCTCCTGACTCCAAAGTACAGATGGCTCTGGGGTGGCTTTTCTTGACACCTCCCTGCAAACCTAGAGAGGGCATCTGCTGACAACAACTGCTTCTGAATAGCGCTTCCTGGCCCTCTCCCTCCCGGGTGCTCCCATTTGGATCGCCGCTGACCTCCCAGGCGGCACTGCGCTGGGTTAAACGCACGTCCTCTGGTTGTGTACCTCCAACAGCTGCAGGCAACGAATGGATGTCATGCGCGGTCCTGCTGTACCTCTCCTTGATGTTCTAAGGCAATGAGAAAGAAGTGTTAAATTTGTTCTTGGCTACTTTTCCTTGCAACTCCCAAAGGCACCAGTTACAAACTGAATCAGTTATCAGCTAGTTAGGCTGGCAGTTCCCGAAGGTACTGCATGAATACTGATAGGGACCCATGCATTATTCAGTGCGAAGAGCAGAGGAAAATGAGCAACACGTCCAAAACAAGAACAGCAGTGGCAGTAAGGGAATAATTAGCGAGCTGTCACTTGTCCCTGTCAGTATTCCCTCCCTTAACACATAAGGGAAAATAATAAAAAAGGGTAAGATCATCTTGCAAGCTCTGCTCTTAAATATGCAGCTGGTAGGTTAAAATACAATGATAAAGGGGAGAGGATAGAGAGCTCTGATACAGTTTTCAAAAGATATGGCCTCCATTTCCATGGAGACTCTATGTTTTATTTTTTTCAATCCCCCAGGCGCTGGGTTCTACAATGATTCCCTGCCTTAAATACCAGCCCGTGTGCAACAGCATGAAAGGGACATGGCTGTAACATGGGGCTTATCCCAAGGAAAATATTTAGGGTTTCCCCCCCACCCCCTTTCTGCAAAACACGACTGAAGTGAGTGTAGTTTGGAGAAACCAGGTTCACTGGAAGGGGCTCTGCTGAGCAAGTCTGCAGCTCCACAATGGAGTGGGGGAATCCTGCTGGAAAGGGTGCCGGTGCCCGGTGCCGTTCCCCCTGCTCATCCCCATCCCTCCAGAGAGGCTGGAGGTGCCAGGGAGGCAGCTGAGACTGCAAACCAGGGAGCTCCCATCAGGTTTATCCTGAGTAAATTATTAACCAATTAAGCAGTTTGTGGGCTGAGGAGAACAAAGTCGTTCTGGTGGGGTCTATTAAAGAGCCTTCAAAGCTTCTCACAATGCAGCAGAGCATGGAGCTGGGTGCTGGTACTCTGCTGGAAGCAGGATGAGCAATGCTGGGGAGAACAGTGCCTGGACCAGTGCCGCAGTGGGGTGTGGGTCCCACTGGGTGTCACAGCCTGGACCACAGCAGTGGAGGATGCTCGTGAGCAATGCCTATGAATCATCCCAGTGGCAGATGATCACTGAGGCTCCCAATGCTGTGGCGCTTGCAGGCGTGTGGCTGGGCTCCCATTAGGACAACAGCAAAGGTGTTGCTGCACAGACAGGCTCTTCCCTGCAGACCTGAGTGGGTCCATCTGCCGCTGCAGCAGGCACTTCATCTTCGCCGGCAGCAGCCCTCAGAAAGCTCCAGCGCTGCCATGTTAATTCCAACGGGAAGGGATTTGTGCAATGCACAGAGAGATTATTCACAGCAACGCTAGCAGTGACTTTCCTAAAATACCCTGACATGGATCCCTCCAAACAATCTGCCACATCGCAGCGAAGCTGCGCAGTCAATCAGGATGGGGAGGCTGCAGGTCTGCGAGCATGTGGCCCACCACGGATCCCAAATGTCAAGACCTGCCGGCAGATTTGAACCCCCTCACACAGCAAACTGCCTCGGAGGAGATCAGCCGCAGCGACCGCGGGTTTAGGAAGGCTATTAACGAGCCCGGCTTATGTCAGGGCTCTGTCACACTTGCGTCATTGAGGACCCACTTCCCTCCTTCTCTGCCCCCGTTTCTCAAAAGGAGGTTTTGGAGGATCCTCCGACCCTGTGGGGTTCTGCAAGGAATGGGCAGGGATGGCTCCGGAGCGGGGTCCCGCAGGAGGGATGGGGGAACCGGCTCTGGAAACGGTGTTCAGTCAAAACAAAGGGAAAGGGGAGAAGGGAAGGCTGGAAGGGGCATTATCAGGAGTGTCTGCAAATGGCACGGGTCCAGCTCCCCCAGTGCCAGGAGAGGTTCTTCAGCAACACTGCGAGAACGTCTCCTTTGAAGTCCCTTCTCTTTCCCAAAATCTATTTCCTTGTTTTTCCCTGCCCCTGCCTTATCCTGGGATAACAGCTCTCCGTATGTAGCCTCATGCTGTAAAAATGCACACAAAGCAAAGCATTTTCATGTCAGGTTTTTACAAGCCCTTTCTAGCTCCTGACTAATCCGTGCCCAGCCTGACATGCCAGAGTTCCCTTTGGGATCGTGCCACAGATTCACACAGATGACTCTGACACAATATGGTATAGAGAGTCCCTTGTTTATGCCTTATTCCAGCACAAATTCATGGAAATTTTTCTGCTCCTTGAATGTGTTGGATGTCCTTAAGCCATTGCCTGGTGGCTGTTTTCTTTCTCTATCCCATGAGCTGTGCATCATTCTAGGTCTTTGATGAATGGTGTGCTGGATGATGTATTTCGTCCCACAAAGCCTGTGTACGTACTGGGAGAAGGAAATTGGAGAGATTTCACATCAGCTAAACTAGCATCTTTGGTGTCAAGTGCCTGTATTTTTGCATAAGCACCCACAGGTTCTTCAGTCATCCCTTCTGAATGAGATCCCAGCACGGATGAATATTCATATAAGAAATAACTGGGAAGAGCTGTGATTTCCAGCCACGGAACCTTTCCTGGGGGAGGAGGAGTGTACTTTCCCTGCTGCTTCTCTAGTGTATGTTCAGCTCCCGGTGATTCCTTCCAAGCTCCACAGGCATGAAGCTGAATGGGGCCGCAGCCCACTGCAAATCAGTGTTGCCTATGGAGGCAAACAGCGCTGTGCTGGTCTGTTTGCCTGGCCTCTAAGGAGCCACTCTGGCTTTAAACGAGCCCAAAATACAAAATCAGACTTGTTATTTTTAATTTATGGTTGCAAGACAGGCCCTGGGCTGCAAGATCCAAATTCTGAGGGTACAAGAGGTTTCCACCCTGCTCTCGGTTGCTTTTGGTTGCTCAGCCCTTTCCACTCGGCGTGGTTCATTCTTCCTCCCGGGTGTCCCTGCTGCTCTGGCTGCACAGACGGCAGGGCCGCTCTGTCGAGGTATCATTATTGCTGTCACATCCCTGTTACTGACAGGCAGTGGGAGCTCCAGGAACTTGACGTTCTGCTGCTTCTTGCCCAGCTCTTTACATCCCTACTCAGAATTACGGACCTTTGTTTTGCCTGCACTGGAGGTGGCTGCGGTTTGATTGCAGGAGGAAGCGCGATTTAGCCGGCAGAGAGTGAATAATTTGGCACGGAGCATTCCTTGTTATTCTGTCAAGGAGTCTGTGTGTCAATCGATGGGCTAACAATTATGATCAGTGTCAACAGGAAGAAACAAAAAGCCACTGTTACACAGTCGGTAACCTGCAGGCCTGGCTGCGAAGCCTGGGGGGAGCATCTTGGCAGAGCAGCCTGGGGAAGGGATGCTGGGTCAGGACACAAACCTGGCTCCTTCATCACCAGCTCACCCCTGGATAGGTCCCTTCTTGACACCTTGGTTTTGAATAAGCACAGGGTTTGGAGGTTGGCAGCAGATCCAGCACAGCCCTTGCTGCTGCCTGGACATGGTGTGTGTGCCTGGATGGAGCATGGGGGGGCTCCACTGGGGTGAGCATCAGGCACCGACTCTTCAAAGGGCAGCCAGTTCATAACCGTGCTAAAGATACCGTGACCTCTCCGAACAAACTGAGCTCTGGCTTTTTCACACTGGTGCTGCAGTGCCTGAGACACGGCTAGCGTGAGCTCTATGGATCCCTCCCCGGCCCCTGCGGAATGTCCCAGTTCCAGGTTCCACAGCCATGCACCAGCACTGGTTGCTCCCATGACCCATGTGTGATGCCAGGGCAGGCTGGTGTCCCAGTAAGTGGGGCACGAGCATGCACATCACAGGCTAGCAACACCTTCATTAATTAATGCAGCTCAGACACACCTGATGTGCCATGCAAGGGAGATGCAAGAGCATTTCAGAAGAATGCTTGATGCCCTCTGTCACTCATTGCCAGCAATAATGCTCCTCTCTGCTGTCACACTGCGCTCATAGGATGTTGAATTAAACAGTGGGTCTTTTGATGCTGCTGAAGTAACTGTTGCATTAATTATCCATAGAATTTGCACATGCACCTTACATCGTGAAAGAGGTGCTCTTCCCCAGGACTGATGCAGATCTGAATTCCCAGCTCCCCTCCTGTCGAGTTGCCCATCAAGTCACTTGGACTTCCCGGCTGCGTTGTGCCGAATCGCTTTCATATTGTTTATTAATGAACTGAACCTTGAAAATATGAGATCTTTGCCAGGGGTTATTTTTACTACCACGTTAGTTAAGGCTGAGCGTATTATTTTATATGCCAATGAATAATTTACCTGCCATTAAAACCCTCACTCTAACCCAGCTCTCAGTGCTGGCCATCCACTGCCAGAATGCGCTGACAGTGGGTTCAGTGCATGGCGCGTTCCCTGTAAAGCTGCGCTGGGAAGGTCTTACATGGCTGTGTGAGATAACGTGTCCCCAGCACAGTGCTCCTGAGTGTGCCTGAATCACAGCATTTACAGCTTAGGGAAAAAATAAGAATAATTTTGATCCCACGTTTTTTGGTGGTGCTTTTCCCAAGATCTCTGTTTTCCCCTTGGATTCTCCACACCTCCTGATTATTTATAGCATACCAGGACTGGAGCCTTATAAATACCATGCATGACTTCCCCCTGCTCTTGGAGCTAAGGGAGACAAGGCACTGTTGGTAAAAGATTTAACTCATTAATAGAGTAAAGCTAGAACAAAGCTCCATAATTTGGTATTAGCTTTCCTGACCTGATTGTGTTTATTTAGAAAGCAGCTAAGACACAGGCATGTGGGGCTATAAATCAGCAGAAAATCAAATGCTAACATGTAAATAAATTGCAAATCAGCTGAGAAATTGGTTTCATTTTGAGACGATAAAGCATATTTCTGCTGTACTGATTTTATAAGGTGCCCCTTAAGAATTGTAATATTTCTGTGTGGTAATGATAAACATTAGTGAGTTGCTTTAGAAATGAAAAAATGGCAACCCTGTGGGGATTTGAAAAACATATGCACTTCAAATTTGAAAATCCAATTTAACTGTCCATTATATGGAGAATAAAAAAAGGTAAGGATAGGATAATTTTGCAGTTACACAGCATTTGACTAAATCTGATTCAGGGATGACAGCTACACTTTAAAAGCTACATGTCTGAATGTAAGGAGACAGCAAATCATTTATTTATGATTGTAATCTAGCTCCTGTCTAACAAGTTAACAACTGTGCAGAGTGCTCCCTGAGTGGAGGCAGCCTGTGTAGGCCTGTCAGTTAGCACTTCTTAAAACACTTTCCGTGGAATTTCTGGGGAAAAAAAAAAGGGGGAAAAAAAAGAGACAAAAGAGAGTCCCTGTCAAATTCACCAAAACAAGCAGCTGTTACAATTGCGAAAGTTTGAAGAAACAAATCCTGCTCTTAATTTCATGCAAAGCACCTTTTGCAGAAGGTGTACGGGAGGCAAACGCGGAGCATCCGGTTGCTGGAGCAGCTCTGCCCTTGGAGGCGTTCCTGTGCTGGAAGTGTCAGCGTTTCCACACTGAGGTCTTGCCTCCTGTATCCGTGTCCATGGTGTTTTGCAGGTAGTGACGCCTGTAACATACTCTGCCCACCAGCTTCCACACATCCCGACATTCCAGCTAACCAAATGCGCGCAGAGCAGTGATGGGTTTGTGGTTGTACCTGTCTCAAAGTGAAATGTTGATGTGTAGCGTTGAGCTTTAAGGCAACTAAATCATCTGAACAGTTATGAAGAACTATGAACAGGTAGTATTTGCCCAACAGCCCTAATGTGATGGCAGTAATCTAATATTGATATTATATAGTCTCTCATTTTAAATCCTCTTGAATCCAAATGTCTAGAAGGTGAATAATGCAACAAGTTTTTCTGAAGGGTAACAGGGATGAGCTGGTGACTGCTGTCACATCAGACAGCCTGATAGAAACAACCACAACGTGCAGGACTATCCACCAGCTGGAGCGTGTGCTTTGTGAGACAAGGGCTTTGGGTTCCTTTAGGAGCAGCTGGTGAGTGTGTGATGGGGAGGTGTTGGCCAAGGCCTTTAGCAAAGTCCTTAAGAAGGAACTGGCCACCAACAACTCCCTGTGGCAGGGCTAAAGGACCATGTCAAGGAATTCAAATGTTTTCAGAGGGGAGATCCATGGGGTCTGTGCTGGAGCCAGCACTAGAAGAGGGAACAGTAAATGATCCAGAAAAGGGATGAGATGGCTGAGTTTGTTGATCACCTTGATCGTCTTTCTAAAGGCAGGGCCAGCTACAGAAGTCACAGGGGTATCTCTCTGGAATGAGAGGCTGTGCAGAGGCAGGTGAAATTCAAGGTAGATGGGGACATAGAACTGGAAATGTCATCTCTGTGTGCGCAGAGGGCTCTATACTGATGACCAGCACCCAGGAGTTAAAAAAAGAGCTGCAATAAGAAAGTCTTGGGAAACGCTAGCTCGACATCCAGCAGTGGCCTCAAGCAAACCAAATATTGGGAATTATTAGGGAAAGCTAGGGACCAAAGAGCCCCATGCTGCTGTAAATAACTGTATGGCAGCTCTGCCTTCAATCCTGCATTATTCTGTCCTTAACCCATGACAAAAGATGGCGATAGACAGGTCCAGAGCGGGGCCCCAGGGATGAGCAAGGATAAAGGCAGGATTCCCTGGGGCATGGCTGTTCAGCCTGGAATGGAGGAATGGAAGAGAGACCTGCAAAACCTGGGTTAGCTGCTGGTCGTGTCTCACCACATGAGAGCAACGGGGGTGAAGAGGGACCGACAGTGCAGGAGCTGAGCAGTGGAAGGGGGCTGGTCTCACGTGCGTGGTTCAACAGGAGAGTTCTTTCACCTATGCTGTGAAAGGTAAAATTTACATGGGTTGAAAAAGCTACTGGACAAATTAATGGCAGAAAAATCCGTCATACACCCGTACACAGACATTATTTCTGGCTCTGAAGGATCTTGAGCCATAAATTACTGGAGGTTAATAGAGTATTTGATGAAGTATCATTGTTCGCTTCTCTGTTCTTATGCTCTTCAGTGGGTGTTTGCCATTGCTCTCTCCCAGAGATGAGCCACTATAGCTATTTTTATGCTCTTAACATGTTCTTTTACCAGTTGGAGATGTATCTAATGTTCAACATAAATCAAACCTTCTCATTTGATGTACTTATCTTGGCCTCCTTGAAGCTGGTGGCTACACTCCCATTTGTTTCAGCAGGGTCTCTTTTGTACCTGTTGCACTTAAAGCCAGCACGTAACCAAAGGTGCCTGGTGCCAGGCTCTAGGGGGTAAGCGCAGCTCCTTCCAGCACCCTGCTGTCCATCTGTCCCACCTTAGGGACTATTTCCGTTAAAAATACCCTTGGTTAGACAACATCCCCTGCAAGCATGAGCCATGAGCCGCCCCAGGGATGCTTTCGCAGGGTGCTGTTGTTGTTGCACAGACTGCTGGGTGGAGGTGGTGGAGATCTGGGGACTGTCACACTGATTCTCTCCATGGTAATGGCAAACTGGCCATAAGACCTGGTTGAATAAATATCAGGGACAACAGTTTAGACCAAACTGCCCCTGGTTTAGATGAGACTTTATACTGCATCTATGGGGTGGCTTCTTGTCAGTTAGAGGTGTGTTGGACCTGACCAGCCTGTGGGAACTAGAGCAGGACCAGTCCCTGCTGGGCCACCCTCTGGCTTTGGCCACTTAAATTGAATCAGCATTTCCCACTTCAGGAGGGGTGGGTTATTAGAGCTGCAGCACAGGGGCCATGCTTCGTATTTTCCTGACTTTTGTTTGGTTTTCAAAAAGAATGAAGCCAAACCCCCCTTGTTCTGTTAGGTGATATTGTGTGAAACCCTCCCTCCTGAGCAGAGGGAAGCCACTGATCTTCACAAAGGTGACTGCATTTGTAGGCTGCATCCTTCCCCTCTGTGGACGGCAGAAGCCTCCCCAGTGCCTCCCGCGGGCAGAGCTGTCCTGCAGATGTGGAACATGCTCCAGATGTGCTGGGGAGGCGGCGAGCTGAGCCGCGGGAGCAGGGTTGTTTGTTGTGCGTGAGAATCACAAGCAACTGAACCAAGGGGAGAAAGTTTGGAATGGTGCTTGTCAGATAGTATCACCCTCACACCCTCTGCTGAATGCTAATACGTGTAAGTAAACACAAGAAGTCTCTGCCTGTTTATTTCTCTTTGGTTGGGTCAGTGGCTGCAAACACAGTTTTGCTTTTTCAGATGAAATAATTCTTTTCAGATGGAAAATGCTGGGTTTGTCATTCAGGGTTTTCCTTTTTTGATATAGCGGGAAAAGGGGAGAAATGGAACTGCAGAGTGGCAATGGGGCAGGTGAAGCTTGGGTGGTTTAAAATGATGTCCTGCTGATGAGAAGATATTTGAAATATGCTTTAAAATAGCCATCAGCAGAGTATTTCAGAAAAGAACCTGTGGTGGGAGAGTGAGGGCTGTTCACTGCACTCTCACTGGCCACTGGCTGAACTGATTATTCTTCTATTGGAAAGAAATGCCTACAGTGTTATTTAAATTAGATTAGAAGTAAAAGGGGTGCAGGAGTGTGCCCCATGCTTCTTTCTTAAGGGAGGGAGAAGAAGATTTCAGAGACCTGTGTTTAACTGGGCTCGGTCACCGAGGTCTTGGGTAATTGCAGTTTTCCCTCCCTCATCCTTGCACTTTCTGTGTCCCGAAAGGACAAAAAGAATCTGTTATTACTGTGGTTTTGAAAGGGAACCACTGACTGTTGCCATCGTGTCACCGTGTGAGGGGACGTGTCCCCGGCCATAACTACACAGTGCAGAGCCTGGAGACCTCTGCGTGCCTGACTGACAGCTTCGGCGGCGCACATGGATCCTCTGCCGCTCCCAGGCTGGGCTGGGGCCGGGCTGGGCTGCAGTTTGGCAGCAAGAGCCAGGAGGCCGTGGAAAATGGCACTGTTAAAGCAGGCAGCAATCTATGGGGTCTTCAGAACCTTATCATCCATGCGCGTCAACAACTGTGCTAAATTGAAATTGTACAGTTGATTAAACGACGTATTTAAGGCCCCATAACAGAAAGCAAGCAAGCCAGGAAGGGAGCCGGGCGAGCGCGGCGCAGGGGGAGCCGCGGCGTTGGGAGGGTTTATCTCACCACCAGCAGCAGGCTCAGCCACTGATCTAATCAAATTATTCAGCATTAAAAAACTGCCAAGGCATTCCAGTGCTGCAGCTTCCAGAGGCCCAGCTGGGATCAAATGCTAATCAACATCTCCACGATATTTATTCCCACTGTCAGTCTGGTACGTGTTTGTTTTCCGAGCACTGCATACTAAACTGAAGGATCAAGATGAATCGGTGGAGATGGGAGATGATGAGCAGCCAGGCTAAACATATAGAAGAAATACCGGCAATGGTGAAGCGGGAATGGCAGGAGGTGGCTGCAGGGAGACACGCAGCCCTCTCCAGTGAGGGGCCGTGGCACGGTGCAGCCGGGATGCGCCCGTTCTGCTTTCCCTCCCACCGCAACCTCGCACCCCTCAGACCCAGTGCACTGAAGCCCCTCATGTCCTCACAGTATCACTGGGCTGCACCAGTGCCATGGCGTGGGGGAAGAACAGTGCCCAATGGCGCAGGGATGGCAGCAGCAAGCAGTGGGACCTGGGACCCTCGAAGGCCACATGCAGCCCATTGAGGTCCTCCTCAAGCACTAGCCACTGGAGCGCTCTGAGACTAATTAATTTCCTTTTTGTTTTTCAGAGTTTCATTTTTAAATTACAGTCTTCCCTCCTCTCTAATAAATACTCAACAATTAAAGCTTTTTTTCCCCCGACATGCGATTCCAACATCTCAGTGTCCCACCCTCCTGTCACCTTCCCTGCCATAAACAGATTCGTAAAAACTGCTTTTGACGCCCCAGCTGCCATTAGCCACTTAAAATCCCATAATTATCATCCTATCATGGGCCTGTTAACGAGCAGTAAAAATAAGGCCATTGAATATGGTAATTTATTCGTAAATTAGCCTAATGAGAATAGGTTTCAGACACTGTTTACTTTCTAGCTGCCTGTTTCGGTGCAGTGCAGGCTGCCTGCGCAGGGATGGCAAAGCTGTTGTCAGTGCGGGGCCTCTGCCTGGGTGGCAGACGTGGCTCCCGCTCCAGTGGGAAGAGCCCTTACTCCAACGCCAGCCCCACTCCCGCTTCCTGCACAACCTCCCTTCCCATGTCTCTCCTGCTCTTCCATCACTGTGCCCACTGCCCTGGGCACCGGTGCGGCCCTGCACAGACAATTCCTCTCCTGCTGCAGCACTGGGGCTGGGAACCATGCTCGCTGATGGAGAACTGTGCTGTGGGCTCCCCAGGAGAGCTCCATCCTTGTCTGTGCTGGCACCTTTGGCTTCCTCAGCCTCTCAGTTTGTGGAGGTTGAAGATTTGCTGCTTGAAAAGCACAAACCAGCTCGAAGCAGCAAACACTGCCTTGTCAGGGAGCAGTTTCCTACTGACTATCAAGACCTGTTCCTGTGCTTCCCAGAGCTGGGTAAAATACCAGACTAAATGCAAATAAATGCAACAGAACTGTATCGTGCTGTAGCCCTGCAGTGCAGAATGACCAGAACTTGTCAGGGTCCAGCTCTAAGAGAGCAGAGTAGGGAAGGCACGTCCGGCCCCAATTCTCGAGTTCTAATTCCCAGCAAAGGAGAAAAGAGCATTGCTACAACCTGCTGTGGTTAGCATCCCAAACCCAGGAGCTAAAAGAGATGCTTTTTGTGGCCAGTCATCAGCTAAAGCCACTGCCTGGTCCTCGGAATTAAAAAGCCCATCAGTCAGCCTAGAAGAAGGAAGAAGAGACCTGAACAGACTCTGCTTTGAATCCAGATCTGACAGGTCTGAGCACTCGGCACCTGGGCGGCTTATTTTTCCCAAGCTCTATCTTTGCAAACAGTTATTCTCAGGCAGTGGAGTGGTAATAAACCCCTGAATGAATGAGGATGAGAGGTCCTTTCAGGGAAGAGGTGAAGAGCTCTTGACTATGAGCCTTTCACCCTCTAGAGTATTTTCATTCCTAGGCTGGCTAAAAGCCAGGAAATAAATCTGTGCGGCCGGAGCGCCGCTGCTGAGCAGAGCCTGCAGCACCCTGCTCCCGGCCCCAAGGGGAGCAGGCTCAGACCTGACCCTTCACAGGTCACTTCCACTCGTCCGGTGCCTGCAAAGGGCTGGGATGTGCCAGGATGCTGCGACCTTGTGCGTATCAGTGACATCTCTGCGTGCCCTTGTGGAGGAGGGAGGTGAGTGTGTGCACACATCAGCCTCTCGGTGGCAAGGGGAAGCCTTCTCACACCAAGCCTGGCTCCGCAAAGGAGCAGTCCCTGGGGTGACTGTGAAATAGGGTGAGTTTGCCAGTCCCGGCTCCCAACTGTCTCACTCCAACCCTCCCCACTGAGGCTTGTACCTGGGAGTCCATGAGCAGCCTGGGCACCTGTGGCACTGCTGGCATGGAAGAACCTGGCACCTATGGATGCTGCTGTCCCTGCCTCGAGCAGAGCCAGTGCATCCCGTGAGACGTGCCAGGCCGTGCCTTACTGCCTGGCACAGGGACCAACAGCAGTCCCGACCCACGGGAGAGCGAGTGGCCGACAGTGCTCCCTGCCCTAAAGAGCCCGCTCAGCGCAACCCAGGGGCAGTCACGGGGGTCAGCGCAACCAGCACCAGCTCCTGCTCCCATGTGCTGGTGGGGACTATGAAAACCAGATGCTCCAGGAGCCTGGGGCTGTTGTCACTGCCAAAGTCCAGAATTCACCCATTCCTGCTGAGAATCCCAGCTGGTCTCCAGGGCCCGACTTACACATGGGGCAGGAGGAGTGAGGTGGTAGCAAAGTCTTTGTCCTGCTCCCAGCTGTGCTGCCTCTGACTGCTCCTTTTGCCAGACAGCAGCTCCCATGGTCGCGCTCCATGGTGGCTGTACTCCTGCCTTCCCATCTCCTAATTTAATTACAACTTGTTTCTTTCCTAATTATAATGCTCAAATCAGAGAAGAGCTTAAGGCCACTGTAACAGGGAGGCTGGTGGCTGTCTCCTTTTTGCTAAGATAGCCCCATTATAGCTTCCTTCTGATGGAGATTATAAACACTTTGTGTCAAACCGCTTCTCAGCAGTTCTCACAGTGTGAAAGCGATTGAGGTCAGGAGATGCTCACAACCTACCCATCAACTCAAGTATATTCCTCAAACACTGACACACAGCCCAACTGCGGGGAGGTCACCTCTGTGAGAAACGATCCTTCCAGCCGCTGAGCAAGTAGCAAATTGCAGCGCTGGAAAATAATCATGTGGAACATATTGAAAATAGCTCCCTAGGTAATAAATGGTTAACAAAAGAGGCCACTTCCACACAGTGTAACTGGCAACATAATCATTGTAAATAAGGTAAACTATTAGTGTGTTGTAGTGAAGGAAGTGCATCCCATGGCTGGGCACAAAGGACGCTCCAGTGTTTGATACTTGGAAGAGCCCTGGCTGGAGCAGCTTCCCTCAATTCCCATCTCTCCTATGAGCACACACAGCTGCTTCGGTACAGGGCAGCAAACTACAGCCTTGTGTGTGTGGTTTCCCAGCCACACACGGGAAGACAACCTGCGGCTGTTGGTTTTATCATCAACTCACTCCTTGTTACCATGAGCCTTGCAGGGGCCCAGGAAATGGTCCCCCCAGACATGGGTACGGCAGATGGGTGCTTCCCCTCCACCCCTCGGACAGGTCAAACCCCCAAAGAGAAAGCCTTTAATAAAGGGGAGAAAAAGGCTTTTGGTGTGACCTGCCGTGAGCATGCAGAGAAACAAGACTTCCAAAA